>NC_050587.1:19310000-20700000 GCF_013368585.1 Megalops cyprinoides | reverse complement strand
TTGGCACTAATGAGAAATTTTGAGGGAAAAAGTTAACACCCAGCCTCACCACTCCACCACCACCAACCCCCAAACCCCTTCCCCAAACCCCCACTTGTGAGGCAAATCACCCACTGCCCTCATCGACATGTCCTGTACCTGTATGAATGCAATCCATCATTACCATCAATCTTCTTCATTATTTTATTTTTTTTATATATAAGTAAATTGCTAAAATAACAGGAAAAACAAAAATGGAAAACTAGAACAAAAATCAGACCAACTAAAACCTAGAGAACAAAAGGAACTAAAGACAGAGAACCGTACAAAAATATCACCATCAACATCAATCTTAGTTCCACTTCAGCTCAGA
The DNA here is from genome assembly GCF_013368585.1 of Megalops cyprinoides. Taxonomy (NCBI): domain Eukaryota; kingdom Metazoa; phylum Chordata; class Actinopteri; order Elopiformes; family Megalopidae; genus Megalops; species Megalops cyprinoides. The sequence goes on along the minus strand of NC_050587.1, from coordinate 20,699,648 downwards.
TGATAGAACAGGACTGACAAACAATACTGTATCAACCCCACTTGACCACAGTGAACAAATCCATCTAATGAATGACATGCTCAAAATGAACTAGTTTCACTATTAAACCCTTGCTCAAATTGATGTATGCTTTTGGTTTTTCTCGCTTGGATTACTGCAATACACTTTTTCCTAGACTACCTAAAAAGAAGACTGAAAGATTGCAGAGTGTTCAAACTACTGCAGTGTTAAAACAGACTGAAAAAGCATGACTCCATTGGTTTCTGGTTTCTTTCAGAATTGATTGTAAAATTCTTTTATCAGTTTTTAAAGCTATAAAATGAATTTTAAGACAAACACTAGCTTACTAAACATTCAAAAGAGTCAAACGTAAGAAAAGTGTTGAAGCAGACTTTTGGAGGATTTGGAACTCATTTTCGGTAGATATATTCATCAGGCACCCCTTGTTTTAAAAAAGCAAACTTACTTTACAATTTAGCTTTTAATTAGCCATGATGTCCTTGCTTTGTTCATCCGGTCTTGTTTTTATTTTATCAAAACACTTTCATTTTTTATTATGTTACTGAATTTTACTTTTTTTGCATTAAATAAATGTTATTGTGTTTCATGTATATTTTATATGCTTATTTGTAGAGCACTTTGAGCTGCATGTTAATGTATGAAAGGTGCTACATTATTATTATTATTATTATTATTATTATTACCAAAACATTTCTTTCCAGCTTGCTATTTTCTAAAAATCTGCAGAGCTAAGTTAACATTTAGACTTTTAGAGTATTTAAATTATTGAATTATTGAATTTACTAATTCAATTAATATGAAATCGACACATTTAACAAGAAAACGTGTTACTAGAGCTTGTCGTTAAGGTGTTCCTCAAGACATACTTAAGCATTTCTTCACAAAATGGGAAAATTTAAATGTTACAACAAAACAGCCATTAATTACTTGATGTGATCACAAGGAGAAAATAAAACTAAAAAATCTAACCTTGCAGGGCTGAGAGAAAAGACCAAAGGAAAAATCGAGTGACCTTTCCTGGCCTCAGAACTCATTCCTCTCTAATTGCACTACATTCTTTATGAATGTACCTCTTTCCCAAAAGTATGCAATTTAAATCAGACTTTCAAAGATTATTAAGAGTTCCCCGCTAGAATTGGTTAAAAAAAATTTTTTTGCAGAATCAGTGGCAGAAATTTCATGTCATATTTGTCCGATCTATCATTATACCTAAATAGGAAAAACAACTACAGTTTTTGAAATAATGATATATGATGACATTAAAATTTCGCTGTCTATTGTACTTTCCTCATTGCTGGTTAGGTTGTATCAGTGCTTTACACAGTTACCTGTGCCATTGTTCTTGAGTGTTTAATGGCACTTAGTACAGTGGTATCTGGTTAGTCTGGTTGTATTAACTCTGCTCTACTTGTCCCAGAAGCAGTCCATGCAGTGTCTACCTGTACAGTGAAAGCAGTTAACACTCCCCCACTTCTGAGGTCATTACTTTTTGCTGATAATATTAATGGTTTTGGTAGGAAGTCAGAGGTCATTTTATACATACAGTAGATGCACAGCAGGCATAAATCGTCTCATATGGTCATCATCGTGACACACCAGCAATAAGCAGCGGCTTTGGCAACACCCTTGCCAAACTCTTTGAGCTTTGACCTGTTGCCAGGGTTAGTAATTAAGAGATAAGAAAAACTTTGTGCCTGCTTTGGACTGACGCTGGTGTGCGGTGTATTTACAGAGCAAACTAATGCTAAGAGAGGTAAACCAGCCTCTTATTTTAGCTTGATCTAGCTTCCTCCACCCCTACGCCCCTCCTCCCCCAAATCAGAACACCCCTCATTCACCCACATCATGGTGCACACAGCCAAGATATGGCACAATGATAAAGATCAGCAAAGAACTCCAATACACACAATTCCTCTGTCCATTCAAAATCAGCATTGAGTGCTGTGGCTAGTTTTGCTGCACATAGTATGGCCTCTTGCTTGAGAGAATTTTATGGAGTGACATTTGTTTCTCCATAATACTGTATAAAAATACCTGGGAAAATAGCAGGTAGGTGAAGAGGAAGAGAGAGCCTGCAGGATTGAGAACATGGCCAGCTGGTCTAATTTGATTATACAGGGTTACATTGGTTGGAGCCAAGATAATTTTACCCACAATCCACCCTCTGATCTTTTGAGAACCAACAATAACACATCCTAGATATAGCTGATTATTATTAGACAAAATTACAAAAAAATTCTTATAAAGTAAGTTTACTGTTTTTGTTGTTTTTATCTAACTTTATAGTATTCAATATGTTATCCTTTTTAGATCAGATTTTATTGTTATTCAAGTTGACTTACTGCTGTTCTCATGTTAGCTGAGGAGATCATAACAGCTGAGCCAAATGTGGAGAATATGTGCAAAATATTCATGTTTAAATTATGAAAACCATTTAAGAAGTTGAATTTAATGCTAGTATGCATTCACATCAACCTATTTTAGTATCCCTCTGATGATATACATGCAAGTATTATTTCTGCTAAAGTGCTCAGAAGTAATTTCTTTTTGCCAACATTACATTAGAAGACTGTTTATTTTCCTGCAGTTAAACATCTCATTTAAATGTGATTCAAATTTCCTTTCTTGCTATTACAACTATTATGATTATTTGTGTTCTTGAGCATGCCGTGAAAAATGACCCATGTTTAAATAGGACCATACAAAATCTGGGTATATTTTCACAAGAGATTCATTAGTCATAATTTAATAAATGATTGTGTTTGTTATCTGAGGTCTACATTTGAATTTTTAATATCTTACAACCAATCAGAACTTCCACTTCTGAGATAATCAATATTTCTGATATATGTGTGTTGGTAGAGTGGAAGATTTTATTTATCTTTTTAAGCCATTGGATCTCACCTATATTGATTTCCATTGGAAGTCTTTGTGTGATGCTAAAATAATTGAGAAAAAGAAGGAGTAGAAAAAAAAACTATGACATTATTGGCTTACAGTTTTGAAAGGAGATAGAAGCATAAAGATTGGTTATTGATGAAACAGCACAGAGAGGCTGGACACTGGGCTCTTGAAATAAACTTGTGCTAGGAGGCCATCACAGGCTGCCACTGTGGCCTCCCCCAACCTTGAGCCAGTCAATAAGCTATTAGCCCCATGCAAATTGTGGCCGCATCGAAAAGCCGGGATATCGGAATTACGTTATTTACAGGCACGGGGTCCTACATCATTATTAGATTTTACACACAGCATAACACCTTATCCTTTATGTTTACCATTTGCTTCATGGGGGTCTAATTATTAGGAAAAAGATCTGTGTCAAGGTTATGCAAACATACTGACTTACCTGGTCGTTCAAATGTCACAGGGTATGCAGAAGCCTCTTAAGGAACTCTGACCTGGCCAAATGGTGTGCTTATTTCTTAGTAATTAGTGTAGTCCAAAATGTGTTTGATTACCAGACTGCCTTGAAATAAATGAAGATGTACAATAAATAAATAAACAAAAACAAACAAATACATAATGTGGCATTGCGTTCACTCTTGCTGTTTTGGTACTTTTTTTTTTTGGTCTTGGTGTTCATAATTGATTTTACTGTCTATAGTCTTTTTCTTTTTCAATATTTAAAAACAATTTCAAGCTTAGGGGCCATTAACAAAATACAGTTCAGGAATCAAAAAGAATGTTAAAAATCACCATAATTATTAACTTGAATCCAGGCTTTACTGTTACTTAATGCATCTCTGTGATATTACTGGGTATGGCACATTGAGGGTGTTGAATAGAAACGCTTTTTCTGGCTTTGTTGTTTATTAGGTCTAACTGGGTCAAACCAAATTAGAGCTTCAGAGAGATAAAGAGGGTGGATCTGCTCAGCTCCTAGCATTCTGAAAAAACAAGAACACAGATCTGTTCCACCGAGTTTTCCAAAGGAATGCAGATGGGCAATGATTAATCAGAGAGCTAACGGGGAAGTAGTTTGCAGTTGGACTGGAACGCTCTGACGCATGCTAATTGAATCAGAAAATTAGCGACAGCACAGAGTAATTGGCCAGTTCCCATGCAGCAGGTGCCAGCCCACTCAGCTGTGTAACAAAGTCACATCAGCATTGGTATGTACAAATAAATAAATAAGTAAATGATTCTGAAGATGCCAAACAGGCAAGGTACCGTACAACATAACAGACCCCATGAATGGCCTTTCCCACAGATTCTGTGTTGTAGGGACATGAAATGACAGCTAAGGTGTTTCTGTCTATGTGCTTTGTTTACATTATATTTACATTATGTTATTTATTTGTTAAGCAGACACCCTTAGGCAGAGTGATTTACATAGCTGACATATCATCAATTTTTACGGCTGTATATTTAACGGAAGCAATTTGGCTTAAGTACCTTGCTCAAGTGTCCAACAGCATGTGGCAACAACAACTCCATGTGGTAATCAAGCCAGCCACTTTTGGGTTACAAGATCTGCTCCTCAGTGCTATAGAACCACTTTGCGTTGATTACAGAGGTGAGTCATCTGCACGACTTGGTAGGTCACACTCTGACCACTTGACCTTGTCCAAGCTTTTCTGTCTCAGACTTCCAGCTTTTTCAAACTCCAAGAAATAGGAAAAACTATATCATTGCAGTCCAGTACCTGAAACAATGCGTTTATGTTCTGGGCATGGGAGTCCTTACTGCTATGATCAGACATGGCAGATAGAGGAAGCTACAAATGGTACTGTTGGTACTACTGTGGTGAAAATACCACTGGACCAGGAGCAACATGACACCGTAGTGAGTTTTGTCCTCTTTCATGCAATGAGCAATATGGGAAGCTGTTGTTTGCAGGACAGGTGGAAACAAATTTATTTCAGCATACATGTTCAAAGCAAGTGGTGTACTCATTACAAGAGTTTCATTAATTTCATTCATAAAAGATTCACACTCAGAGTCACATGAGTCATATTCATAAATATATCTGGACATCATTTCAGGAGTCTGCTTCAAATGGGTACACAGATCACATCTGTGTTATGACACTATGTTGTTCAGACATAGGACAGCTGTAAATATGGTTTTAGCTCCTCACACTGTGTACGTGGCATTCTTATGGTGTATGTGTCATCTCTGATTTTTAATCTTACATCTGTTATGAGTCAATGCCAGAATTTTTTTATCTTCACAATTATGGTTTAAATAAAACAGCATTTGGTTCTTGAACTTCAGCCCTCAGAATGAGCAATCCACTTGTGGAGATCGAGTTTGCAGATCAGTGAATGTGAGGCCGAGTAAGTGGGTACTGGCTCAGAGAAGCATGCAGCTATAGGATCATAAAAAGCTCTAACACTGGCAACAAAACCATGCTTTTGAACAAAGACAATCTGAGTGGGAGTTCCATGGCAAATCCAGCACTCCATGCTGGCTCCTCCCTAGGCTCGTTAAACAATTTCAAATCAATCAAGCAAACTATCCATTATAAAATCTGTCCCTACTGTGCTTCTCCTTTTTATCTCCTCTGATCCCATTTTTCAGAGTGCAACCGTTGGGAGCTTAGCGCAATCTCCTATCGGCTGGCACACGGACAAGCTAGAACTAGAAGTCTGAACCCACCGCTGAACTGTCCCCTCGATGTTGGCAGCAGCCACTATCAATTAAGTGACGTCTTTTGTTTCCAGCATGGCTTTTCCCAATTGATTCAAATGACACACGCGCGTGAGGGACAATTAGATGCCAAATGTGCCCACAAAAGATAGTTTTTGTCAGTTGAGAGGAATTAGAATTCCCAACTGTTTATAAACCTGGCAAATTCCTTCTCTTTTAATCCCTTTTTTCACATAGATTTCTGTTGCTGCCTTTGAGATTGGGTCTTAAAGAGGCAGTCTACATGCTACATGATGGATGTAATATTGATGCATTTATTTTTTAGGTATAATATGCTCAATAAACATTCATGTTTTATTTTAAAGCGAACATCACTTAGTTACACTGCTTTTTCTCCTGTCCACATTGTCACAAAAGTATTTCCATCCTTAATATTGTTGGTATTCTTTTCAATTATGATATTGTTTGATGCTAATTATAGGTATAAAGGACTTAATTGGCTTTTCAAGGCAAAACACTGTGAATTTATTAAGTAGTAGTTCTACTATAAAGAAACAATATAATTTAGTTCTCGTAGGTTTCAGTATCTGCTCTGTAGGGATAAATAGATATTATCTGGAGATTTAGGATATGTACTTACTGTACTAACCTGTTATCACAATATTCATTTTGGGAAAGACTTCACATGCTGTGTTTTATAGGCAGCGGGTTGTTTTTTGTGATATTGAGAAAGACATTTTAAAATTAATCTGTATTGAATACCTGGGGGAAAAAAAACATAACAGTGCATGCACACCACAACAAATTCAAATACAGGAGCTTTTCTGCAGCATGAGATCCCTCTGAGAATACCCTGAGCTGACAGCACCCTGCCCTGGCCTATTTCTCCTCTTAGGACAGAGGTGATCCACCTTTTAACTGGTGCTGCCCTTGTAGAAAGCATCGCAGGTTCTATAGTACCTGGCAGATTCTCCTGGGTAATAAGGTCTCATCCAGGTCATGCATTTTTTAAATGTTTTTTTTCATCTCCTAAGTATCTGAGTGCTCTCTCTGTGCAGCAGTGTAGGGCGTGACTGTGCCACTGCTTGAATATCCTGAAGAGGTCAGCTGTGATGTAGAAGGTGTCCAGAGTACCATGCCACTTTGGCTGACCCAGGCTTTTGGCGAGACTGCTCGTTTAAAAGGATTAGCTGGCCGGTGTCGACTCTGTGATTCCTTCAAAGCTATTCACCAGATGAAAAAAAAAAGTGCCAACATTCTTGGGTTCAAGGGTTCAAGGGGAGGGTGTTGCCAGCAGATTGGTGTTCTTGAAGCGCATCCTCCTTGCCTCACGTCACAAAATATGTAAGCCGCTTTCAGGTTCCCTTGTACTTGTGTGCTTGGCTTTCCCCCAGGCTAATGTGGGAAAGGCTGGTCGTTGAGCAGCTAGGCCCTGTGCAGACAGATGGCAATATAAACAGCAGAGTTGCATACCGTGACACCCGTTCAGCAGGTGACTATGCTACACAGTGTTTCGATGACAAAACAGTGGCTGGTGTTACCCCTGCTAATACCACTTTTAAACTCTCAGTTCAATTATAGTGTGTTACATCAGCTTCTTGACAAACATAGTTTTACATACACAGATTTCTCAAAGAAGCTGTCATATTGCTGTCTTTACACTCTTTTATGAAATGGTTCATATAACTCCAGGCAGTTTGCCACAGGTATAATCAGTTTTCCTTGTACTTTCTTCTGATTGGTTGGACTTTACTGAAACACAATTTTCCAGTAGGTTTTCATTCATGTTGAGAATTGATTAATGCTCTTCTAGCACTCTTAAGTTAAATGAAAGCTTCCTGGTACTGTATACATAAACACTGCAGCATTATAAAGACAAGAGTTGGTGGAGTGCTTTCCTGTTGATACTTCAGGTGATTGAGACTCAAAGGGGAAGGTAACCAAAGGACATAGCTCTGGACCACAGCTCCAGTTTACTGTGCCAACATGCCAGGACAAAAGGCCAAACTCTTGAAATACAGGAGAGATTAACTGAATGCCATGTCAATGAAGGTTAGGTAAACTTCTCTGGCTATGCCATGAACCTGGAGGAATCAGGGTAAAGCTTCCTCTATCATCTTTCAGCTCCCTTTGCTGGTCTTGGTTTATGCCCTCCAACAGCTAGACTGTGTGTGTTTCTGTATGTGAGGCATGAGTCTATGTGTAAGGTGCGTATTTGTGGTTTACATTTGTGTGTGGAGTGTGTGTTTGTGTGTGTAGTGTACATCTGTATTTGTTGAGTACTTGTGTGTGCAGTATATGTTTGTGTATGCATGTGTAGAACTTTGTATGTTTTTTATGTGTGGTGCATGTTTGTGTGTGTGTGTTTGTTTGTGTGTGCATGTGTGTTTGTGCGTGTGTGTATGTGTGGTTTAAGTTTGCCTGTGAGGTGCTTGTTTGTGTGTGGTACACTTTTGCATATAGTTTCATGTTTGTGCGCCTGATAAGTGTTGAGTGCATGGGGTATTTGAGTGTGGCGTCTCAGCAGTCTCAGCAGCCTGTCTTTTCTCACTCCCTGATCTCTGTGTCAGTACTTGCAGATGCACTACAATGATGAGTAAGCAGAGCATAGGCACTCAAAGAAGCTCCCTCTCTCTAACCTCCCTTAGGACTCCTCTGCATGTTAATAATAATGATTATTATTAGAAAAGAAGACGAAGAGGAAATCAAGAATTTCTTCTAAGTTAGAAAAGTATAATTCAGCAGTTTCTTTTCCTGTCCAATTCAGGCAAAGAGTTCACCTAGCTGCAGTGACTTTTTCTTTTAACATTACGCAACAAATTTAAGCAAAAGTTGCACAATTTGTCATTTATTGAGCAATATTATGAGCTCAGTGGGTGCTGAAATTAACCGGAAAAAAATGTTACAGAGGAATTTAAAAACATAACTGTAGCTTAAATTAGTTATTAAAGACAAATGACTTAGACTGCAGTTAAGGCCTTGCAGAATGCCTGATTAGACAGCAGTTAAAGGCCTTTTTATTATGTTATCAGGAGTTAATAAATTATGTGGGTACCATAATTTGTGCGTAAGATGATCTGACCAGATCCAATGATTCAACTTATTTCATCTCAAGGAGAATGGCTTAGTAGGTTCTTACAGTACAAACTAAATCAGGTAACATTTACCTGTGACAGGAGAGCAATTTGATGCATTCCTTCCCCTCCCTGGCCAGGTTTTTACTTTAATAGTAAGGCGTGGCTTGTAAATGAACAGGGATAGTAGAATAGAGCACTTCAGTTTAGTAATCCCCTTAGGCACATATTACAATGATTCCATGAACCCTCCACCAAATGGCCTGTGAATATCACCGGGGAAATAAACTAAAACCATTGTCTAAAGTACCCTTTTCAACCAATTTTACTGTAATGGCCCTTTAAAAGACCCAGCTGTAATTGCACTATGATATCATACTAATGAGTCCCTCTGTAAGTCCGCAATAACTTGCTAGCTTGCTTGTGCCAGCATCTGAACTGGGCTCTAGCAGCCAAAGGCCTCGTTTCCACTCAAAAACATTTTAACTCTTGGCTAGAATGACCAGTGCATAGCCACAGTAGGGTGCCAGTGTAGCATAGAAGTCAGAGAACAGGACCTGGCCAGTGGTGTGAATTCTCAAATTCTGAATGAGACTCACAAATGATTTCAGGCAGCGTTCAGCTATATGACTGGATTCTATGCATAAGTGTTAGCTCTCTGAGTCACTGGTGATTGATAATCAATCTGTTGTATGTATTGACTACATTGTGACTATTTTTTGGGTGCTCTTTCTTCTGTGTTTTTCTTCTTTTCATTCCAATTGGCCTTTAATGAAGAATATTGGCATCCTGTGTTGTTTTCGATTAAAGGATTTTTCACCTGAGTGGGTAAAGTCATTGCTTTGAATACCAGAGAGAGAGAGTAACAACATTTTTGGTTCTCCTGGAGTGCATGGATGTAGTTGTAATTATAACAAACATAACAAATGCTACTGAGTTTCAGTGCCATTGCCTGACACTAATGTTGAGCTGTAATCCCGGCAAGAATCCTGTGCGTTTTATAGGTCCTAGGATCATTTATCCTGGCTGCGCATTGCCATTCAAATTCAAGTTACAGTACGTTACATAGTAATATCATCGAGTGAATGCATGCTCCTCCTACTACTTTAACAAAGATCACAATACAATATATTGTGGTATTCTGTATAATGGAATTCTGTATAATTCTGTATTAAACCATTTTACCTTGTGATGTTAATTAACAAAATTCAAAGATTCATGGCAGCTTGAGAAGTTCATTCTTAGTGTATTCCTTCAGAACTGTACAAAATTATTGAGATTAAAAATAAATGAAAGACAGAGAACTCCCCTGTGGTTAATGTGACTGGTGGTATATCTGTAACATCCAATGAGATTTTTTCTCTTTCTCTCTCCCCTTCTCCCTTAGTTTCTTTAGTTTTCTTTCTCATTCTCTCTGCTCTGACTGGCTAATGTGAAACTGAATGAGTAGGGTTACTGTTTCCTCAGGGAATATAATATTTTTGCAGCATGTGCCACCATCAAGACCAGGCACAAAGACAGGTTTTGTAGAAAAGGGCAAACATTTTTGTGAAAAGCGGTGATTTTCTGAGGTCTTCCTGCAGGCATGACTGCGGGGCACGGAGACAAGAGTAAGGAAACAGAGACCAGGCCGTCTTTACCTCTGACAAGGCTGTCGGAGTCAGAGCTGTGACTAAATGTGTCACAGAGCCTGGCTGTGCTCCCACGTGTTCTTCCCTTTCCACCTTTTGGTTGTGTGCATGTATGTGTGTGTTTGTGTGTGTGTGTGTGTGTGCGTTTGTGTGTGTGTGTGTGTGTGTGTGTGTGTGTGTGTGTGTGTGTGTGCGTGCGAGTGTGCGTGCGTGCATGTGTGTGTGTGTGTGCGTGCGCGTGCGTGTGTGTGTGCGTGTGCGTGTGCGTGTGTGCGTGTATGTGCATGTGTGGATGGGTGTGGCAGGCACCGACCCTTAGAACACTGGGCACAGAATGGACTTTATGGTCTCAGTGATGCTTGGGGTAACACAGGGCTAAGATACAGCCGAACCCAGCAGAATCTGTGAGGTGTGGACATTGTGGGTAGAAAGGGTAGAGAACAAGCTTTGGTGTATAGCGTTAAGCTGTTGGTGTTCTAGTGAGCTAGAGCCACGAGGTTTAATTAATTAAAGCAGTCATTTGTTCCTTCATGGTTTAAAGTGGCTCACTCCAGCTGTCCTATATGTGTAAATGCCTTTTTGTCCACACACTCATTCTATTGCAGCTTTCAGCATGATAATCCAGTAAGCCCAGAAATACTTTAATACTTCCTGTGAGGTAACCTTATACTATGGCATTATGCTCTTTTATGTTCTACCACACTTCACATATAGGCTGCCTCTGTAGTCTTAAGGTGACATGACTAAGTTTCCCAGCCTTCTTGTCATCTTGAAAATGTGTGGTTTACATGACCATGAACAGCAGTTAAGAACTCCACCAATGCAAACTCTGAAGAACCGCTCTGGGGGTGCTTCTTCACTGTGTGCAGACTAATTAGGAGGGCCCATATTTAACAGACTTGAGCATATTACTCATTAAATGTAAACCTTAAGCTGGAGAACATCTGCATTGCAGGAGAGAATGCTTAATTCAGTTCAATTAAGAGAGGGTGTCTGCTCCAGGCGTGAATTAAGCTGCTAGAAAATATTACAGCAGAGCAGTTAGTACTGAAGATCTTTGCCATAAATAAAGCTGACATCTGGTCCTGTAATATAGGAGGTAAGCACCTCTTTTTTCTGAAGTAAGGCAGTTTGTGAGCGGCGGCATAGTTGAAACTTGGCTGAAAGGGAAGGGTGTGTAGCCGCTATAAATCTAAAATCATATCACTTAGCACTTGAGTGCTGATAATGGCTTGTTTGAACTCCGAGGCATAAATTATAGATTGTGAACATCGCACTGGGGAGACTCACAAAAACTGAGCAGCTTATTTGCTTTATAACAAGTGGTAGACCATTATTTGCCTTTCACACACACACACACACACACACACACACACACACACACACACACGCATATATGCACACATACACACAGTAGATTGTTCTTGAACATTTATTAGCATCAAACATTTTATAGCGAGAACTGTTGAAGCACAGTGAGTCAGCTAAGCCTGATCCTCTGTCCTGGCAGATTCAGCTGCATGCCGGGGAAAGTATTAAAAGATTAGAACTGTGCAGCCTTCCTGCTCGACATGCACACAGGCACACAGACCCACAGACTTACAATACAGGCACATACGAGAGCGAGAAAGCAAGAGAGAGCACATCACATGACTTGATCAATTTTAGATGCAGCGGGTGGCAGGGGGGTGAAAGTTTGCTCTCTCCTTTGACCGCCTCTCCTGACAAGTGAAAACGTATTGATCGCTTCATTGGCTCCGCCGCACGCTCCAGGAGTCGATAAGGCTGAATGTTGAGTGAGAGCTGCCTCTGCAGGCTCCTCTCTGTTGATACCGGTCTCCTGCTTGTAGCGGCTCCTTCCTCAGATTCCAGATACATTTGTGACTAATCGCAAGCCGCTCGGGGGGTCACGCCGAGGCCAGCGCGAGCTGTCGGCTGATGCTGTCAGATAAACGACTCGGGCTTAGCGAGGGTCGCGCTCCTGGCTTTGGGTGGAACCAGAGCCCACCCTACCACATGCCTCCCTGCGTCCCTTCCTGCACACTGAGAGGAGAGATGGAGTTAAATTAGGCTGGTAGAAGACAGACACAGACAGAGAAAGACAGCGAGAGAGAGAGAGAGAGAGCGAAAGAGAGAGAGAGAGCTTGGTAATCATCCTGTCTCTGGCTCATACTTTGTGTGAACTTCTTACCGCTGGGACCCAAAGCTGCCTATCAAAAGGTTAACTTCTTCAACAGCATTTGTTTATGGCAGAAAAAAAAAGGTTTCAGGTGTTCTTTTTAAACTTTTTTGTTTACTTTGACCCTTCCCTGGCCCCGTAGATTTGATGAAATGTAATTTATTTCAAAAAAGAGCCAGCTGTCACTTTCTGCAGGAAAGTCTTTTTTCAACACCTGAATAGCCTACCCGTCCCCTGATCAACCTTGCTGAAAAGCCATGCTGCTTGGGACTGGGATGCGCTTCCTGCTGAAAAAATCTTAAATTTTCCCTGTGCATAACACATTTAATCTTTAACATATTCCACCTGCCAAATGGCTCTTCTCTTTATTGTACATAGTTCAGACAGCTAACCATTTTAATATTGTGCCAATCCATTGTGTTCGGTCTTGCTAATTAATTTTAGTTATTGCTAACATTTCTCATAAACAGTGACATGCTCATCGTGAAGCAAACAGTGCCGGTCTTTAGTCTTCAGAAAAATGTCCTCGAGATATATCACTGGGCATAGATTTATAGTGAAGATGGAATATTCATCATACATGATGTATTCAGGTAGCATAGTGCAGTGTTCAAAGGGCATAGCTCTTCTCATAGTGATAAATAAAGCTCTCCCCACACACACACACACACACACACACACACACACACTCATCCACTCTCACACACCTTATGACACATGTCATAACATTGCCTGGGAAAGTGATAGCAGCGAGAAAGAGGTGCCAGAGAGAGAGTTATCTGGGGATGTCACTAAGAAGCGCCTCTCGCTCTGTCCTGCCACGCCCCCCCAGCTCCCCCCAGACAGGCCAAGGACACAGAGGATGTGGGGGAGGAATGTTTGTACGACTCTTTCCACAGCCTGACAGGCCATAGGCTGTCTCTGCTAACTTTGTCTCTGTCAGAGTCGGACCAGCCTTTTGTCCGAGGTCAAATCCGGGTCAAGGTGTGTGAGAAAGTGCCGTCCACAGTTCCACACGTTCTGCCTCAGGTACATGCATGCACACACACACACACACGTACACACACACACACACACGCACACACACATCACAGAACACACACCAAAAATACAAGCACACTAATACATTAACACACACAGAGCACATCACACATACACCCATCACAGACTACACATGCATGTGCATACACACATCACAGAATAGGCAAATACACTCACAGACATACAGACACCCACTGAAACACATGTAGACACACAGAGATACGAGAGAAATACCTGCTTTTGCACACAGACGCTAACCTACACACACGTACACACGCACGTGCACACACACACACACACACACATGCCGACAGCAGTGCCACAAACCCACACGAACAGGAGCCAGACATGCAGGCTTGTTTGTATGTGACTGTAGACAATCAATCTTCACAGAGAAAGAGACCTCCGTCTCCTCTGTTGACTATTTCCAGTCACTACAGTCCTACTCTCTGATCTCTCACACACACTCATCCTGGGGTCATAACCTCTTCTCGGCATCTGAGTCTGACCCCATTAGCAAATTCCCAGATAGACCCTGGAGCCTCTTATCAGTGCTAGCTCATTAATTACACTTTGTCCCCATAAGTGATCTATTTCTGAGACCCCCCCACCCCACCCTCGTAGCCCACTCCAAAGTTATCTCTCTCCACGACAGAGCTGTGATATATGATGGAGGAGGTCATCCTGCCAGCTCCAGCGCGGTGTGATGTGATTGTGTTTACATGAAGTGCGGCCCTTTACCTTATCTTGTATGGGGATGTTAGTGGAGGCTCTTTTGGAAATTGCATCTAATTGCAGTGTCAACTATATAACCCCAAACCCTCCTTCAGTTTCCCTCTCTCCGTCTCTCCCACACACACACACACACACGCACATACATACTCCAACACACACGTGCATATCCTTACACAAATTCTCACACAGCGACATACAAACACATACACTGCCGACACCAGAGCATTACATAGAGTGTTTATTTCCATGTATAGTCTTGCAGTGATATTTCTCATTGACCAAAGTGTATCTTGTTTAGTATATTTATTAAGCATGGCAAAGGCCCAGAGTGCCCGCTCTTTAACTTGGTGTAACAGGTTTACACAAGCGGCACAATTCTCACATTTTTTTATTCATTTCAGTGACCCTTGTAATCACCATGTTAGGGAAGAAATTTTACAATAACCAAATGCAATACCCAAAATAATAGGCAAAGTGCACTGGTTAGATTGAATCTGGCCAAATATGTTATCAACTTGAGCAGCGTTTGTGACTTCAGTACTGCTGTCACTCAGACCAGTGGCTCCCTTCAAACCTTTTGTAACTCTATCTGAGTCTGACATGACTGACATCTAATGCAGTTATGCTGTCCCACAGAATTAACAATTAAAAATAACTGCCTCAAAGCAAAAAGAATCAAATGATTGACTCGGTGTGCGTATACTTAGGCATCGGTTATTTAGATGTTTACAATACAGACAGGCTAGCAGGCCCATGGCACAGGCCCCTCTGTCTGGCTTGGCCACCATGCTTGGAGGGGGCGGTGTGTGGTGGCATCGCCCAGCGGGGGTACCCCGTCCCTCTCTTTATGTGCCGTTGGTGCCCCCCTACCCCCACCCCGGCTGTCGGCTTAGGTGGTCCCCACGCCCACTCCGCTGACACATGACAAGGTGGCCTGAAAGGCGCAGAGGCGGGGGCTGCGAGGCACACAAAGCAGGCCTTTTACCCATCGCCACATGGAATGCCTTTCAAGATGGCCGCAAGGTGCCTGGTGGGTTTGGCTGTAAGAGTGACACACACACACATACACACACACACACACGCACACATACACACACCCAGAATTCCCTGCCCCCTAGCTCCCACCCCTTCTCCTCCCTCATGGTCTCAGTGGAAGAAAGCTGCATTGTTGTGCTCAGCGCCAGGGTGCCCTGTGTCACCCCCATTCAGATGGGAGCTTTTCTCGTCACTCCTTCTTTCATTCTCGGGGTCCTTTTTTCCCCTCCTTCTCTCACGTATCACTGTTTTATCCCCGGGGCTGGTTGTGCGGTGTCCAGAGAGAGAGGCCACCAGGGCCTGTCTCGGAGACTCTTTGGGCAGAGAGAGAAAGGGAGGGATGGGGATGGAAAAGAGAGAAAGTGACACACACACACTGGGGGAGAGAGAGGGAGAGAGAATTTAATTGAACTGATAGAGGGACAGAGAGAAAGAGAGAGAGAGAGAGGGAGCAGCGTGGGGGTACCCACGGCAGGGGGAGCTCTGATTCATGTGTAAATGGGCCTTCATTGTCGGGCCTGTAGAGAGTACACACACAGATAAGAGGCGCGGGGGGCCAGGGCCCCACAGGGGCTTTTTTCTCCTGTCACAGCCACAATGATGGCCTCGTCAAAGATGATCAGACAGGACAGGTGAGAACACACACACACATACACATATTCATGCTCACAGACATACACACACTCACAGACACAGACACACACACACACACACGCAAATTCATGCTCACAGACGCACACACGCTCATATCAAACACACACACACACACACACAAGCATGCATACACACACACACATACACTAACTCATGCTCACAGACACTCACGCACTCACATGCACACACACACACACACATACACACACACACACACACACACACACACACACGTGCGCAAACAAACACAAACTGATGAATACATTTTTCTTTTCTTCGTTTGACAGACACTGTTATCCAGAGCAGCTTACAAAGTAAAAGAACAAAATACATCAAATAAAGATACAAGAAGAACAGTACATGCGGAGCACCCCTCACTGCATCTGAACCTGCATCAGTTCTTCACACAGCACCAGGATAACTGGTGTAACAGCAGATGCATATCTGTAACTGACACGCCCACATGCACATCCTCACAAACACACAAACGCTGACTTACACAAAGCCATATACACAGACACACACAAACCAAACGCAGAGATGCGCACAAACTTACATAAACACACACTCACACATACTCACATAGACAAAGCAATTCTTTTTTATTGTGTCTCTATATGTAATGATGCACTGTGATGCAGACATTATGAGAAAGGTTTCATTGTGTTTTCTGCATTATATCTTGACAGTATTATGAAAATGGTAATAATCGTGTTGCCTACACAGCAATAATCTCTGGCACCAGAAAGCCTCTCTGTGTCATTCTTAGCTTGCTTCTCGCTTCTTCAGGCGAATGTAGTCATTAACCCACCACAGTGATCTTTCCTATGTGGTCCACAAAAAAAAAAAAAAAAAATCACCTTCTGTGTCTGAAAATGTTCAGTTTATTTAATATTTAGACTGGTGTTTGCTATTGAGCACCTCAATGTCTGCTGAATGCTTGCAACATTATGCTTGCATTTGGGCCCATCCCACCCTCTCTTCCCTGTGCTGTTTTTATTAAGGCCTACAGGCCTCCATTCAATCTCTTTGCCTTTCGTTCTTTCCACACAGTATTATGGGTTTGGCAGTTACCAAAGTGAACAAAATATGTAGTGTAAGAAAAGAGGCGAGGAGAAAACAGAAAGCATAATTCAGAACTCAGAGCTGGGGACAAAGCGCATTTCAGTCAGCTTGAGTAAAGGCCTGTTTCTCTCTTTCTCGCTCTCTCTCTCTCTCTCTCTCTTTCACCCTCTCACTCTCTCCCTCTGTTCTCTACCCCTGTCCCCCCCCACCTTCAATCAGTAAGGTAAACCAGAGAGGAGTTTATCTCGGATCATATCATAACTTAGAGGCGGTTCAAACCCATTTGCGAGGTCCGCGTTGTTGTCAGTGGAGTGCCTTTGTGAGTCACTCTTTTCAGACGTGGCGAGCGGGCATGAAAACCAAGGCTCTCCATTCACGCTGACGGGAAAAACAAAACCCAGGCAGGCCAGGGAGCAGGCCCCAAGTGTTCCACATTGAAATCCTGACCAATGACAACCCCACTTTAAACAAAAGATCTCGAGCAAGAGCGGAGCGGAGCCATAGATATAGAACGATCACAACGGTTCTACTCATTAAAAGCTGTAGTTGAAAGTTTAAAAGAGCCAAAAGGTCATATCAGTTTTTTATCAGAATATTCACAATATATATGAGTACATACAGTGTATTTTTATTCAAGTTACCATGCAATTGCTGCAGCCTTCAGAAAGTTAAGTAGTTGTTTGTTCTGTTAATATCCATTCGAACGCATTTGGACATAATGTTGGATGGAACTTTTTTTTCAAATAGAATGTCACGAAGACTTTCAAATGCACCCGTGAGTTTTCAATCAGACTTTGTAAGTAAGACCTTATTTGGTCATTAATCATTACAACTGACAGCATTTCATTTAGATCAAACAATCACAAGCAAAAAAGCCGTTTTTCCTGCATATTGAATTCCTTTTGTACTGAACTGTAATGGCCACTTTTTCCGCAATTTAAGGATCTGCGTTCAAGATGTACAATTGCACTTGTCTGAACTACGCTAGAAACAAAGGACGTTAGAGCATGTATGTCATTCATTTTTGTATTTAAAACTGAATGCATACTCAGAACAATTTTGATGCCAATGGATCTTTTGATGCTAATCAAGATCAATGAAATGATCTGTGTTCACATTCAGTTAAATTCTTCAGAGTGTGTTCGTAAATATCTGCCAGATTACACTGGCATCTATGACTTTGTTTAAGATGGAGACTGGGCCATTCAGCAATGAATGCTTTAGTATTCAGATAAAAATTAATAAGCAATTTCGTTTATTTGCTTAAGAGACCAGCTCATCCAGGAAGACTAACGTTACCCATTTATACAGCTGGGCTGTTTCTGAAGTAGGGTTTTTTTTTTTTTTGGGGGGGGGGGGGGTGTTAAGTACTTTTCAAACCACTACCCCACCTGTTGAACTCCTGTCCCTGAACTATTAAACTGGTCTGTAGCCCTGTTTCAGATTCAGCTGCACATTAAGGAAACGGTCTCAGAGGAAATTATTTTTCTGAAAATACACAACATTTAATCCTGTGGATCCCATCACCAGGAAGTGATGACACCAAAAAAAAGAACAAAAAAAAAGAACTAATTAAATATCTGTAATGAGACGGAATTAGAACGATCTGATGGGAGAAATGTCCTGTTACCAGAGTTAGCTACAGAAGTCACTGGTGACTTCCTCTGTTTTTTTTTTCTTTTTTTTCATGATTTACAACACGTGAAAGAAGCAGAGAGACAATCTCCCACACATGCATCCCTTTTTAAATTTCAAATGAAATCACACTTTGTCCCGAAGACAAGCCTTGCTTCATTTTTCAGGCCTCTGTATGATTATTGTAATAATACGTAATTAGTGTTCCCTCTTTGTTTCAGTCAACACAATGCAGAATAACAAGTAATTAAATGAATAACAATGATATAATTGTGTAATTCAATTTGAATGCCAGTGTAATGCCAAGTGTTTTCAGGAAGCTGTGTATGAAATCGTCATGGTCATGACTCACAAAAATGCACAAATAAAAGAAAAAAGTTGCAGTTCACGCACTCAGGGACACGAAAGTTTTGGCCAGCAGTCCCTGAGACACAGTGACCTTTTCGTATTGTCACACCAGGGTGTAGCTTTCCATGTAAAGCAGAAAAGGTTGTGTCCTGTTAGTATATTTACTTCAAGGTGACCACTGAGTAAGTTTAGCCGTCATTAGGTCTGCTGCCGCGGACAGCATTATTTGTTCACTCAGTAGGGGCTATGTGTTAGCAGGGAGCTGGTAGTCATTGACACCTGTTCTGTCCTTGCTTGTTCACAGCTGACAATGTTACATCAAGTCTCTGCACAAGCCATAAACCAAGGGCCCGACAGGCCAGTGAACGTCACGTACAGAAATTAAACCTGAAACCTGGTCTCCCAGCAACTGAAGTACAGACGCTAATCACACACACTGATCATTCATGCGATAAAATGTTTCAGCAACTGGTTGATTTTACATCATTGATTACCTTCAACAATACCATAAGAGTAAAGTGACATAAGTTATGTTAATAATTATTTACAGATTTAGTCTAATGATGTCAGTGAAGAATGTGTGTCCTTCATCAGTCATCAGCAATATGTTTTATTGTGATGTGCTCCTGGTCTTTAGATGGAAGTTTTTCAACCACAGAAACGTGATAATTTGGAAATTTATTAGCAAGACTGTATTGATAGAATAATCTGTTCAGTATAATGTTCAATTTTATGAATCTTAGGTTTTTTAAACTACAGGAAAAATATAATATATACTCTAAAAATATATACCTGAACTACAAAATTCCTGATGCATGAAATTCATTTTGCCTTTAAAAGCTACCAAAAATATCATGCAATGTATTTTAAACTATTCTGCTGATGACCATGTCTATCGGTGTCACTTCGTTCCCTTGTTAACGCAAGAATCAACTATGAAATATAAAACAGGGCATTGGTATACAAGCAATTAGGTAGCACAGCTCTGAATAATGTAACACAGATGGAAACTAATTATAACAAACAAGCTTTGATTTCCTGTTCTGTTTATTTTATTATTTCGCTTACAAGCACTTCTTGCGGCGTTACTTTGCGTTTTTAATTTACCTTGTGTTTGTTTTTTTTGAAATCCATTACAATCACAGGATTACCATTCGTTAGAGAAGCAGGCTTTTGGTTGCAAATTCATTGCCTGTAGCCATGGCACTGTTTCCTTTCACTGCAAAAAAAAAAAGAAAAGACAGTCCTGCTCTCTCACTTCACCACGCAGATGAATGATAATAATTCTAGGGTGACAGCAATCCTTGTAACACTGTACGAAACAGAGGGATCAAACAGCATCTAAATAACCCTAAAAGGAATCCTGTCGGTTTGACAGAGGAGGTGATGCATGCAGGATCAAACAAGTTGCATCTGTTCCCTCTGTCACAAGGAATTATGAGAGATGGAGAGGAGAAGACACCCGCTAATAATTAGCGTAATAAAATGGAGGTCTGATTATTCCGGGGGTGGTGGGTGGACAGTGCGTTTGGATGGACGGCAGGCAGTTCTTACCTTGAGTCCTGTCCCGGGAAGCATGGAGTCAGGCTCAGCAATTCCCCCAAAGGAAGCGGGGGGAAGCCACAGCCCAGCTCAGTTCAGTTCGCACTGGTGGTCTAATGTGACCTTCCCAAGTACAGCTCCACTTGAATCCATGGACACAGGGGCTTATTGGCAATAATTTGATTTTTCAAAAAATAAAACTAACACCTTTTTAGTGTAAAAGTTTGTTTAAATTAATTTAACAATGCAGATTAAAAGATCAGATCATCAACATCATGCAATAAATGCAAGCAACCACAATCATATCAATAAAAGTATAATTCAACTGTATTCATAGTTCACAAATTGAAAAGTCAATATGAGAAAGCAGAAAATCAGATATTACATTCTATCTTGCACAATACAATTAGATTATGCAACAACCATGCCTTGCTTTTTCCCCATAAATAATATTATTTTAGTATATAAAGAATAATTGCAAATACATGTACATTCCCAAATAATGTCTAGTTGGCACACAGTGATATTTTGAGCACAACTGCACTTTTTTGTTTATATAGATATGGTTTTATATACTCAGATACGTTTTCAATACTTTGTATGTTGAATGTGGGTAGTTTCGACAAACCTAGAATAAACACAGTGCCACTCAGCTGGCTGTGAATTTATTTGTCAAACTATTAAATCTAACTAACTATGTAAACTAAGCTAAACTGAACTACATTATTTACACATACACACACGTATGTATATATATATATATATATATATATATATGTGTGTGTGTGTGTGTGTGTGTGTATACATCTAGGTGCATACTCTGCTCATCAGAATTACTCAAAATTACTCTGCATGATCACAATCTATTTTTGCCAGGCTGCCTAGCTTTTCCTCTCTTCATCTTGTGCTTGTTGCTTGTCATGGTAGACCTGTGAGGACAGATCAAGCAAGCTGTCCATTTCTCTCCTCTTCCATTTCTGCCCAAAGTCTGTCTTTGCCCTGGCGATCTCATCCTGTTGCTTTAGCATCTTTTGTTCTTCGACAGCTTGCCAGACGTAGTATTGTGTTTGTTGAATGGTCATTTTTTTTATCGGTTTTTCGGCAGCTCCTGTAAGCTCAGCTTGTGAGACCTAACATTCGGTGCAATTTCTTGCAGAAATGTTCATATAAGCCAGAAATAGAATCACAGCTAGTCGGTGCTTGCAAAAGTAATTATCATGTCTCATAAGCACCTGGGTGACTTCAACACCTAGATATGACATTAAACTAATATATGATTTTACCATGCACACACTAAATTTCAGCAACAATAGTAGCACTGTCACGGCAAGCTCTTGACAGCTATTACTGGGGCTTCACAGGGCTAAAGTCATATAGTGCATTCCAGTCTTTTCCAAGCACAAAAGTTCCTAACACAGTCTGTAGGTAATAGTGCCCAGTTATAATATATTTATTACATTGTTATTTATGATAAACTCTCAGGCGTGGCATAACAGAACACCCAAAAAAGTATTCTTCCCAACCATAATATCCCCAAAGTCGAGAGCTCAAAAAGGGAAAAACAGCTTTCATATTATTGAGGAAACATTGCATTTTGCTCCATTATTTGAAAGACTGAAATATTTAACTGCTTTTACATCGTGGAGAGAGAAGATATCATTTGAAAGAATTTAATTCAACCAACTCTTATACGGAACTATAACTGAATTTATATGCTATGAATAACAATCATGACATCAAAATATTACTTTCATATAAAACAATAAAGCATAAAATACGTATTTGTGTGATCACTACGGCTATGTTGTTTTTACAAAGGAGGAAATGTGCTTGACAGAGAGAGGGGTGGGGAGGTGGAGTTCCATTTCTGCTCTGAGATGCACTGTGTATGACCTCATGGTCAGATCTGTCAGAGGAGGCCTTGATGCTCCAGGTCAAGGGTTTGAAATAAAAAGAGGAAACCAGCATTGGTCTCACAAACCACAGAAAAAGCTAATGAGCCAGAAATTCTCAGCACTGCAGATGGGATGTAATTATAAATTACTAGAATAGTATTTCAGAGAAAGCATTACATCCATTCTAGCACAGGGAAAGGATGCCATGGTGGGGGTTTCTCAACTCAATAACTTGATCCGAGCTAAAGATTACCTGTTGTCAGGGAAATGCTGAACAGCCCCAATACTCAAACGATCCCCTTTTTCATCGGCTGCTTTCGTTAATACCCACCAGGGGTCAAATTAATAACTAATTCAACATTTCAACAATTAGAGCACACTCATGCAGGGCACTCTGGGGCTACTTTTTAGTTATGCCCTGTCAGTTGCCTCAAAAATGTAAGGAACATGCAGCAGAAGTTGGAGGGAAAGAGCATTCCAAAAAACAGAATATCAGTGAAATGCATTATTGTAATTTGTGGTCAACATATTTGGAGCAGAACGAAATGCCTTCAGAAGGCATTGTGTTCTTTTTTCCTTTTCATTCTTTTCAATTAGCTTCTATGGCATTTCTTTTCTCTTTTCTATTTTTAATTTTTTTAATTTGTTTGTTTTCAAGGTCAGGCCAAAACTACACTGAATCTTGACTGAAATAAATAACTATAGGGTATTTACAGCCTTTGTTTCATTAGATGTTTTATTAAGTGTTTTTTTCATTACTTCTGGAAAAATGCACTGTGCTAACTGTAACTCGGTTACAATCGGAATTGTGAAAATGTGTTTTAAGAAGTAAACGTGATTAGATTAATTTGATCTGACCTATAGCAGCATACGATCCTATGGTATTCTTTAGAAGGGCAACAAGGACAGAAAGGTATTGACTCAGGCACCCTAAAGGTTTTTACAATAGGTAAGGAAAATGAATAATCAACAGTGGCTTAGTGAGTGAGTGGATGAATGAATGAATGAATGAATGAATTGATATTTGGGGAGGAACCATCTTGCAGTTTATTGTGATTTTGTCTCTGTCACCTTGTACATGTGACTTGGTGATGTGTCATTGTGGGGTTCCAACAGTTTAATATGTTATAGTATTTTCATTCCTATATTCTACGATGAAAGTGCAATGACACATATATACATAAACATGTATTCTTTACTTTTCAAGGTGTAACCTCTATGCTCCTCTGTACCTCTGGAGCTCAATAATGTTCTCATTCACATTATTTATTGCAAATCATTACAGTTCTAATTATGAAAATGGCTATGATATTTTCAACCAAATGAGGCAAATAAAACAAACAAACAAACAAAAACTTGAAAATATTCATAGCTGATATATACAGTTTCAACAGTGGACAAGCCTCTCTACATGTAAAAATTAAACTAGTTAAATTAGTTCAGTTTTTTTACATGGATGAGTACCCCATTTGTTGTGTAATATTTTGATAACTGAGGAGCCAAATTGTTCAAACAAGAGTCCAGATAGTTGGTTAAAAAAATAAATAAATACAAATAAATAAATACAATACAGACTGCTGGATGTTTCAGGGACATTTTCTTTTCCTTTGTGGAAAAAGCTGTATCAGTAACTGAGAACCAGAAACACCATGCAGGCTAATCCCTTACTTCTTCCTGGAGAAAAATCAGGAATTGAACTCTTGTCATAGTTTACATACAAGATCAGTAACTGATAATGTGTTGTTGAATAAACACTTCACAGTTATTCATTTTTAATTACTATTATTAATGTATTGGAAATAAGCTCACTGTTAAATATCATTTTGTCGTTTCAGTAGTGACGTTTTTGATAGTGTTTGTCTCTTTTTCAAACAGTATCTTATTATATCAGTTTATGCATCACAGTATGCACATTCTTTGAAGTTGACTTGGATTCCAGTAGAAAAACTGGCTCAGATCTGCTCACTCTTGAAGAAGAAAATAATTGTTGAATAATAAAACGATAATCTATATGAAAAAGAAGACATACGACATTGTGGTGACTGTTGTAGCTGAATATTATTAAAATTTGCACTTTGAAACAAAAATGAAGAATAAAAAAACTTGGAATTAAGTCGGTATATCCACAACTTCCCACTCTTCTTAAACATTGCTAAAATACTCTCCCTATTATGAAAATATTAAAAAGGGGAACAAAGACTTTTCCTCACTCAACCAAGGTCGAGTGGGAGAGCTGCTTATTTTCTAAAACGTGAAAACTCTCCAAAATGTCTCTGGCGGTACAACTGCCGCCGCTTTTCAAGCCTCACCAATCACTGTACATTTCAGGTTGTTTGTGTCTGGCCTTATGTAACTGTCACTGTTTTCTCTCTGTCTCTGGTAGAGAACAGCCTGACCAAACAACCTAGGGGCGTCTCATCCCATTCCCCTGATCAAGATCCGGAGGAGCGCCCTCCGCAACACTGTGACAACCAGCTCTCTGCTCGCCGCTTCCCCGGCTGCATGCTGTTCCAACAGAATTAAACCTGAAGAGTTTTAAAACAAATTTAAAAAGTCTACTACACTATCCAAAATATTCTGTCCATCCCCCCTCTCGCCTCCCATTCTCCTTCTAGTTGTTACGGCTACAATATACATATATCCCCAAGCCTCTCATTTTTCTCTTTTTGCTATTCCTAAGAGCACGGGGTCGTTGTGCGTACATCGACTAGCGTTTTGCATCATTTCTAGATGACTGCAACTGTCAAAGCAATATGAGTTAACCGCTCGCGCTTCCTGTGGGATGCACCCAGGACCTGATGCTGCCCACCGGTGCTGGGATTGAGGATGACAGCCGCTCTGTACGGCGCGCCACGGTGCACCTCTAATTGCCCTGACATCGCCCTGAACTGAGCTAATGCTTGGGTCTTACCCGTACCCCCAGGTCCTAAAGCCTGGATCTCTTTCTATAAGGGGTATGGGATTCATTTAAATGTACCCGGTCCTCATATTACTGATCGTTGAGAATCAATAAGAGACAACTAAATTCTCACTTTACTCAGTTAATCTTTTTGTTGTTTTTACGTTATTGTAACTTATTTTAAACACTTTCAACGCAGAAAAAAAGTTATGGTTTGTTTATATTAGAGAAGAGGGAGAGGACGTGTAAATGCCCTGAAATT
Source organism: Megalops cyprinoides (assembly GCF_013368585.1). Taxonomy (NCBI): domain Eukaryota; kingdom Metazoa; phylum Chordata; class Actinopteri; order Elopiformes; family Megalopidae; genus Megalops; species Megalops cyprinoides. The sequence continues at coordinate 20,674,040 of NC_050587.1, read as the reverse complement.
ACTCTATATTTTAAAAATGTCCCAAATTGGGGAATATGTTATTATTATATTACATCAATGACTACTACAGTGGACCTTCTCCTATATGAAACGGTATAATGCAGAGTTTATCAAATATTTTCACAAAACTGTTATCACATTTCTGAAACGTCACATGGTCTCGCAAATTTAATCGACATATCTAACCATTGCCCACTTGTGTTGAGATACCCATCAAGGTATCATTATTTGGATATTTTCTTAGAGCAGCGTGCCAGAGCATTCTAAACGATTGCATGTTGCTCCTGGGGTGTTAATTCTCCCTGACACACCGAAACCATTAAACAACTGCTGTGAGACGTCCTCATTTGAAATTTGGTTTTAACTTTTAAAGCGTTTTTTCGATCTCTAAATTGAAAACTGGTACGCAGTAATAGTTTTATTGAAGAAAATTCGATATGTTCGCACAGAGAGCGTTTATTGTATATCATTTAAATTTCGAACAGAGCAGAGTGTTCAAGGGATGCAAATACTGTGTGATGATACCTTATTAATAATATTACAGTAAATATTGTAGTCGACACAATAACATCTTTGAAGTCGCTTATTTTTCTAAATCACGTGCCTGTAGGACTTGAAGAGTGTAGGCTAGGTATAATTGTATTTCCAGAGTCTGTGAAGTCAGGAAAAAACTTTGCTGTTCTCGCACAGTGTATCAGGTTATGAGGAGGAGTGTTGTGCTGAATATTTCTTTTCATGTTTGGTTTTGAATATTGTTGCCTTGGGCATAAACAGACACTTTAAAATTGTTTACTCATATCTTTTCTTGTGATTTTCAGAGATGATATGCAAATACAATTCAACAGTACAATATAAACGCAGCCGTACATCAAAACTGGAGCAAATTTCATTATAAATCTTAGTGTTTATGAGTATTAGTAAAACACTTTAAATAAAGTGGCTCTTAAGGTGGCACTTTCAAAATATTTTTATGGTACAGCTGACATAAAGCATTAGGCTATTTGATTTAAATGACGCAACAGCCCGTGAATGAGGGTTTTATATTTGATCAGCTGTTACTGAACACCCTGACAATCAATGCCGATATCAGTGTTAGTTTAATGCACACTTCCAGCAATCAATGTCATTTTATTTTGTACTGGCCTGGTCAATAATAATCGTCATTTTATTACTACTACTACCACTATTACTATTATTATTATTATTATTATTATTATTATTATTATTATTATTATTGTTGTTGTTGTTGTTGTTGTTGTGATTTGTAGATTTGTTGTCCAGTGTCAGTTTTGACCTATATCCACAAGACAACTAGACTACTAGCAAAATGTGCTGATTTTGGCATCAAATATAATCATATCATACATGCATTTTAAAGTTGAAAAAAACATTTGAAAAACAATTTTTAAATTGTAAAAAGTCATTCCGATCATTATAATGAATGAGGAGCGAGGCTGGAACAGCTTCGTCGCTTCCCGGACAGAAAACAAGCCTGTTGCTTTTCTGCAGTCGCGCGCCTATCTTACTCTGGCTTCAAATCCTGAAACTGGATTCAAGTTCTCTGCTCACATACCAGTGAATAACTCACGCCGCTCAAGACAGTTTATTTATTTTTGAATGATAACCCAGACGGTCTATAACTATGACAATCATCATCATGATGTAGGCCTACAGAGCATGTTTTTTTATCTATGCGTCTGCAAGGTTTTTGGTGTTCCCGTCTGGTCGAACAATTCAATAAGGATGAAACATGACTAACTTTATCACATCTATGCTGCTTACTGAAGACTCGTTTTCCATTCTATTTGAGCGTTTTAAGCAATTGAGATGAAACACCGACAATTTACCACGCAGAGCATGTTTTGTGCTTCTGAACGAGTCGTGAAAAGTCGCGCATGATAAATAGAAAGTAAATTTTCAATCATGAACAACTTTGTGAAAAAATGTCAACGCAGTACAACCTCTTGACGTTTTACAACATCAGCGGTTTTCACATTTCAAGGAAACAGCCGAACAAAAATGTGGAGCCAGTAACCCACCAGACGATAAACTGGTGGAAATATTCCAATTCATTCCGAAAAGTATACGCAGTAGGCACCCCGCCAGGTCTGCATGGCTTACCATGCTGGCGTGGCCGCTTGTCTTGCGCCTTCTAGCACGCTACAATGTAATGTGGATCTGTGAAAGGATCTATAATAATAATAATAATAATAATAATAATAATAATAATAATAATAATACCAATCGATTAATGAAGACATGTAGCTATTGAGCCATAATTTGCCCAAATTTTGCGCATTAATAAATAAATATTTCACAAATACCGTTTTTTTGCCGGGCCTGAAACTTTCTGATAGACATAGCACTTTCTTTCGTTTCCTATCTGGCAAATACTTGTTGAGAGTTTGGACAGGGAGGGAACTAAATCAGTGGACAATTTAGAATGTGTTGTATTGGGATATAATATTCCTTTAATTTCAAATCGAATCTTGACGGTAACTGAATTCCATAACATAGCAAAACAGACACTGTAAGTGTTTTTGTTGGACTACACAGATATCAATATTGCTTTGTGACTCAGCCAAATAATCGGTATTTAAATGTTCCAGTATGACAGAGTGGCTGATTTCTGCAGTAGGTGACATGCCATTGCTAAATTGTACGTAATATATGTCAGCGTCAATGAACTAGTTAACATAATGCTTAACAGTGTAACGAAATGTATTCATGGATAAAAACTTCACTTTAACAAAAACTTGAACACTTTGTTATTCGGTCTGTTTCAGTATGAGACTGTATTGTATTTCAATTACGTCCGAACTCACGTTTAGCCACGTTTATAAAATATTAACCGCTATCAAAGATCTAAATGATCGGCAGACTTAAAACGTCTCTTGTTCCACCCCTATCTTCGGGAGTACTCCACCAGATCCCTGTCACTTCTCTATTTGCATAATTATATGCTCTGGTCTGACGAGAAAACTAACCCTCAAATTTTATGGGTCACTGAACTGCAACAATCAGTTTTATCACGTATGCCAAGGAAAAGTCTCAGAGGGTTTTTTTCTCCTCCGTCTCGCTCCATCACAGGAGTAAAGAGGTCCCGTGGTCCATCAGAAATGTAGATGTTAAACCCGCTTATTCCTTTTTGTTACCCATTATTTGGGCTATATATCAACTGTTCACAAGGAAGAGTCCATCTCCGAGCCCATATCCAACAACGAACGATGGCAGTGATTTTCCAGGCAAGCAAAGTTTTCATTTGACTTTCATAAGTTAACTGAATCATTATTCCTCTTCATAGACTCAAACACATACAATCACTCACCAAACCAACCAACCAACTAGGCTGTTTCTCTGTACTCTTGACCGTCTGCTGTACATTTACATCACATTCAACATATAGATATTATTCATATTGAAGAGTGGGACAGATGGCGGAGGCCTAATGGACATTCCACTATCGGATCAATGTATTATGACATGCGTCAGTGAAAAACTGTTAGGCTACCTAAATAAATAGCTAATTATGCAGAGAGAAATGCTCCGCTACACAGGTGGGTGGGATGGGCTGTCGTGTGCTAATTTAAGGGAGCTGGCCACAAATGGTCAAAGGGCTCTGTGAATAAAATGAAATAACACTTATTACAAAGAAATAGCCTCCAAAAATAAGATAATCCATGCACAAGGAGGAGGCGTAAACGCCGTCGACCTGTCGACCACACACCACACACCTTGACTAGTAACCGAGGTAATCACATACGCCCATTTATATCTCGCCCATTTCTTTCTATCTGTATTCATTAACGTTTTGCCAGGCCTGTCGGAATTCTTGACATTTCACCCATATTTCATAAAAAAGGGCACCCAAGGGTGGCCGGCAACGCCATGCTGGAACAGTAGACTTGATTGTTTCCATCACTGCCCTCTCATAAATTATGAGTTTTTTAAACTATGCATTACAGTTCTGTACAAGGCCAAACAACAACGTCAGTCTGAACACAACATTAACTCTGCATTTCTTTTTAAAGTGTTAATCTACACATACTTAATCTACAATCTACACAAGATTTCCTTTGAATGACAATATCATGTAAGTTGAAACTACAAAACAAATATAAGTATTTTCAAAATGTAACTTATGTAACTTCAATATCATGATGAATTTTACTTGAGTTCCTCCTACGTGTTTGCATGTTATGAAGAATTGCTTAAGATCACATACTGATTACATACTATTTACGAAGATAAACGCACTAAAACCACATATAAACTGCTCAAGCCCATCCATCATATATTTGAGAAAAGAGAAGTTCTAGAATTTGTCTAAAGACTAAGAAATAATGGATTGTTTAAATAATATACACACAGAATTCAGCTGAACACGCAGTCATAATTTCTTGGCCTTCTAGCATAACGGTAACATCAACGTCGACAACAACATAGGCAAGAACTTTTAGCATGCAATAATAACATTTCATGACTTTCACTTTTTTCTGCTTTTAGATAAGGCAGACCATTGCGCCATTCCAATGTCTTTACTAATTCAGTCCTCCTTCGTTCCCACAATACCTTGACTTACAACATGCTATATTTGTTGAGACATTATTAACGAAATTATCTCAGACAGGGAAAATTTACAGTATTTTTCGAGTTGAAAAAATGAAGACAAGGTTATACATCACGAAAGCAGGTTTGACGTAGGCCTGCTTATTTGAAATAACAATGGAAATCTGTCTTACACGTTGTTATTGCAAAACTGTTACTGCTGCTACTTCGTTACTAGAACTGCCTGCACCACTGCCTTCCACTGAGTAATAATAAACTGCAATTAAATCAAACATAAAAATTGACATTATTAATTAAAATTTGTAATTGTGGACAAAATCCAGAAATTGGTCGTTTTGCATTTTGCTGTATAATATATGAATACTTTACCAAATCCTGAGAGCATTAATGATAATTTCCTAAATGTTTATGGTTGTGGACAAAAATAGGGCACCAGGGAAGTTAATAAACTACTGACAGTGATAGGTTAGCTAAATTTAAAATTTTAAACTCTATTTCAAAAATCCCTCTCTAATTCAAAAATGTACTATACTTGGTGCAAGGGTTATGATTGAACACCTCAGATGAATACGTTTATCATTAGTATTATTGTTATTATTATTATTCTTATTATTATTACTATTATTATTATTATTATTATTATTATTATCAGTGTGTCGTAGTTGAACTGATCTACGTTCTTCACATATTACTTCATTTCATGAAATGAGATGATATGATATGTGATGAATTCAATTCTTTGTGAGGTATTTCTCTTGTCTAGTATCTATTCAGTTATCTTTCTTCGCGGTCGTCAATCTATGATTATGGCGTTTGTTGACAGAAGTTGGATTCGACTTTTGAAGTAATCACGGAAATTCGCTGGAGCTCAGTACTGAATGTAGAGTCGCATACGAGGTATATTCTACCTGTGCAAATGTAGACGAATACTTGCGTTAGTCTATAAGAAGAAAACGAAAAATGGTAATGAAATAAAAAAACAACACCTTTCCCATCTTTCCAGTGACAATGCGCTGTCATAAAGTCGGTTATTGCAGTCATAAGGAAAGAACTCAAGCGCCTTGCTCGCTATAGAATGTATTTATTTTTTCACATGTGGTATATTCATCTTTACCGGACCGCGTCATTCAAAGGAAGACTCAAACCACAGAGTAATCAATATTTCAAAACCGAGCACCTTAAAACAAAAATGGAAAAACTACCCATCTGTTGAACGCAAAACCTGACTGCGCATAATTGATTCCACCTGTAAATCCACAAAGAAGCCTGTTCAACCCACTGCTAAACGTTTATCCACGACCCTTGGCTACCTCAAAAGGGGGAAACTAATTTAAGACGGAATTCTTTTGGTCACAATATACTTGTTTTCAAGGGAAATCACTGTGTAAATTACAACAAAATGTAAATTCGGGCCGATACTTTGTTTTCTGATGGCAACAGAGTAAGCTCTTTATCATATAAATGATACTTTAAAGGCGACCTCTAAAAAGGCAGTTGCTGAAAAAGTAAACACAGGACATCAAAACAATTTTTGTTTTAGTACTACCAAATTTATAAACCAGCTACATGAATGCAAAATTACCAAAGGATGGAATGTTTTGTACAAAATTCGCTTTGAAAATGCTCAATGTTGCCCTTTGACAGTAAGAAGAAGAAGAGGAGGAGGAAGAAGATTTTAGTTATTCCGATAGATACAGAAGAGCCATTCCTCAAACAAAAAGTTTTGCCAGAAGTTGCAGAAGGCCTCTCTTTTTCAAACAGGGGAAATCGTTTTTGATGCATTTATGCCTTATATTCCAAATACCACTTCTGATACTGCATAGCCTTAAATTAACCAAATATCCCAGACTGCACATTTGAAATGTTTTGAGTTTGCAGCCTGGTGTTTAATTCTTCCTTCAATTCCGTCCCTGCGGCCTGATTAAGATCCATAAAAAGATGTTGCTGTGAAGTTAATGCATTCATTTCCTATTCAACAATGAGATAAATAAAGAAGCTGACTAAATTGAAATATTTAATGTATTTACAAAATATTACAATTGAGTTAACTATAGTTTATCATAGAACATTTGCTTTCTTCACTGTATAATATTATACAACTATATATTGGTATGTTGTTTCGGGTTTATGACTTTTTTTATCGATCTACAGACGCGACCGCATCCATATTTAACTCTGGATGTTAATTTTATGAAAGCAAGCTGTCACCTCGGCGTAGCACCATGGACAGCGCTCTTTTTTGACCTTGAACTTGATGTTTTTCTTCATATGACCCCTGTCTATGACACACTTAAAGAGAAAAGTACGCCTGTATGGCTCGTCTGTGTGCGAGTGTGTGTGGAGAATATCTGGTGATGAGGTTATCTGTCCTCCTAACTATCACCTTTGCACCTTTCGCTCCCCGCTTTGTTTAATACATAGGCCATTGGTTGTTTTAGTGATTCAACGATGCACCTTAATATTATAATATGCCTTTACCATAGAATTGGACGCTTCGTATCGTGGCCATTTCCCCACGAGGAAGATTATTATTAAATGTTTAGAACACACTCTTAACGGAGGAAAGGTGAAAGATGATCTGATGCCAGGGAGTGCCTCCTTCACCTCTCATATACTGGGAGAGACACCTAGACCTCTCTGACAGAACGAGGATTTGCTGCTGCGCAGGGGCTGTTTGATGGAACTCCATGGCTTTCAGACAGCTTGTTAATTAAGGCCCCAAGAGATGAGCCTCAGGAGCTATAGCCCATATCAAAACGTTGCTAACCACACTGACAGCAAGGAAGCGGGAAACTTCCTTACGTGGGGTTCAGTTCCACGGACGCCTATTTATCCGCTACTTGCAGTTCGATCAATTAATTGCTTCCTGAACTGTTGAAAATATTAATAATCGTGTTTCCCTTCCAATGACAGTTTAACAGATTCATTTAATACCCGTTAACTTTCTCTCTAGAATGTTGAATGTAGAATGTCATACCGCAAAACTTTGGGTTGTTTATTGTGCATATGTAAATATTTGCAGTGATATTGCAAATGGGATATTGGATAACATACAATAAAATATTGAACCCCTGACTAGATTAGTGTGCGCTTGTGATCAAAAGGAAAACGAAATTCTAATTACAAACGTATAAAACGTGGATTATCCCATCCTTTGTGAAACCATTTTGTAACGTTTCCTAATTGTAAAATTGTTTTAGCTTCGTCTGTGCCCACTTGTTTTGGAGAACATAGGAAAATATTACTGTTTCCCCCAAAAAGATCAGCCTCTTCCTTTGTAAACACAGATTTTCAAAAACCAGTACACTGCAAAATCAATACACTGTCATACTGACAATACCACTCTATAAAACATCAGACATAGCCATCCTGTTGTCGGTGATTGCATGTCGTCCACCGAAACAAAATTTCTTTTATACAGGTATAAAGATATATGGCATGCTGGGATCGTAGGACTACGAATAGTGGAATACGCAAAACATACTGTTACATATATATGCATTAAAAGTGCACGGTACATATTCACAGTACATGGTTCATAAATTATAAGTTTGAAGTTAGGTTAGACAAATCATGTGGTCCTTTGTTTATGCATGCATTCATTGTTTATTTCAGAGAGAATAAGTTTTTAAGTTTGATCAAGTAGCATTTTACAACTATGAGCAGAAGCGAATATTGTCCAACAGAGAATGACGTAAGTGTCTGAGGACCAGCTACGAGAGCACCTGCGCTCTCATTTAATTGGTTCAGCAGACCTTACCTTTTTATTAATATATTCACTAATTTTACCAGGTGTATAGACACTAGGCTGTTTGTTTGTTTCTAAAGCAACTAAATACTGTTGACATGTGTCCAGTCGACATGGGGGTTTATTTCTGTCTAACAAACAAATAAGCCATCAGTTGATCAACTTCTCCGTTATTAATGTTGATCATGTTAGCAGCAAGTTAGACCCCCCCCCCCCCCCCCCCCCCCCATCGCCACCACCACCTCTGTAAAATAGACAATCGACAATACTGCCGTCCACTTTTTAATACCTTTCTATCGTAATTTCACTCGCGCGTCACCTTAGCAACTCAACCCCCCTTCGTTGTCCTTTTTCCATGTCTGAAATCTGAAATTAGTTTCCTCAAAGTTGAGTTCAACTTTTTTTTAAGTGAAAGGTATTTTGTCATTTCGCTTATTTATTAATACTATTCATTCCCGCATGACACAACAACAACAATAACAATAGTAACAATAATAATAATAATAATAAGAAGAAGAAGAAGAAGAAGAAGAAGAAGAAGTTACTAGCTGATATACCGTATACAGAATCGTGTATATTTGTCCACACCGTCTACGTTGTTTAAAAGCAAAATATGATTACCCCGTATATACCTAGATTTCATTTGTCTTGCAAGAATTGCCAGTAGAAACCTTTGTTTCTATTAAATATCGCTCAAATTACTTTCACACACCTGTATCCCATATGCAATGTTAAATTATTCATATTTGACATGATTAGAGGAACCATAATGAGGTGTATGTACGTGTGTATATGTTCGCATGTATGTATGTAGGCCTACGTATGTATGTATGCATGCATGTACAGTATGCATATGGAAACACCAAATATATATGAATATTTATTAGGTCTTCCTTTGCCTTCTGAACAGCTTCAGTTCTTGCTGGTGTACAAGTTTTAAACTGTATCTAGTCGAATATTTGACCATTCTTCAAGAAGGAAAGCCCTCAGTTCTTTGAGTTGAAGGAGGTGTAAATCTATGATGTTTCGATCTCGCGATTGGGAGGCCAGTGAACGTTCTTGACTTCTTCTTGGTGTTCATGCAACCATTTGTGAATCCATTTACAACCCTTTATGTAGGCGTTATCATATTGGATTATGGGGACATCTTGGGGAAACAACATTTGCACCACAGGGCACACTTGGTCATCTAAAATGGCTTCATATTCCTTGGCCGTAATTCTAGCTGAGTAATAGTCGGACCCAATGACTCCTACGAGATGGCGGCCCGTACCATAACAGATCCACCACCGTGTTTAACAGTTGGGGACGTGCAATGTGGGTTCAAGACTTTCTTTGGCTTTCTTCAAATATAAACCCGTCCAGATGCAGGAAAAATAGTAAAAGATGACTCATCAGACCGTATTACTTTCGTCCATTGCTCAGAAGCGCAGGTTTTGGGATCCTTCCACCATGTTATGTCGCGTATCGGCCCTGGTTACAAACGGTTTCCCAGCAGCCCTACCATAAATATTAGCTTTGTGAAGCTTAAGGCGTCCAGTTTATATTTTGCGTGAGTCACTGAGGTGTACATTCATCGTGGCGGTAATTTTTCAGACCGTCGTTTTGTGATTTTTAGCAACTACCCTTGCAAGTGTCTGTCGGGATTTAGTTACCTTTTTCATCTGGTGTTCCTATTATTTATTTTGTCTTGACTACCCCTATATGTGTGTATGTGCGCGCACAATTTTTTTATATCTATGTTTCATTTCTGTTGCTATAGGCTATTTAATTATTATGTATGATATATACAACTCTAGGTTAACTGTTATGAACATTTTGTAATTAGGAATATTGCTCCAATACGCACCTTCCACGAAACATAATTATGGTTGGTCATATTCGAGCTAAAATATTGGAACCGTCGATGAAAAATGCGAAAGCAGGATTGACTTTGTCAGTGGGGCAAACGCAAGGGGAAATTATGAAAAAAGTTCATTCTTCAGACACAAGTAGGCCTACTAGTACTGAGAGCGCCATCTAGCAAATCAAAGTAGCAACCAACAGTGGATGACGGTCCACCCTAAAACCGCAAACAAAGGCTGGCTAAAGAATTACCAGACGGGCTCTGAGTGTTCGGTCACACCATTCCATAATCCAGGCGCTGAATACTATGATTCACTGAACGCGAATACCAAAAGAGAGCGGGACACTGGCTACCTTCCTCCAGGTCTGCAGAAATAAAAGAAACAGACAACAAAGATTCTTTCGGAGGAATTAGTTAATTTGTGATAAGTATTTCCTATCCATCGGTTGTTAATAAAAAATATTTTCAATATTATACTTGTTCCGAATACGATGTTTTCGACATCATGTGCCCTGTATTTGAGAGAGTCTGTATTTGAGAGATGAAGCTCCAATCACCTCTAAATTCACGGATTTCCACATGATTATAGACAGCATGATATACTTACCATTTAATCCATGTGCGGTTCAAAACAGACAAGCAACAACAGCAATGTAGTAATAACAACAACAATAATAATAATAATAATAATAATAATAATAATAATAATAATAATAATTACTGCATGGCAAATTCACTATTATATAAAAATTAAATATAGTACGCGTGTTTTAGACATCTTCAGACGTGAAGGTACACCTATATTATGCGCACAGCCAGCGTTAAATATATATATGACATATATGACAAACACCACTACTTTCACGAATTAAAATTTGCTATTAAGAAATTATTAAAAGTTTATGATATTACAATACCCGATTTGCAGTTATTGTCATTAAAATTATGTATGTAACATATAATTACGTCTGATTCAGGTTCCGTTAACTGAATGTGATTGTGTAACTCTGGGTATCCATTTTCTTAACTATTTGTTGTATACAAATAATGAAAGAAAGGAATTGTGTGCCGCTCCGTGGTGAAATGAGCTCTTATTATCACCAGTCTTTACTAATGTCCTCTTAAAAAGGAAAGATAATGTGAATGCAAACTGACAGGAATAACTTTTTATTTATTTATTTATTTTTTTCCTGATATATAAGTGAAAACTATATCCGTTTAGGAAATATATTGTTGTGAGGTTAAAGTATATAACAAAACATTTAAATATGAATTGATTGTGAATTGCTTATTGTTATGGGAATTATAACTATAATACTACTCCCACCACCACCACAACTACTACTGATACTAACAATAATAATAGTTATAATTATTATAATTACAATAATTTGACTATATAATATATACTATACTATTCTATAATATAACAGCCATTTTTCAAGTAGCGAGACGTATATAATCTCAGCTAATGCAGTTCTTCCTGAAAAAGCCTCACCCCACAAACTGATGAGTTGGTACGTTCTAGGGAAGTAGTTATTGGTGGAGAGGGTGTGCATCTCACTTTTTACCTACCTCTTGCAATTTCATGTCACGCAACAAGTACTTTTCAACAGTCTCCTTCGGAAAAATCCTATGAGGCAGTTAACCACAGATAGGGCATTGAGGCAATTTGGAGGGAAAAAACACATTATATCTCTTAAAATTTAATTTTCCAACATGTTAGTGGGTGATTCATTGATCCATAGACATGGAGAAATAAAACCTATAACACATATTTATATGCCAAGAAACAATTGAAGTATCTGCTGGTAAAAACTGTGTTATTGGGCATATTGCACTTGCAAACTACATCCCACAGGGCTCCACATAATTGCACATTCAAACCACAGCTGCTCCAGAGTGTGCAGGACCCTTTACCTGTGCATTTGAATAAAAAAATAAATATAAATCTGACAATGTTCTTATATTAGTATATATTCTCTCTGTTGTGAGCCGTCTGTCTCTTGGGTGGATGGGAGCTGTAATAATGTGACATGGCGCATCTGAAACAGGACGGCAAGCTTTGTGGGGGACTGCCTTTCTTTTCTTACCCATAAATGCACCGGCTTTCAAATAGGCCTTCCCCCACCCCCATCTTGCCTGCCCCCCACCACTGCTGCATGAAAAGGCGCTTGACCTCTTGGGCTCTGTCCACTTTCTATCCAGTTTCACCACCATCCGCCTCCCTTCCCCCACCCGGTCCTGTCTATATGGAATGCTGTATTGATATCATCAACATATGCAAATTGTCTTAGATTTGGAGAGACACTAGGGTGGGGGACCACAATAACTGAAAATGAATGGTTTTGGGAAGTGAATATTGTTTAAGACCCACATACTTCGGTGTGGTTAAACCCAGCCTGTATCCTGGCCATCACATAAATACATGCCCATTTGAGGAAGAGGAGGATATCTGAAAACCAGCCAAATTCACCCTTTCAGATTAAGGGCGTTTATTTCTGCTTGGCCTTTGAAGACAGGGGTCGTACTACTCAGAACGAAATGGCTATTCCGTTAACCCCCCTCCATTTTTGCTCACAATACAGCACTCCCCCACTTATCTCCCATTCCCTTCCACCGACCCCCACCTTATTTAGAACACACATCGCTATCCAAGATGGCTTTATGGCAACATGCAGAAAAGATTAGAGATTTGGCTTGTAAGAGCAGAGCCTCCTCTATAATCAGAGCAACGGTATGTAGGCCACAAAGTGCTGGAAACCATTGAGCTGGTGATAACTCCCATGCAGTGCTTGGAGCAGTTTTCCTGGAGGAAAAGGTTCTATTGATTGCTTTATCAATTCCAATACCACACAAGTCCTTTGGAATATATAAAGGTGACCTATATGCACCACTGGTTTGTATGCATGTGCTTATCTTTACTACAAAAGTAATTGTAACAGTCACATTCTTCATAAGTGACGATAACATATTTTTCAGTTTAATTTTAATTTTAAAAGATGCAAGCTATCCTGTCATTGCTGTGTTTTGAACACATCGTTTGCATAAATAAGTGAAGACAACGGTAAATTCAAAAACAACACGTTGTAAAAATCAAAAGGTCTCCATCAAGAAAAGATGGGACCTAAAGGAGAAAGTAACATAAGATCAAACAGTATGCCAAAGACAATGAATTTTAAAAATCCCCCAACCTTAAAAGTGACTTTGAATAGAGTGGATTCTGGGAAGTCACATAGATAAAAAACTAATCTAGAACATTAATAACCATAAAAAAAACCTTTAAACTGGCACATGACCTGCTATTCAATAGCAGAAAATGAGTTTATTGACGAAGATTTAGCTGTCCATATTTAGGAATCCTGAATATACATAGGCACAGAAAAAAATCTGATTTTCTCTGATTTTGTCCCGAAAGTGTTATAGGCAACAAAAGAAAACTGACCATGATATAACGCCTTCGTTTATAGGTACTGCACACTTATTGTATTTGGCCTATTTTGTAACGTGTAATAACCATAGCTGTACAACCATGGAATAAATTATATCTTTAATTTAAACATGTGGCCCACAGTTTCTGATCAATGAAAGCCAATGAGAACTTCACGTTAATATGAACAAGGAGGAAGACATGGTTTGTATTTCAAAGAGTTTCTGCATGTTAGTCAGCAATAACGGGGTGGAATTCTGCGTGAACCAAAGGGAAAATAACTAACATGACTCAGCGTAAAAGAATGCCTCACTTGCTCTTGCTTAAAGCGTGTGCTTTGGTTTCTTTGCGCTCGTTGACGTGCTGAGCAAACGAAACGTTTTCTTATGTCTATTGGTATTAATTCGTTGTCGTGTACTTAGTAATTTATGTTATTTGAGTATTACGCTATAGTGCACGTAAAAACTGAAATGCTACTCAACAAAAGTTGGACGCTACCTGACTACATTTGGCTTGTTTATAAGGAAAATGTATAGGCTACATGCGCGCTGCAATGTTGCTGGGTTCCCAAACTCTGCAAAATCAAACTATGGATGCAAAGTTGATGGATGGATGAGGTTTATATTAGATGACTACAAATGAGCCAAGCGAATTCATAAGGGTTTGCATCTAAACTCCCACTATGAAACAAAAATGAAAAAGATACTCCCACGAAGCGTTTCATTCATTAATTATTCGTTTTATGTGGTGCAATGCAACATGTATGGGCTTACAATGTTTCTTTTTCATCAGACAGAAGTTAATATTTCAAATTAAGTTTTTGGTACGATGTAAAAGGTTGCTTAATTATGCAGGAGCTACCGTTACGGTGACGCTACGTACGAGCTCCCAAGCTTCGTAAAAGTACACCGAGTAGTTTTCACTTGGTCCCCTTGCCTTGCGCTTTCCCTTCAAAAGCAAACTTTGCTCCAGTCTCGGCCGTCCCCGTGTCTGGCGTCTTGATTTATAACGCCTACATCTACAAACACTCAGGAAAGTAGCGCTATCGACTTTTAAATGCCACGTGTTGATTAATTTGTTGTTAATGACAGGCTGAGTCCAACCACACATAAATGCTCGCAAGCACTTCCACTCCTCGCTCCCTCTCTCACCTATCTCCCACCTCCTACTCTCTCTCTCTCTCCCTCCCTCTCTCTCTCTCTCTCTCTCTCTCTCTCTCTCTCCCTCGTTCTCGTGCCTATCCATTCAGTCAAACAGTCACACAGCCAGAAAGATAGGGAGGAGGAAATCAAAACAAGTCTTACTTATTCGGCGGACTTCGTTTGCAACCGTTGAAATGATTACCGTCACTGAAGCTTCTTTCTTCGCAATAAGATAGCATTGGAGATGAATTGTAAGACAATGTGCCGCGTTTTATTTATGTTTGGTCCATGCCCCATACTTAAAACCTGCGGGTGTAGCGCAGTGCAGATTGAGACATATTGAGTTCCCTTTAAAAGGATCATTTCGTGTGGGAGGTTGGACACAAAGTTTGGACTCGTGACTGGAATTCCAGAGAGACCTGCATATTTTAAAACAACAAAGCGGGATGGTAACAGGGCTTTGGAGGGAGGGGGGATCTTGGAGAGAAGTTGCCAACTGATAACTGTCACTTGGATACGCACTACACGAGTTGAGCCGTTTCTGGTTCTGTCTCAGTGGCACATTTTCCCACAGCTTATATATAAATAAATCACTATTTTCACATACTACCCGTCCTAACGTCAATACAGTGCGTCAAAAAGATCCATAAACCAACTGCTACTTAAAAGAATTCGCCCGATTTACACCTTTTGTTTGTGGATATTTATTTTGTCCAGTTTATTATTATTAACATGATGTCTATTTCTACTGCAATGATACGATCTGTGCTATGTAGTTTTGCGTGCTGGGGTCAATAATTCTTAATTCTGCTCAGACATCAGTCTTTTGCCCCCTTGTGTGAAAATCACCATGATATACTTACAAACGTTTGTGACCACTTCGTGACTTCGTGTCTATCGTCACGCTTGCTCTAAAGTGTGGCAAGCGTGTTTACATTTGCTACGTGGATCCTGTTTAGAACTGCACTAGTGTCCCAGGAAGAAAGTATCCGAACACACACACTTTTGATTGTTTATTATTCGTTATTTTTTTTTTATTTTACATCACGATTTATAATGGAAGAACAACATGTGCAAAAACACTGCTCAGAGTATACGCAGTAGGGTACATCTCTTCAGTACCTTAAACGCATGTGGAGAGAGTCTGGTTGCGCTAATGATTAATAGTAAATTCATGAAATATGCTTCATCTGTCCTGTGAGAATGTTCAGATTCTGAAAACGCGTTTCAGTTACTAGGTTATAACGGATCTTCAGGACCGCAGAATATTAAATTGATCGGAAATGCATCGTGGTTAACACTGAAACAGCTATATTTGTAGAGAAGTGGACAAACGTTACTGTAACAAGATTTTCATCAAGAGACAAGGTTGCTCTCACACTCAATCTCTCACTCATTCCCAGTGGATTTGCTTACACATGCAAGGAATGTGTGAAAAGTCTTGTAGCATTCGGGTAGTTGATAAATGATTATCTGATAATATAACGCTGCGTTTTAGCGTGTTTATGCACATGGATCTCTTCTCGAGTGAATTAAGTTTCATTTTGAAACATTGCAAAGCTATGACCTTACAGTCGGTTGAACGGCAGGATAGGCTATACACACAGAAGGAGAGAGAGGACGCGTCGTGTTTAACTGGCTATTAGTTAGTTGCTAGCGTTGGTTCAATGGATAATGGATGCTAATGACAGAAGAGTAGGAGGGAGGCCGCGTCTCCCTGGTCTCGTTCATACACAGCTCTTTTCGCTCGACAACAGCACTCGATGCATTTGTGTGTTTATCTGCATGCCCACATATGAGTGAGGGAGGACGCTACCTCTGTGAACAGGGAACGGAAGTATCTCTCGTTTCCGACGACCGTGTCTCTTTTTATCCCACTCTCACTATCTCATTATTAACACACTGCAACGTTTACCAGGATGTTAATATTGGTTCTGTTCTTGTTTCTGTAACATCCACTGTTATTCTCTGCTCGCTCCTGCGCAGAGTCTGGAGCGCTTTACGTAAAAAAGAGTCACTACAGTCACTGAATGGAGAGATATTTACTCTAAAGTGTGATAGCTTTTTCATATTTCCAAACATGGCTCCGTTCTTAACCATAGAGTTTAATATACTGAGGGCAAAGGAACAACCCAGTTTCAGTCCAACCGTGATGCCGTTTGCCCTCAACTTCAATTAAAGAAATTTTGTTACAGTGTAAAACAATGCTAATTGCTCAATTAACATTGCCGGAAAATGGTAAACTATATTGCGTAAAAACTGGGAAAAACGTTACTCTAACAAGGAGATTCGTTGGGCCCTTCTAACGCAGTCTGGTTCGATTGAATCTAGGTCTTTCTAGCACTCTGGTGTGCGCTAACCATGCTAACATTCATTACCTGACAGGTATATCAGTGCAACAAGACATCATTAGTCGTTTAGGTGAAATGACTAGTAACTGATTTCGCTTATCACATAAAATATGATTACTAACTTGTGTATTGTATTCATGGTATTAATCTGTGTTTAAACCTTCATCCTGTTGCCCCTCATTATACCTGAGCCGAAACTCCTGTTCCACTAACACAACGTTCCATGGAGATCCCACAGGCGGAAACCCTTTCGTTGCGCTGGCTTTTGAAAACAGATTCTCTGATAACAGCGGGTAATAAATGCGATGTGCTTTCAGTCAGCTATCTCATACGTAAAATCGCACCCAGCTGCTTGTGTAAGCAAAACAAATAGTCTACTCATTGAAGTCCTCACTTGCGATTTGATTAATAGAATACCACTAACAGTAAATGGTTATTAAACTTATTTCCAGATACATTTTGGCTCGTAGAATACGCTCTCATTCATCAGCACATAAATGCAGATAGATTAGCTTTTTTTCTTTTTCTACACACCTCCCCCTACCCTTACAATTTTTCTGTGTCATAAAAACAAAATTAAGACCAGACGAAAAGACCAGACTATAACGCCCTTTTCTGAGGAGTTGTTCTAGTATTTTGTAAATAAAATAAACATAGAGTAAGGCCCAGCGATACGTAGCTAAGAAGTACAGGAAATTGTCAATTGCGAAAACAAATGAAATCGGCCATGGGATTAAACGAAGCGTATTTCAGAGTAA
Source organism: Megalops cyprinoides (assembly GCF_013368585.1). Lineage (NCBI taxonomy): Eukaryota > Metazoa > Chordata > Actinopteri > Elopiformes > Megalopidae > Megalops > Megalops cyprinoides. Next base: position 20,656,196 of record NC_050587.1, on the reverse strand, counting down.
ATTCTTGGATTCAAATGGTCCTCTTTAAATGACCATTACGGCCAAAAATAAATGAGTTTAATATCACCGTTGGCCTGAGCAAGTGTCACAAAAATGTAGAATCGCAATATGTAGGCTACTTTGTTTTGAGTTTTGTATGCGTTTTGCATTTGTATGTCACACAGGCTCGCCTGGTGCGTATCTCACACATCAGAGCCCGTTTGAACCAGCGTTTCATGTATCTTGAAACAATTTTATGTAAACAACGTTTTCAGCGTGCACGACAAAAGACTGCATCCCTTTGGGTTACAATGCATTATTTCAGAACTAACTTTTGCCTGTGGACTGTTTTATAATGAAGCAAACAGTTATTTATTTATTTTACCAGATAGTCAGTTAACAATGGAAAACTAAACATTAGCCGAATTCATCGACCTCCCATAAAGGTGATCTGGTAGCCTGTGTAGCATGTGGCATTTATCTAAACACTACACTTTGCTTTTAGTTTTGGTTGACCGGTTTTAAAAGGAGCTTATGATGTTGGGGAAACGCATCAGCGGCAATACTCATTGTTAAATAATTAACCTGACATGTCACTTAAGTCACGTAGACTTTCAGTTTCAATATTCAGAATGAAAAGCATATACTGTGCACGTGCAGACACAAACTTGTCGGTTTAGCTTCTATTCAGTCCTATGGAATTCCCTAATTATATATATATATATATATATATATATATATATATATATATATATATTCTTAGAACATAGTTTGCTCAGTTGTTTTGGAAATGGTGATATGTTCTTAAATTCTGCTATATTTTAGATGAAGTGTGCGACGGCGAGCATGTGTGTGTACATGTTCTCTACATTCATGATTTTGTTCCATCGTTTAATAAATATTAAATTCCAGCAGAGACGGTTGGCATTTTTCATTAACGTTCTTAGCTCTTGTAATTTCTGTTACAAATATCGAAAGAAGAGACGCAAAAGACACGCCGTAGTGGCAGTGCTGTTCTTTAGTACTGTACCGTACTGTTATTTAAAAAAAACAAAAAAAAAAACATAGTATGACAATGCTCGTGTTTCATAATGGAGCTTGCTATGTCTGATCGGTTCCAGTGCATTCAAGGCAGAGATGCCCGACCGGAGAAGTAGACCATATTGACAGTCCCGTTCCCAAAACTCTCGGGTTACTTATGATTATATATGACCATGTGTATTATCGACAATAAAAATGTGACTGATATGTTGCTCCCCGCTACTTACATTGTTTCTCTACTCTTGCTAAACCCATCGCACATGTCATACTCATTGCTCATCAACACAACAGACTGACGCTACATGCTACAACTTACTATTACTGCATGAATGTGTACATAAGGCCTACGAGAAATGGCCTTCATAAACAGAATATGTTTACAGAGAGGTGAAATGAACATAACACCAATGTAATTATTCAGCGACCATTTTTACTCCATTTATTGATGTGATGTAGAGATCTTTGTGTGTGTGTGTGTGTGTGTGCGCGCGCGCGCACGCGCGCCCGCCCGCGCCTGTTTGGGGGTGGGGTGTGAGGGGGATTAATATCTCGGGACATGTTAAGAATTAATATAATGAGGGATCTTCAGATTAGCCTTGTGTTCTCCAAGAAAGAACATAAATTCCCATTTCTGCAAGTAGGTGTGTTTCTTTGTGTCCTGTCCAAGCTTTAGTATGTGTGCTATCCATACGTATACTTCATACATCCGAACCAAATAGATAATTTACAAAACACTTTTTAACTCAAATTACAAAATAAATACATGTCGAAAAATCGTATCCGTGAGTGACACGCAGGGGTAAGGAGGGTCGACACTCTATACATGAATCCCCACATAAATTTAATCCACTTTGAAGATGATGGCCAAAAGCCTAAGTGAAGCTCGATTTATTATGTATTATGTAGTATAATTATTACTTGGTTTCTTGCTGTGTAGTCGTCCCTCTGCAAATTATTAAACTAACTGGAAGCGAGACAATGCTGAAAATGTTTTGTTTGATGGTATAATCCTTCCACCAAACTGCTCTTAATTTGCTGACATTTCTGCAACAGATGCGTCGTGGCACGAGGAGATCAGGGAAAATAAATACAATTCAAGAAACAATGACACGTTCAAGACTGAACAAACCAAATGTATTTGTAACGATATATTAAAAGTGCTTTTTCATTCATCATTTCTTTTCACTGAACGAATCCTTACATGTTATGCCCAATAACATGCTGTTGTGCCCTCTCCCTGAAATGTCCGCGAGGTCCGATTGCTGTAGAGCTGCAGGTCCGTATCATCATTTTTCAAAAGTTCTATCACCAGGTACTATTGTCAAAGCGGTTTTTGTTTAGATTTATTTCTTTTGCCTTTTTAAAATTCTTATTTCAATTATATTTCAAGGAGAACAAAGCCTTGACAACGCATATCGCACTTATTATAAGAAGCCAAAGATTATATAAAAATTATTAGTATAGAATCACACAAAACCTGGTTTTGAACCAAAAAAGGAAAAAAAAAACAATACATTGACACATGACATTTCTTATAATTGTTTGGAAAAGTTGTTTTCCTACTAAGTTTTGATTCTTAATGCACATAAGATGGTTTCCTTTTATTGTTTTGTACAAAAATGAAAATAAAGACTTGTATTTTACAAATTGAAGACCAGTGTTCTTGCAGAGGTGAGTGGGTTTACATTGAAGTCAAGTTCCTCGTTTTCTGTACATCATGTAGGCCTATTCCATCTCCACGGAAGAAGAGAATGGGGGATTTGATGGAGGTCTTCCACAGAAATTAGGTCCGTCCACAATGTTCATTTGGAATCCAGTCCTCTCGTTGGGGCTGTTGCAATTTGGTCCTGTTTTCCTTCCTTTTTCTTTCTTTGAAAAATTCTCATTCGTATCATTGAATGGACATGTAAGGCCAATTGAAGCTGCTCCCGGACAACAGCATATCCCGTATGAGGGTTTCAATGGGAGTTTTACCTACCAAGCGGACGAAAAAGAGCTGCTCGATTACCGACGAGGAAACGGTACGGAGGGAAGGCAGTCGCAGCAAAAGCTTTCCAAAGCGACTGGGCTGGTTCGGGTACTGGCTCCTCACGTATTCCTCGAGAGCGCACTGAGACTTCTCCTGAAGGCTTTCGATGTGAGCCACATCCGACAGGCCACACGCGTCTGAGCATTTAAAACACGAAAGGAGAAGAGGTTATCATTCAATGATAGATTTATGGATCACTGATAATGTGAAATAAACATGCATGCATGCACACTGTATAATTTGGACGTTTTACAGCATATCAATAAGCACGCCATCCGTTCAGATAATGTACACATAGACTAATCAAAACAATGAATGTGTGACAAACGACTGGATTTAAACGAGATTCGCAGGTTCGCTAGCGCTCTGGTGCAGGAGATGGTATTCATTTTTGCCGCATATAAATCCCTGTGAAACAATTAGGAGATAGATCGGAGTTCAGTTAAATCACAAAAATATGGTTCATTTACGCCAAGGATGCTTCCTCTTAATACACTGTTGCCCACGAGAAAACCATATTCTCCCCCCTGTGCTTATGTAGGTTACTATATCACCTATTATGGCGTTCAGAAATAAGGCCCCTGGAAGCAATCAAATGCAGTAGCAGGGTTTGGATTCAACAGTCACAGTTTAAGCACTTCAGAAATATCCATGGCAACAGCATATACAACATAAACACAATATTCTCTCGTTTCGCCGTTTGTTGTTAGGCCCAAATTGAAAAGGAAAAGACCATTTTTAAAATACTAAGTTTGGCATTTCACGCTCTGATATGACCCTTAGTAAACGTGACGATACGTTGAAATACTGCCTAATATATTACACTGAAATGAACACAGCGCGATTTTACATAAGCTGAACCTCTTCTGTAACGACGTGCAGCCATGTGCGGCATTACAGTATGCAGGCCTTCGTGTTTGATACAACATTATACACCCAGTAGCATTTCTGGATTGCTGTGATAATGTACATATTTGGTAACTGTATCAAAGTATAACAGAACAAACCCATATTTCTTCAGGCAATAGAATTACTATGGTAAGATACAGTGACTTTAAGGGTGTGCGAACTGTCCGCGGACTACGATTTCAGGGCCATTTACAAGGACCAAGTAGGGAGATATATATGATTTTTTGTGTAAAAACTTTGGGGATTAAATGTGTGTTATGTGTGTAATTGAGAATAGGCCTACGTCGGCTATTTTAATGACGCAACTATTAACAGAAGACAGGGGCATGGCTATTACCCTGCTTTGCTTTGTCGTGCTGTAATGTAACACATGCAAAGTATGACCTTGTGGGCAGCATCTCCTAAATCGTCACCGGTTGAAACAGATGCACAAGAACACATAAGAGGTATATAGCTTTTCATAATGTATTTTTTAAAAACATTTTTTTCTAGTGTACAGAGCTACTGAGGATGACGTGTATCAAAGCGCACCTACTCTTTAATGAAAACCTGAATTGTGCAACTGCATTTAGAATGCTAATTTAAAATGTCTTCAGATACAGTTATCTGTTTACTGACGACCAGCACAGACGAGGAGAATACTTGCCTGTATACATTAAATGTTAACATTTTTCAATAGTTTATGTCATTAGCCTACAATTCTTTGTCTCGCTAAAAATGCATGGGCGAAGACCATTCAACTATGTTCATTTAAGACCATGTTCTTATGGTTACGATTTTACATAGCCTTTCATGTTGTAATAATGAGGTAAGATAGAGGTAACGAGGTTTCCACTGAATGAATAAAAAAATGTTCCGCCTCTACTTGGGAAAATAAATTCGCCCATTCGCTCAATTTTTCACTCATAGTCAAAATTCACTGAAAAGCAAAATCATCAATTTATGAAATCAGTCAAAATTCACTGAAATGCATAAAATACGCGCGGATAATGTCGTGTTTGAAATATCAAGAATTGAAATGTTCCCACGAAAACCCCTTCGGGAAGCAATCGTTTCAACAGCAGTTAGTGGAACTTCATTTGAGGCGGTGGAGTGTTGACTGACTTTTTCAGACAAACTCACGTAATCCAAACATACTGTATCATGAGAATTTTGCCTGGGTTACTTCTTCGGGTCTGGATGTCCTGCGTTACAATTGTTTTGTGAACTGCACCCGTTTTGCGCTAGGTTTCCGAATGATCGTGTTTACACGACACATCAGTAAATTATGTTCTTCTTTTAAGAACTCAGTGCTTTAAGAATAAATTTAGTGTGGACAAATGTGATTATTGTACACAATACACAATGTCTGGTTCAATCCATATTTCATGATTATTAATTGCATAGAATTACCCTTTTACAGTATTAAATTTGCTTATCACAGATGTAAATATTAATAGGAAAACGGCATATTGACCAATATTGTTACTATTGTACTACTGTACTGTACCAGTACTAGTTCCAATGATTATGTAACATAATATATTATATATTATATATCCCATAATTATATTATATATATATAATATATAGATTTGCTAATATTTTGCAATACATGTCATGGCCTACCTCTGTTGTAATCTGTCTGTATCTTTACTGACCATACATTGCCTTGTGTTTTAAACAGTCTATGAAATAAACGGTTTAATCACTGACATGTTAGTACATATTGAAAGCAACATAATAATCAACCCCAGGAAAGGCCTCATTTTCAGAGATGAGTACACAAGCAGGACACCCAGGATTTCTGGGGTCTGTTTGAGGCCTAGGGGAGACTTTGGACCATATGTGCGTGGTCTGCGATCTAATGCCCGTTTTCATTTTTTTCAAAACAGACTATTTTTCAGAATTAAATCTGACTACATTACCAGCTTTGGTTTTCGAGGATTCACTTTTGCGGTTTGATTATTTTTTAAAAAGGCACGACCTTATGTTTCTTCATCCAGGCTAAAAACATGAAATGTGTTACAGTAAAATCCATCATTAGTACATTGATTAACGCACCCATTTTGGATCCCACCCCCTCCATTTTGCGTATTAAATGCTATGAGGCACAGTACGCGTGTCATTCAAAATATTCCAAAGGAAGGCAATAACTCTTCGTTCACACATCTCATGATTGAGCTATTTACTTGCCATATTCCAGTGTGCGACCAAAATTAATAAAGTATATATGAGGTATACTTGTACATATACATACAGTCTTCTCAAATAACTAATATAGACGGCTTTTTAGGCCGGTGTATATGACTGTGTGTGTGTCCCAAACCCTGTTTCTGTGTAAATCATATATATTGTCAAGCGGAGGCGCTTAATGGGGGTCACAAGCCGGCCCTTCCGTATCATTGTTGTTCTCCCTGGCTCTCCAGCACAAGATCTCTCGAATGCCCGGCTTACTACTCACCTGACGTGAAGAGCACTATTGCTTTAATGCAGCTGTACTCTGCCGAGTCGACATGGAGGGCTTTAAGCTTCTCAACCTGCTCCTGAAAGATTCGAATGTGATCCATGAAAGCCACGACTCGATCCGCGGACATTGGGGAGGCGTGCAGGCCGGCCGCGGCGAGCAGCGGGGCCACGTGCAAGGGCATCGAACACTGAGCAGCGTTCAGCACAAACAACTCGCTCCATGTCAGCCGGAGAAGAGACACCTGGTCCGTAATCTGTAGATCTGGGAAGAAAGGGATGTTCCTGGCCCATTCCACGGCACTGAAGAGCAAGCGAGCCGCCAGCTCGCAGATGTTTTCGATGCCCATTATATTGTTGGGCTGCATGCACTGGCTGCCGTATCGGGAGGTTGGATAAGGCTCGGCCCGGAGAAGTAACGATATGTATCCGGAAAGATAGCAATGGCCGTTCAGAGGGTCCCCATTAGTCAGCGCGTACTGGCCTGGGTTAGGCTGGGTTGGAGGCATTCTTCCTCGCTGAACCGCTGACAAAAACAAAGAGAATAAGAGGAAATGCGCATCCTGAGCAGGTAAACATTATATTAATATACAGCCTTAAAATACAACGTTAGAGTTAGAAACGCCAGAAAACGCCAGCTTCGTTTTCATATAAATCCTCCCAATCAAAGTACGGCTCATTACGGTAACCAAGAAGGAAATTATTTGTATGCAGTTTTACCCTCTAAATTGAAAATAAACAGTTAAATCTGAAAACCGCTAGTCTCGCACTTTCTGTGTGATTTTGCACATGATCTCAGTGTCTCAGTGTTGCACATATCTGTACGTTTACATAGCTTGCTTCTTTTCCATTTGATACACACACTTGCAAATACACACACGCACGCGCGCGCGTACACACGTACACACAAAGTTTATGTAATGTGTTTAAACCCATGTGATATTTGAGTTTAGTTACTGGTGATACTAACGATATGAGAGAATTCAAGGAGTATGGAAATTATCCAGTCAGGTGCAAAGTGTATACACAATTATGTAGCGGGTTTACACAAGCTTGATTAACCATCGGTCTCTAAAACTTCACCTCGCTCGCAGTTCTGTGGTTGACAAATTGTTTTCCGTCACTTTTCTCAACTTCTCCAACGTCCCCACAATAATTTGATACGTATAAACAAAATTTAACGCAGATACTAATTTCAATACGAATAACACGCTTTAAAAAGTTACAGCTATTGCAGTCTTACATGAGGTACACGAAAACGTCTAATGATACATTTTCTATTTCCTAAGTAGAAATATCCACATTATTTTTTGATTACAGAGCAACAATAATACAAATTATAACAATAAAATAGAAAAATATATATTAAATATGTTGGTACTTTTGGTATACGACAGATACATATTACTGCTCACACTGTTATGACTAACATTCATAAATCTAAAATTCTGGCCTTCAAAGTAAATGACACAATATGATGAGAAACAGTTTTGCAAAGTACGACATAAATATTTTTATTACCTGCCATTTTAGGAAATTTTAATATTTTAGAATAAACTTACGAAACGTGAGTAGTGACAGGGTAGGCTATAAACTATACATATGGGGATACGTTTGGTCAGTAGCAACAGCACACAACTGGACTAAACTATCCTAGTATTTTCTAAAAATGAACTTTTAGTAAACTTGTAAATTAACTAGCAATTTATCAATTTATTTATCTATATTTTCACAATTATATAGTTCCCATTCATCTGAAGTGGGAGCTGGGGTTGTGAAATTGAGTAACGTATCAAAACAGATAGAACTGTTTAGTTTTTGTTGAGAAAAAAAAAAAACTGCCTGGTACTGCTATTGCTACTTGGGAAAGAACCAATTCATTTCCAATCATACATGCATCTTTCTCATACTCATACGCTCGTGTGTTGAAGTACACACATATATATGCGCACACGCATGCATACACGCGTGAACACACACACACACACACACACTTGGAAACTCAAGTAATCAAGAAATGATGCTTATGTTAAAAGATGTATATTCACCTTCCCGCCGCATGCCCACTTTTAAACATTTCTTTAGCCGACAATATTGGCACTGGTTGCGATGGTGTTGGTCGATTGGACAGTTCCTGTTGGCACGACATGTATAAGTTAAGTTCCTGCGGACACTCCTCTTGAAGAAACTTTTGCATCCTTCGCAGGTGAACTGACCGTAGTGTTTGCCACTGGATTTGTCTCCGCAAACCACACATTCAATATGCTGACTCTGTCCAGAATTCTGGCTATGTCCCTTATCGCCAGCTGTCCCGGGCGTTGACGGAGGTCCAGGCTGACTAGGGGTCTGCGGAGTGTGTGGTGCTGCAGACGCCGCCTGCTGATGCTCCCTCGCCGGCTGAGTTGCTGGGTTAGGGCCGCTTAGAGTTCCTCCGGCCACGTCTTCCTGCGGATCTCGCCACACGCTAACTACCATTGCCATATCTCGGGCCCAAAAAGTGCTAAATATCGAGCTGATCACTGCTGTTTTTTCAATGTGATGAACGCGGTTTCAGATATATGTCTATGCAAAGTCAAATCCGAGCAGGCGATCACATAGAATGAAGTAGAGGCAGTCGACAAGCAATACATTCAAAACGCAAGTAAAAAGACACCCGATCGGGATACGCATTTATCGGGAGGCCAGTTCCAAGGTAAATCGCAGTCAGCCATTCAGGAAACCAATCTCGGAAAAAAAAATATATAAAGGAAACCGATTACTGAATTTTATTTTCAAATAACCGGTTAAAACATAGACGCGATTCGCGCCGAAGTAGAAAATAACGAAAAATAATATGCGATCCAAAGTATGGCGAAATATATCCTCTGTACTTCCTTGCTCCTTACTCCGGTCTCCACTGGTAGAAGAGCGAAAATGCTGAAGAGCGGAATTTCATATCGGTATATTTGAATAAAACTCAACTGAACCAACAAAAATGACGTGCCCCTGTAGTTTCTCTTCTCCACCACGAATGGAGCGAAGGACTAAAAAGCCTACCGGAATATGCAAGGAGAGAGACTCAAAAATGAATGCGCTTTAACGAGAAGACCAGCGGAGCAATGTTTCCGAAACGAGGATCTGCGCGAATGTCTGTATACAGTGAACTTTGACACTACTATTGAAACTGACACGTTTCTATGGAGATCGCTGCGCCTTATATGGTGCTCGTGTCAAGGAGCCAAGAGAGGGGCTGCTGGCAGCTGATAATCATAGGCAACTGACTGGTCAGAGCCCTGCACCGTATGCATTGGGGGGAGAAAATGGGAGACTAAGGTTAGCCATGCCTCTTTCCCTCCATTGGTTAGAGTCCTCGGTCCTTGCTACCTACGGCTGAGGGGGGGCTGACAAGCACAATTTACACAGAGCTCGCCCTACGCTGCTATTTACTTTGAAAGCTGATTAGTATGGGTCGTCTATTGTCACAAAAGAGGAAGAAACCCTGGACGGAATGGCTGAAAAATAAGAGGGTAAGAGGGAAAAAAGGCTTGAAGCACACGAAATTTGCGGACGCACGAGGTGAAACGTTTCGAGCTGTATTCTTTAAACTTTGGGATGGTTTGTTGAGCTGTTGCTTTTTTAATAGTGAATGCCATATATCCCAATCTGTCATTGACGAGTATTCAGTACGTTATGGTTACGTTTTTTCTCCCTGTACATGAACAGTGCTGCTTCTTTAGCGCATGCGATAGCCGTACATTGTGTTATGGAGGACAATTAATGGCTAAAGTACTCTGCGCAATTCATCTGAAGCAAAATGCAACTAATCGGTTCGGTAAACCGATGCTATTGGATAACCTAACCGTCTGGAAACGAAAGCGGGTGTACAGTTGTAATGTTATATAAAACAGTACAGGGATGGCATCTTTGGTTGTATAATTATAGTATGGCAAAAATTGCGTGGACCTGATGAATAATTCCTTGGTTTCGCCGTCTGTGAACGGGGTGAAAAAGGGACTGCGCTCATCAAACTTAAAAAATATATGGATCGGGCTGCCATCTAGCGTACAGTAGACAATCACAGGGGCAACTCACTGTAACCATAAATCATTGTGATTAAGTGTTGTTCTAAACAAAACGATGTATCCCTTTAATATTTCAGTATGAGTGTATACAGTTATATAGACAATCGTCATGCTAAACATGGTGCATTGCACGAACATTGACTGTTTCACGCTTTAACGTACTCGATGATAATTTGGGTTGTCAAATGACACATCGCCGTTAAAATCGGCAGCGCAGTTAATCACTTATTTGAAATAAACAACAAAAGTAGCGTTCAAAATCTTAGGTAAACGCTCCGTCGCTTCCAATATAAAATGTACTTTTGGCGGAGATGTGGGTGTTTTGACTGCTCAACAGCAATTTTTTCATTTTTTTTTCCTCAACGTTCCAAATAAACCATGTCCTGAGTTTATTGAAAAGGTGAAGCGAATAAGATTAAATCAGACAAAGAGAAACTTCTGTAAGTGAATCATCAAGATTTTACTCTTTACAGACTTAGGAAAAAGACAGAGAGAGAGAGAGGGAAAGAGAGAGAGAGAGCGAGATAGTGAGAGAGGGGGGAAAGGGGTAAGGGTAGCGAATGAGAGCAAAGAAGAAAACAGTGAGGTAAAGGGCGGGGGGGGTAACGGACACTGGGAGGAGTTCCCAAAGACAGAGACGTGCACCCGAAACACATCTCGGCAGGCAAGTAAACAATTTCTTTATTAAATATTCACAGTCAAAATCGTACATCAAAACAACTTCTATAACGTAGCACCAAATTTATGTACACGTAGAATTTATTAAAAACATTAATCGATTTAAGAATATTATTCACTATTACTTTTCGCATTAGCCTGATTATTTTCCCTGTTTGTGTTGCATTCCTAAATGGCAGATAAGTGCATGTGGTAGCGATAGTTGTCTAGGCTATTTGTTTTCCATTCATTTGTGGCAATTTGCGCACATCCTAGCTTCCTGCAAGTTGCAAGTTTCTCATCTCCACCATTTGTTGTTTGGTAGCGTAATAAAAAAGACCGATAGTCAACGTGAAAGAAAAAGTTTCGCTGAATAAAAACGACAGATCGACCTACCTTTGGAACGAGGACATCTGACCAGTGGTACACTGCTTGAGATACCGTCGGTAGTACATGCTGAAAAAGGCATTTCGATGGACGGTAATAGCCCACAGAAAGCCGCACAAGTCCAAACCGGTCGTCTGTGTGGGAACACGAGGCTTGGAAAGTCTGGAATACAATATATACAAGGTTTTCAGTCCTCAGTCTGCGTCTGTACAGGTCAAGTCAACGTCGTTGCTGTAAAAATGACAGCTTAGTTAGGCAAACAATGTTAAATGTAAACTAATTATATACCCCCTTTTTAAAATTGAGAAAATGCATTCTCCACTGGGAACTACTCATTGGAAAAACGGCTGCACTGGAAAAAGAGACAGTAACATGTTAAACGTAGTGCAAAAGATAAGGTCAATTTTTAAATCTTGCATCCACGAATAGTTTCGTGACTGCTTATTGTTCGTCGTTATCAGCATCAATTTACCTTTAAATTCAAGTACCGACCTGAACACCCAAATATGCCCTCAAAATAGAAATAATCTGTACAGTTATAAAATAAATATTTATTTAAGAAAATATGGATATACTGTCTGGCACAATAGATTAAGTTTAATACTATTTTGAGAAATCAATTCAATATCAACATCCACATCAACCACAAAAGTATAGGCCTATATGATAAATATATAGGCCTATCCCAAATGATTTACGATTTCATTCCAGTACTCAGTCTACAAGTATAAGATATGCATTTCTTTGGCTTAGAACAAATAACACAAATTTAGTTTTTACAATCATTTTCAGAATAAGCTTGTTTTGATCAGCACTGATACCTGTTTTTTTCCAGCATTTTTATAAAGGCTATAAAACTGCATTTTGGATGATGCAAAAAAACTCAGAATCATTCGCAGATCCACAATAATGACTGAAAATTCATAGCAATATATTCTTAAATCTGTTACATTAGTCATACATGTAATGCATCACGTATTTTCAATTTCTGTTCTGTTTTACTTTAGGCGATTCGTCTCACGCTGATTAAAAAATCTTTCGAACCACCAGACCGTTTAAGTTAAAACGAACGCAGGCATTTTAATTGCTTCCCACGATATTTGAAGGCCTCTACAGAGAAGCCATCTGTAAAAACAAGTCATACGTTTCTTTAACATGTGAATCGGTTTCAAATGACCAAGACAAGCGATCATGCAATGCTACCAACCTTGCATTTAGGCTCTGAACTGTGCCGCAACTTTGTATGTGCGTGGTGCCTGGTTAAGTCGTTGACATACAGGTAATACTATGTCTCCTCATTACATTCCACAGTGAGTCCTTTGCTCTAGTACGGTAAACTTGTCTCGCCTTACAGTCAACACCGCATTATTTAAAATAACCAACATTAAAATGGCGAAAGGGCTCGCATGATGGATGGAGAAGATGAAGAGCAAGTAACTGGTAATTTTGTCTCGAGACAGTCCAGAAGCAGTCATGCGTAGGATACTACACACAAGTTGATAAACAACACGCGTTTTGGTCAGACACAGCACTGAAAGACCAACGGCGATAGTGGCGAAAATACGCTTCCAATTAACCTGTACTTGAAGTTCGAGAGACTGTCAGTGTATGTCATGGGTAATTGCTTTATTGCAGTAGAACCATCAACCACTTAGAAAGTGTGTACTAATTAGTTTGGAAGATATCCGAAACCGAGGTCATAAATCAATTAGCACGTTAAGTTCGTAGTAGAGCCACTGCAGGCCTATACAGCCAGTAATTTCATTGTTAAGTGACATCTTATCCACGATGTTACCACCGATCAAGACAAGCAGAGGGTTTATTACTTGGAAAAAAGAAGACAACATGAAACGCATTTAAATTGGCCCATGAAAGTGCTTAAAACTGACAGTCCAAAATAAGTAATTAAGCGCAGAGCAAATCAAGCAAAGGTATGGAATCGCATTTAAAGGTCTTCATTTATTTAACATAACATTTGAAAATAGTTAAATCTAAAGAATAATAATAATAATATAACTTCCTCTAAAAGTAATATTATGGATTACCGTGGCAACATGAAAAGAGTACAGTTTATAGTATGTGCAGAAATATGATCAAATATGCGAATATTTTTTTCCTCATCAAACCCAAAGCCCCACAGGTTAAGTAAGTTAGGTTTACCATGCAATTTCAAACCAGTAATCATCGTGGCGTTGTCTGAAATAGTTCATAAAAATGATTATGACTATTATACTGACGATTATACGGCAATTTCCTTTTTTTGTATTTTCACGTAATGGTACTGCAGTCATGCCTATTCACATGATGGAATATGATCATTACAGGGAGAATTGATCCTTATTTTTACAATAACCTTGTATCAAGAAGTACAAGTAGTAAATATCATGCTTAATTTGATCAAACTTCATGACGTTGCCTTTTAAGGATGTGTACATGGATGACTTCCAAATACACCACACTTATTTTAAAAATATTAGACCAACAAGGACAGCCTAAGCAACTCTGAAGCTATGTATATTTCATGCCATCTATGTAGATTTAATTATTTCTGAGTTTTGCAGTATTGGTAGAGTGTAAGATGTGGCATGATTGAATTTTAGAACTCATCCTGCATTGTAGCTAGGTTGGTTTGAAATGAGACATTTTGCAGTGATATTCATAACACATCAGTAGTTTACTTTAGCTTTCAATGATACATTTAATTTTATATTCCGATGTGTGATATTACATGCGCACACATACACACACATGTGAATGAATTTCTTAATTTGTCACTCTGTGTGTGTATGTGTGTGTCTGTGTGTTTGTGTGTGTGTGTGCATGTGTGCGCGAAGGGGTGGTCAGTTCTTCTTGTTAAAATCTCTGCACTTTGGCCCAGTTTGGCTAAGCTGGTTTTCTGTGGGTTGCTGTCCCTCAGGAGGAAACAGAATGCGGTGTGTGAGTGAAGAAAAGAGAAACAAAGGCAAAAGGGGGAAATATGTGGGTAGATACTCAGAGGAAAAAAAGTACAGAGAGAGGAAGTGTGTGGGGAAGGTTGGCAAAGCACAGGACGATGGATGGCTCGGAGATACATCTATAGAATATATCATTTTGGTTTCTAACACTTCTGTGCGTTACACGATTTGATGATCAAATATCCGAACAGATGGCAGTGTTAGATGATTCAGTGGTCATAGAGGTCCTCACAGAGGCTGGAATAGGATCACAGGTAGGGGTTTGCTGAAGGAAAGTGGATCTAAACCTGAAGTTTTAATGGTCAGGGTTATGGACAGAAGTAACGGAAAAGGGTAACCCTTCAATATCAAATTATATAATGGCTTATAAGAAAGAAGCAATCGTCTTTTTTGGGATAAGGTTATAAGTAAGAGATAAATGCATAATAAAAAAATTCATCATTCTTTCCCTTTTTTATCAGTGTCAGTCACATCAGAATATCAAAAACACATTTAATTCAATACTTATTAAAGTATCAAATATATTATTTCAAAAGTTGCTTTTGTTCTTTCTTCCTTGCTGTTTTGCTCTATTTGAGGGAGGGAGTTTATTAATTCATTGGGTGGAGCGAAACATGGCGCATGTATTGTCAATGAAATACGAGACATGTAGATGTTTACAGTAATACTTATTACTTAGGAAAACATCAAAACCAGAATTACAGATGCACTTGTACTCCATGCAAAGTTACCCGATTAATGTTTGCCAATTTTTATCAATCATTATCATTTTTAAGCAATTAAAACTGTTATTTAAATTAACAGGGGAATTACAACAGTTACCACCATCAGTCATCTTAGTGGACATTATAGTAAAGTACTGGGACAAAGCAATATTCCACACTATACCACAACAGAAGATGGCATTCACCTCTCCATAGCACTTTTGCTTAAGTTTGACTAACGTAAAATAATGTAAGAATTGTAAAATGAATAAGAAATATACATTAATAAAATAGCAACAATAATAATAACAACAACCATATTAACAATAAATTATTGAGCACTTACACTTGTTTCTCTAACTTAATGATGAACGTTGTAGCAATAACTTTGATTGCCCCCGTGAGTCACCTCATTTAAATGAACATTACAAAATAGGAGTGGTCTCCGCACAAAAAGACTCTGCTCAGTCGTAATTCTCAGATTATCAATATGTTTGCCAACTGCTTACAATATTCGAGTATCTAGCTATACTGTATAATGCCTTGTTTGTTTTAAGTGAGATTGAAAGCAGTAATGCAAATACAACAATATATTACATTGCTGTATTTGCTATGACACTGTATGGCATTTAAAGCTCCAGGTTAGAGTCATAGGGCCATCACATACAAGGGCTGCAGTTCTGTGCTCCTTACCGTATAGACACATTTTCTATGACAGATTGTGAGCCCTACAACATTCAGTAGTCCTGTGTTCTGAACCACTGTGTGATCCATTTTTATGGCTTTGGTCTTCTAATTTAAAGGTTACAGGTTTGTATCCAGGGTAAGGCATTGCGTTTGTGCCCTTGAACAATGAACTTAAATTACTTCCTCAAATATCAAGCTGCCTGTTTTCATGTTAAATGTAAAAAGTAAGTTGTGGGATACAGTATATCTGTGAAAAGCAAATAACTGTTACAATGTTCTATCAATGAAGTTTTGACATTTTATTCACTAAATAAATTACATTTCAAAAGTTGTTCCTGCATTGCTCCTTGAGAAATGTATTTCATTGAAATGCAAATTTACTATGCGACTAACATACACTATTTATGTTAAAAAGGGTCTTGTTCTCCAGTTTCAACTTCAGGCCTATGAAGACACAGTTCCATGTGTGCATTGTAAGGAGTGGTGTAATGAATTTCCTTGTGGAAGCAAGTAAACAAAAACCTAAATGTGAAATTTAATTTGCGCTGTCCATATTTAGCTGATTAAATGCTTAACTACATGTTTTGACAACATCACCTTATTTAAAGGCTCAGACCTATTTGTAGATGAATTTCTTAATCTGTGTATTGACTTGAACATTATTCAAACAGGATATCAAACAGGATGCCTTGTGCTTGGGGTAGACATGCATTTCTGTTCACGTTTCTACCTCCTCTCTGTCTAAAAGGAGACCAAATATACACCTCTTGCTTAAGGGCACCTTTCCCCAGAGGAGATGGAGATCTGTCTGCTTCCAAAACATTGGCTCAGGCTGGTGTCACTATTAATGAGCAACACTCATTTCTCAGGAGCAGTGCTCATTCCAAAGGCCCCATTGAAAGAGGTCAATGCTGTGTTCCAGGAGAACATCAGTTTCCCTCCATTCTGTCTATTGGGTATTTTCCATTTTGGGGATGGGGGTGGGGGTTCCAGGACAAGACCTAGATATGGTGTGTGTACAGACAAATAGTGTACAGCCTAGTATAGGCAATGGCTTTTCCAGCCTTCACTTCCTGCTCCACGACCCAAGTGTGTGTCAGCATCACAAGGCCGACGGCGTGTGCTTCTTTAAGAGACAGCTGGTTGGAGGGTGAGTGGCACCTCCCATTACGCTAACAAGGCGGGCAGTGATGCTGCTTATGTTGTCCCATAGCTTAGCATTACTTATTTATGGTTTCCCACAGAACGATCCCGGTCCCCTCAGCAGGGATGCCTGTTCATCAAGGTTTCACGCATGCATGTAGCTGCCACGGGTAAAGCTGAACAGAGATGGGCTTTATGTGGCACAGAAGCTGATTCACCGCTACATTACCGAACATTCAGGGATTTTTTTTTTTAGTGTGGTTTTCTGTAAAGTAAATATAGAGCAAATATGTCTGAACAAAAAAAACAAATTCACTGTGTTTTACAGACCTTTGTTTGTCATTGTAGAAAAGAAACTTCCTGTGCTGTGTTGAGTTTTTTGGTTAATGTTGTTATTTTTTGATATTTACTAACAAGAAACTTTACTCCTTAGTTTTCACACCTGAAGATCTCAATGTGTTTGCATTGTTTTTTTTTATCACACTTGGATTCATCTGATTTACATGGGCAAGATAAGGCAAAGATTACCTTTGTTCCCAGAGCCATTCAGAATCTTCTGAATTCTGCCAGCTCACACAGTGAGGGAAAAAACTACAAACTTTGCCACGTGAATTTTGCTCTTTGTCTTGTGGCTGTTGGTATCATCCTGATTTGACACTTGGGGCGGCTGTGGAAGAAATGGATCAATTGCATATTAGTAGAAGTATATAATTATCATATTACAGTACATGATGACATCATCACATCGGTTTATACATTTACATATCAGTACAATACATTATTGTCATTTAGCACACACTCTTGTCCAGAGTCATTCACATAGGTTACAATCTTATTCATTCATACAGCTGTACATTTACTGAGGCAATTGTGGATTAAGTGCCTTGCCCAGCAGGGAATCGAACCAGCAACCTTTTGGTTAACAGACCTGCTACTTTCCACTATGCTACACTGCTGCCCATATTTGAGTCACAATGTGTATATACATGTACGTATATGCACTGCCATTTACTTTGTTTTTGTTGCTATCTTACTCAGTGACAGTAACCTCTACATGACTGAACAGCTTAAATGCTTCTCTGGTAAGTGATACCAAAGGTGAGGTGTTGCTTGGAATAAGCTGCCTTCTTATTTTTTCCTCAGGGCAATCAGCTGTAATGCATCCTCCTCAAATCCCCAGAGGCCTCGGTGCTGTCTTAGTGTTAGTGTAGGTTGTTGTCTTCTCTGTCCCTCGGGTCTCTCTCTCTCCCTCTCTCTCTGTCTGCAGGTTCCCTGCCTCGGTGTGTAAAAGCAGCTCTGAATGATGGATCGCTGGGTCATTGCAGCTGGCGCAGGATTAATTTGTTTCATTGATTTCTCTTTAGGCGGAGTGCCAGCGTTTGCCGGTTCCCTGCTTTTCCGGGAGACTTCTAGAACGTAATAGACCGTAATAGCCTAATACAAATCAGCCTCCCCTTGTGAAAATAGTGCCAAATGGCCCCGATGCGGGTGAACACAGGAAGATGTTCACTTCATTCTCACAGCCATGGCAGCACTGACACAGTGAGTGCTCACAACCTAGAACAAACAGAGTCATAAGTCTGGAATACTTTCAGTGCTATGTCATGGCCCTGAATGGATGTGTAATGCCTGGCTGCCAGGCACTTTGCACTGATCTGTTTGCTCTGTTGTTGTGATCCCTTTGCCCTTCTTTTTCAGCCAGTTTCAGTGTCTTCTTACAAGTCCATGTGCACAAGGTTTGTTAACAGTATGTGTCAGCTGCTCTACATGAATTGGTCGACCACGTGATGCAACATGCAATATGTACTTCACAACCCGTTGCACCTTATGACACCTTATGGAGAGTGGAATTTTGAATGCATCATTTGTATATATGTATTTAAATGAAGGATTGTTAAAGTGCATTCATCAAGAAATGCTAATAAACAGTATATATGTTCCAAAAAGGTAAGAAAATGACAATATGGTTTACTCCTCATCTTTGGGAGGGAAGGCCAGAGCACCACGTGATGATTCCATGAAAACTGACAGGACTCCTTGAAGGTATGCGATGGGGACCTGACAGTTGGTCAATGAAGGAGTGAATCCTGCTTTTCCCCTGTGTGTGAACAGTGGTTTTATTAAGTGATCAGAGAAGAAATGCTAACAACATTCATGTGAAAATTAGAAAGTGCAAATAAACAGTGAATGAATGCTCTTTTTTGCCAGTGCATGGGAAACAGCTTGCCCCTCCGCTGAAGTGGTACATTCCAAACACATGTCTAGGAGACACTTAATAATGAGATGGTGATATGATTGCATGTTATTTACAGATCTGGATAAAGGAGTGATAATTTAATTAAAATGTGGTAGCACCACAGTGATAATTGCAGTTACCTGGACTTCCCCTAGAGTGTGTGAATTGTCATACAGAAACAAAGAGCAAAGTAACAATTACACTAAAATAAAGTGGTATCAGGTCTGTTATGTGTTACTAGTAATTTACAGTGGAAATAACAACTGTAGCTTCTTTGTAATTCATGCATACCAACTACATACCTATGAGATTATGTGAAAGGAGTTAACAGAGAGCAAGTGATAGACTGGCATCCAAAATACCGTTAGCTCAACCGCTAACCCTAACTCTAATGCTAACCGTAAGCGCAACCCGAGAATCACTGTTAATCTTTATTGTAAATACACAATTTAACAGCTGCACGCTACTACCTGACAGAGAGTCACAAGTTAAATACAATGCGCTTACGTGGTTTTCCACTCAAAATAAAGTGTGACTCATTTCATCCCATTCTTCCCTGGTTATCTTTTTAATTGATACCCTGATATAATACAAAGCAATTAGGGAAGGGACACCCCTACGATGCTTCAGCATATTGCAGCCATGATAAGGCTTACACTTTCAACCTCTAATGAGGTGAAAACAGAACTTCCAACCAGAGGCAGAAAACTCCAGTCCTCAAATCTGAAAGTACTGCCATGTGTTTGTTTCATCCATGCACTGAACCAGCTGATTTTGCCCCCTCTGGCTGTAGAGATGTTAGAAAATCTAAATGATTGGAACAAATACAGGGAGTACTTCTACTATCTACACCCAGACTTTCCCACTTTTGTTTACAACACAAGCATCTCCCTAAAAGGTCATGGCAGCCTTCCAGTTTTGGATGAGTTCAGTTTCACTACTGGCACTGCCACAAAAAGAGGCAACATTAAAAGCTGTGTTTGTTTTCCTATGCACACACATAGATTGAAATAAAAGGCACAACTGTGTAGGCTACTTATTTGACCCTTTACTTTACCTTTCACACCCTTTCACAGCAAACAGCAAGTAGTTCAGTACATTTCATCTTATTATTAATAAAGCTTGCTGCTTCAAATTCTATAGACTGCAACCAGAGACATTCTAAGAGGCATTACCAACATGTTACTTAATAAATAGATAGTAGTCATGTAACATGTGCCTAATAAAAGTCTACACCAATAGTTATGAATTATTAAGGAATGCAGAAATGCCGTTTCCAGAGGTTCATATGTGTTTAGTACAGCTTGGTCAGCATTCATCCTTCTGCTATCTGCTATCTGCTTTCAATATTCTTCTTATCTTCTATACAATAATGCATGCCAGGTTATAAAAATCAGGTCCTTTTATAAGGCATGGCTATTAATACAAGCTATATACATAAAGTTACTTCATAAGGCCCACAATTAAAGGCCTATGACAGATATCCAACTGAATTGCTGTTTGTCCCTCAGCAACAAACCTGAGAGCAAACAGCATTCTGATTTTGGTGGTCACTCAAAGGAATGAAACATATATGACAAATAATGAAAGGGGACCAAAAGGACCAAATGCATACATATTTCACACAACAAGTTGACACTATATATATATATATATATATATATATATATATATATATATATATATATATATATATATTATATATATGGACTGAATTCCAGGCTGTGCATTAGGCTCAAGTATTATTACACTATTCACTCTTACCAAGCTCATTATAATCGGCATTGAGAATCTATTCATCTTGAAGGTTGCCTTAGAGGCTGCAAGGTGAAGTAGATGTTTGGTGCCAGTTAGAATTAGACCACTTTTGCCTTTGTGGTCAGGAAGACGAAGGACAAAAAAAGACCTTGTCTTTACAATTGAGTGAGTGACAAAATACATACAAAAAAATAATCTTCAACATGTCTTATAGCATATCAAACGCCTACTGGTGAAATTCAGTTTACTTCATTTTCATTTTGTAATTTGATAAAATAGTTGAATCTTACATATTTATGTACTTTCTGAAAGCACTGAACAGACACCATTCTAAAGCTGGGACTTTGCTGGCATTTACTTTTTGTTACTTTCTGAAGAGCTGTTACTCGCATTCTCTGCCAGTGGAGATTCACATGAATGAATGAGTGATTGAGGGAATGAGTGAAAGAGTGTGGGCCATGGCCACATGACCAACAGATCTTTTACAGTAGTCTGAGAGATACATCAAAGGTCATGAACATACTTGCATGGTCTCTCAATGAAAAGCAGACTATTACAGTGCGTATATGCTGGATGACACTTCTCAGAATGTAATTGCTGCCACAGATGACCAAAGGTTAACAGGCTACTAGGGAGATTGGGTTCCCCTCTGTCTAGCTCCCTCCACAGTGTGTTTAATCCCCATAGTTGCAATTACAAAGGTATACTACAGGCAGGTCAAAGTGAAAGAGCAAAGTCTTTAAAGTGGTGGTCACATACAAATCCATACAAATGAATAAGGTGCTGTCCTTCAAAAACAGAACAGCTTAGTATGTGTTTAGCAAGGGCATTGTGAGATTAAAGTTGGTTAATTCAATCAACCATTCTGTATGTGTAGTATTATGGATGGTTAGTGTCTTATGATGGATACATTGACAATTACATCATCTCTCATGTGACAGCAGTGTATGTGTGTTCTCTTTAAAGGGCTAGTTGCCCTTAATGGCCATGAGATATGAATGGCCAAGGTCAGGAAGGTCACAGTGTGCACTTAGCATTGCTAGGCCAAGGTCAAATGCAAAGGTCAGAGTGGAATGACTCTTTCTGCCGGGGACAACAGAATGTCCCACGTTTATGCATACCATTGGCAGTGATTTATCACTGTAGATAAGAGTACAGATGGGAAGAAAATGCTCTCTTTTTCTAATTCTGTCAGCCTCTGTAAAGTCGACAGCACTCGTATCAATCACAGTGTCACTCCAGATTGCTACTGTATGCCATCAGCATATATTAAACGGCTCTGTCTGTGTCTCTCCCATTTGCTGGACACAACTTTTATAGTCTGGGTGTCTTTGCTCCGAATCATCATTTCCTGTGTGGCCACTCCATGTCTCCATGCAAGACTGATCATGAAGATTCCAGCCCTCAGCACTGTAGTAGAAAAACGTGCTTGGTGTTCCCTGTAACACAACCCAACAGGGCTGACTTTCAATATGTCAGACATGTTAATACAACAAAACAAATAAGCAAAATAATCACCATCCATTTAATCAACATCCAACATCCATTTAACATTTTTTCTGGCCTATGGCAACATGTATTGCAATGGGTGACCACCATTCTGCAGTTGTTCTTTGAAGCACCAAGTACTATTTTTTTTTTTTTTACCACCAGGATAACAGCAGTGTTCTTGGTACAGACAGAGATACAGACAGCCATTAGGTGTGCTGCTTCAAGAACAAGTCATGTTGGTTCTTGAACCAGAATGTTGAAGCCCTGAATCCTGGGATTAGTATTGCTGTTGTAAACTTGACCGAGATATTGAAGCAATGGGAAAAGTCTCCCTGGACAACATTGGATTTGCAGCGGATTGCTATGCTTTGCAAAAGCATCAAAAGGACACTGATGTGTCTGATTGGCTGTTTATGCCACAATACTAAGACTGTACAGCAGATTAGGTAATAGTATACTGAAGACCAATTAAATCACCAATTCAAAGTAATATATACATCTTTTAATATGTACATCTTCTTTTTTTCTGTATCATCTGGAACATTCTTCCTCATAAATTGTGGCCGCACTATCTGCAAGGACAATCTGGTCTTCAGTCTTCAGTCTGCTGAGACTGTACAGCCCCAGCGATGAGCATGCATTCTCCATTCCTTCAACACATAAAGCTAAAAAGACATTCTGGAAATGGTCTTTTTGTTACGGCCCCCCAGTGGCTAAGGACTTTGCAAAAATGCTTTTGAACCAAGTGCCAGAACGGAAATACAGTCTAGGGCCCACATTTTAAGCTAAACCACAAAGGAATAGTTTTCTTTATGCTAATAACAACACTAGTATTTCCCTTTAACATGTATATTATGTTTTAGCACATGTAGATCACAGCAGGGTAAGAAGCTCTGATATGGTCATCAGAAATACCTGGTAAGAGTCAAATATGCATGCCATAAAAAACAATGTAGCAAAGATCAAGCGCTCAAGAGGAAAATGTCCCAGAGAACTGTAACTGCTACCGACCTTGCACATACTTCAGAAAGCAAGGCTGTATTCACAAAGCATGGTTTCTAAACAATACTACTCATTTTCTGACAAAATGTAGTTTTTGTACTTTTTCAAGTGTTTCAAGAACAAATATCAATTGAATTGACTGAAAATCCTGGGAAAGTAATGTGACAATGCATGCAGTATGGCTGCTATGTAGAAGAAGAATGTTTCGGTTAAGAATAATACAAATACAACACATTTCCATGTAGTTGTTACACAAATTAATGTTAATTTTACTCAGTTTATGTATCCATCTACACACAAACACAACTATTTAATTACAAGGGCACGCACGCACACATACACACATACACATATGCAAGTAGTTTGTGTATCAGTCCCATGTACCCCCAATAGCACTTAGAAGACAGAGCTGGAAAAATAAGTGTTCTCATTACAGCTCATCAATCATGTCAGGGTCTCACAAAGCACTTATTCCTTTACACTGAGTCAGAAAGTGTTTTTTTGTGATTTTTATGTTATCATACACAATATTTTTAATTTCTTTCAGCAATTGTAAACCCGTTGCTATTGGTTAAGTCAGTTACCAACTGCAAGGTGTACTTTTTCAAAATCTCTTAGGCCCGAAAAAACACATATGCATAATCACACTTACACTCATGCTCACACATGCATATATGCACACACACACACACACACACGCACACACACACACACACACACACACACACGCACACACACACACGCACACACACACACGCACACACACACACACACACGCATGCAAGTAGTTTGTGTATCAGTCCCATGTACTCCCAATAGCACTTAAAAGACAGAGTAGGAAAAGTGTTTTCATCACAGCTCATCAGTCATGTCATTTCTGGTTGGTGATTACAGATAGAGCAAGCAGCCAAGTATACATTCTTCAAGTGAATTATGAAAGTGCTCACCTTTTAGGCCCACTGGATTCTCTGGGCTTGCTGTAACTCTTCTCCCATTGGTGGTAAATCCTGGCATGTGTCACAGATGAAAGAGTAATAACATAACACCGTATTTATTATCTGTCAAAAATTTAACATGTTCAGAGAACAGACAACCACCCAGACAAAATGGGGTGGGAGTGGTACATACAGTTAAAGCTTGGGGTCTTGAGCACTGTAGTTCTTATGTTAAGCACTGAAATGAAACCTCAAGTCCATATTTGACTCATTTTGCATCACATTGAAGCATTTCAGAGCAAGTACAGAAACACAGGAGAGTAATGCATTGACCAAGTCCAACCTGTAGGCAGAAAACATTCAGTGGACAATCAGCCTCAAACGAGATCCGGCCCAGACCTGCAATGGGTGGTTCTTGACTCCATCATGAATTCTGTCTTACTGTGGACTAGTGTTTAAGGTCATTGAAATGCCAATTCCCTTTATCAGAAAATGTCTTTCAAGATTTGTATGACAGAAAATACCTAAATTACCCTCATTATCAATCTGTGCAATACAGCTACATTTATTTTAAATGCTATCATCTTTACATTCTGAGAAAAAAAGACCAGACCCACATACTGGATCTATTAACACAGCTTGAGAAACTGATCGGGAAACAGAACCCTTAGAATCCTGATTTATCCTCAACTACATAATGATTTCACAGCTGGTTTCCACCTCCAATCAAAAGTGTATTTCAGTGAGGTCAAGGGTCACTGCTATTGCCCTAGCTGCTGGACACACCCAGCTGACCTGCGTACGTTCTTCCAACTTGTTTCTAAAGATTACAGGGCTTACTAGTGGACAGGGTGATGTCGGAGTGCCTGAGAAGCACATTGAGCGAGGATGAGGAAGTTTGGGGTCAGGGGTGAAGAGGGGTGAAGAGCTGAGAGGGGTCCTATCCTTCCTGGTTCTGGCTGTTGTCCTTCATGGGTAATTAGAGAGGAGGGCTTAGCCAGACAGCCTTTCAAGGCCAGTGCTGCTCGACCTGGGACACAGGCAGACATACATCCTTGCGAGCATAGAAATACACACATGCATATGCCTACACATGTACCCATACATTCGCACATCATAACAAAAACTTCTATCAAAACATTAAATAATTACTCTTTATATATATCTTTATATACTCTTTACACAGATTTTAAGTCAACCAAGATTTTGTTGCATTATCAACTGTGTTCTTTTAACAATAGCTAATATTTACATTTACTTTTACGTTTATTCATTTGGCAGACACTTTTATCCAAAGCGACTTACAAGCGAGGCAAAATACAACGCAAGCAAAAAGCCATATAATGACTCAACAATATTAGAAGTACTCAGGTTTTAATGGTTGGCCAGACAAGGTGCATGCTCGCTGCTACAAGCTGCTACAAGTGCTTTAAACCATTAGATCTGTTTGTTTATTTATTTATTTATTTATATACTAAAACAAAGTTCAAAGTTGCTTTACGTTGTAGTGTTACGGGTGATCAGGTGACCGTGGAAGAGCTGTGTCTTCAGCTAACACCTGCAGAGACTGATATAGAGACCGACAAAGTGACCACCACCAGCACAAATGTATCAAAGATGACTGGTGGAACAGAAATGGACCTACCACCAGTCAGATGTTTGATCTGCAGCTGGGCTCTGGGTTTGTCTGTCTCACAGCGCTGCAGGCGAACCAGACGTCCCGCATTCAGAGGTGGGTGCAGACGGCTGAGGGCTGCAGACAGCTGAAGGCTGCTATACCTCTGATCTGTACTCCCTCTGGGACTCCGGCGCTGCCCCCTCCCTTCAGGTCACGTGATTGATGAGTGGATTTCTCCTTGATTTCTCCCGGTCAGACAGAGGCCCCCCATTTCTCTCTGAGGGGGGACTGGTTTATCCATGCAGTCAAATGGAGCGTTCCAGGCCCTGTCTGCTGGCGGGCTGGTTCTGTGGGGGAGAGGGAGGCTGGGATTTGAGCGTGACCTCTGTCTGGTTTGCGGGATCTCTCTGCCTTAGTGAGTCTGAAAAGGCAAGGACAGTCACAGGCTCGGGGTGTGCTGCATCCATTAACATGCCTTCCCTGCTCTACATTTTTATTCCTGATCCACAGTCTTCTATGGCTTTTTGAAAACAAACTGACACATCTAAGTCTAAGTCTTCAAGTCTGTATATTGACAAAACACATACTCTTTTACACTGAGTCACAGATATGAAGGAAGTGTTTTTTGTGGTAGTTGGCTTTGTGGTTGTTTGCTTTTGTGAATGAGTGAAAGCTTTTAACTTATTCATTTAGTTTAGCTATCACCAAATTTACTGTGATGCAAATGAAAGGGGAAGATCAATCATAACTCTTCTTTAGAGTGGCTAATCGGAGCTAATGACCAGTTGTGAAGCTGTATGGCTTGGGGAGCTGCCAAAGTGTACTTTTTCAAGATCTCCACTGAGATTGCCATATTTATTCAAGGCTTGAAGAAACACGTTCAGAATGTCTTCAACCCACTCATTGTAGCACTGGACCTCCTCTAAAATGACAGATTTTGTCAGATAATGTGACTGTGTAAACCATCCAGTTTAATGCAATCTAGAACATACAAACTAAATGACTCTCCACTGTCATGTTATTCACATAAGTAGACAGGTGAAAAGGGATTTCAGTGTGTCTGTGTTTGGCCAACCCACAGCTCCCATGTTCTTTAGAAGTTCTAAAACAGGATCAATACAGTCTGAGTTAGCAGCACATCTAGCATGATATTCAAATGTTGGGGTGAATGTAACTCCACAAGGAGCCATACAGCAATATTTGACCCCGTTTAAAACCTTGATTCCAATTAAGCGAGATTTCATGAGTAAATAATTCAACAGTCCCTCTCACTGGAAACAGACTGTGTAATGAGCCCCTCACTTCAGAAAGTGGAGCAGAAATTTGGAACTATTTTTATCAGATTCCTCCTTCTCTAACACTTTTATCCATTTCTCCTGTGTGTTTAAGAACGATTCCTCACATTTTTTCCCCCTGACCTTTTGATATTGCATCATAGTTGACCAACAACCACTAGGACAAGGTAAGTAAGAGAGTATTCAATAAGTAGGTGAGTGTTCAATAAGAATGTGTGAAAATTGACAGTACAGCAGACATGTGGCTCTGGGAAGCAATCAGGCATGGTGAATGGATTTGTGGAAAGCATAAAGGTGATTGACAGAGAGCATGCAAGAGAGTTGGAGCCCATCAGTGATTGAGAAGTCTGAGTGCTCTCTCAGGTGTCAGCGGTAGTTGGCAATGATTGTCAACGAAGAGCATACCTTTTTATGAGGGATCGTGCACAGACCAAAGGGTGGTGGCTAGTGAAGATTTTGGGCTTCTTGCTTGGGGCCTGTTTTCTTTCTGTATGAGCTTCATCAGCAGGGGATGGTCTTCGTCTTCTTTGAAGCAAGCTTTGGTTGCTCTGAAATCAGACTCTTTGCTCCCTGCTCCTCCCTGCCGGGCCAGGGAAAACAAACATTGGCAGCTGCTCGGTACTCACAGTGATTCCCAGAATCGCCGGCATGATCCTCTCTCTGCCTCTCCTTATCCTCTGCTTCATGAGCCAGCCCTTACTGATTGCTCACTTGCTCATGTGGACAAACATGTGATCACGATTAAGGTGACATTAAGCACATTACAGGCGTTTGGGACATTGGGGAAGTGTGTGATGTTCAATGAAGAGAGCAATCAGAAAATCTGTTGACAAACAACACATTCCAAATAAGACAGTCATTGGATTGACTTAGTAGGATTGCCATGAAGGAATACATACGGTGTGTTCATAAATTTGGGAAGATGAACACAGCCTCATCTTAATGGCACACAGCGTAATGTAACATGCTGCTGTTTATTTAGTTTAGTCCCACGTGCGCTGATATGGTGGCCAAGCATGCAAGGCACTAGTTTGAACTGAAACTCTTGATGGTGAGCTAAAGGAACACAATCCTATCCACATTTCAGAATTTCTTTAGACTAATAAGGACTGAACAGACTACAGAAGACCACACCAGACCAGACTAAACTAGAAAAGACCTGACCTGATGAATACAGTCCAGTCAGTCACCATTCACCACTGAACCAATCAGAGGACAGACAGGTGCTGAATGAAGGGAAGCAGAACTGTTTTAAAAATCAATTGAACCACATTATCAGTGCTTATTTGTAGATCCTGAAAGATAAGCACAAGACAATGGTTTAACTCATCATTTTAAATGACACTGTTATTTTATAAATTAAACCATATTTTCAATTAGATGGGTAAACTGAGGTGCCTTGTCCCTGTCATGGCAACCAAAAATGAAACAGGAAACCTACCTACCGTATTTGGGCAGGTAAATATTATCATGATAACTCACATGGGATGGCAGAAATTCTCTCTTGTTGAACATGCTTTCATTACAATGAACTGTTCTTGATCTACACTATTCATTTGTGTCCAGATAAGTAACACATACCTATGGATTTTATAGTCCTTTGAAGATGATAATAATTCCTTTTTCAATTGTATTTCAGTTTGTGTTCAGTTTGGCCTATTTATTACCTTGTTCAAGCTTGCAGACTTCATGAGGGTCAGTACGTTAGCAGCCAGAAGACAGGCATGGGTGAGAAAGCAAAAGTAATTAGCATGTGGATCTTGTCAGGTTCTGCTGACATCTTTTGGAATGGCAGGTAGGAGCTGTGTCTTTTATCTCCTGCTGTCCTTGAGACCTGCAAATAGATCACTTACTTTGCAAGCTGCCGCAACATTGGATTGCTTTCTTATTGTGAAGCCAGGTTCTAAATCATGTCTAAATGAAAGTACTGGTACATACAAGTACATTGTATGTTCTTCATAGCCTCTGATTGAACTGTCTTATTATCTCAAGTTACACCTTGCTTTATTCCCACAACTTTTCTTTCTATGACTTAAACAAATGCAAGAAAATATGTTAGCTTAATACTTACATTGTCTAGCCAGGTTGATTCGATTTTTAGCATGCACTTTAGCATACTTTAGCATGTAGACATGCTTCTTGACACAGATGGAGGTGAATGGTTGACTGATGCATGATAACCCATTCATAGAAAAATAAGTATTATTTCATTAATTTTGTCATTAAAGTTACCCGAGACAAGGTTACTTTACAATTATTTAGAGTTTTGGCACTATTGCTTCTCAGGTTGCTGTATTTTTACATGAGTATGTTATTTTCTAGAATGATGAGAGCAAGCCTTCATTCCTTCATGATTCTGGGCAGTGTGAAATGGAGAAACTAGGTGGAATACCAGCTAGATTATTTTGTCAATTTGTATTGGATCAAATGTGAAAATGGCTAAAAACAACACTTCACTGATTCAGTAATCACTGGCTGGGGACCCTGATGCCATAAATCAATACAGTCCTAAGTGCCTCCACTGAAAGCAATGCTTTACAATGGAGTTGTAACCAAATATCTTTCTGAAGGCAAAACAAACTGCACTCCATATTTCCACTGTGGTATCAGCAAAACCAGTCTGTCAGGAACAGAAACTAAATATATATTTATTGCTGAGTTCACCTGGTGGATTACAAGTACTTCATTCGCTTGAAAAATAACGCAAGCAAACTCTTCAGGGGTCACATAAGTAGGTCACAAAATGCAAGCTTAATCTAGAGAGGTAAATGACTCCCAGTTACTTTTCCTCAGGATATGAATGGAGATAACAGACAAAGAAGAATGTGGGGTCAAAAACAATCACTTCATCTTCCGTCTTGGGTGGCTCGGTGAGGGAGGCAGGCCTCAGCGGTGCTTAGCACAGTTGCTCATACCAAGCAGAGCGCTAGGACACAAATCCCTCCACCTGAAGTGCAGCACCTGGGGTCCTCGGGTCCTGTCTTCTTCCTCCATCAGGTAAAGTGGAGACTCTCAGGAATGCAGTAGGCAGTGCCCTCCTTTGGCCGAACACAGTCCTGTAACACGCACGCGGTGTTCGCAGGTCCCACCGCTGTCATCGGCTTGTCACGTGATTCCCCCACTCCAGTGACAGAGCGTCTGTTTGATCAACAAGGAAACCCCGCTTCGATTTCCCATCCCTTCCTATTTAGAAACACATGTGTTTTTGAGGCAGGCTGTTCATAGTGCTGGCTGGGGCACTCTGCAGTGGAACAGGTCCAGAGTGGTGAGTGTGTGTGTGTGTGTGTGTGTGTTGCCCCCATTGCCTGTTAAACAGCTCAATAAGAGACTAGCAGCAAAGTGAAACAGTTCTACAGGCATCACTACAGGACACCAGTTGAGTAGCTTTAATCAGAGGTAGACACAAGGGGGGAGAAAAAAACAGAGGGATGGAAACAATGATGAGAGCAACATAATCATATGGAATATGTAACCATAATGATAGTAATATTATATACCATCGAGTTAAGATCGTTCTAGACAGTGAGGTCCAGTCTGTCCTCATTACATACCCTTTTGACCAGCTGTCTCATTTTAGTCACACATTACTGCCTGCTTTTGCAGAACATTCCTGAAATCTGTTGTAAGAAGGTGCACAACTCTATTTCACTGATTCATTGTCTCCTTTTTATAAATATATAAAAATATTTTTATAAATATAAAAATGACTATATTCCTATATAGTTATAATTTCTGTTCAATTTTTGTTCATTTCATATATTGTGTGTTCCTTGCTGCACCATATGTAATTTTAATCACAGCTCACAACGCATAACAATTATAATAAACTCAGATTTTTCTCCATAATGTGTGAGGAACAAGTGCAGTGTGAGCATGCTGATATACAATGTACAAAGGCAGGTATATCATGTATTTTATTATATATATATATATAAAATAAAATACATGACATACATATATATGAGCATGCTCACACTGCACTTGTTCCTCTGTCCTTGTGGAGTCTCCTGAAACTGTAACAAGATGTTCTGAGAATGTGAAAGTAACAGAATCAGCCTTTTATCACCGGGTTCTGTTTTTCCTCCATCTGTTTTGCTCTTGTTTAACGGCCCAGTTGTGGGGGCCTGTTACTCACATTTCTGTTTGTTCTGCAGTGTTTCATAAACATTTTCACTGCGGTCACACTAGAATAACAGAAATATGTGGGAGTGGGCAAGAGCCAGGCGGGGAAAGCTATCTTATTATATTTTTATTTTAAACAGATTAGGTTGCTTGTGAACATTAGTGTACAATAATGATCATTTCCTTAGAATTAAACAAAGACACGTTGACCTTAATTACAACCATTTCACAGGAACCGTCAATTACCCCTTGTCAAAGTGAATAATTCAGAGCAGAGATCTCTTAACAAGCAACTGTTCTGCATTCATTGAGAGCCAAGTAGAGTACACTGTAACTGATTCTTAGAAATACTTTATGGAGAACTGCTTAATTTCCTGTTGGCTTAATAAATGTGTGTTTATTGCTTGTGTAGGGAATATTTAAGCAATTATGTACATTAAACTTGGCGCACATTTCAAAATTTCTTTCAAGGGCTTTTAAAATATAACAAGCCATTTTGTGAAGTGGATTACAAATTTCATGTCAAAATTTTATTACTCACTATGATAACATACTCATACATACATGGTGTACATAAAGAGATTATATGGAATATATTCTAAACTCTAATGAACTATGTAAGCCCTGTCAAAGAATGAATGTTGGTGCTTTGTTTTATTGTAGAAGGTAAGGAGAACTATAGGGTCTATTTTAATCATAACCGGATGACCGAACATCCTTTCACAAATATCTGCACATTTATGCGTATCAGTCCAACCCTTCAGCAGATTTATGAAGATATTCTTTCAAGGCACTTCCTACGTATGAAACCTTTTGAGAATGGGCTTTTCTATGCGAACCAAACAACAAAATCAAGAAAATGTGGTCCTGGCGGAAATCCATTTTCTCAGTTACTTCATTCCACCTGCATCCTTTCAATGTTCTCAACAGCAGAACACCTGCATCCTTTCAAAGTTCTCTCAAACTGTAATGCTGTGTAGGACTGGCATAGCCATTGATTTTGCCTTTTGGGCCTAAGTCTTCTGTACCTGTCGCTTTGGTGTACTCAGGTCTGTGGACATAGGAAGGGATTGAATCTGCAGATTCTCTGGGTAGTTCTGCACCATAATCAAATGGATTACATTTGTATTTGTCCCTGGGTAGTTCTGCACCTTAAGCAAATGGATTACATTTTGCATTATTATCTAGCCAAACATCCAGCACTGTTCTAAGGACAGAACTAACCCACTCAGATATATTGAAAATGAAGGGCATAGCCATGGAGTGTGACCCACCATGTGGTGATGATGCTGTGTCTCAAAGGGTTATGACCTAGGAAAGTGAAATGTAGTTTTGAGTGATGGACTTGTGACTTATAGGTTTTCAGGATTGAATCCAGGGTAAGACACTATTAGGTATTTTGCTTAAATTGCTTGAGTACATACATTGATGTGTAAAAACAAGAGTTCTGGAAGTATTTCTGGGTAAGGCTGACTGCTAAGTGGAGCAGTGTGAGTAGTTAAGGGCTCCTTTTGGTGCAGGAATGAGCCCTTTTTTAATCACATGTCCACTAGCAAATGCTAGTCCAACCTCCCTGTCCTGTCATTATTTTGATGAGAGAAACTGATTTGATGACAGAAACTGATTTTAAGGATGATTTTTTTTCTTGGAGAATAGTCATCCATTGAGGATCTAATCAACTGTATACACCTGTGTTTTATAAGCTATCCATAAGCAGTTTAAATACACACACACACACACACACACACACACACACACACACACACACACACGGGCACACACATTATAAATTAAATCCAATGCATTCCTCAGCAACAAACCCTATGTAATGAATGATTCCTAACCTTCTGTTCCTATTGATTACTGTATCTTCATGGCAGAATGCAGGACTCTCATCCTGACAGGCTCATATTTCAGTCTGAGGGGATTCCACTCAGGGGCGCTTACTCTGCTGTGACTCACACTCTAACATTCCGGCACTGTGCTTCTTGCAAACAGCTTGACTAATACATTCCTATTGATTGGAATGAAAGGAGACTCATGTGCTGTCTCCCACACTGACAATGAATATACACCATAGGCAGCCAGGCAACATTCTGTCAACTTAAGGCTGTGCTCTCTAATTTCCCAGAATGCACTTCTCCTTCCCTGTGGTATAAAGAAGAAGAGGGTGAATTAGTCAAAGCGGGCCTATTTAGTAGCCCACAATTCACAAAGATCTATGTGTGCAACAAACATTAAAAGCACTTTAAAATATGTGTTGTGTTTTCAAAAGGCAATGTATGACACGGAGCCTTGGCAGGAAGCCTGGTTTTGTCTAAAAGCATTATCATCCGGGGAAAAATAAATTTCCCTAACAAGACAAAAGTCAATGTTTTCATGCTTTACTTCAATCAAAATGATGCGGCCGGCGATTTAATGTCTCATCACTTAATCTATCTGTGAATAATCAGATAAAGCCCCATCAATCACGAATCTGTCTTGATGGTGAACGTCTCTGGCTCAGAAACCTTTGTTCCGCAAGTGAGAATATTTATTTGGGTAATTTTTTCCCTGTCTCTTCCTACATTCCTAGAATTCCTACTATAGTTAATGCACTCCCCTGAGAAGCTGAAGGACAGTCTTGGAGCTATGAATCAGCCATAAATGTTCAGTCATTGTGTAATTATTAGCAGGACTGTTACATAAAAGACATCAAAAGGAGCTCATGCAGAGACATCAAATACCTTTGTTATACCACTTAAAAAGGGTTTATTTCTAAATGAAGACTGACATGTATAATACTGTAACCTTGGTTTTCTTTAATGCACTGTGGATACTCACACACACGCAGGCACGCACACAAGCACACAAGCACACACACACACACACACACACACACGCACATATGATCCATGAATTGAAACAGAAATTGAAACATGAAACATGAATTATACCTACATCCATATCCATATATATGTATAATTGATTCATGTTTCATACATTGTAGAAAGCATAAATCTTTTATATTTTTTAATGTATGCAACTGAGTTTGTCTGAGCGTATGTGTGGAAGTGCCTGTGTGCATATGTGTGTGTGTGTGTGTGTGTGTGTGTGTGTGTGTGTGTATGTGCATGTGTGTATAGTTTAACCTTGTGGGCCAGTGAGATGTATCAGACTGTGTCCTGTCAGTTGTCTCCCCCATGCTGTGCCAGGTGTACACGGAACCAGATGTGCCTGGTTTCAGCAAAGGGGGGTGGGGGGTGAGCATTTGACAGCTGCACCTCAGTCAAGCCTTCAGATCTGTAGAACAACTTTCCTGGCTGGGAAACTGGGAGTACCATATTGTTGCTCACAATTACCCCAGTGAAGTCTAAAACTTGTAGTAGTTGTGTTATTGTCAAATAGCTGCCTGGTATGCTGGCCACCCCACCATCTCAATAAAGTCATTTATCAGAGCTCATTTTTGTGTCCCCAGTGGTAAGTCCTGATGTTCTAAGACATGGAAACCCTGCATGATGTTTACAGTGCAATGATCTGTGTCTGCACCACTTCCATTTCAGTCAATTTGTAAATTTATTTAAACCACTGAGTAAACTGTTTTCAGCTCCAGCCTGAAGTGCATAATTAGACTGAATGACATATTGTCTATAACATTGAACAATGAACCGATGATCATTCATTGCAGAAAAGGATTTTTCCGATTTTTCCCTCTAGGTCCTTCTGAGCTACTTCAGGTTTGCCTTTGGATTTTGGGCCTGCTTCCCACAGCCTGTGCATGACACTGCTGGAAACTGCAAGATAAAGCATTGTTTCAGCAACAAGCTTTCATTTTACTGTGGATATCACACCATGTCCTCATGTTGAGTTAATTTGAGCTTAATTAATTCAGCCACCTTGCATTATATTAAATGCACACATAATTTTAATTCACACTGAAAATTAACTGAACATTTCAATTTGATACTGCAGGCATATGTTACTATACCATGGCAGGTAAAATAAAAGGTAACCAAACACAAACGTAACGTGTAATACAAGGGTACAGACAGATAAGGATCATTTAATGTGGGAGAATTGCATTGTTTGTTAAAATCCTTAAAGGCAGGGAATAAAGCTGTCCCACACCAGCCCATTATGATCGCATTTAGAACTTGTAAGGAGGGTGACCACAATATGATGGAACTCAGTTGTGTTTTGTGTCCATACTCATCTGAATGTAAAAATATGTTGGTGTTACCTGTACCTCTGAGTTTTATGGCAATTTCAAATGTGATAAAGAATTGCATATGTCAAGAATTGTGAAGTATCAGGGTTAGTGGTTATATTTTGATTCAGTTTGCAGTGCTGGAACAATGCCATGTATTGGCTAATAACATTATCAACTATAACAGGTTTAGCTTTTGTCTCAATTGCAGGCAGAAGCCAATTGAACTTTTCTACTTTTCCTGTCAGGTGATATGCATAGCTCACTTTGCCCACTTGCAAAAGTGGGCTTATGAAATTGTTGTTTTTGAATTACCTGATAGCTCAAGGAGGTAATGCTAATTCTTGAAAACCATCCAGGCCCAATCCTCAGCCTTCATGAAAAACAGAATTGTACAACCCTTTCCAGCTGCCATCAATACTATTTCACAGCCCATAATATTCCACTGTCACCACCATGGGCAACAGATCTCTGTGCCCTTGCCCCACGCAGTGACCTTTATCAGTAACCAGTGCTGGAGAAGACGCTGTGGCAATCAAGACTACTGCCAACCAACTCTTTAGCAATAGGCCTACAGATCAAAACAATTTTTGACCCACAGTGTCCAGTTTGCCTTGGCAGATTATAGGGCATAAATAAAATATATAAGGTACAGATTGTGTAATTTTAATAAGCGATACTCATTCAGATGAACCCATATTGTGTCTCACTGATATGAGCCAGTCTCACTTATGCTATAGACAGCAAATCCAGTTGGTTGGTTCATACAAGTCAACGAGCTACTTGATAGTTCAACCCCAGATTTAAGAAGAGATTTAAGAT
Source organism: Megalops cyprinoides (assembly GCF_013368585.1). Classification (NCBI taxonomy): domain Eukaryota; kingdom Metazoa; phylum Chordata; class Actinopteri; order Elopiformes; family Megalopidae; genus Megalops; species Megalops cyprinoides. The sequence continues at coordinate 20,619,735 of NC_050587.1, read as the reverse complement.
TTAAGAAACTTGGTCTCCTATCTCAAGATTCATTTTTAGATCTATAAAACTTTCCATATAACTTATAGAGTGTAATAAAGCTGTTCTTCAGAAAGAACCAATAAAAGGGTTGGTCAGTTCTCACGTTAGATAAAATCAAGCACATTAAGGCATGCAACAGGACACCCGAATGCCACATGAAGCAAAACCTCAGATGTTTAATGGAGGAGCTCCATAAGCACATCTCAATGCTGTTGTTAAAAGAGAGTTTAAAAAAAGAGACAGAGGAAGACATCCGATAAAACTGATTTATAGAAAATAAACAGTGTGCTTTGGCATAGACATTAAGGACATTACAGTAAATACCCATGGGAGTCGAGGGCCCTGTTCCTGCTGATAAATCTGGTGACCTCCAATGGAAGGGGTTAGTGTTGGTTAACGACAGGAATGATGTGGGAGCTGGAGAGGGGAAATTCAGTGCTAGTTCTCCCTCTATATTTCTTGGCATGCTGGGGCTGAAAAAATGCTCTGCTCATCTCTTGCCCTCATCCCACAGGAAAACACATTCCCATCGTCTACAAGAAGTGGGAGTGCGGGGGGTTGGAAGGAGAGAGAAATAAACAGAAAAGAATACATATATACATTTCCTTTGAAGCATCAAACATGAGGCTCGGTCTTAAAATAAATGCGGCTCTGACAAAAAGGGCTCAAGTATTATAAATCAAACACTTGTTGCCTCTCCTAGTTCTGTTGAGTGCATACGCCTGCAAACAAGTCAGTGATAAAAATCTGAAGGAAAGATGAAACCCATTCGGTCCAGCATAAAGATCATCACTCACCCTCTGCATGCACTGATATTATTAGTTCAAGAAAAGCTGCGCTCTTCAGTTTTATGGGGCTCGTAAAAAAAAAAGAGGGGGGAGAAGAGAACCCACAGCTTTTTTAAAAGTACCAGAGGGTTACATTTCAGGGGAAAAGATAGCAGGCAAGGCTAATGATGCCATGGGCAGAATTACTGATAGTACTGCATCATCTGTGTGTTTGTTGTTTGTTGTTTGTGATACAATGGAAAATGAGGCTTTCCTTCATAAACATGTTATGTAGGACATATTGCATAAAAAATTACCTGACTGCTTTCTTCATATTTTCCTTATGTAGGCCTATAATATGTTCTCATAAGGCTGGTGGTGGGAAGGGAAAGGAAAAAGGGATGATTTTGTAAAAAATGCAGAGGGAACATGGGGCTGATTGGCTGCTTAGAGTAAGGTGACCCTGGTGAAATTTCTTCTGAAGTTCCCATCTTGGTTTGACAAATGAACTGTTTATTTAGCAATTTCCTTGCTGTGTAAGGTAAAATTTTGCTCATCCCTCAAGAGAAAACTCCTGTTCTGCCAAACACAGAGGTTAACTTGCCCCTCCCTTTTAATGAGTGTCTATCATGTACTGTGTGCTTTGTCACAAATTGTCATATAAAAAGACAGCTCTGGACTTCTTCAGCCAGAAGATTCCTCTTCTTCATTTAGCTGGTCTACTTTAGCTGAACTCTTACCTTGTAAATGACAGTTTATTGTACAGGGAACCTTCGTGTGATGAAGAGCATCAATTTTCAATAGGACCCAAAAAACCATTATAGAGTATTTCAGTTTTGGAAAACACAAGGTAAGAGAAAAGAGAAGCTGTCTTGCTGTTGCAGGTGCGGTCAAGGACTCGTGTGTGGCGACGGGCGGGATCCCTGCTCGACAGCCACTCAGCCTGTCAGGGGGCGGGCAGGTATTCTCGCGGACTCCCTTTCTCTCGCCTGCATTCGTTTGAGCTGCCTGCCAGATGGAGAGAAAAGGACAGTGCAACACGCGTCACTGGGAATAGGCACGCACAGTGCGGCCTTTGTGCCTCAGGACCTCGGCAGTTGACAAAGGCCAGGCTCAGCGGTCTTTACTCTGCATGCAGCTGGCTGGTTGAAATTCCCCATAATGGTTTGGCCTATCCCGGCTCTGTTGTTGGAAACTGTGATTTGTTGCGGCCTGTTCCCGGTTGACGATTTCATCTCCTGGTAGAAATAATTCATCGGACCTTTCCCTGCGCCTGGGGGGGGGGGGGCAGTGGGGGTGCAGCTGCTGGGTCCAAGGCGAGGTGTACGATTGGCTCGTTAGGCCTGACACCAGCGCTTTAGCAAACAAAAGGCCGACGGGGCTTAGGGCGGCCCTGGAATGTCAAAGGGTTCACATTTCACATGCAGATGTGTGACCTGCGTGACCTTTAGCGAGAAGGTGCAGCCTCAGCCCAGAAAAGGAAGTGAATGGAGGGGTGGGGGGAGTACTTTCGGAGGGCAGGGGGGTTGGGGGGGGGGTGGTTGCAGAAAGGGGTCCTTTTTTACACGACAGTTTCACTCCAGTGCAGGGGGGGAAGGATGTCCAAAGGAATGCCTTCATTTTGGTGCTTTTTCTTTGCTTACACCCAAAATGTTGCCAGGGCAAAAGTCGCAGGTGTACAATGGACACCTCAGCCCTTTGAAATCAGAAGACAGTTTGACAGTGTTTTTTGTAATTCTACACAGAGGAAGAAAAAACATTACTTTCAGTTTTCTGAAAGTTAGCTACACAGCCTGGTTTAAGTGAGGAGTCACTGGTACAGTTCAAGGACATGAATGAGAAATTGATTTTCATTTCATTATTTTTTTGTACATATTTTTTTATTTCATACTTCCACCATTTATTAATTGCAGGCCAGACAAAAGTAAGACTGAACATGAATCATGACCAAGTTTTGGAACCTTGAACAAATTATGCATGAAAAGAATACATCCTTCTTTGCTTGATTTGTGAGGGAAAGTCAGACATACTTCCCTTCCTTTATGCCTGGGTTTTTAAATGATCCCTATACTTAAAGGGACATTGAGTTTTTGACAGTGACCCCATACACACAGGGGAATGGCATGGCAAAGACCACTGCATATTTGTCATGGGAGAGAGGCAAAGTCGCCTGATGGTTGAACTATCAAAATATGAGAATCTTAAACATACACACTGATATTATACAAAATAAAACCTTGTCAAATATCAAGGCCATGAACAAAATTTACACTAGTATAATCATTATTTATTTTATTACATCCATCATCATCATCATATATCACTGCATGAGCTATAGTCTTACTTTTTCCATTTAAACACATGAAAATGTTAACTCTTATAAAATGCATATTAGCAATTCCCTCCAAATAAATGGAAATGCAAGATGGAAACAGGGTATGTAAGTAGAAATTCTCTGAGCCTCTGAGAAATGAGAGCTTCTGCACCAGTAATCCATACAAACAGCCTGTGTGAGAGGGTCGCAGGCCTGCCTGAAGGATTGCACGCTAAACCCCTCTTTCCCAAAGTTAATGAATCAAAGACAATTAGCTATTCCCCCGAAATCATCAAGTTTCATTTCTCCATCCCCAGTCTTGGTTCGGTGGAATTTAATTCTGTAATTACCACCCGGCGGTGTAATGCACAGCCCTACCAACGGCAGTGCTAATCAAGGCATTTGTAACTCTTCTGTAAATCAAAGAGGAATCAAAATGTTAGCATCTGTCCTGAAACATCCTGAGACAGATTTGCAATGCACATTATTTAGGGGCTCTCACAAGGGAATGATTAGGGGTTTACTCCAAAAAACAGCAAAAATACCTGCAATGGTTAATTTTAAAAGCAACCAATGATTATACTTGATCCCGTCAGAGAAATTGTTGACCAAGCGGTGAATGATTCACCAGCTCATCCCTGCAACTGATATCTTAATGTGTACAGGAATGGAAGACTCGTTTTGCTGAAGGGATCAGCGCTGCCTCACTAAGGTTCAGCAAGGCCACTACATCTATATGACTGATTGTGCCTCTGCGTAGCAGGATAATAGAACACAGTTGAGGGTCAGGCTAGCGTGTCCCACGATCCTTCCTGACTCCAAGCACAAACATCTATATTCTTTTCTACAATGTTGTCCCGTCATGCCCGCCGTGACTCTCAACGTCACAGAGGGATGGAGTTATGATCTCTGCTTAGGGACTCCAAAGTGGCTCATTTATCAGGCCCCCTGATGCCGCTGAGCACCATCCTTGTCATGACAGAGCAATTGTGCTGTGAGCTCTGTGCAAAAAAGAATGTGGTGTGTGGCACACTGCTGCATGTCATTTTCTCATTCAGTAATAAACTGAATGAAACGGAACAAAAAAGACAGAAACATGATGTTACAGGTTTATGGGAAGAAGCGTATTCGTTTTAGTGTATTTTCTCACTCGTTCACGTGTTCAGAAATTCACTCATTCACTGATTCATTCACTAAATGCTGAAAATGCAAAAAGGTTTAATCTTTCAGACCACAGAAAGCATTAAAATGGTACAGTTCTAACACTCAGGGCATGTGGTACAAATGATAATAAAATAAAACAAGAGACACAAACAGCATTATAGTGTTAAATTAGAAGCTGTATTCACTCACTCTCATTCACTTATTCACTAGCTAAATGACAAATGACAAAAAATGGTACATTTTATTGCTTAGATCAGAGAAACTGATCCTTTAATATGGCTTATGTAGCAAATTGAGTTCTGTTGTGACGTTACAATATATGGTGTAAATATACTCATTATATTTCACAAAAATGTTTAAGATTCAGTTTATAACAACATCACAACTGTTGAGTTTGTTGTAAAGTTGAAAACGTTTTTTTAAATAAATATTTGTTTGAATTTCTGGTGCAACAAGGCTATGATGAGAATAGTGGACTATATAAAATAACTCTAGGTTCCTGTACAACGCTAGTGATAAGATAACCACACTAAAACAGGGAAAAGGCGAGACTCATAAACCTCGGTCTCTAAGGCAACAAGGACCATCACTAATCTATGCATGAATGCAGACAGAATATTTAGAATATTTAAAAGCAATGTTTTCATTGGCTCACTTGAAGACAACCAAAAAGTTCATCTAATGATCAGTAGACACCTGAGAATGCATTATTAACACATTCATTTGAATTCAAGCTAAAAACTGCCCCTCAACTAATTTATTGCAACTTGACTAGATCAATAATTAAAGTAGGCATACAGACATACTGTAGGTAGATCGATAGATAGATAGATCGATAGATAGATAGATAGATAGATAGATAGATAGCAAAAGCTGGCCTCTGTGTGTTTGGTCAGAGGCAACACATGGCCATTCAGCATAATTAGAGGTAGGCACAATGCACTGGGCCCAGAGGGAACCCTCTGATAACCGCTACCCATTGTTCTGGTCTTTCACTTCGGACTGTCACCGCCGCTGCCAGCATATCTTCATTTGTGGCGAGAAAGGAGCTCAATTAAGCCTGCAGATACAGTAGACAGAGTGGACATGACCGTAATGAATGCAGTTATTAAAGTGTTTCAACTGCAAAGAGGCCCATTCATGCGGCATTATAATGGAAACGATTTATCCCGACAGATCAGGCCGTCTTCCCTCTCCTGCTTTGATCTCCCAGCGCACTGCTGTGGTGTGTCCTATTCAGCGGCGAATCTGGGGCAATTTTAATGCTCTCCTACCTCGCCCATGCTCCTTTTTTGTTCATGTTAAAAATAGCTGTTAATTATAAGTGCAGTTTAAGCATCTCCAGAACTCCTAAAACACAGGATGGAGTAAGACTGGATGTCTAAGATACACTCTTTTTGTTCTCTTTTTCCTCATCCCTCTCCTCTTTCTTTCTTTCCATCTTGTTTCACTGGCATATTTGGTTGGCTAAGGGTGAGTGAGTGATTTGGGTCCATGAGTACAATTCTTCGAAGCCCCTTAGGGGATGTGGTAAAAAAAAAAAAAATAATAATAATAATTTAGCTGGTTCCCTATAACTAAAGCTATCATAAACTGTTATTTTAAAAATTTTTACTCTCAAATTATTATTTTATTGGTTTAGGCTATTCATTTGAACCTTCAATTTACTGACTGGAGTCCTCCTTCTCATAATTTGCACCCTCAGATTGAAGACTGGGCCCCTCATGTGAACTAGTAATTTAAGGTTGTGGACTGTTAAACCAACAAACTGACCTGGTAAACCAGGGATACAAATTATAAAATTGAAGGTTCAAATGATATAAACAAAGGATATGAATTATGAAGTTGAGGGCTCTCAGAAGGTTTATATTCCTGATAAAAAAGAATGTACATTAAGAGTATGATACGTGTTAGAGAATTTTTTTAATTTTATCTCCTTAGCAGCTCTGTAAACATCTCATGTTGAAGAGAAAAAATATGCAAAGTTGTCCATGCTGTTGAGTACTTCCACAGAACCAATTCAAAAGATGTGTTCTACCTATGGCCAACAGTGGTCTACTGTTAACAACACTGGGGTTGTATCTCATTCTACATTAACACCACAGAGTTGATAAATTAATAATTCACTGTTTGTTTTAAAGCCAGTTAATGATCTTGCCTTTTGTTATTAGTGCCCTTATTCACATTTACATTTATTCATTTGGCAGACGCTTTTATCCAAAGCGACTTACAAGTGAGGTACAATACAACACAAGCAGAAAACCATACAGAGTCAACAATATTAGAAGTACTGCAAGACAAAGTTCCAAAGGTTGGCCAGGTGCCTGTGTCTCTTTCCTTAAACACAGAGGTGTGTTTGTCATTACTTAATGAAGGCTAAACCAGGGACAGTTAGAGACTGTTCTCAATTGAAAAGCTGCTCTGTCTGAATAGGTGATAAACGATATCTTACTTAAAAACTATTCAAACTTCTTTCATTTTAAGTGATATTTTACAATTTATGATCCAGTGTGAATTATTAATTTACTTCCCTCCATAGAGGCAATAGCCAGGCTTCATACCAAGTTAAACTGTCCTTGACAGCATATGACAGATGCTAGAGTTGAAGAGTTTTGTTTAGATTTGTAATCGAGTGTGTCCGGCAATCAAGCATTGCGAGATACCAAGAGTGCTACAGAACAAAATTAAACCTACACCTCTGTACCATTCTGTTACACTGGGCTCTTTTTCTTGTGGTTTCAAAGTCATACCTGAAATACTCAAACCAGATCTCCAACAGTATTTAATAAACGGTGTGGGCAGAGAGGAAGCTATCAAATCTACATCAAAAGCACATATGTATGCATTAAGTTCATAGGTGTGTACAATCTTGTCTTTGTATGTTCTGAGTAAGCAATTTATGTAGTTTATGGAGAGGTCAGGACAAAACAGCCAAACCCTTTAGAGATGTACTTCTCCTTAGATGGTTGCAGGCAAGAGATGTGCAGTGGTGTCTGCACTTGAATGGCAGGATAGATTATTATGGCTGATGTAAGACAATGTTCATCCATGGAAGATAGGCAAATATCAGGTATGTGGCTGGTTAATGAAAGAAACCTATTCTTTAACATGTTCATCATTTAGCCTCAGTGAGATGTGCAGTCCATGTGCTTGTGGTTACATTCACCTCACAAGTGAAGCAAAGTTCACACACACTTTCAATCACATTTGAACTAAGTACATTCACATCGTAGACTTCACCGGTCTGTGCGCCTGTAAATGTCCAACCCTACACTTCATGCTCTTCTTAAGTAACAAAACCATTCCCATTCCCATTCACTGTCCTTCTGATCAATGAAGATAGTGAAAGAACAAGATACTGAAACTGCAAAATAGAGTCTTCAAATCTGTTACCGGCCAAAGTGCACCTACTAAGCAGCTCTGGCAGAGGGCATGGCACTTGTTGTCAGAAGGAGATCTAGGCCTTTAAAGCCTTTTCTGCCCTTTCCCCTTTGGAGGGCTACATCGCTATGTAGTGATGGGTGAAGCCTGACAGCCCCTAAAATGTGTGGCATCAGCATGTGTCATCAATAAAGTGACTGGAGAACTTTCAGTTAATCCTTAAGCAATTCACCAAACCTAGACAAACTGGTCCCATCCATGACCATACAAATTCCACTTATCACTTCCTTTCTGTGTTAGCTGTTCATGACCTTCCTTCTCCACCCCATACTCCCCCTTTCTTTTAACTGTTTATTGTATCCAAATGGAAGGGTCAACAGCCTCAGTCCGTGGCCAGGTGTGATCCCTTGGTCGGACTCCAAGCCAAATATAAATACCACTATACCCACATCAATAGAAACCTTTACACTTTGATTGTATGCAAATTGATGTCTGCTGAATACAACCTTAATAACTGCACAAACACAAAAAATTTGATGTCCACAAAGGGGATGGTGTTAACAGACACCAATGATCTAATGCTCTGCCGATCAGATCACGATCGTTTGATTTCCTTTAAATATGATCATAAGGTATGGCAATTCTGACCGAGTTGTCTACACATTGATAATATCAACTTTGTCACCAGATTTCTACAGATATACAGTGTATCAGCCCCAATTTGCCAGCCAGTATTAACTGCATTCTATGTAAAAAAAAGTTGTGCTAAAAAAGAACAATCACACAGCATGGAGTTATGCAGCTCATAAAGGATGGCTGTTTCAGCAACACCATCACATGAATAATATATGATTCCAAACATTTCATATAATCAAGCAGAAAAACATACTCGTGATGAGGTCTTTTTGCATATGACTCATATCTTTCTTTACATGAATGGAGCAAAAAGGCAACGTCCAATGACCAAAATGTTGGCTTGTAAATCCATAAAGGCAGAAAATGAAAGAAATGGTTAAGCAAAACTCTAAATGTCTAAATATGAGCAAATGCTCTTGTGATGTTCAGTGAACACTGGCTCTTTCAGCTCATAGCCCCTGTGTCAGCACCCCTGACTTCTCAGCATGGCACGAGAGGGAGGAACACAATGGTTTGCCCTCTGTCATAATGAGCGTAATAAATGCCTAACGAGGTAACGAGCGCAGTCAAATGAGTCTGCCGGTAGCCCCTCTTTAATCTTCTTTGTGGGGACGATGGTGCTCAGCTATCTGGAATAAATGGCCAACGGCTCGCGGTGAAATTGGGCGGACTGAAGTGTTTACAATGCAGTGATGTACAAGCATGGCTCAACAGCACAAGCAACAGCATACACAAGTGTGTACAACAGAACATGGGAAGAATGTGTCAGCTGCATACCAATGGTACAAGGAACGAAACTAATGCTTGCATTCAATGTAGCCACTAACACCTTTTCCATAAGTTTGAATCACCTTGTTGTTGTTGTTGACTGTATCACATTTACACTACATTATTGGCATTTAGCAGATGCTCTTATCCAGAGCAACTCACACAGGTTACAATTTTTACATGTTATCCATTTATACTGAGACAATTCTAGGTTAAGTACCTTGCCCAAGGTTACAGCAGCAGCGTCTCAGCCAGGAATTGAACCAGCAACCTTTCGGTTATGAGCCCTGCTACTTTAGTTATGCTACAGTAGTAGTACATGGTACTCAAAATGAAGGGCAAATCTCCTCGTGTTTTTATCATTGTCTGCCCAAATGTAACACAATTATTGGCAAAGAACGGTCTACATAATAGATATGCAGGTATGCAGAATGGGCATGCATTGTTCTTCATTGTCTATTATCAACCTTTTAACACATTTGTAATGGCTTTATTTCCTTCATAAGATAGTTATTAATGTAATTAAAAAGAAATTGAACAAAAAAACTTCTGTGCTCTCTAATGTCCTGGTTAATGTTCTGTTGAGAAACACATGAAAAGCTCCTTCAGTTAACTTTAAGAAAAGCAGAAAAAGAAGACAGCAATATTCCTTTTTCATATCTATAAGTCATTGGGATTAGATGGAGGAAAGTGACTTTTCTGTGGCCAGGTTTCCTTTGTGAATACACAATACAGATCACCCTGTACCTGATCCATTTTCAACCATACCCACACCAGATTTTCATCATGAAAGACCCTGCAGGTGAATGGGCCATTTCACACTGTCGGAGAAGCCTGGTACAGCACAGTACATGCTATAAAAGCACTGAAAAGTAGGAGAGGTGTTAGAGTTAGTCAGATCTCAGCACTGAAGGTCACAGGGCAATGTTCTAACGCTGTAAAATGTTAATGATAAATGCTGAACAGCAATGATCAGATGCCTGGACTCACAAGAGCAGACTCTCCATCTCCCAGCAGGCCTTCTGACTATAATTAACTTCAGGAATTCCGAGCATTTGAAATGGTTTAAAGGCGATCTGTGGGCTATCGGTTAAACATTCACTCTAAAATAACACAGCTGGTGTTTAAACATTTCACAAAGTGCCCTTGTCTCCATCACTGACATAAATCCTTTGGCCTCTGCTAAAGTATGGTCAGGTAGACTTGCCTCTCTCTCTCAATCTCCAGTACGGTTTGATTTTTTTATCAATTCGTTTGACAAGTGTCCATTCCCGCTTGGAAACCACACAATGTGGTTTGGTGTTCTCAATGACATGGATACAGTAAGAAGAAGAAATTACAATAAACCCTACACAAAATACAGTATATGTCATAAAGGATCATAACCTTTGCACATGAAAAATTGAAGTTATGACATCACAACACATTCATACAAGCAATCTGACACAGCATTTTAATGATACCTATATCAAACCTGATTCAAAAAGATGCACAATCAATGATGCAACCCGAAGGGGAAAAGAGTAGCTAATATCCTGTGAGGAAACAGATGTCTCATATGTCAGGATGGAGGATGTCCAAACCTGTCCATGGTCTTTGAGACACATTCATATACTGCATACTGTTATACTTGTTCAAGTCTAAAGTGGTCCTTGCCTGTGCGGGGACAGAAGGTATTTGTTAAATACCTGTATTTTGTAGAAGGCACATAGGCACGTACACATATCGTCTCTATTACAGACTACAGGGCTGAACTCTGCTGCTGAGCAAGCTGTTGAAGACCCAACTGTCTGCCCGTGACCTACATCTCTCTCTCTCTCTCTCTCTCTCTCTCTCTCTCGGTTTAGCATATGATCCCTGCTCTGACCTGAATGTCCTCTGACATTTCGTAGTAATTCATCCTCTTAGCTGGAATATATATATATATATATATATATATATATATATATATATATATATATATATATGTGCCGCACAGCAGAGCACAACAAATGCAACTTGGTGGAAACCTCTTATTTAATTGGGCGGAGAGCATAAGGGTTACTGGTGCCCAGTAAACTGTCCCATTCAGTAACAGCGATACTTGAAAAAGAAAAATAATAATAGAAGGGCAGTATATGTGTGTGTGTGTGTGTGTGTGTGTGTGGTTCAAATCTGAAAAAAAGATTATGACTGAAACACATATTAGGTATCACTGCAGCTAAATAGATTTTGGTAGATTTGATCATTCTATGTCACATAAATTTTGCCCTCTGAATGAAGTCTTTCATTTCATACACAGCACTGACACCTCTCTGCAGCTTACATTCACAACATACGTGCATGCGTGTGTGTGTGTCTGTGTGTGTTATCAGCCTGCAAAAGTAGGGTGGTAGTCTGTTTTGCTGGTAAGACACAGCGCAAATCACTGACTCAGCTGTCACAACAACTGTGATACATTATTCATTTAGGACCGAAAAGTATGAAACCGCCTGTAAGTAGTTTAACAACCCCCCCCCCCCCCCCCCCGCCTCGCCTTATCTACATGTCTCAGAGCCAGTTTCCATTGGACACACAAAACTGGATATTCTTTATTTTCTGATTCCTCCTGACAGAATATAAAAAGTAAAGTGGCAGAAAATGGTTGTTTGGGGACATGGGGGCTCTAGACAGTGGCGGTGGAATGTTGGGGGCATGGATGAAAAGCAGGGATACTTAGAGGCTCCATTTATACACATGCCATAATGTTCAGTTGTACATATGCTACCGTGTTGTTTCCACATGATTTCACTGTTTGCTGACCAATTAGTCTTTCACACTGTGGAACAACTCCTCAGAATTACCACCAGAATTGAAAGTGACTGCTTTTTGTCATTTAAAGATTGCTTGATGAGTCGTTGGTCTATGAACAAACACACAGAGAAGAAGAAAATAACATTGTCAGAAAGAACAAAGGACATGTGCTGGCTTGTTGGCTGGTCAAAAGACCAAGCTATTTCACACTTGTGGCGAACTTACTGAAATCAATATGTGAATGGGGCAAGCTGCAATTAACTGATATGTGTTTTCAAAAACAAAGCTCTTGTGTGTGAACTGAGTGCAGCTGAGTGAGTGAGAGGGAATGAGAGCACCCAGACAGGCTGTTATAATTAACAATAACATGTCACACTAATGTGTCCCCCCCCTTAAGAATTACTCACACTGTGGTGATAAAATGTGAACAGGACTGCTACTAAAACAGGTCTGACACAAACTCACCTAAACAGGCTATGTCACAGGGTGCATACTGTGGGGAATTATATCTACTCATTTTTGACCATCTGGTTTCATTTGTGAGTCCACCGGAAGTATAAAGACAAGTATTAAATATTGTTGTAATAGAAGCCATTTATTTCGCACCCATCCCTTTCAAAGATCTCAATGTGCATTATAGTAAAAGGGGATTGACTCACCTCAACCACCCTCTGCCTATCTGAAGTGAAGAGGATGAGATTTATTGAGACAATTACACTGGAGCGTGATAAAAAGTTCAGGTTTAGAAAATCAGATGGGGAACTCAGCCAGACCAAGAGGGAACCCCGTTATCTTTGCACCAAGACCCGTGGAACAATTGTTCATTCATTTTCACAACAACTGAAAACTCTTCAGATCTGAAGGACAAATATGGTTAGAAATCACATGACCTGAGCATCTATCCTTGTAAACGTGGACACTTGCCTTGCATACCTTAATGGAAAACCACAGGAGGGTGCGGAAAGTCAGAGTCCACCTCTCAGGCTGCAGGGTGATTAGTCGCTAGCGCACTAAAGGCCACCTATCAACTGTGACCCCTGGCTTGTCGGGCAGGACTGTGACATGCCGTACCTCTGTGCCAGAGGTTTCGGAAGGTCATCGCTATTTCGCGCAGTGGCTGAAAAAGCAGTTACCTTCGCACGAAGGCCAGGCAGAATGGCAGAGAGGTCACACATCTAATGAATGGCCTCCATACACCTAAAGGCTATAAGGGAGAAGGGCAAGGTGGAATGTGTTATCTCAATGAAAGCTTATGGAGACAATTTATGACAATACAAGCTGTGGTTCACTGGAAGGCATCTACACCTGTATTAACGTACTAATGTACAATGCATAGCTGTGGATCTATAATGATTCATGCATGTGAATATGATTTTGGTTGTTGTACACAGGTTTCATCCAACGCTACACACTTAGGTCAGGGTACAGCGTGTAAGTTCAGTGCATAATTTCCACTTCTACTCTTTACACCCTGACTCTAAAATAACTCACCGGACTGAGATGCAAAGATGTTACTGTAACTTGAAAAGAAGGAGATGGACGGATACCCTTTACGATGACCCCTGAAGGTGGCGGAGAAATCGCGAGCCTACTCAACAAATGCCATCATGCAAGACAGCACCTTTGGACTCCGCTCTCCCCGCCACCAGCTGAAGCAGATTGGGTTTCACAAACTTTTTGCAAGGTCACCAAAGCCACATCAAAAGGGGACCCTCCGGGATCAGAGCCGTCACGGTCCGACTGTGATACACGCTGGTCAAACGCTTCCTATCTGCTGAGGGCCGGGACACTCCGTCATGCCTACCACGTTAATTACACTCAGCGCCACACTGTAACTTCCTCTGGGACTAATTACAGTCATGCTGGATTGCAGAGCCTGTTTTTTCATTGCATCAGCCTTGGATGAATAGTGGTCAGCTGTCCAGTATGCTGTTTGTGACACTGTGCTTGTGTGCATGTGATGAAAAATAAGTGTGGCTATGCCATTGTAGACACATTCAGCCCTTAGAAACCGATCCTAAATTAGAATCAAAATTTTATGCTAAAATGGTTGGTGTTACGTTGGGGGTGTGGGACAGCTGACCTCAGATCTGTTGTCAAGGGCAGAAAAGCACTCAGGGCAGACATGCTACCTCTCTCGTTTCCCAGCCCTGCTTGTCAGTGCAGATCTTAATAGCATCTTAATTAGGAATTTTGCAGGAAATCCTGGAAATCCACTGTGCTGAACAAATAGCCAGGAGGGCTCAGCCACTTGGAACTTCTATTTACATGTACAGCAGTCCAGCGGGGGCCTTGTGTCACTAGGCACTCTGACACGCCCCCTTCACGCCCCCCCGCTGCTCCGCCCCCACCTTCTGAACAGCAGAGAAGAGGCTGGAGCAGGGACTTTTAAAGTGGCCATTGCCTGATGCACAATTGCACACAGAGAAGAAGAGGATGGGGAGGGAGGTTAAGAAGACAATTACTGAGTTGATAAATAGTCAGTTTAAAAAAGTATGAGCCCACCACTGTATCCACTCCTCTTGGCCCACTGCTGTTTCAGTAATGGTAAAACATTTGATTCTGAGTTAATTAAAACCTGAACATTATAACTAGGATTTTATATTCTGAGACATCAGCACAGCAAATTAATGTTAATGTAATGGTAGCAATCATTCTGACAATATGTTGACAGATTTATGAAGGATCCACCTGTCCCCAGACAAAATGTTGAAAATTGTTGGAATTGTCAGTACAATGTTTCTTTGGAGTTGTCAGTAGTGTGGATATGTATAGAAGTAATATGTATGACTGTTTGCTTAAATGTTTGAGAATTTAGAGGATCCTAAGATGTTTTCCATTCACCATCTTACCAACAACCAATCTAATTCCATCATTGGCATTTCAGACTGTTTAATTTGTTTGTCCCCGTGAGGAATGTGTGTGTGGCCAGGTACCGCATAATTAGCCACACGTGTTTCATTGGCCTGTCATTAAATACAGGTGTGTGTTGCTGTGGAGTTGTTAATCAATTGATTTTATTTGTGACTATAGCTCAACAAGGCTGGCTCCTGTTTTGTTGGAATTATTATTGCCATTCTTTCTTCCTGTGTTTTCATGTGCTGTGCATTGGCCAGCACTATCACACTGACAAAAATAGCTTTGGGGGGCTGTGGTTAATGGTTCTGCCGGATCTTTTTTCCTGTAAGTATCACAGGTGATTGTTGGTGTTTAAGATTGGATACCAACCAACACTTTGCTTTCATGAAAGGACACAGGAATTGTGGGATTATGTACATGCAGATAGCATGCAGTGAAAACCTCAAACTGGGATCTCATTTGACTTTTTATGTGGAAAAAAATGAAGGGGATGCCATACACTAAACACCTTCATTTCATTGTTTGAGTAAGAGCAGTCTGAATGAAATCACTCCATGCAAGATCGATCTTTCTGGGCTGTTAAAGACAGAATGTTTTATATTATTTTTATTTATTTATTTATTTTTTTATATATATTTTATATGTCAGCATATTGAAAGGTGAGGTGCCTTTTTAAAAAATATAAGTTAATCCCCTGAGTCTAAAAATGAGCTGAAAATCAAATCAGTTAATTAATATCCTGACACACTAAAAACCCGAGGCAGTGATTTTGTTTACAGTATCTCTTTTGACTGCTGTAATGTATTTAAAAGTAAAGTATGTTACAAAACTAAATGTTAAACTTCTCCAAACCTAAAATTAAATGTAGAGAATAAGTAGTATTTCACTGACAGTGATAGGAACAAAAACACAGAAATAAACAGTGATTGTGTGTATTGTCTCTCCCTGGTAAATCTGAGATTAAGGTCTATACTTACAAGGAAGAGGTTTCCTGGGATTTATCTGGGGGAAAAAGGATTTCGATTAATGGGCCCTTGATCTTCTAGATATCGCAAAGACTGTGCAGTCATCTCCACAGAGAGATCTTGGCTGATGTTACACTCTATTTTACAGGTGACTATAAGGACCTACTTTATGTTAAAAGTACACAACATTCTCCCACAAGAAATGGCCAATGAGAGGCACTTCTCCTGTGTTATGGCAGATTTTTTTGAAGTAATTTATGGTGATAATTAAGGAAAAATAAAATATAAACCCAGAAAAAAATGCATCCTGATGAATGAATTAAAAAGCTGATATGGCACACATGACTGAAGTGGACACTTTTTCAATGATGTATTTCCTTTTTACACGAAATACAGAGTAGGGCATCAGTTTAAAAGACACCAATAATGTCATTATAGTCGTAATTGGACATTTCCATTACCAACACACAAAACGTGTGTACAGATACACTGTGTATATATACACATAGACAAACACACACTACATACAGTATAATATGTCATGTGATATTTGACACTATATAAAATATTTACACAAAACTATGTTTGAGAAAAGACAGGCAGAGATTGCAGTGGACGGAGTTGCAGAATTCAATGTATGCTTGCTTCTCTTGCTTTGGTTCTGATAGTGAACAAGAGGAGGCATGCGGGACTCCAATACATTACCGTCCTGCAGCCCGGGGCAGCTCTCACCCTCTGCGCCGCTTGATTCCTCCCAGCATGGAGTTGAAGGGAATTCTGTGGGGACAGCCCCTACCAGAAATATCAAGACCAGATCTAATTCAAACTTGGGGCCTGGAGAGTGGCCAGCAGGTTGTGATGGCAGTGACATTCAGGTCAGGTGTTTGAGTGACCTTACTAGCAGAGCAGCAGAACAGGACAACCTCAGGGGCAGCTCAGGGTCTTTCCACCCCTCCCTGTCACATGATCCTCAGTGTGGGAAGCAGCTTGCTGTCGGGTAAGATGAAAGCAAAAGACCGCAATTTCTGGATGCCTAATTTGAACATGTCTCATTCACTCAGTTCGCACTCAACTTCACCAACAAGGCTACCTTAGAATATGGTATAATGTGCATTTGAGCTGCAGACAAATCTGACTATATTTGTACATATTCAGCCTTCTGTGAACTATCTCTTAACTTTTTTTTTGCAACATTACCTAACTTTTCAAAATGTTGACTATTATTATTGTTGTGCAGAGACAGACAATTTGTCTCTTTTAATAGAATCATAAATATTATCTATAAAGTTTTTTTTTTTTTTTACTGTACTCATAGCCAAGTCTGTGCAGCATGGCACTCATGCAAAAATAACCAAACGCAGCCATGCAGCGGAGAGAGAGAGCGAAACACCTTCACAAAGCCGCACTTTGAGAGTGTGAAAATCTCTGTACATACACTCATCACTTCTACTAACAGAGGACAGATGAAAGTAGAAGAAGGGAGGAGGGGGAGAAAAAAGGAATGAAGTAACCACCCATTCACTTCTGAATTTCCTCCACAGTTGGGTGCACAGCGTTAATTACTCCATTGGGTTCCCCCAGCCAGCTTTTCACACATATCAATCACAGACCTACCGTCGGAATAGCTCCTCAGCTCCCAAGATCACGACTAATTACGGTGCTCAGCTTTACCCATTTCTTTTTTCAGGGGCGAGGGGGGAGGAAGGGGAAAAGAAAACGAGTGGGGGAAAAAAGTAGAGGGGATGATCTTATGTTCATTCTACAAGCACTTTCAAGACTGCTTCTGTGAAAAGAACGCCAAGACGTGCCCCACTCAAAGCCATGTGACTAGTCAGAGGAAAAAATGTGACACAGACTGCGCGGATCAGAATGCACACGCGCACACACACACAGACACACACACATGCACCCATGCACACACACACACACACACACTCACAGAGGAGGTGTTTATTGGAACTGGAGGCCCCCCGGCAGGCTGTTGAGGTAGTTTTTTTACCAATGCAGAGAGGAGTTTAACAGTCTTGCTCTCCAAACAGACTTCCTGGGTCTGAATTCACTGTCTTTATGCCTATGCAGAGCCACTTACATGTTATCCATTCACACCTGGATATTGACTGGAGCAAATTGGGTTAGGCACCATGACAAAAAGTAAGAGGAGTCACCAAGGCTGCTCCTTATCACAACACCACACTGCTACCTAAGCCCTCAAAGGTAAGAAAATAAGGCAGGGTAATACAAGTCACAGTGGCCAGCCAGGTAAACCCTTTGTGTGTTCAGTGTTTCTGAAACAGAGAGGTGGGCAAGTCTGAACACGTTTCATGCAAGACAGGGTAAGAGAAGATACTGCCCACACCAACTGCTTCTGGGTCATTCAGCTCCATGGCACACGCATGGACATCCTCTGTGAACATGCATGAAAATTTTTGCTCATGACAGGGTACATGTACAAACTGATGAATTCAATTAAGATTGTCTTTGCCAAAGGTCTCCACAGTGTGAAAGTGTCTGCCTATTAAGTCATTTGGAGCTCTCTTTTCCTTTGCTGTTGTGTACAGAGGAGATGCTGTGAAATCACACCGGCTATATGTGAGCTCAACGGGAAACAGAGAGTTGTGTTTGAATTGTTAGGTACGGCCATATAGAAGAGTATGGATGCCATGTCCTTGCCTGACAACCCATTCTACAGGTAAGGTGAGTCCTGTGATCTGTTAAAGCACTGAAATTTGTTCGCCCGGTTAGCCTCCTCCATTCATAAAGTAGGTAATTGCATTCTCCCGAAAAAAAGGGGACAGTGGAATTAAGCTGCCAGTCCTTCTGGGATTCTTTCTCACTTGCCTCAGGGAATAGTACATCTCCAAGAATCTGATCCCTCAAATGACTTGTTTATTTTCTGCCTTGTAGTTTATTCAGAGATCCCCCACATGGAACACGCACTGTAGTAATCCAAATGAATATACCGGCAGAGTCCCACACCCCAGTCTTGACTTTGCTTTCACGTGGGAGCACAGTTTTGCTGTGAGACCGTTGCCTCTGGCATTAATTCCCTTAGCTGTCTGTATAGAAGGTGTTGTACATTAAGTCATACCAGCAAGCTATGAATAGGATCAACACGCAACATATCCAAAGCATTCCACTTCTAGTGTTACAATGCCAGTGAGGCAAATCTCTAAGCTCTAAGTGGGTGATGAAATAACTAGCGGGTTGCATTTCATGACCTCATTCTGGGCTAAATACCAGAGACGGGAGTGGAGCACAGCGGCACGTCCTGATAAAGCTGATTTATACGTGAAAGATCTCATACGGAGCTTCTTGTGTTTATTTCCCATGTCATACCACTACTCGCACACAGCCACGGTACAGGAGGGTTCGGCCAAGTGTAATCGCTTAAATAATTTCGGCATTATTGGGCTGCTATTACACCAGAATCACTCCTGGAAACTTAGGGTGCTGGCTCCCCTGACAGCATGCCAATCGTTTTAGCTCATAATGTCCTGGTACTTGGATTGTTGAAGAGCAATCGCTCAGGAGTGCTCAACTCTTGTCCAGAAGGGTTGCAATCCAGCTCTCTTTAACTCAGAGACACTCTATGACTTAATGGATTAGACTGTGATGATGGTTAGATGCATTAGGTTGTTAAATGTTCGGATGGAGCAAAAGACTGACAGAGTCTGCAATTCTCCAGAACTTGGGTCAGGTCGATTGTTTGCAGGTGCTTGGGAGAATTACACTGCACCATACTTTTTTCAAATGACCAGAATTGAATGTGTGTGATGGGAGGGAATGCACAATGGGAATCCACAGAAGTAACAGCTGACACATGCAATACCTGCAAGTGTTTGTTTCTACATCTTAAGTCTTGTGAATATTTCTTTGGTCAGATATAGTTCTGTGTGCCAACAGAATCCATAATAAATGTGTAATTAATTGAATATGCAA
The DNA here is from genome assembly GCF_013368585.1 of Megalops cyprinoides. Taxonomy (NCBI): domain Eukaryota; kingdom Metazoa; phylum Chordata; class Actinopteri; order Elopiformes; family Megalopidae; genus Megalops; species Megalops cyprinoides. The sequence continues at coordinate 20,600,149 of NC_050587.1, read as the reverse complement.
AGGTTACACGCTTACCTGTTTGATTTACAATTAAGGGAACACCCACCTTATTCTGTTCACTGTTCACCTCATTCTGTTCACTGTTCACACCCACCTGCTATGTTCTGCTCTTTCTTCCTTATATACCCTGCCCACCCCCCCCCCCCCGCCCCAGGAAACCCCCAGGAAAAGAAAGAGAAAGAATCATATCATCGGGAGGTCAAATGTGTAAAGGTGATTCGCTGGGGGACAAAGTGGGAATGAAATTCCTCCAGACCCATTTTAGCGGCCATTCAAACACTATCACTCCGAGGGAGGTGGGAAGGGTGGGGGCGGGGAGGTGGTGGTTGAAAGCTTGGTGCTGTAACACATGGTTGTGTGTCTGTGGGATTGGGAAAATGGGAGCTTCAGTGATGGCCCTGTAATAGATTCACCCATTTGCTTGTGCTTCAGTTTTTTTTTTCTTTCATGTCTCTGCATGGCACTCCTGACTGCCAAAAAAGGTAGACAACAACTTGTATTTATAAAGTCTATTATATTTACTCTTCTGTGTGTAAATTAGCAGTTCTTTCACTCATGTGCACTCGTTTTTGACAATAAAGATTTTATATACATCAGCATCAGGTGAGAATAAACCGTCACAGGCTTTGATGTTACAGAAAGGTACAGTATAATGTCATTTAATTGTAGATCTGTTGGGCTGCATGTATTCTGTCAGTTGCAATGCAGTAGACACTGTAGTCAGAAGGCAACTAAAAACTAATACAGTGTGAAAGTGCTATTAGGATTTCATGAAAGTCCCTCTCTTTCACTTTTTATCACCTCTCCTCTGAGAGGTGATAACACAGCTAACCTACAATAGAAGGACCTTTGAGAAACATGCTTTGGAGTTCAGCAGACATGTCTAATATTGCAACGTGATCTCTCACTAGAGTAGGGTCACTCCTATCAGCTCCAGTGAATAGCACGCGCAGGTTGCCCGGTCTTCCATGCAGGGGTCTAAAAGGACTTTCTTTTTTCCTTTGACGTGATGGTGGAAATTGTCAGGGGGGGTGTCACACCGACTGGAGGTAGCGCACTGTGAATTGGCTGTGGGCTCTTCACCAGTTTACACCAAAGCCTGCACAGAGGGACTGTCAGCATCGAGAGCCACTCATCCCTTCCCGCTGGTGTTATTTTTGAGTCGGCGAGGAAGACCGGCTGTCCACCTGCACGAATTCTGCTGAGTGCTGCGAGACCGGGCTCAGCTTCAAATTGACTGCGTGACAGACCGAACTGTCAGCTGCAATTATCCGCCTCGCGCATTTAGGGAGGATCCGCGCAATGTATTCCCTTTTTCTCTCTCTCTCTCCCTCCCTCCCTTTCTCTCGCTCTCTCTCTCTTTTTTCCCTGCTCCAAATATCTCCAGCGAACACACCCCAGCTGTTGCACTGTCAGCTCAGACACCGTAATAGTCCCAATCATACCTTGGACGTTTGGAGGTTATTTCTGTTCCGGAGATTTTCGTCTTAAGGCGCAATTATTTCAGACCAGGCTGGTCTGTCCTGCTGTGTGATATCTCAGGGGTCAAAATGAATTGTCTTTTGCTGTCCCTGAATGTGCTTAGTATGTTTTATAGGGATTAGATATAAAAACAACAACAACAAAAAACATTGTTTATACGAGTGTTTGGAAATTTGCACAGTGTAGAGGTTAGAGTTAAAGGTAGCCAGCCCAAGGTTGCCCCTTCACAGCCTGCTGTGACACTTTGTTGACATCCACGTATTAGATTGAGTCAGCTCTTATCAGCGCAGAGCTTAATGATTAAATACTGGAACTAAAACTGAGTTAACTGTAGTTAATGCTCCAGTTCAACTGAGTATTGACATTTTCCACTGTGCAAAGACATGCAGGGAGGCTGACTGCCTCAGGGCCCATAATCGAGCTGGTATAAGTTCAAACTGATAAGGGAAACTAATTGATTTAGATGAGGTGGCACTTGTGTAATATGAGTGCCGAGGTCGAGATGGAATGATATTGTACAAAGGAAATTAAATTAAGGTGGATAAGAACTCCCCTTGTCCCCCAGGTAAAAAATAAGAGTATCTGAACAATTATATGACTCATGCCCTGATGCACCAGGACCCATTTACCCAGCCTATTGTCTGCTAACAAGGTTAAGCATAGTCCTGGCTAAAGTGCATTTATACATACCACTGCAGCCATGTTCTTATCTCTCCTCGGTAGTGTCGCGTGATCTTCTTTCTTGGGCGCCATCTCATAATGTGCAGCAGCACAGCTCTATTACAGATGTACAAATTTGTGCAGTGACAACTGTCCAAGTAGCCTAAACTACAGCCTATCCAGCAGAATTTACACACTCATTCAGACCCCTTTTAATAAGTAAACCACTTAAACTACTCAAATTACACCCTACACTCTTTGTTTGAGCTTGTCGTTCCATGTGCTTAACCATAATGTAAAGTGATTTAGCTACATATCTTGCCTTGTAGACTATGAGAGAAAGTTTGATCTGAGAGGGTGTCACGCATGCCTGGATCTATCTAGTATTCAAGCATATTTTGAGTGAAATGTAACCTGGGTATAGCGACAAGAAAACTCCCAAATTGCAGGAAATGTTAAAAAATCTCCACCCTTCAACAGTATAAGGTTAAAATTTATTGGGCTCCGTGGAAATGCACCCACATTTTCCTTTGGTGCGAGGTCAGTCCTGACTGTTGTAAGCATAATATTTTTGTAAGAAATTGAGGAGGGGGAGGATTACTAAGCATTACAGAAGTTAAATGACAGGGGGGAAAGGCTGGCATCATATTACTAGTTTGTCTGGTTGCTAAATTATACCACTGATTCCCGAAAACCTCTCCCCTCGACGAATACGGCTCCGGCAGATTTTCAGGAGCGGACCTCTCCAAATTAATAGGATTATTAGTAAATTAATGATGGAACAAAACTGACTGCACTATAATGTCAGTTGACATCAGTACTGTACATATTTTAGCCTGGCCTCAGTGAAAAGCATATGGTTCTGTTAAAAAAATGATGTGTGACGCAAACAAGTTGAGTTGCACAGTACCAGCACACTAATCTAATTTAGTGAGGTGAAACAGACATGCTGCTGCTTACACTTTCATATTCACACACAGCGGTGCCCATGGAGAGTGGTGGGGAAATTACCTTATTTATATCAAATTTGATTGTGTTTTTCTTCTAAATTACAGCCCATGGTGGCTGATGTGGAGCTGTTGCAAATCCTCACCACTGCTTACAAATCAAGGCTCTCTACACAATCTCATGCTCTGCTTATCTCCTCCCAGAGCAAACTCCTTTCATGTTCTTCAGTGGCTGGGGGTGCTGCTGTGATTCACAATCCTTTATGAGCATTATGGTTCAAATAAGCAAAATTCATATTCATGCATGGCTCCCTGTTGGAGTCTAATGGAGGGATTTAGGAGGGATTCGTTATGTTCAGGGTTATTCATCCGAGCAGTGACACTGACTCCCTGAATAAAATTTGAAAAACTTGGACATAAAAATCCTCAATACATGGTATTGTCATGTGCTGTCAGTAACTGACTGACATATAGTCATAGTTTTTTTTTGTTGTTCTTTTTTGGTGGAGAGCAAAATGTAATTCTGGTGAAAACCTACAATATATTGTAGCTCCAACCATGGGTTTCATGAACCCTCACTCTTTTATTATTGGTGTAAAGGATGTTGCCAGCTCATTAATCAGGGAACTGCAAGCTGCAGATCACAACTGTCTTAAAAATTGCCACATGGCTAAACATTACCATAGATCCTGGGATTCATTCAATAAAATTAGATACTTATGTTATTTTCATTTAAAAACAGAGGTTGTGGCCAATTCTCAGTACCACAGCAGTAAACAGAAGTGTTATTTCAACAAGCTAAATCTGAAAAGCATGCAGGAGGCAGGACATGACACAAAAAGTATGCTGCAAAAATTGCAGTGGCTGTATTCGAAACCGCCTACTGCATACTGTGTACTGCGTACTACACAAGTATATACTGTATACTGCATGCTATTTTTCAGTGTAGTACCTAGTATGTGACCATTAATAATTACATTTGTAGTATGTTACATTGTCGCTAGAAATCATTGCGAGTTTAGAAACGTCCAGATTTCCTTGTGGTATTTTCCAGTTAGACGCCACTTGCATTCTCACGAGCGAAAAGTGTTGACGAGTTCGAGTTGAAGTGTTTTCTTTTCAATATCTTGCCTTTCGGTGGTACGGGCACATAATGTGGCACGGAGGAGGGGAAGGCGAACATAGCTATTGTACTTTTGGGTAGCCTATAAAAAAATCACACATAGCCATCCAAATGGTGCTACCGGTACACATCATTTATTATTAATTACACATTTAATATAACAGGAAGGTAGGTTTTTGTTGTTTGCTATGTAATGTTACGTCACCAGTTCATCTATCTCACTATACCTATCACTATTACTTAGCTACAGCTTAGCTAGCTACTAACCAGACACTAACCAACATTATTAATCATTGTAAGAAACAAGTTTTGGCAGTGTAACTATAGCTAACTATCTCTTTAATGATCATTTGACTCAAAATAGCATGTATTTGGAAATATCTGCAATGTCAACGAAACAGTGGAAAGCAATATACAGGCACACAGAAAAGACTACGAGAAAGATGGTTGTATTCTTCCGGTTTCGCGCCAGTCGCATGACAGAAACGTGATCAACATGCTCACTCGCACGCGGTGGATTCTCTGGAACGTTGCCTGCTCTATTCACACATGGGCTCATTCTGACATGAGGCAGACTTTTTACTAGGGAGCTGGCAGAACGAAGTCCGTCGCATGTCCGGTCCGACTGATTCGGACATTTGCGTTCTCACATACAGCTCCTCTGGCTAAGGGCCAGATACGTTCCAGCATCCAGTGCACGTGTGAAAGGGGCTTTAGAGTTCAGACGTGGGTTGAGGTTGGAGCTGTGTCATTCTCTGAGAATGATCAGGAGCTAGTAGCTGTGAAACACAATTGCTGTCATTCTGCAAGGCACTGCAAGCTGCTTAGATGACATCAGTGGAGATGCACATATCCTCCAATCAGCATTTGCTCACTCCAGATTTGATACTGTGGACTAACTTTCTTTAGTTTCAAGTACTTTATAAATCAAGTCCATACATCCTTAGGGCCCTTTGCAGGTTCAATAGTACCAGCTGCAACTGCACCAGCTTGCCTTGATAGTGATTCCATTGAGTGCCTTTGCTTCATGTCCCCACACCGTAAAGAGCATAAAGATGCAGAAGCAGAAATACTCTCCACATTGCTGCGTAGAGGCATTCCATGCTTACACAAATCACACACATCATTAGCAGCGTTCTCAATACGGCACGTTTCACTCATTGATCATCACATTGTTTTATTCATGAGTACGTCACAAGCTTCCCCTGTGATTTGCAACCAGAAATAGCAACAGTGATCTTTTTTTATTAATACAAAATCAATATTTAGCATTTGTGTAGCCTGGACAGATACAAGTCAAATCAAATCAGGGAGTTGCAAAAATATTGAGTAACTGCTGAGCCCATCATGAGATATTCTCAAAGAAGTATCACTGATGGAAATAGATTTTTAAAGCCAAGACTGTCTGAGTGCAAACAAGGTTTCACAACCCTGCCTTTTTGGCCGTTGCCATCATGATGGAATCTTTTTTTTTCATCTAGCTTGTGAGTTTTCGCAGTTTAAACTAAATACAGACAGTTGAACTTGCTGCCCTTGACATTTTTATACATGAGTTCGTTCCACTTCCCCCTTCCCCGTTTCTCAGCAAACATGATGGACAATGAAAAGTAATGAAAACAGGTCCCAAGGCTACCACATACTCGTACGTCTCACAGACAGATGGGAGTTTTTGGAGTCGTCAATCATCTGTCATGATTATACTACTACCACTCTGGAAAACTCAGCAAGACCACTCAAGGCAAACAAAAAAAGTTAAAATTGTACAAAAACGTAGATTTAAAACAATATTAGATTTTTTCTGGTTACTGTCTTACTAAATGTGTACAGTCTTGGTCGGCATTGTTAAATGTGTAAATTTTCATCAATGACTTCTTCATATCATCATCCACCAAAGCTGTTTTCAATGAGTTTCTAAGAAAAATCAATCAATAATTAGGTTGTCACCATGCACAAACTACACATTGATGTACTCGAATGAATTGTGAATGCTGATTCTCACTGTCTCTAAATGATCAGAGATCATATTTGGAAAGAAAAGCTTTTTCCTTTTTTTTTTAATTTCAACATTAATTCTAGGGTTTTAGGATTTTCTTCCCTCTCTGGACGCTACACAATGTTCAATGATTTGTAACTGTTCAATTGTAGAAATGTGCTATGACACATAAAACGTTATGCTATTTGACTCCAGTGAAAAGTTCTGTGTGATAGTGAGGCTGTGTTGCATCTTCATCTTGAGGAGAAGGGACTGCTTCCATACTTGAAGGACATTGTGTGGAGTGCTTCATTGTGCATGGAAGTACTTGCTAGCTAACATAAAGTAAATTCTCCTTTAAATTCTAAGGACCAGTTTGATGTTATGGAGACAAAATCAGTGAGGAAAAAAAAAAAAAACAGTTTGACCTTTTCTTACCTCTGGCAGGAAACCGGTTTCTATTTCCCATATCCTAACACAGATGCCTGGAGCTAAACAAACTACGCTTTCGAACAAAAATTAAGTTTACCAGCAGTGGAAAGTGAGCAGAGAGCCAAATGCCTTGTCTCCAGAAAGTACACAATGTTCCCATCTTGGCTTTGAGCTCTTTCCTTTTCCTATTTGTCCTCTGTATTTCTCAAATTTGCTGAAATGTATGCAGTAGTATTCCGAATAGTTTTAGGGGAACACTTAACCGAATGCTGGCAGCGATCAAAGGGAGCTCAATTGGTAAAGGACCACATCATCATTTAATCTTGGTGGAGTGGCTGTCTGTATGAAACAGTGATGGCGACATTTAATTATTATTCATTGTAATATATGTATTGCATTATAATCTTCAGTTCATTTACCATTTCCCACTCAAACTACATCACCCTTCATAAATTGAAATTATGAAACTGAAGTAACTTTGTATTGATACCCTTCCCTATGCTGCTGTCAGGCAAATAACTACATATGTATATAATAAGTGCAACAGTCTGGGGCTGAGTGATGGCTTGGTGGAACAAGCAGAGTGGCAGCACTGGGAAAGAGTATGCGTAAGGGCATTACTTTAAAAACTCTGCTTACTGGGGTCTTAAAGGTAACTCTGGATGGCATTAATTAATTAGTAGCCTTACTGTTGTGGCACAAGGGGTTCAAAAGTTCACGTCCTGGATTTTGCCTTAATACACCATCCAATGAAAACGATACAGCCACGAATAGTCCAATGGCCTCTTTTTACAGTTGCAGTGCATTTAATGCCCTCAATTATCCAGATTTTTGTTCACTCCATTTGCTCACCCAAATCTCCTGATGTGTGGAACTGTGTTGTTTGTCCTGTTAGCATGTAAGAAACAGCACCAAACAAAACGCTCAGAAGAGCATCCACCATGTGACGTTATAGATCCAGTCTGTTTAATGGAATTTTAAAGATGAAATTCAATTCAAAGAACAGAGGAGTTAGTAAAGTGTGTGTCCATGGTAAAATCACAGCCTGAGGGCTCTCTGTTTACCTTACACATTTCAGCTGAGTGTGTACTTGATCCCAGATTTCAGTGGCCTGAAATACGTAAATTTAAAATATTTTTTTCAGCATAAATCAACTGGAATAGTGTGTGTGGCTACCTATGTATTTCCCTCTCATATGTCTTATTTTATAGTGGATCTGGGCGCTGATAGGCTGTGACAACTGTTTTCACACTGCAATATGAACTGTTGCCAAGAGGGATTACGATACTGTAGACCAATGCAGTAGACTGCATGGTCCCGCAGGAAGGGGTGCTTCCATTAAGGCTGTGCTGACCTGAGGGAGCAGAGCCCAGGGGTAAAGAGTGCCAGTCCACCCTGTAGTACTGATCTCCCCCTGACCTCTTCATTTAGCCAAATAGGGCATTCATTTTTGAGTCATTTTCAAATCGCTAAATTCCCACTTTTCCCCAGCTGGGCTCAGCAGGGAAGTGCATGACAAATATATCAATCTTTTCAAGGTCTGATTTGCTAAAGCAGAACTCCTAAAACAACAACGGTAAATTTAAGATTGTGATAATGCAGTCATGTCCTCTCAGTGGGGGATGGCTTGTTGAAAGCCAAGCCCTGTTTTTTTGCTCATGAAATTGCTATGATGTACAGATGCTACATTCTTATGCTCACAGGTTTTCTACCGAAATCTTCTTGTCTTTAACTGATCAGAGAACCTAGCTTTACTGTAACAGTTTATTTTTGTATTCACACCAATGAAAACCTGAGGCCAGCTTGCGTAATTGGCTGTAGGAGGAGGGTCAAATAGTTGCCTTGCAAGATTGTAATGCATGGTCCAGAATGCATAGTCTTGTAGGCACGTACAAGCACATACCATGAATGAGATCAGAATTTAATTCGGTTTAGAAAAATACAGTAAGTTCACTCAATGAGGACCTCTCTGTTGAAAACTGAACACATTTGGATGTACAGACATAAGAGAGGGAAGAGCAGGAGGAGAAAACTTTGATCTCCGCAGAGGTAATTGTCAGTGTTGCATGTCCTGCAGTTTGCTTGGATTGTTTTGCTAAGCAAGTGCTTTTCGTCTTCATGCTGTGGCATTTTTGACTGTCTGCCAAGAGAAACAGTGCTCTGGGTAAAGTGGACTGTTAATTCAGTGGAGCAGAGGTATTGCACGCTGAGCAATTTGAGAAAATAAAAAGGGAAAATGAGAACAAATTTGTGGATTTCCCTGGATTGGAGATTGCAGAGAGCACAGAGGAGAAAAAGCAACAAAAATGTAGAAAGCAGAGGATATTGATGTTCTATGCCTTTGAAGGAAGGCAATATTGCCAGACATACGGGTTACAAGAACAGTCCACCTGCTTCTGCAACAAAGCGTGCAACATATTTTTGTAAAATGTTGTAATTCATCTTCAATTCATGTTTTTAATTTAATTTTTTTTTTTTAATAAAATCACGAAACCTCACAGCATGGCAGGTATAAACAACATAATGGAAAGACAATTAAAAGTGTGTTAAAAAAAAGAAAAACAGGTGTTAATTGGACTATTTGTGTGTGAATGCACCCTACAATGTGGAAACAAGACAATGTTTGTCTTCTAGTGGTGTGCAGCTCGCGAACAAGTCGTTCTTTTTGAAAGACTCATTTCGGTGAGTCATTCGTACTGGTTCACCAGCACAACTGAGTCGTTCTTTTTTTCTAATTCAGCTGCCCCCAGTCAATCAGTCAGAAACCATTGCTGCATATCACTATGCAGTGCATGCAGCAATGGGCTAATAACAATCAAAGAGCAAGAAAGTGCGGACTACTGTGCCCTATCTAATTATAAGACTAATTATCTTAATAAATTGACAAGTGTTTACATTTACCCCAGTAAAAAATTATTTTTAATCTTTGTATTACAAACAAAAGGATCTGAATTTAGCTAAACCGCTGTAGTATCTCGACCATCAGCCTTCTGCAGCTCCGTAGCCAGGAAGCTTGAGTTCAAAAACCCGAATTCAAAAGCATGAGTTCGAACTTGGACAGCTCGAGGTTCGAAAGCGTGAGTTCGAAAACCCGAGTTCCAAAGCTTGAGTTCAACGGTTCTTGCAGTAGACGAGTCTACCCGAAACTCGTGGCTCAGCTCGCGTTCGATGATTCAGGTAGCAGAGCAGACGGTTCTACCTGAAGACTTAACTCATGTTCTGAGTCGTTCTGTCGATTCGGTGGACAGTGGACATACACCATTCCAGTATCCCATAAGGCCTAGCTAGCAGATACTTTCTCTGACAGTTTGGAAACAAGGAGTTTCGAGGCTTAAAGACACACAGGCTGTTGCATGATAAAATGTATGTATGCTAAACTGATGTGGTCAATTGGTTTATTTTACCTCATAAAATCAAGGCTGTGGCATAGTCAAACGTTTTATCTATGTCTATTTAAACAATGGACCCAATTCATTTTCAATCCCTGGATAGGTTTATATTCAAAATGGTAAAAAGTTCTTGCAAAACATTTTTTTTGAAGTTTATTACTTGAATAATCAAACAACAATACAAAATAAAATAGCTAAATAAAATAATAGACATAAAATTGAATGCAATATTGTCTTCATAAACAAAGTGACAAATCACCACTACAATCACTGCAGCCACCACCAGACTGAATCTATCATGAGATTTTGTAGATGTTGTTTATCAGTTGGTGACTGGATGGCAATCTCATCTTGTATTTAAACTGTGTGTGTGTTTGTATGTGTGTGTTGGGGGCGGGGGGCTGAAGATTAATGTACACGATCATCCCAGACAGTACAGATTACCAGAGATCAGTGGCACAGGGGACAGCTGTGGCTTTCGCAGTGATTCCCTGACCGTCTGACAGCGGGGGCACAGGGTCACCTAAGGACACTCTGTGTCGCTGTGTCTGCCACGTGGCCTCGACACATCTCTCTCTGTCCCCCTCATGACATTTCAAAAGGATTCTGGGACTCTAATTAAACCTTGATATGGAGTTCATTCAGGTGAAAATACTCAGATTTAGAAGGCAAGGTAGTTTCCTTTTTAGGCTTCCAGGTCCTGTGGGCTGGAAGCCTGCTATCCATGTCCTTTTTATAGGCTTTCCTATAGGCCTGGAAGCCATTTGTTGTTTTTCTTTTTTCCAGCTGTTCCTGTCCCTTGAAAAGCTCACCCTGATCTGCAGCATGGTCTACCCTTCAACCCTTCAAAGGTTCATAATATTCCATAAATGCATCAGAATTAAGATTTGGCTGGGTCATGTACCTTTGCCGATATATTGCTTTTGGCAAATATACATTAAATTGGTTGGAAGCAATTACTCTCAATCAGTGACTCTTTCAAATACAAATACAGCCATGATGTGGCACCCCTTTGATCTGCAGTATGCCAGCTCACATGGCATGTCAGGTATATTGTACATGTTGACCATATACAGATGTGTACATTTCTCTCACCTGTGACTGGCATACTAATTTCTGTAGTGAAGTAACATGCTCAATTATCCTGGCTGTAAACACATGCTGTGATACCCCCTTCCCCCACTGCAGGAATGACTGCTTACACCGCTGAGTTCAGCTAACCTTTCCTCTACTTTCTCTGGATCAGTGAAAATGACCATCCATGTTGAAGCAGCTGACCAACCCATCTTCACAGTCACAGTCCCTTTCCCTGGGCTCATAGTTGGTCAGGTGTGTGTGTGTTTGTGTGTGTGAAAGATAGAAAGAGATAGAGAGAGAGAGAGAGAGCAATGAAAGACCTCAGGTTTTAGTATTAACCTGTATTTCTCTTGTGTAATAAAAATCACATTGACTGTGTAGTCTTCACAAACTGCGTTGGGCACACAGTTAAGATGGAGGGATAGTTAAAGGGGTGAAAGAGCCATGCCTCGACGACCCAATTGCCTCTCATGGCTGTCATCACAGAGTGCTGGGGAGGGGCCGCCCACCTGGCTTAGGGCACGCCTCGGTCCGGCCCTGTCCATCAAAGTCTTGCTTTAGAAGCACCGGGATGGGCTTAATCACACAGCCCTCCTTCAAGATAAGAGGAAATCCAGATGAGCACTGTGCAGTAACCAACACCAGATGTGATATGTTGACCCAGATCACCCAGGATAGACGTCCTGCGGGGGCCCCATGTCACACGGACCCACCACACAATCCGCTGTACACCTGTTTCCATTCACGCGCCTGTCTGAGAGCAATGCATGCTGGGATGTGGTGTCATACTTTCCCTGTATCTGCTTCTCATCCCTTGTCAAAGCTCCTCTCAGAAAATCTACTCTTGGGGTTAATAAAACACTCATGAAGAGATTCACACATTTAAATGAAACATTTTAAAACATTTAAATAACAGTGTTTCATCAGAATACATATATTTTTCATCCCTGACAGCATTATGTGGACCATTATTTTATTTCAATATTTTTTTTTTCTTTTTAATCAAACACACTTGCATGATTTAAGCATGAAAAAGTCTATATCTCTAAGTCATTGGTGCACACTGTAATGGTCATTATTTATTGTCAATGCAGTTACCTTAGCCTTGGGTGCTGAAAATGAAAAAACCTGTATCATAAAACTACGTAGATGGTTTAGGCTCCCGGTCATTGTTGGCTGGGCCTGTGGGGGTCAGCATGCAGTTGAAACAGGTTCTTTCACCATGTAAGCCACTCGAGAGCCCCAGTTATGTTCCTCTTATTGGCAACAGTGCAACTAAAGATTATAAATAATTGCAAATAAACACTGGAGTTGTGACCAGAAGATAGCAGGTTTAATTCTTGATACCTCTGCTTTAGTCATGTGCTTAAATATACAGCTGTTTTAATGGATAATATCTTTAAAAAGTGAGGTATGTGAGTTGTCCAGCATTAAGACATCTGCTAGGATAAATAAATAATATAATACTTTATTTTCTTGATTCATGACCTATCGATGGTCTTTGCTTACATCACCTTCTCTGTCATATTTCTTTTGTGATTATTTAGATGCTGTCATAATCCCTTCTCTCATATTTCAAAAGGACTTGAGAGCACGCAAACAAGGAATGCTCTTGTGCTTCTTCTGAGCAAAACCAAAGGAAATACACCTTTTTTTTTCAGCTGGAGTGGCTCAAGTGGTGAGCGTTGCTGCGAGAATGTGAGCGTAATGTGGTCTGGGTTCTGTCCCACAGTGACGGATCTGTTTGAGAGCAGCCGCAGTGTTAGCCATTATGTGCCTATTAGCGCTGATTATCCCCCGATAGCCGCGCTCCGGTTGGTTTCACTCAGCCTGACAGTTGCGATGCTTTGTTTAACCGTTCGACTGCGGGGGTGGTGGCCCCGGTCGACAGAGAGGAAGAAATGATCACAGGGGGTGCAGGGAGAACAATGGAAACGGAGAAGAAATAAGGGAGGAGCGCTGCAAAGCTGGCCTTCGTTTAAGAAACTCAGGGAGGAGTGCAATGGCACAGAACTGCATTTCAGTGCTTTTCCCATCTCTCCCCGCTCCTCCTACGCTCTCCCTCCTAATGCTACTTTTGCTTGAGAAGATGAAATCAAAAAAATTTGTCGGAGAGTAACGCTTTTATCATACATGCGTCTCAGCTTTGCACTGAATCCATTATGCATTTAGGTACACATTGGTTTGTATGTATTTGTATATGTGACTGTGTGTGTGTGTGTGTGTGTGTGTCTGTGTGTGTTTGAGTGTGATACGGAATAAACATCCACAGTCTGTTTGTCGCAAACCTTTCCCAGGAGTCTTTGCAGATCTGGCTGTCGGGCATATCCAATTTGCACTTATCAAAGCCTCATATACACATGTAGATTTATCACAGCCCAAGACTTGCTTTGCTTCACCAGAAAAAAAAAAGTTAAGCATCCCATGCATTTATGTGCGGGAGATCTAAAGGGTTCCTGTGTTGCCTCAGGGCAGGCCCATGAGAGCTCCAGCGCAATCAGGTCACCTGACCTCCAGAGTTAGGGGTGATAGAGAAAGAACACAATATCGGGCCCCCTGCTGTCAGACCCCCTTTGCACTGCCATGCAAAGCTGTCCCCGCTGTATGAGAACCTGTGCCAAGTATCCTGGAAAGCCTTTCCATTAGTCAAACAGCATGTACATGAGCTTCTTTGCAGACCAAGCATGGTGTAAAGAGAAACAAGAGTTCACACTTATATTTGAGTTGTCCTATCTCCTAGAATTATCTTCGAATGCACATATCATTTCTTCATAAATTCACAAGGTTTGAAAGTTTGATATCGTTGTCTAGGCCAGTCACCTATCTCAGACGAGGAGGCATGTTGCAGTCAAGTCTTTTACCTCAGATATGTCAGAGATGAACATTCCAACAGCTTCCCCAAGAAAAGCCAATGCCTATACAGTATAAGGACAAAGATGAGGGACATTTGTCAGGAGGGAAGAAACCGATTTGCTATGAGTTGTGTGCTATGCCACATCTTCTGTTTTCTCATGTACATTTGATCATTTTGATCGAATGATTGAGCAAATTCTTGGTAATCTGCTGAACTTGAAGCAGTCAAGCTATAGTGAGGACGTGACACCGCACATTATCCTAACCGTTTGTTAACTGAAGACCTTTTTTGACCTTTGTTGTCACCTGCTGTTCTGTACAGGTTGTACCCTTTCCCAGGAGAGCACAGTAAGGAGAGGTATTTACAGCATTGACTCCACTAAAGGTAAAAAGGTGATGGAAGTATCAGGGATAAAATTAATGTTAGATGGGTGGACTAGTGCATGACCCATTCTCATGATGGCTCACCACAGGGGTTTTGACAATCAAATTAAAGATGGATATGATTAAAGGCCCAAATCTGAGACAGTGAACAAGGCTGAGCCCTGTGAGTGTCAGCACAGATTGAGAGCCAAAAGGATTTACTTGACTAGGTCAAAGTCAGTATCAAGTAAGCGCTCCTTTAGTTGACTTCCAGACCAAGTCTAACATTTGTTGCCTTCTGACTCCACTCTGGTGTTTACACGGCTAATATCTGCTGCCATAAAAGGTGCCCAGGTTTCGCTGCTGTCAGAGGCAGGCAATCTCACTGTGCGACCGCAGCCAACAGCAAAACAAAAGAGTACAGGAGACTGCTCGCTCTCCATACCTCACCTTTCTCCTGTTGTTAAAGCCCCAGTCTGCAGTGGAGCAAAAACAGGATGTTACTGTCATGAGAAAAAGGTCCATCTTCTCCTCATAAATAGCTTTGAGTGACGATTGCTGTAAATCTCATGGTGCCGATGATTGGCCTCCTGAGTGGCCTGCAGTATTGAGCATCACCGCTAATCCGCCGTCTTTGTTTAACCAGCCCATGCTCTTATCTGCAGCTAACAGGGCTGGCTCAGCTGGGTCACGGCACGCACGGGGCAGACCGCTGGTCCGCAGCCCATGACCCTCCCGTGACCTCTCGCGGTGACACTGTGACCGAGGGCGTGAACCCTGGAGAAATCCTTCCCCCTTCTGCTTATGGGTTTAAGACGCAACGCTCTGACCTGGTCGGGTGTTAATCCTGTCCTTTCGGCCGACAGACAGGGTTTACAGTGACTGATATGTCCGATATTGATAGTGTTGATGAAGTGGTCGCAGGGCCGAGATCATTACAAGGCTGGCCCTCACCATGAAAACAGATATAGGAAGAAACTGAGAGTTTTGATACTTGACAATGGCACAGCTACACAAAACAGCCATGACTGGAATTGTGGAATTTTGGAACTGTGACACTCTTATTTTAATGACAATAGGTAACTCAAGGGAAAGCAAACTAAGGAAGCAAAATAGAACCTTGGCAGGTAAATATGGTCATTTCAATGCCATCTGCACCTCACCGCACACACACATGATGTAATGATGACTAGGTGCAATTTTAGGACTGCTGGGAAGGGAAAAGACCTGATTCTCAGTGACAGCTTTAAATCCATTGTCTGCCTTCTCATCTTCTCAGAAGAGCTCATTACAGTCAGGATGGAATTTCAGACCAAAAAAACCACACAATCAAACAAAACCATTTTAAGCCCATAAAAGCTGACATGGCCGAATAAGTTGTCAAGTTGTCTCACATGCAAATCATGTGAGAACACTACATCACTCCTATTTGTTCAACTGGACCACTACTCAAGTGGTCAACACATTACATCTTAAATGCAGTTACATATGGGAAATTACCATTTTGATGGTATTACAATAGACTTACTTCATTGTCATTTTCCATGTCCTTCTTGCATGGCAACAAGAGAATGTCAGCCTTCTAAAAGCACAGGATGCAGTACATACACATTTATGCTAATTAACATAGAGACAGCAACATAAATTATAGCATTTGACTTGTGTGAATCTATTTTTGCTTAATCTGTTGTACAGTATCTTCATAAGAGTGTGGTACTAGAATCAAAATCCACAGTGCTGCTTAGTTCATATGAATTTACTACGAAACATACGCATGTTTGTTTATATTCTCATGTGTGGAAGGAGGGAAGGAGATGGCTGACGAGAGAAAGAGGGAAGAAGATGTTCTGTTTATTTTAATTAACCTGATTAACCAAAAGCCTTAGTGGCACACCTCGTGCGTTCGAGTGGCAGCAACTTAACGGGTCCCTGCATTCTGCTGAGCATGTTAGGCTGATGGGCGCCCCGGGTGGGCGATAAGCAGATTAGCGCTGATTAAAGCTTTATCAGTGGAATCTGAGAGGTAGTCCTGTCAGGGCATCAGCCCTGCCCGCCGCCTCCCTTGGCTTATCTGTAGTCATGGCAGCGGGGCAGATGCCATCAAAAAAAAAGAGGAAAGAGTGTCATCGGCCATTTAATCGGCATACACACACACAGCAGGCTCACAAACGCAGGCACTCTCGTACTTGGGCGGTTGGAAGCTGCCCGCTGCTTATCTTGTTTACGAGTCTCTGAGGGTGACAGGAGGACACCCTGTGTTGGACCACGACCTGGTCAGGGGTGGGGTCACACTGAGGTCAGAAGGGAATCCACTCTGACCCCCCCCTCCCCCACTGACTTATCAAGTTCATGTCCAAAATATTGTTTACTAGGACCTGCATTTCCCAAACAACAATCACAAGAAAAAAATAAGAGAAACACTCACTGTAACAATGTTGCAATTGCTTTGGGAACAAGAATATAACAGTGCACACGCAACACGATGATAAGGACAGTGACAATAATGGTGACAATCTTATAATTGCTAATATAAATATTAGAACAAAAAAACATTAAAATAGAGGAAGCAGACACCCCTTTCTGTGTTGACCCCCCCCCCCCCCCCCCGCCCCCCGTTTCCCTCTGGTGTCTCCAGTGCTGTTAGATGCTTGAATTTGGACCAATGGAGTAACATGGAAAGGAAACACAAGTAAATTACTGATCAAGTTAAATCAAATTACTGATCTTTTTGTTCCTCTCCTCTCAGAGCTGACCTGCTGGCTGTTGAACTGAAGGCATGCAGGTTTGCACCACCACCACAGCTGTAAATTACTGCGGCGGCTGTTAAACTCTTACAGCCAGGCATCAGTGAGGCCCACTGAGCCGGGAGAAGCACAATTAAAGCAAGGCATGCTGGGAGCTTGAAACATTCAAAGCAATTCTTACAATGTTGTCTTGCCTCCTCTCAGGAGATTTCCTGTTCTCCTCTGAGCTTGACTTGCAGAATGTGTTGTATATGCACTGTATATACAGTACTAATTTAGCATTTGTTTCTTTTCTTCGCTACATAGTTTTGGCCTGGTTTGAGGGAGGTGAGTATCAGACATTTAACAGACTGTTTGCTGTGAATGACCTGAATAAATGAAAGGACAACAGACTGATGTTTTATTGTCATAAGGTTCTATTTTCAATATCCAGAAAGAGGCCATCAATATCTACCAAACAGTATGCTTGTTTCAGTTAAGCATGTTTGTGTGTGTGCGTGTGTGTGTGTGTCTGTGGGGAGCCTCTGAGATCACAGGGTGGCGGCTGCCCTAATATTTACGACGCGCGCTTGACATTTTCCAAGGCGGAGGAAGGCCCGCGCGTGGAAAGAGAGCATTCCGCAGGGCCTGCGGAGAGGGGGCGGCCGGGGGGCTGCTGCTGTTTCTCCCTGACAGGCCTGCTTCGCTCTCACCCCCGCTGTAAATAACTTCCCACCGTGCTGTTTTAAGCTTCCCCTCCTGCGGGCACATCATCCCTCCACCTCCGCGTTGCGTGTAACGAGTCGGGGAAACACCGGCTCAGCTACCTGCGGCCCGTGACAGATTGTTCAGGCAGGAGTGGGGAGGTGAGCGTGGGTGCAGACATCAGTGGGTGTTGTTGACGTGTAAAGAGGGTGCCGGAGTGCGCAAATGTTCCTGGTGGGGTGTGGGTGTGGGAGTGTATGTGTGTGTGTGTGTGTGTGGGGGGGGGGGGGGGGGGGGGGGGGGGGGGGGTATTGTGAAAAACTTGTATGAGCTTCAAGAGCCAAAGAACCATAATTCTTCCTTATGACCCAGGTGAACTACAGAGTCTGAGTCCAGTCCAGGAGTGTGGTGTGGTGGTTAAGAAACTATTAGCATGACCCAAAGGTTCCAGGTTCAGTTCTCTTGTGAAAGGCATTTAAACCTGAACTGCTTCAATAAATGGCCACCTGCACAAAGGAATAATATGCCAAACATGAGCTGTAGCCTGCCCTGGGTAAAAGGGGTCAGGAAATAAATAATAAGATATAAAAACAGATTGTAGTTCTTTCTGATTAGCATTGCCAAGCCTGTTCTTCCAGTGCTGACAGAAGGGCTCCACAGCCACTTCACACGGGCAGAAAAGCTTCGGTTGAATAAAAGCAATAACTGTGTAGAGAATGTCTGACAACTGCTTTAACCTGTTTATGGGAACATTACACTAATATATGGCTAACTGGGGGACTGAGTGGAGGGAGGAGGGGAGGCATAAACAAGAGGGGGTGTGCACCTTCATCTTGAATGTTCGGCATGTCCAGTGTGCTTGGGACTGAAGGAAGATGGGGCGTAAGCCCCCCCCCCCCCCCCCCCCCCCGCCTGAACCACTCCCACAAAAACCCTAATCCCCCCCATCACCACTGAATCGGACTGTGACCTGCAGTCGACCGCTTGAACTTAAGAGTGGAGGTCAGGAACGGTCCTCCACAAAGAGGTCAGACAGTGGTCACTTGCTCCTCATGCTAAGGCGAGTGAATTCAGCACTGCTTTATTGCTGTGATTTATGTAATCTGCACAGACAGGTTAAGGGGGGAAATTTCAGGTCCCATGCCACTCCGCCCCGCCACACAATTCCCCCTTCTGGAAATAAATTCTGATTGTTCGGCAGTCCCCCAAATCTCATGTGACTCTGCCTTGGAGTAATTTAGTCTCAGTGCTCCAAAAAAGATTCATGTCTCCACTTGACCCAGGAGGGGACATGGTTAGTGATCCCAGGTTTATTCAAACAATTGTGACACACCAAATGTTGCTTTTTGAGGAAAAAAAAACAAGTCTCCTTATGTGTTATTGGGGCAAAACACTGAACAGCAATGAATTATTTTAACGACAGCAAACTATTCTGGAAACAAAGCATTCAAAGTCTGTGGCCACTTTCTCACTAACAATTCCAGCAAAATACTAGCAGTGAAATGCAATGCTGTCTGATCCCCACCATTCATACCACTCACTAATGCTTGAAGAGCTCCACCAAGTTGCAGATGAATGGTGGGATCTGTAAGATTATGTTATATAAAAACAATGACTGACATCCCAGGTTTTGCATATTTGGGTGTACTGCATCAGTATTTTAAGTTCCCTCCCTAAATACAGCAATTTTATGTACAGTAATCATGAGACTAATCTTGTAAAAATTGGTACTAGCGATTCCACATATGACATTGATTATTATTGTTATTATTAGCAGTATTATATACTACATTCCAATGCTTCTCCTTTAATTGAGTAGACTAACTGCCAGTGTCAATGTGGAAGTAATGTTTTTCTTGGTTTTGATCGTGTATGGCTTACTCCCCAGACTTCATGAATTACTAGTCCTCTGCATTCCCACTGCACACTCAACGATAACCATCCTGATTTCAAATTGAGAGCAGGAAGTCTGTGAGGACAGGAATTTAAATCTTTCAGAATCAGTGGAGGCTCACAAGCTTGAAATAGGGCAGGCAAAAAAATGTTCCTTTACACCGTTAATTGTCCTGAACCTGTTTTTTTTTGGCATGATTAACAAGTGTGCCAGTTTAAATAAGGATCACCCATTAGCAGCTGATCCTTATTTAAAACAGAACAGTCATTAATCACACAAAACAATCAAAAACAGGTTCCAGACAATTAGCGGAGTAAAAGGTGTTTTTAGCCTCCACTTCTTCAAGCAAGCAAAGTACCTACTGTTCACATTCTACTGGTGCTGATGTCCACTTAGAGCGCTGGTAGGGCCACGCTTGTTTTTTGGTTTACACATGAACTGTATGCTGCCACAGACACAATTTAGCTATAATAACTGCTGTTGTTATGTTGCTTTGTGTCAGGGCTGCTAATAAGAAAAGCAGTTCAAGACATTAATTGGACAGTTTATATTCATTATCCATGTTATCATTTTGACTTATGGGGAACAAAATGATTCGAGCATATGAATCGGACACTTTATCACTGCTGTAATTAAAAAGTCTGCAAAGAATCCAGAGCTGTTTAAATATTACTGTCTTGCAAGATACATTGTGCTTTTCAGTTTAATGGCATCGTTAGATCTTGGATACTTCAAGCTATATTGCGTTTAAAGGGCAGACATCATCTTTTTGTGAGGAATAACCAAAGGATTTTTGTTATATCCGTTGGAGAGATGCTGCTTCATCTACTCACTCACAACAGAAGAAGAGTAACCACTGGATGTCTTTCTCACTGTCTGGATGTGGTCCTCACTGTCACTTACGTGTCTGCTACTCACATATTAACTGATGGCCAGTGTTTGCTGAGGCTCCATAAATGGCTAGTACAAGCAGTCTATGCAATGTGTGGTACAGGACGCAATGTGTGCACATCCGTCCAGCCTTCTTGCTCCATTCACACTGAGCCTTTACTACTGAAAGTGTGAGGTTTTATGGAACCACAAAAAAGGACATGTAACAATTATGAGCTATCAGTGTCTCAATGATTTGAATCAATCATGGTGTTTTGCTAAGTACTGTCTTTTGATTGGATTAGCCAAGTCAGCGACTGACAGCAAACGGAAGCTCCTCACATTTAGGGTTCATGAAGCCTCACTCTCCCATCATGACTAAAGGACACACATTGAGACTGGTGAAAGGCTGCAGGAATTCAAAGGCCTCAAGCCAAAACTGTTCTAGAAGACTGTAAAATGAGTCCTCTCTCATCGAGGCCTTGTAAATGACTGGCTAAGCTTTCCCCTGCAGCACGAATGCTCTGGCCACAGCAGGGGACACCAGAAGGACCTTCACAGGTGGCTTAAGGGGGCCTGATCTGACACAGAGACTCATAAAGCCAAAAACAAACAACAGGCACGCACAAAAAGGGACCCGCTCAAAGTGTTCAAAAAAGTCACTTTGGTCCCAGAAACATCTTCACTCAAGCTGTTGGCTGGCTTCCAAGCCTCTTCACAGTGAATGCACGCCGCTAATTTAGCTGAACCACGAACAGCATGAGGGCCAGCTTGTGAGAAGAGTGTGTGTCAGTGTAGCAGAAAGTTTCTAACTCATTTTCAAATGCAGTTTTAACCTTTTTAGAGACTCCAGTTCTGAGAAAATGAAAATATATGTCTATATCATATATACATATACGTGTACAATTCCACACAAGCATTTAATTACAGTACCTTAAAATCAGCTTACAGGCAAGTAAGTAATTTCTGTTTTATTTTCCAGCATTTAGAATGGAAATGAAAGTCTTACTGTCTTCCCCTCACTACACCACCATATGCTCTGCTGTCTGAACTCTCGCTCTCCAGTTTCAGGCAGTTTCCCGTTCACACTTGACACTTTTGTATTCTTTAAGTGCTCTTAATTTTCTTGTTTTAAATTATTTTAAATTGTGTTTTAGTGATGCTGGGAAAATATCCAAACACTAAAGTGAAAAACAAACACCTTACATGGCATCCCTGCAGATACATTTTTTTGTCCTGAACATGTAGTGTTTGCTTGGTGGCTCAAGTGATATCATTCAACATGGACTGAGATCTGCCATTTTCATTCCCAGAACAGAAAATGGCAATTATGTGACTCTGCTAAATAAAACTTGTGAAGTGAAAGAAATACCAAGAATCATGAAGAAGACACGTCCAGAGGTGTGAATGAATGTGTTTTGTTCCTCCAAGGGGAACTTGCACACGTCTACCTTTCTAACATGACTGGTTCCAGACTACTTGCGTGGGAGGTGTCTGGACTAAAAAGGATCTGCACAAGGATCTGTAGTTAGTCAACCTATTGGCATATTGCAGCATGCTGGTGGAGGCCACCTATACTGAGAGGGAGATCTGCTAAAACCAAGTAATCCAAAGATTGAATGTGCTTTTGATAACGTCTTGATTCTGACATCGATAAGATCTGCCTTCTGCTTAGTGAAGGATCCAGTTCAAATCCAGAGTCTGTGTATTGTGTTCTGTTTATGTAACTGGTGAGATGGTAATAAGTTTGACACTGGAAGTCTCAGTGGTCATTAGAGTTTTTGATACAGGACACTTTTTATTTTATAAGCAATATGGTTGTGAAGGGCCTTTGGAGTTGCCATGTTTAAAAAAAATTAATTGTATTTTTAATTTATTTAGTTTATTTTTTTAATTAATTAAATTATTTAGTTATTTAGTTCAATTAAATTTATTTTTCAATATATTTTGATTTTGTGTGAATGAGGCATTAAAACACGTGAAATGAAAGTTAATTGACTTTGTAAAAATTCTTGACCTTAACATTTTCTGTAACTTCAAAGCTTTGGAACTTGAGAAATAAGTGACCTTTATTTAGCATTAAGGCTAATGGAAAACAGTTTAACGGAAAACAGTAATTCACACCAAGCTTACCCAGCTCCTTGATTGCTTTTTGCAAAGGACACAAAGGCTAATTTGATCTCATTGCTAACCAGAAGGTGTGGAACTCTTTTATCACATGGTTCCACTTTTCATGACAAAAAAAAAAAAAACTTCCTGTGGAAACACCTGTCTTGGTGAATGTTGCGTACAGCTAGACTGTATGTAGCACTCCAAGATAAATTTGCTTCACCGTTCTTTCAGCAACACAGCTCCTGACAGGGAGTTTCAGATGAAATTGGACTGTAACTATGGCGTGGATACAAACAAAGCCAAATGGCAACCAACCGCTTTCATCCTTTGACTGATTAAACGGTATCCCTCCCTTAATTTCGAAGGCAGGAACCGCTAGCCAGCAAAGTGTCATGCTGAACTGAAAAGATCTAGGATTCGATCCAGCTGTAGCAGCTCCTGAATGTCTTCATGCGGGCATTGAATAAATAATGAAAGGGCAGGTGGGCTTGTTTCGAAACATGTAGCTGGAGGTGACACTGAGTGGGGTGTCAGACATATGTCGCTGAGTTGGAGGGGCAGCGAGATGGGTGACCGTATATTGACATCCCCGGCCACTCTGGCTGCCATTTGAACCTGGCTCGGGAAATTCCGAACTCTGGGCAGATGGGAGCTGAAAGCAAAAGAGCCCCTTCAGCTGTGCTTGTGCAAATGATTAGAGGCAGCTGTATCTTTTCACACCACGGAGGACCTCAGCTTTGCGGCCCGTCGCATTTTTGCATGGCGAGTTGTAACAGACAGAGAGGAGAAGTGGGAAATGGGGGGTGGGGGGGGGTCAGGGGATATGACATGTAAGAGAAGAGAGAGTTTGTCATGCTTCTGTGCAGAGAGGACACTCTGAGGAATGCCCACACTGTCCACTTCTGAGTTCACTTTTAATAACATAGGACACAGGAATGCTGTTTCCCCTGTCATTTAAAGCAAGTGTCACCTCACTAATTACTCCTCATGCTGATTTCTGTAAAAACGTCTCCAGACCATTCCCAATGGATTGTGTGTCAGCTACCTCATGCAAAAACAATGTGCAGTCTCTAAAGATATAAGCCTTCATAATTAAAAAAAATGCAGTCTGCTTGTACTTGCCTCTATAATGCCACTGTTATAGAGCTGTACTATTATGTGCAACACACTCTGGTCTATAAATTAGATCAACCTCAACATTTAACATTTGCTGTGCATTTGCAGTTGCTTAAAAACAAAAGCCTCAGACTTAATGGTATACAAGTTTCAATTTGTAAAAAGAAAAAAAAAAAAACATTCTCAGTTCAGCTTTCTTTGGAATACCTCACCCATGATTTATTTTGCTTCCTTTTTTCACCCCAGTTATTTATTTATTTATTTTCAAGTTTGCAATTTTGGGCCACTGCACAGTACTGATACTAGCTGGGAAATATCAGAAGGACTGTTACTTAATCTACATATTTTCATACCTTTACATGTAAGGATATTCATTTTACCAGAGATGTATGATAGATAATAATGACCTACCATAAGCTCTTCAGATACTGACATCTTAATGAATCTAGGACTACCCTCGGAATAGAAAGCGCACATGGGATCTCTGTATAGCAGCCTGGGCTGTGTCTCAGAGATCCGGGAGGGACAGAGGCCAAGTCTGAACTCTGGAAACCAGTGTAACAGTTATTTGTGTAGTGACATCACAGATAGATTCAAAGCAGCCCGGATTATAGCCATCTTAAATTAACTGTGGAAGAAAGAGTAAAGGCTGTGGTTAACAGAAGCCCTATGAGGGAAGCACTCCAGGTACTTGACAACAGATGTAGCGCTCAGCTTGCCCACGTCCAATCCTAACCTCAAACATTTGGTGTACATTTTTAATTCTGATGCACGATCAGTTGCTGAGGGCATTAAGAGAAGCAGAGAGGGCTGCAGGGAGTCTGCAGAACAGGCGGCTAGTCGAGCAGTGCTGTAGCATAGAGGGAGTGAACAAAGAAATGAAGATATGGAGGAATGGACAGATATTGAAGCAGACATGTGAAAGATTGCTCCTAGTGTAATCTGGCAGTGGCATCCTCTTGTTTTGCCTCTTGTTTGGATATAAGTTGAGGGAGCTGGTAAAATGCATTATTTCCATGCTGAGCGATTCAGTTACTTTATTTTGCTGGGGGCGAAATCAGTTTGCTTCAGAGGGCTTAAACAGTTTAGAGTTTATAGGAAAAAGCACTCTGCCAGGTTTGTTCCATGGCCTTTTTGGAGAACATCCTAAACCTACTATACATTCCAAACTAAATTGACAATTCAGTAGCGTCACTGTGTTTTTCACTTCTGTAAAACTCGGAAAGTGGAATCCATAGACATATGACGTAATTATCCAAAACACACATAAAGACTGATAAAATTTCTATCACCAGGTGGAGAGTTGAAGTCTTAGTGAGAGTGGGTGGTGACGGGCATTCTGTGGGTGGAGTCTAAGTGACAGAGAAAGTCATTAAGGGTGAAACCCTCCCTTGAACTGCATCCAGATGTTATTACTAAAAATAAAGAGGATAATTTATGGCATTTATTCTGTATTTTTATGGTATTCCATTATCTTCATTCATCCATCACTCCCCCTTTCTTTAGTTTCATGGAACTAACTTTAAAATAGAAAAACAAACCATTTTTGTGTTGACTTCAGCTGTCTCACATTATTCTGAAGTTTTGTCACTGATATGTTTATAGGAATAGAATTCTTCTTTAAAGAGTATTTTTAGAAAAGCAACAACAGACAAAAATCAAATAGTATGACTGACTAGAGGTGCATGTGGTTTTATTTCTTGATCTCAAGGAAACAAACAATATTTGATTTCTTAACATTATAACATTGATAAAAGGAATGTCATACACACCACACATAGATGCATGCACACATGCACACACACACGCGAACAATTCGTTCATTGTGTAAAACGATACGTATTTGAGTTGCTCCCTGTCAGGGGGTCCTGAGATCACCATGCTATTGAATATTCACTGTCTACTTGGAGGGGCATTTTGAGGAGGACTTGCAGTAGCCAGTGGGTCTATAAAAAGTTGAAGTGACATGAAAGTGAGCTAGAACAAAAAAAAAAACAAGGTAAGGTCTCTGTCATTTTCCATAATAGGTAATCAATAAAAACACTCAAGTTTGCACTTGCTTTGACTTTGCTGCTGTGTCCTGAATAGCCCAGTAATGAAGCAAGAACTGCCAGTGTGGCCTTTACTCTAAGCTAGCTGGAAAGCTGAGTCATGTGCCTCACAGCTTTATTGGGTTATGGCTTAATTCTTTTTAAATGTGCTCAGCTGTAAACAGTTGTTTCAGGAAGTCCCCAGTCTAATCATTCACTGTGTTGCATACATAAACTGGGAAATTCTTTAATGAGAAACTGGGTAAAGCATTTTATTTGTTTGGGTTCTGCCTTTGAAGTGTGTTTGTACGTTTGGAGGGTGGTGGTAATTCAAGCTGTTTAGTGTAAAGCCGCAAAGAGGGTGGCCTTTGTTTCCCACTCCATTGGGCTGGAGTATCGCTATTTCCCTAAAGCTATTACCATAGCTGACTCTACATTGAAAATTAAAGTGTTTACACATTCGCAAAGCGGGAAATCATGAAGGGAAAAATAACAGAAGGCTATGATAAGAATCATTTAAATATCTACACTTGATGCATAATTCCAGTATGCCCATTCAGTGATGCAACAGGAATATAACTTGATCCAACAGAAAGAAAAACGTAAATTAAATTTCATTAAAAAAAAAAAAATCACATAACATATTGAATAATAATTTCAAACAACTGTAATGTATCATTACATTAATCATAAATTTCTCACTGGACGCAGTAGCAGTGACCTACAGTGTTACAAGCATTATGTTTTTCCCTATTTAAAATTACAAGCCATTTGAAGGAAGTCTTTTAGAACTAGTGCTGAGATGACTAGTGTGTGCCAAGTGCTAGCGCAGTTCTCTAGTCTCAAGTCTGGCTGTGAGCACCAATGGCAGAGTGTGTAGCTGTTAATGTGGCTGAGGGATCCAGTGGGAGAGTCAAGGAGGGATTAGCTGGGAGACTCAACAAAGGCAAGAGCTGAGCTGTGCCGGCGAGCTGTGCGTCTCCAGCAGTGGTGGGATTGAGGATCAGGGAGGGAGGAGAAGCTCTTTACATCGTGGTAGCCAACAAATTAGTCCTCTGATGCAGCTTGGCATTCATTAACTGCAGTTTAACCAGTGTGGATATGATCCTGAGAACTTATACCCTATATGTTTTTACTATGAAAACACATAGCTGTCACCCCTCTAGGTTTCAAAAGGAGCGTTACAATTGTTTACTGTTCATGCTAAGCATGGAATCTGGAAGGAAGGAATTGAACAGGCCATACAGGCCACTTTGCCCTAAACACTCCTCCACCCCTTCCCCCCTTGTCTATTAACTTTAGAAAGCCTTTCAGGCTGTTTGAGGCAGTTACAGTGGCAACTGTGAACCCCCTTACCCCTGCACACATCGCTTTGCTGGTTTTACTCGATTAGAGCTGGAGCAGGCAGGCCAAACTGGGACAATGAGAGATGTGGGTGGGGTCCTCTCTCCCTCAAAGACCCCCTTGTCACAGGGCGCCTCGGAGAGAGCAGGGGGGCAGCAGCGCTGTCGAAAAGGCCTCCCATTTATCATGGTCCCTCCCAAATGAAAGCATTCCTTAGGCCCGAATGTCTCTCCCTCTATTTTTTTCTCTCCTTCTTCTCTCTTTTGCTTTTGTCCCATTACAGCCTGTAGAAAAGTCAGGGAATGCAGTAATGTCAGGGTGCAGCGCTGCATTGCATGGCCGGCTAGCATGCTGCTTCTCGCAATGCACCCCCGGGATTCGTTAAGCGGTCTAGGCAGAAGTCGAGACCCCAAGGTTGAAAGGCTACGACCCCCGGAGCTCCGAGATCAGACGGTCGGAGTCTGCGTCCCACCGCCAGGCCAGAGGGGGTCAGCAGACCACTGGACGCAACAAAGGCCATGTCAACGTGCGTCAGGTGGAGGGCTTTTATTGGAGCTGACAGCGGTGTGACAGGCTGAATGGTGGACAGGGGCCGAGGGCCACTGGGAAACTTTGTACGGCATCTTTCCATGTGCCGAGAAAAATCAATAACAGCTAATCTCTCCCAGCATAATAAAACAAACAGCAAACGGAGGCATTGTTTACACTGCGCTCCCAGTGCCCTGGACGCTTTGTGTGGGCAGGAGATGAATAGGAAGCCAAAGAGGGGGCCGGCCGCTGCGGGGTGGGGGGGTTGCCTTCTTTTTCTGCCTGTTTGTGCAGTCTCACTTTTCTTGTGGGAGCAGAAGCTGAGACTCTGCAACTTTTTGACGGGCTCCTGCATTCTCTCTCAAGATGCCTTCCATCTGTTTTCTATCCTTCAGATGAGCCAAAATGGAGGCTCCTGCATCAGTTCATCTTGTACATGTTCATGGGTATGGTTTGTGGTGATGTTTGTTTCCTGGCTGTTTCTCTGTTCTAAAAGCTGGAAACGTATTAAGACAAATCTATTTTCTTCTTTCCAAGAATATGGTAAGGATGTAGCAAGAGGACTTGCACTCTGTATTGTTATCCATAAGATAAAATGCAAACCCCATGTTATTTAAAGCAGCACATGGAACAATGACACCAGGCTCATGCGAGCCCTTGGTTTATCTGAGAAAGTAAACCCCATGGACATGCTAAGCATGTATACATTAACCTTGTAAGGGCAACTAACTAAATGTATGTCTGGTTAATACTTTCCCTGGTGTTATGTATAGCCTTTTCCCAGTTAAACTTAAAATTTCCAGTTGTGTATGTTTAGGAAGGTTTCCATATTTTCTGGCTCAAAATAGAAAGCAATGTGTTGACAAAATTATAAATTGTGAAAAAGAGATTTGATGAATGAGATGTGAGATGTACATCTGCAAGGTGATCTCATAGTGCCTCATAGGCAGGGCCTGGTAGTTAAGTCCAAGAAGTGCTTGAGTTGAGCATCTCCCTGCCACCCTCTGTGTTTGCAACTGGTTGGATGGTGAATGGAGGCTTGGTAAATTCATGTGAGCCCAGTCTTGTCCTTCCTGACAAAGAATTGGAATAGAGGGGGAAAACATCCCTTCTTTGTGGTCCTCTAATTTAATTTGTACCTTCGCGCGAGGGGTGTGCATGCCTCACTGTCCCGCTTGATCTTGCACACCAACTCTGGTTTTGTTCTCGTGGGAAACAGTGCAGATAACAGGCACAAGACAGACAGAACATTTCTCTGTGTATTGTAACTTTATTAAATTAAGGGAAAAAAATCACAGGCTCTCTTTTTGCGTTGCCTGTGCCTGGTCACAAGTGCACAGATTTGAAATTCTGTAGAGGTGACCCTAATTGACCTCTGCCTACATCCCTGAAAACCGATGTCAGGGGTCTTGCTGCCAGGAACAAGGTTTTGTTGGCGACAAATTCAACTTCCCCTTTGGCTTCCCTTTGTTTTCTCGTACATGCTTCTGCGTGACTGATGTTTTCTGGATGGCCGTTTCCCAAAGCAGCTGCTTTTATTTTTATGCATTTCAAAATACAGTCTCTCTACACGTAGCACATAAACCGACGGCAGACACAGGAGAGAAACCTCCAGCTTTGCTCTGAATTAAAAGCGACTCCCACCAGCATGGATGGCCCTCTGTCACCTTGCCTTTCATTGCCAGAGGTTCCCGTGGTTGACATCTGACCCCGGGGAGCTCTTGTCTGCCCTCCGCGCAGTCACACCCTGCATCCCAACTGTGGCGAATCTCTCCCCCGGGGGTTAATGTTGCCATTGTGGCCTTTGAGCTATGGCACCTTTCCCTTTGTGCTCGGCTCCCCCCCCGCGTGAGCGACCGAGGCTTTGTCAGGGGAACCAGGGGGATGAAATAGGTGAAAATCTACGCCGCTCGAAAGCTGACCTCTTGGTTTCAAAACCATCCCTGAATAAACAGGGCTATCTGACCTCCTATCAATCAATCGGAGGGGGCCATACGCAATGCGCCGGGGCGCGTCTATTTCGCATGCAAATGAAATCCTTTTTTGGAAATACTTTCATAAATAATGATTATGCAGAGTTGCAAAATGACAATTCCACAGCCAGTAGGTTGAATAAGGTAAAATATTTCACCAGCACTTGAAAGGAAGTAGGTGTGCAAAGCAAAGCTTGTATACAGAGATACAGTATATGATGTATATTAATTCACTTTCATCTGTAGAGCTCAGCAGGACTCAGAATGAAGCTGTCAGAGTACAGAGATGCACACCCAGGGTTTCAGTGCTGCAAGAGGGCATAGCACTTTCTTTGTGATCCATGAGCTCTCAGGCATATCTGATTATCTTGATTTATTACAAGGGCAATGCATAGATGTCTATAAGTACAAGAAAACAACAATGAATCCAAGAATCTCTTTTGTTATGATCAATGGAAAGTATTATGTCTGATTTATCATTTGAAGAAATATGTTTTTAGAGATCTGAAAACGCAATGGAAAATAAGTCTGAATGAAAAATGTAACCTAGACCATCCCATGATGATGAACTTCCCCACAATGCTTTGCTGTTGTTCAAAAGCACTCTAAGGGCTTGTAAACATTGCATTCTGTTCCCACATTCCTACGTGAATACTAGGCCCTGCCCTGTAAGACTAAGCCCTCAAAGTTTACATGGCCCCAGAGTGTTCAGATAGTAAATGGATCTACCTGTTCTCATTAGTTTTGTAAAACTGTCCCACACTTCTTTCTTGTATTTTAGCTGTACCTCTCAAGGGTTGGTTAATTTATGCATCCTTACTTGACAGGGAGTTTACAAACCAACAGTATAACAGTGTGATGAAATTCCCAGCATGTACCTTTTACATCCATGGAAATCACAGTGTCCTGCTCTCCACTTCAATAGTGGAGATGAGTGAAATGTAGTCCTTTCATTCTTACCCAAATCATGGTCCAAATAAATATACTGTAAGTAAATAAGGGTAAATAAGGGTATAATAGGTGTTAGCTGGCTTTGCAGTGCTGGAGTTTTGTGTCTGTAAATCACCCTGGACACAGCCAATGTTAGCTAGTTAGCTTGCTTCGCTGTTTTCTGTTACAATTATTTTTTTGTTCTGCTCAAGGGCATTAAACGATATGTAATCAACATACCTATCAAATATGTATTAAATAAATATTTTTATTAATATTGTTTTGAATATTAAGTAATATGTTTTATGAAAGCAATAAGGCACTCAAAACCATGACATGAATATAGTCACAGGTAACAGTGTGCTGGCACTCCCCTGTATGTTAAGCCTAACAATACACTTAAACTGTGTCTATATATCACAGGCTCCCGTGCCATATTGCGCTATTATTATTATCATTGACAATGCAGCTTTTTGTCTTACTATGTGACATCACAGTGACACAATAACCAATCTTTGACTCATCTTTATTTCAGTGAAAATGAACAGTCGAGTTCATGGAGTTTTGACAGTGCAATTCAGATGAAACAGCTGGCTGTCCATGACACATTAACATCAGTATGCTGTAGAGAATACACATGTGGTTGAAAGTGTAGTGGTAGTAGTGGTAGAAAATCTAAATCCTGAGAGGTGATGAAGAACACTCTGCCTTTTGAAAAGGTGAGGTCAGTGAAAGCATTGGGAATGGCAGCTGGTGACAGTGGCATTCCTTAAAATTCCTTAAAAGAGAGTCAATGAGGTGAACTGAGAGGAAAAACACTGGCTTTTTCTATTATTCTTGGAGACATCTCTCTTGGACTGTTTTGAAGAGTGCCTGAGACTTAACCAATGAATATGAAAAAACTACATGAATGCATAATACATACAAATTATTTACGCTAGTCAACCTAGAGCAGTGTGTCTGTTAAGCAGATAAATATCGTGATACATAATGTAACATAACATGCAAAAATTAATTATATAAATATAGTAATTACTATGTATTACCACAAATATAGAGGTAAATAATAGAAGCAAATAGATTTTTTATCCTGCCTACATTTACCAAGTATCACAATAAATCTTCATTCATCCACATTACTAACAATTTCTCTTGGAATACACAGTGAATTCTTGGAGTACACACTGAATTCCAAATCGTTACTGGAACCTCAGTTCTGAAACCCACACAGACTTTTTCAGCTTTCCATCAGATTTACATCATTTGTTCCCTGAGTGTTTAGGAATAACCATGCAGTGGCTCATATCTGCAGCGAATTTGGTTCCTGTAAGGCGAGCACTCAGCAGATTATTTACAGGTTGACGGAGATGGCTGCGTCAGCCTGAAAGATAAGGACCTGTTACCTGAGGATATGTGTCCAGTCTGCCTCGTTAACGGATCCTCCTAGCACAGCCCGATAACAGCATGCATTAAATGACTGCTAAAAGCTGTAAGGAGACTGACGCTAAACAGATCACATCCCAGCCCACCCCTGGTACTACCTCAGAGCATAAGCACACACGTTGTACGCTGCATGTCAGTTTTCAAACTCTCAACAACCGAGATAGGCACTATCTGAACGGGTACACTCATAGCAGACTACAGACAGGTGGGGCTTTGGTTTGAGGGTGAAATGTATAGTTGATGTATGCTGTGATCTGTTCAGCTCAGATGTATTTTCCGTAATGTAAAGACCATGCCTTCCTCAGTGTACTTTCCAAAGTGGAGGTAGCTCTGGTAGTCATGGTGACAAACGTCTGATACTTCTGCCAATCAGATTACACATACGCTGTAAAAAGATCATTTGTCACATCCCCGCCACAAGTTTGAGGTCTACCCTTCTTCCCTCTAACTTTTTCTAACTTTGTCTTCTTCAGAGCCCCCCCCCCATCTTTGTGATACATTGGTGTCACAGAACACAGAAGTGTCAGTACAGAATGGGGTTCTGGTAGACAATTACGAAGATTACATCCAGCCATACTTTAAACTAGCTTTATTTTTTGTAGATGAACAATGTGATGCGTATTTTGAGATGATGAACATTGACATAAATATCACCTAAAAGCCAGCTGACCTTCCAAAAGGAAGGGGACATGGCTGTGGTATGGGGAAAATGTATGTGCCATTCTCCATTGCTCATAAGTTCAGCGCTTGTACAAACACCGCATACCCTTTAATGTGCTTCAGATGTTGTGTAATTGCACTACTTAAATGCAGGGTTCAACTTAAAGGCGCTAATGTGGCTGTGTTAGGGTGGAGGTGACGACAGGCTGTGAGGTAATACTAGGGCTCTCCTGCTATGCTCCTAATTGCCTCGGCAGTATCTGCAGTCATGACAGCTCTTCTCACTGACATTGATTCAAACAACTCACACCACCAATGTGTCACTCTAAACAAAGTATAAGCACTTTATTAAGGAGAAATTTATTATATAATGTAATGATAATACAATATTATATAACTTCATATTAGTAAGCTAATTTTAAGTAGTTCCAGCGCACAGTACATTATACAATATATTATAATCCAACAATAAAAAGTGAAATTAGTAATTAGTAGTACAGAGGGAAAATGCACTTTTCCACAATCGAACACAACAAGGTTGATGAAGGACTTATGTAGAACTGATGCAAAATGCATTGATTCTATTGTGATAATAGCACCGAGGACATGATTGCTATGATCAGTAACAAAAGAAAGGAAGAAAAATGAAACATTTGGTGACTGCGTGCAGAGGTGGTGTCAGTAAACGTGTTCAGCTTTACTCTCTGTCACTTCACTGACATCTCACCCTGTTCTCCATGACGTCAGCCCCCACCCCTCCTGGCCAAAGCTGCAGTCAGGGACACCTGCTTAATGTTCCTCAGCTTTCAGTGGAGTGAGGCACTCCAGCTTCACTCTGACCTCAGAATAATTATCAGGATGTCCAGAACCGCACTAGTGAAAACAGGAACAGCTAAAGAGACACAAAGAAGTATTCTCCAGAATCTAGAGTAATCGGTGATGCAACTGTTTGTGTTGTCCCCCATAAATGTGTTTAGACATACCGATGAAGAACATCTCATTAACGAAAAACACAAGGATAAAATGTACTTGCTGTCCTTCTGAGACATGTGCAGTGAGGAAATGGCTCCCATCACAGTGAGGAAAGATGTTATGATTTTCAATTCCTTTTGTATATTCCCACTGACAGAGCTGGAAGATCCTTCATGTGTATATAAAGGTTTGCTTTGGCCAGGGTGTAATAACATGATGATTTTCAGACTCTGAAATTAATTAATTTTTCCTTTCTAAAAGCCCCATATCAGAAACAAATTCCATCTTAAACCCACAAAGGAGTTGGAACAAGCTGAAACAACAAAGCAAGACTGCACAGATCCACATTGCATTACGGACTAATAAATGAATTTGACTGACCTTTCAAGCTGTGGACAGAAGCACGGTCTTCCGCTGTACACAGATGCATACTGTTCTGCTTTTATTTTAGGCTAATAATCAAGATATATTGGGGACATAACAGAAAGATATTTTCAGAGTTTACGTGGGAGGGGGTGCAGAACAAATTATTAACAAGTAAAGGAAATAATTTCCTTTTTACACATTTTTCTTCACAACTTGTCTTGATGACTGCTTGAAATCTTGAAATCAAATAAAATATGGCAGCTCTGGTATTATAAGTCTACATACAGGTCACATAAAATGTTCTGTTTTAGTTTTATGGCAGGTATATGGTAAGTAAGGTGAAAGGAGTAGAACATATCCACACATATAGATTTAACAGGGAGCATAGTCTGTACAGCGTCCTGCGGTGCGTCCATGATGCCATAAATCCACAATGAATTATGGACAAAGTTTCAGAATGGGAAGATGATATAGGACAAGTCAAATATATAGGAAAAACTCTGACTGAGAAAACAGACTCAGTGGGGGAAAATCTCTACTCCTCCCGTTCCTTCATTCATTCATATTACCAGGCAAGCGGGACCTGTAGCTGTCACTTCAGTTTAGCCCGGCAACAGGACGGCTCAGCAGGCCGTTTTACAGTTTTGGTCCGGCTGAGTAATTCAGGAAATGTGAAGCCCTGGGACATCCCCGCACCGTGTCGGAACTGAGAGCACCTGTGTGATTCTAGCCTCGGGCGCTGTGGCTCAGCGTGCCCATGTTCCGTCTTCTCGTTGCTCCAAAAAAACAAAAAAAAAACAGAACATTTCACTGCTGTGGTTCCTCAAAGGCCTCTCCAGACAACCCACAAAAGTGCAGCTACGCTGACCGTATCTGAGACATCATTCACTTTCAGTCCTGTTAAAAGTGAGAAGTAAAGACAAGAGAAAGCAGGAGTCACAGTAACACTACAGAGGGATTTAAGAAGTTTGAGGGGCATGAGTTGGATAGGTACAGTTTGTCTGTGCTGTATGAATTCAAAGGGCGGTTTCCTGTAATCCAAAGATAATAATCTGATTTTTGAGAAGCAAAAGGAACATGTTCCACAACCCTTCTCTGAAAACAAGCAGAGACTCCCATGTAAGCATTTAATGAGAACTACAATTTCAACTATGTTTGGATGTAAAAATGGATAAATCCAATCCATCAATGCATGGAAAAAACACTAATAGAATAAAAAACGTACAAATCAGCTAGCTCCCTGAAAATAATGTTAATCTGCACTTTTAAGAACAGACATTGTAGTGGTGTTATGTTTTTACTTTAAAATGTTATATGTTGCTGCTTTTGTAATGACTGAGTAATTAGAACGTAAAAAAAGCCCCCATAACATTCTTTCTGTGAAACTTGAGATGAGCGTTACTCTTTGTAATTTGTGAATGGAACAAGGTACAGAGGGGCCAAAAACTTCATTTAAATAAGCCAATGTGCACCATTATTATAATGTCTCAATGCAGTATGTTCTTCAGGGCAAAAACAGAGGAAAAGCTCATTCTTTAAAGTAATTCACTAAAATACCTAATATTAATAACAGTTTGTTAATCATTTTCCATTTTATATTTATTTACTTGATCCCATTTTAGAAGCTCCTATTCTTCCAGGCATTTGTAGGCAATTCTCATTCTTCTGTGAAGGATATTCCTGTTCATAACAGTGTATCTCCAGAAATTATATGAAAAAACTTACAGTTCAAGTATTAATGTAAAAACTCCACTAGCAATAATCTGTGAGATCTGCAATTATTTACAGATTCTACAAAATGAAATGAAATGGAAAATAATAAATTTTGACATTTTTTTCATTATAAATGAACATGTGAAAAAAAGGGTTAATTTAAGATATAAGACCCAGTCCAAAACAATTACAAGAAAAAACAATGTAGTGTTTGCAAGGTTATATATATATTCATATATAGTATAATTATAATACTTTAATTATACTTTTATTATAATGACAATGATTTAATTATACCTTAATTAAACATTGATTTGTACCTATGACAATACAGATGGAACAGCACATGATGCACGGAACTAATCTTGCCTTTTGACATGAATGGAAAGTAAAATATAAAAATTTACTCAAGGTTACTCTTTATATTCAATGGCTCGAATTTATTCACAAACACAAAAAATGCTGTGAATTAAAGACCTTTACAAATTTCAAATTTATTATATCTAATACCCCCCCCCCCCCCCACCCACACACACACACACACACACACACACACACACACACATACACATATGTATATTATATATATGTATATATATTTGAGTTCTTGCATCTTCTTTGCACAACATATTTTCTTTGCAATGATGTTAGGCAGAAATACTTTTAAAAGCCCTCAGGCATAAATAATATTCTAAAGGCAAACAGAGCGGGCCTACAATGCCAGAGTCAAGCTGCTAAAAGCAAAGCTGCTCTAAGACTCAAAGCAGCAAGGGTCATGGTTATAAACAAGGCCATTCCAGCACCGGGAACAAAAAACAAAGTTCTGGCAATTGATGTAATTAATGAAACTTTTCACCGAAAAAGAGGTTATGCGAGCCGTGGAGATGAAACGCTTGTTTAATTCAACAGCAGAGGAGGGCCCTTAATAACGCAAATGTTGTGGCGAAAAATTCCACACCATCTTATTTATGGCCAGATATCGTACTATGTGGCGGCATCTGTTTTTGCTTTAGTGGAGGGGGCAAAGGTCCTTTGCTTTAAGTGAGCTGGTCAGCCTGTGCAGACCCACAACCCGATAAGCTTCAAACGGCCCTCGTGGAGCTCATGTTT
Source organism: Megalops cyprinoides (assembly GCF_013368585.1). Taxonomy (NCBI): domain Eukaryota; kingdom Metazoa; phylum Chordata; class Actinopteri; order Elopiformes; family Megalopidae; genus Megalops; species Megalops cyprinoides. The sequence goes on along the minus strand of NC_050587.1, from coordinate 20,563,362 downwards.
CCCTTGTCACCCCCCGAACGAAACTCCAAGAAAGGCCTGTCTTAAAAACACCCCAGGGGGTAAACACACACCCTCCTGCCCCCATTATCTTCTAAGTTTCCAGATTACAGAGCAAATGCTGTTTGCAACTCAACTAATCCGTTCACAGCCCCTTCCAAAGTGTCAGACCCTCCAGTTGATTCTTTTTGCTTTTTTAGCAATGAAATCGACCCGCTCGAGTTCTAACGGCTTGATGGCAGTGCATTCTGGTCCCTTAAGCTGCAACACATGCTAAAAGGGGGTAAAGGGAGGGCTCAGCTTTTAACGGGGCGTGACTTTAAAAATGTGATAAAAAGTCAATGGGGTCTTTTTCAGAGCCCAGTAGAATATTAATAGCAAACTTGGCATTAATCATTTTGTTCTCCTCGAGTCATGTCCTCAAACTGTATGTTTTCATCTCGTATTCCTCCCTAACAATGCGTGGGGATTGGCACTGAACATCCTGCACTTCTGCCAAAGATACTTGTACAAATCAAACTGGCTGAAGACAAACAACTTAAATGTCCCAGCTTTTATCCTATTGGCTCTGTGTCATATTTGACTCTGAGAGTTGTGAGCCAGCTTGTGAAATGCAAACAATGCAGAATCAGTGTTTGGGGTGTCGTTAGGAAAACGGGTGTATATCCAGGTAATATGGCATAATGGGGCTTCAATCAAACGCTGTGCAAGGGAATGAAAAATGCAAGGCTTCTGCTTCATTTGAATATTTATGTGAGCATATAAAATCAAGGTTGTTTTCTACTTGTCCTTTAATGTAGTTCACAAATGTTTTGTGAAAATATTTTTTCTACATTTATCATACTCAAGAAGCATGCATTTTTTTTTTCTTTCTGATGTATATTTTTACAAGGAAGACTGGGTCTACAGATTTCCTCAGTCACTTTAATATGACATTAACATCAAAGTCATATCATGTCACATGTAGTGTGTGTGTGTGTGTGTGTGTGTTCATATTACCCTCCTGATATATTGTACTGTCTAACACAGACTAACACAGTTGTTTCTCTGCATGGTTTCTTTGCATGGTGATGAATACATTACACCACAGTTTCTTTCAAAGCCTTTCTCCTAGAATATAACATGGAGGGATGAAATATAATACTCTCCTGAACATGTTTTTCTCAATCATGAAACTAAAAGAAAGAAAAACGACATGGTATTATTACCTTACCCTAACACTAACCCTGACCCTAACCCTCATGTGAGTTGAAGAATCTGTCCCTTGATTCCCATGCTCTGCTCTTCTTTATTACCCAGGGTTCGCTGCCTGCTCAATGGGGGAGAGGGACTCGCTGTTTACACCTGCTAGGCCCCTCTCAAAGCCTGGGGGTGGAGTTTGAGCCATCCCACTCGCTACACCCCTCTCCTCCCACTCTTGAATGGAACAATCAGGCTGTTGCAGGGATCAATGTCTCTCCCAGCTGGGGATCCTGGGACATTCTTTCAGGGGGTGATTGTACTGGGAAATAGACTCTGAAAACATGCTCTAATGTCCAGACGCTCGGATGTGGAATAATGCTCCCCTCCATTCATTTGGAAAGCACCTGTAGAGGATTCCTCATTTATGCTGAGAAAAGGAAAAGCAACTATATCGACTATAAGCTGGATATGTACACAAAAAAATGACAGTCTGCTACTGTCTGAGCCAGTGAAAAAGACATTAATCAGTCAATGTGCATGTATATGTTCCAGTAATTGTTGACAAAAAGTGTAGATATTTCCAGGAACATATGTCTGAATATCTGGTTTACCAACCTTTACCATGACACATACAGCATATACATCTCACAGGAAATACCGATGTATCCCCTGTCTATGTGTCACTTTTGCCTATGCCACTCATGTGGATATCTTTGCAAAAGGTATGTCAAGATGCTGTTATGTATAGTCCCTTACGGAATCAATATGTAGGTAGTCAATAACGTAAGGTCAACTCAGCCAATAGCAGTCCTGTAAACGGATAGGAGAAACCAGGGAGAGATGAAAGTGTACAACAAGCCCATAGAACCAGGAGTTCCCTTCAGCCCCAAAGGATGGCAAGGGCAGTTCCTGAACCAGATCAGCCTCAGTTGGAGAGGGCTTGAACTGTACAGGTCTGAGGCTCAGCTTAGGCTCTGATTTAGGCTGAGGCTCTGAAACCCAGCTTAGTTGAGCCTGAACTGTTCTACATCCAAACCAATACTATGGACCTAAGGAGTGACACGGGACGACAAACTAACCTCTGCTGAGAGCACAGAATCTGTACATTTCACATTTCTACTTTTCACTTATACTAGTGGTCCCCAAACTACAGCCTGCGGGCCGGATACGGCCCGCCCTCACATTCTGGGTGGCCCCCAAAGCAATGTATGTGATATATTGTATCCGGCCCTCTGGTTTATTTAGTTTGACTTTCCGCCCTAAGGTGCATTTTGCTTGAAATTCCACATTTTTTTCCTCTGCTGGCTACCGTATTTAGACAGCCATTTAGTCACCATAGCAACTGTTCGCACCGCACAGGCTCCACCGCAAGACGTAGGAACCGGGGGGGGACAGGGGACACATGTCCCCACCAATATTTGTGTGGGCTATTTTTGCCCCCCCCCCCCCCACTAGTTCTCCAATAAAACAGCCCTGTGGAATATAAATGAATTTCTCTAAATGAGTAAAAAAAATTGTTTGTAGTCGTGTCACAACAACTGGCAAATTTAGAATAAAAGTTTAATTTGGAAATGGAATATTGTTCTCCCTAATCACGTTTTGTGAACTTTGACAATGTGCCATGGCGATGTAAAATAAACCCAGCTAACAATGGTATATAAACAGATTGAAATATATCATTAGATTATGGGTAATGGGTAATGGGTTAATATTCAGCTAAGGTAGACCTGTTGTTGTCCACAGTACTATTTACTGTTACTGACATACTCCGACCGAAGTAGTACTAGTAGTAGTAGTAGTATTTATGCATTAATGTCTTGATTGTAGTAAGATATCATTTTGTTTTTCTTTTCAGAATGGTGCAGGTATTTGCAGCACTGTCTTACACTTTGACACTTTGTTCAAATATGAATGTTTTCTGAATCTGAAGAGCAGAATCTGACTAAATGACTGAATGTCTTCCCTGACAGAATTCTTTAGAGACCACATTAAATCTATATAAGACTCAGATGACAATTCCTTGCTAAACATCGCTACTATTTAATCAGAGCAGGTCACCCAGTGTCTTGAGTGTCTTGAATATTATGAGATGAGAGGCTATTGTCATTGGGCACACACACAAACACATGTACTTGTATTTTTTATGAATAATAAAAGTTGAGTCTATTGGCATTTAGCACACGCGCGCACGCAACACACACACACACACACACACACACACACACACACACACACACACACACACACACACACACACACTTGTTTATCTTCATGAATATTTCATGTCTAGAGGCTATCGGCATTTGGCAAGCAGACCGGTGACAAACCCAGTGTGGCCAGCCTGTTTCCAGAGTTGAGGAAAAGCCAGAGGACACTAACACCCACTGGCTGCCTTGATCCTCTCATCAATCAAAGGGCCAGATGAAGGCCAGCATCCTGCACGACAACAAGGGGATCGCCGATTGTCTTGTCTTGTGAAATGCAAAATAAACCGTTTTGGCCCATATGCTAATCTCGTTGTTTATTGACTTCGAACGGAGGAGGCACATAATTAGGGTCATCAACAAAATGTAAGCAGGCCCGCCAGTTTGTCAATACCTGACCCGAACAATCTCGTTTGCCTCTGCGGTTACACGTTGTTAAACAAGTGGGGCCTTTTCATGGGAACGCAGCTGCTCCAGTGGTGGAAACTTCTGCTCTCTCTTTTTCTGTTCTTCCCATTGTTCCCTCTTTTAATCTTGTTTGTTTTTCTTTCCTTGCAGCCTCTCTCTCCCTCTCTCTCTCTTTCACTCTCTCTTTCTGTGGGAATACTTCAGATATGACACACAGCAAAATCTGCCTGGTAAAGTGGATTCAGAGAGAATATCCTCCATTTCCATGGAACAAAGTTTGATCCAATTTACCCAAGCCCTGTGGAGATACTGCAGCTGCAGCTGAACAACCCTGAGAGTGATATATACCATTTTTTATTCCATGCTTCCTCTGTCTCCGACTTCCTTGCCTGCCTTTTTCTCTCAAGCTTTCAAGTAGCATGTTATGTAAATTTGAGTCTCAGAGGACGTTTGAGTGAAAGCAAACATATTTATTCACCTTGACTAATGTCTTGTGTGCATTGTATAACTTCTAATTATTTCATAACCTTCTGGCCTAAAAGGTCATACAGTTTTGTTGAACTTGTGAAATACTGTGATGAGGTTGACACTATTATAACTTTTATATATATACTTGTGATGTTTTTGCTCAGGAATTTTTAGATGTACATGTGTTGTGGAATAAACAAAATCTCAGTTAAATTTCATCAAGGTAGTTCACAGGAGGAGAAATATTTCAAAGGTGCACAACACACATACTGCTTCTTACAAATAATTAAAGAAAAATGAAAGAAATAACTACATCCAAAGTAAATACCCACACTTCTTGTTCAGCCAGAAAATATAATTTGGTGGCAGTCTCCACTGTTTCCTCTGTAATCCATACTCTAGTACAGAGGTTTAAATGTGAGCTAATATTAGGCTCTCCTGTTCTGAGTACTTAAGTGCTTGAATCAACAGCAGGTCCTCTTTGTTTTAGAGCCAGCAGACGGGTGCTCTTTTCGTGCACAGCCAAATATCAGGACTAGAGAAAGACTTAAGGTTTATCTACTTGTTTCTTTATGCATTTATACTAACAGGAACTGCTGCATGTAAACAGTTCATGACAACTCATTCCTACAAAGATGTAACTGGTACTTCAATGCAAGCCTTTGAAAAGATATTTTAGTGTGGGGAGGTTTGAAAGGATCATTCAAAGGGGTCGGGGTGGTTCAGGGGCTATAGAGAAGGATGAATCTCACATCCTCCACATATATGCAGAGCTTTTGGTTATTTGCAAAGGTTGCAAACAGACACAAGGTCATGTGTGTGCAAGGGGGAAAAAAAGCATTTCATAGGTAATATTACTTGCACATAAAGAGGCATTGCATTTAAGTGGTGTGTGAATCCAAACATGTCTGCCGTGTCTTAAACCTGTAAACATGCATGAACTGGGGCACGCCTCAGTCTTATCAGCCATTTAACCACTGAAAGGCAGCTTGTGGTGTATCTGATGGTCAGCTCGCTGGGAGGACACAGCAGGGCAGTGATTTGCATAACAGCACCGGCCAGTCAATCGTGGGCCCTGCTTTGTCTGGGCTGTCAGGAGGGCAGAAGCACATCCTTAGAGGTGCCACGTCAAAAGTTGTTATTTGGGACTCCTTTCGGACTTGACAGGGGCTTGAGGGGAGAGGCTAAGGGTTAAAATGGGAATGACACTAAATGTGTCAGAGGTCCATAACTCTTTTTAAAAGGGCTAGAGGCTGGAACCCGCAATCGACAGGTGCTGTGGACAGCTCATCACATTTCTGCTTCTTTTCCTGTTAATCATTATAAGCAAGACAGGTCCAGCATTATATTGAAGAAGAATGTGATTTTAGGAATAGTTTATGAAAGCATGCACAATGTCTTGCCATTGATAGTATTTTCAGCTAATTTTCACGTGCAGTGGAGATGACAGAATTTAATGCATTTACTTGTTGATCTTGTTATTCCTCAAATTATTACAGTAGTGATGCTAATCTGAGGCTAGTATGTTTAACACTGAAAATCAGAAAAGCGCTCTATTTTTTCATTGGTAAAGAGCTTAATACACTTTCCCCATGATTAAATCATCATTTGTTCTTAACTGAAAAAGTGTCACATCTTTCACTTACATACTTCACAAACACTTTACTATTTACCAAATAAATTATGAAAAATGTATTGGGAAAAAAATGTATCTAAATTTACAAATTTAAATTGTTTATGTTAGTGACAGTTAAGGACAAATGTTGATTTATTCAGGGTAAATTCAGGGTAAACACTATCAAATAACCTCAGTCCCCTGAAGAGGCTCTTATTTAGAAGCTAGTCACGAGATTCATTCATGTGTGCAGCAGTTAATTCATACATTATTCTGTTGCAAATGCACAGAAAGTATACAACATAAAAACTAAATGAATAAAAAATTGATTAAGTCAAAAACTCATGGGTTTATTGCATCACAGGAGGTAAAGAAAACACATTTGACAAAGACAAACAGTAAACCATGGAAGTGTGATTTGCCCTCTTTCACCACAAGGTTTATGTAGGACAAAGTAATGTGTTTACTAGAGCCGCTGGTAGCCCTCTCTAAACGTAAAGCCCATCCTTGTTTTCATGTCAGGTCAGTTCCATACTGACCCATCTTGCTTTGTGAGGACTCTCTGCCGCCCCCGGTAACGTCTTAGCACCTTCCAGTGCACATCCGCCCCTCTCTCTCTCTCTCTCTCACCCTGATTCTGATCCTTCTGACCTCAAGGCCCCTTGTGTCAAACAAGCAGGACCCTGCTCTCCAGCATGCCCTGGAACCGAGCAGCCTCAGCATCTACCCACAACACCCCCACCCCCACCCTCCATGTGGAATTCTGAGAAAACAGGATGGTGTCTGTGGACTCAAACACATTTCTCCCCCTCTCTCTTTCTTTGTATCTCATTCTCTCTCCCTCCAGTTTCAGATGTTTTGTTGTGCTTCTACACTGTAATGTATCACCAACACTGTAAAGCTACAATCTGCAATTTAGTACGTTCCTTACCCAGTTTAATTAGAGTTCACACAGTATTAGAAAGCAAGGAAGTGGTTTCACAGAGGAAAAATTCTGTTCCTGTCTGCCTCCAGTTACTACAATCTACAGAGACAAGCAGAGGTGGTGGAATTCATTGGGGATTTTATATGAGGGTTACATAACCTATAGCTGGTTAGGAGGCCATGGGAGGATTTTATATTAGCTTGTGTTCAAATCATTAACATAAAAGGTTTCTTACCAAAGTAAATGGCAAGGAGCAACATATGTATTTGAAAATACTTTTTTAATGGCAACACATGTAAATAAAGTGTATTTTAAATAATACAAATGATACAATGAGTTATTACAATTGAAAGGTCTGAAATGGCTTTTTTTGTACCCTACTCTGTTTTGCTCTGTCTCATTCTCATAATTAACCCTTGCTAACTTGCGTATCGCTCATAGAAAACTTGAAAAAAAGAGTCGGGGGGAATGGGAGACGGTAACTGCCAGGAAGATTACTGCGCAACAGGCAGATCAAAGGCCATTGGACACTGGGCCCCAGCGATTAGCTCTAATTAAATAGAGCACTTCTGTTTAAACTTCATTAGTGGCTAGACATTTGCTCCACTAGAGTGGGCACAACTCAACCATCCTTAATTAAAGGATAATCCTCTGGATCAGCTGTAATCTTCATCCAAAACATGCGATTTCCCCCCCTTGAAAAATCTGAAGTCCAAACTCAAACTCCATTGGAGGTACACCTTATAGCTCTTGAGAACTGTGGCATTTTCACTCAAGCAAACAACTACAGCTCTTGATAATATCAGTTCAGTACGCTATTATCCAAAATAGTTGAAAACTACACTTTGGCACATCGGTCTGACATAAATCTTCGTGCACTAGGGTCATTGAATATGTATGAGCTGAAACAGATATGACAGTGTTGGCACATTAATATTCCTGTCACTGGAGGTTTTTCAAACTTTCAAGCAGATGTCTTCAATGAATCCAGCCTTGAGATTCTATGAAACAGGGCAAAAGAATATTATACATAATTAAAGATCCGTGGGCCTCTGAACTTTGCAGAGTGCCTCCGTATAATCCGTACAGTTCAGATGAATCTTCCATCAACAACCAAGGAAACATGAAATATTTTCAAAATAAATTACGGAACCTTGATAACAGGTATATTTTAACATAACTGAGCTGGATACATAAAGAAAGATGCAAGCCTATTTTTCTCTGCCTATGGATCCCTAAAGTAACATAAACCAGGTCCCCACAGTTACATATGGTCTGTAATTGCTATGTTCTGTATACCTTCCTGTATACTCATGACTAACCATTGAATTCCTGGCCAATCAATTTTTGCTACCCCTGTAACCAAGGCCTTTCTAACAGAAAAGTCCAAATTGTGAACGACGCAGCAGAAAACACTAGACTGCCTGTTGTCCCATACTGTTTGGTGTTCCATCGCTGTTGTTCCAGGTCACTTGTGGTTCATCTGAGGGCGTGCAATGCATGAGTAGTCAGACTGAGAAAAGTAGCTCAGCTAGTAAATGAAAACATTACAAAATCATCAAAGTCTCAAACAAATTCAATGCTGAGCAACTGGCTCACATGTTTTAGCCATGAATCACATGAATCACTCCTGCCACAACTCCATGGAAGTGATGAAATGACGACCGCTTTGTTTGGACGAATATTTCTAATACGTGATGTATACATGAAAAACACATTTGCAATGCTTGAGCTGAAATATGACTTTGAGAGCTATAGATAAATATATGCAGCTATATATATATGTATATATATATATATATATATATATATATATATATATCATACACACACACATATATGCAGTTTAGCAATTTATTTGTTTACTTATGTTTGTCCTTGACAGGCCAGACAACAAGTGCAGTGCACAGAGGGCAGAGAGGATTACCCTTGACAAACAGGCGAGATGGCGCCTGACCCAGACATCTCATGGACACGCTGTGAGAGTTCAGCTCTTTCAGCCTGTGATGGGAGGTTTTTAGCCTCTCTTAATAAAAACCCCCGGCGAGAAGGTGCTGAGGTCAGGTCTTTAAACACAACGAGAAATCCATAATGCACTTTGGCTCAGCTTTTACTCTCCTCCGCCTCTGTTTGTGTCCCCTGTCGCCTTGATTGAGCCCTGGCAGATCTTGCGGGTGTCAGCAAGCCTCATCAAAGGCAAATGTCCGGGCCGTACAAAAAAAAAAGCCAGTGAACCTGTCAGGTATCTTGTATGGCACATGGCAGCTGGAGGGGATTTAACGATTTTCAGAGCTCCGCGGGGCAATTTTTCTCTCTTAAGCGGAGGAGCAGGGGCCCCTCTCGGCGGGGCCGGGGGAAGGTGTGAGGTGCGAGTTACCCGCTCGGTCACCCACTGCCAGTCAGTGGATGCAGGGCAGTCGGACACGTGGCCAGCGGGCACGCGCTAACAGCGGGACGCCGGCCACCCTTTTGACCTTTGGAATTGCTGTGGCGAGGACTGAAAGATGCACCTTTCCTCTGTCACAGCGGCCACAGCCAGCTGAACGTGGTGCACAGCACTAACGACACACTGTACATCAGGGATGGGTTTCTAATTTGGGAAGCTGCCATTTGGGTTTCTCAGTCAGACGAGCAACAGATATTTCACCCAAATGGGTAACTACGCAGGCTTTATAGACATAAGAGAATGGAACTTACTTCCCATGGAAGTCAAATGTGTAGGAGGAAGGGTTTAAATGGAAGCAGGATGTGAGAAAAATATGCAGAAAAATGGTGACCAGTCATATCAAAATAATGCATCAGTAATGTATTGGTATGATCAGCATGTATTTTATCATTTTATCATTAATCTAATAAAAAATGTTTTTTGGAGGTTTTCAGACTACCACTTTTTGTTATTGATTGTTCCCACCCCTTTGAAGCTGCAGTGTGCTCTAAGACACAAGACATAGTGCTCTCAACTGGGCATGTTTGAGAGCAAAAGTTCATCTACTGCACAGTCAATCTGCACTTCAATGGAATCTTTTCATGCCTTCAGAAAGAAATGTAACTTTGCATTCCTCGAATGTTCTGACTCCATCTAAAGGGGATTGAAAAGAGGCCTTGGATTGTTTCATTCCTGTGACACAATGCATTATTATAGAGCACCAGGGTTCATTGTAATTTTCCCCAGATTGTGGGCATAGCTGGCATTGCTGATCCCAGAGCTTACGCTGAAACCAGCGTCCGGAATTCCTCACCTCCCACTGTAGAATGCAATGCCAGCCGGAGACCTTTGCATCTGTGATGTCATCACTGCGTACATTTTCCTACAGATGTGCACCAATTAAGGTTAAGCCGTACAACTGTACAGCAAGGCACACAGATTATTACATATATGGGCACTACATGAGATTATTTCAGTACTTAGTGGGACATGGAACCTGCTATCTAACATTGAAAAGGAAACACACACAAGAACATAATTTGCCATGAATAAAGCTTTACTCTTTTGGAATTTGGTTTTCACAGCATCAAGTCTGTCTCCTGCGTCAAAGTTGTCTTGGGTTCCCTCCATGTCATGGCTGTGGCCTTCCACGTAGTTCCACACCCCCGGCTCATCGTGAAATTCTAACAGGCTGGTCAGACCGTGCTCGAGGATGGTGAGTGACTACACGAAGGGGACCCTCCAATTGACACAATCCAGAGAGAAAGGGTGAGCGAGACAAAAGTCCATTCACTGCTGAATTCTCTTACAGACTCACCCAACCCCCACTCATTTAAAACAAGGGTCGGGAAACAGGGACAGGAGAAAGCAAATTTTCGTAAAGGTCATCGTAAGCCCCACCATGCTCGTGGAATTATTGAGAGGAAATGACAGCTAAATGAAAGCGGCACTTCCATTTCATGTTTTCTTACCTAATCTCACTTCTGTATTCACATGTTAATGATTTAACTCAACTTCTATAATACTTGCCGACACTGTGGATGCCAAGGACGTAAAATATTCTTGGTATTTGCTGCTTTTACCTAAATAAAAGTCTTATGGCAGTCACTATTACTGACCACATTGAACTAGCAAGTGTTCCTAGATCAGTTTACTTCTTGGCCATGGAAACAAGGTGGAACTCGGTCTGAAAAGGACTTAGACTATAACTTTCCCACCTTGTTCACAGCATCCAAAACATGCATATGTACTAACTGGATATCTGCATAAATTGTGCTTCATATTGACATTGAAGTAAATATTGTAATTTAATATAAAATCAAGCGCTCAATTTCCGTAAAAAGTGGAACTTTGTCCTCTGAGTAAAACACTTCTGTGTGTTTATTTCAATATTCAATACTCAGCATTGTGAGTTTGTCTGTCACTAAATGTAATGTGACACATGTTGTGTAAAAACTGTGTGTGTGTGTGGTGTGGGGGGGGGGGGGGTAACGTTTGCTTAAAGTTCATGCTCAGAAGTAAAGACAAGGCCCCTCACAGTTGGATCAAACTTGGGCCATAGCGTTCAAATAATCAAAGTTAAAAGTCAAACATCTTCACAGTGCCGGAGTTTACACACACAGAATTAACATACTGTATGTTTACATTCTTATTTATCCCTTCCTCTGCTCCCCTGCATCTGTCTAAACTTAAGCGAGCACGTCTCAGTGTCCAGCGGCTCTGGCTGTTATTGTCCTTCAGCGGCCCATAAATCCACACAGATATGTTTACCAAACGATGGATCTGGGTCAAAGGTCACAGAGCACCGTCCTTTGGCCCCTTTCGCCAGATGGAACATTTTAAGTTTCCCAGGCAGTCAAAGAGCAATCCCCCAGCTGACCGAATTGGCCCTCCGTACCACTACACAGAGCTGGACTGAGCCTGCACGCTCCGCAGCCAAAACAGAGATGTCTCTTTACACTGTCATTAGGAAGCCCAGCTCTGACAAACAGGAAAGGCAGGAGTGATAAAACACCTTAAACCTCTCGACCCCCTGAACCAAATGCAAATTCAATACTGCTGCCAACTGATGACTGCCTGTCTCAGCATGGGATTCAAAGATTCCCAATGCATGCTAATTTCATTGCATTCCTTCAACAGATTTGTGCTCTTTGTAGACAATAGCATTGGCATAGGCCAATAGAATAAACGCATTATATGATTATCTTTTTAATTAACCTGTACCTTGTCAAAATCTGTGTTTTAAAACTCCCTCTCAAAACTAATGTCTCCTTTTCATGTTTATGTGTGTGTTAATCTGTTTCTGTGTGACATATTTACTATGTCTAATCTTTACCAGGAAAAAAAAGAGTAACCAGCAGGAGGGAGGTTATTCACTTATGGATATAACAGATGTGCGTCAATTGGAAGGAAGACATTTTACGAATGAACAGTCACCACAAAGAAGAGAAATTCCCAGAAGATCATACGTCCGTGATCATACCGTAATTTTTATAACAATACACAATAATAATAATCTGCCATTGTCCAGTCCAGTCTAATTAGGCTTAGGCTGATTTTCCCCATTCACACTTAATGATTTTGAAAGAGCAGTCTCTCGACTGCCATGATAAATCCATGTCAACAAAGGATATAAGAATCTCAGGTTTTAAAGCTGCTCTCAGCGTGAAGCTAAACTCTAATTCAGGTTTTCCTAAGACTTGAAGACAGCGCACTAATACCCATTTTCCATGGAACCTGGGTAGCGCCAGCTGGAGCTGAAACTGACTGGCTTGGCGTGGCATGATTCCTTTTCCATTTCATTATCAGTCATCAGGGCTGTAGCGCGTCATGGCACACTGAAAGCTGGCGTCTGCCCAGATCAGGTCAACACCCTGGACTTTGTCTGATGTCCTGGCCAGTTTCCCTACGTAACGAGACTCTGTATTATCTATATCTGCCTCAGGTTGTTTGGTGCTGTCTGTTTCCTTCATTTTTGGTGACAGAAAGATGCTTGCATCAACTCAGTTAAGCAGCTTTCCACCTCAAGCTATCTTGCAAGAAAACCAGCACCAGTAACACTAGCAGGCTGAGCTGACTCAAGTAAGCAGAAGAAAGGAACCACCTGGAGCCAGAACTAACCAGGCCAGCCTGGTACCAGCTCAACAGTGGAAAAAAGGCATACCTTTCCCGTGATGACTTGTCCTGCAGCAGCTCTTTCTGCAAGGCTTAAGGTCCCACTGCTCATAATACAGATTTCCATTCTTGCTATGAACAGGGCTTTTTTGAAGCAAACTGTAAACCCAGCTGCCGTAAGGCCTGACTCACTCTGTGACCCAAGTCTGCCCTCGTTCTTCACAAAACCCTCATTTTAAAACAGCCTGAGCTCATTTTGCCAAGTCATAAACATGACCACAAAGCAGCATAGTGTAGGCTCTACAGGCTAAAGTGGCATCACATTATAAGAATGTTAGTGCTCAGGTGATAAATAACACAATTTGATTCCATGCAACGATGGGGAATGAAATCAAAGACATGATATTATCCTCATTTGGGAAATGGGCTTGAGGGTTTCTTGCACATTAAAAACTTATGCAGTGTCCAAATGAAGCAAAAAAAAAAAATAGTTTGAAAAATTCATTTAGCCAGATGATATGCAAACCACCAATTTTTACAAGAGGGACAGGTGCTGAATTTTGGTCATGACCTAGACAACAATGTGCAGTCTTATTCAATTTTTATTCTGCATAAAAACACATGAATGAATATACCATTAAGGTATTATCAATTAAATATTCCTGGATGGAATGTCTCTTGTACGAGTACAAACATAATATTAAGATGTAACGTAAAGATGTCAGAATATTTAATTATAGTCATTAACATAGCTAAGATAAGACAGCTAAAATGGCTCACACACACAAGTCTGTCTTTGTGCAGGATCGAGTTAAGGGGGATTCCTAACCATTGTTCTTTCATAACTTACTATAATGTGTGTCTAAATGAAATCTATAAATATGAAATATAATATATAATTCATATCTATTATAAGAAAAGGAAGAGTATCTGCTGGTGTAAGCTTTGTAGGAAGGCCACCACTAATTTTAGGATTTTAACCTGTACCCACATACCCCACTGTGTAGTACATGGGTCAAGCACACAATGCAAAATTTCAGTTATTTTTTCGTGGTGATCTCAGTGATTGGCTGCAAGTGGAGTCACTCTGTGCCCTCTTTGGCACAATAACAGAAGGCCGTCCACCGGCACCTGACGCCACATCTCCCATGCCGTCCGCTGACACCTGCCGCCGTAATCCATGCGTGCACCTCCCCCGTCCCGTAGTGACAAGGGCTTCCGCCGTTACAACTGCCGTACGAGCACCCGACGGTCTCAAGAAATAACCGCTAAAACGTGTTTTTTTCCTTTCTCCTTCTGTTTTGTCTTTGCCTTTACTTTGGCGCAGATGACATATTGAAATCCGCGGGACGCATAATCCTATTAATACAGCTACATTTAGTTTCGCCTAATCTCCCCTGCCTATGACTTTCTCCTGGCCGTGTCCCTTGGCTGACCCCGCATCACATTTTCATCCGTCTGAGGCCGAGGAAAATTTGGGTAGTTAAAAAAGTAGAATGGCCATTGTGCCTTTCATAACAAGCGACGTGATGGCCAGATCAAGGGCGGATTAGCCCCAGAGACTTCTGGGAGATTTTTGCAGGCGAGGGCACGACATCACACGGCCTATGCAGATGGAGAGAGCTCACAGAATTATGATCTTTTTATCCCCCTTTTGGCTTCGACTTTAAGTAAAATAATAATAATCTTTAAATATTGCACAATGCACAGATTGGAGAAATAAAGATGTGAAGTTATCTTGTGTGGTCTGATTCTGTTTTTGAATGCCATACATTTCAGCAGCTAACATGTTCTTATCTTCATGAAAGCAAAGCCAAATGTTGCTGGCTCGGTGCCACAATAAGTGTTGGATAAAGCAACAAAGAGCTAACCTTCACTCAGGGACAAGCAGTCTGAATGCATCACTATGGAGTGATGGCAGAATGAGGAAGAAGAGTGGCAGCTTGCAAATAATATATAGGTTGAGCAATATCAGTTCACCACACTTCACCACACTTTTTCATTTTATGGATAACCATTCAACAAACTTTCGCTAAGAACATTTGGCCACCCATGACTTTTACGATTAAGTTACTGCAGAAGGTGGAGTATCACTGCTCATTGCCATATAACCTGAACAGCACAATAATTCTTTGCAATTAGTTGCTCGGTAATGGTCTCGGACCATAAACAGTGACCATATGACAACAAAAGGTTTCCATACAAAGCTTGTTAGCTCCACACTGAAATCCTAACTAATGAATTCCACTCTGTGAGGTGATACATATCTTCACCTCTCTTTGGATGGGAGACGACAGATGGGGAAATTTCACCAAGTGGGGAACTAGGCTTCTGAGAGTTGCGCAAAGGAAAGGTTTCTCAAATGGGTCCGTAGTTCCTGTTACATGAAGCAGAGGTGGGAAAATAAATTTTCCTTTATGATAATTTTTAGGATTCGCCTGGAATTTTACATTAAAGAAAAGAAGGGCAGAAGCGAAGGGGTGAGACACAGGAATAATACAGATCTTCAAATGTCTTACCAATATTCAGGTAAGATAAATGAGGTCATCTTGGAAAATCTGTTATCATTATTTATTTTTGGTGATAATAGTGTTCACGGTAATGGTGTTTTTATTATTAGCAGATGTAGCGTTAATAGTAGTAGCAATAGTGACAGTAGTAGTTGTATTGTGGTTGTAGCAGTAACAAACACTTTTTAGTAATAAGTAAAGTACAGTTTGTTCAATAAACAGTGACATTATCATAACAGAATATTTGTTCACGCTTTTTTTGAGCTGGATGTTTTTGATATTTATTTATCAAAAATATTTATTATTATTTTATTATTATTATTTTATTGTATTATATTTATTCTTATTTAAAGATATTAATTTTTTATATTTATATTCTATTTTCTATTTAAGGTTCATATACATCTTTTGGTTTGGTCTCTGGAAGGTAAATGTATGGGTTTTTGTGTAAACTCTTGAGTTAATGTAGCATTTTTGTTTGTGTAAAGTTTTAATGCAGGGCTTTTGGGGTTTGAGCACATTCATTTCTTTTTTTTTAATCCCTGAAAAAAGTTGCTGTTTTTCTACTACTACATATCAGGTACTTCTTTCATAAAGATATACAGTGTAGCAGCATTTGTAAACCCAAGCATGGATTTATTACTATACTCTTTATGATATAATCACTGTGCAAATTTTAACAGAACATATATTTATTTAAACTGTTACTGTCATGAATATACATATTTTACATATTATCACTTGGTTAAAACAAGGTACATTTTACCCAAAATGAGTTAATGGGTGTTATGTGTGTATGTTTTGTGAGCTTTTGAGCCTCACTGAAACTTTGTCCTCACTGAAACTTTCCTCTGCGCAAGTATCCGCCAGCATTTGGGGGCGACTTTAGCTTTCGGGCAATATGATTTTACTCACAGCTATACTGGATTTTTTTTTTTTTTTTTATAAACTGGAGGAAACATCTCCTGGTGTTAAATCTTAAAAACAGAAAAGAAAAATAAATGTGTCTGCAGAGAGCAGAACAATAAACAGTAGGCGCTGGCATGGCTGTCAATGTGCTCTAAGAGATGAAGTCTTTTCTGTGGTTTATACTTTCCTGTCAGCAATGACAGGAGAGGAAGAGGAGACCTGTACTTCCCTTTTCACTAGCACCTCAGACTTTCCATTTGGACATCTGCAGGAAAAGGTGAGAAAGAGGAAAAACACATACTCCTTAGGCTGTAATGCACCATAGTAACTGAAATCGTATTTGCAAAATATTTGCTGGAAACACTTTTTTGTTACTATTATACGTGTAATATGCACAGTGTGCTCATGTCTCCAACCCTTTTGCCAAAAACATTTTTTATACCATCACAATATGTTACATATAGACAACATTATAGACAAGAATAAAGGTAAGAGAAAGGTGGGCAAAACAGGTTTAAAACAAAATAATCTGATGATATTTAACTTGTTGATATTTTAACTTCAATTTATTGGATGATACTTTGTATCACCAATGTACTGAATGATACTTTTTCCCAATCACATTAAGGTAAAAAAGAATGTTTCATTTAAAGTACAAACACAGTACAAAGGCAGGAAATCCAAGCAAGCAAGTCTCAAAGTATGTTCCAGAAAATTCAAAGCAGTTTCTAACAAAGTGTTTCTGCACAAACCTTAGTGCTAACTGGTTAGGGACTGTATGTGGGTTCATTTCAGACAAGGTCTATTCACAACTGGACAGGACAGTCAGTGGATTCAAATGTTCTCTGGCATTGCAGTTAGATAGAAAAACTGAATAGCCCATGAGACTCCAGAAATGTAAAACTAAATTAAAACAATATCTTCAAACATGGTTGCACCGGAAGGCCCTTCCCCTTGACACTTTAAAATCTTGCAAGATATTCAAAGTTAGTTGCCCAGTAGAACATTATTACAGTATACAGTATGTATATACGTATACATATACACAAACATTAGCAGTAAGTCCTGTAAGTTGCGAGGTGGAGCCTCTGTGGATCAGACTTGTCGGTCCAGCACATCCCACAGATGCTCAATCAGATCTGAAGAATATGGAGGCCAGGGCAACACCTTGAACACTTCATCATGTTCATCAAACCGTTCCTGAACAATGTGTGCAGTGTGGTAGGGTGCATTATCCTGCTAAAAGGGGCCACTGCCATCAGGGAATACCATTGCTATGAAGGGGTGTACCTGATCCGCAACGATGTTTAGGTAGGTGGCACGTGTCAAATTGACGTCCACATGAATGTTCGGACCCAGGGTTTCCCAGTAGAACATTGCCCAGGGCATCACACTCCCTCCACCGGCTTGTTGTCTTCCCACAGTGCATCCTGGTGCCATCAGTTCCCCAGGTAAATGGCACACACGTACATGGCCATCCAAGTGATCTAAAAGAAAACAGGACTCGCACCAGGAGACCTTCTTCCACTGCTCCAAGGTCCAGTTCCGACGTTCGCATGCCCATTGTAGGCGCTTTCAACGGTGGACAGGGGTCATCATGGGCACTCTGACTGGTCTGCGGCTACGCAGCCCCATATGCAGCAGGGTGCGATGCACTGTGTGTTGTGACACATTCCTCCCATAACCTTCATTAAAATTATCTGTGACTTGTGCCACTTGTGCCAGTAGACCTTCTGTCAGTTTGGACCAGACAGAATAGCCTTCATTGCCCTCGTACATCGATGAGCCTTGGGTGCCCAACACCTTGTCACTGGTTTGTGGTTTGTCCCTCCTCGGACCACTGTCGGTAGCTACTCATCACTGCTGACCGGGAGCACCCCACAAGCCTTGCCGTTTCAGAGATGCTCTGACCCAGTCGTCTACAGTACAAAAAAACTACAAGACATTTTATTGAAATGTGAAAAAGAATACTTCAGAGGCGGACCAGACGTATAAATTTTTGTATGGATTGATGTTGTAATAACTAATAAAAGGTGATCCTGCAAATCTACTGTAAGCCTGGCTCATTCTTTATTATTTGGCATACAGCCATATATCATTGTCTGTCTTAAACATCAGCTTCAACTACTTTTCCCTTACTTACTTATTTACTTAGTGTCTTCAGTTTTCACATTCTACCTTCTAATTTCTCTGTCACACAATCAGCACTTGAATTCACAATGTCAGTTAGATTAGAAATTATAATGTATTTCAAATGAAAAAAAAAAAAACACCCACCTAGTGCAATACCTGTCTGTAGGCATCCACAAAAGTGAATACAGTCATCTTCCATGAAAAGCTAATAGGCAATTTACACATACATTCTCCTCTGTAAAATCACAGGATTTGGAAACCCCATGCAGTTCCTCTTGTCTCTGTCTACAGGAAAGCACCTCTGTACCTTTGAGAGCAGCCGATCAAATGCAGATCCGCGCAACATTTAAGGCAGACGGAAATCTGAGTGCAGACCAGAGGGCTTCATTAAAATGCCTCCAGCAGAAACTTAAACAGGGACCATATTACTTACTATGCAATATGTGCAAAGATCAGACACAAGGTACAGGAGAATCTTATTCTATCTTGAGAATTCCAGCAGTAACTTACTACCCGCCTAAGCCAACCACTTCAGGCTGGGGGCTAATGAACACCTGACAGTGGTCCTCCCATCTTTGGTGTGGGAGGATTTAAAAGAGAACATCGGGAGGAATAAGAAGATGGGCTCACAGAGCATCAGCTGGAAATAAACTTAAAAAATTTGCCTTTTAAGTTCACCTGCCGTAGGAATGAAATTAGCTACTCCTTGTGCTCTGGGGTGTGGAATATTGGCTGACATGAATGGAGATAAAAATCTGAAGGGCTTCTTGAGAGCAAATGAAATAGCTGAGCTCTCTGGATCTGTGAACTCCCCACAGGAAATGCAGATACAGTAGATACAGTAGCATTCTCAGCTGCTGGTGCGTGTATGCCCCGGCTCTAATGGAAAAGATGTTGCATCTGCATGTGACTAACTTCCCCTTTGTAGAAAATCCCCTATCCCCTACAGAGAAAAAGAGATTTTGATTATAATTATTACTACTGTTACTATTATTAATTTTCCAACACATTTTCCAACTTAAATACAGACACCACTAAACTTTGGAGAAACAATTAGATTTTTTTTTTTTTAAATGTTGGAAACTGTAAAAAATGTGATAATTTCAAAATCAAAAACTAACAAATGAACTAATTAAGTCAAGAGCAGTTCAAACTAACTGCTATGGCAGTCTAAGTAAATATTAACCTATGTAAAGAAGTGTTTTGTTTTGTTTTTCTTTTTTACTCAAGTTTTATCCTCAACAAAGAAAAGCATGCTCATGAATTATTGAAATATTTAGTGAGTACACAACATTTCCAGTGCTGCCCAGATGAAATCCAGCGGCTGAATGCCAGAGCAGAGAGGCTCAAAGCTGCAGAGGCTAACAGACACAAGGCACTGCATCATTTCCACATTAATAAAAGAAGATGAAGGCTTCTGCACTTAAGATAAGCTGTGGAAAATGTTTCTCACACAAGGACATGGCACCAGATGTGCTGTGACTTATGGGACCAATCATAGGTGGCCGGAGCCTGTCTGTGGACCTTATTGGGTTAGGCTATGATCCAGCGCTTTCAGCTTATTAAGCTGTCAGGAGCTTCGGTGAGTAAAACCATATAAAGGTCAGCTCCGGACCGTCGGTATTCGGCAAGGCTGATGTTTCCTTATAGGTCCTGGATCAACGTGTTTTACTCAATGTGTGTAGCCAGAGTTTGGAGCTGATATCACTCTTCTGGCTGGGACCTTTTTTTTTCTTTGGAGACGGACGAAATGTTCCACAGTTTATTTTCCCCTCTGCCATTTCTACAGCTTCTAAGCCTTTTCATCTTCGTGGAAGTCCAAAGAAATCATTTTTCTGCTGAGAGAAAGGAATGAGTCCATGGCAATGCCAGGCCATTTTGAGTTGCTTCTGCCCATCTTTAGAAGGAAAGATCAAAGGCAACATATTAATGTGAATGGCTGGAATAGTGATTATGCCTTCGGTACAGACTCAGGAAGATGCTGCTTTAGAGGCAGGACATTGCTATAATAAGGGGCGAAATAAAGGGACAAATGAAAGTTACAAATCGATTGTTTGCTGCTACATTATAACAGCATAGTCAACATTAAAGAAATTATAGACGCTGAGTTTTTAAAGACATGTCACAGTCACATCTGTGAAGCTCTGTAGCCTGCTGATGGCTAGGCTGAAGATATATTCACCTGTCATAGTGGATGTTGCCATTCTGGAGTGGACATGCAATAAAGACAGGTTGAGAGGGTCGTCAACCCTGTGAGGCTCACGGATTATTACTTCTAGCCTTTGATTTGTCACGCCGGTGGAGAACATCATCTAACACCTTTCGCACTTTGCCATTTATTTTCCAGTGTAATGACTGTGAAGCAACTGTACTGGTGTCATGCTCCCTAACTGAATGCCAGCGGTGTCTCACCTGACCATAACTTACGCATGTGTGCCATGCAGATAATGGGCACAAATGTGGATCTAAGGCAAGAGTACCCTGAGAAAGTTACTAAGTGAACACTTACTAATGCATTTTCTCACCTGAGTGTGCACTTCTTAACGCTTTTTTAAGACTTGAGTGTACACTTTGTAATTGTTTTTAGCACTGGAATGTACACTTTCTGCTGCATGTAGCTTATATTTTGCAGTGATTTACTGCTGCTGTGCTGTGTTAATTTGCCTTTGACTTCAGTATAAAATAAAATAGGGCCATGTGTCAAAATACCTCTTTCTTACTTCAGTGAAGGTTTACACGAAATTTGAAATTTTAAAGTATTTTACATTTAGCATATAACTCCGGAAGCAACACATTCAAGATTCACTTTTCACAAACTATTCACCTCCCCCAGTTTATTGAGCAAGTTTAATTGGCAGAGAAATTTGCCAATGCCACTCATGATTCATACTGATACATTGACAACAGACTACATATTGTTGCCGACAAACTTGCTAACTAAGTAGGTAGATGTATATAGCCAGTTTTGCGGGAGCACAGCAGGGATTGCCCAAGTGTCGTAAACCCAGGTCTCCTGAAACACATCACTTCATCTTTACTAGCCCTGTGATTGGTCTCTAATGCCTGAATCATGCCTACCAATGCAGCTTTTCCACAGACACCTCTCTTTGTCTCCCAGCACCCTAATTAGCAACATGTGCTACACAGACAAGGGCCTATGTGCATTTTCAACTAATCGTTGTACTCCGGCAAAACCGTTCCTTCTTTTTTAATTCTTTCTCCATGGATTTCATGGCCTAAATAGAAGTGTTTTACCTGAGGCCTGCCATTCCCAGCATGTCGTCTCAGTTTCCCACAAAAAAAAGCAATATAGGATGAATCAAGCAAATTGAGGTTATATGCAGTGAAATATGTTGTAAAACAATCTAACAAATTTATCTTCCCAAGCAATTACATCTAAAAGGAAGAGATAAATGTTGTAAACCAACCCCACAATTGTGATTCTCAGGAAGCAGCTAAAAGTGAACCAAACGTTGTGTAAAGGGATGAGGTGACGTTTCCAAGTAATCCAAAAGAAAAAGAGGTGAGAATGTCTTCACGGACAGGTAGTGTGGTGTTTCATGTGTATGTTTTTACACTTGATAGAACAAAAGACCGGATTATGTTTCACTTTCTGGCTTCACAGACTGTTCATCCCTTAAGCGGTCCAATAAGAGCAATCTGGGAACAATGAAAGACAACTGTAAGGCTTAGATGTTGTGATTTCCAAGAATGCTTCTGCCCACCATTTTGCTCATCTTATTTTCTTTGTGCTGTGTCTTTCTGTTCTTCAGTAAACTCTATCCTTCTATCTGTGTTATCAGTTACAGGAACACTATGCAGGATCCATCAACATTTCGAAAAGCTTTCGAATCATTCCCAGGACATTTTTCAGAAGCTTGGGGGAAACAAAAAAAAATCCTTTTTACTTTAAAGCTTTAGTTACCTGAGACAAATTGCCTCAAGAAATCTGAACTGGGACTTGTCTGGAAATTCTGTTTCATACATTAAAGCACACTGCTCTTGTGTTTCAGCTTTTAAATCGCCTGCTTAAAGAACAAAAAGAAACTTTGTGCTCTGTGTATTTCCCCCGACTTCTGCTTTGGGCAAAACCTCGCCTTGTGCCACATTTTCCCTGGCATAAAAGATTCTCAGAACCACACAAACGCATAGTTTTATTGCAAACATAAGTGAATTTAATGAATGCACGTGTTGGCAAAATAACATTCTCATTTATTGAAACATGAAATGAGTGATATGTCTTAGCTTATTGTGGCTTATCTTTTTCGTATCAACTCTATACCTTTAATTTACTGCATTGTATTGTTTTCTGTTCTTTAACTGAGATGTATTATACCTTGAGTAAAAAAAATCTGAGTAAGATAAGGTAAGAAGAAACATCTTCAAAATTTGGAATGCAACTATTCTGTGCAAAACAGTTGTTTGCTGTCACATATTCCACAACATGAGGTGAGGATCTTTGAAGGGAAAAGCTGTTACAAAATGCTCCTCTATCTATTGCCCCCCCCCCCCCCCCCCCCAAATTCCATGGTGTGCTGTTCTTATAAATATTCCTAGTGCTCATTCAGCGGTGAGAGGACTTTCTTCTTGTGCTTCTTGTCTGAACTCAGCTTCCACACAGAGCCACTGAAGCTGGCTTATCAGTAGCTGTGGGTGGAACAGAGAATCTGATTCAAGAAGACGAGCAGGAGAGAAGGCTGAATTCTCATCCTCTGACACAGCCAGCTGTGCAGCCATCAGCCTAAGAGGTTAGTCATATCTTAATCACATCCACGTGACAACCCTCCTAAGCACCCTCACCCCAAAATCAAAGGTGTAATTTCTCTTTCACCTTAGATGACTCAGATGCAGACTCATTATCCACACAGCTCATAGTTTCTTCTGATCGGTTCATTTGTTAGCATTTCTTTCATTAAATGAACATGAGGACAGTAATTTCAAATATAACAGCAAGCTACACGACAGAGCAGGGCATTGCGTATACTTAAAACAATTGCACCCTTGAAATCATTCGTGAAAAATAAAAACAGAAAAGAAATCAAAGCTCACTTTGAGGATCAACAAAGTTGCAGCAGGAAAAAGAGATGGAATCGTGCTGCCTTCATGTAGATGTTTGCATGTAGTCATAAATGCAGCAACCGGTTTCCAAACACCAGCCTTACTAAATCACTGCTGAGGCATCAAAGTGCACCTGGATCATCACATGGCTAGCTCCACTCCATTGCTCACTGCATAATTCTCTCAACAGGAGTGATGAGTTCATAGGCTCCAGCAGGAATCTATTTTCTTGGGTCTTACTGACACAGTCATCACACCCCAACAATATGTTGCAGAGCCATGTAATAACAGTGATCATTTCACTTGAAAGGTGCAAAATCAATCTCTCTCTCTCTCTCTCTCTCTCTTTCTCTCTCTCTCTCTCTCTCTCTCTCTCTCTCTCTCTATCTACACAGACAGGGAGGAAGGATAGCAAGAGTATGAGGCCAATCGAAGCTGCAAACCTCTCATTTCTGCCAATTGCTTCAACTCAGGCTCTTTACATTATCATTATTTGCTCGTTTATCAGATGCCCTTTCCTGGGAAGGCTTGCTTCACGTTATTTGGCTGTAGTGGACCTTATTTGCTGAAGAGTGCTTGTGTGTAACAAACAGAATCAGTGTAAGGTGAGGTAGTCACTGGAGAAAAAGAAATAGCTACACCCTACCAGTTGTAGGCTCAAAGAGCTTTCCCTC
This sequence comes from Megalops cyprinoides, assembly GCF_013368585.1. NCBI lineage: Eukaryota > Metazoa > Chordata > Actinopteri > Elopiformes > Megalopidae > Megalops > Megalops cyprinoides. The sequence goes on along the minus strand of NC_050587.1, from coordinate 20,539,239 downwards.
GATTTTACAGGATCTTTGCTGTAGATCTGTAGATGTATGTGTTTAGTCAGGGTACAGAGATAGCTGCCAGCACAGGATGACAGAATGTCCTCCCCTCGGACAGATGAGTATTATGACGTTGTGTTGACAGCTCGGGATGTGACAGATTGTGTATGCATATCTGCATCCATGCCACGAGACATAATCCATAACGCCACCCACCCCTGTGCCCTGCCACTGGACTTGTGACACAGTGACATAAACCCCAAACATACCTGACCCCGCCTACAAAGGCACGCCTCCCCCCAACATGAAATATGAAGGAGCAAAGGAACACCTGCATTACTGTACTTATTACAATTCATGTTTACACTGAGACGTTTCCTACCGGAGCAGAGCGGACTCTGACCCGAAAGTCACCCGATAAAAATGGGGTAGAAAAATGAACAATTACATAACGTGCAAATAAAAATAATAATAAAGGAAGAAGCACTTCTCAAGATCAGTGAATAACAGAACAAAGCCTCTCTGCATCTGCTGAACAAGCAATTCATTAATTAATTAAATAACATTTCAACATGCAGGCGTGCCTAAATTCTCCCAGCCCCCCCAAAGCCGTGTGGTCTTCATACTCCATACAAACACTGCGGTTGAGCTTCCCTCCTTCCCTCTTACCCAGCTGCAGCGTCGTTCCCCCTCGCTCTAAAAGCCCATCTGTGGGTTGGCATGTGTTCCGCTCCATTTAGCATGCAATGCAGGCATCGCGCCACAGTGACTTTTAACCCCTGGCGACGGGGAAAACTGCTGGTCGACGGCGAGCCTCCAGGGACCGCAGGGCTCTGATCACCATTTGAGGGTAAAATCTGGTCTCTGTTACAAAGGTCACCATATTTGCTTAAGCCCTCTTGAGCAGGGCTTACAGCCTCGCCTTCCCTCCAGTAAGGAGGCGTTTTTACCTGGCCCCAGGACCGATTACGTGGCCAACACATGGACGTCCTGTCAGAAATGGGGGGGTGGGGGGGAGGGGGTGATGCATGTGTATCTCTGCGCTTTGCATCCCACCCTGAGAAGCCTCTCCGGAGCCAGAGGGACCCATACAGCCAGCACGTCCCTCCTCAGCACACTGTGACAGCAGTGTCTTGTTTTATTTTATGTATTATTTTTATATATAGAAATGAATGCGAGTTTCATGCTGGCAGATGGAGGGAAGTGTCACTGGACCCCCCCTGAACGTCATTCATGCGTGGCAGTATGTGTTAGAGGGAGACCGCCATTCAAATCATACGTGTATAAGCATATGTTGTTTTGCTGGTTTGCATGGTTTCGTGTTGCTTTAATTTGTTCCTGTTTATTTAACTACTGCAGCGATAAGGATGAACAGAGACCAGAGAACAGGGGCCCAACCAGCTGGATATCTCACTGCTGAACTCTTCCAATACTGCACACCCACACAGACACACGCACACACACATGCTCACAATGATATAAGTCCCACCTCAGATTGCAGCCTAATTATTCATACTCGAAGAGCACCACTGTTTAATAAGGGACTGGTTAATTAAAGAGAAACATATGTACTCCTACAGTATTTGGCAAGAGCCACTTAGAGAGATATTTAACAAAACAAAAATTCAGAATGCATAGTTTTCACAAGACAGTGTGAATACCAGGACTCTGGTAATCAGTTGGGCTGGGCAAAATGAGCTTGTGTTTTTATAATATAAAAATTGCGTCAGTCTTAATTTGCCCCTCTGAAACATTGTAACAGGGAAATGTTTAGAGGTTGCTCAAGATTACCATGAAATAATGATCCCCAGAGAATTATTACAATTTTTCAACATATGGGAAAGTTTTCTCTCGAACATAAAAGAGAGGCCATATCCCCAATGGAAATCAGGGCTGCCTCCAAACAGTGTTAATTTTGACAGGTCCTCTCACTTTTTTGCAAGGCATTAACCTCCAGACCACTGCTCTCTTTTAACACTGCGTCCCAGCAGCAGAACGCTGAAAGTCAACAGCATAGATGATTATGTTACAGATCCACACTACAGATCTATGCTACAGTATTCATTTCTGCATTTTCTGTAAATACCTAAGAAATTACAACCGCGGTGTATACAGTGTAGAAGATATTCAGGCACAAAAGAGGCACCAAAGGATTTGGCAGTACAATGGCACACAGCAAAATAAGGAAACAAAAAATGCTCTCTCTTTTGAGCCAGGAGTTCACAAAAAACATGAGTGCAAAAAATAGCGCTACTAGATTGATTACTTCCAATTAAACGTGCATAGAACATTTCCTTTGATGGCAAAGAGGGACTCTTAGGATGTAATTGATCCGAAGAGCAACAACGACAAAAAGGGGGTCCCAGTTTAATTTGGATTTTCTCAGTTTTCCTTTTCTGCCACAAAGCTGCTCTCAGGTTGACCTTTGAGCTCGACCTCTCACCCCTGACCCTGAGACATCTGACCAGTCACTTCTCTGGGGGCACCAAATTAATAGGAGCGGTGCTTGTTAATTGCATAAGAGAAGAGGAAAAGGATTCATCATCTCAGTCATGGCCATTGCTTACCTTTGACCCCCTTCCTCCCACAAGGCATCTCTTGGGGGTCACAGCTGCGGTTTTCCTATACCCAGCCATGTTTGCTGTATAATTATTCAGCATCAAGCCTTATTAATCAAGTCGATGCCACATTTTAAATGGAAATTGCAGGATTAATACAAGCATTCATTTTGTCCAGGAAATCTTGATGGCTTTAGCCCACTAATCGAATGTGAATATAAAAGAAGCTGATGGGGAAGACCTGATTGAATTAAGAAGGGCACGCTGCACATTAAATTACATCTGCCAGCAGGGTCCAGGTTTAATGCTAACGCACAGACTTCACTGTGCAGCCTATGATGACATTTTGATGATGACCCAGCCTTCGAGTGGACTATATGACCATTTGTACATATATGTGAAAGAATCTCACTGCACATTAATCTGTATATTCTTTTCATGTCTTTGAATTATGCAGACACACGCGTAGGCATACACAGACATACATAAAATGAAAAAGAAAAATAGTATCCTCAGTTACATTGTTGATTATTATGTGTTTAACATAATTATTTAATCAAATTATTACAGTATTTCAGAGAATAGTTGGAGTAGCCAGAGCTAAGGTTTTTTTTTTTTTGTTAAGAATAACACCCAATGAATGCTTGACACAGGCCAGCTTGGATAAAAATAATCACATTACGGCAGACAAAAGTATACTACAATTATACATTATACTACAAACAAAACAGAAAAACGAAACTATTGCAAATCAGAACCAGCACTTCTGCAAGTAGCACTATTCTCAAGGGAATGGTTTCCCCCAGGGTTCAAACCTCCAGTCTCACTGTTGAAGCCAATTCCCTGACTATCATGCTATCCTGCTGGCCATTTGTTACCAGCTGCCTTTTTTGTACTTTGCACAGATTTGTGCCTCATTTGAATGGTTTGTTAGTAGCAACGGCTGTGTGACGTTTCATGAAACAAAAAAATAGGTGGAGCTTTCATGTGTTGTAGGTGACTCACTGATTACAACCTACAGTGTCATGCTATTTTGCTGCAAAGTGTGAATCTCTTTGATTGGTTGAAGCAAGTTAGTGATTGACAGCACATGGTAGATCCATGCATTCCTGTTACTACTTGTCAGATCACCTTGGTCTGGCAGTCTTGAGATCAACAGCCATCTCACACAGTCAGAAAAAAAAAAAGTTACGAAACTCAAAGCTCCTCTTCAAATGATTTACGATGTCATTAATGTTGTGCTATCTGTGGACAAGAGAGGAGAGATAACAGCAAAGCTGACGAAAAACAAATAGTTTTGATTAAACTCAAGGACATTCCCCACTGCTCTCAGTAGAAAGACATTTATCACGTCTGAAGTTGAGACCCTTTAGCTCAACCCTTTCGGATGCTGAACACAACCCGAGCTGACACAGACAGACATAATTTATAAGTAATCAGCGCATCCAAAGTTCTGAGGAGTCTTTTTCAGTTCATTAAATTCTGAGCAGATTATCTAGTGCTGGTTCCCAGAAAATGATGTCGGCATACAGGAGATTAATGCATGTGGTCCCAACAGTTTCCTGACAGACGTAAACTAGCACAATTCAGAAAACACAGCAGAGGCCCATAGAGAGATCAGTATACACTTTTTAAATTTTCATTCTTAGGTCTGTATAGTAGAGGAAATGTGAACAGATAAGCTTGCCCATATTCTGATTGTAATGCAAACATAACTGGAGACATTGAACACTTATGGATACTAATGGAACACTATAAACTATACCTCTACAAAGAAAACAGCAGTTCCAACTTTCTTTTTTTGTGGAGGTGGGGGGGGGGGTAGATTAGAAAATGTGCCCTTTTTCATCTTGTTTAAAATGTAAACCAATTAAATGTTAGACCAGTGGAAACACAGCAGATTTGTGGTATGAAAATTCAGAAATCACATGGTATGAGTTCCCTCATAAATATGTTGTCATCAGAACATTTAAGTTCAAATCAAATGGCTGGTGGTTTTCAGCAAATAATAGGCAGGTTAAAGAATGTTGCCACTGTCAGTCCCAGAGACAAGAGACACTTTAATCAAATGTGTTTCAGTGTTCCAGAATGAAATAGTGGTGTCATAATTTCCGCTATAAAACTTGGTTGAAAGCAGGCCAATCACAGACTGTCTGATAAAAGATGTCATATGACAGGTTACAGCAAGCCTGTAGTTACATGGTCTGCCACATGGGGGGGCCCATTTTGCTTGTGGTGAGTTGCAGACACAAGCTCCCTCTCTCACCCTTGCTCTTCTTTAACTACTTTGTCCTCCATAATTCCCACCAGCAGCTTTTCTAGGATTGATTAATTGTGTTAGTTACACATTTTGACATATTCAGATGCATCAGCCATAGGCATATGGAGCTATTAAATTCGCATGACTTGAACAGCCAAGTTTAGCTGGGAGAGGGCGAAGCACTACCGAAATAAAAGGCAGATATTCACTGATGCCCTAATCAAATTCAAATATGCAACACAAATATTTAAGTTCATGGCTCCCCAAACCCTATGCATTACCATTTATATTATAGATAGAAGTCTGGTGTAGATGGTGCTGTGCCTGCCCTCCTTCAATCACATGCACACACACACACACACACACACACACACACACACACACACCCACACGCACAGACTCATGCAGCAAGTGTGGTGAAGCAATATCTGTACATGAGAACATAACACCCTCAGGATAATAAACAGAAACTGGAGACTTACATTCTGATATAGTTTACAGAGCCGTAATCTGAACATCTGTTGTTGGTGTAATGAGGAGGGATTTCAAGTGGACTTGCAGAGAACATGAGAAAAGCTGGCTGCAGTACCTCAGCTTTTGTCAAAGAACAAAAGCTTCCAGCGTATGTTTCTTCTTCTCAGATACCGCGGTCAGCTTTCCAGGTCAAGAAGAAAGCCCATATTTGGAGTGTTACAAACTATAAATTATGTAATGAAAAGCAAGCAAGAAGAGGTTAAACATCAATCCTAGGTAACACTGACCATGCAATCCATTTTCTCTCAATGCTAAGTCTGACAGTAGTGGAGTCATCCTTTCAATTGTATATCAAGCGAAATGTCATTTAGCTGGCTTATATTTGGAAGTCTGAGTTCAGTCTCAATGTTGCATATACAGCACAGGATATATATTTATATATATCCTGCCCATCATATGGTCTCATTTGCACACTGAGCCTGCTGGGTATGGCTGTCATTCACTCCAACCATATATTGGATAATGGCTTAATTGCTTCATTTCATTGACTTTGTATTAAAATAGTACTACTCCTTCCCATCTGATTCCATACGTAGCATGTGTTCAACAGCACAGTTAACTCCCCCATTCAGCATGCAAATCCACATAATATTTCAGTTTTCTTTGATTTTCCCTACAGTGTACTTGCATTATCACAAGAGGAACCCACTCGCATAACAAAATGTTACAGTCTACAAGCCATAACTTAAAAGAATAAGAGCTTTTGCTGTTTTTCTTGTATTCCTGTCCTGTTTTTTGATAAATTATGATGTCTGCTGGGCCAAGAGATGAATCAATCCAAACAGTATACAAATCATAACTTCTGGCAGTGGCAATGATTCACAGCTCTGGCTGACAGCTAGAAGTATAGCTTTGAAATGCTGGTCTATTTTTCACACAAATAGCAGGGGTTTAAAATTATACATTGTTCCTATTGGTTGTAAATGGCAACAGAAAGCTAAAGCTACAGGGGTGCATCAGTCCTGATTTAGGTACAGTATTCTGTGGGAAAACATAAGAGGCTGTGACAGACGAGAGCGCGCCAGCTGTAGCTGTAGCCTTTATCTTGGTGCGGGCTTTATTCAGAATCCAGGTGGCCGGATGCCAGTTGGGGCTTTTCTATACAGTAGCAGAGTCAACAAATTGTGTCAAAGAGAGAACAGAGAATTTCACACTTATCTAAAGTGCTGATGTGGTTCACTGCCTGCAGGACCTCAGTTTGGAAGCAATGCATGCTTATAGGAAGCCCATGGAATCAGAGAGGACAAAATAACAGGAAGTAGACGCAGGGGGACTTTCTCTGGCCTGAAGGAGTTGTCTGAGGGAACACCACAGCTCTGACGAGTTTACGTCTGAACTCATACATTCAAGGGCATTTCTGGTCGTCAGAATTGCTCTAAGAAGGGGGTCCCACCATCTCAGAATCCCATCACTCTTTCAGCTGTGGTCCCCATACGCACTGAGACCTCATACTGATCTACTCTTTTACACACACGACCCATGGGAGCAAAGGGGAAAACCGCAGCTGTAAGACAAACAGAGATCTGTGCATAGTCTATGCTGTTAGTGGTGTTTTCTGCCGCTTACTTGAGGGACCACGATGGAACCAGACCAGTTCTGACAGCTGCAGATTTCCTTTTCTGATCCATGCTGACAAGGAGTGATAAACCAGGGAACAAAGCTGGCTCCCTCACCATGTAATGGCGCTTATGATGATGAAAACGTGTCTCTGTTATGAGGCAGAGAAGACAAAGGGTTGGATCTAATCCAACCATTCCACCAGTCACCATTAAAAAAATCCTTTACAGGGTGAAAAAAATTGCATAGCCGTTAAAAATTTTGGGGTAAACACAATGTACAACATGCCCCCTGGTGTACATTTGAGTTAATTAGATTTTATCAAACTACAAAGTAGATGGACTGAAGAACATTTTGTTTTTGTATTGATGATTTAAAAGAAACAATGAAAATGTTGTTTCCCTGTGTATGGGTAGGGGGAAATATACTCAGACTTGTCTTTTTTCATATTTTAACAAAGAAAGATTTTGATAAGACACCACTTTCAACCTCTAAGCTCTAAAAAGCTTACAAAAACGGGTTCAGATGGGTGGCAAAATTGAGAACAAGTCAAAAGTTCTTAGATCAGTGGATCTGTAGATCTTATTGAACACTGTATTGAAAGGGGGTCCATGTGAAATCGTATCTGTCACAAAAGGGCTTTTGAAGATCAGAAGGAAACAACAGCAAAAATGAGTTAACGCAGTGCAAGGTCAGTTTATCTCCCTACACATAAAGGAAATACAATTAAAAAAACTACTTTAAAAGGAATGCCCTCACAATGAACCGGAGGGAGTCATTGGAAGGGCGGTTTCCAACAAAAAGTTTATCTGAAGGAAGAGTGGATTTAAAAGGATATTTTCATTGGACTGTTTTCCAGATCCAACATGTTCAGGGGGAGGTGCGATCAGAGTGTCTATTGTGACTGGCTATAGGCAGTTTGCTGTGATACTTTAATGAGTTAGATCTTGCATTTTTTCATTATATCTTATCTCCTGTGGAAGAAAAGGCATTCATTTATATTGCAAACCCTTTTCCTGCATGATATACAAAGGAATTATGGCTGTTTTTTTCCAAACAACTATTCAGAATGAAATTTCATCTATTTAACAGCAAATAAGCCTATGTTTCATCTACATTTGCTAAGCTGTATGCTATAATAATAATACTACATCATTACAAGCATCTATGTTTTTCTCCTCTCATAACATTCACTATATAATTCACTTTCTTAGGGCTTGTTACCCATGGTAAAGGCAAATCGACTACTGTTATTGCTATGGTTTGTGGTAATATTAAATACTTGAGAAGAGTATGTTCTTAGGATTCAGAAATGCCAGGGATGCAAAGGTTTTGTATGAATGTATGCTGTATTGAATTAATATTATTCAGTCCTATGCGATGGTCCATCATCTAATGTACTGAAGCAATAATTGTCATGGGATAAGACTGCAGACTGTAATCAATATGGATACACGATAAAACACTCTGGGAGAAGGCGACCTCAGAAAGAGCTACACAGAGCAGCAGCCACAGGACTGAATGGCACATCTTCTGCCTCCGTCTCCTTTCAGTTTTATTTACTTTCATGTGGCAAGTGATAGAGGGACATTGGATCATCCGGTCCGATTGATAGCCATTGTTTGGCAAGCTGATTTGAATCTGATGCTCCTTGCAAGGGCTGGGAGCAATTTTCCTCTGATGATTGGTGTGAGGTGAGTGATGTGGCTGCCCTGGGATCATGCAGGCTCACAGGTTAGAACTAAAAGGACGGCAATGTGTAATAACCCTTAGGTGATTGGACCTGTAGCCGCAAAATTTTGTGTTTGAATGCTGGGCTGGGCGTGGCTGCACTGTGGATCACAACCAGAATTCATTCAGTTAATTAATATTCAGACTTTCAAAATGCATGAAAAAATAATTATTCCCAACTTTAAATAAAGAAAATATTTGTAAAAACACTGGGAAGCAAAAATAACAAGCACAGATGAATAAAATTGACTTTAATCGTTTAATTTTCTCTTGTTATGGAAGGACAAAAAAGCGAAGATACAAAAATAGGTTTGTCTCAGAAATGAAACTTATCTCAATGTGAAGGGTGATAAAACTTCTCACTCCTCAACATCTGGCAAAGACTGCACTTTCCCTTTCACACACTAACAGGATACACAAGCTTCCTCAACTCCTTCTTCTACAAGTAGAATGACACACAATGTCACCCCTGCTGTTTTGAATCTGCCTGACCTTTGACCCCCCCCCAGGCCTCCCTGGCTCTCTTCACACTCAGGGATCTGCTGCTTTGGGCTGGGGAGGAGCCTTTAATACAGGGGCCCTTATATGCGGCTGGCTCAAGCACAGGGGACCTCCCCTTCTAGTTTTCAGCAGCTTCTGTAGAGTTGATTTATACAGTCTGCCAGCAGTACTGGCACAGGTTAACCTGCATAAAGTCTTTCTTTAAGTTAAGTTGTTTTTTTTAAATCCGCTGATGTTATTACAATTACAGTTAATGGTTCAGCTGTATTATTGTTTAAATAACATTTTACTTGAAACAATGGCACAATGTGCAAACCACAATGATGCAGACAAGAAAAATAACATGGCAAATGTTAAAATAATAATTGTTATTATTATCTTGAGTATTATCCAAAACTTCACTATACTTGAACGAGAATTCTAGTTTTAAGAAGTTCTCCAAACATTTTAAGATCACAGAGGACAGTCAGATTATGAAGTTTTCTCTACATGGTTTGATATAATTATGTGGGAATGTGAAGTGTGTGAATTTGACTTAATCAGAGGTATCCTATTATATCCCTAATTTTGAAAGAAAAAAAATCACGTCAATGGTTTTGGCCAGAAAAAAAAAATAATAAAAGAGACCTGCATACAGTAAGAAGAGATTACTTGTAACAGTTTTTTAACCACCATTTCCAACACACAGCTGGATTGCCTTACAGTAATGCAGCCCAGTGGACACGATAAGCGAGGCAGAAACCTCTCAGTCTGGTAGCAAGCTAATTATGGTTACCCTTTCCTATGATCAAGATCTCTCACAGGGCGCTAATCTGTCTGCTGGCTGCATTCAAATGAATTTTTTTTGAAAAAGAAACAAACCAATAATCTTCCACTTAGCCACTCTGGTTCTGATGTAGACAAGTCACTTTGCACAGCCCACTAAACTCATTTGGGGGGGATGGCAGGTCTTTTGCAATCGGTTGCACAATGAGGCCCCCTCATTTTCTGCTGCAACATCATAAAAGTGCCCCTTTTGTTACATTTCCATCCTTAAAAGAGCCCTAATCCTTTTTTTCTTTTCACGGAGGCTCTGCGGCGAATTCCACAGGGACATCCCCTTGGCCATGCGGGCTCGGAGAGACCCACTCAGAGAGCAGCATGCAAGGCCTTTGAGCCTTTCATCTCCTGCCACTCTCCCGAGAACATTAAATCGCACTTTTCATCCCCCTCACCGTGGGGGGAAAGCCCCCTCAAACAGCGGCGGAGAAAGAGAAATTCCTTCAGTCCAGCCTGCGGTAGAATTCCACTGTCACGCTGGCCTCACCCCGGACAGACGGAGAATCAAACATGGCCTCCAGCAGGTGGGGGAGGCGGTAAGGGTCACTACACGGGGAAAAAGGGGGAGCCGGCCGTGCTTCAGAGGAGGCACCGGGGGTTTTCCCTGCTGTAAATGAAGTCGTCTGCAAAGGCCCACCTCTTTGTGTGATTTTCCTACGGCTGGTGGCTCCATTTACAGGGGCGTTTCGCGGGGGACTCTCCCCCGCTGGTCCAGCACCGCGCTGCAGCAGTGGCAGTTGTGTTTCCACGTGACAGCCTGTAAATAATCACGTGTGCATATCGCCCTGACAAGAAAACATGCTAAGTTGCTTTTTTATGCTTTTCTGATGCTGGTGCTCCCATCTCCTTTGTTTGTGTGGCTGTGTGTTTTGAGATAGTTGAAAACTTCACTCTGAAGTTGCACTGGATGCTGGGTGCTTCAATGAGGTTGTGAATGTTTACCTGTATAAAACAACCTATCAAGATTGCATGTTCTCCATGTTACGATATTCAGTGCCCATGGTACATGGCATGATTAGATATTTCAAAACAAGAATGAACTGATTCATATTTTCACACTATATTTAATATATTTTAAAATTTAATATATTTAATATGTATAACACAGTTTTAAATAGTAAATGCTTCTTCATAGGTCTAAGCCATTAAAAAGAAGGCTGCCTACTTTAAGACACATAAATAAGTTAAATGCCAAAAGTTCTCCACATTTGCATTGAGTAAAATAGAAATGGTTGTGTATGTCCAGTATGTGGTTTGTAGCATTCTGTAGGAGTGCACTTAGCAAAGTTATTCAAACTTTAACCAAAAGTCATTTATCCTCCAAGCCTAAAAACTCCAACACTATCAATACAGAATATTTACCATACTTTTACAGAAAAGATACAGTAACTATGATTAAACCTAGGTTAAAATTCACTGTAGGAGACACTGTCACAGTGATCAAAGAATAAACTGAGATGTCATGGAATTCCATGATGCCATATTCAGCACTGCCACGGTTATGACACATTGCCACTAATATCAGCCACTTTGCTAATGGAGTACTGTACTAACAGCAACTGGGTATTGACAAGGCCTTGAGTCCTCCTTCCCATTTTATGGATTTACAAAGTGCAGATGAAGCAACCTAAACAATACAGCCTAACCTGAACAACCTAAACAATATGAGGTGGTAGTGATTGGAGGGAATGCATGGCAACTTATTTCTTCCACACCCAGAGTCCAGAGAGGCCTAGTAAATACTGAATAACCTTTTATAAAATTTTCTATTTCCTGTTTGAAGTGTTTTTTTTATATATATATATGCTGTAATTAATGTCCCATGACATCCATGACCATGGAAATTTTCATAGAGAGGGACATACTGTACCACTGCTACAACTATGTGATACAATTGCTGCTATTACTAACACTTCCATTGCCCCTGCTATTACAAAGAGAGGTAGGAGAATCCAAATAAAATGAACAGGAAGAAGAAAGAGAATCAACATAACAGCTGTCAATTCAAATATCAAGATGAAATGAAAAAAAAAAAATCAAATCCACTCCACTTGCTGTCAGGCAGTTTGAGACAGTAAGATCATTGTAATTCAAGTGCTTACATCTCCTGAACTACAAAAAAAGGCCAAAGAAGAGATGAATCACTGCAGAGCCACAATGGTGTCCCTCATGGCATTGTGGCTCTGAATCACCCCAGAGCCATAAAAGCATCCCTCATGGGCTGGTACTGTGAGAATACATACACTGGGATCAGACACTTGAAAAACTTTGCTGGAGGAAAGAAGAGAAAATAAAACTAATGATAATGAATTTGGGAGCGTAACCATACTGTATAATCGACTTTGTTGTGATAATGTCCTTATTTTCAAATATGTAGGCTACACTATCCTCTCTGTACCCAAAACCATAACCAGATCAATTCTTGCACAGTGTCAGTTTTGTCCTCACTTATCAGCTGGACAAGTACATCTGTGTTCAAGAGTGGGAAAGCATGTAATTAAATTAATATATTGTATTTCTGGAGCATTTTAAGCACATGAAAAGGACTGTTATTGTTGAACAGTTCCCACACCCACATACATACACACACACCAGAAAGGTCTACATCCTTTTTAAGAACATTCATACTATAGATATTTGTCTCTTTTTAAGTGTGGAGTACCTCTGACAGGTGCTCGATAATTTGAACTGGCTTCTCATTTGAAATACTTTACGCATTCATTTTTCTCTCTTCTCTCTTCATTTTTCTCTATCATTGCATATTGCATTTAATACTCTGGTGCAAAGTGGTGTGCCTGTGGAGGCCATCGGCGAGTGACTGAGATACCACTGTCTGGTCGTTCAGACAGACAGAGGAGAGTAAAGGCACACCAATGAACCCACTGTAACCATATTCTCTCAGATGGTCCAAAAAATATCCCACTGAGTGCACTTTTGTTGTTCTGGAACTGTTGTTGGTTAAATGTTATAAATGCGTGCCATTTATTGGATCAAGAATCACGTAATTAAATGAATATCCAACTTTTACCGTTTTATTGTTATGTTTCACACATTAAGAAATATGGCAATTACCTGGGTTTGTGAGGTTCTGTTGCGGTCATTAATAATCTACATTGCAGGTTGATTCCAACTCCATTTGTCTACACTTGTTAGTGGTGGAATAACATAATTCTCTTCTCCTGATTAAATGTCTCATCATTTCAGGGTGAGAAAAGACTGATTTGTATTATGCTTGCTAGGATTAGCGGCTTGCTGGTAAAGGATGGAGAGAAGCAGTTGTGTGGATCTGAAGCGACTACACAGGGCTTCACAGCATCCCTGTAATTGGTTAATCATATGGCACCTGCCTCATGGGTGTTCCTGATCATTTGCAGTTCTGGTTGTGTGCATTTGGCTTTGTGCATGGCTATCTTTATATTTTCATTTTCAGTTTCATGAATACAACATATTCACTTAGTGCATTTATAAAATATGTTCTTAAGGATAATGGCATGCTTTCCCCCCTTATTGCCCAGTCTTCATTCTTAAATAGGATACACTGACCTTCATGTTGCGCCCTCACACAACAACACCTTATGCAGTGTCAAGGACAACTGAGAAAAGGTGTCCCCCTGTTCATCTGCATTGCTGGGGAAAATGAACTAAAGAAATGTGAGGAACATAATAGGATTTACACAAGAATGTATACCTGTATGTTAACATCTGCACACACGCTATTTCATTCACATGATTTATTTACCTTGCAGACATACTTATCTAGTACAAATGACAACAATTCTTAACATAACTTTTAACTATCCATATACTATTCACGTATAAGCTGGATACATAATTCAAGCTACCTTGCTCAAGTGTAGAACAGCAGCGCCCCAACTGTGACTCCAATCTACAACCTTTGGATTACAGGTTCAGGGCTTTAAACGTGACACCCAAACGCATGTCCACACACCACACTAATGGGGTAGCTGTTGTAGTTTTATGTTCACATCACTTTGTGTCGGGTGCCTCTTCATCCCTGCAGATGCACAGCAGCAAGTGATGACGATACGGGGACAAATCTCGGCTCTACCTTCTCAAGAAGCCATGGATCTTTACAAGAAACCCCACACGGTGCTCTGTGTCTGTGTCAGCGCCTCATTACAGTGCCAGCCAAAGTCAGAGGAGAGTGCCTGCAGAGCATTGCCCTAGACAGCACCACAACTGGAATAGTCTGAGGTCAACAGGGCAATAATTACTTTCAAATGTCACTGTACAATAAAATACAACAGTTCATCTGGCAGACGGCAAATTAGCTTTGACCATGGCGTAATTACCCTTTCAAGCAGAACTATTAGAGGAGATCAAATCTCCTTGTTCAGTGTTTGAAGAAAGGCCATCAGAGTACTCTCCACCTGACTAACATGCACGTGTCCCATTTTGTGACATAAGTGATTGCCCCTATAGTAGACATTTTTTATATTTGACTCTGGAATTGAAAAAGTTTAATAACCTGCCAGCTTTATCTTAACCATTTAAAGTCATTGTATTGCCTTTCCTCCCCTGCATATATCCCTTATTTTAATTTCACTGGAATTTTCCAGAGTCTTTTAACAGATAATTCTGTCTTAGATGGCCCCAACAACAGTATGTAGACAGATGCCCTTCTCAACAAACCACATCAAATAATATGACATGTTTTCAAAAAGAATGTGTGATGCCAGTAACTAAAGCATTTCTATGTTTCAAAAGGGAACTGCATTTGACATTACATCTTCATCTAGATCATCTTCATGTTGGTGATTTATGGTCATTTGTTCAGAGATATGCAGAGAATCACTAGCTTTCAAGTCCAGCTTTTATGCAGGATGGGGTTTACATTAGAACGACAGACAGTTTCGAACCACAAGGACAGTGCTGTAGGATCCATTTGCACCTCATCCATTTGTTTTTTGAACCATACAGCACTACTGTGGTGAAGAGCTAACACTGTACTGACAACCACTATTTTTGACATGAATATTCATAACAGCCCCTGCTGTGGGTTCCCCTTTTATTTCTGTTTATGGTGACAAGAAGATACAAGTTTGTGATGCTGGGCTTGGTATCCTAACACACATGGCTTCCTATAGGCAGAATGCCAGTCACCTATCATTTGCATCCTATGTGGTCACCATATTATCAGAATAATTATCACCACTTCCTGTTTCAAAGTGTTAATAAGGTGATCTAGTAAATGAGGGTCTCCTGCTTCTTCGCATATGGCACCTATCTAACACTATGAAGATTATAAACATGTTCATTATTTTGTATCTTTAACATAATATGCACACTATCAATGTCTGGGATTTCCAGGACAGATTAAGACCACAAACCTGTAATTGCAATGCCAGCACTTAATTCTAATAATCTGATTGCAATTACGCAGTGATTTTGATACAAGCCCTGAGCTACATAACAATAATTCAAGTGCGGTGGCTTGGAACACATTTTCTATTGCGCTTGTAAAAAGAATGACTTAGTCCCTGCTGATTGAGGGACCCTAACACTGGAATGCTCTTGTAATTAAAACACATTCATGCAGTCAGGTAGAATAATTTCAGCAGGGGTGTGCATCTAATTAATGTGCAGACACTTCATAGACTGAGTCACTATGGAACAGGACTCCCAAAAAGGTTTAAGAGTTGCCATAATCGTGGGCCCAAGTTTGACACCAGAATAATCTTTCATGCATAACAGGCCAAAAATGCAGGTTTATTGTTGATGCAATTCTCCAACACGGGGAAAATGTGGAAATGAGCAGTTAATCAAATATTATCAGATTTTATTATACAGCAATTTTTCATGCCTGCTAGGTAATTACCGAAGTGTATCAATGCACAGACTCAACACTTTCACACACTCATTTACTCATCATTCATGGAAGACTATGAGAGAATATAGTTTGATTAAAGCTCATTGCATGCAACAAACACACACACGATACCATTGTGAAGTGATGCTCTGGTGGTGTGTGTTTAGTAGATATAAGCAGATATAACCTAGACAGTATAAGTACATTTAAGGGACTTCAGGGGTCAGCAGTGCATGGAGTTGACTCTTTAAGAATGTAAATTAAGTCTCCATTATTTCAAGCAGGTTTTCCTTGAGCCACTGAGGACAAAGAAGATGAAATATTCTTACCGAGTATATAACTGCCAGACCAGTACCTGACCAAAACTCTGCAATGTATTTGTGCATAACATAATTAGGACTGTCTGACCCTTTATGTACATGTTTGCTTCTTTGTTGATCTAAGAAGCCTCAAAATTGCTTTCCCATTTATCAAGTAGATCAGTCTAATATCACATTATTTAAATGACTGTTTCTTCATTCAATGAAATGGCCATGAGGTGGATTATATGATGTTCATGAAAATATTAATTGTGACACTGAATTAACTGCACCGCAATTAACCAATCATATCAAAAGCAGATCTTCACTTCCTGGGGGATTAATTACCATGTCAAACTGAAACACCAGACTGTTAAGACAGCCACTCATAATCTCACTTTCTCACGAAACAAAGGCCATGGATCTAAACAGCTCCCCCCCGGGATGCTAAACACTCAAGGAAAGCACTTAAGATCAGCCCCTTCAAACATGTCTCAGCTCACCATTAAAACCTAATTGGCCCTCTACTATTTCAGCAGACCATGCAGTAGGCAAGATCAGGGGGGCAGTATCCCAGCCCTAAGATCCTCCTTTTGCCCCACCTGTCACCCCCCTCCCTCTCTATGATTATAGGGGGCACTTATTCTGCAGGGGGGGCTGAACTTTGACAGTTCTGGTTGAACAAGCAAACAAACTTCGTAAAGCTTAATGACAGAATCCAAGGCACAACCCATGTGGAAATATTCCCTCTGAAAGCATTTTTTTCAATACCCACAACTTGCAATGTAATCCCAAGAGGAAAATGAAGAATTAATCAAATAAAAATGATTTGCAATTAAATTATATTTATGCTTTAGGTCACTTTGCCTTGGATATCAGTGGAAACCCCAAGTAGAAACATAAGCTCAACAAATCACTATTTAATTAGTCAAACAATTTCACATGGCATGAAACAGAGATGAAGTCAACACTTGGATATTTGAAAAGTTATTGCATGTGGTAAATTTTGACCCACAGTAAGTTAATCACATTCATAGACATTATTCAACTTCACATTTAAGGAGTTATTAGAGATTAAGGCTTAAGAAACGTCGCACCAGAGAGTGCTGTCAAATTCAAATTTTCAACACACTGAAAGTCAAACTGTGAAGCTCTACATTACTTGTTTTTACAGGAGACAATCTGTTGGATATAGTATGATCATGGTTCAGCTTGGTATTCATGCTTGAATGCTTTCTATATGACTCAAAATGCTTTCTGCTATGCACACCCCCACTGGGTAGCTGTATCTACAATATCAAACCCTCTGCACAAAAAGTCCTGACAGTGGACGTAATTTGTTTTGCCGTTATTGGGAAAGTGAGTACA
Source organism: Megalops cyprinoides (assembly GCF_013368585.1). Classification (NCBI taxonomy): domain Eukaryota; kingdom Metazoa; phylum Chordata; class Actinopteri; order Elopiformes; family Megalopidae; genus Megalops; species Megalops cyprinoides. The sequence continues at coordinate 20,521,797 of NC_050587.1, read as the reverse complement.
TGATTGAGAGTGGTGTGTCAGGCGTCTGCCCAAAGCCACTCTCCCAAGAGCAATGTTAGCACAGGTCAACGAAACTGAAATTATTAATCACTGTGGGCCTGCAAAGGGGCATCATATGACATCTGATTTTCACATTTGGCTGCATATCTACAATTGACACAAAGTAATTGTGAGGCGGGCATTAAATCTAACTTTTCCCTTAACTTTGACAAAGTGTTTCATTTTGACAATGCATTTTGAGAAGCAGTTACCATGTTTTTCAAGATTTCAGTGACCACCAAACTTGTGATAAAGTGAGAACGAGGCATTGTTCTTCCAAACTACCCCTTGCATTTCTTCAGTGTTGTCAATGATGCAGATTGCTGTATGTTGCAGAGCATGAAATGATATGACAAACCATTGTTTGTGACAGTGTAGTGTACAGTTGCACTGTAAACTCATACAAATGGAAAATATTTACTGATTCACACAAAGAGTCAAGTGGGCATCAGCAACGAATGTGTTATCTCATGACCACATATCATGAGAAAGAGATGGAGAAAGAGATAGAGTGAGAGAGAGAGAGAGAGAGCGAGAGAGTGGGGGGGGGGGGGGGGGGGGGAGCTCCCCTTTATGATAAATAGCAGGGGAAAAATGAAACCTCAGAATCAAAGTTATCCACTTCAAGGACCTGCACTTGGCCTTTGAATTCCCTAGAAGAGGTTCTTGTCCATACAGAAAGAGAGAGACAGAGGAAAAAAAAAAACATACTGGTGAAAGCAAGTACAGCTAAACCAGTTCAGCATGAAACTGCCTCTTTTCTTTTCAGGGGGAGATTGCAGCTCTACAGTCAATTGACCTGCTTCCAAATAATCTACAGAAAAAAAGAAGAATGAAGCTTAACTCCTCTGACAAGAGCAGTTTTTGCACTCTTGTACACAAAGAGAAGGATGAGGAAAAAAGATGAGAGGGTTGGCGGCGTTGTGCTGGCCCACTTAAAATGTTATTTCCAATTGAGTAAAATAAAATGTTTGACTTGGCACACGAGCTGGCATGCGTATCATATCAGTAGGGAGTTTAATCAGGGAATGCCAGCTTTTCCAGTGCCCCTCAGAAGAGCATTAGCCTCAGCCAGTGACCTCCAGACAAAGTGGGTGGTTTAGCCTTCAGATAGAAGACAGAAATCATAAATAGCCCTGGCCTTGGATTTTTTGATGTTCTTTTGCATTTACACAATACTAAAATAAACACAGAGAAACCAAGTCTTACATGACATGAAATGATAGCTCTGAACTGGACGGGTGCTTGATGTATCAGTAGTCTTGTCTACACAAACATGGTGATATGAAAAATGTGTTATATTCTATATTCTTTCCTAATCCTGACTAAATAGGAACAAAGAAAAACAAGCTATAAAAGAAAGCAAATGTGTATATTGGATATTGTTTTCCAAACTCTCTACTAAAAAAAAAACATAAAAATGATATGGCAATTTTAGTAGGACTACACAGATAAAATTCAGATTTTTCTCAAATAATGAACTGTAATCTAGAAAATATGGGTTTATTCACATTTATTCACACATTTGTAATTAATATTTTATAAATAATTTTCCAACATGGATTGTGTGGAAGATGTTTACCATTGTGTGTTTTGAGCTTCTGGCACCTCTGAGTGGGAATTTTGAATTTCTCCTGTCAGAATTGCAAACAAGAATTTGGATTCGAAGAAGACTTTTTTTGTAATCAGTAACACAGTTTGACACGTTCAGCAGACTTCAAAATGAATGAAAAAGAAACTATCTTCACATGTAAATAGTAACACATTTTATTGTCTACTGTTACATTGTCATTTAATTACATTTAATGGACACCTGTAAGCTTTCACACACACATACACACACACACACGCATACACAGACACTGCAACACACTTAGACACAGGAATATGCACACATCTATGCATCCTGGCCACCGCTAAACCCTCCTGCTGCTGCCAGTTAGCGTGTGCGTCTGGCTTTGCTGCTTTTCTGATGTTCTAGGACAGAGACAGCCACCCCTGGAGACTCTGGGTCTTGAGGAGCAGTGGAACGGCCGGCTCCTTTCCGCCCCCTGTGCTGCAGAAGCAATCTGTTTCCTATATCATTGGCTGCTTTTACAGCACTATGCACAATAAAACTGCAATTGAGCGGGAAATTAAGTTAGGGGATTGCTATTTGGCAGGAGGGAACGGCCCATGGTCCTTCCCCATACAAGGACCATTAAATATCAGAGAAGTTTCTAGATAAATTTCCATCTCTGCTTCCTCTTTTTTTTATTATTATTTTTCAGTGTGGATGGGAAGCAGTGTATCCCGATGGGTATTTGAACAGCTTGAGTCATGTCGGCCTGGGAACAGTTTCCTGGTGATAGAGAACCCTGGCATGGGCTTTAAACATTTCAACAGTTAAATACGGAACATCTTTCTCCAGCCCTGAGTGTTCTCCTCCACCGCTTCCTCTACACAAACAAACAGGGGGACAGTTGCTTAAGCTAAGCTTCTTTGAATTAACAGATGTGGGAGACTTGTTTCTTTTTCTTTCTCTTGTTCTTTCCTTCTTTCTATCACCCCCTTCCTTCCTCCCTCCCTGTAATTCGTTCCTCCTTCCTCCTTTAGTCTCAGCTTTCATAACAAATGATGACATGTGTCTACGGGAGGGATGCATTGAGTGACAGAGTGAGAGCTGGAGTTAAAGTGCTCATTAATCATTCCGTCTCCAATGTGAAAAACTGTTCATCTCTTCTCAACACCAGTGGTTTTTTGGGGAATCAATTATTCAGAATCAAATGTTTCTGGGGTGAAAACATCTTCTATACAGCCCAGGCACCATGATTTATCTGCTATCTGCTATACTCTACCATCTACATGGACTCATTGTGGAGAGGAGGAGAGACCTCATCTGAAGATACTTGTGTAAGTGACACTAAGTGTAAAACAACTGCAAGTGGTATCACATAAACATGCCTCATGTATGGCTCTCTTGGATAGTAAGGATGAATAATATGGATTTGGACAATTCACATGCATGATGTTTTTACTGCAGTTGTACCCTTGAAGAATGTACTTAACCTCAGTTAATATCCAGTTGTATAAACGGATGATCTGTCAGCTCTGTAGGTTGCTCTACATAAGAATGTAGTCTGCTATTTTAATGTGTTATTCTTGACAATGTTTACTATTTTTGACAGGTTTTAAGAAGAAACTACATTTTGTCCCTTGAGTGTCATGTCATACTGATCTTTTGGCAATCAGAGTGTAGTATAATCCTTTACTAGCCATGATATTGATGATGCTTATTATGTAATAAAACAGTTGGATGTGTCATGGAAACAAAAACATCAAAAGAAAATCATCTTAATTATGCTGTTCTTTCAGTGATAAATTTTATTCCCTTTATTCCCAAAACAAAAATTTATTGTATTCAGTTGAATGAAATTCAAAAGGTACCCCCAAATTAACCAAAACCGAAGCAAGTGCACTGTAGTAAAAATGTTGTACTGACTATCCCCTTTCCTTGCCTGCGAGCTGCAGAAAGATCTCAGCAGCTCGTGATAAGAAGCAAAACAAGGATCAATTCCCGAGGCGGTTGATGGGCAGACAAGCTATCGTTCACAATGCGGTGGCTCGTGCAGGAACAGAGTGATAGAAAGATAGCGCGGGATCTGCTGCTGGTGGAGAGGTGTTCCTTAAAGATGTCACGCCTCCAGCTCCTCAGAGTTATCTGCGACAGTATGTCAAGCCTGTCGAACCAGCCTGGAAATGTTATACTCCACCTCACAGGTACGGGGTATTGGCAAAGCAATCCAGAGTGATACAGCGCACCCAGATAAAATATTGGCTAAACACTGCCGCTCCATTACCCGCAGTCAGCGAGTGTCTTCACCTCCATCCATCCCATCTCCATTCTCACTCTGTAAATACAACACAGTGGTTTCTTTTCCTGCAAGGCAGAAAGGAAGACTGACCAGAGTCCTGATGCCCAATAATGTCTTGCTCTCTGGGGGCAGTCTTTATTATGAAAGACTACACTTCAGTTTTGAGCAAATGTACCACATGAAGCAAGGTGTGTGGTTACTAAAAAATGCTCATAGACATAAACTGTGCATTGACTCTCTGTGATTCTGTAGAAGCTGACTATACATCATATTTAAAACCAGGAAATTCTTATGAAGTTATAATAACAAACAATAAATAATAATGATACAGAAAATTCCCAGCTATATGGACAGTGGTAAGGACTAGGAGGGTGCCAACATCACATTAAATAGGGGTCAGAGTAACATCATTTTGGCTTGTTGCACAACTGGCCCTGTCAGACAGCTGGGTGAACCTCAACTCCGCGCCAGGATCTGGGTTCATCCGCTGAGCCCTGGAGTGACAAGCCACAGCATTAAGCCAGTCGTTTATTTAATTAACTGTTCCGCTCATCCACCTGCCGTCCTCGGTATGCTCAGGCTCCTGTCTCACAGACACCTTGCGTGTGGGCGCTGCGATTTCACCGTGCCCCAGAATAAGACTCTAATGACTCTCTCTCGTTCCTGCAGTCAGCCCAATTTCATCCAGCTGTTTGACACAACTGAACCTTGAAAAAAAGTGAGAGATTTTTCTCAGGGTATGTGTCTCGTGTACCTGTATCTTCTCTCCTATCAGGTTTAATTTCATAATTATTTTTATTGTGTAATTGTACTTAAGTTGTTAGAGGGTACTGTTTGTGTACGTATTTATTTATTTTAGAAGATGCTCTTATCCAGAGCAGCCAGGGCCATCATTGTACAATATATCAAATGCACATCATAGGAAAACAGAAAAACAGCACCTGTGTAACAAGCTGATAAGGTGCTTAAATATAAGCATGCTATGGTCGCTGTTATACCTGGTGAATAAAAATTATCCTTAATTGCACCATTTTGACATCAAAGTGATGTGCAAAAGAGAAATCTATGCAAGCTGATATCATGGGGTTCACATGCTGCCAAAAATGACTAACTATAAAAGTCACAAACTTTTATGGAACCAAACAGAGAAACTACCCTCTCATACTGTCAGGCAGAGTCAAATATTCATGGTCATGTACATTTACACTTACATTTACTCATTTGGCAGATGCTTTTATCCAAAGCAACTTACAAGTGAGGTACAATACAACACAAGTATCACATACCCACACAGAGTCACTTTCAACACAGTCATACAACCATATTCTTCTGTTAGTAACAGTCCTGGTCATAGTCATATAGTTATAGTCATATACTATGGTGCAGGGTCCAAAATGAATTAGAATTTGAATACATTTCTGCAATATGCTTTGTAATGCCTTCCCGCTGGCATGCAATCAGTAGATTAAGTTGTGACCAGTGGCGAACTTTTTTATTTGTAATCCCATTGTAAATTGATATTGCAAACACAGACAGGTCTTAACAAATGTTTTAGTATCTCTAACGATGGTTCCCACTGAATGCTGAGAAGATTCAGCCGCAGACCCAGCATGCCTTGCTGCCTGTCGTAGATTTCCATGATGTCGCTGCATTGCTCTGCCTCCTCCCGCATGTCCTCACACAGGTTCACCACTTCATTGCAGTCACCTCTCTCTGACTTCCACATCAAAACAGCTTTATTCAAATCCCGTCTTTGATCTTCCTCACAGCGCTCCCCTGCTCCACCCTGGTGTTCTATTTAAAGGAGACCATGAGGGCACTGAGATCCTGTCACACAGAGTAGGAAGCAGCTTCCTTAGTATCTTTTATCACACACACACACACACACACACACACGCCCCCCTGCTCACACACACACACACACACACACACGCCCCCCTGCTCATACACGCACACACACAGACATATACAGTATATATATAGTGGGCCTGCGGTCCCACTTCTCTTCCTGCCAGCAGAGCTGGGTGTCCTTGTTTGGAAGTGCCTTCAAGATAAATTATGGATGCAACATGAAAGCTGTAAAATTTGTTGCATCCTCTATTATCTCCATGTTAAAGGCCACAAAAGCTCTTCGGTGAAGTCAGCCATTAGGAAATGACAGGTATTGCTACCCGCCTTTCTTTATAGTCTATTACCTACACTGACAGCGGCCTGCGCCGAGCCACAGTGCAGCCTATCATATTATTTGCAGCTGAAGTCAGCCACTGTGTCATTTCACCTCATTTTCTTGACAGTGCCTCCATAAATCCGTTCAGCTGCAGGGGACCTGTCGACCACCTCGATTATCTCCGCAGCCTGAATGGATCCTGAAATGCGTGTGACGGGAATGAACCACGAGGGATCAGATACAGTAGCCGGTCTGGCTCAATACAGTCATCTCTGTGATGGAGCACCGAGTAGTGCTGGGAGTTTATGGCTTCATGAACCACAATAATGGGCGGAGTTATTCTGTGTATCCAGAGACTCCTTGGTTCGGGGGACCATGGGACCTCAAACTCTCTGTCATTTATACCAACTGCAATGTGAATTTGTGAGTTTTTACTATGCATCTGGATGAAAGTAACATAGCTGAGCAGCTGAACTACTCTACATCCAGAATTATCGAGATCTGACTTTCCATCCACCTGTATCGCACTCATGGCGCAAGCTTTGGCTTCCATCTCTTCGGGTTTTAGGGAAATCCAAAGTTTAGAGAGGCCACAGATGGAGCTTGGTTTGATATCTTTCATTACACTGACATGAGACAGGTCTCTAACCACATTTAAATATAGTGGAGTGATCAGACACATCCTCAACTCCACACCCCTTCCAAGATATTGGCTCTTGCTTCCAGGTGGATGGAGCAGAGTTCATACAATTGCCCCTGTGTGCCTGTACATCTGCCTGGTAGTAGAATAACAAGTTAAAGAGTTACAGATTTGAATGAAACTTAAAATAAGTTTTAACACAGCTACGACTGTTGCTAAGGAATACACTGGACCATAAATAAAGAATACAGAAACCCTGCAGAAGCATATATTGGTTTTTTTCAATCCAAGATTATAAAATACTTTGAAGAAGGAGAAAGGAATTTTAAAAAAAAGTGAAAATTGACTAGAAATTTGTCATCATTGGTTTAAAAGTGCCCATAAGACTATGAAATGATTTGCATCTATCAGCTTTATAGCATCTGTTCCAGGGTCTCATTCAACTTTCTTGCCCTCCTTTGTGAGATCCCAGCGAGCCCCAACTATTTAAATTACCTCCTGCCCGCAGGACATTTTTTTCTGTAGCCTCTCTCAGGTCATAATGAGCTGTCCACACAAAAACCAGGGAGAAATTAGTGAGTCATTACCCAGGGAGACTCAGAGTGTTCCAAGGCCTTCCCCAGTCCTAAATCCTAATGCTCTCTCAGCCCAAAAGAAAAGGCCCAAACACCTCCCTATCAATTAGGGACAATTACTGCTTCACAGCTCGCATGGTCAAATAAAAAAGGCGTTCCCAAGCCAATCGGTGTGAAGGGGAGGGCGGTTAAACCAAGAGACCAGAGGTGCTCTTTTCAAAGCGAGTAGAGGCACACATTGAAAAAGAAGCAGCTAAGGAAAGACTAAGGAAAGATATGAAGACATATATAATAAAATCCTTTTGCTGAATATTTTCAAAATTGCCACAGCCAAAAGTCCAATTTCAGTGCGGCCACTTGACAAACTGAAGGAATATGTAGTGTTGTTCAGTGATCACAGATGGTGCAAGGTCAAGCTGGTCCATGTTGTCTTAGTGTCATTATTAACTAAAAAGTATCACTTTATCTAATTTGGAATAAATATATAATGCTAATTAAGTTGACTTTTACAAAAAGTGTTGAGTTAGAGACAAAGAAACTTGGTAACTGCTTGAATTCATAACTGTATGTTAAGGGTAAAGCATATTCAGGTGCAATGAGATTGAACAGACACCTGATCTGCTCATTTTAATTGCCCTGTGGGAGACAAATGGGAGACAAACATTGAGAGTTTAACTGTTAATCACATTCAGCAAGAGATATATTCCCATCTGCAGATTCAACACATTCAACAGCACATTCAACAAGAGATCTGTTTCCTTTCCACAGAATTATAAGCTGATTTCATATACACTGTATGTTCTCTTTATGGTTCTGTTGGACACATGGGAGGCATGTACAAATATGAGACTTCTCACTTCACTCTGAGGAAAAACTGAATAATTCCATCCAAAAAGCCACATGGGTTGCGAAACCTTACCCTACTGAATTGGTCGTTTGCCCTGCAAACATCACTAATGTCTGAGGTATTCCTCTGAGGAACTGTACTGTCAGAAATTCCATTGACTAAGAGATTTGCAGGAATCAACTGTGATAAAGCAGTGTCATTACTTTTACCCTAGCAAATTTCCATTCAGAAAACAGGAAATCAAGGAAAATAACTCTTCATTCAATTAATAAAAACTGAACAATTCTCAACCTCATCATCCAAAATATGATGACAGTTACTATATTATCAGGGTCTTTAAAACTGGTGGGAGTGATGATGGGAGTGATGATAATCTTTTTCCAGTAAATACATAGCCATTTAGTGAATGTGATCCTAATCAGCTTGCACACATGTTTGAATTTGACAGAGTGCTGCTCTGCATAGAGCATTGTTAAAATTGTCCAAATGGCCTGGTTATTGCAATGAGTTTGACAGAGAGGCATTCATCTTGCACAAACTCTTAAAGCACAACGCTAAGCGATACAAGTCTGCTGTTCTGGCGACTGAAAACTGCTTCAGTGTGTGGGTCCCATTTATTGAGCGGCAGTGTGCATCAGTGGTCCGTAAAGTCAAACGCAGTGTGAAGTGTCAAGCTTCATTCACTTTCAGCTCGAGTGCCACACCGGAGACACTGTTTACAAGGCCTCCGGTGACATGTTTTCCAGCTGCTTAAGCTTGGCAGACACATCTGCCAGAAGCTTTCAATAAACAAGCATTCCCCTAACATCTAGGGAACGTAACCTTTTGCTCAAGCTGCATTACTGTCTGAGGCCGACCGGTTGCAAGGCAGCGATTAAGGAATACAGGGATTCTTCAATTGGAGAAGGATGCTTTCCTATAAAACGTATGGGCATGTTGAAAATGTGTCAAACCGACATGACTATTGCAGTACTTGTTTTTATTTTTATTTATATATTATATATTTTATTTATTTATTTTTTTTTAATTATCTGCTTAAGCAATTAGTAAATGGTTTGTTGGTTCTGTTTCAAATTCTTTGTTAGCAAATCCAAGTCGACAATAGGTAGAAGATGGAAAAAAAAAATATATATATACACACATTCACACACATTCAAACTGAAAAAAGTTCCACAGTAGAAATGTGGCATACATACTCACCAAGTCTTAAATCTGTCAGTCCTTTTTCCTTGATATTTACAGATTATTAAAAGCAGTACATTGTGTCATGTTGCTGTTGTAGTCTTGACAGCTTTGTTTGTGGAAGCAGAAATAGAATCAAATAGTTATACTTATGACATTTTGATAAACTGGCAAACAGATGTAAACAGATTTAATGTCTTAAGAAACTTCAAGCGGTTAACTGATGTAGGCATTTACCAAAAAAAAAAAAAAAAAACTTTGTGTACAATTTGTACACACTACTGCTTATTGCTGTTGTGTGATAGCTTTCATTGTGATGTAGCTGTAAATAGAACAAAAACATACCACAAAGATGAAGTGAAATCAAACAGATTGTCAGACTACATAGTATACAATTTTTGCAGTTCTGGGCACCTTACTATATGGAGGAAATAGATGATCTTGACAAAGTACAGTGAGGGGCAAATAGACTGGTTCCTGGCTTCAAGCATAACTTAAAGATATACTTAACACGAGCTGTATGATATGAAAATCAGGCTTATTGTGTTGCCAACCAGTCTCAACTTCAACTTGCCGCTTCCTCTACATTATCTGTGATCAATGTGGCAGAGAAACTACTTTTTGTACAGACTATGTACTTCACAGTTAAAAATAGAAGTCTATGGTAACTTCAGATCCTTGACTTAATAAAGTAGCAACCACTTAGTGTGACCATGTATTCTTTCTATTTAGTTACTTTTTTTGCAGGGGGTAGTGTTTTTTTTTTTAAACTGCACATTTAGTGTTTTGCGGTTACAGTGGTAGTAAGGTAGCTAGCTTGCTGTGTGACAGTATCTGTGAGACTCTGCGGCTTTAAAGGCCGAGATATGAGCTGCTTTGATCAGCCCCAGGGCCGCTGTTAAATTACACGAGACAGCTCAGTGGGATACTCCTAGTCGGGCAACTTGAAGGAATAAAAACTACAGAGTTGGTCATGAAATTTTAAGATTCAATGTGGTAAAATACAACACACCATAAAAGAAAGTGAGTGGTCCAAATCTGCTTGTGGTAATATTTCTAAATTGCTCCTGTCTATAAAGTAGGCTTATCTGCATTTATTTTCCAGGGCTTTATCTGAGACATATTTATGAATTTTGACTCAGGGGCCTAAGTGCCTATAAAACCTGAGGAGGATCTCAGTGAAAGATGATGTGCCTCTTGAGGGACAAACTTACTATTACAGCTTTGCTCTTCCTCCTGACTTTGAAATATTGAGATGCGCTTCAGCTGGGCATCACCATAATTAGCTTCTAAATAACAAAAAACTGTTGATTTTTGGTGTATTTTATTTAATATACTCAATGAAAATACAGGGAACACCCATGACGATTAAAGAAAAAAGGAACACAAATGTACACACCAATTTCACATGTCAGCTTGTGAACAGCTGCCCTTGACTGAATGTTGGATGCAAGTCTTTTCTTCTTCAAAATGGAAAGATTTTTCTCAATGAATCTATCTAATGCAAAGTATCAGGAAATTAGTGTGTATTTAAGCTGTGAATACATTTTTTGCTTAAATGGCTCCTCAAAAAAATTCTTAATAATGCGCTGGAAAACCATCAGGCCCATCTTAAACATTGTAATTTTTCAGTTTTTCTTTTTTTTTGGGCCTTGGAATCTAAGTTTCTTTTCTCAACTACCGATTATTTAATTAATCTATCATTAATATTACTAATGATTAATGCATTCAATCGCAAGCATACATTGAAACATTACATATGATAGTTGACAGTAGACAGTATTAAAGCAAAAGGTTTCGAGAATTTGTCCAATTGCAATCCCCAATGTCCTTTAAAAGTCCTAAAGACAGTTACATGAAAATATTTTTGATGAACATAGATATAATGAGAGAGAGAAGGGGGGATGTGATCTCAGACTAAGCTATCAAAGTTCCCTGCCAAATCATTTCAGTGGTGTTTGAGAAATCTTTTACAAGCTTCTTTAAATGAATGGAAATATCCGTGTCTGAATTCCTGACTTCCTGCTGCGATAACTCCAGGCAGAGATGTCAATATGCAATGAAAATATTTCCACTTTTCAATAACATCTGACAGAGAAGGAACACTCAGATACAATGTGGGATGTTCAAAAATAAAATTCTGACATGTTGTCTCCTCGGCACAAATGCAAATTTTGCACACAATAGGACAGCTTCCTTATAGGAGTGCAATCATCGCTGTGGTATAATGGAAGCTGTAACACATTATGTGAGGAAACTAACAAGCTGACAGCGAAGGGACTGATTGTTTTTGAATTGTGAATCTTTGAAAGAGGGGTGTAAAATAGAACCAAGTCTCAATTGTGAAATGTCGCAGTTGTATTGCTTTGATTTTGTGTCAACATTCCTCTCACAGAGCATGTCTTCGATTTGCGAGAAGGATTTGACTAAAGGAAAAAAAGATGTTATTTTTCCTCTATACACATATTGACTGCTATTACAGAACTTTTATGCCTTTTATGTCTTTTTGTGCATTCTAGATTATACAATGCTTGCAACAACAAAAATTGACACAAACATATTGACTCTGTAGAAAGGAAATGCTATTCCACATACAGGAAAACTGTATCTGATGGTATGTGAGGGTATCTTAGACAACAAACCCAGTGATGTCAGGTAATAATCCACTCCCCATGTGGTTTTTATTATATTTATTGTAACTATCATTATTGATCATAAGCAGAAGCCAAATCATCTTCATCAGTGATGAATGATTTTCAGGTGTGAAGCATATAGTTGCTGATTAGTACAGTAAACTGGATAAACTGGAGCTCACTGAGAGTTATCATCAATATTCAGTATCTATTTTATTGCAGTCCCCTGCAGTAAAAAAACAGGTGAAGTTCCTCAGTATACTACATCAGCAGGGCCTGTCCTGGGATATGATTATGAACATGCAAACTCCATGTTTCAAATCCACATGGCTGCATCTACATCCTTGCTATAAACAAAAGGCATAAAGCAAATTACTGTTGTCTAACTTCTGTGCATCATATTTCTAGTAGCACAGACTACTCACTGTTTTGCATGACCTGGAACTACAGTCAAATATGAAATGGTCAGATGTCCAAACTGAAAAATACTGGGAGACCACAGAGAGGGTGAATGTAGGCCATTTGCTTCTTTGAACATGGATCCTGCTTCATTGGCCTGTAAGATGCAACCCTCCTAATACACCCTCATTTGCATCTGCCATCTTCTCACCTATTCATGGCCCCTAAGCACCACAGTAAATTCAAATATAATGCTCAAATGAGATCACTTATGCACGTCAACATTTTTTTCTCCTGTCTCCTGTTATATTTATAATCTAGCACTTTGGACTTGATTGGCAAACGTCAGGCAGCAGTAGGTTCCTTCTCCCTATGGTGGATGTGATGTGAGGAGGGAATTACACCTTACTCAGCATTATATACACCAGGCAAAGCCTGCATTGTACAAGAGCTTATCCTTCATCAAGCTAATTATACCAGTCTTTGAACAAGCTTAAATAAAGGTGTAGCTGTTAGTTAATGAAGGAGCCCAGTGACTGTAATAATGCATGTTTCCCCCATTTAGTGTTTGTGAACAGCTTTTGACCACATCTTTTCAACTCTCAAAGCCCCCCTTTGTACTTGAGGCAATATTAAATTGAATCATTAAACGATGACATTTACCAGAAAGGGGCTGCATCTACAAACAACCCAATTACAAATCGCGCTCCCATTCACATAAATGTTTTACGTCCTCATGCCTTCAGTGATGCTAGAATATTTATAAAATGAAATAAAATTAATTTTTTTGGCCCTGTTGATAATTTAAGGACAATGCTCTTGAAATGAGGTTGATCAAAGATGTTGAAACAGTATCCAGTATCTTTTACCTTATAGTTTTACATTTTTGCTAAAATTCTGTCATGCTGATATTGGAAAAGACAAACCCATTTTACTCATCAGTGTAACAATGAAAAGAAGAACACAATGAGAACATAACTCCATTTTCATGTTTTATAATACATCTCACATCATTATTCTAAGAATAAATTTTGATTAACATTGTTTATTGCTGGCAATATAATTTACTCATCCATAAATTAAATGACTAAAAGCTACCTGCATGAAATATTACCCAGACATTAAAATGTACAAGACTAATACACTCTTAGTAATTGCTGGACACATACAACAATAGCTAATAGATTATTTCAACTAGAAGTCATTCTAGAGCTACCATTCTTCAAAGGAATTTCACTCATATCTGTATTGTGATATTCAGTTTAATCAAATATCACTAACTGATTATTAACATTTGATATGTACATGTGCCTTCCCAAAATTCTATTTTTCCTTATGTTTTACTGTAATTTTATTGATTATTAGTTAATGTGATTACTAGTAACAGTTTATCCATTATAAACACACTGAAAGAATAGGGCGTACTATCTCTATATGGTGTAATATAACAGTACTTAGTATTTTTAATTGCAGCTTATAAATACATTAGTACCACTTTACCACTTTTCTAATAATTTAAAAGGTCATTACAATTGCGTAACTTGCTATATTTGATGATATTTTTTATTTAACAGAATTCAGTATAATATAATAAAATAACTATAAAAATAATGAAACATTTAAAACTGTAAATGTCTGATATTTCATAAGATTTGAACACAAAATAAAAATCAGCAAGAAGCATTCTGTCCTATGAAGTATGACATTTGTTTTTTTGGTAAAGCCCTGCATATGTGTAAAAGAAAAAGAGTGCCACCGGGTAGATGAGTGCAAAAAGACAGAACAACGTACAAGTCAACTGTTACTTAGCCTAAATAATATGCAGATGTTCAGAACCTGTTTGTGGTGGTAAGAGGCGCAGATACACACACTCTAGGGTGGCCGCAGTATGTTCATGAGGTCTTGATGGCTTGCTGGCTGAATAAAATTCTGAACTGCATAAAATGAAATTTGTGTGTATTGTATAAGGTCTGTGTATATGCTGGTTGTCCTGTACATGTATTCCTAGTCTAAATATGTCCGGGTCTAAATGTGGACTTTACTTTACTTTCTTTGGTTTTATCATTAACAGTAGGTTATTGTCCAATGTGTGGGCTGTCATTCAGCGTAGTTCAATGCATCACAAGCCTCTCCTTAAACACACGCATTTTCAATTCATTCATCCACTTTCTTGTGTCTGTCTATCAATCTGTGAATCCATGCATCCGTGCATCTACCTTCCTGTCTGCCGAGCCTTCCATCTGTGTGTGTACAAGTGTGTGCATCTTTCTCTGAAGCAGTATCATTACGCAACATCAAGTCATGTGTGCAGGCACAACACATGAGAGCAATTCCCATAACGGTGTGTTTTGAATGACTACTATGGGTACATTGTATTGTTTGATCTATATTGCAAATGAGTCTTTGCAGTGGGGGGGGGGGGTACATTAGGATTGATCAGAATAGATTTAGTGCACAGTTACATGACAGCTGGCAATATTCCTGCGGTCTCTGATAGAAGCCCGAATAAAGCATGGCAGATCCCCCTCTGCACTTAACCTTGTTTCTCTCAGGTTTGTCATCCGAGGAAGCTTGTTATATCTGAGGGAATTACTTTGGTCACATCGGCTCTATTACATAATGACCAATTATGTCATTTTAATAATCAATTCTATTTTCCTTGAAGGCAACAATAGCCTCTTTGTCTGTAATACTATTATTTCTTAATGGTGGATTTATTAAAAAAAGGGATGAAAAAGAAAAAAGATGTCAATTTAGCTTTGTCACTGCAAATGCAATTACTGTAATTACTGTCACAGGCATACAAAAGCAATGTACTTAATGAGCACAATGCCAATTTGCTATTCACTACAGAAACCTAAGGACAAGTTCATAGCTCCATGTATGTTTCTGTGGGGGTGTGTGAAAATGCATGTGAAAGTGATGTGATTTATTTTATTTTTTTTCTGTGGGGAGGGCGCTGGATTGTCCAGCGGCTCCCTCTTGTGGAGACTGTGATAAAAAGCATCACCTCACAGTGCCTTGTAACAGAGATGTACCTCCCTGACATAATGCAACAAAAGTCTGGATTTATGTCTCATTAGCTAATCAGTTATATTACACAACATCATCCTTACAAAATACATTTAGAGCATAATATATAGGCCAGATCCTGTTCTGAATAGTACTGCCACATAGAACACTTTTTTTCCTACCAGATATGCCATTCTCCCTTTCAATGTCAAGTCTCTCTTATTACAATTCACTGTTAGTGCACATGTATTATTATTTTTTTTACATATACAGAACTGGATACTGTATGTATGACATAACCTATCTCCAAGCCATTATGAAGACATAAAAACTCCCCCCTCCCCCCCACTGCCGTGATGACTCCAACAGGAATGTGTGATACAGGAAACGGGTATCAGTCTAGTTATTGATCCCTGCTGTGGCTACAACACTAACAGTGGCAGAAAGTTATTGAACTATAAAACAAACAGGTCTTGTCCTGCCCTTGTACCAGATCAATCACAGCCGAAGTTTGCAGCTGCCATAGTAATGCCTCTATCTGGACATTTTATTTTATGTTCCCTATAACAATATTACCGGTAAATATAATCACAGTATCAGATGTTGCCAAGGGCTGCATGACTAGACTGTACGGTTGCATAATGAAACACTATATTATTATTATTATTATTATTATTATTATTATTATTATTATTATTATTATCTGATCATTGCATTATTATTTCTCTGGAAGTTTCTAACTTAATTATATGTATATCTTGTGTATATTACTAATGGAAATAGTTTCACATTTCTACATTCTAGGCTTGACCAATTACTTCTATAGGAACAGTCATACACTGACTGAAGTTTGTGATGTCCTCAGGTTTTCAGATAAAAAGCATGACCAGAACCAGCCACTGTAGCAGTTCAAGGTGAAGTGTAGAGAGGTATGTAGGTTCCCATGGGAAACACCTGATCCCCATGCTCAGCTTGCCTTCCCCTTTGAGACTGAGGGCAGGAGAGAACCAAAGTGAGAGGAAAAAGTGACGAAAAAAATGAGGGTAGGCATGGCAACACGAAAAGAGGACATGACAAAGGCCAGTGAGAGAGCTGCAGAGGAGTCCAAATATGGCACCCCCCCCCCCCCCCCCCCCACACACACACACACACACACACACATCTGGGCACCAAAACTCATTCTAGCATCAGCTCTGAGGCCCTCTCCGGAGTCAGCTGACCCGGGCATTTTGCAAGTGCAAAGACCTAATGACATCCACATGTGATTTGTTCTTAGGTCTTTCTGACTCATCTCTATCAGACGCACTTCACTCACACTGAGTGGCTGAGTGTGTGAGCAGCTGAGAGCTCTTCAAGCTAGATCACACAGTTCTCAGCATTAGGGGAGAGGTAGCAGAAATATTAAGCTGAAGCTACTGTTTTTATTCAATAACATTTCCCTGATGAAAAACTGAAATTCAAATTCATGCAACAGACAATGTGATAAACTTAATTAAATTGAAAGAGCGATAGCACAGACATAGACAGTAAAAGAGTAAGCATCCATACAAGACCGGATTAAAAAAATATTACGCTCCACAGAAAGGACAGGACTTATTAGAAATTTAATTTCACTGTCTCTGGTCCAGCCTTTGCATTTATTAACTGTAGTTTAACAAGGTTCCTGTAAGAGAATGGTTGTGAATGGAGATGAAGGTGGCAAAACTAAGAGCTATTACTCTCTCATTAGATACATTGACCCTGCTGTTCCTCCCTTTATTACACTGTGAGGATCTATCAGTTTCCTAGAAGAAGAAGAGCATGTTGATAAATGATGAGTGGGGGGGGGGGGGGGGGGTTCAACACGGCAGAGTGGTTAAGGGGCCAGACGTGTACTCAGAAGGTTTCAGGTTTTTATATTTTTGCTGCAAGAACCTTATGCCTGAAAACAACTTCTGTGCACTGTATCACAGAAAAGGCCTAACATTCTCCCAACAGCAAATCATTGCCTCCCAATTAAACTTGCTATTAATTACAAAAAGTTCATACATCATAATCAATAGCTCCCAATTCTATAAATAAGAAGTACCAATTCACTGCCAGTTTATTTTTTTACACCAAACTCAAGTAGTTATGTGTATTGCAGACTAACACTATTACCAGACCCTTACAATGAAGTATGACCTCATATTTACCTGGAGTTGCAAGTCTGCTCTATGCTACCAGCACATTCCTCAGTGCCTTTACCCCGTGCCTTTATCTGAATTTTCCACAAAGCTGAAGACAGTGTGACAGTGATTGCTCCAGTCCTGTGTGCCTTTTACTTTTCAAAATGTTATTTCAAGAAACATGGAAACCATTTATCTTTCCGTTTTGATTTTCAGTCCTCCGTTCCACATGTTAGAAATTACAAACACATTGGCTTTGGTGCGGTGTATATCACCAAATGGCGCTGTGAGTCAGACATGTTAAGGGGAAAGAGGAACCGCGGAGCTGACATTAAGAATGCAGGATTTTACAGCTCAGGTCTTCATCTCATACAGACCATGTAATCTATTATCACTGAGCTCTACATGTAAACTGTGTAGCATTGTACAGTCTAGATAGCACTGAACTTTACTTTGTAAAACATCAATGAGTATATGATTATTACAAATTATTCCAAATTTCACTATGCATATGCACAAGTGCAAAATGCCGTGGAAATTATGAGACAACTAAGACTTAAGTAATCAGTAATTCCTGAGTAGATGGTTGGAGATTTTCCTGAAATGTTAGTGCAAGTAATGTTAACATTTTAAATTTGAAATTTGACTATACATCACTGTTAACATATTTGCTGAGCTTAATGAAATCAATATGATAGGTATTTTCAGGTACTATCAGTCAGAAACAAACAACAATGCACCCCTGGGGGGCATCCTTGTCCTAGTCCCACCCATTCCATGTGTGGAGGCAAATGAATATGTGTGTGGAGAATGAGGTGGAATCAGGTCATTGGCCACTGCTCAGCCAGAGGACCAGGTATGCCCTATGATTGGCTGGAGATACTTGGTGTGCTGACCAGCCAGGATCTCTCCCCTGGTACTTACAGAGGATTACAAGGTCCGGTGGGAGCCTTGTCGTTATGATCCTGGGCCTGGCCATCCCCAGAAATCTGCCACCAGATTTTGGCATGAGCGGCAATCCAAATTGAAAAAGTCTGACACAAGGGGCGGAAGAAGGGGGAAAAAATGTGGTCATCAACTGTTGGCAGCAGAATGAGCGAGGGGGTTATTGGACAGCAATGTGGCAACAGATGTCTAGTGAGTGTCTATTAACCTACTTCCAGTCCAGGTTGTGATGAATTCGGACTGTGAAGCCCTGTCCAGCCCAATGGGGAGGAATTGTAATACCCCTGAAAGATCCTGCTGTCCAGCTCTACTAATTTGCTGTCCTGACTGCATTGGCGGTGGTATTCTCTGATAGAGCAGTAACACCAAGCCTGCCACTCTATATCCTGAGCATTCTGTGAGGAAGTGCATTGAAGGAAAAACTGAAAACAGTGTCTGAAAACTGGGGGCGGAGGATCGCCTGAGGTTTGGCAGGCATTGAGCAGAATAAGATAGCCTTTCATGTGTGCTCCACAATGTATACCATAATGTGTAGAGATGTCTTTTTTGGCTTTAGATATGGTTTGTCTATTGTATAATCACTATGAAAGAGCCAAAGCCTGTTTTCAGTCTCTTTAGGTTGGCTGTGAGAGTCCATCCACATTAAAATGTTGAAAATTAGTCAAAATCTGGTTGTCGTTTGAAAGAGTAGTGTTATGTGCATGCACCTGCAAATGAACTGAATCCATGATTTAACACCTTTGCGCTACAGAAGAAAGTCATTCAGAACGTTGACTGTAACCAGGCCCATAGCATATATATTTTTTCCTTTTATCCATATTTCCATGTGGAAAATCTGTTTATTTTAATACAATCCAAACACAATAAAAGCTTTGTTCAAGGTGTCCACATAAAAGCTGTTGGCGTAATAAAATGATCTCGTCCTTGCCTTGTATTTTCCTCTTGTGTTCTTCCAGCCATTTCGGGAGACAGGTCATCTGAAATACAAATCAACCTCAGCCAATCATTTCCAGCCTGCCAGTTAGCTGGCTTTCAGCATCTTTTTACGAGCAGGCGCCGACCGTGACCTTAGATGATATGCCTGGCTGGCAGCAGCACATGCGTAGAAGCCCTCGCTTCTGCGCAGAGTTCCGCATCTGTTCCTGCATTAAACGCGCACCGGGGCAGGGCCCTAAGGGTGGGCCCAGTCGGCCGAGATCACAGTGAGGTAATGGTCCCACCGCCTCCCGAAAGCAGCCCACTCGCCAGTCCCCTGTCATCACCTTCCTTCATCCTCCGACAACGGTTCAAAATGTAGAACAACTGGGAAGATGAGATTTTGTGTGCACTCGTGTGTGTTATGGGGGCGGGCTGTGTAACCTCTCGAACGCTGGCCAAGTTTGATGACATCATTCTGCCACGTCTACGTGGCATTTTTCTGTCAGCCTGTAATGGCCCCCTGTGTCTGGCCTGTCTCGTTCTACCTGACATCAAGCACCACGGTTTTAATGTCTGTCATGCATTTGGGACTTAAAAACGAGGAGCCAATGAATTGACACAGCCATTGCATATTTTCAATAGACACAGCTGAGGGTGAGAGATGTTGCACGTACAGCAGAATGTGCAGGTATAAGAGTACAACTGTGAGCTGTGACTTGGGTTGACAGGGGGGAGGGGCTAGGAGTGGCATGCAGACTGGGGTATGTGAGGGCTGTTAGCTGCACAATTGCCATTTTGGCTGGGGTAAGGTTCATTCATTTTGTGCACACCAAAAAGATGTAATGTATTCAGATTACAAGCAGGTCCACTTGCAGCCAGCAAACAGTTGGCAGGTAATCTCACATTCATTAATGGCAGCTTTGTTGAGGCAAAGCTTAACAGAAAAAACGAGGTGTGCGGGGGAACTCAATTACATCTGATTCAATGTGAAAAGCTGCCTCATGCCACCCAAGAGGAACAGGAAGGAAGTCGGAAAAGCGCCATGAAAAACTCCTCTGTCTGTGAATAAGACGCTCCTTGTTACAGGTTTTAGGGGCAAAAAGATTAAGACAAACTGATCCAGGGTCTGCGACGCCAGACAATTTAGGAGCGAGCTCCCACTGATCGATAAGACTCGGACACAAGAGGCCTAGAGATGAATCGCCAGGTGCCGACTCTAATGTTGCCTTTTTACCCCTTCCAGCTCCTGCAAAGTATAAATCAATGAACAAGATTCCAACCAATGCATGAGAGCCGGTTTGAGTAATAATTCATCTATTTCTTTTTTTCCCCATTTTTTTTCTACCTCTCACCTCTTCTTTCGATAACAAATCCAAATAAGCCATTAAATAATAAAAAGAGAGTTACTAAAATCTGTGGTATAAATTACAAATATATGAAGTACTACCCTTATTGTTGACTGTCAGTATTTTTACCTACAACGTGTGTCATTTAAGAATACATACTATAGTATATTCAAATAATTACATGTATGTGGTAATGTGGTAATAATACCAAAGTGGTAGTAATAATTGGAAATAATGAATTCGTAAGAATACTTAGCAACTGATGTAGCTATAGTTATATAAATATAAATTATGGATTTTGTACTCAAGTTGTGCCTCAGCGCCTGTTTACTGAGATCTGTGGGAATCACGGGGGTTAACAGTGCAATTATAACGCAAAGCCTATTATTTGAGCCAGGATCAGATACTGTTTCTAATAATATGTCACATGCCTTCAGTTAAGGTATGTATTCTAGAACTAATCCCTTAAGAGGCCTCCGCCATATTGAAGTTAATGAAAATTAACACCCTGTGAAGCTAGGCTGAAAACTTGCCGAAGGCGGCATTAAATCAGTTTATGCGGACCGCGAGAGCATAACAGAAAAAAAGAATGAAGAAAAAAAAAACATATAAGTTTGGAAACAATTATTTTAAGCAGCCTTTAATGATAATAAAGGCGTCACTGGATCCCTGCTGAGCTCTCCACTTCACTTCGTTATTCGAGGGTTTGGGCAAAATTGCGCTCGGCTCTGCAGGCAGTGTGACCTCTACATCTGTTAACTTGAACCTTGCACATTCTGAACCAGGGTCAGGAAACTGGACTGGTCCATTGGCTCAGAGAGGTCAGGCTACATAAATAACACTAGAACAACCCAGCCCCGCGGAGGGTACTGGTGTCCCAAGCAATCACGCTCAGGATGTTTGACATCGGCTGAGGGCCGGCGTGCCGCAGCCATTGAGGAACGGGGATCATAACACAAGGGTTGCCGGTTTGATTCCAAGCTGGGGCACTGCTCTGCCTCCGGCTGTACCCTTACCAAGTACATAACCTGTGGTGCTTGAGTAAAAATCTGACTGTATAAATCAATAACATAAAAAAAGAAAAAACTGGCTCATGCAAGTGACCCTAGGGTATCCCTACTCTAGGATTACAAATGAACAGCAGTACTGTGTAATTTTACTAACTAAATATGGGGCTTACATGCTGTCCTTATCGTATTTGTATCCTCCCAAGTACATGGGAACATTTTGTGCTCCTTGCATTCAAACACTAAAACTATGAAGGAGACTGCACAAAAGAGCATACTATCAGATCAGAGCACTCACTCTTCAACTATTTTTATTTCAGTTTGAAAGAGTTTGAGGAGAGGAGGAAAGAGTTTGAAGAGAACCGCAGAGATATTTTTATAGGGGAAACTTCACCATTGTCATCAGATTTCCTAAACTGTTTGAGAGCAAAATGTGGTCTACATTTCATTATGCAAAATGACTGCTATTTTCAAACATTCTTCTTAGTGTGCTCGATGGCTTGCCTTTTATTATTTTTATAATGTGCTCAAGAGGGAGAAATGTTGAAGAAAGAGCTATGCTTCTCACCCTGAGGTGAAATGCCCTCAGATGGAGCACAGGAAAATGAAAGGCAGGTGGGCTGAGACATTCTTGCCCATTCTTTTACCACAGCACATCACCTCTGACCTCTCAGCACAACAAGGTGACCAGAGAACCAGATGTTGTAAAGAGCTTTCAGAAATAGTTATGAGTGAGAAAAATTCATACTCATTCAAAATAATTTTCACAAAGGGTGTGACTTATTAGCAATTGATTTATACTTCTGGTCTTTTATCACAACATTAAATTGAATATAAATATTGAAAATTTTGAGGATAATCTTATTCATTATGTATACTGTTACATTTTACATAATATACATCTGGATATTTACTGAGTCAATTCTGGTTAAGGTATAAAAACCGTGCCACTTGAAATTTGAATCTAGTACCATCTGCTTAGACTCTTAATTTACTAATTGCTATTTTTTTCTTTATGCTTTTCACCAAGATTTTTTTACATGTACAACATCTGTTTTTATCACTTAGAAAATAGTCCACATGTAAAGTAAATGTATATGGACTAATATAATGCCTAATGGAAGGGTTGTGTTAAGTGTTACATAAATGAGCCACGCTTAAGTAACAATATACACTGGCACCAGTCGTATTCCCAAGTGACTACACCTCTCCTGCAGGGTACAGACTGAAGACCAGCCATTCTGTACAGTCTATTAAAGTGATTTTCCAAATGCCAGCTCAGCACAGCCCATTGTTCATGCTAGCCTCTGCTGACCAGGAAAAACCTTTGCTCCAGAACTAAATTGCGACACTCCTTTCGGTTAGGCAATAAGCCCCCGGACTGATTTCAGTTTTTCTTTCCTGGCCGAGGGGCCCCTGTGATCTTCACGGCCACTCAACGGGCAATTGCAGACTGTCAAAAACCTGGAAGCAGTTTTACCTCTTTGAATACGCTGACTGCCAACGGCTCAAGTTTCAGGGTTTTTTTTTTTTTTTTTGCAGTTAATTTCTTATGCTTTTTCTGTCCCTGTCTGAAAAAATAAAGGCCTTTTTTGTTTGCAAATGTCTCAGGGCAGAGTGCAGCTGGCCATCTGCACGTTCAGAGAGAGGGTGCTGCCTGCTCTTAATGTCACAGGTGCTGTCTGGGTCCGGCTCCACTTTGCAACGTTGTGACAAATGAGTGCAATCTACGATGAGTGCACGTGACCTGACCTTGATCCTGACCGCGGCAGATGACGGGACAAGCTTAGCCAGCGGAAAAGATGTTCCACACTAATAATCACTGGACAGGGCACAGGTCAGTGATGGGGGGGGTGGGGGGGGGGGCACTGAGTGAGGAGGGTCGCCCCCCTTTCAGGTGCAGGTTCATAATGAGACCTGCCCTTGCTGTTGGCTCCTCTTACAGGAATAAAAACGCTACACAACAAAGACAGCCTTTGTGTTATCAAAGCTAATGTTTCATTGAGGTGTGGAATGAATATGATTTCAATTACATTCTCCATACAGTCTTTACACATGTGCGAGGCTTTTAAACAACTGGTGCAACTTGAGAACAACAATTGCTTTGAAATAATACATCAAGTGAAATTTAGTTGATTGATTACAGGATTGATTTATGGATTGACTGATTCTTTCATGTGATTCTTTGAATCCTTTCTCTGGGCAGCGCATAGTCAAATGGTTCCAGAAAAATGTGTGTGTGCTTGATATGCGGAATACAGTGTTCTTGCAACATGCTGGGAAAACATATTTAATCGTCTTACTCTTGGTTTCACCACCCACTGACATGGCAGGCCCAAAAATGTTATTATATTCCTGTCATATAATTCTTATTCCAGTTTCTGTAAGCCATATTCACAAGCAGAGGAATGTATTGTAAGTGTTGAATAAATCGTCTTTCAGCAAACCTATAGGGATAAGCTTTTATTTGAGTCAGCGCAATACTGGATCATTGTGTTTCAAATAAAATCAAAACCTACAACTGCAACATAACTGGTAGATGTTGTATAAGCATAACAGGTGAACTGAAAAACTGGACCAAGTAAAGGAATAAGAATCAGAATCTTCATCTATAGTGTAGAAAGCAGCACAAACTTTCCTTTAGCTTAGCTTTCATTAAAATTCTGTGGGACTTCTACCCAGTAACTTAGCTCTACCAATTACCTTATCTATCTGTGAAGAGACACTTTACTGGGAAGGAAGCACTTTACAGTTCTCTGTCAATGCTGCATTCATTAACCTGCTCTGTGCATATCACCAACAGTATCCAACAGTAAAAGTGCTGAGTGCATTTCTAAACATGAAAAGTGCCATAAAAAACAGCATATCATACTTGTTCAGGCCACATTAGTAGGCAAAGCCTATGGGGTGCAGTTGCTCATTTTTTATTTGGTGATAGTGATACTGGAACTCTTTCCTCTGTCCTCTCAAGATAATTGAAATGAACCAGAAAAGGTGTGTACGCGCTGACCCTTTGAAGGTGGCAAGATTAAAGTCTGTTCACGGCAGGCAGTCAGACGCCAGAATCGCTCAATCGCTTTTCAGTCTGCTTGCGCTTTGCAAACAACAAGGTCAAAACACAATTTGTGTAATGAGTGGAATAAGCAGAACAGCATGACAGTAAATAAAACAAGAAGGAAGAAGCCTAGCTCCCAGCTACAGAAGGGGGATCCCGCACGTCAACTTAAAATAGTGCCATGCTTTTTTGCTTGACTAACTGACAATTTTATTTGCATTCAAATTGTTTTACAAGAATCTTCATTTTTTCATCTTCTTATAAGAACCCAAAGATTAATGGATGACACCCATCTGATTGTATGTCAAATCCTCTTTTCCCCACTAAAAAACCCATTGTAACAGTACTGTTTGTTTGTAAATCCCCAAATATTTGTATTATGTTACCAATTATGATGATTATTAGCTCCTGGCATTTAGAGTGATGAAAAATGTTACAGCTACAACTGGATGTTGATTCCGTTTGTCAGCCCTTAGGAGGTGTGTTCTTAATTGGCTTGGCATGGCAAATTAAATACTTGCATCATAATTGTTAATCTATATTCAAATGCTCCAAATGCTTATTTTAAGATGATGATTGAATATACAGTTGCACTCTTGAGCTAAAATGTACCATTTTAAGAGCCACTTTACTC
This sequence comes from Megalops cyprinoides, assembly GCF_013368585.1. Taxonomy (NCBI): domain Eukaryota; kingdom Metazoa; phylum Chordata; class Actinopteri; order Elopiformes; family Megalopidae; genus Megalops; species Megalops cyprinoides. The sequence goes on along the minus strand of NC_050587.1, from coordinate 20,496,397 downwards.
TTCTATTTCAATTCATATGTACAAGTGGTCTCTCTGTGATTTCTGTTTTGGCATGATTTGTCAGTCCACTGGATTTATTGAGTCACAAACTGCCACATGGAAGAGAGTTTAAGGTCAGGGTTTCTCAGCTACACTTATAGCCATCCATATAGAATGTCATAAACTGTGTTATGTTACCAGTCATATCAAGTGAACTTGCTGTGACAATCGGATTTGGTATGTTATGCTAATATCACTTGTAATATGGATGGCACATTGCACACCTTATGAAATTCCATAGAGCTGACATAAGTGTTTATTAATGTTTATTCTGTGCTGACGTTATATCATAACAAAGTTATGATGCAGTGCTAATTAAGGATTTTTATGTCTAATGTGAGATTATGCAGGGTTCAGAAAAACTGTCACCAAAACTGTAAATTATCATTTCAAAGTATCTTTCTTAGAGAATTTAGCAGCTACTATTTTATATAATTAAGAATTTCAGGAAGTACACCTCAGGATTACAGGAAAAAAGGTTGTCAAAATTGTGTATCAGTAGCTTTTCCCAGCCTTGGATCAATGTGACTACTTTCTTGTAATCAGTGTTACATATTCTGATGTTTATGCAAAGAGCTGACATCTGACACACTGCATCAAGTCAATGTTGTAAATGTTCCACACATCCCTCATCAAATTAACTAATGTGGTTTGATTTGTTTTCCTATTTGAAGGTGCCAAAAAATAGAAATGAATGATTTTCATAGATCCAAGCCATATCAACCTTTGAAAAACACATACCTGTAAATGGCTGGTACAAACTTCTGAATTCATGAATGCACTGTATCTATAGGAGTTTGTATCCAGTTTATTTGACTAACTGAACAACTTCACACGGTTGATCAGACTTAAGTGTGGAGTATATCTTATTTAGTTAACTGAGTAATTTAGTCCACGTTTCAACTAGTCCTTGTTGTCAGATGATTCTGGAACATCAGCCTCTATCCCCCATACATGTATACTCCACTGTCTGTGGTATTTTGGCACTGATACATATACTTCTTATTATTATTATTATTATTATACCCAAGGTGACTTGAAAGATCACATTTAGACTGTTACAGTTAAGTATTTTGCTCAATACCATACTGCAATTGTAGCTCTCCACCTGGGAATTGAACCAGCAGCCCGCAGGGTTAAAAGCTGAACCACTACACTGGAACAATACACCACACTACCACAGTGCAGGCCAATTAGTGATGTGACTGCACTAGTGATGTGAGTGGCTATAAAGTGGGAAATGGTCATTGGTCCCTTGACACAGAGGTGAGAATATGATTGGTCCAGGCTCACCCCCTCTGGTTAGAGATTCTCACTTGACTGACACGTGGATAGGAAGTGAATCATCCTCTGTCTGGACAGTGTCAGCTCCATCAGTATGTTATGTATCTGCAAAGCTTCTTGCTTTTGTAAGACTTCCAAATATTTCATTGAATTCCATTCAAAACCCATCATACTGAATGCACGTTTCCTTTATCCCTGGGCAGCTGAAATAAAACAAGTGGCTTGGATCAATGAATGCTTACAAAATTCAACGCAGTCATTGCCAGGAGACAACAGAAACTACAGATCTGGTGTATTTAGTAAGCACAAACGGTCAAACCAGCACAGGATCGTCACTGTTGTGACGGCTGTGATCTGAAAGCGAGGCTGGCCAGAGTGACATCTCTTTCGCTCAGGGAATCTGGAAGCAATAAAGGTGCTCTGTGTAAACAGTCGTGGTGCTGCAGCAGCTCCTCACTGTGATCATTTACTGCCTGAACAGTCCACATGATAAACGATGTGTCTGACTTCTTTATTGGTTTTCATTTTTCTAGCCCTTCTTTTTTTTTTCTACTTTCCCTGGTCTGGCCAGGTCATATGATCTGTCCAATTTCTTGCTGGGAGTGAGCATCTTCCATGGCAACTGGGAATATGTAAGGAAACGAACATACACATATTGGAAGCATTACTTTTTTCTTCACCCTTTCATTCCTTCGCTGCTGTCAGACGGCAGACTCCATTTTCGATGAAATCATGGGGATGATAGAGTCATTATATTACTCTCATTAGTCAATAGTTCTTGATATAACTGTGAAATAATTCTTTAATAATTGTTTTTACAGTAAAAACATTTTAAGCAGACCTGTCTGAGTAGCAGTAAAGAGTGATGAAATCAGTAAGAGCTTACAGTCAGTATTGGAGCCAAAGTAAGGACGTGGAGGAAGGAGGGTAAGGAGGAATTTTAGAAGAATACGTTATCACATTGTGTTTCACGAAATTCACAAAAAATATGCTCAAAATCTTCTACTTTGTAAATATGTATATTATGCACATATGATGGTGGGTTATTCCATGTTCCTTACAATTGGCTAGGTTTTTTGTAATTACAGTTTTTGCTGTTGAAAATGTAGCAATTCATAGGTTAGTTCATAAGATTTTAGCTATTCACTCACATACTGTGATGCCCAAAGGGATCTATAGATTTCTTACATTTATCAAGGCATGTCCAGTGATTGTCTTACCCCCCTGAGTGGACTCAGACCACCTCTGACCCTTCCCCCGGACCAGAAGGAGATGATTAAAACATGGAGAGTGGGAATCTAATCAGTCAAAGGCAGGAACCACATTCAGCCACTGAGCTGAAGTTCAAGTTAGACCTTAGAGAGTTAACGCAGGCCACAGGCGATGCCTAAATCAACAACAGAATCAAATGCCTCTGCCTTGTCTGCAGATCAATATCTGCAAATAATAAATGAGATCCCTTAGGACTGCACTGCGCCCCAATGGCACACAGAGAGACTACAATGCAGTCTGTCTTTGACGCAATAAGAGAACATGGCATTGAGCAACTTCTTTGACGCTCTATGACAGAAAAGCCACGGCACTCAAATTAGCGCTGAGGATGGCATGCGGTTTATCCAATAAGAATTGGGATAGCTGTCATCTTGCAGCTAGATATGTGAAAAAATCATGCAAACATGCAAAAGGGAAAGAAGAGACAAGGATGAGAAACAGTTATGATCTGCGTGACATGGATGAAGTCTGAACAGGTTCTGAGAAAACAGACTGAAACAATGTTTTCAGCAGCACGGTTGTAGTTTCTACTGCGAACCCAGAGGATGGGGTTAAGGAGCCAATTACTGAATCGAACGAGAGTTTCCCTTGGCTGCGCGCTATGGCCTTTCAGCCAAATCACACCACAAGCTGGAGGTTCACAATGATACAGTCACACTCTGTCCTTTAAAAAGGAGGCATATAACACAAGGCATATGACAGGATGTTGAAATCCAAAGGTCCTCCCTCTCATCAAATTCTTGATCTGTCATGACTCTGAGCCAACAGTAGTATCTTTTATTTCCCTATATCACGCTGGACAACCTGATCAAAGTCTTGATAAAAAATGTAATTTTCCCTGTTCAAATATTCACTGATAGGCTTTATTTCTCATGCAAACTCTAACTCATTGGAGCTCTCCAAGATCAGGTCAATGGTATTAAACATTTTTACTGAAAATATGTACTACTAGATACTATTGATGCAAATGTATAGGGGAATTTAATTAAGAAATACAGTTACACATGGCCACAGTCCAATGTTTAAATCACATTCAGATTGTCCAGAATGATTTGTTCTTAACTACTTTGGGCAAAGACTATGCAAATTACAAATTAACATACAAAAGAAGCCACCACAGCTGTCTGTGTTTGTTAATGAGCCTACCAGTTTGCAATGTTAGAAAGAGGACAATCAATCTAATTTGAAGATCAACAAAAAACAATATCTCTGGCTGATAGATTCTTAGTGAAAATACACAAGATTTATTGCAGCTTGGAATATAGTGTTAAATATGAGGCATATGGTTAAAGACACACACACACACACACACATACATACACACACCAAAAAAAACTTAAACATCCAGGTGCTGCCCATACCTCTGCTTCATTCCTAGCTTGTTCTCTGCTATACCTGATCATACATTTGACTTTTTCAGGGACAAACATCACATATTGGCATTAAGGATAATAAAACTCACCCACAAATACTGGTCTCCCCATCTCCAAGAGCAAAATTAATTTTGTGATATTTCCACATACTTCCAGCGATACTTCTAGAGAAGAGCAGTCAGAATGAATGTGACATGGTCTACAAAAGTCCCTGGAAGGTTTGGAACATCTTGCAGTCGTTTCTTTATCTTGTCTTCCATCATTTGTCACTGTGTTTGAATCCAGACTGTGGTCATATAGCAACATAAGAAAATGCCTCCACCGAAACTGCACCTTTCCTTTGACGCAGAGCTGAATATAACTTTGTGTGTCTGTGAGTGCGCATTGGTCTGTTTGAAAGCCTTATTCCTCATCATGTTCTTGTTAGCCTGTCCGATCTATAACAATCAGTACAGTCCTGTGTGTTGAAATACTTCAGGCAAAAGCAAAATGGGAAGCAAAAGCTGAAAAAAGATCAATACTGCACTGAGAAACAAGGAGTGTAGGCTATTTACTTTCCATTGATCTGATGAGACCAGAGAAACACCTCTGGTTGGTGTTCAACCTGAGGGAATAAGTCTTCCGTGGTGTTTTTTCTTTCTTTCTTTCTCAGTTCAGGGTCAATATCAACCCTAAAACAACCCTTGAACAGACAGAAAATCTTCTTCTTGGGTACAGAAAATCTTTCTTGGGTACAGTAACATTTATATTGAAATGTTAAGGGAATAGCTACTAACTACATATCTTAAGTGATTTTTTATTTGCTTTTTAGCTAATGTGGGTAGCTAATTCTGGGAAACTAGGTTAGCATGTTGTGACATTTGCAGTTTAGATGTTTAGATGTACACTACAGCTTTAGAACTTAAATAGGGACAACAATTACAGGCCATCTATGACATAGCAAGTTTGCCCACTCTCCTCACAATGGTTCTGGTGAATTTTATTGTATTATTTATTGTTAGCAGTAGTATTTAATCATTTCATCTCTGTCAAGTCAGTTACGTGACATATTCGTTATATAGCATCAATAGTTCTATTTTTGTAGCAACTAACTAGCCCTAGAAACCACAGTTTTCCTTGATCCTTGCCTGAAAGCAACCTGTACACATATCGTATACAACATGGTAATGTACACACCCTGACAGGTTTTTTTAATGAAATATCTATAGTGATAACTACTCACTCGCTAAAGATTCAATGTTGCTGTATTTTATTCTTACTCTGTATGGGATATAAAGAGCACTCTACACCAAAGAAAACAAGCCTTTTTGCAGTACATAGTAACTGTGTAGTGTAGAGCCAAGCTCTCTAGCCCAGCTCTAGCCCAGCTTGACCAATAGGTCTTACAAATTCCAAAAAAGGCACTAACAGGAAGAACTCTGCACTGTTAGAGGAAAAAATATTTCATATTATGTGGACAGCCAGAAATTAACAGTGGTGAAAGTGCACATTTTCTTAATTCATTAATTTAACATTCGCCTTACAGTACAAGTGGAATAATTGTATCTTAAATACAATACAAAATACATTCCTCAAAAACTGTCAACAGAAGTAGGACTCTGTTGGAGGGGTTTTTTGTTTTTAAATTGTTTTCACTGAACAGCACCACTGACTGGATGTCTACACTCCAACAATGTGTCCATATTGACTCCCAGAGGTCTGCTTCCTCCTGGCTTAGACACTTGCTGTTTGCCTCCTCTCTTGGCTCCAGTTCCACCTTCTAATTAAGTCTCTCTAACAGCTTAGATTACATGAGCTTTAAGGCCCCCCTCATCTCGCATCCTTCACTGGACTCGGCCCACTACACAATGAGCCCTGCCTTGCCTTACAAAGTCCCCCTTCACAAGAGCATAGTTATGAATTAAAACAAATCCTATCCTCTATCACTCTCTCCCTGACCCACAGGCTCCCAGACAAATGTGAAAAATGAGGATTTAAGGGGACCACACAACCAGGGTCTGGCTGTGTGGCCAGTAAACCATTCAGAACACTCTGGATCTCTTCAGGAGTTCTATTGTCTCAGCTGCAGAGGCCAAAGTTGCATAGCATTCTTCACAATTCAGTTAACCCTCAAGGGAACGCTTCATTTTTATATATTTTTGGCAAGGTTCAGAAACACAAAATGTTTGGGGACACCAAGTACATAAACAGTTTGTGAGTTAATGCCTGGTATATACCTGTTGATGGAGAGTGTCTTTTACATAAATCAGAAATCAGCACTTTTTTATTCTGACATATTTTTGAGACAGATTATACACTGCAACAGAGCCCACACTAATGGGCTGTTTACATGTGTGAAGGTGTAATGGATAAAATGAAATTGGGATGGAAAATATTTGATTGGCAGCCAGGAATCAGAATAACCTCATTATGGGTGTGAACTGTGTTCCTTTACTAATATGCATGTTTCCTGATTTCATGTGTCCCAGCATGCTCAAGCAGTGTGCCTGCGGGTATTCCCTGAATCCGTATGTAGAATCCTCTCTGTTATTGGTGATCCCGATGCCACGTGCTATGTGTACGTGTGTGTGAAATGATAACTTGTTGTCCTACTGAGGAAATCCCTGAGTACACATGGAGGTTATGAAAAACATATTTCTTTCCTCTTTTTGTTCTTTTTTCCTCAAGTTGCATTTTTGTTGTTGTCCAGATATGAGTCTCCACATAAGTGTGAAAACTAAAACCAGCAGGAAATCTTTTAATGAAAATAATGTTTCACTGAAACTGAGAATTGTCATTGTTTTCTTATGAGACATTGAAAATGTCAGATCTGTAGCAGAGCTGAACTTCCATAACTTCACTGGTATTAATTGCTTGTGGAGCAGCGGGATTCATACCAGGGCCCTCGGTGCTTCCATCATCTTACTAACTAATCCATACAAATGGATTTAAAGGCCGTAATATGCTATGTGGATCAATGACACATAATTCAGTCTTCATTATTAGCTCTCACTTTCCGCAAATGGCCAAAAGAACTGCCATGTAAAACGTTACTGTGATTTTTAGATGATGGATAAAGGCAGAACTTTAGGGGTTCAGTGTGTAATATTAAAGGTAATATTGTCATTATTATAGAAATTAGTATTAGACAAAATGCATCTTTTCACAAGGTAATATCTTCTTCCCTTCACAAATTAATGAAAGGCCCTCATCAAATCTTCCTTCTTGGGTATTACTTATTCCAAGCCATTGCCTTCCAACCAACTTCATGCGAAACACACAAAGACAAGCTAACAATTGTTAATTATTGTTTCTGTAAAATTGTAAAATCTTCAACGGCCACATGTAAGCAGTAACACATGACTGCTAATGGGCACCAGATAATCATATGCAATCCCAGGTACATCTTATTTCAGGCCAGTTTCAAGATGCCAATTGATGCTAATGGTTTGTTTCACAGAAATAGTGAACCATTCAAAATTTTTTGTCAATGAGCATTACAAGTTTCAGTGGTGTGCGACTCACTGGCTAAGTAATTACATAGCGATGTCTGGGCAACAGTACACAATATCAGTAAAATTCAACAAAGTAAAAATCATCAAATTAATGTGAAAGAATATGATAATTCATAAGTCTTATTACAGTGGCATTACTGCTTTTTTAAAGACAAACGTAGCCAGTAGTTCAACAAAAGCATCTGATTACATTTTAACTGCATGCAAATGTATTTCACAATCTGAAAGTGTTGCTTTCAGGAAGTTTCAGAAAGCGCTAAATCCTACCGTTTATTTAGAACTGTCCCATGCGTCTTGGCATGTACAGCATTCACTAAAAAAGGTGACAATTTCATTGTCTAACTGACAAATGTGTTTACCGGCATGCTAGGCCAACAGATTAAACCCAATAAGGTGAAAATGCGGAGGCTGGGGAAACTGAGACGCCTTCTATTTCAGGTAGGAGTCAGATTAAACAATGCATGCTAATCCATTCCACGCTCAATGAAGCCATCTGACACCACAGCTGCAGCCCACACACGTTCACATGTTGTAGAGTGCAGTTCATGGGAACAGGGGATCAAAAGGGCGTTACCAATTCAGATGGCACCGATGTCATTGCCACCTATGGCATGAACTCACTGTCGAGTAATAACTGAGCCTGGCGTAACTAATTTAAAAGGAAAGACGCGCCACATGTGTAAAGTATTCGGGTGTAGCTTGTTAGTAGCTGCAGCCAAGCTGTTTTCTCCAGCTTGTCTGTAAGGGAGTATTGCAAAATATACTTCCATTTGTTCAATTTTATTAACAAAATTAAGCAGTATGAGGTCCCAACTCAAATTAGAGTTGGATAATGATCCCACCTTCCCCAGTCAACCTGCTTCATTAGCACATTCAAATGCAAATCTTTAGCAGCTGATGCAATCTTATTATGTATTTATGTAAATATGTCATTTTTCTCTGTTATCATTATGTCCACTGGCAGTTGTTTGTTCAAGGGGAACCGCTCACTTCATGTTACTGATGTGAAAATGTTCCTTGTCCATTAGACAGCCATTAGTTGTGCAAACATGGAAGGTCATTGAGAGTTTACATAAGGAAAATCAATGGTTTTGTTTTCGTTAGATTTGTGTGGACATCCTACAAGAATTTAGCTCCATAATTACTTGCCAATGAGTAAGGAAACTTCTGTCTGCATTTAACATGGTTTATATTTAGCAAGAGCACCTTATTTTGTAACTATTGTGTAATTACGCACTAGCCTCGACATATAGCGGGACTCCGTTGTGGGGAAAAAGAAGTGTCAAAAAGTACTTACCAAATCATTCCTGAGGAAAAATTGAGCGCAAATACTTTCGGAATATAATTACTGATACTGCCAATACAAGTGCTGTCCTTTTTTATTAAAACAATAATTCAACCCATACTGTAAGTAGGTGATAAATACCTGTCTCTAACAATCCAGCTTGTGTTTGCTTTGACCCAGACACAATAGGCCGGTCACTCTGCCGCACCCAACACCGCAACAAAGACCTGAATTTAGCCTTGCTCTGGTTTCTGAGATGATCTGGTAACGAGCTGCTGATCCCTGGTGCCAGTCTTATTATTTGTTCCCTGTAGCACAGAGCGCAGCCCCGAGGTCCTCATCCTGAACCTGCCGAGACAGAGCATTCATTAGCACTGTCATTATCACAGCTCAATCCTACTGCAGCAGAGCCCGAGGACAGCCTGAACCCCCTCCAGACCAGAGGTGCTGCCCATTTGCAATAACTCCCTGTCAGCTGACAAAGAACCACACTCCCAACACTACATAAGAGCAAACGCTTAAGTGGACAACGCTCTATCAATGTTAGAGGAATACTCGGCACGATTTATTTTATTTTAAATCAAAGAAATACAATTTCCAAAAAATGTAATAGAGAAATAGGTGAAAAAAAAAACACAATAAAATTCCCTTTTTAGGTCATAATCGATTTTAAACACATACTATCCAATACAAGGAGGTCAGATGTCCGTGCTAAAAAAAAATGCAGTGTGGAGTGTAACTGTTATGTTGCAGATTTCAAGTTTAACAAAACATTTTATGGACTGCAACAGATAATGTGGCATTTGCCAGTACATGCCATTTTCCCTTTGTTCCATTTCATCCAGAATATTAAGACTGTCCAGCCACAGGGCCCTCATAACCTGAAATGGTGTCCATTTAAGATTCCACATGACTGTGGAAGAAAATCAAACTCTCCAGAGCACCATTCCTGTACGTGTGATGTAAATTCAGAGTAAGGGACCCATAAGATGACTAGTTGTGGGTGGGCGAAGCACATTTGTGCGGGTTCATCTGCCTTGAATGTCCTCCCACAAAGCAACCACTGGGCCAGGGCATCGTGCTTGTTTTAGCTAATGCAATTAACCTTGTGTCACACAGCTCCTTTGGTGGCAGCGGGGGCAGAGGAGGCAAACTGAGGCAAGAGGCGAGGAAGTTAACATTTAATGAGGGGTAGCCGGCGATAGTCGCCTCCATCTCTGTTCCTCCAGGGAAGTGGTGGTGGAGTGCAGCCTGAAGAAAGATGAAGTGTTGGTGTCAGGATGGCTTTTAATGGTCAGGCGTGTGGTTAGTTCCCCCCTGCCCGCGCTGCTCCCCCGCGGCACGGAGTCCGCTCTGCAGAGCCGGCCATAAGTCACCTCGTTTGGCAGTTAGAGCCCTCCCGAGGTCCGGGATAAAAAGTGCGGAGAGCCGTAATGGCAGCCGAAACAGCTGAGGGCTCGTCTTTGGAGATTTCTGCAGGAAAACATTTCTGGAGCAGACCCAGCCCCCTCAGACCCTGAGCAGCGAGCGCTGTGTGCAGAGAAAGTAGGCATGATCCATACTGTATGAGTGGAATGGATTCCACTGAAAGATTCTAAGATTCTTTTCTCAAAAATAGCACACTGACATTACTGCTTAGTTCAGCTCTTGACACTGAACCACAATGGACTTTCACTGTCATTTAACTGGGAAAATAAAATCACATAAATGTCAATGCAATACCAACACAATGTCCATGCAACGGACAACTGACAATGTCTTTTTCTTCTAATTCTAAATATGATTATTTACAATATATTCATTATATTTACACTAAATTTAAATATCTAACAACAGAAACTCAGGGAAGTTATACTGTGCATGTAAAACTTGTGTTCTGACCCATCATCTTCTAACCAAAAACTGATTTTTTTTTGTTTTACAGATCCTGGAAAAAAATGTGCTTCTACATTTAATCAGCTTTCATGTTTGCAGCACATTTAGCTACATTTAGTTACCTTATGAAGCATCATTACATACAAGTTATTTCATTTGTATTTGCACACCCATGTCCTGCCATTTTGATGCACACCATTGATACAAGACTAGACTGGGAATGCTGCACTCTGTAAAATGAGACACATCTCTTCTACACTGTATTAATGCATGTAGGAATGCAGACACACTTTGCACACACATGCATAAACACACAGACACATTAAAACACACAAATTTCCCTTTCACGCTACAAACATGCATGCAAGCACTTGCATGTTTGCACATTCATGCATGTTCTCACACACACATGCCTGCAGGCACATGTGAATGGACACACATACGCTCAACGATTAATTATTGTTCCTGTAACAGTCAAACCAATCAGCTGGTTAAAATTATATGTAAATGTAGATAATAGAGTGGTTTTTAATCTCAAACAAATGGGAATGAACAGAAGACAGTGCTCTTTGGTAAATTTGTGAGATAAGACAAAACTGCTTGTCCAGACTGGTATCAATGCCCACCCATAGGTGATAATATCTCCATGTACACCACAACATGGTAATACCACCATGTTGCCACACTATATTATGATATGCATTCCTCTTTAGGAAGTGACTGTCTGAAAGACCAAAAAAAAAAAAAAAAAAAAAAGCATGCTAACAAAAAGATTCTCTAAATCTTAATCCAGGACCTGGGACTGCTCATTCACACTTTCACTGGGTATCACAAGATTAAATATCCTTGCAATCACACCTCAGATGACAAGACTTTCACAGTTGAATAAGAAAGGGATGAAAAACAGACTAACTTAATTGTGCACAGTAAAAAAAAATGTGACTGCATGTAGTCTATGGAAACAGTGCAAAAAGTTCAAGGGTGAAAAATGATTCATTAATCATTAAGGCCAACCTCAGATATGCACACATGCACATATTAAATCTGTATGTGCAATACATACATAAATGTTCAAAGGGAGTCAGTGGTATTGAGCAGGGCTTGTAACCCCAGTGTAGCTGGTTGGATTCCCCATTGAGGCAGTGCTGTTGTACTTTTTCATCAAGGTACTTAACCTGAATTTCTCCAGTAAATTGTCCAGCTATGTAAATGTAAAACTATTTTAGTCATGCTTAATAAGAACATTTGTTAGGCAAACAATGATGTAATGTAAACAATGATGTAAACAGCATTCATAATATCATTACAATAGTTGCCACTGCATAAAACATTATATCTCCGATCATGGATCCTAGGTAATATGTAAGCATGATGATGATGTTCTGAAATATTTATTCTTTACATTTTGTTAAAAGTATATATGCTATTCATTATAGACATAATTGTTGTATTAATGTCTACTCTCAGGATGTATTATATCTGTACTATACTAAAGTTTCTATTCAAGTGGTAGAAATTTCCCTGCCAAATATATTCTGATTTTGAGATTATGATTTGATGGCAGAGCATGTATGTGTCAGCATGATTGGTAGGTTTAAATGTTGATTATAGTTTAAAATGCCAGAAACCAGTGCAATCAGCCAAGTGGGAAAGAAGTGGCTCATACAAAGCAAAGTTGTGATGACAGTCTCATTGATTACAGTGTGGATTCCTTATTCCTCTGGTTTCAGAACATTCCAACATCTGTTCTACTCTGAAAAAAGAAAGGAAATCAAACAACAAGCAGCTGGCTTTTAGGCAATCCTCCCTCCCTCTCTCTTTCTGCCACACAAGGCAGAACTTTTTCCAAGTGACTGCATTTGAATTCCCATTTGTGCTCCTTGGTTTAAGCGATAAACCTCGAGAACACATCTGACAACCTCCTTCGCCAGCAGAAAAGTGCTCAGCTTTCCAGCCGAGTGAGCACGGTGAAAGGAAACTGTGCAGTGCTTGTCCGACACAAAGAGGTTTCTGTTCCACCGAACTGAAGTTTACAAGGGAAAATGACAGCCACCATGTCCTCCCTTGATGCGCGTAGTTTAAAAGCCCCGCGGAAAACAGTGGGAAAAAGCTGCGGTACAAAAATAACTCGCTGCCGTGTACACCTTGCAGCTCTCTGGCTATTCTGTGTAGTGACTGACAGGCAGGTATGTCAGGTGGGACGTCCTTTTGAGGATGCAAGACCTTCTCAGCAGTGGCTGCAGCCTGTGGTGATGGGTGAGCGAGGCCTTATGAACCCCATAATAAGAACATAAATGCCTATGGAGATTCATGATGAAAGCAAGCATTTCGGCCCAGCTAGGCATATTGTATATGGGATTGTGTCAAGCCTGGTCTTGAATGTTCTAAGGCAAGGAGCTACTGTATACTGTCAATCACTGACTCATATGAACCAGATGAAAGACTTTGCTTTTTGCGCACATAGATAACACAAGGTAGCACCACCCATTTTGGTGTTATTAAAGCCTCATGATCCCATCACAACTGTTGGTGAATATAGTCATTAGCGGTCCACGTAGGTCTGGCCACTGACAGAACGTTGGGGTGAAAAGCTGCTGTAAATTGTATCCCTGTGCCACACCTCATACTGTTGTCTCTGCTTTTGGACCCATACATCAACAAGGAAGCATGACTTCACTTCCACTATTCTGAAAATACAGCAATCTTACCTTACCTTCATCCTGAAACCCTGCCCACCAAACCCCCAAATATGCCAAATAAGCTGCTGTAGAGTACAGTTTTTACATCGTGTGGTGAGCGGAGACTAACGGAATTCTTTTCACGTCTCCAGAGATGGGAAGTCACTATCAGTAGTGACGTACAAACTGAGCACCACAATACTTGAGCTATAAGTAAGCTGTGAGTTAAAATGTGAGGAGCTGTTGATTAAGAGAGCTAGTCTTTTTTATATGATATGACTTCCCCTGATTTTAGAACACAAATACAATTTGCATTTTGCAAAGTTGTGTCAAGATACAGAGGTCATATATCATTATGAGAGATCCACCTCTACACAAGTGCGGGGAAGAATTAGTTAGGTGAATGAATCAGCTGTGTTTTTATATTACATCTTTTACCCAGTTTATCTAAGAGGAAAGAATGTTACTGCATGCGCAACATCAAACAGGAATATAAAACTGACATACCTTGTGGAATCACAGAGAAGACATAGCTGCAGAGCAGTTATTGGAGTGATCAAGTCATTTTTAACTTGCCGTTTAAAGATGGATAGTGGCGGTGTTTATGTTTCATAGGAGCTGCCAACTGGGAGTTGGTACAGCTGCGGTGTGTGCCAGATGTCCATGTTGCATTCTCAGTCTATCACCCACCCGTCACCCCCGCGTGGATTATTTCCTCCTTGTCGCAATTTGACAGCCTCAAAACAACTGTATAATTAGTACTACATCTGTCATGTATTTTTACTTTCTGGCAAACATAAAGGGTGCGTTTTAATTGTTTAAGAGATAAGGAGAACTTTTGAACGCCATGCGCTAATTCTGATCAAACTTAGTAATACTTTGAACTTGACTTAATACTTTGAAATTAACAATTAGTTATTCAGCTGTATACACGTAAATGAGGTTTTTCGTAAAATATTCCACGGTGAAATATCTGGCAATAGAACACATTGTCTGCAACTGCAATTTGACATTTTATCACCAAAAAAAAACAAAAATTGGGTAAAATGGTTGAGCAAATTAAAAAAAATAAGTGCAGAAGTAGACACCCCTGACTTAGACAGATCTAGAAAATCACTGAAGCTAAATCAGTCCTATAATATGTCACTGGAGTTACATCCTTACTCTTTTGCAGGGTTTATAGGGTACAATTTGCAGAAAGCCCTGCAGTCTAAAAGTATTAAAAAATAGTTAATCAACATCTCAGTGGTAATACACTGTTCACCTCTAACAGAGAAAAGAAATGGCATAGATGTCATAACATACAAATAATTATTAACATTGTGACGATTTCTTATAGCATATAGTAAGTTATTATGGCTGAAAAGGTTATGTAATACACCTACAGAATACCTATTCTGACATGGACAATCAAGCTGTCATGGGCGTATTTCAGCATGGAATTTATCCATATGTATTTTTGTTTTTTTACGATATACTATAAAATTAAATTCAGCCATCACTGGATTAAAATGTTCCTCTGTTAGAAGGCTCCCATTTTGTAATCAGCCTCCCTTCTGCAATATCCTTGTTGTGGCTCAGAAACATTTTCGAAGCAATTGGACAATGGTGTGCTGTAATTAAGAGCGCGGTGTAAAATGCCACGACGAATCAGTATCAGCTGCGGGCGTGTGTGTGTGTGTACGTGTGTGTGTGTATGTGTGTGTGGAGCGAGCTGGAATGATGTGAGCCACCGTGACGTTTCAGCAGTCTCCAAGATTACTCTCCGATGCCAGGTATCCGGTTCACAGACGCGAGCCCTGTGTATCAACTGAGCCTGGGCTCCGCTCCAGAAGATCTCGTGTAACAGAGTTAGTATCAGGAAAGCAAAATAAAAAAAACTATCCCACTCCAAATCGGAAGTGGCCTGACATATAGTGATCTGTTTAAACAGATGGTCAAACTTAATTTTAGGCTGACATTTAATTATGTTATTACATTGTAGATAAGTAAGTAAGTACTATGTAGTTGTGAGTGCTGTCTGCTGGATATGAAGTTTCACTAAGCTGCGTAGGGGTTAGAGTTGATATATGGTTAGACTTAGGGCTGGTGTAAGGTTACAGATTTAAATGACTGAGGAGTAGGACTTAGGTTAGTGTTACGGACAGGATGAGGGGGAAGGCAAGGGTTATTCAGATAACCTGTGTAATTACAAAAAGACATGCATTGAACCTCATTTGTTATGATGTGGTTGATAATCACCAATGTGCCGTTACATACTAGTTCCTAAGGCAAGGGGAGTAGGGTCAGGGATAACTTACCTCAACTAATGCATGGTACTCACCTTTAACCAGAGTGCTTACAACAACCATATGAAAATGTTTGCCTTCATTTGCCTTAATACAATGTACAATTTTGCCTGTGAGTGCAGTATTGTTTTGTCAGCAGAAATAACTTTCAGACAAGCAAACAGCAAGCAAACATCATGGCTAGGTGTGTATTACTTTGCCTGTTATGAAACCACATCAGGGACATGCTGTGAAGCAGGGCTTCGGAAAAGGGTTTTCTGTAATGTTGCAACTTAATTCATACTGCACTATAGTAAGTGAATAACTCCAAGTTTCTCCATCTTAAGGAGAAATTTACAGTATAAGCTGTTGTCAGCTTACGCGTGTAGGTCACTTTCCATTGAATACAGTATTAGAATTATTTATATCATGATTATATAATTATTAACATCATTATTAATTGCTATGGTGGTATATCTAGGGTGGTATTGTGGTTCACTGAAAAGAAGCTATTGTACCCTCAACATGGCAAGTTTAATTCCCAGGTGGGGCACTGCAATACTTTGAGCTGAATTGCTTTCATACATTTCCAGCTGTATAAATGGAGATCTGTATGTGAAATGTAACCTCTTCGAGTTGCCCTGCTAAAAAAAATCATAATATAATGCCAGCATGTATTTCATTTCTGGAAAGTGTAAAGCCCTTTCACTCCTTTAGACAGCACCAGAGCAAGGGTGTCTATCCCTGGTAGGCCATGTACTGTATATCCTGTCTTTCTTCAGCCAGTTCCTAACTGGTTTAACTAGTTTACTAGTCATTTATATAAACACATGTACACTTCCCAAAACACGTTGGAGTAAACTAGCTCTCGAGAAGAGGCCACAAGTGTAATTTTAAGACTAGAGCACAAACCGTAATATGCACTGCCCTCCAAGAACTGAGTTTTGCATTATCTCAGTGAAGTGTGGAGGACCCAGAGTTCATCAGCAGGGTGCTGCCGCCGGCATTGGGAGGGGGAGTGCGGGGATGGCATTAAAAAGGCTGGCGTGCCCTCTGAACGAACCTCAGCTGGGTTCACACGCAGGACGAGGGAGAATCCTGCAGCTTCTTCACCGCTGGGACTGACAGAAAGCCGCCAGGCTTGGACTGAGGGGGCGAACACAAGACAAGGTTTCAGGGAGAAAATAAAACAACTCGCATCAGCAGAATGGAAAAAGCAGCTTCTAACTTTCAAACCGATTCCCAGCTGGGTTACGGTCAGGAGTTACCTTTTTGAAGAGGCGGTGGCAAAACGCACATAACCACGCTTCCTCCAGCAAACTCCGCACTCTCTCTGCCCTTTTTCTGGCACATTCCCCCCTGGCAACTCTTACCCATAAATAATAAATCAGAAACCTGCCTTATCATGCTGTTTTTCATTATCTCAGATGGTAAACATGGCAGGTAAAGGCAATACATTTAGAGTGGTATTCTGAGAAGTACCAAAAGCATTCTGTGTGTGCTCATTCGATCACTGAATAATTAATATTTCACATATTCTTACTTCATTTAAGCTTGTAGAAAAGATGTCACAGAGGAGTGCCTTGGACAGGCACAGAATGAAACTGTCTAGATTGAAAGTAACTCTATTCACAGATTCATCCAAAAGTGATGAAAAATACTGTCAGTTTGTGTGACTTCATTCATTGGCATTTCTGCCTTCAATTATGCATTGTCTTTAGAATCAAGATCAATAGTGCGGTTATTTATTTCTCATTGTTTTGTATATTTATTTTGTAATAATGTACTAATTTACTTGCAAGTATATTTTCTGGTCTTGGATAATCCAGATCTTTTACATAGTAATTTGCAACTGTCTACAAAAACATGGTGTGTTACATTGCATTATTACATGTTGCATTTGCTAGCAGATGTCCTGCATATGTGTTAAAGTAATGCAAGCATACCCTCCTCTCTCCCCCTAGTCCAGCTCCCTCATTTATGTTTACTCAGGTTAGTACTCAGTGGTTATCCATCATCTCTTTATGGGATCTGCCAGATCCAGTGACATAAACTAGTAAAACTGGCTTAGCTTCACACACACACAGGGTACTGTTCAGCATGGCTGGGTGTGGCTGGATTGTGAATGGCCTGTACATTGTTTCTCTCTGACCCTGGGATCAGTTAAATCATTATAGATTCCAGACAGTACCCCAGGTATGAGGGGAAAGGACCCCCAGTAAAGGTATCATAGTTTGAGCTTGATCTAGCACAGAACACAAGGGGTGCCACACAGTACCCCAGAGCTGGCTTCATGCCTGCACAATTCACCCTCCACAGGGTACACTGTGTGATCAGCTCACTGGGCTAAGAACCCAAGTCTCTAGCCATGGGAATAAGCTGCTTTTGTGGTGGACTCTTACCTGCATCTTGTGATACTGAGTCATGCTTCACAAAGGCACAGAGATGTGCTTGCTATATAAACATGTACCTTCAGTGAATAGATTTTGATTAATAGGCATTATATTCTAGTATCTGATAAGAAAAGCCTGCCATTTGTTACCACCTTGGAAATCTGCTAGGGATGCAAATAACTATAATCATTAATGATGCCGTGTTTATGTTGTGAATTAGGTTTGTTCTTATATTGTGTTTTCTAAAGATAGAAACCACATTACAGATGTAGGATGTTCAAGGGTGTCAGCAATTAACATTGAAGCTAGTGGAAAATTGTTAATATAGCAGACACTTTTGATATTTTGATTTCCATGAACCCATCTCTCAGTTTAAAGGACAGTTTCACTTTGATACAGACTACTCCATCCTACATGCAGATTATCCCAAGAAAATCAAATTGCATTTTCACACTTCTGTTTACTTGAATGAATATTAAGACTGTCGGATATATGAGAACTGCAGCTCCATCCCAGGGAAACAAGTTTTCGGTCTTACATCTGAACATCCTGCATTTACACACTCACATTTTCTCCATTCTCTTTGTGCCAAGATCCTGATTTAGTCATGGCGGATTATCCGTGTGTATGGGATGCGTCGGGTTCATCCGAGCTGCCAGAATACACAGCGGCCCCAGAACAGAGTGCGGGGTCGACATCAGTCTTCTCAATGTCAAGAGCCAAAACTTTCCACCCTCTTTGTTTGTCAAGGTTTTGACAGATCAGAAGGACACGGGCCGACCGGGGGACCACTTTGGCATGGTCCGTGTGTCCGGGACACGGAGACGACCCGTGAAAACCGTGGTGACTCTGCAGAGTGGGGCGGGGCCCGATCGAGCAGCGGATGGGCCATTAAAGTATAATTAATATAGATGCCATCAGTCTTCAGCTTTCACTGTCGCCAACTCTTTGGAGAGCTGAGCAGCTGCTGCCATTTACTGGGATGACATCCTGCTCGCTTTGGCCCACTGGTGTAAGAGACTCCTTACACCTCTGATATTAGATGTGTGACTTTGACCCTTTCCCATTAAAAAAGCCCCCCCTTTGCTCCTTCCCATGGACAAAAATGATCGATTGAAGTGCCATCCTTGTCGTGCGATTGAATTGTTAGATTGAATTGTTAGGTTATTCCTGCTTGATTCTTTCATATATAAATATTGATGTTATAGATCATTACACAAATAACGTAAAATACTACTAGATACTATTGTAGTCATACCTGTTACTTAAGTGCTAATTAATTATGTCCTTAGTTACACCTGGTATACTAACCGTTACACCTGTAACAGTTACACACTCCAGGAAAAAATGATGGTTACAGGAAGCAGTAAAGTTGCCTCAGGTAGAGTGGCTTAATTTCACTGGTTAGACATAGTTACGAAAAGTGACTACACACCTTGAACAGCAGGTTTTGTGGGTAAATTGTGGCATGAGTGTTTAGGTTTACATCCATTGGTGGATTTTATATCCACTTTCTGATGCAGGTTTACAACAAAAAATGAAAGAATCTCGCACACTGTTACTCTATACTAATTGAATTGACTTAACTATATGTCTTGTTACTAACAATTCTATCCGATGTGAGCCCTCATCAGGGTTAGAATGACCCAGGTACAAATGAAGGAGAGATTAAATCTGATCAGTGAACACACAGACTATCCCTGAGGTTCAGCTTTCCAGAGGAAGGCGGCTTGGCCATCCTTGAATACCTACCGCAGTCAAGACACTGTCAGTATTGACTATAAACACACAGGCCACCTGCAGGCTTCACTGAACCAGTCAAAGACAGAGGTCAATGTCATCATTCTGAGACCTCATAGCTCGTGCAGGGCAGCAGGGTTAAGAACGGAGTGACTCATCATGTTTACATCCAAAAATGAGGCATTGTGCATCGCATGGACCACATTCAAACTAAACTGTGATTTGCCAAATGTGCTCTTAGACAGAACAAGGTGAGAAATCAAATCTTGGTATAACCTTCATAACCAAAAATTTTAAACATTTTCTTTTGCTTTTACAAGCCATAAACCTACATTAAATACAAATACACAGATGTTGAAATGTGTACATTTATGTATTACAAGGTATTATTTAAGTACCGGTTTATGTAATCTTTCCTAATTTCAACATTCATGTTTGTATTTCTGTATTGCAGTCTCCATTCATTTATTGATGCAGTTATTTCTTTCATTTTTGTGTTCCATAAATGACCAAGGATATTTACACCAATTATTATTTGCTTCATTGGCTGAATGAGCACAGAGCACTTAGACCTTGTTCCAATGTTGCTTCTTAAAATACAAGGAAAAGCAATGTTTAAAATACAAGGAAGAGCAAACATATACAGTACAGACAGAGACAGATCAATGAATGGATGGACAGACACACAGACAGACACTCAAACAGACAGACAGCTACACAGACTGACAGATGGTTGGAAAGGCATGACAGACAGACAAATGGATAGATATATAGATACAGTACATACATGGCCAAACAGATTTGAACATGTTACACTTCCTTGGTCAACACACACTGCAAAAAAGCTTCAGGCATTAGTGGGATGAAATTCTTCCATTTAAGCCTGACGTTTCTGAGTTCAAACTCAACAAGCACCCTGGTGACTTATGTTCGAAGGCAGGCAGTGATTAACAAGGCACTTCAGAGCACAAGGCACCGTGGTGCTCAAAGAAAACAGTGATGATCTCCACTTAATCGCAGAAAAGCCCAGAGCATCTGCCAGCTGAGGAGGGGGGGAGGAACCACAGTGAGAGCTTGCTTCGATAGGCTGCCATCTCCAGAGGGCCGCAGTGAACGCTCGGTCTGATAGGCTGGCGTCTCCAGAGAGCCGTGGCCATATGCTTGGCTCCACTGCGTACACCAAGGAAGTTAATTCTCTGACAAAATGCAGGGATGAAACTGTCATTCAAACAAGTCTAATAATACCAATGCAAATATTTTTTTTGGACAATATGTGAATTAACGTTACCATATTGCTCATGTTTTCTCACTGTGTGTAAAGCATTCAAATGAGGGCCGGGAATGATACAATGAGAAAAATGGCTCTCTGTATATGCCTCTGTGTCTGAAGGATAGCTCTTCTCCTTGAGCGAATATATCTGTCCTATTTACACACCCGGCTTCCAGAGATTAACCAGGAAAATATATGCAGTTGTAAATATCATCCACATTTTCCGATTGGTTTTAACAGGACTCAAGTATGAGTAGTTACTGAAGTTTCATTTTTCATTGATTATGTTACTTTCATTTCAACGGGGTATCACTGCCTCAGCTCTCTATGAAGATTAGACCTTGCTGCCATTAGTCAGGGACAAAGAATGTGAGGGTAAATTACTGACACACAACTTTGTTAAGTAGATGCGACATCTGATTTACAGACAACTTATGGTTAACCTGCATGACATGCATGCAGGTTAATTTGAATAACTGAATTTGAATAACAATATTTGAATATTGCATTTTATTTTTACATAGTTTTTACTATGACTGAAGAAACATAATGTCTGACTAAAGAGTTATAATGTAATTATAAAGTAGGTTCCATGTGGTATAACTACAGTAAATCAAGTATGATTTATGTCAATACACATACAACTGCTCATTACTCAAATAAATTCTCTCTCCCATCCTCACATTAAAACAGCTCTAAAATTAACCCAAGCCCTTTGTGGAATTACAATTATATGCCATTTCATAGTAAGTGCCTGGCAAGTAAACAAAAGGTGTATCATATAGAGAATGTGTATCATACAGGTACATTAAGAATCATAATACATCACATTAGTCGGGCGAGCTGTTTATCACAGATTATGGCTTGCAAACTATAGTTTTATTTTGAACAGAAGGCTAAGGTTAGGTGTTGCACACTATGACTTTTTTATTGTTGCTACAGAATGACCAGAATAATCAAAAGACATTGGGGAAATGTTGCAGGTGACTTCATGCTGGCAATGAAACAAAAAGGCAAACTAGTAAAATGCATGAAGCGGAAATGTTATGGTTTTGATGCTGAGGAATGAATCCACACCTCACAGTGTGAGAATGTGAGATGGTGTGTATATTCCTAGTCAGCTTCTTGCACTCCCACAGGCAGTGGAAGTCTGAGACAAGGGAGGTCATTAAAGATGGGATGCACCCCTGGCCTCATGTTTGGAGTAACAGACCTTGCTTCAGCCTGTACTTTTGGCACTAAGCAAGTGGTCAGCACAAAGTGGATTCAACAGCAAGGTTAGTGCCCATACACAGGATGGCCCCAAAAATAGAGGATTCCATTATTCTTCCCTCTCCCTGGAGAGTGCCTGGTCCAAACCCATTACCCTCGACTACATTAAACTATTCCATATTGTCCTCCTACCTTATTGCTTCCCTCTAATTGTAGGCCAAGCATTCTCTTCGAAAATTCTTTAACAGACTTTTTTTATCATGAATGAAAAGATGGAAAGGGAAGGTAGACTGGGGGGGATGCAAAATCTGGAACAGGGAAAAATGTTTAATAATAAAGCCGAGCTAATTTGGTACGACCAGCGACTGTCGTGCATGCTGACAGGGCTCTATTACACACTCATTTGGGTTTGTTCATATTAGTTATGTTAATGTCCAGTGAGTGAATGTAATACTTGGATGGGACAAGATTTTGGCAATTAATTCCCACAGTCGGAGGAGAGACAAGCAAATTTATTTTCCCTCCACTCAGGGGACTGGAGGCAGAGAGTGGGAGGTGGGGGAGAGTGCGTCGGAGAGCGCGAAACAGACGAAAAACACGCGCCCTAAATAAAGCTGAAACAATGGGAGCCCGCACCTCCTCATCCATTCAGATGACAATGATTTGGAGCTCAAACCTGCTTTATTAATTACGTTTGACATTTCCTTAATTAGTTTCATTTACACCCAATCAATCCCTGCTGCTGCGCGCCGTCGTTTATCATTTTCGTAAATTTGCATACCGTGTGCCGGCTTTCTTTTTTTTCCCCCCATTCGCTTGATTATACATTAAAAGTGTCAGGCGTGCTCACCGCCCGGCATTATGGGAGACGGGGAGGTTTGTGGCTGGACTGTGATGGCATTAATCATGGCGGGGGCACGGAGTGTCGCCATGGCGCCCGGGGCCACCTCGCCCCCATGTGACCCTCGCTGAGCGCAAGACAAATTCACAACCTTCACAACCTCTGTTCTCCGAGACTATCACTTTCTCACAGACCGTGCTGTAGGGTGAACAGCTACAAGAGAAAAAGAGGTGAGAGTGGACTCAGCGAGGTATTAGGAGAGGGGAGGACGTAACTCTGGAATTTTTCCTTTGCACTACACTGCATATTGATTGCATACCTTCTTATCAAAAGGTTGAAAGGCAGCATGCATCATGATCTGTCATTATCTTGCTTTTGCTCGTCACCAAAAAAAACTCACTGTCATGCTATGTGCTTTGACTGTGCAGACAAATCAAATACCACCGACTGATAATAACCCTCAAGACACCCACACTCTCCTTCCCTCCCACTCCAGAAACGTGTTAATTAAACAATAGCACGATCACTCCTATATATGGAAAATCAAGAAAGGCTACTTAATTTGAGCACGGCATGACTAAAAACAGTCTGGTCACCCCATACAGGGTTGCAAATTGGACAATTAAACTGTCACTGTAAGTGAAAATGATCTTGAAAAGCATGGCTGTGTGTGTGTGTGTGTGTGTGTGTGTGTGTGTGTGTGTGTGTGTGTATGTGTGTGTGTGAACTTGGTTTTGTAAGCTTGAGTATATTGGTAGACCCACCAGTTTTGTAACTGATATTGCTCTCATTTCATTACTAATATCCAGAGGGAGATTTACAGTCAAGGTTCAAGGCATCCTAAACATTATTTGAACAGTACTAATCAGCAACACATCGCACAGACATGCGGCGTATCCGTCTCAACCTCTCCGCATGCTGGGAGCAGCAAGGCATGAAATGTAACCGTGGCTTCAGGGAGAACTGATCGTTTGGATTGAGCGGACCATGGTGACGGAAGGAGCAGCGATTCCTGACAGAAAAAAGCTTTTACATTTTGCTGGTTGCACATTTGAATTGTCTGTCTGCAATCTAATAACAGAAGAATTGTAACTCCAAGGCCCCAGAGCCCCCAGGTTAGACAAATTGTGACCCATTCTCTGACACCTCCCCCACACACCTGCAAATAACCATCAGTTTTGTTTGTATTGAATTAATCCCTACCTACACTATCATGTTTTTCATCATACAAAAATTAGCAGTAATGTGCCCCAATGATTACTCAAATCAAGGTAATTCAAGGACAAAGGAAAGCAGGATAATTTGTTTGTATTATACCAAACATTCCAGGTTATTTGTTTAAAAATTGAGACATCTAGCAGGGTCTGTTAGTTCTTAAGACAGACTAAGACAAAATGCATTAGTCTGGCCTGGCCTTTAGTGCCAAGGTGATTTGTTTTCCAAATGTGTAGCCTAATAAAATAATCATCATTTACACTAAACTGCCATTCCTGTTAAACTCCAAATGTG
Source organism: Megalops cyprinoides (assembly GCF_013368585.1). Taxonomy (NCBI): domain Eukaryota; kingdom Metazoa; phylum Chordata; class Actinopteri; order Elopiformes; family Megalopidae; genus Megalops; species Megalops cyprinoides. The sequence continues at coordinate 20,471,865 of NC_050587.1, read as the reverse complement.
GATGGAGCAATGCGTTGACAGTAGGGGCAAAAAATGGTTTTGCTCAATATGGTTTCATATAGTGAATTAGCTCTTCAATTCCCCTTTGAGAATTGTGGACACCATTATAGCACAGCTGTTACATTCTATTACCTTGCTTCCCTCTGGTTCAAAATGTAAAAGGCAAGGGCTGAATTTAAACCGGGGTGTAATGCAGCCAGGTTACAGCTATGATGTGTTCAGCCAGCGTGTCGTAGGACCGGCCTGAAACGGGGAGAAGAGCTGGGCCTGGGAGGAATAAATTACAGTTCGGCTTAAGCCAGATTCAGGCCGGTGATCACCAATAAGCTGTATGAACAGCCATACCAAAACGCAGAGGTGGGCCTAGCACTGCCTCTCTCCTTCAAGGGCGACACAAAAGAAGGGGAGACGACAAAGGGCCTGATGAAGTTGCTAATGTGCGGGAGAGTCGCCCCTCACAAACGGGAGGGCGGCTAGCTGGCATGGTCGAGCGCGCCGGTGCACTGATGCAAGGAGCAACACCACCATTAGCTTACACACGTCTCTCAAAGAAAGAGGGGCCAATGAAGACCTGGTGATTGCTCAAGGCTTGATCAATAAAAATAAAAAAGACCTTGTTTGCAGACATAACTACTTTGACCAAATTCCCAGTGTGGAGGAATGTCAGTATATTAATTGTGGAGACTTGTCTACTGCAAAATTACTGAAAAGAAATATTTTAAAATGACATGTAATTGTCCATATTCCGTGCCTTCTACTTATATGAAGTAAAAGTCAGATATAGTTATCAAACGCCTGGGTGCCAGACAGCATGGAAAGAATAAGGAAGACCCTTTTTACAGCAACACTGCCTTCTTTATTCTTACGATATGAAATGAGTCTTACCATGCAGCTGCTGCTGCTGCAATGGTATTGTACACCACACAGCATCAGCAATTCTCAAGGTGACATCCAAAAATTAATGGTAATCACACAATTTGAAAATTATTTTATACAAGATCAAATACTGTCCATTAAATAGATGTTGTTATTCCATTTAGTTTAGCATGACTCCATCCTCAGTTTTCTAAAGGACATCTTTCATTTCAATATGCAGGAACATAAACAAGTAATTCATTCACTTGGAATGAACTCTGTTTTGAAGAAATACTTATAATACGCTTATAATACGCTTACGCTTATAATAATCTACAGTAACAGACCTGGGTGGATGTGATTCATACAGGCAGAGTGCACTGTATTATAGGTTTGTTTTGTTTTTAAGTGTGGCTGCATTAGTGCCATGCTTTCCACACATACATTCCTTTAAATACAAATTATTTCCAAGATTGTAGGTCATAAATCAACAAGGGGCATTTTTTCTCAAACATTAAAGGTGGAGATGAATCCAAATGCTTGAGCGTGAAGCCAATGGACAAAAGCCATTTTAATTTATTGTGTAATTAGAGGGTGAACATTAGTATTACTTTAGTGTTCTGTCCCCATGTGTCCTAAAGACCAAGGTGAGTGTCCTGAAAAAATGCATATTGTAGACACTAGAGGTAGATATTTCTTGGTTAAAAGCTTCAATACAAAAGAAAAAGATCCCGAAGACTATCGGTCATCACTAACGAGCTCTAAGGAAAGTCCATTACCCCTCTAAATCACTACATCTTGCTGTTTATATAAATGCAGTTGTGCCTCATTATAATTAAGTTATGCACCTAAAGGTCTGTGTTGATTGGGAGTGTCATAGCTCAAAATGGCTTTTAATTTAGTGAAACATAGGCTGTCCTTGTACAGTAACCCTAAGTGAGGTGCACTGTGCCTCAGATTTTAGTAATGATGCTACCTTTACAGCATTGTCGAGGTGCTACTTAAGAAATGTATTATTAGATACTGGCCAAGGCACATTTATCAAACCAAATTGCCCTTCTTTGTAAGGCCGCTTAATTCCAGGGCTCTTTTGCCTCTCTTAACTATTACCTGCTCTTTAGAAAGGTTCAGCATGCACTGATAAAATGTCAGAACAATGAGCCAGGGACACTGGGCAGATTCATGCTTGATTATTCCCTTGTGGCCTTCAAAAATCAAGACGATGAATGTTCTCTCTACTTTGCAACTGTTCTTACACTGTGTGAGCACTCCAGGCCTTCAAGAACACATTTCAAGGAGCAGCCTTTGGAGAAGCCTTTTGAATGATGTTCAGGATTTTCAGACAAAGGTAGAAGCTGGACACAGAAGCTGTATTTTAGTATGGTTCATGGGCAGCAGTGTGCCATTGTGGTAAAGAGAGGGGCTTGTAAACAACAAAGGTTCTCAGTTCAATGCATCAGCAGTTCAAGGAAGGCCACTGCTGATGTATCCTTTGGCAAAGTACTTGCCACAAATGACCTCAGTAAATATCTAGCTATACAAAGAGATAAAACATAAGAACTGTCAATTCTGAAAGTATCTATGATTAAAAGTATTTTCTAAGAAAATATATTGTAATGTAAGCAGTGCTCAGGTGTGCTCAATGCAGGTCCACAGCAGCCTAGTTCCATAACTGAATGTCATCATTAATACCCAATATAGGCCTAAGAGAAAGTGATTACTTTGACCGTTCAAGTAAGTGATTAGATCAATTAAGCAATTTCAGTTGGGCAGCCGAGAGGCCCAGGAGCTGAAGTTGCTCCTGTAGGACTGGGTTTTAGTTCATCAACACTGGTTCATTAAGCCACTGGACACAGTCCAAGATCATGGGGAAGAGGACAAGGAAGAGCAATGTGACCTGACACATTCAATTCAAGATGGACACTTAGAATGAGAAGTCAAGAATATCACACTGCAGTTTGGCACCTGCTTGTTCACTGCTCTTATTTTAGATGCAACTTGCCTTGGACACATGTTTTAAATCAGAGATAGGCACGCCTACTGCTAGTCTGCAGTTTGGCACACAACCAAGGATCAAGCACCTCATAAATTGCACTATAAAATACAAATGCGTACGTACACCATGATTATGTTGCAGAGAAATGGTTTTCTGTGAATTCCAATCAATGTGCTTACTTGATTGCAATAACCAGTCTGCCAAAGACAGTGAAGCTCCCTGGTGAAACTGCATGCTCAAAGATCCTGATCTCTGTGGGCCCAGAAGCGAGACATTGCGTGTTATGGTAGATATTGAGTCAATTAGCCACAAATTGATTCCAGGTCAGAAACACACGCTCTCGTCTCAGGGGAGACTTAGGTCTGGGCTGTGAAGGAACGAGCACATCCAGGAAAGCAAATACAAATAACATTGCCTGTGCTCTGCATCACTGTGGCTGCCTACAGCTTCATTCGCTGCAGTGCCAGTGACTTCACCCTGCACGTCACAAACACTCAAACAGTTAGCATGCAAAGTTATCATCCTTCCAGTTGCCTGTTGGAGAGATGTTCTGACATATAAACAGCACAACACCATTGTTTTTGCTCTTCTGAGGTCTTTGTACAAAGACTTATTCTTCTCATGGAAGTCTGGTTATTAAACCTAAACCAATACTGTTCTCACAGTCTTTGATTCAGATAGTATCTTGGAATTGAAGAGCTGTGATGGTGTACAATGCACTTTCACAATCATTCTGAATTATTGCTGTTTACCCCAGCAGAGTGATGAGGCAGTAGCAGCACATGATGCATTTCACTCAGAGTGTGGGTATTAATGGAGGTTTCAAGAGCTTATGGAAAAATTAATAAACACCTGGATCAACTGGTGTCATTTCAGGCGACTGAAGAAACAAGGGCCTTAGTGTCAGTTTTGTCAGAGCGAATTAATACAATGTTCTCGTTTCGCAAACTGCAAATAAACAGCACATGCATTATCATTTTAATATCTCCAATGTGAATCATTGGTTTTACACAATACAGGATTTGTGCGCAAGCCAAGGGCTGCTAGATTATCCATGCTATCACCAGGTGCATGATCAGAGCCTATCATTTTCAGATATCAGACCATATACCAGATGTTGGCAAGCTTCCATTTTCTCCTCACTTGTGACTCTATACAGGAGATTGCATACACGCGTTGGGGATTGGGTAATTTACAGTTTGGGTGCATAATCACATGACTGTGCTGCTACGATTTATGAATCTTTGGGAAATAGAGAAATTCAGAATTTATTAACAATGAGTGATGGCCCCTGATTATTATGGATGACTCCCTGAGATGTTTCAATGTATGAAAATGTATAAGTGCAATGTAAAAAAAATGTCTTTCACTGCCTTGTGTCTTTCACTACATAAATTCAACATCCATAACTGAACAAAATCCACAAAACAATGTTGTCTGAATGCAATGCACTTCAAAGTAATGATGTGCACACATGTTAGGATAGGTCCCGTCTTAATGCATTTTTCAGCACATACGTCAACAGAATTCCTTGTGTCACCAGTACTTACAGAGTCAAGGAGAAAGCGTATGAATTAAGATGCTGGAATGCAAAAACAGACTGAAAAAACAGATTGCAAAGAATAGTAATTTAAAACAAAAATCATCATTCATTTTCTGATCCATTCATCACAATGGTATTAACTTTTCTGTTCCTAGACATCTCCAGGCTGTAATCAGTCTTTTGGCATTTTCAAAAGCTTTTAAAATATTTCTGAGTTTGAGGTGCTGCTCGGCAAGAATCCACCCCAAGGCCTTTTGAAAGAAGTATTTCATTATTTGAGCATTTTTTGGAATGTGCGTAAGTCATTGAGACACTATTGCTCGGCAACATCAACAGAAACTAGGGCTGAGTTACTGTGCTACAAACAGAACAGAACAGAAGAAAAGGGTTGTGTTTTAGAGGTCTTGTCACATACTTTGATCCCCTTTTGGATTTCATTAGAACGGTGTCCATGACCATGGTCTATTTATTGTGAGGTAGAAGAAAAATCACCAAATCCTGCATCATGGTTTGCCACAGAAAATAATAACAATGACTTCATTTTTGCTTCTTGAGTATTTGGGTCATGCACAGAAACATTCATTAGCATACACTGCAGATTCACACACATGCTCACCGTGAGCACTGGATGGAGACCAGTCAATTTAGCCAGGACAGGTTCACTGTTTACCCAAGAATTTGAAAGAATGAATGAATAAATGAGTGAATTCAGACTGCATTTATATAGCTATTTTGAATTATCATAAAACATGTCGCAGTGAGAGCATTTCCAACCATCCGCTGGCTGATGCACAACAGCCATTTTATGCCAGAAGGCTCACCACACATTAATGGAGCTGAGGGGTAATTCAAGCATTAAACGTTTCCCCTGTAATGCACTCCAAGGGCATCAAAGCAAACAGGCATAACATATAGCTATAGCACTCTAGGGCTTCCCTTTGCCTCCTTTAGATCGATGAAAAAGGTCACAGGAGGAGAGGTTGATGGGAGAAAAAAATATGGTTTGGGATTACAGGCTGTTTCCCGCTAAAGAAGAGTGACCACCTGCGAGAGAAGGAGATACACTGTCAGAGTTCATTCCATGATGCTTGCAAACAGATTTTCTAATCTGATATCATCGTGTGTGTCCCATAGATAGTACACCACCTTGTGAAGCATGCTGTGTCCCTGCTTTGCTTGGTTATGGCAGTAACAGCAGCTGCAAACATCTGCAGATGTAAAGATTTCAGGCATAATGATGCATTTTTTTTATTTCTTGCTATGTCACAGCTACGTTGGACTGGTTTCAGTTTAAATGAGTATTTCTTTTGGGGAGCCACTCCAAGACAAAGACTAAGCACGCCAAGGATTAACATTCTTTGTCAGGGTTTGAGTTACACTGCAATATTTGTGAAAGTACTGCATGAGAACCAATCCAAAGATTACTCCTGGCGACATGCTGTGACAACATCGCTGTGAATTTGGCAACTGGCATACCAAAACAAGCCATTTGAAAAAATGACAAAATAATAAATATCAGGCAAATAGCTAAAATGCTTACTGTTTATTATTCAGATACACTTTTATTAGGTAAAATACATAGGTTACTGCGCACACACACACACACACACACACACATGATATACATACATAAAGGTGATTTCAGAATACCACCAGCTCTGAGTGGAAGGAGGCAGTGCTGTGCTAGGGGTTTTGCATCTCTCTCACCTCAGGTAAGCCTGCTTTTTCAATTTAACAAACACAGTTGTGCACTGATCTAATTGTTCTTGATTCGAACACTCTAAAACACATGCCTGCCAACGAGTGAACGCCAAGCGTAGTCAAAAGAGATGTAGTGGGGGGTTGACAGTCATTACAGTGAAAGTACAGATACTTTCATTTTAACTTGGAAAATCTCACTTGCTGGCACAGCTGGTCCCCTGATCCTGCCATTTTCTATTGTGGCCCAAACTACTGCCAGCATTACCTCAACAGCAAATATTCGGCAGCCAGCACCAAACTTCATTGCCATGCCAGCTCTCTGCAAACTGATCCCAAATATCTTGGGCATCTCTGTGTGAGTACTAGGCCCTGCGCTTTATAGTTTACAGTTGGCAGCGGTCTGCATCTGAGACATCTGAGACAGAGCCAGTTTATCAGACACTGGCACGTGGCAAATTCAAGGCATGTTCAGAGACGTGCTGTATATAGTGCATTTAGAGTATTTATCCTTTTTTTGCCTTGTAAGAAGAATGTAAGTAGAAAGTAAATGCAGCAGGAAGGTAGAGGGAATACAAGAAATTAAGCCAAAAGAAAAAAGAACAGGACTGAATGACACATTACATGCTATTACACTGGAAAGTGGCAGTCACCCTCGGCATAGAAGGAGTGACAAATAATTACCTGCCTCAAATGGGGAAGCACTGTAGCAGAATGCAACCAACATACCGCAGAAATGGCAAAAAATGCTTCAGTCATGCAAGAACAAAGGGATGTATTGATTAATCTTTGATCTCAAATTCATGTCAAAAAGTCACATAAATGAAAGAGTTTTTGTGTATGTCAAATAGCATTTCCTTTTATGTTTGTTTGATGTTTTAGCGGAGTACGGAAAAGAAACTCTGCTGGACACCAGGTCAGCGGGCAGCTACCATCACAGTTCACAGTATCTTCATCTCTTGTCTTTCAGAGGATTATTTTACAAACCAGTAAATGGAATGGTTGACTAACAGGTTGTCTAAAAGAATTAAATCCACCAGAGATTTTTGCAGTCATTGAAACACACCAAAAAATGACACAAATTAACTTAACCGGAAAAATACTGCTTTCATTGAAACTGCACCACCAATGCTTTCAAGAACTGTTAAGAAACCCCTTTTTTGTGGTTGTTATTCAACAATGTTTGGTAACACACATTTTTCTTCAGTAAGTACGATACTGTTACACTAGTATAAGGTCAACTTAACAGAGTGTTATCAAACCAATGTGGGACAGAGAACATGAACCGACTAGACTCATCTGACGTGGATGAAAGGTGCCCCAGCGTCCTTCAAAAGACAGATTCTCGTTCTCTTTCCCTCAGTGAATCCTTAACACCTTCTGTACTTAAACTGGTTCTGTGTAACTTCAGATTTACAGTTAGGGTGCTCTGTTTAATTTTACGGCTCAATAGAGAAGTCTGGCCATGACAGCCAATGAAAGAAGGCCTGGCACGTTGCGAAGTTCCCCTGCCTCATTTCTATCCACCCTGTGAGTCAGACACTTCTTCAGCAGTTTAGCAGATGCACTGACGCCACTGAAAATATGCATTTCAACTGGGAATAATGTGTTTTAAATATTCTCTTAAAACAGGACTTTGAGCAGTTTTGCTAAGCAGTTTAGATATTTGATGGTAAATGATTCCTATATTTGGTAGATGTGATATAAAATCATGTTGGATATTTTATTTTACTTCCCGGTAAGAAATGGTGAGGTTGTACTAATACTGAAAATACTGTCATTGTAAGCATAAAGAGCAAAACAAATGGAAAATGAAGGATACACGAATGGAAAGGACTGCTGTAAGTGACATAGTTCTCTTCCACTTTTTTTCTCTCTCTCTCATCAGGGAAATGGATTTGTTTCAGTACAGCAATTGTAAGGCCATCAAATCTGCCAGCTGACAAATGAATCTTAGCGGACGTTGTAAAACCAGAGGAGCGGACAATCATAAGCGTGCGGTTACAGCGCATTGATTGCATACAGGAAGAAATTTCGACGGCACTCCGACACTCTGCTCCAATGACACGGGCGCGCCCGATATTTCCTCTGATGTCAGAAATGAAGCCGCTCGCCTGAATTGCGCGGACGGGCCATGACATGAATTTCTGCCTGACACTGACTGCACCCTCTATGCAGCATAACCCAGAAAGCGGCAGTAATATGCACAGCTTAAAGGCTATGCTATGCATCCACAAAGACTGATTTCTTGGAAAGTTCTTTGGCATTTCCAATCAGAAAATGTCTTCACTTTCAATCCACATTCCTTTAAATTCTCATAGCACATGTTTGAAAAGATGGACATGGTCCAGTCAGGTACAGCCCAGAGGATGTCAGTGCAGAATGGAAGAGAGGGATGGGTGACCGCACGGGGTCACACCTCATCCCAACCTGTACCTCCATCCTCTATAAAAACATCTCCTGACACACATCTGGACAGGAAGCAGCAGCAGAAAGCCAAAAAATATCTCAAAGACTTTAAAAACAACAGGTTTTAATTTCCCTGCTTGATCTGCAATGCCTGCTGTTTCTCTGTACATTTGTGCACCATTACATGAGGTGGTGGAATGGTGAAATTATATTGTAAACATTTGTTGTTACATGAGCATATTACTGTAGGTGAATGGGAAACATAAAACCAGTATGAGTGCACCATTGAGAGAGCACCACATGTAGGCAGTTCGGGTTTTTTGTTTGTTCAGTCACAGAATGATAACGACCAAAAAAGGGGAACATAGCCAGCATATATGATACTGTTCTCGCCATTACAGCTGTATTCATTGATTGATTGGTGAGCATACCGAGGAAGCCTTCCAGAAAGACACAGACAAAATGGGTGCAACCCTAACCAAGAAAACCATTTGAATTTTATTTGCTGAAAAGTGAGTTTCATGGTGTTCCTTAACAAAAATGTAAATGTTTTCCTTTAGATATTCTTCTAAATCAGACAGGAGGCCGCTGCAGAGCAGTCTGCACAAAGCCCCGCACAAGGGCCAAGATACCTGGAGCCTTGGAAAATGTGTCTGATCATCACCTGGTACCATTTGTACCCAATGACCCCAGCTCTTGAAATGCTTGATTGGCATCTGCAGGACACCCTGCACTGTCAAACATGTCTTTTTTTAATGAAAAATGAGTTAGCATTAAACTGATAAAAAATAGGGGCTTGCTGAGGCATGAGAGTTTCTACTACGATTTAGGGGGCAATTTGCTGACCAGAAGCAGAATGGTAGTATTATACAGGTGGAAAGAACCGCAAGGGATTCTGGGGAAGAGTGAGGGGGTGACAGTGTGTAAGCACAAACAGGCAAGGCTCCCTGAAAGTGTCTCTCTCTATGCCGCAGCTCAGAAGAGAGAAGTTCCAGATCGAAAAGGAGGCTGGCGTCTGTCGCTGTGATATGACGTTGATTGGACCAATCACACACAGCAGCTGCAGACAGGCAGCCACAGAAAACCTGGTCACGTGATTCACCGCGAAGAGAAAGACGGACAAAGGCTTCAAACCACCAGACCTCAATTCTATCTGTTTCTCTGTACCGTGTTGTCCGAACTGCTTTTAACAGTCTCATACAATTCTAGTCTACTTTACATACAATGAAAACAAACAAGAATTTGTAAAACAGTCCAAGTCAGTATATAGCACACATACAATGTATTGAAAATATCAGCGCATCAGACAATTATTTTCTGATTGTTTTTTTTTTTTTTTTGAATTTTTAAATATATTTTGTATGATTAAACATGGCATATAACAGGAAAAGACATTCAGTTTCAAGTTTGGGACAGGTCTTGATAAAAATTGATTATGCAAAGTGAATGCTTACTGGTATTATTTCAAATAGAAGAAAAAACTGACAGGCATTTATTCTGGACTAAACAAATAAATAAAATCAGATCTTATCTTGCATAACACTTAATTGGAGAAAGAATATATATAGAGAAAGATATATATAGCCTTATTTACCTGCTTCTTTTCAATATGCATAAGCTAAATTGAATTAATCATATATTATTAAATATAATTAACAACCTAATAACTACAGCTATCATTATGGCTTACAATTACTGTATCAGTAGTAATAATGAGGCTCAGCTTAAATAGTGTTGTTAAACATAGCAACTTCACAGGTTCTGTGCTACTTATTTTTATTGTGCTACTTATTGTAATGTTAGGGAACCTGAAGATTCCTTTCAGTGTTATTCATTATTAAAAGTGAAAGTTAAAGTTCTAATAAAATCATTCATTAAAACAGGCCTAATTCAATCATGCATAAATGTATACAAGAGAAGATGAATTTCATATATACAAATGTATTAAACATGAATTATGTTTTGAAAATCTCTTTGAAATACTACCTAATAACTGAACCTGCTGATAAAACTGACAAATGTTGTCAAATGTGGCTTATAATATTATTATGAGCTTCAATTCAAGGAAACATGGTATGTTATGAATTATATTTTTTTCAGTTTCTTTTATAAAGGAGTTCACTGTCTGACGAGGAGCACTTACTAAGGGCTTCTTTGTTATTCTTTACTTCCCAATTTTAGGGCTGAAAGTCTTCCTTGCTGCAGTGGAAATAGTTTTTAAATATCTGCTGCATTATTTTCTGACCAATGAAAGCAAATGCTGTAAAGTGACTTTCTAAAACCTCCTTTAGTAAAATCATTCTTTTATTAACTGCTTGTTTGTCTTTTTAGATATTATTATCAGTAATCGAAGTAACACTTGTAGTGCTAGTAGTGATAATAACAATAATAAAAAAAATAAAGAAAGACAGATAAGAAGTTGGAAGAACAGTTAGCTTTAAAACCCCCAAACCAACATAAGAAGAAAAGTATATCTGGCAGCCTGGAAAATCCAACATTCCCTGGATTCAATTTCATTCTACGCAAGTAGACCAAGACTGCCCCCTGCTGTTCAAATATTTAAAAAGGTACAATTTGACAGTTTTTGGCAGACGTACAATTCTTGGGCAATGACGGAATTAGATTAGTCAAACCGCATGTGAATATTCATAATGATAACCACAAACATCAACAGTTCAGAAGAGCAGAGATTTTACAGCAGAACAAAGATAGTTTGTTTCAAGAATGAACAGATCAACTGAACAACAAAAAAAATCAGTAAATATCATGATTTCCATTTTTCCCCAGACAATGTGATGTTGAAGTTTAGCACTGAATGGATTAGTGTGCAGAATTTTGTAATATTTCTCTTGTCTTCTTTCTCTGTCTGTCCATCCCTGTTCTTCCACTTTTCTCTTTCTCTCACTTTCTCTGTCATTCCCCTCTTACCCCTCGACCCCACATTCAGGGTGCCTGGCCTTGAAAAGATCCCTCATTGCCGCTCAATTCTGGCACCTCCAAAATACGTCTTTGTGCCCCTCTCTAATAGGGACGGCCCCCTCCTAAAGCCACAATGACCGGCAGTGCTCTGGCTGACCAGCCTCTTGATGGAATAAGTGAATTCCTCTTGAGGTGAATTAGAGCTGAGACGGAGCCTTGAAACACATTCACTAAAGTGGACAGAGCCGAGCCCAGGCCTTCTGTTTGGTCTTCACCTGAGTGAAAAATGAAATGAATAAAAAATAATAATACCTTCTTTTTCAAACCTTTTGAGTTCTTCCTCTTCAGTTCGCATTCCTCCTTCAAAGACATGGTTTTGAATGTGGCTCATCTTTTGAGATTGGCAAGTATATATCAAGATGAGATGTAAATTTCTACAGTCTGTCAGCTAGCAATGGTTTTGAATGTGTCATTTATTGTGGTAAATGATTGCCACTAATCTACTTGCATTGACGGTGCTCACAACATCTTTGAGGACTTATTCCTCAGCCTAGTCTTTTTTTCTTTTCTCGCCACTGCAGTGAAAAACAAAATTGGTTGTAATAGTGCCACGAGAGCGTTGGCCCCATGTACCCTTTGCATTCTGTTCAAACGGTCCTCTTAAAGTACCTCTTCATGAACGAATACTCCAATAGGTATGCAGTCTGAGAGACCTGGATATTAAGCAACTCTCGTTCTTCACAAAGAAATCATCAAGCCATAGATATGACCCCCCTCCCCCAAACACAGTTCATGTCAAGTTTCTCATGCAAATGCCGCAGAATAACTTACAAGAGCACTTTAAGATACTGAGACGCCCTCAATACAGAGCAGAATAATAAGCCTCACTTGCTAATTTCTATGGGTCAGCTGCAAAGGCGTAGACCTGTCAATCACTTTCGCATGTAGCAGAATTTCTGTCCACAAACAGGGATGCTTTGCCGTTGTCATGGAGAATAATCCCTCCACTTTTCCCTCTGTTGACACAGCCAGTGGGTCTAAAACTACCTGATCACACCCTCAATGGGTGGACAAGTGGAGCGCTGCAAAATGCTCAAATCAAGTTTGTTGCACTCAGGGTGAACCTTCTGCTATCATTTCCAGCTCTGCTGTTAGGCCCCAAAGCGTATATGAGCTCATCTCTTACCTTCCACTTTTTTCATTTATTGACATACTATTATTATTTTTTTTAAGCTGATCTTTTTTTAATGCTGTTTTGTATCACTAGATCTCCCAGAGGAAGCACTTGTTAAAAAAAGACTTATGCTATATATGCTATGCTACATACATATATTGTGAATGTATTGCACATGTATACTGTATACTGATTTTTTTTTTAAATCATTTAATCATATATGCCTTGAGCAGTGAATGGAATAGCAAGCAGTAGAATGCAGCTTTGTGGACTTAAAGTATAGCAACTGGAAATGGGTTTCCTCCAGTTTATTTTGTTTGATTGTGTGCCATTGTAAAGTATTCAGCATTTCTCAATCAGCAGAAAGACTCTGTTATTTTCAAATCCTGTAATATTCCTGTTAATTCAGTTTTAAGGATTTTTTTTTCTACAGTCTTGAGAATTGCACTGCGTTGTTTTATTTCATCATAGAAATATCATTTTTACACTTCCATTGATTACACCATGCAGTTATATTTTTCAGAGGCAGTTGTTTTTTTTTTATTTTTGTTCAAAAGGGGAATTTTAAAAAAAAGGAGAAAAGGAGAAATGTAAGCAGGAGGATTGTGGGCATGCGCTTGTCTCTTTCAGGAGTCTGGTATAGTTCACGCCTCCTTCAATTAGACAGGAAAATTGATGTGTATCATTAATTATGTCAGTGATATCATAAATCATCACCGAGTGCTGCAATTAATTATTTTCCAGTCAGGTGAAGGAAATCCCAGATAAAGCACTTACAAATGTGGAGAACTGTAGACTAGGCTGGAAGAGTACAGGAAGAAAGAGAGCAGAGAGAGACACAAAATAAAAATCCACATTTAGGATTTTCCTTTTGTAAATACACATAAATACGCAATGTTCAAATTCAGCTTAATAGTGGGTAGAAAGGGGTAGAAAACACTGAGCAAAATGGAAGAGGAAAGACGCAATATGTGGAGGAAGCTCTGCTTGGAAAGAAACACTCTCTGTGAAACATAACACTGTAATATTCAAGACTAGCTACTTCCATACAAAAAACTCCATAGTTTAAACCCCTGGCAGCAGTAATGTATGCACAACCTGGCTGATTCTTTTTTTATTTTTAATAATAGGGTTTGTTAATTTATGGGACATATTTCAAAAAAGGTTTGTATTTGATTTATTGTATCTTAATCTTAATATGAAAAGACCCATCTGGAAGTAAACAGGTATTCATTACAATAAACACAATTGTATAAATGAACACCAAAACAAAAGAAATGGAATCACCAACATGACTTTGTGAAAAAGTGAGAAAATGTGGGGAAAAATTCAAGATACAATAGTTGTGGTATTTCACCAATAAAGAATAAATTTTCATGTTTGCAAAAGGGTTGCTTAGCCCAAAGCTTGTAATGTCTCTATGACCATATAATTTTTGCACCATAAAAAGCTAGCATTCATTGACAAAGCATGTGTGTATTCAATAAGCATATTTACTATCTATATACTATCTATTACTATATTACTATATTATACTATATTACTATCTATAATACAAGTTTTAAATGATTGCAGAATTGGCTTTATATGTCATTATATGTTGTAAAAATGTTTAACCCAGCAAAGGAAAATATAGTGCTATCGTCTTATAATTTTACAAGTTAGAACGAGCATAGTCAAGCTATTTTTTTTCCATTTGCCAAAAGTGAAGCAAACATATATCAGACTTAACACCCAAAGAGCTTTTCACATCTGCTTCTGCGCTCAAAAACAAAGAGCACTCACAATTAATGGCATCACTGAAAAGCAAGTGTCACCTCTCTGCCCTTGTTAAAATAACTAAAATATTATTTTACTCAGCTGCCCATTAGTAACAGGTCATCACTGTCCTCCATGCTGTAATGGCACTTTGCTGTATACTACTACTGAGTGGCTTTGCAGTGCAGTAGTCATCCAAAATGAGCATCCCAAAGAGAACTACAGACTTTCAAAAACTGTAACCACACTGCTGAAATGCGTGTGTGTGTGTGTGTATGTGTGTATGTGTGTGTGTGTGTGTGTGTGTGTGAAAGAGAGAGAGTGTGTGCTTGTGGTATTTATAAAAATGCCCCCATTTCTATAAAAAGCACTACAGTTATTGAAGGGGAGCAGAGTTAGCTCGGTAGAGTTAATTTGGTACGCACGATAGAATGGTGCAGTGTGCGGCAGACTGCCCATGACCTCTAACATCACTGATAAAACACACGGGTCAGTGTACGTGTCACATGCTTGTGCTATATCACAGTAGCTTCTAATCGATGGCAAGGAGAATACCAGGGTAAGATTTCAAAATAGACAAACAAAACTCCAAACAAGAAGCTCCCTGTCCTAGAGGAATCCAGCCTGTAGCCCCACCTGACCTCAGCTAGCACCACACACCCACCCATCCCAAGCTCCAGCACTAGATAGATAGACGTGTGTGTGTGTGTGTGTGTCAGAAACATACATATGAGTGCGCTGTTTAATCAGTCTTGCCCTGATCTTCTTTCTGTAATACCTGTTATTTCTGATTTACTGGGCTGTAAGGTATGAGATTGTATCTATGTGCTATGATAATGATAATTGCTGTCCACAATTCCATTCCAGAGAAGAGTGAACACACTATATTGGTTCATTTAAGACAATTTATTCAATAATGTGGGGCTGCATACAAGTGGCACAGTAATGAAAATAAAAACAGTAATAAAAAATAGACAGCATATTCATTACAATGATAATTCAATCAATTTTTCAGGTAAGCTTTATTACCTGAAGAACAATTCACAAGTAACATCTCTCACAAAGCATTTGACAGACACAGGATCAGCACACAGAAGCAGATGTATTGTAAGTAGATAAGTTCCAGGATATGATAACAAGGCTAAAATCTCCCCGCCATACTCTGTCCTACTCCTTCCAGATCTGGGACAAACAGTTGGAACTTTAACAGTTGAGAAATTTTTAAATGACACATTTAGCAAATGCTTGCTAAGCTGCTTCCTGATGCAAATGGTTCTGGCCAAACCACCTCCATTTTCAGCCACCTGCGTTTTTAAGATTGGATGATATTATAACAGCCAAGGCAGTAAACGGTGTCTGTCAGCCAAATTCAGCACAATCTCCTCTGGGGTGCTGATTGCTGTTGTTTCTTTTAAGATACTCTTATGAGTAATATGAAAGCAAGTATTTTTCACCGATACCTAATCCTTGATTTTCTCCTGTCTAGTAGAACGGCAGTCCACTCTGTATGTTATCACATACAGTATAACACCGTTCCATGAAGTAGGAAACAATAAAATAGGAAACAAATAACTTCGGAGGATGAATGGCTCTATGAATGGCTGAATTTATGGACAAAGACAGTAAAGGTTGAATGTGCAACCCCACTCTGTAAGCTTAGTGCAAGCCAGCAGTTGATGAGGTCATTGTTTCGAGCAGAGCAGAACTGACGGTGTCAAGGATTTAATTTGGGGCACTCCCCACCCCCCACCCCTCCATCCCCATATTGTCATTTGGCTAGGTCTCACTTAGGATGTTTTCTCCATAATGAAAGTGAATCCACAGTAGTATACTGTGACAGGATTTAATAGGGAGTCTTATCACATTCCCTCCTGGTCATTATTTAAAATCTTGCCATCCCAAACACACCGCCCCGTTGATGGATAGGACAATAAATAACCAGTGAAAATAAAATACCTTTCCGCAAGCTCCACGGGACACGTCCTGTTATTATCTGTGGGAGGGGATGGCAAGCAATTAATAATGCGACAAACGGCTTCATAATGCATCCATCTTCTTTTTCATTAGGCTGTTGCTTTGTGTATGCGACTGACCCATCCCCTCTGGAATGCGATGTTTCAGTAAGTGCTTATGAGAGCCTCACAAGGCTATTCTGTATTTTTGGGGGGGTTAATGTCCACACATAAATCTCCACCGATACCTTTCAAAACTTGTTTCATACTACTATAAATATTAACCATAGCATATGTATGTGCAGCACACAGATATTCAAAAAATTGGTTCATGGAAATAAAGACCTAAACCTAAATATTTTGCATTTGAGATTATTCGAGCTCCATCTCCATTCCCTAGGTGGAGATGTTAAATTAACATCAACATTAAAATCAAAATCAACCAATGTGTCATTATTGCTTAGGGGCAAATTTCACACTGACACTGGTAAGTTTTTTTTTTTTTTTTTTAACTCTGAGAATTATAAATGCATGGCATAGATTAGGATTGAAGACCAGTCTCAACACAGTGCTGTACACTCTAGACTATAGGAGCAACAATGATCCTAGCTGGACTGAAAAACATTCTCTATGCTTTAATTATGCCCTTTGTTCTTGGGCAGCCCATCTTCTGTGTAAATGGATAGGCAATGGTGGTGGTAGTGAAGGGTGTACCCTTCATGTGAATGTGTATGCAAGCAGGTGTGCGTTGGAGCCCATGCAAGCATGTCCTCAAGGAGGGTATACACATCAGACTAAAGACAAAACACTTTGCAAAGGATAAATTATGTAATCCATCTCTAAGCGTGTTGCTCCCAGGATTTTAATATCACTTCCACATACATCAAAATAAATGCCAATGAACAAATCACTGTGTTCAATTGAAACGGGGAAATAAATCTGTACACAACAAGGCAAACTCATGTTGCCGCACTCTGTTAGAAAAGGAGAAAATGAATGTGGAGGCAGCTGGGGAGAAGTGGCCTGTCGGCTCAGACAGATGGGCCTGCTCTTATTTATAGAGCGTTGCAGCAGATGACGGGGCTTCATCGGTTGTAAAAAAAAAAAAAGCACACTCACAGGAGGTGAGGGCCAGGTGACAGGGGTAGGCTGTTGATCCTGCACGGTGGAGGATTTCAAAAGTGCTTTTTTCCCTCTCTCATCCTCCCAGACCAGCATCAGCCTCAAATTACAACCTGCTAATATGGAGCTATTCTAAACTTACATGAAATTCGCTAGCATGAGAATGATACAATTATGCTAGCCAGGTGTGTAATAACCCCTGCTGTTCAGCAACCAGGGCGTAATAATGCTGGTAGGTGCTTCTTTATTGTAATGCACATCCATGCAGGTGTAACATGCAATCAAGTGTTTTTCTGTGATATTCACAAGGCTGGAGGAGTTTTTCGCTATAACACATGTGCATGTGTAACACACAGTGCAATGCACACCAATTTTTTTAATCAAAGCAGCTATTCCATTTCCATATTCCATCCATTTCCAACCAATAATGAAGAAATGAAATGGAAAAGAGGGTGCTCCAGACAGCAGTAATAAAAACGGGCTTGTGTAGGAAGGCACTGCTCCTTCTAAGTTACAGCAGACTCAGACAGGCCTGTTGTAAACTCGAGTAGAGTGTGGGCTTTGAGATGTAACGACTTCCACATTAATGTGGCAAGCAGACAGCACTGCTAAAGACATACTTTTAAAAGGAAGTGGCACCACTTCATATAGTCTTAATAATAAATTATTAAAATATTTAATAATAGTAATAGTGGTGCTGGTTATTATTATTATTATTATTATTATTAACAACAATAATAATAATAATAATAATAATAATAATAATAATAATAATAATAACCAGCACCACTATTACTATTATTAAACATTTTTATTATTATTATTATTATTATTAACAATAATAATAATAATAATAATAATAATAAATTAATTAATTAGTTAGTTAATATGATTAGGTGAGATGAGAGAGGGAGGATGCTTTGTGTCCACTCTTATCCTATCTCTGTTCTTACTCTTCCGTTGTTGGGAATCCTTTAAAGATGTTCAATCCATCAGGCACTGTTGGCCAGTCAACAGTGGCCACCAGACGCCTCGGTTTAATAAGCCCGAGCACACATTAAACAGCATTAATAGCCAGGCACTTAGTGGTCCCTCCTGTTTGCGCAAGGTAGAAGGGGAGGGAGCTGGAAAGAGATAGAAAGCACCTTATTAAATGACAAGCTTTCCCTGGTTTGCGCTAATTAATGGCGCACTGCGACAGACTGCTAATTGTGAGGGAAAGTGCATTCTGCGACCAGGGCTCCACCGTGAACTTTTCCCCAGAAGCACCTTATTCATAGCTGGCTTCAGCTGTGCCCCTCGGCTGCAACAGTATTAAGTTAAAGCGCCGGGCCATCAATTTAATAAGTTCTGTAGTAGATCATTTGAATAAGGGCGGTATTAGTATTCCACTGGCACGGCATCTATAAGAAGCTGACCTTTTCCACCAGCGATTACATCCTTGAACATATCCAGCTGGAGCAGAGAACACAGTAATAATCCGTCAGCATTAAAGGGGGTCAAAAAGGAGTTTTTTCTTTTTTTTTCAGAGGGGCTCAGATAGTGATTGCTATCTGTCAGTCAGTTGGCCTGTCAATGATGTGCATTGATTGGAGGAGAAGGGCTTAATGGATGGGACTGAGCAAAGCAGGGTTTATGCACGGGGGCTGCAGCTTTCAGAGCCACACGCTGTAATGTTACCAGGTCTGGCCAATCAAGTGAATTCGCCAGGTATCAAATTCCCTGAATGAGCTGACAGCCGGTGTACCTTTATCTGAGGCGAAAGGTAAACAGCTATTCTTAGAGAATTTCTGCTTCTGGTTTATGACAGTCTGTATCTCTGCTGGCAGTTATGTCCTCTGCTTCAGCAAAGAAAACAGCACGCTCTGTGACATGTCCTGGAGAAAAGATCATATCCTCTTCCATCCCTTATTCCTTATACATGGAAGCTCTGAATTCATACAATACCCAAAGAGGAGATATGATGGTCATTGCCCGTCAATTATGAAGATACATACCCACAAATATATCTCTGTCTTGTTTCAATACAGTGGTTTTTGTCTATGAACTGTGACTGACATTGTCTTGCACTCAGCCTGAAGGTTGATGCCACTGATTGGTGCGATCTTTGAGGGCCCTCAGATTAAGAATTACAGCCATTGTTTGGAAAGCGTTGCTTTCTCCTTCAAGGGAGGTATTGTTTGATTAAGGACACCAGAAAATAACTGACTATGGTGGAATATGTAGAGAAATTGACAGAATACACAAGAGTGTGCATATCCCAAGAAACATGGGGACTGGAAAGTCACATGTTTCATGCTTTATGGTAAGGTTGTGATGTTTCAAAATCATGGCTTGATGTCAACATGCAATTTGTTGTAATTAGTGTGCTGATTTATAAGTGTGCAAAAATCACAGATGTTAACAATTAGTAACGTGTTTTGTTAGGGCCTATTTTCATTAATGGGGCACTACCATTGTGGGTTTAACACAGTAAAAATGAGCAAAAAAGCTGCCAGCATAACCTTTAAAAGCACGTAATGTGACATTATTATCTGTTATACATCTAATGCTGCAATGCAGGGCAAGTTTTGCAAAAATGAGTCCTGTGATCACGATTGTGATTGAAGGGTATCGTTAATCTCCAGTTTTACATCTGATCGCAGCTGTGATGTTTCTCTTGCACGACTGTGATCGTCACATGAGAGTAAGCATCTCCCAAAGCCAACTTCTTTACAATTGTTCATTCTGAATCATTTCAGGCTATTACAAATTACGTTTGGCAAAAGAATAGGGGGTGGTTGTAACAACAAAAACAAAACATGAAATGTTTGTAGTGATCGTGTCTTACAATAGTACAATGTACTGGCAACATTCTTCATTATTCATTATTCATCATTATAAGTCAACATTATAAAGTCACAGTGAAGTGTCCACAAAAAGGTGGTGGACATGGTGACATTTCAGTGTGACCATCACTGTGTCCACATATGACTCACAGAGCACAGTGTGTTATGTTGTAGCTGGCTGGGAGCAAGGAGATTTTTTTTTTCCTGAGGGTGAATTTGATTTCCTAGTAATACTTAAAAATATAACTACAAATTTTGTTTTATGTGGCCTTTCATTTATAAGATAGGCCTTTAAAATAGAATTTGCTGTTTAGGAGTTAGACAGTTCCACCCGTTCAAAAACCTGAGACCTGCTTGTGCACAAAGATTTTCTTATACAGCTCATTAGACACTAATGAGCAGTGCTCACTTGTAAGTATTGGTAAAGAAACACGTTATCAAGGAACAGATACAATAAGGAATAAAAATAATACCATGTTTAAATAATATGTAGCAAAATGTAATTTTTGTTAAATATTTACATCATAATATAAAACTCAACCAATACACCAAAGTATATAATTTGTTTGCATGTCGCAATGTGACAGAAATAACAGATTCTTTGTGAAATGTTTTTGTTTTTGGTTTTACAACAGAAAAAATGAATGCACATGAGGTGCAAGTGTTTCTATGTGATTCTATGTAAGCATTTTTACATCCCATTGTGCAATAGATAATTGCCATGAACTACTGCAAATAAAATGTACTTTTGTGAAGCTATGGATTAAAGCACATGCTTAAAAAAAGACCTGAACAGATGTTCCTCTTCAAAATAACTGGGTTCAAGTGGAAGGACATGCCCCCGAACAGCTAATAAGCATCGCAAAATGAGACTGCAATTAAATTTCTACACTTGATTGCACCGCTGTCATGTCCACTATTGGCAATCTGAACACCTGGGAACGATTTTAAGATCTTGAACAATGAAAAAAAAAAAAGATGTATTTTGACAAAAAATGGCGTATTTCCTACACATTTGTCACATGAAAGACCAAAGGAGGTTTGTGATTAAAGGGGAGCCATTACATCAGCGTTAAATATGACGAACAGCTAATTAGAAATGAAGGGTCCCACTCGGAATGAGGCTCCGCACAGTACAGCAACGACATGGGTGTGAAGTGAGAAAGCTGCACCCAAGATGGGGGAGATTCAGAAAGGGTGGACTTTTCTCTGATTCTGTTATATGAAGGTGCTCAGTGTACCGGGCGGCCCAAAGGTCATGCCTCAGCTGGATTTTACTGTAAAAAAAAAAAAAATGCAACAAAAAATCAATAAATATGTGAATTTTTGATCATTACCCGTAATGTTTTTCTGTTCAGTACATGATGCCTGATTGCTCCCTGCTTGTTCAAACCAAGTTACAACTCTTCCCACAGCTCTGTGGTCAGTCTCAAGCCTCCTTGGATTTTGTTAATCAAATTCCTTCCCTGTTGTGCAAACTCTCCTCTTGGGTTCATTTAGTGGCCATTGCTTACCTGGGGAGAAATACCATGTCATGTAATATTCAGAACCTATGGGGTATGATTTTGTCATATTAAAGCACCCTCTGAACAGGACATTGTAATGTCTCTTATTGTCCCATTTCAAGCAAAGAAGATTCAATATGACTGATTCCAAAACTATCTGGGATCAGGGATCTAACAAGGCCACCAAACCGGCAATATGTAAGATCACTGGAGATATGAGAGTCCTACGAGATCTGACCACTGCGTGGCATTTATTACAGAATTGCTGGCATGCAGTCATCACAACAGTCTATGAATGTATTCCCAGAACAACAGGGCCATATGCGCTGTCAGTACCAAGGGGGCAAGTTATGAAACCAGTAGGAACAGACTGGTTGGCTCATAAAACGCATGACTGCTCCTTGATCAAAGGAGATAATCCAGAAATGTCAGAAACGTGTAAGCAACATTTTTGGCATTGAATTTACATGGGTCTATTCTCAGAATTGATCTTTGTTTCGGGCATAGTTGCTTTCTGATGTTTATTTTTTGTTGTCTTCTTTTTTGTAGTTTCAAATAAACAAGTCACATAAAAGAGTTGCTGTATTGGTATAAATTTGTACAGGCTGTCTCTATTTCAGGCTAGCTAACCAACTCTTTTCGAATAAAAGAGCATCAGCAAATCATATGCAAATTCTGATTGTTAGTTGTGTTGTGACACACAAAGATGTAACTGCACTATGTGTTTAATTATTTTTGACAACGTATTGCTCTTAAAATTCCTGTTCACCCTCATGTACTAAATTAGATCGACTCTCCACACCAAATTTGTATAAATACAATAAAAAGGAGATCCTCACATGTTGTTTTTATTTCTTTGCTTAGCACAGCCCCATATTCAAAGCAACTCATGCATGTACAATAAATGTCCAATGTAAGAGCTACAAATGTTTGTTCATGCATCCACAGTGACCACATCCCTTAATCAATATTAATTTTAAATTAAAAAGAAATCTCTAAAATGATATACAGAATGTATGTATTATATTATATTATATTATATTATATTATATTATATTTTGAGCAAGAAATATTTAATTTTGCAATTTTCAAGTGATGATAAAAACATTAGGTTGGAGGTATATATCTTTTTACTGCCTATGGATTTCCTTACATTCTTCCATAGACCTCCATAAGCTTTTTTTCTTTTAAGAAAGAGTATGCCAGTGTTGCTTTGTGTGTGTGTGTGTGTGTGTGCGCGCGCACGAAACTGCAACCACTGTCAATATAATGAAGAGTGGTGTTGCTGCAAGTCCAATAAGGTGTCAGATTTTCTTAAAGGGAATGTCTGTCTTCAAGCTGCAAGTTTCAAATGCATAAAAGAGTGGGCACGGCAAATTAGAATTGTTAATATACCTTTATTCAGCAGTGCACTCCAGGCAGAACAAAGATGTCATTGTCATTTTCCCCCCTTCCCTCTACCCTGCTGTCTTTCGGAGAACACTTGAGGAGAAAATCAAAGCAAGCTGCTGCTCTGTCAGGGACTGTATTTTTGGAGCCCGGGCCCATTCTCTCCATCCAATGGCTTCTCACGGCCACTTCTTTCATTGAAACTGGGGTAATTGAGCTGTCATAAACTTCTCCCAGTCTTATCTCCCCTCCAAATTATAAAAACACACTTAACCCCAAATATCCTGAGTCCCTCCATTCATTCTGAAGGGGGGGGGAGAGAGCCGGGCTTAAATTGGCTCAATTGTAGGAAAATCTGCCTTGATGGACCGTGCAAATGGACTGTATGTTTACATGTGAAAGCAATTATGGAGTTTGCCTACAGAAATAGCAGGAGACGAAGGGAGGGAAAAAAAACAGAAATATTCCTCTTTGAAGCATGCTTGGACAGCACGGCAAATATCTAGCAAAATAAATGTTCAAAAGAAATTTTTAATACTCTTTTATGTACCTGAATAAATCCCTCAAGAAAACAATGGATACTCAAACTGTGCTTGAAATACAAGGTAATTCACTAATTAGTGGAATGATGAAAATGATAATACATTTTAAAGTGTGCATATGTTGCATGTTTTATAAAGCAGTGTATGCAAGATTACATTAGAGAGAATTCATATTTTCTGGCATTTTTTATGGCAATTGCCACTCCAAAGGGACTATTTATGCCATTTTTCTGACCATGAATAAGATCCATGAAGTATGAACCAAATGGTCAGTAATAATTTTGCCACTTCATTGTGCGTTTGTGAGAGGGTCGATGATAACGCTACACTCAAGATTACTCAACGGCATGTTGCAAGCATCTTCAATCACTGCAAAAGCAGGCATCATGATTGACATATAAAGACTGGGAAACTACTAACCATATTTGATCTAAATTTTGTTGTGGTATATATATGGTGGTATACATGAAAAAAATTATATATATATATAAAAATTATATATATATATGTAAATTATTATAAAATTATAAATATATAATATTTTATCATCCCATCCCAAATTTTGAAGACAAAATATTAAGTGATAATTAAATTCAAGGAGACAATAATCCCCCTGCCCACACACATGCAAATATAATTAGCATATGGATGCACTCATGTATGTATGTAAGATATGAGATAGATAGACAGATTTCCATCATGAGAGACTAACATCATTTTCACTCACAAATATTTAAAAAGTTTGTTTTGAGTTGAAAGCAAAGCTTCTGTAAATGTAGTGTAACATGAGCACAAATTCAATGTGCGCCAAAGAATTCATTCAGATGGTTAAAGCTTTCTGATGACTACAACAATTATCCAACAACGCAAACATACATTTTCCGGGATAGATTTCTTAAAACATTTTTTTCACATACATATCTCTGCATCTTTGTGCTTTTAATCACCGCTTTCTAATTGATTACTAACGATGATCATTATGGCTAAAACGCTTTCTTCTGAGTGTTGTAATAAATCTTGTTAAAGTAATCAAAACAGCCCCCCCCCCCCTTTAAAAAAAGCAACCTGTCTCAGAAACCAGGCCATCTGCACACAGTCAGTGCCTAGTGCATGCAGATGGCTAGCTTGCACCTCCGAAGTTGGTCCCTCCCACCCTCTAACCTTACACAGGAAGCTCATTAACGGCCAACGTGAAACGGAGAATCGCCGTTTGAAACAAGTTTGCGATGACTCTAATGAGCAGAGCCCAGCCCTCTACATGTGCCAGGGGCTACTCCCTGGGAGGAAAGTTTACTGTTCTTTTTATAAAAGGCCAAATAAAAAAAACTGGCTCCCGCCAATGAACCCTGGACGTTGCCCACCAGGTTTCAACACCTGGCCTCAGAGCCTACAGGCCAGCTAATGCATTTCAATCCCAGCCATGAAAGTCCTGCAGCACATCGAATTATGAGACAGGGGATGCAGGAGAGGTTTCGTGAAGCAGTTTACCTCCCTGCCCGGCTATACTTCTGAGATGTCTTCTGAGGTTTCAGTTTAGAACTAAATATGCTGCAAAAGAAAGTGTAAATGTGTTTTAATGTCTACGTGGATATGGTGATGCATAAGGGCACATGGCTTTTACTATGGATCATGAAACAACTGCAGCACAAGGCTATGATTAGTTGTACAAATACAAATCTTTCTGGTTTCTCTGCTAAAGGCTTATTTTTCAACATCTTTGTCTTTTTTTCCTCTGCTGTCTCTCTGATCTTATCTTTTATTTATATATTGGTTTTAATCCAGACATGGAGGGTCATTTTTAAATGGTATC
Source organism: Megalops cyprinoides (assembly GCF_013368585.1). Lineage (NCBI taxonomy): Eukaryota > Metazoa > Chordata > Actinopteri > Elopiformes > Megalopidae > Megalops > Megalops cyprinoides. The sequence goes on along the minus strand of NC_050587.1, from coordinate 20,446,365 downwards.
ATGGAAAAACATAATTTTTCCATTTGGAAATAAATACACTTTCATGTCCTATCCTGAACCAAGAAATTGGGGGGACGGTTTTGGTGTTTTTTTTTTTTTAAGTAATGACTTTCTGATGAAAACATTTAATCAACAGTAACTCTTTCATTAGGGGTAACTCTTATTTTAAAATGTTGGATTAAAGAAAAGAAGGAAAAAAGTAACATATCATTGACAGAGGATACATTTCCCATGAGAAACACACTTTCTGTCACATATCCATGCATTACCACTCCTGACATCTGAAAATAATCATGGCAAAAGATTTGTCTAGTCGCTTTTGAGCTTCATAAAGGGAGAGTCATTACCACTACGACCAGAACACTGCGTAAACGTTACCATGTTTTACAGTTGGAAATCCTCACCAGTTCATCTCACAGGCCTGGCATTTTTGTTTTGTTTTGTTTTTTTTTCTTCTCTCTTTCTTTCTTTCTTTTTTGGTACATTTTCCTTTGGAAAAGGGGAGGTGGGAGAGTGAGTTTTAAATTCTTTGAGCTTCCCTCATGGCCCAAGCCCACATTATAGTAACATAAACACTCCTGGCCCGCGATTAACCTCCAAAAGCAACTGAGCGCAAAATCGGAGCGCTCAACCTGCGCGGCCAAATTAGCCCTGGGATTAGTTGAAGAGGAAAAGGTCCCCACCACCTCCCTTTTCTTATTTTTCTTTCTCTTTTTTATACTTCAACTGACTGCGCTTAAAAAAAAAAACTGACGAGTCCTGTAGAAGTTTAAGATTTATCTTCGGTCATAGCGTGGATAATGTTTATTGAGAAATCCTTTCTACATAAAAATGACTGCAGAAATTTCAAAATCCCTGCCAGGGCTGATAAAAGTAGAACCAGGAATAGAAGTGAAAGGACAGAGAAAAATGTTTAAGTACCTGACGCAAATTTGCAAACGCTTTGAGAAGACTGTAACATTAAGAATGTATCGTATTTTCCTTCTCTTTGAGGAGGCAGAATTGGAGTTATTTGGAAGCAGCTGTTTTCATTAATGTGTTTTGGTTTTAGATAATTAGCAAATAGCATTAGGAAAATCTAAAGAATCTAAAGATAATTTACTTTTAAATAAAACAGCTAACCATTCAAAGCTGAAACAATAGAAAAGGGTATGACAAATTAACAGGGCACTGAAAGACTAAAGATGGTGAATTGTAAACACAAAATTGAACTTTTGATGAAGATTTTTAAACCGCTCAGCTCAGAAGTATTTTAGTATGAAGCTGAGCTGTAAGGAGCTGAGTTTCACACTGTGATAATAGTCTGCGGCTTGCATTTGCCAATGCAAAATTACACACACTAGACTGCCCAACTGTTTGGTAGTGTTAGTTGTAGTTTACTCTTTATTGCCCTGTATGGTTCAAAAGATATGCAACATTTTGTGAAGGTGTTTTTTCCACTAAAACGAGATGTAGAGCAACATGATTCTTTTTATTGTCTACTGAAACTCATTTTGAGTGACTGCGAAAGTTGCGGCATCAAGTTGTGTGTGTGTGTGTGTGTTCATGGGGTGACCACAAGTACCTGCTTGCTATTGAGCACCTATTTGCTCTCTGTTAGAGCAATGGAATGCTGGTGACTAAACTTAAGAAATTAAACAAATTTCATTTGGTCAATCACACCCAGAGCACAGAAATGCAGCTTCCAATGCTTAACCATTTAACATTACAAAATATACACCAATGCTATATTTTAAACTCAATGAGTCCAATATATTAGGCACATTCACATCCAGGGGTATACATCCTACTAGTGCAGGCAGTGATTGATGTTCTAGAACATGTATATGTAATCCACAGTGCACCCTCCTGTCCTTAGACACACTAAGTTCTGAAATATGGGGGGAGACTCATGGTCATGCCTTATTTGCCAGTCAAAGCAGGATACTTAAATTTGATCAAACCTACTATCTGAATTTTTTATCTGTGACTACGTTATGTTAGAATGTATGCTGTTGGGAAGCAAGTAGTAGATTAGAAGGGGGGCTCAGAAACGTCTCCAGTTTTCCCCCTCACATCACGGGGTTTGTGCTGAAGCAGACTCGACGCTGACCCACCCGCCAAAGACCTGGCAACCGAAACGGCCTTAATGAGCTATGAACACAGCAGCGTGCCACTCAGAGGCCAGACAGCTGCACCTGGCGGAGTGCATTCCTGCGCTGGGCCTAACCGCTGCCAGCGCCCACCCCCCCCCCCCCCCCCTCCCCCTTTTGGCTTCTGCTGGTGCTAAGGAGTCATATGAGTCACTAGGGTTCCGAGAGCCATGTTCCGTGGGCCCTGGCTCCACCAACAGGCATCATTGTGGAAACCCCGGAGGCAAGGAGTTGTTACCGCATGGAAAAGTTACCTTTCTTGATGAAGAGCTTTTCCAGCCTGGGCTTGCTTGCAGGCATGCTTCAGACATTGAGAAATAAGTGTCTAAAAATCATTTTATTCAGGTTTTCCTAAGATTCTGCAAGACATATTCTGAATGCACTTATGATGTTGGGATAAGTGGTGTTTTAACACCAGGTGAGACTTAATCCACATCACCAACACTTTTAACCTTAACAGACCTAACCCTGAGACACCATTCTTTATCTTCATCTCTAATGAAAACACTTCACAGGGGCAGCCGCCATTTCCTGCTTCCAAAAATACCATATGCCGGTTACAGAAAATTTCAGTAATACTTTCTGACCACACATACTTTATTCAGCAAGCTGTAGCTGTAGACTGAGAAAGCAAGTATAACTATTATTGTAATAGACCTCTTCTCAGCCATATGTATGAATGAAATTTTTGGCATTGGTCATTACTTATCTGAGCACTTCTCTGCTATCACTTCAGATTCCTAGCATATTATCTGGCTATGGCATTATTTTAAATATTGGTATGAGGTACATCATCTTTAAAATGAAAGATGCTCTTTCAAGGACCTCTGCTATGGGACAGCTCCTCCTGAGGTCTCGAACGAAGTGCACTTTGAAAGCACTCATCCCCCATCGCGACCCTCGGCCCCACAGCAGACCCTCTCCTAGCCTACCGTGTTCACCTAAAGGACTCAGGCGCAAACAAAGCCCCTAACACGCATGTGCCAGACCACATAATGAGGGGGCTTCTGTCTGCTACACGCCTGTCAGCTGACATACAAACAGCCGGAGTACAACGCATTGCAAGCACACTGAAGGATGATCGCCATTGTGTGGAAAGCCCTGGAAAGATGTGGCCACCCACATTTTCATTTGAGATCGCAGGTTTCAGATTCGAGGTGTCGTTCCGTTAACCGGCAGGAGACAGGGCAGCCATGGCCACAACCCACACATACCTCATAAAATTCAGGTACACAGTCTTACACAAACATACAGACGTATATAAAAGACAAAATATTTCAATGACTTTTGGTGTCTTCTTGGGTTGCAATAATAATGAATATTTTATAAATAAGTTCTTTGTTAAATACGTTCTTCATTGCCACATTCTGGCTCTTAATGTGATTACTGCATAAAATAAATTAATATTCTTTGTGATTATATCAAAAGTATTATTCACAGTATTAAACATTTCATGTTTTTTTCTTTTTTATTTTGCAAATTTTAAATCCATACCTATAAGAACTCCAGCTTTTATTCTAAGATCAGGCTGTCGTTTATCACCCTCCTCACTGTGCTTGCATATCCTGCTTTGGGAGGAGGCTCATCTCTGTGTTTCCAAGCAACTGCAGGTGACAGTGTGTCACAGCATCTGACAGTGATGGATTTGGCAAGTCCTGCAGGCGATTGTGCAATTGGACACACTAGAAACTGGCACCTGCTTTCCCCCGTACACATCTATTAAAAGATAACCGCAGCCGCTGTCACTGCAAAATTAGCAAATCACAGCTCAACCTTACCAGGGTTTCATTTCATTTCCTTTGCTGGTCTAATGTTGCCACCTAGTGGGAAGCAGTTGCAGCGTCTCAATTTACACTTCATCGCCTCTATCTTCTCACAGCAAGAGTTTGCCGCAAGTACTCTCTCGATTAGGTCTGAGAGCATAGAAATGTCCCGTAGTTTTGGAGTAGTACATGGCAGTTTTACATTTACATTTATTCATTTAGCAGACGCTTTTATCCAAAGCGACTTACATAGGTTACAGTTCTTTACAATGTTATCCATTTATACAGCTGGATATTTACTGAGGCAACTGTGGGTTAAGTACCTTGCCCAAGGGTACAGCAGCAGTGTCCCAGTGGGGATCGAACCGGCAACCTTTCAGTTACGAGTCCTGCTCCTTAACCACTATGCTACACTGCCGCCCATGAATGCATGGATGCATTACATGAATGCATCCATGAATGTATCTTACATGAATGGGTTGCGCTTCCATTTTTACCAGTTGTAAGGCATCAGTAGATGCTACCTCTCAAAAAGTCCATTGCACTTCTGTATAATGCACAAACGTTGATAACATTAAGTAATTCAAGAGTAATTAATAAATAAAAAAACACAGTAACCTTTTTAAGACCAGGGGCATATTGTTTCATAAGTATTCCACTGTAAGCATCATTTATGAAAGCATATAGCAAGAGGGATTTGAAATGCAACAAATGGCTTTGGTTACATTATTTCCCCAGAATTACATATTAACAATTTATCAGTAAAAAATATGCACTAACATTTACAATAACCGATTAACTAATGTTGAATATCTCCTAATCGTGTATCTCACTCTAGTCATGTGAATTTGTAACATTAGAAGCAAACAACATTTGAATGATAGGCAAACATGGATACAGTCGTGATTGTCATGTCTTTTGCTACCTCTGGCTGTGGGTACAAACAAGCAAGTAAAAAGCAAGTACAAATTATGACTGAAATAAAATGATACAGCTGCCACAAGGTAGATGAGAGGATGCCATCTGGGCACTGAGGAAAGGAATGTCAATGCCCAGGGTCACTATTTACATACAGCAGGAACATACAGTATTACTTCAGTGTAAGCACAGTAATGCCAAGAGGCAACAAAACACCAACTTATGGCATGCTGTAAATTGGCAGAGGTTCTTAACCAGAGTGACTTACAATGCAAAGTGCACATATGCATCCAGTAAGACTACAACAGTAGATACAGAAAACATCAAGGTGTAACCGTGATGTCACAGTGTAACAACAAAGAGTGTCATGCTGATAATGAAGTGCTGCAATAATCTAATCAATAATCAAGAAATAGAATGCTGTAATAATAAAAAAAACATTAATGACATCATAAGTGCTATAATAAACACACAGAGGTGCCAGCTTGAAGATGTAAGTCTTTGGACTGCACCAGAACATGGTCGGAGCCTCTATCGCCCTGACCACTGTGGGAAGCTCATGCCACCACGCTGAGGTCAGAAAGACGGGGGTCGGCCAGGTCGGCCAGGTACACAACACAGTAGTCTAGTCTGACAACTGCTTGTTGATACAGAGGAGGAGGAGGAGGAACATTTAATGAAGGTATTATGCTATAATTGTCAATAAAGCTGATCTGAAGATACATAATTTGCCTAGCTCTTTCTAGCAAATCAGCCAATCAATCATAGGCAACTGTATTGTCAAGTCTGCACGTGTGTTTATAATCCTGTTCTTCAGATAGATTCAGTGTAAGCTTTCACTTGGTGACTGCTGAATTGTTTAGAAATACAATGAATGAATATAGATAATAGTATGGCTAATTGTAAATAACCAGTTTAAATCAAGAATGAACATTGATGTAATTATCACGCTTTATGTTTTGAGACATGGTATTGATGTGACATGCTTGTGTTTTAAGTATGGCAGGCTTTCAGGTGGAAGGACCCAGGTGCAGACCTGAATGCCAAACTAGGCATTTACTTGACAGCAAGCCACAAAACAGTAGTCGAAAAAACAGTCCGAGTCAACACCAGAAGATCCACAAAAACAAGCAGAAATCCAAAAACACAAGGCAAGGTCAAAACCCAAGAATACAAGCAGAAAGTCAAATTAACCAGGCAGAGAATTATTCCAAAAATGGCAGAGAAGAAGAGCAATCCAAGAGGCAAAGCAGGAGTCAAAAAACAGAGCATGCAGATATAAACAGACAGAAACAAAACAGGATAACACACTGAGACAAACTGGCAGAGAGCAAAGAAAACGGAGGGGTATATATACAAAGACTAATAATGAATTAACAGGGGACAGGTGAGCAGGGCGGGCTTCAGGTGGTGGGCGTGGCAGAAGGGCAGATAGGCAGGACAGGAGGTGGGATGACAGAACACATGGGGCTGTAAACAAAAACAAAGACACACCCACACTGACAGACAGGAAGACAGAGAAACAACACAAGCAAAACCTTAAGCTGAAGTACTGACAAAGTATGTATAATATTGCGACTGTATCAAAAATATAGTCCCCGCTAATGTGCTTTCTTTGAATTATGAAGTTATTTTTCCGATTCATTGAGATTAGAGAAGCCAGCTACAGGTCACTGTAAAAGTCTTCTGTAATTTAAAGAGTGAATGTGGTGGCTATCAGGTTGATATCAGGTCAATAGAGACACAGAGGTGTCTATTGGAGATACCCAAGGTACAATGCTGTGCCTTGTAAAAGAGCAGGGAGAAAATATTTGAGTGCACAGGGCATTTTGGACAGGAGCAATACACAGTTTATAACCTGTGCTTTGACAGGGACAGAGTGCCTTGGATTTCTACCGTCACAGAGGAATATGATATACAATCATTTGATAAGTGACAATGCCCAGAAACAACCACTTTTTTGAAGGCAGAAACCCTTCATAAATCTGCCCTCAGAATGGCTCGACTTGCCTGTTAACATCTTTGCCGTCATTGCTTTGACAGAAATATAGAGTTGCTGTGGCACATCACTTGGTTTGATGTAGTCCAATTCTACCCCAACCATTTTAATCAATAAAAATTGTCACTTTTTAGTTTAACACACACACACACACACACACACACACACACACACACACACACACATATATATATATATATATATATATATATATATATATATATATATATATATATATATATATATATAGAGAGAGAGAGAGAGAGAGAGAGAGCTTGATTTGCAGTGAGCAAAACACAGCATCCTGGGATAGCCATTTGTTACCTGATCAGGTTTGGAAAAAACTGGCTTAACCTATAGTAATATATAAAAGCATAAGTGATAATATAAAAGCAGAACAGCACAGTGTGTGTGTGTGTGTGTGTGCGCGCGTGCTCATTTGTGAATGTGTGTGTAAATGTGTGTGAAGTCTTGACATTTTTTCCAAGGTACAACAACTGTTTCCCACTCAATGGATTGGAACCCACAATTCAGAACTCAAAGTCCAGCACTCTAACGGTTGCATAATAAGGTCATCATGCATATCATGTCAGTGTTCCCTAGAGGCAGGCCCTATCTCCTTGAGAAGGTTGCAAGCTTGATACTAAACAGGACCAGTCCCACTTTGGTCCTCTGCAAGGTATTTAACATCAGTTGCTTCAGAAAAATATCTGGCTTTATGAATAGATAATGTGCTATGTAATCTATGCATGTAACCCTTGACAAGCACATTTTTCAATAAAGTATATGTTGCATTGTAGTGCACAGAGAACATGCTGATACCTCACATCACACAAACCACATCCTCACAATGGTGCTGTGTTTACTAAAGACTGACTGCCTCAGCTAAATCAGACACTTGGAACAATCCCATCATAAGAACTCCTATCAAAATTAACAATGCGTCTGTCTGTGATTGTCCCTTGTTGATATCCCAGTTGAACCATTGCCAAGCACCGAAGTCTACATTTGCTTAGAAAATAACTTCAAAACCAATCCTGATTTTCCTTAATATTTCCCCCATGTTCAAACAGTACAATAATAAGACCGAAACTATATTGTTCTATATTGCTGTTATACTCATTTGAAATTTTGAAGCCTTTTTCTGTAGTCTATAGGAATATTTTAGTGCAAACTTGTTATTTTATATAGCTGGTAATGCATCCATATTGCTTGGAAATGACAAATAAATCATTTTAATTTAGAATGATTCATTGATATTATGTGGTAGATACCCTTATCTGGATGGGCAAATAGCAGAATCAAATAGCAAATGAGCTAGTGCAATATAAGCTATAAAACACAGCAACCTACAACTAAATTTCAATGAAAATCTTCATCTATCACCTTAATCTAAGTTTACAAAGTACATTTAGGTGAAAGTCCATTTCCAAATCCTATGCAACCTGTCAAACTTAAACTAACCTGTGGCAAGAAGACAGGAATGGTGATGGCCAGACAAGAACAAAACTGTTTGGCCAGCAGCTGTTTTTTTCCCCACTCTGGGGCTACAGCAGATAGCAAAACAGCAACAGAATAGGTTCAGTCAACCCCCCCCCAAACAGAATTTGAGTGGACAGTACAGAAAGCAAAGGCCCATTATAGGAACCAACTGGAGTGCAAGCTGAGCAGGACAGTAAAAGGGCAGTAAAATGGGGTATGACAGCGTCTGAAACAGATAAAGGATTGTAAGAGTAAAAATGTAGCTCTGGACAATGTCTCTGAACTCCCAGACACATTAAAGTTGAGTTTTATCGCAGATTTGACATGTAGCACCCTCAGCAAAGTGCTACTATATCACTAGAACCCTCTCCCCTACCCTTCATCATTCACAAACACGAGATTAGTAACATAGTCCATAAGCAAAATGGAAGGGGTCACTTCAAGAGACTAAGGTCTTGTTTTGAATCTGCAGCCATTATACCTGTGCCAAAGAAATCTAATGCAGCATCCATAAATGATTACAGCCAGCGGCTTTGACGTCAGATATTACAAAGGTGTTTGATTGCCTCGTGTGCCGGTATCTGTATATGACTAGAAAAGTATTAGTTTGCATACAAGGCCAACAAGTCTGTTGAGGACACAGTCTTTCTGTGGGCTCATTCCATTCTATCTTCCATCTGACAGTGCAGAGAGGCCACAATGACATGTGCCAGGGTCTTGGTCATGGATTACAGCTCATCTTTTAATACAGTTACGGTGCCCATGTTTAGCATATCTCAAGATGCAATGGTTTTTATCAGTTTTATAGGGTAAGAGTGATTTAGGACAAGAGTGATTTAGCTTCAGCAATTACTGTATGGTTTGGTAACCTAACATTGTTTGAAGAGAAACAGCTAGAAAGAATGGTCCACACAACTTCTAAATTAGCAGGCTATACTTTACCATACTTGGTCTCCATATATCCAACCCGTTTAAGACAAAAAGCTCTGAACATCACAGGTGACCACTCTCATATACTTTTTCTCCATTTGAGCCCCTCCCTTCAAGGAGAAGGCTCAGTTTTATCAAAGCTAGGACTGCACATTTCCACAAAAGGGCTTACCCTGAGGCCATCCAGTCCCTAAATTCAAAGTGAACTATTTAACGTTATATGCACTTTCTATAGAGACAGTCAATGCCATTTGTACTATGCTGTTTTTGTCTTTTACTGTTGGATAGGTTTTTTGTTCTGTCTATTGATTTTATATGTCTCCATTTTAATGAGCGAACCAAATGAGATTCCTAACAGCCGAACAGATGATGTGACTTTGAATTTGAATTTAATTTGAACTTGAGCGTACATTCAGCTTGGTTCAGGTATTGTTGATTTTTGAGAAACACACACATTTATTGATGGTGCTTATTTATAGTCAATAACGATTCCAACAGGGAAAGCAGGTTACTGCACACATTATTTGGTGCTTTTCCACTTATGTACGATAATAGCCAAGAATAGCCTAAATATAGCCTACAGCATCACCTTGATAATGTTGTGGGCCATTGCTACTTTGTGACCTTGATTTCTTTTGTAAAGAAGAGATTTGAACCTGAGGAGACAGCTAAATCTACAAGTCACAAATCTTATCCCCTAACCTAAAACATCCTTGAGACAAGTGGATATTATTATTATTTTATGTGTTACCCAAGGAGAAGAATCCAAAGTTTGGATGCACTTAATCAGCATCAGCTGTGCAGGTGCACGTCAGAGAGGCTACTGATGCCCCAAGTCCTGAAGCCCTGTGGGGGGACAGACAGACACAAAAAATGTGGCAGCAGTCCTCTGCATTTCTGCCCTAACCCTTTACATGAGTCACACACACAAACAACACAAAACTTATTCTCAAGTGTGAGCGACTCCTTTTCCTATGTTCTGTGAGTCTCCACCTTCTTATGTAGAAGTCTTCATGATCTTGAACTGCAACAGGTTGTGTACCCATCCATCCCCATATATTTTATTGACTATTTATTTAGCAGACAGCCCTATGCAGATCAAGTTTCTATTCATTCATTCATATTCATTTATATCATTTATTTGCACAGCTGGGTGTTTTATGAAGCTGTTCAGACTATACAACAGTTCTACCTAGGAATCAAATCTTAGGGTTCACAAAACATGGATCTCACTGCAAGACTGTAAAACCACTTGTCTTGATTCAAAGGGAGCAAAAAGTCTCAATCCTAGAGTTCTAACGAACAGTCTCCGAGAAATACACTTCTTTTGGGGGAGAATAACTGTTTTTTCTGGCCTTTCTACGTTAATGTTCTTAATGATCTAGTTGTGTTTGTGGGTAAAATATAATGTGAACTACAAATATCTGTGAAAAAGTTATCACACACAATGAGAAAAAAGAGAAGTTGGCCGTGTTGACGTTAATGCTTAGAGTAAAGATAAGAATGGCATATTTCTAACAAATAGCCTAGATCAATTCAAATTTGATTCATTCATGAAACAGAAGATAAATAATAGAGGCCTACTCCATGTGCTATGTCTGAATTTCATCCAGGTTCTTTTCAAGCCAAGGTTTCCAGCAAAGCCATATCAATGGGTTTATTCTTCATAGCAGGCATGCAAATTCATGATTTGCGCCACACTGGGTTTCCTGCTTTGAAAATATTTTTATGACAGTACCTGTATATGAACAGTAGATGGCAGTAAGTATGCATAAATACTGAAATATAAGGTAGTTAATACAACTAGTTTTACAGCTGTCTCCAAAGTTAATAAAATTTCATGTTTTTATATCACAATAAATCCTTAGAACATCTGTCATGAATGGATCACTGAGATTTCAATATGGGCATGTGCAGGTGTGTGTGTGTGTGTGCGTGTGTGTGTGTGTGTGTGTGTGTGTGTGTGTGTGTGTGTGTGTGTGTGTGTGTTTGTGTTAAAACCATCTGTTCTTATGCATTTCCCTTGCAAATAGATAACAATAACCAAAGCAGCAAATTAATGATATAAAAATGGTAATCACACCACTATTCTATTTTTTAGTCGGCAACAGCCCCTACTCAAAACAACTAGAATAACAGGGGTGAGAGCAGGATAGGCCTTGTAGAGAGTACAGCCATCTTGCAACAGAATCACAATCAACAAAAAAGGGAGTCATTTTCAATCATGTCAAAAATTATAAAATCTCTCCACACTTGGGACCTGGTCAAAAATGAAAGCTAAAAATAATCCATGATCATTTCTATTTTAGTTTAGCTCATTTTGAGCCAGGCAATATAGTTTGAATGTAGTTTTCAATGGTTCACTTAAATTGGTGTTTATTTCAGTTTATTTCAGTTTTCAAAAGTGACACACCACTTCCTGCAGGGCCTTGTAGTTAGGTTTGCCAGTCTTTAACTCATGACATATTTAATACATTAATTGATTATTGTTCTTACTGTGTTCCATGATATACTTAAGGCCCTTGACATCTTATTATAACCCTCTCCTGATCTGTATCTTTCAACAGTTCAATCCCAGAGATTTTGTTCCCTATTTGTTTCCTTACATTGAAATTTACATTTACATTTATTCATTTGGCAGACACTTTTATCTAAGACTTGCAAGTGAGAGAGCAGAGTACAGCACAAGCAAAAGCTGTACAGGGGGTCACAGTAATAGAAGTGCTGAATGACTATGTTTCAGTGGTTGGCCAGACAAGGTACAAGGTACAAGCCAGCTGCTAAGTGCTTTTAAGTGCTTTAAACCATTAAAATTATTATTATTTTTTTTTTAAGGAAAATGTTCTAAGAAACAGGGAAACCTGCTGAGAAAACCTACAGAAGCAGCTGATGTTATCCTAAACTAATCAGTACCACTTCATTTGGTCATAGGTGAAATCAGTTAGCTTTGGGCTTGATGTGGATGGTGAATGGTTAGACCTGAGGAAAATTACAACTCCCATTATTAAGGGTGCATAAATCTATGCAACCAAGGTGTTTTAGTTTTGAAATTTTAAATTGATATTCAGAAATGTGTTGCCTTTTTACTTTGATGTTGTGAGTTACTGTGTCTAAATGAAAGTGGAAAATATATTATTTAATGGGTTTTCATTTCAGGCCTCAAAACAATAAAAACAAGAAATTTTGAAAGAGTGTGCAGACTTTCTAGATCCACTGTATGAGACATGAAAAAAAAATGTTTTCTTGTAAATATCCACAAGAGGCTTGTATTCTTTGCATTGTAACTACATGGCAATGTATGTAAGGATATTAATGTAGACATTCTGGGTTCATCTCATCACAAGACGCATATGTAATGAACACAATACGAATAAGTGAATGCTTTCTTTCATCAGGCACAATACAGTTTTCCATACATGATCAGCAGCCATGTTCTGAATTGTTTCAGTAGGTCTCATTGAAGATGCCAAAGGTGTTTATTTTTTTTTAGGTCGCATTAGCTGTATGTGCTATTGCTTTATAAACCACATACACATAAGTAGTTAAACTGCCTTCTACTGTATTCGTGTGAATCCAAGCACGAACGCTAGAGGTCGGTTTTACTACGTCAAAAATGCCAACCACCTTAAACTTCGTGACTGAACTCCGAAAGCGAGACGCCAATATGACGGTGTAAGCAGCAGGCTGAAAGACAAACAAACGAATAAATAAATAAATAAATAAATAAATAAATAAATAAATAAGCAAACTAACTAACTTTGAAAAGAAAGAAATAACTAATAAATGAATACGAATAACATTAAAAGAATACAGAATTTATACAATGCGCTTCAAATGAATCATTTGAAATTAAGGTAACCTTATCCGTTTTATTTCTGGTTCCTACCATAAAACAATGAAAATTGTGAGTGAAATGAATGAATGGATAAAGGAAAATGTGAAATTTCGCTAGTGAACAGTTAGCAATTATTGTACCCTCCACTAGATGACGCTCTTAGTGCTGTAATCAGTGTGTACTCAGCAAAATATTTTTCCTCGCGAGGGGGAGGTAGAAGTTCGGACCTACGTTCTGCAGCGTGTCCAGCCGTATATAATACTTTCTTTAGGTGGCAACAAATGCATGAAATCATAGGGTGCTGTAAACATATCCACTACAACATCAAAGCGCCATCGATGGCTCCTAACTCGCTTGCTTTTGCTATCTTCAGAATTGCATGAAATCGGTCGTGTAAAGCATGGTAATACCAAAGATGAGGGTAAGGAGTGGTGGTCGAAATTTCGGGATAATCTTAATACAGACGTATGTCTGTATTATGATTATCGCAAAATTCTTCCGTATTTTATAACTCCGAGTATTCAAACATTTCTGCTTTTCGATTTGCCGTTTATAATGTCTCAATAGGAATCAATTTGTGAATAACACTGAGGCTCAGCTCAGCTCTGTTGTGACTTGCTATTCAGTTTTTGATGTTAGTTGGAGGCTTTTTTACTTAAACGACCCAGTATAGAAGGTTTACTTGCTGGACTGATGAAAAATAAACATGTCGCCTTGTCATTATACATTTACAAGGTTTAGGGTAAAGATACATCCTGCATGCAGGCAAACCTACATACAGCTCTATCAGCTGTTCGTGCATGCTTCTCATCTGGCGTCGAGCCCAGAACGAAAACTCCCCCTCTGTTCTAGAAGGCGGAAGGAGAGGACGGCTGAAATGCTTTGCACATGCTCAGTGCAGTTGTTTTTCATAGAATCCTCGCTTAAAACGAACCGAGGAACAAGCGCAGCCTGTCTTTGTACAGAGACCGTAGCGCGACCTGGTGTGAGATAACAGCATCGCGCTGTTACTTAGCCTTGAGATCTCAATGAACTGTTTGCGAAGAATGCACTGATCCTGCCTGCAGCCTTTTTGCAGGGCAGAGGCACCGATCAGTGTTTAAAGATCACATTTGATTTCTTATGAGATCTTCATTTTCATATACTTTTAATACTGTTTTTAAATAATTTCGTACAACCATGGTGCTAGGAAAGGTGAAAAGCTTCACCGTGAGCTACGACTGTCTCAATGACAGCAACATCCCCCTTTTCTCAAGTGGGGATTCGGTCTCAGGAAGGGTGATCATTGAAGTCACTGGAGAAATCCGTGTGAAATCTCTCAAAATTCACGCAAAAGGATTTGCAAAAGTTCGTTGGACTGAATCACGCAATGCTGGATCCAACACTGCCTATACTCAAAATTACACAGAAGAAGTGGAATACTTAAACCATAGAGACATCTTAATTGGACATGAAAGAGGTAAGGGGATAACCACATTTTGTGCCGTTTATCTCAAAGAAATGTACCTGTCTGGAGCAAGCTTGCTAGCTGTACAAGTCTTAAGCCACAGGCTATCCATAGGTGATGCTCTATGTGTTTTTGAGTATGCGCGCTGTCAAGCAGCAATTGGCTTTAGCGTGTATTTAGTTGACCAAAATACTACTGAACATACTGTTGGAATGTTTAACAGTTTATGCATTTCTAGGTCTGGTGTGCTGTAATTTTAGCACAGCTCTATGACTCATATTAGTCCTGAACTCACTGACTTGTAGCCAATGTGTTGAAGTGTAATCTAATGAGTACCTGTAGTTTTACAGACCATTTGTATAAATCATTGGCTTTTTCGCTTACAAAGTCATAGTGTATCTAAGTTAACGCACTGGTCTGGTTAACAAGGCTGCTCTACCTGACAAACCATGAAATCACTTGCTTTATGAATCAAAAGGAACACAGCGCAGTGAAAGGAACTAGCTAACCTTGTTCAAACAAGTATTATACACTTTAATTTTAAGTGAAATTTGTGCAGTGTCGTGGGGGTTGCTATAAAACCAAGTCATTCATTCATTAACTTTAATATTAAGTTGAAATTTCTCTAACAAACCAGCTAACTGGCAAGATACGACGGGTTTGCCTTTAAGATCAGACGATGCGGCAAAAGTAAAATGTTACAAATTCATCATAATTAGTCACGTAAATGATAACACTAAATCGTAAACGATTAAAGTGGTTATACATTTCGTATTTCCCGATTTCTTTGTTAAATTGTGGTCCAGAAACACATTTTCAAAGATGATTTCCTTAAGTTTCCACCCTTTGTTAAAAGCGGTTCAATCCTGTTCAGAAACTGGATGTGGAGGAGGAGGGGGGTGCGGGGGCTCGCCTTTCTGTTCCCGGATTGGTTGAAGTCCTCGTGTGTCTTCAATGACCTCATACCTTTGCAGAAAGTGACTGGTAGAGCACGCAACTTTGTATTTGACCTGTCACTGGAATATTGAAGTCAACAACTTCCTGCAATTCGTGACGAATATTTGCTCCGTTGTTTCACCTACCGTTTAATGAAAGTATTCACATTTGCTTCCCGGATCACTTTGAAAGTAGTTACATGGAGAGATCATTTGCTCTAATGTCTAAATCTGTGGGATCTCGCAATGGTGTTATGAGTACTAAAAGTCATAACGAGAAATTTACTGTTATGATTTGGGCTCGGAAATACAATGTGCTATTTTGATACTGCCACTTACAATTTGCCGCGCAAGAACCCACTGGCAAGAAAAATATTGAAGACTTCACGTTCAAGTTCTGCACCCCTCACCCAAACTTGCTTTCTTATTCATGCTAAATAAATTGACTGAGCTGGTTCTTTTTAGCCTGTTGCCTAGCTGTATTTTCAACTGATAAGTTTTTTTTTTGAAAATAGGGAGAAGTAAGTGAAAAGATAAATGCTTCTAACATTTGATCATTCGATGTAATCGCTGTCCTAGGCTATTGTATTTAACATAAGAAAGATGTATTTTTTGATTGAAAAGGAGTAATGCCTCTAGTTTGTTTTACGCTTAAGGAAAACTGTTTTGTAGATAAGTCTCCTTACACGCTTCAAAGCTGCATGCCTCTGGTGTAAGTTTGCCCCAACTGATTAGTGCTATCGCTGATATTTAATTGTATTCCGTTTTCTTTTTTAAGGATTTTTTTTTTTTTTTTTTGGCGTCAATAAATGTCTGCCGTAATTATGTGCACAGTTCTGTAATAAAATTCAACGCTCAATAAAGGTGAAATCAATTTAACTGCTTTCTTGTCTGTGTCTTCTTTTTACCTCTGAATTGTCTCTGTCTATATGCAATACTAAGCGATGACAATTTGTTCCTTACTTGCACCGTCACTTCAGTCCATCCTGCAGTACTCGCACCATTCATTTAGTGGGCTGTCCCGAGGAGGAAACAGGTTAGGTTGCACAGACTGAATGCCGCACAGTGTAATGTATGCATACGAAAGCCCGGCTGGGGGAGGCTGCTCGCTCCGGTTTAGTCCGGTCCTCTCCTGCTCGAGTCTGCCTGTGATTGGCAGCTCGGCACTTGTTTACCACATTTCCGCTGCTTGTAATGGTATAGGGAGTGCTGAGGTGGCAGGAAAATAAAATCGTGTAAAATAATACACGGCATACCCAAGCTTATGAAAACGAGCAATTATTTATTGCATATTGGGTGTGCATGATTTTAAGTCTTTGCTGCTCCAGAGGGAGGTTTTTTTTTTGTAGGGTAAGAAATGGAAGAAGGAAGAAACGGATCTCGTGAACATGTTTAATTTTTGAAACTGCCATTGTAGACCGCTGTTTCACCTCTCACAAAACAATAAATATGCTGTTTTTTGTTGTTGTTCTTTTTGTGTCTGCTTTCATGATTGTGTTCTTTTGAAATAGTGTTATAATCATAATCACAAGGCAAACAAGTGCAGCATTATAATGGGGTGTTTATTGAAATGGAATAAAGGAACTTGTTTGCAAGGTTCTCCCCTCCCCCCTTTTTGTGTCTTCTAAAGGTGGAGGCTTCTCTGTTGAATTTACTTTCATTGGTTGAATATGAATGAAAGCCTTGGTATTTTTAAAGGAAAAACAATGATGGTGCTCTGCTTTGAGTGCTCTGTTGTGTGACGAAGTGTCCTTTTTCTTTCTGTTTCTCTGAAATTGCAGGCAGTCTTGTCTTGTAAGATGTTTACTGTGTAATATGCATTTGTGTTCTCGGGGTTATTTCAGCAAACAATGAAATATTCTCTTTTTTTGTATGTGTTCTTTTTTATTTATTTAGGGAGCTTCACAAAGCATTTGCCAGGTATGGTATACGTGTATTTGGAATATTGTTTTTTTCCTTTTTTTCAGATGAGGATAATTCAGAAGAGAGCCTCACTACTATCCAGTCAGGAAGACACGAGTATGCATTTAGTTTTGAGCTTCCACAAACGTGAGTACCTTTCATGTGCTGTCAAGTCACAAAGAACCTACTCCTTTAACACCAGTGTTTACTGAGCTGCCATTGTTCCATTGTGTTCAAATTAAAATATGTCAGTGCTGATGCCGTTCTGAAATATAGCAAGAGCATGATGCAGCAGGCCGACATGGAGATGTTTAATGAATAAAATTTCCTTTATTTGCCTTTTGTTTTCTGTCTTGCTGCGCACAGACCTCTAGCTACCTCCTTTGAAGGGAAGCATGGCAGCGTGAGGTACTGGGTGAAAGCGGAACTGCACCGGCCGTGGCTCCTCCCCATGAAAGTCAAGAAAGAGTTCACAGTCTTTGAACACATCGACATCAACACTCCTTTATTGCTGGTAAGAGTCGCAAAACTCGCTGTGGTGGCCATCACTGGCGCATTTTGGTCATCACCAGCTGCCAGCTCAGTGGCTATCCAGAGCATCCTGTCATTGCCAGTTTGCACAGAGAGTGGAGCTAGTAGAGTAAAGCCAGGTTGCACTGAATCACCCGATTTGCCATTTTTAGACTCTAGCAGTACTGACTGCTTGGTAAAGTTAAACAGATTTAGCTGAAAATGTGCTCCTTCAGTCTATCTTGCCTTTCAATTTTTAAGCCTATTAGCAGTCTCTTTGGTGGAAGTTATGCTTAGTTCTGTCTACTATTATGAATCCCACCCTTGATATTGTGTAGCCTTTTTGTCTTCCCTTTTTCACTGTTTCAAATCGAGGTCATGACCCACTGTTGTTTTTGAATCTGCTTAAGTATTGAAAGCACACCAACAAGTGTCTCCGAGGCATGACATTTTGGTGTACTTCTGAAATTCCGATCTTGGTGTCATTAATCCTAGTGTCTTCGTAAGTGTCTTGGATGTCCTCGGGTGCAGTACTGCTCTCGTCACTGTAACGGTGTTGCTGACATTCTTTAACTTTGACAAGCACAAGTTAAACAACTCTTCTAAAAAAATGCCCCTCAAGGAGGAGAAAAAGAACACATTGTAATAGAGCTTTTAGAGCATAGTATTTCATCCTTTAAAATGAAGATTTTTTTCCAATATTATGGAACAGGAGAGCTGACAGATTAATGGCTTTGGGAATATTTCGTATCTTTGATTGTTGACAACTGTTCCTTAGTGCCCCTCTAGCGGAAGGTGATCTGGGACCACAATCACTTTCAAAGGTAATTTGTTTCTTACTGTTTTTGTTTTGTGTTTGTTCTTTCGGCAGTCACCACAGGCGGGAACGAAAGACAAGACTTTGTGTTGCTGGTTCTGTACCTCAGGCCCCATCTCCTTAAGTGCCAAAATTGAAAGGAAGGGCTACACCCCAGGTAAGAAAACAACACAGGCAGTCCTCTTTGGTAGAATTACATTTGTTCTGCTGAGTGGGTATTAAATACTGGAGTAATACGCACATTGACTCTAGCAAGTCAGAGGATGCTGAAGGTTGCAAAATATAACATGTGGGCTTAGCTGATGGACATGGTGTCCCCTTTGCAGGAGAATCGATTCAGATCTTTGCCGAGATCGAAAACTGCTCATCCCGCATGGTTGTGCCAAAGGCGGCTGTCTACCAAACCCAGACCTTCTACGCCAAAGGGAAAATGAAGGAGGTCAAGCAACTCGTCGCCAACCTGCGGGGGGAGTCTCTATCATCTGGCAAAACAGAGACGTGGAACGGGAAGATGCTGAAGATCCCCCCGGTGTCGCCCTCCATCCTGGACTGCAGCATCATCCACGTGGAGTACTCCCTGATGGTGAGTTTCACCACACGGTCACACTACTTGATCAATACGATCATGAGTGGATGCGTGACATACTGTAAATGGACTCACTCTACATGAAAGACTGTATGGCCATTATTACAGTCGGGTAGAGGGTCATGCTCTGATATTACGTGCAGTTATACAGGTGGACACTTGTTGATGTCATTACTCATTAAGGTGAGAGGCTCAAGTTCCTGAAGAGCTCTTGTAACTTGCCCTGTGACCACTGAGGCCCAAGTACGCAAAGAGATCACCCAAGGTGCTCTGTGCAAACTTTGCTAATAGGATCAGCTTGGAGTGCCTGCTGAAATATAGGTCATAAAAACGTTAATAGCCTCCGTGCCGTGTGCTAATTAGTTCACTCTGAGCTTGCGTAACGAGAGGTTGACTTAAGGCTAACCCACAATCTAGCATCAAGCTTATGCCACATGTCAGTCAGAGAGGAGCGTAGGAGGGCATCTGCGGTGACCGTGTCCTAAGCATTTGTCTTCCTCCACCCTTGCAGGTATACGTGGACATCCCAGGAGCCATGAACCTGTCCCTCAACCTGCCGCTGGTCATCGGCACCATCCCCCTCCACCCGTTCGGCAGCCGCACCTCCTCCGTCAGCAGCCAGTGCAGCATGACAATGAACTGGCTGGGCCTGGCCCTGCCAGAGAGACCTGAAGGTATGCGGCATCGCCGGCTGTCATGGGCAGAACACAGAGCAAAATCATCTTCCCCAAACTTTCCCTCCAGTCTTTTATAAGACAGTCCTTGCTAGCCATACAGCAAACGGGCATAGCAAAGACTGTGAAGCGTGCGCTACTTGCAGTAAAACAAAATCATTTTTCAACTCTTCACTGATTCAGTTTGAGAAGAGGGCTTATCCCCTGTGTCATCCAAAAGCCTAAAGTTTTTTTTTTTCTTTTTTCTTAACATAATAGGGCAGAACCATGCTCATATCCCTTTCTCATTTTCAGCACCGCCAAGCTATGCAGAGATTGTCACTGAGGAGCGGGGAGTGGGCAACCTGGAGGTACCAGCAGCGCGGGATGACTTCGAGGGACCGCTCTTTGCCTATATCCATGAGTTCCGCTTCCAGCCCCCTCCACTCTACTCCGAGGTAAGAGAGTCCCCCAACACTGCATTGAACTGGAAAAAAATTAACAAGTTTTTTGTATTACGCAATGATGAGCAGTTTATCAAAGGGTTAATTCATTTAATTACAAAAGTCTATGCTATTTTCATGTATTAAGTGTTTCACATAAACATTGGTATGATATCACTGAGCCTCAGGTAAACTGTTGTAACCGGCCTGTTGTTTTTTTTTTCTTCTTCTTCTTCGATTCATCAGATCGATCCAAATCCAGATCAAGTTAACGGAACCGAAGAAGGGCGGCCCGACACCTGTCCCTCACGCTGAAGGAAACACAACTTGCTGCCCAGAGCAGTCGGGCGTCTTGTTTCATTTTCGTACAGTTTCTTTTTCCACAGCGGAATCCTCTCCTTCGCTGTGGACGAGAGAAAACAAAAGTAGAAACAAATGTCAAACGAGATGAGGTCGGAACCACCACCCCCCCCTTCCCTACACAGAGACCCGCAGGATGTCACAGGCAGTTCACTTCCTGTCTTACAGGTGGGGTAACCACAAATCCTACCGGCATGAGACACAGCAGACAGATGTAGAGACGCCGCAATTTTGCTTGCCTAGAGGTTTTTTTTTCCCCCTCAGCTTTTTCAAAACCTGTGGCACATAAATGACTCTGTTATGGAGCGAAACAGCCATGTGGAGAGTGGAGTGGAAAAGGTGGATGGAAAAAAAGATGATGTAACAAACTTCTGTGGTGCTTAGCAGAAGTCAGCAATGGAAACAAGGCTGGTGTCCTCCATGCCCCATGTTGGATTTTGCACATATAATTTGTTGCTTGTGTTGTGTTTTCCTTAAAAAAAAAAAACACTACTTTTTTTCTCCTTGCTACGCTTATGTGCAGGGCTAAGACTGCAGGCTATACTCCTAAACTCCTTTTCCGTACAACTCCATGAACAACGCAGAGAACAGGATCGAAGGAAAAGCAACTGATATGACCGGGTGAAATCTGTTCTGACCTTAGGGAAGCTGTTCATATCATTTTGTTCTGTTGTCCCCATTCTTGTTGTGGCATTTCCTTAATGCCAGGTAGCCTGTTGTCACGTTCCTCAGGCTCTCTGGACACTTGACACATTAGTGCAAGAGCGTGGCTTCCTTTTTTTTTTAACAATCTTTGTTCAAAAAGAAGTTGCCTTCTTGTCAACTTCTGCAAAGAGCACAGCAGCTCCTCAAGGGGAACAGCTGTGCAAACCAGTGGAATTAGGAGTACACTGAGAGAGTGGGAGGGGCTTGGTCAGATGGAAGTGGCTTCACGCTACAGACTCCCACCGCTCTTTGGCTTCCTGCTGATGCCCCAGAGCGCGGTGCTTTGTTACACGCTGCCTGAAGGCACTCCATCTCAGGTGGTCCCCTCGCTTGCCAAATGGCTGGAGGAAAGAAAAAATGCCCTTCTGTTTTGTTTCAGTTGCACTATTTGTAATGCCGAAAGAAAAGACAAACTAACAAAAAGAAGAGTCATGCACAAGCAAGGAGATGCAAGGCAGCTCATAGCGATGAGCAACAGTCCCGATTCGGCAGTGTGGTGTACGGGTCGGCAGTGTGGTGTAGCTGGCATTGAGTTGGGCTCATAATTGAACATTTGCTGGTTCGATTCCCCACTGGGGCACTGCTGTTGTACCTTTGGGCAAGGTACTTAACCCAAAATTGCCTCAGTAAATATCCAGCTAAATGGATAATATGTAGAAAACTCACCTATGTCAGTCCCTCTGAATAAGAGCGTCTGCTAAGTAATGTAATGATTCATCCCCACTGCTCCTGTGTGACCCTGTTTGCCATTTTTCTCCAGTCTAGTGCAGCGAGAAGGGCGAGAGTTTGACCGTAGCCAGAGATGTCAATTCTGTGGAAAGGCTATAAGGTAGCATCAAATCAAGCGATGATATACCACA
This sequence comes from Megalops cyprinoides, assembly GCF_013368585.1. Taxonomy (NCBI): domain Eukaryota; kingdom Metazoa; phylum Chordata; class Actinopteri; order Elopiformes; family Megalopidae; genus Megalops; species Megalops cyprinoides. The sequence goes on along the minus strand of NC_050587.1, from coordinate 20,424,088 downwards.
ATCCAGACTTCCCAGAACAAGAAGACAGGTGTGAATGAATGAGTAATACATTTGTTTCTGAACTCATTCAAAGGTGAAAAAAGAGAAGTCAGTTTCCAGATAAAGCAGGCCTCTCACCTGGATTAGCACTTTTGTATTACATAAATGGTGAAGGTCTTGCAAAAAAGAAATGGTAGACAAAAAAAATCTCATTAATCAAGCAGGGTTGAAAAGAAATGCATTTATTACCCAGATAAAGAGATGGGTATGATAAAAGTTTACAGTGATAAGCTAACTTGTGTGTGTGCGTGTGTGTGTGTATCTTGCTGAAAGTCAGCAAACTGCTAGAATCATATTGCTTGTAACAACCAACAGACTTGTGAAAAAAGTGATCTTATCATAGTGGCCTTGATGAAAACAAAATTACCTGATTATTATTTCTTTTGAAGAGGTTCTTAATACCACTGATGGCCAAGCTTGCTTTTTGTGTATTTGCTCTGTCTGCATATGAGACTTGTACTTTTCTAAGGGACAAAAGGGAAGAAAGGTTGTCCTTCAAAGCAAGAATTTAAAAATGATGATCCCTGAACGAGTCATTGTTTCACTTTCCCTGATGATGGGGGCAGTTGATAACCCCCAAGGGCATTTGTTGTTTGTTTTCTGGTCAAACAACTGCTTTGTTTTGTTGGTGTGTTTGTGTCAGACGTAGGGAACAATGGCTTTAGTTTTTCGGCAAACCCCACCCGAGAGTGCAAAAGTCAGTTAAAAATGAATTTGACCACTAAAGTGGTTACTTGGCACTGACTCTTTCCAATTTTACGTGTTTTGTTTAGCTTTTTTAATATTGTTTTTTGGTCTTGTTTTTTGACATGTGGTTAAGCTACAAAATGAAATGTAAAAGTTGAAGAAATACTTACGTTACTTTTTTTTTTTTTTCCATAGTTCGGAACATGGACTTGCATTGTCCAGAGTGGAAGCTAAATTCCTGACTTGCACGTCAGGAACAAAATATTTGGTGTTGAGTTGAGTTGGTTGAGTGGGGATCTGAAACATTTAGAAACAAAGTGCAATATTATTTGGATTTGATAAACAAACTGTTTTGTCACTGTTGGGTTGTATAGTTACTCATCAATGTTTTGTTTATTTTATATGTTTTTTTAGTTGAATGTTGATTGTGTGTAGACTCTGTTACGAGATGAGCACCTGTTCTGAATGATTTGTCTAGCTCTTCCTTGTGTTAAATAAACAAGGCTTTTTTGTTAGAATAATTGCACCATGTGTCTTTTTTCCTATGTTTTATGCAAAAATGGATTTGTTCACATTTATATTAGAAAATATTTTTCACATAAAATGAACAATTTCTTTAACTATTCTTAGACTATATCTATTAAATGTCATCCTGCATGTTACAAATCTGCAATTTAGACAACTGCCTTGGAGCAGTTACATAAAGCCAATTCTACAGAATGGTGTGGTGGGGCAGGGGGCACTTTCACGCAAATAATATGTGATATTTCTGCATTTTAGACCTCATGTCATGCCACGTCAAACTACGCTTCTACATGCAGAATCCAGGGTTTGGGTGATATTAAAGAAGGTTTTCCAAAAGTTGAACTGTGCACTGGCGGGATCTTGAGTTTCAAAACCTGTGGAAATTCAACCGTTGGCAGATGTTAATGAAGATAGGCTTAGAGAAGTCCAGGGGTTTCACAGGAGGTGGAACATGCTTTTCAAATCTAAACAGAAAAGGAAACTTGGCTGCTCTCCAATAATGTGGGCACTCACACATATAATGCTTAGCAGGTGAATTATGTGCACAACAGCACCCCCCTGGCTAGTCTTGGTACCTGCACTTTTTTGCAATAGCTGTGTGCATCAAATAACCTCTTTAACACTTGAATAGCTACTCCTCAAAACCCAACACACTCACACAGCTAATATAGCAGCTAACAGAATATAGCAGTGTATCCTCTCATGTTATGGTTTATTGTGTAGGTTTACAGGTCTCTCCCTAGCCAGTTGGCGTGCATCTCCTTGGAATGGTGGCTGAGACACTACTCGTTAATTCAGTTCCTCTTGGTGTTATTGTATAGTAGCCCTATTATTATCAGATTTGCACAAAATTCTGTGAGGGGGTTCTTCCTGTTTAACCAATGTCTGAACACTGTTTGCTCCCAAAAACAATTTATTTTGGCAGCACACACAGGACAATGCTTTAATTCTGAGGTGGATCTTCCTCAGGATCTTTGTTACTGTTGAATCTTAACTGTGGAAAAAAAAACTCTTGAAGGCATTTGTTATGTTCTTTACCTTCTCTACTTTATCACTAGTAGAATCTAACTCCTGAGGGAAAACACTGGAGACACTTTGTGTAGTGTCTTGAACGGGACTTGTTTTTTTCTGCAAACAAAAGCCTTTGAGTTTGAAAAGAAAAGGGGTTTTTTGCACACAAAGAAGGCAATTGTTTTACTTCATCCCCTTATTTTTTGAGCAAAAAGGCCTCCCGTTACACCCACTTATTATCTTATGATCAGTTGAGATACCTTTTTTACATTCTTTTTATATTCTGTCACAAAGCCATTGTATAAGAATATTCAGTCCCTGCATTCATTGTATATAGGCTATGTTCCCTTTTGAATAACTGCTCCTGAAGGCAGGCGGAAGCACATACATTCAGCATGTCCTAACTCTAACTCCTCTCAGCATGCAGAGTTTGGGAAAGTGAAGCTCTGAGTTTAATGGGAAATGTACCTGTTTCCAGTGAGATGCCATTCCATGCCAAATTCCCATGTAGACGTTTGAGAGTCGACTCTAGTGGAACACCTAATTTTAGAACCCCTAGTTTTTATTATTTTTTTTATTTTTATTTTAAGCCATTTTACAATGTGAGTCATACCGCACTTGCTGACAGGACAAATTGATGTCATGTTTTGAAAACCCATATTTTATAGTACCTGGTCTACCAACACAGTTGAAAAGCTGCGACAAGCAAGGAGTAGGTTTGAATGTGCAGAAATCCCACTGGCAGAGTCATACGCCTATGGAAATATAGAAATACTGTAATTGTGTAAACCTCACTCTGTCCCTGGAGTAGCATAAATACAGCAGCATTTTGCCTGACATCATGCCAGAATCACAATTTCAGGGGGATGAGCCTTTCCCTAACGATGGGGGCAGTTGAACCAGTTCAAACCGGAGTTTGTGAAAGGGCATGAAAAGAGTTTTAGTCAGGAGTTAGCCTGGTGATGCAACTATGTAGGGAGGCTGTTAGTGAGGTGTGCTAGCTGCTGATGAAGCTCTGCTCACGTTCTGCAGGTCCCAGCTGTTTCCTCTCAGCCTGCCATTTCACCACTGGCCCAAGCCCCATAGGCTAGACACCAGACACCTCCACACGTTGATGAACTCCACAAGGGAAATTTGCACATGACAAGCTGGTGTAACTTCTTGTCAGGAGTATTGTGTCACTGAATCATTTCCTCTTTGGTTATTTTTAAAGGGAAGCAGGGAAAGGCCAGTGGCCATAATCAGAAGCGTTTCTAGCTATTGAAAAGATCAAGTCAAGTTTGCCTGGGACCTGTCTTTTTTTTTTTTTGAAGGGAGATCGGCATCGGTAGGTTGGGGAGGTTATATCTACCTTTATAATAAATAAATATTATCACACCTTCGGAAGCTGCAAGTCAAGTTCTGCTCTGTTACACAGTCTGTCTGTTGTTTTGCTATAAACACCTCCTATTTCAGGGCTAAAATATTCGCGGCTAGTCTTATAATATTCCAGGCTATAGCCCCGAATTATCAGACCTAACAACGCCGCTGGCCATAATGATGCAGCCAAACGTGGCACACTCACAGAGAAATGAGCTTTCTTTTTCAAATGAGCCTGTCATGTGAAGTTAGCAAGTATGGTCATTGTCCAGAAGGGTTCAAATTAATCACCCTGATCAAACCAGGTGATTCTGAACCAGTGCTCAATCAAAAAATGAGCTAGTTTTTTTAAATGAGCTATTTTTTTTTCTTGTGGGCAACATAAACCCTGGTTGTTACAATTACAAAAGAACAATAACGTGCGTGTGTGTGTGTGTGTGTGTGTGTGTGTGTGTGTGTGTGTGTTATTTTATTGCCAGTTGGTCACATCTGATGTAGATTGCAGAAATGACCCTCTATCTGATATGTTGAATGTCAAAGAATAATCAAGTCCCTAAGAGAATTCTTTCTTGTTGATCTTACTGGAATGTATTTTTTACAAAAGAGCTCTTTTCCTCATTACCCCCAATGACCAACTTTATTTTCATCCTCATGCGAATGTGAAACTCTGTGGTGGTTTTCCTGAGATTACGTCAACGTGAAACCAGTTCCTCTGCCTCTTAATTCTGAGATTACTGACCCAAATGCTATTATAACTAGTCTCTATTGCTGTGCAAGAACTTTGGTAGAATCTGCCACAATTTGTTAATCAGAGATTGCTGATTTAGTCCATTCGACAGTGATGAGAAACACGTGAATCCCACACAAAACGTTTGAAAATACATTAGATTCTCAGTTGGCTCACTGCCAGCAGGGTGTGTTTTAACAAGTCTGAATCATAACTCTCTCATTTAGCAGGAATATTAAAGAAGAATATCTGTGATTTCAACACAGTCCTCATTCACAAAAGATTCACATACATTATTTTTCATCTGTATTCTGAATGAAAATGAGCCTGCATTGTGATTAGGTAAGGTCTGCAATAGCTGAATGCATTTCTTGTTTAGCTTGTTTCTGCCCTCACTGTTGACTTTCCGGAAAGCACAAAACCATGAGGGGGTTTTCATTCGCATAGCTGAGAGAACGTTTCCCTCATTCAATAAACAGCCTCATTCCACATCCCAGATGGAAACTTCAGTGCTCTTCTCATCCAGGCTATCATATTCTTTTAACTGCTGCTGATACCAAACTAGTCTGTGTTTACAACTGCCTGCTCGTTTGTCAGATACTTAATGAATACATTTCAACACCTATATTTAAGGCAGTGACATTGCTGTTGCTGCCAGTGCAATCGCCAAAGCAGTGGAGAAAAAAATGTAGTTCTGCTTGCTTGTCAGCTGTAACTTTTCTTTCACATGAGAGGTAAACCAAAACTGGCATTAGAGAAGGCCCATTTTAAACTCCTCTGACCCCGCGTGTTCCCACTCAGCCTTTGTAGCCACGGCAACACAAGAGCACTCCAGCCAAAGCGACAGGTGAAACTCTTAAAGCAGACAGAGGCTGCCCTACACTTCAGATATGCCCCTGTGAATTTGATAGTCACTGGCAGGGGCACTCGGGCTGGTTTGGATACCCACACAGTCTGCATAGCTGGGGATACATGCAAAAGGTCCTGTTGGGCCCTCTATAAAAGTTCAGATATTCTCTTATATTATGTGTGGAGTCACTATCGACAGGTTTTTTTTTTCTCATCTTTTTCTGTGTTCTGTAGAGAGGCAGCAGTCTTCTCTGCAGTTACATTAAATTAACAGTTTACGGAGTTAACAGCACAAAGCAATCTGCATTTGTGCTTTCTGAGGTCATCTGTGCTCAGGACTGGACTCAGTCACCCCTGTTTACTGTTTACTGTTTACTGTTTATAAAAGCGAGACCGGGAAGGTGGCCTTCACGTACACAACCCAGACCAAGGTTGTGTCTCTCATATCTCTGCCCAACAAAAGAAGAAGAAAACAAGCTGTAAGCATAAGCCTACAACCTAAGCTATAAGCCTGGATAAGCATCATTTTGATATTTCTACTTAGATGGATGTCATTATAATTAATGTCCATGTTAGTCTGTGTGTGTGTGCCAATGTGTGTGTATTTAAACACCAAACACTGGTTTTATATTTATTATTTGATATATGACACTTGGATATTAAATTCTAAAACGTTTACATCCTGGCAAACTGGCACTTCTTGTATTATAGCACATCTGATTTGATCATGTTTGTTCCGTAAAACGAACCTGTTCATTTAATACTCAGCTGCGACAACATTCATACAAGGTTACACAGACACCAACAGAATGTGGTAGCTAGTGGTATGTTGTAGCTAGGAATGCATGCCTTGATAGTTCATGGTGCTGATGTTTTTTTGTCGTCATCCCCCCACAGCCCCTCAGCCCCCTATTGGGGACCTAAAAAAAAAACTCACTAATAAAGGCGTTTTCAAAATCTGTTGATATATGGTCACAGATAGAAGGCCTCTTATTACTATTAATATTGTTCTTTATATTCCCATTATTCAAATACAACTTGTGGTGTAGGTCGAAAAAAATAAATACACCAAAACAAACACATATAAGAATTAACATAAGCAGAAACAGGAAAAAATGCATTTAGTAAAGTCAGTTAACAGTGGACACACCTACTGCAATGAAACAGGCTGAAGTATTCTCAAAACTGTTTCTATAAACACCAATGCAATGCGAGCCTGGATAAATGTGCAGCCTATGAAGACATCAGACTAACACATCCAGTACAGATATGTTACTTAGACAGCTGCAGATGTTTACCACCACATCTCCCCATCATATTTTTAGATCTGGTATCGATGTGGCCCTTAACAGCAGTAGGTCTAGTGCAGCATAACTCAGACTGTCAAAACACTATAGCGTGGCAGTACACCACGATATGGATAGTGTTATATCACAGAGCAGAATGTTTTCCATGGACGAGAGTTTGCCTGAGCATGCAACGTTACATAACCGGATTTTAGGTGTTACTCCCTTCTGTCTTTACTGAGTAAACATTGTTATAGGTGTCAGGAGAGTAAAGTACATCCTCCTTGCCTGAGGAGGTTTGAATAGGGCTTGCTTTTTTTTTTTATATAAGAAGAAGGTAAAAGCCTTATATAAAGTTCCTGCGTTAAGATGGAGACATCTCACACCTGAAATGCTAGTTGTGCTGACTACCTTTAGCCAATGTAAGATGTGACCAGTCACTGACTAGAGTGAATCAGCAGATGATGATGAGGGGGTGACAGATTTCGCTCACTCCTGCTCTGGAGGTGTGGCCCTAGTCTCTCGCCTCCCCCAACATTCCACCGGGGCACGTTCCTCCCAGAGCAGAGACGAGACACCGGGCACATGTCTGTCAGCCCTTAGTCATGGAGCGTGGGGCCCTGGCCTCAAGCAGCAGGGATTGCAAGCAGGCCTTTTTGGTGAGAGGTCCTGCACATGCTCTCCAAATATTAATATTTCTGTGCTTTTTCGAAGAGCTTAACATGTGGGGCAGCGGCTTGACCATGCAGAAAAACTCTGTTTGAACGGCTAACCCAATTCCCCCCCCCCCCCCCCCCCCCCCCTTTCCCTGCCTTAATCGCTGCCCTTCTGACTCATCTGCTTTCACCTACATCAGTCTCCCTGTACTGAAATACAAGCTCATCCCCAGCAGGACAACTGGATTATACAGCACTAGCTACACATCAAGGTCACTACATTGACATTTCAAAGTCTGCAAGGATTAGAAGTGATGTTCAAAGGCTGGCCAGGGTAATTGAGAGTGTAGAGAAGCTGAAAAGCTGTCCTAATGAGAAGTTTATGCAGGGATTCTGAATGTGATTGAGTGGAGTGGATGTGTTTTGCTTTACAGACTCTGCACTCTCCTGTCTATATTACTTCAATGGGAGGGCTGCAAAAGTTGTTGAAATTATACATCGTATTCTAATTAACCGCTTTTCTGCGGTTAAAAACTGAATTGAACTAAGGAATTGTTTCCATTAAAAGCAGAGACGTGTTTCTGGCTGTGGAAAGGTCCTCTCGTTGGTTGTGTTAACTTCTGGGTTTCTCATCTGTCCGTGGGTTCATACATACCTGTAAATCTTCTGAGAGCTAAACTCAGATTTGCACTCAGATGTCTGCTTCAAATAGGAGGGGAACACTGTGTGTTGACATACTGAACACTGGCTGCCAACTGGAAAAATGTGACATACGATACAACTTAGGTAGTCTTTGAACACTGCGTGTTGACATGCTGAACATTGACTGGTTAAAAGTGACACACTGTGCAGTGGAGGCAATCCTTGAAGGTCAAAAACAATCCAGAGGCATCCGACAGAATTGGTCATGTTATTTGTGTAATACACGTGGTTACTATTATTACAATTTTTAGTGAGGTTCAGTAAAATACAAACATGGCATATACTTGCAATGTCTGGTTTCTAAGAATCATGATTATTCTGATCATTACATTGGAGAGTATTGTGCGGACAAGTGCAAGAAAATATCAAACCAAAATGTAAGTTATCAATTTGAAATACATATGACAATATGCAAAATATGATGTAGATGACAAAAAGTAATGATAGTATGAATGATAGTAATTTCCAAAAGTTCAATTTTATGTATTACATAAAAAGTATAGTATATATAACTTTGTATGATTGATAAAACTTGAGACACACTTCAGTGGGGCTGCATATGTTAATGCTTAGACTGTTTCACAAGTCGTCCTTCAGAAGTTTCATGAATTCCCCCAACGTTGCAGACAGGATATTGCACAAACCTTACAAGGACTTGGCTGTAACTAAGATGACTAGTGAGCGGTCTCCTTATTTCACCCATGACTCTGAGATAAACCCAAACATGGAACTGCTAATGGTAAGCCCAAATGGGTGAGCCATTTGTGGTTGTGTGGGCTGTGCTTCTCACAATCTCTTAGCAACAGAAATGCAAGTCAAATGCAACAGGAAGTTGTGATGCGTTTGAAAGCTTCCTGAAAACCAGAACCAAGTTGATTTGAATAAGGAGCTTAATAAGTCTTGTTCTGACTGAGAAACACTAGAACCTCAGACACAAAATATTTATGTTATCATAGTGTATAAATTCAGTGAATGTTTAACCCAAAAACTAAGATGACAGACTATTGATTTTTAAACAGTGAAATATATTTTCCAAGGTCAATGATTATTTTTTCTAAAAAAAAAAAAAAAAAAAAAAAAAAGAAAGCGTAGTTCTTCATCTACTGTTGTCTGCTCTGGGAAAAGTTACTCTCTGCTCTGAGGAAACAATTTTGCCTTTCAGAGCCAAATGGGGAGAGGGCAAAGATATAAAAGGGCTGTTATGCACATGTTACTCCTGATAATCATGAGTATTCTGTTTTTGTTGTTAGATAAAAAATAATTCCCTCAGTCAATTTTCTAAGAAGCAAACAGTAAGGAACTGTTTGGGGTATGGTGGCGGTGGTGATAGGTAGGGTTCATGATCTGTTTCTCAACTGAGCTCTATTTTACAGACAGACTGTGTGTCCTGTGCTGGAGCCGGTCCTGTGTGTCACCTTCTCTCCCTCTCTCTTTTTCTCTCTTCAGCCCTCTTCCACTCTCCCCTGTGTCATGGAATGCTGGAGAGAAGAGTCAGCACTGACTCACAACATCCCTGGCAACGGCTTCTCTGGGCACCCTAGCTGCTGAGTCAGTTGAGCCAGCCCAGCCAATGGTCAGCCAGCCCTGAAGCCACACCTTTGGGGCCCTGCCCATGCCCCGCCCCCCTCTTCGGACACCTAATGCTCTTGCCAGGGCCCACAGCAGCCACGGGGAGTGCTATGACCGCCAGCTATGACAGGCCCAAGCTGGAGCCCCTCACATATCATGTTTAAGACCTTTAGTCATTTCTGTTTTCACACGCCTCCCCCGCCGATGTCCGAGCCGTGTGTCTCCTACTCCGGAACCTTGGGGGAACACTGACCAGCCTTTACTAATAGTATAATGTGCTGTTACTCAGATCTCTCTCTTGTGCTTTCTCTCTCTCTCTACTTCTTTTTCCTCTCTCTCAGCCATCCTTGTTGAAGGGTATGAAGGGTGAATAACCATACAGACAAGGAGCAGTTCTCTCCAGTTGAGTGACTCAAACACAAACTGGAATATGTCTCCTCTACCAGCAACTCTAGAATAATTTCCCCTTGAGCCTCCAAGAAAGTGTTTGTGGTCACTGGTATGACGTCTTCCTTTGCTATAACTACTGACTTACCAAATAGTACTCTCCTCCTCCACTGTAACCATACATGTACTACTGAATAGCTATTAAAAACTGTGCTTGCTCAGTCTCAATATAAGTGTGCTCATGACTCCCAGTATTGCCTTACACTTCCCCAGCACTCAACTGTCAAAATGGGGAATTACATAGTATTACAAGTAGTTAATCACCCATGGACCTTTTATGGGTAAAACAGTGAGAATGTGCTTTGTTTCTGACTAATTGTATCTCAATGCTCTTTCTGCAGTAGCACTATATGACATATACAAACCTGAATTTTAGCAGTCAGTTTCTGCTTCCTCATTGTTTGATATAGGGCCTTTTTGCTCTGTCATGCCTGAACCAAGGTCTCTGACCCATGTACAAATTGGCCCCATGCTGTCTGGTGCTGGCTGGTTAAAAACTGGACAGGGGCTGGGTTATGGAGCTGACTGGTGATGTGGCAAAAGCCACTGCCAAAGCTGACAGCAGAAACCAAATCTCAAATACAAGAAGACAGAAAGTCTATGTGAACCAGCAAAGTTTTTCCTTTGTGGATGTGACTTGAAAAAATAGTCAGAGCAGAAATGTATCAGTAGAAAGGCTAAAATGTCCAAATGTCCAAACATATACTTCACAATGCTTTTTATGTTGCTATGAATATTTAATTAAGAAACAAATTAGAGTATAACTAAGAATCAGGACAACAATCACAAATTATATCATGACTACAGATGAGAACAAATAGACAGCGTATGCTGAAAACTTGTGGAAAAACCGTTATTCTACATGTCTGGCAACCTACCATTCCAAGTAAACATCCTTCTTGACATTGCTATTACTGTTGCCCTGTCATTCACAACTGTATTTACAAATGCAAATCTACTTCCTATGATTCAGTTCAGTGTATGATTGACTAGCTCTGGGGGGGCATTAGCGTAAGACTAAACTGAGCCAGCTTTCGATTGACAGCAAGAAGATTGATTATGGGACAGTAAAGGTTGCTCTGGCTCCCTGCCACCAATGCCTCAGTTTAATATATCTGCAAATGATTTACAGCACACTTGACACGTCTCCATTACGCCAAACTAATCTCCTATAGAAAGACTAACTCACTGTTTTTGTCCTGGCCTGTCAAGCAATACGAACTCGAAACCCAGAAACAGGTGCTGTGCTGGAAACAGCCCGGCCTGGGAAAAGTAATGAAAGCAAATTACATGTAAAACACTACATGAAAAAACATATTTTAAACCAAATTCTCAGGTATAACACCACCCAGAGTGGTTTCTAAGTAACTGTGATTGTGAGGTTTGTGTGACTCCCTGAAAGAGGTGTGGCATTCATTTCCTGACCAGCAACTGTCATTTCCTGAAACAAACACACACATGAATGCTTTGAGTTAAGTCAAAATGTATGTGATGTACAGTGTACTTTAGTGTTAGTTCAGCTTTAGTGAGTGGTGAGGATGGTTTTATAAATGGATTAGTATGCACATCACACCCCATAAAGTGTAAGCCTTCTTAGAAGACTTGGATTCAGGACTGCCTTGGCAAGGCATATATAAACCTATTAAAACAGCACACTGCCCCACTATTCAACACTTAGTGAGTCTCTGGTGACCAGTCAAGTCAACTTCAAAGACACACCACTGCTTCTGATCAATTAGATTCTATTGGCTCTCATACCACTGCTTCAAACACTTCTTCTGATATCAGGGCTTATTCTCTCTTTTTCCATATTAAGGTGTCTCGAATTTTCAACAGTGGAGCTCTGTTATTTTGGACAGCTTGCCCATAGGGTTGAGTCTGAAAGTGCTGACATTCATCCTATGCAACGAATAGAGAGAGCATTGTCTCAAACCATGATAAAAAGGCCACTGGAACATTTTATACAGTAACACGAGCAACCTCTCCTGCTGAATTAATTCTGTATCATTCATTATGGGCAGTTTCCCTTTCATCAAGAGCCCCTTTGAAGAGCTACCTCTGGAGGGAGTGGATTCTCTTTACTGGACCCTCATCTGGTTTCTAATTCAGTTTTTTTTTTTAACGACTTGTTTGATCCCCTCGCCCTCGGCATGTTGCCCGAAGTGTTGCTGCGATGTGACAGTCCGGGCCGTGACGCGGGCGCGTTCTCAGGCGCGGGTGCTGCTGGGTCCCTCGAGCCTCGTTAGAGACGGTCTGTCCCTCCCGGCTCGCCAGCGCTGTTATGAAAAGGATTCCGAGACACTGCATGGCCTCACAAGGGCTTGCAGCGAATGATAAACAAAACCGGTTGGGACTGGATTGGTGTCTGCTGTCACAGAGGCAGCCTTATAACCCCGTGTTCCTCTTAACACGCTCCCCGCCCTCTAAACTATCTGCTATCAGGGCCCTGCATGCCACCAGCAGTTTCGCCTCAGTACACGCACGCAGATGGAACTCCCCTTACTGAGGGAGAAGGAATGAGAAGAGCTTTCATGCCTCTTCTTTTTTGTCTCATCGATAATTACTACATTGTTTTGTTGTTTTGCACTCTAGTTAAGTTCAGCCCATATGAAAAGAAAGATCATAAAGTATCTATTGTTAGTATTCTTTTTTACCACAATTGAAAGCTATATATAAAGGCTTTTCTTACATTTCAAAGTCTGTGCTTGTAAAGTACCTATATTAACTACAACAAAGTATGTCTGTGTGGGTGACAGCACTGTCTTGTTGAGCTGCAGTCCTGCTGGCAACACACCCAGGTAGTAAATAATGCCATCAGACTATGGACTTGAAGGTCTTCATCAAAAGACACTTTTGCAGACTCAGAGTACAGTAAGTGGTGAAAAGGCAGGGTGCAGGAGGCAGAGGTGTTTGCATCCTCACTTCAGTTCCAAAAAAGGCGCAGAACAGGATCAAAGAGTGCCCACGTACACTTCAGACGCTGGGCAAATGACAGTCTACAACAAAACAACTTGTGAAACCCCCCCACACGCACACACCTCCCTCCAAAGCGGGTGCTATTAGGAATGCATGGTAGGGTAACGACAGGAGCTCAAAATGTATGTCAGTGGTTTGAAGCTTGCTCCGCTATTTTGGTTAGTGAGTTTGTCACGCTGCGACAGTCTGCACGTCACAGATTCCAGTCGAGCCCCCTGGGGCAGGTTCAGATTTCATTGGGTACCAGAACTTTCGGGATTGACTGCATGCCCCAGAGCGGGCACCCGTACCTCCCCGGTCATCCCGATTTGATCCCTGTGACCTTTGACGAGCGGTGCAGGGAACCAAGAAGTTATGAAACTGGGGTTGACCAGCTGCTTTGTGGTATATCCAGGCTACTATATGACCAATATACAACATGGCCTACATGCACTATGTGTTTCATATCATGAAAGCCTTTAATCCTCTATGGGACTTCGTCATTTATAAATGATGCTAAGGAAAACTGCTAAAAGTTTAACAAAAAATAACCCAAACTCTTAACCAATGACATTATCCCAAACATGTGTCACATGGTATCCCCTCTAACCAGTAAAATCAAAGGTTATTTAATATGATTATAACATTTGTTGCTACAAGGAAGTGAAGGAAACAAGAGCACATGTTGAGTCACATGCATGAGTAGCGTGATGGTAAGTCCATTTTAAACAATAAAATATATAAAAATCATTTACCAAAAAATATTACTAGATAGCCCAAACTGTTTTCTAACACTATACATAAAAGACAAATCACAAGTGGATGAGTTAAAATAGCATGTTTAGGGTCTATGATATAGATGTTAATAACCCCCAGAGTATAAACCTCTGACAGAAGCTTTTCAGTGAATGGCTCTGAACTGAAGCCATCTAATACTACTAACCAACCTAAGTAACATTTGTGTGTGTATATTTATATACATAATACAGTATGGTATTACCCACTGAACAGGCATATATTGAGCATATATCTACAGTACATGTATGCTGGAAGATCAGTTTCTTTTGGGAACACGGCCCCTGTGTGATGTCCCAGCTGTCTGTTTCTCATTCCATGGCCACGCTGGACGCCGTTCCCACAAGGCTAAGAATTACTCTGGCCACCTCAGGTGATGGGTCTCTAGTCCTCTTGGCTCCAGATCTTGTCTACCAAAGGTCTCTTTTATCAGCCTGTTGCTGTCTTCTAGGGTGCACATGTCAAGGGACAGGCTCATCTCAAAGTTGCACCACCAATATCCCCCACCTCCTCAAGCTGCTCTAGACCTGTTTAGACCTGATCTGAAAAATTACGTGAAAACCATCCTTTCTGGTTACACCCAACCCCCTGATCTCCACCACTATTTCCCACTGATGCAAAACTGCACGGGCGACGTTTGACTCATTGCACCTCTTTCAGGTGTTCTAATCATGTGCACAGCTCACTGGAGTTTGGTGGCTTTGTCCGAGACTCTGCCTTACTAAACACATAAATTACGACAGTGAAACGTCATTGAACAAATCATTTCTGAGCTCCATTCGTGATGGTGGTTAGTTGTTCAGAACTGGCCTTCAGTTGGGGGTGTTGCATAACCTCAAAAGGAACGCCATAACTCCTGAGTATATATGAGTCCCAGGATGGTGACTCCATGACCCTGGCAAATTTGTTTGCTTTGCTAGCATTGCACAGTAGGGCCTGGATTAGCTTGAAGTCAAGGGACCATTGCAGTGAATGCTGGGTTACTGCTCTTAGCAAAGGCCATAAATCCTCCCCTGTTGAGAGAGAAAAAGTACATATTGGGAATTTTTTTCTCCTTAAAAATTTAAAACAAATGTTACACTTCACTCTTAACAGAATCGCTCAAAGCGAATTCAGATTATTTACAATTAATGGATTTTATCCCAGAAAACACAAGGATTATACAAAACATCTTTGGTATTCTCGGCGTTCTTCTCAGCTTCTGAACTCCAGGACTTTTGTTCACTGTTCAGTTATGCTGTACTGAAAAATAAAAACTCAGACACATGCAGAGAGCGGTTTCTTTCTTTGTTCACTGTGGGCTGCATAGGCGATTACATAATTGGTGCAGAATGTCCTTTAAAACAGTAAAAACATAAACACTTTTCTTCCAGGTAAATATCTCACCATGGGGCCAAAAAAGCCTATTACTCTAAATAACAGTCATAGTCGCCTGGGTCAAAGTTTTCTATCAAGAGCTATAGCACACATTCAGATCTTTTCATACTCACTGAAAGCATGGTTTAATTTGAAGTCTGCAAAGCATTAATGGGGACAGGAGGAAAAAAGGAAGAGAGACTCGCACGTCTGATGTTAAGCGCTGCTCTAAGTAATGTCTAGCCTTGTCAAGTCAATGAGCACACAGGCACTGGAAATTCAATTTTTCACCATTTAAAATGAATCAGAGAATGAAGGACTTTCACAGCCTGTGACACAAGACATGTTTTCATAGCACATAGCACAAGAACCAAGTTCACAGCCTTGTCTCTTCAATCTCACTTGAAATGAAATTGAATGCAGCACAAGGTCATTTTCTACTTTATCCACAGCATAAGGCTGGGAAAAGGGGAAAGATTGAGGGCCTATTTGAATGATTGAACAGGGACGGCAGCATTATCTCCAGATTTGATGGCATTGTGTTGAGATGCACAATGATAAACTGTAATACCATACAGTTTACAGCTTACAGTAAGACCACATCGTGTAAAAGCATTAATGATAAATTCATAGAGGGTACGGATTGAGGTTCAAAATAAGAACATCGGGGCAGATCAGTGTCGGTCATAGGGGGCATATTTTTGGCTCAGTAGCTTTAGGTTGCCTATGATTCTGAAGAATTAAAGTTTAATCAGCAAATTCTTAAAATATCCCCAGTTTGAAAAGCTGTTGCCTCATGGTCTGGATTACAGAAGCAACAGCGCTTTCAAGATGACCGCTGCTGGACAGGGCCGAGTTACACAGTGTGTCCAGCTCAGATTTTTCAGAGGAATGCTGCAGGCCTTGCCCCAGGACATCCAACTCTGAGAATATAATGGTATAAGCAGTTGTGGGTTTTTGGAAAGCCTGAATCTCGCTCAATGACTGCAGGTGAGATGACTCATCACAGTGACAGAGATGGTTTGTGTGCTCAGATGACAGAGCTGTGAGTTTCATGGATTTCTTCAGAGCTTCTGTGACCCATTTCTCCTCTGCACTAAAGTGCTGCTCTCAGCAGCCTCGATAAATGCTTATAACAAGCGTGCTTATAACAGGGAGAAATTAGTAGTTTTCACCCTCTTTTTTGATGACACAGGGGATTTGATTGATACCCTCATGGGATTATTAACAAGAAATTTGGGTTAAACATAAAAATAACAGTTATTTGCATTATTATTTGCCAGCAGATATATGTATATATACAACATGTCAATATATTTACAAGTATTCATTTGGAATACACTCCAATGTGACCTACATCAAGTGCAGCAAACAAGGGGTAACCATAGGCAAAAATCAGAATCTTGAGTAATACAACTGAAGTTCAGTGTTAAGCATACCCATACAAGCCACCATTGCAAGACAAAATGTAGCAAAGTGCAGTGGCCTATGCATGCAGATGGGTATATACTGAAGCAATTGTGAACTACGCTGCTAACCCCAACTCTAAGGCTCCATGCAGCTCCAGTTTTTGTTTCATTCAAAATTCAAAAACTGGTGAGTGATGACAATGACTGTGTAAGTATGTTTGTAAGTGACTTTGTAGGTTCAGTTAGGTCAGCTACCTGTCAGTTTCCTGTTGTTGTCTTGTAAGGGCACTACCCCCACACTGCCATGCCACTACATATATTGTTACACACAATTTCAGTCCCTAAAGAGACTGGCGGTAGCTGTTACACTCTGCACCTCCATCATTGCACAATCTATTCTCACTTGCCTTTTTCTTTTTTCTCAAGGTGGTAGTTTTTTCCCTCCCTCCATTCTGAGACCCCCACCATTCCCTGTACAATTACATAAACACTTTAAATCGCAGTTGTTATTTCACAGTGGGGGATGTCACACCCCTGAACTGCCACACAAAAGAGCAAGAATCTACAAAATGATCAAAAAGGATTAGGGCATTAAGTGGCATGAGAATTTTGGAGGGGGGCCGAATTCATTGTTGCATTTTGTTAGAGTAGGCCAGTGCCAGGGGAGGCTGTTCAGGGATGGGGGCAAACTGAAATTCCCAGGACTCATGAAAATGAGTCACCCCCCCCCCCCCATTATACAATTAATTGTGAACCTTGCCATGACATTCCATGAGTTATTCAGACGCAAGGCTGTGATCAAACCTATCAAATTAAACTCATATTCTTTATGGTTTTGACGGGAGTGATAGAGATCCTCTGGTCTGCAATACAAGTATGTAATAGAGAATGGCATGAGGGCTGTTTTAGCTTGCTCTGATCACATGGTATATGGATCATGCAGGGGAAGGCCTCTTTATGCCTATGTACCGCCTTTTGTTCCATCCCTACACATGTGCTCAATATGGGGATCAGGCATGCAATGCATCCTCTAAGAACATGAATCCAGCTGTTTGAAGCTAACCTGAGCTAATCTGTGGAAGCTAATCTTCCACATTTCCTGCATGTCAATTTTGCTCCCTTGGTGAAAGGAGTCACAGATTTTAGGTTTTAAAGTGAGGACAGATCAAAGAAAAAGGACAATAAAGGTCACCAGATTCTCCCTCTCATCCTCTGCACATGTGCTGTTCTGCTTTGTGGAGAGCAAACCCTCGTTTTTTTTTTTTTTTTTTTTTTTTTTCCATACTCGCATTCCTATGCCATGAGGGCTAGTAGCTCTATCTGTTCATGTGAAAGAAATGGAATGGCAATTGTGTAACTGATTGGGTAATTAGGTAATCCATACAGCATCAAACTTTTTTTTAACCAGCTCTACATATTACCAAAAAGACCATTGTTCCTTCTGTTCAACTCCAATCTTGGTTACAACTGCTGAGCAGACTGTTCTCTGAATGTTAAAATGCTTTAATCCCTAAACCACTGTCTGAGGGATACAAAATATCAAACTGAAAGTTTCTGCAAAACAGTTGTTGAATTATTTATCAACTTTGTTACACAAGCCCTGCTGTAGGAGTAAGGGTGCTTGTCTATGAAGATTCTTTGACAAGTGAAGAGAAGCCATTTTCAAACACACACACACACACACACACACACACACACCTAGACATCCACTCCAGCCCCCACAATGCTCGACCTTGTCCATGCAACCCCATCACCCCACCACCCTACCACCCCTACACACTGCTGCCCTCCCACACACATATACACACCATCAGCCCACATACATATTATTCCCACAGAGCTCCCACACACACACACCCACCCATCCACACATACAGACACACCACCAACCACCACGCAATTCAACCTTTACAGAGCATCTTCATGCATATGCATACCTATTAACCCCCCACACGACACATGCAACACGAATGCCAGGAAGATGGTGCTCATTTCTTCTATAAAATCACAAACTTAGGAGGAGAAGCTGAAACCTGTGAAATACTGACAGAATTTATTCTTATTTTCCGTGTACCCCAATACTTCTTCATGTCCAGACCATATGGGCCCTTTCTGTAGCAGGAGGGCTTTCTAACACGTAAACATGTTTAATTGAGACAGATTATCCCTCTCTCTGTCCAGCTCTTCTTACTCAGAACTCAGAACTTCTTACTCTTACTGCACCTGTAGCTGTGAAGAAGTTATGCACTAATGCTTATTGCTGGACGTAGTCAAAGAAAGGATAGGCATTGGCTATGGAACCGTGCTCAATCGGATGAATTATTTGGATTTATTACCAGCCTCTGAAATAGCCAGTTCTTGTAAATCAAGTTCTTGGAAATCAGCAGGGCTGGTTAGTCAGATGTGTATAGAGAGAGAGAGAGATACATGTAAATGAACAAACATATACACAATACACATGGAAATCAAAACATATATAAATAACTTACACATGAAAAATGACCAGGAAAACCACAAGTTCAAGGATTGATTTTCTGCTGTCAACGTATTAAATAAAATAGACCACTGAAAGTATTAAACGTATTAAATAAAATAGACCACTGAAAGATCTGAGTGGCTTTAGTGTTCAAAGTGCTAGATGAGATAATGTAGGTTATCAGTTCAGTGTGGCAATGTCCTGCCATGTGGAAGAGCTGACTTCCTCAAAGAGAGAGAGAGAGGGAGATTGAATCAGAGAGAATGAGTAAGAGAGAGCAGAAAGAGAGACTGAGGGAATGAGAGAGAAAGTGAGAAAGGGACAGAGAGAGAGAATGAGGGAATGAGACAAAGAGAGGGACAGAGAGAGAGAGTGAGGGACAGAGAAAGACAGAGAGTGAGGGAATGAGAGGAGGAGAGAGGGGGCACAGGTAGAGAAAGGGAGCCAGTGCTTGTGCTGTGGAAAGCTCTGACAGCTGGCAAACAGGCGCAGCTTAACTTTGCGTGTCAGTGGACTCATAATACCATGTGATCAACCTCTGGCTAATCCAGTGAGTCGTACATCATGGCATGGGGAGGCGTGATGCGTGACATGCTGTGACACCAGTGGCCTCATTTACCACCACTTTCTGGAGGACTCTACATTAAAACATAAATCCAATGCCCTTCACAACAGTAGCGTAGCCATGTTATCTTTTCATTGAACTGAGGCTTATTCAAAATTCCTCCAGCATAATGCTCTTTAGAACCTTGTGGACCTCATGAAGAGCCCCACAAGATGAACATTTCATTCCCTACTTCATTCACTGGATGTGCCTGTGTCCAAGCGGCTGGAAGATAAATTTTTGGCACCTGCCCTCTCCTAGAGGTGTACTTCTTAGGCAAAGGTTGCATGGTTGGACCTCATTGGGAGCTTTGCCTTTCTATGGACCTGCTCCTCTCTCTGATTGGTTGGCAGGGGTGCTTGTCAGGGCCAAACAATGGCTATCACTTAATTGTGAGCAGTTATGCCCTGCTTTTCATGGTATTATGATGTCAGTGCACAAAAGCAATGGCACATGTTCATTCAGCTTGCGGTGTGGGATGTCATGTCTGAACCTTGGAGATTCATACAGGTCAGAAAATGGTCATCTTGTATAAGTAACCCCTACCCCCACCCCTCAGGATAGGGGTTAGTCCATGCCAGTGATCAGTTAACCCAAAGGGGTCAAGCCAAAGAAAATGGAATCTCACCTATGGCCCCTTAAAAGAAATGGACAGGCGTAGTGCATCTGTGATCTCTCATGGAGTTAAGCTAACATTGTTTGTTTTACCATGAAGGGTTCTGGTCCCCTCTGTAAGTTTCCCTGCCATGTGTCTGCCCTTTAAAGCACCTCTTTTTTAGGACCGTCATAAACTCTCAGTGGGACCCACTATCCAATCTCTGATGACGCTCAAAAGGTCATTTGTTCAACCTCACAACTGATCCCAGAGCAGTGCCCTGTTTGCAACAGAACTGAAATTAGGCTGTCCTACTTATTCTCCGCATGGAAAGAACAGCTCTGCTTTCATGACGGCATTCATCTGATCTGTATATCTCCAACAAACGTATTTATCACATTGGCCGCAGAATGTGTCATGCAAGTAGTGGATTGGCCCTGATTATTGTTGAGGGAAGAAGTTTAAGGCAGTGGTCTGTAAAGGCACAGGAAAGCTCTCTCTCATTAAAGCCCTTTCTTTTTGAGTGCCCCCCCCCCCCCCCAGCTCTTGCATACCTATAGATCCACGGTTAATTTCATCATTGTATCTATGCATGTGTGTGCATGTGTGTATACAACTATGCATGTGTGTACATACATGCGTGTGTGTGTGTGTCTGTATGTGCTTATATGTGCATACATGCATCTATGTATGTGTGTACATGTGAGTGTATTTCTTCATGTGTGTATGTGTGTGTATGTGTATGTGCATTTTATATGTGTTTGTGCATGCATTCTCTGTCATATCCATCAATACAATCCCCTGGGCAGACTAAACCATAATCTGGGGTTCAGGGAGAGAGACTGACCTTTGGTGAATGTTTGGGCTGGGGGTAGACTCAGGATTAAGGGCATTACACACAAGACCCTGCCATGGATCAGATTCCAACACGCACTACTGTCATGTGAAGACAAGAAAGAACAGGCTTTGCATTCACTGTTTTACCTTGCAGCCTGCATTCTGGCGGCCATCATATGACTGTGTCAGTTTGGCTTCAGAAGCGAGGAGAGTTGTTTGTAGATTTCTAGTTTTTTTTCTCCCCTTTCTATTCAAGTCGTGCTTTGGCAGCTGTCATATTGAATATGCTTTCAGAGTAGGTGGTGGGAGAAACCTCTTGAAAGAATGACAAAAAGCAGACATATTGACTGACTGGTTTCATTAGTTGAAATGAGGTCAGACTGACCCATCAGCAGGGTGGTGTCAGTGAAGGCTGATGGGGGGTGTAGGCCATGAAATTTCTGAGACCTGGACCGTCCACACAAATGGTTGCCAAGCTTTTCCGTGACACTTTCTGAAAAAAAAAAAAAAAACTGGCAGAAACACAAACAGACAGACAGACAGATGAGTAATAACACCCGGAAAAACATAGACACACAAAAATATGAACACACCCAGATACCAAATAACCAGGCAGACACAATTCAGAAACATACACAAACAAAACCGCTAATGAAACAAAGCAAGCAAACGCATAAGCAGACAGACAGAATACACAACCAAATATTTCCCATTTTTGTCAATCTGCAGGACCAAAAATAGCAGCAGGAACCAGATGGAGTCACATTTGTTTTTAGCGACTGCTTGAATGTACAATTATGTCCATACCATGTTGGCAGTCTGGACTGAGCTGTGTGCCAGCACTTACTGCAATGAAGCTTATCTGTTCCCACGTAATCTCGGTCAATTTCATGTCACAGGGTCACTGAAAGTTTATATTGTTTTGGGTCTATGCTGTATTCAAACAAGGAAGGGTCACTGGAGGGTCCTGGGGTGAGGTTAGGGTCGCCAATTGTGTACGATTCCCAATCTTATTGAAAACATACATATTTAACCCAGAGGAGATCTCACTGATGGGAACTTTAAAGCGCCAAACGGCACAGATGGGTTTGTGCAATCACAGACTGAACAAAATGTCAGAGGCATAATGAACCTCTTTGTGCCATTTGATGTGTGGGAATGACATTTGGATTTTAGGAATAACATGGACATACACAAAAGCAATCTTGGTGCTCAATTCCCAACCTTGTGATGGGGGAAGATGCTGTTATCACAAATTAAATATAAATAATTGGAGTAAATTATGAAAAAAAAATAATACTATGCAGTAATTCCACATGGTACAAGTGAGCAATGTCTATTAAAAGAACAATACCAATAGATCAGAGTGCACCAAATGCATTGTATTGCATAAGACAGAAGTCATATTGTGTATTGTTTGTGCTTTTCTTCTAATTGGCTCACAGCTATTGATTGGATCATATATCCTTTTTTATGAATTCTGAGTCATTCATCTTCCCTTTTAAATGTGACATCGCTCTGTCATTGTCTTCATCAGCATTGTTCTTGGGTTTTCACGTCAAGTAATATGCTTTAATAAATTATATCTCAGGCAAAATTCCATAGTCGTTTAAAAACATTTTTAACGATTTCAAGGCTACCAATAAAAATGAATTCTAAATCAATGTTTCTGAATCAAAGGCCCACATTAGCCCAGATTGAGATCAATGGGTCTCTAGCAGAAACTAAAGCCCTCATTTTGTGTAGGGCCACATTTTGAATAGAGACATAGAGAGACATAGAGATGTTTAGGACACGCCATCTTGCCTCTGTTCATCATGACCAAGGCGGTGTCGACGCAGCAACAGTGGAAGACCCATGATGCGACATTGCGTGTAGCCCCAGGGCAGCCCTGGGGACTCGCTGTGGATACTCAGGTTAGACAGATGCAGACCGGCTTGCATGGTAATCCAGATCAAGCGTTTCCCTCGGAGACGATCGGCTTAGCTGGAGTCAAAGGCCTCTCTCCAGGAGGCAGCCACATGGTCCCCTTCACCCTGCTCCATGTCCTGTGCTTCCAGACAGAGCTGACAGAGCCCCGATTAACCCCTTCCTGTCTTCTGCAGAACTCAAATTTGGATGTTTGACCTTTGGGAAATGTAATTATTCAAATATAGAAGGTCAAATTCCTTGGTCAGTTAGTGTTAAGATGCCACAGTTTTGTTCTATTTAAGCAACAGGGATGCTTGCAGCACATGAAGTTGATGAGCATGTCTGGCATCAAAGAAATAAGATAGTTCACCTGATTTTCACAGACCAGCACTCTCTGAACATTTGGTTCTTGTTGAATTCATAGTTTTTAATTCAGCATCCCAGACCTGTATGTGGGGACTTGTAAAATGTTTCCCAGGGACACAGATGAATGCTGACTATTCCTTGGCGACAGCTCTGGGTGTGATTCGCTGTTGGAGCAGGCTCGTGATTGGAGCAGGATGTTTGGTTTGGTGAATCGGGTACCACCAGGAACCGCCAGCTTTTTCACGTCCACTCACACAAGAAAGAGAGGTTGTTTTTCTCCCCTCTGTTTAAAAGATGGTTGACCAGAAACGCCAGGTTCACGAATCCTAAAATGTGAAATGTGCTTTCATGAATAAAACAGGATTATGGGATTTGGGTGTGTGGAAAAAGGCAAAAACTAAAACCAAATCTGTCCTGAGTCTGAAATCTGAAACTCTCTGCACCCTATATACAACCAATATATACACCCTATGTATATATAAATATATGTATGTATGCATATATCTATACATATGCATATATACAGAGAACAGTGTGAAATTTAGAGAAATTTGTAATAATCCATATACAAAAACAGTCATTGATAAAACTAGGATCTGTGTAAAACTGACTATAGCAAAATTCAGCACCTTTCGCAAATTTTTTCATAGTAAATCAGAGGTAAGTTACACCACAATGCTACAATATAAAAGGTAATCTGAATGGCCCAAAGTATAACTGCATGTCAGCCTTACTCTGAGAGACATGTTTAACACCAGCAAGACCCTCTGCGTGATTGCCTTGACAGGATTATCCTTTATCAGAGGAAGCTACAAGGCTGCAGGTTGTTAAATCTTGGACCCTGCGTATCTTTCCCCTTTTGTCAAAGTTTCGAGCCTGTTTTTTTGTTCAGACTGCTTTTTGCCAGACACCACAGCGGGCAGGCAGACAAGAGCTCACTTTCAGTTGGACGTCAGACGCAGGTGACACGCGCGGGAACGCCTTTGCTGGCAGAGGCACAGCTGGTGATTGGCCAGCGGGAACCCTGCTCGTGATTAGGGCCTTGTCTCCCCATCCTCTCTGAGCGGTGGCAACATCACTGCGTGACAAGCTTGGCAGTGACAGGTCATTCTGCACTGTAAACAACCGCTGTGAGGTTGGCAGGAGCGGGGCAGATTACGGTGCTTAGCCGGGCTTTTGGATGTCTGATCCTCCGCAGGAGACTCCACACTGAGCGCACCGAGGCACAGCATACAGGCTACCCGCTGCTTTGTCAGCCTACACCTGGTTGTGCAGGTGAGCTGTGGCATGTGGTACGCTACAGAAATTCACCGCTTTTCAATGCCAAGGAAAATCACAGCATAGCAAGAGGCCCCCATTTTATGAATGGATGAGAATGAATTAAAAGTCATGAATGTTATGAATAAAAAGACATGATACCCATGCAGAAACAGAGCAGCTAGGTAATGTCAGCCATTACATTGAGAGGGCCTTGCTGCTCAGTTTACAGTTGCTTTTCGCGTAGTGTCTTTTTTTTAATGAGTAATCATCTTGGAAAAACCACACTAAATAACATGAGTGAAACAAATATCATTTATTAAGTTCCTAACTTCTGGCCTTCATTATGCCTGTATATGGCAAAAATAATAAACATTACAATCTGTCAATCAGCAAAGGCTGCAGCCTTAAGAGTCTTCTGATAGAAGCCATGCATGGTCCTCTTTTAAGGTCAAGACCACGATCCTGCGGAGAGCCAAGCTAGTGTTCTCAGACAGCGATCGGGAGTGCATGGCAGACAGAGCACTTTCTCTCGTGCAGCTGAGAGAACAGAGATTGATGGGGGAAGTGAACCAGCCTGTCAGAATCCATCACTACGTCATGCCATGAGAAAGAGGAGCATGGGGAAAGCCCCTGGCTGCTGTTGGAGCCACCGGGGCCCTTCACATCCAATCACAGCCCATCGCCGACAGTTACGTCCAAGCACCAGGATGTGAAATATCCCACCCTGACCAGGCATCTCACAGGGAACGTGACAAGAACGTCATCCAGGGGAAAGGAAGTGTTCATTCTTCTTTTTTTCCCCTCTGGCATCTTACTCCCACAGAAATTATTGGACTTCAAATGATCTTGAAGGGCACCTACTGTTTTGCAGTGGTCAACCTACATGTATGTCAAATTGGAGCTTGAAATTCATTAAACTCTTCTGGATTAAGTCCATCAATCACAGGCAACATGTTTAGTAAATGCCTCTTACACGGCTTACACTACATACAAGTGATTGGTATATCTGACTAAACACTTTCCCTGGGTAGTACCCTCTCATAGAATCATGATACATGCTTTTTAACATCAAGAACTATGACTGTAAGGAGAGGATGAATGCTTTCAAACACAACACACGCAACCGAAATGTTCTCAAGCAAAATGATGACTGCATCAGACACAACGTCTAATTAAACTGAACAGGGACATCAGATCTAAGGTATGATAGCCAGCCCTAATCAGAGCCCACAAAATTTCTCACTCTTGTCATCTTTACGTAAGTGTTCTTGGCTCTCTGGCGGATGTATTTTAATTTCAGGAAATCCTTTCACTTATTTCAGCAGAATAAGTGTTTGAAACTGAAGAAGCTGATTCCACAGCACATAATGAGGACATGACCAGGTCAATGTGAGAAGAGCAGAACATGTTCCTGAGACAGGGTGCAAATGGAAGCATATACGTTTGGATGCTTCTTTTTCAGAACCAGTTGGCACTTACAAGGTATGACGTGGGTTACATGTATAACTTACAGGTTATATAAAGAAATACATTTCAATATATTTTCTAAATATATTTGAGAACATGCATCAAAAATTATTTGAGAATAAGTATCAGAAACTGGTACCAAAACATGTATTTTATAAAAAATGCATAGATTTAAATACATATGAAGTATATCTCATCTTATAACATAGTGCAAAGTATATATGTTTTCGAAATTAAATGTGCATATGTTGCAATATATTTGAGATATTTTGTTTGCATTGGCAGGTACTCCCAATACCTTGTATGATCTGTACTTTTCATTGTCAGGCTATAAATGTATACATGGATCTTTCATTCTTTTAGCTTGTTCTCCACTGATGGAAAAATAGGGATCTAATCTTGATTTGTTCCAGTTACACCATGTCTCACATGTCTCTCAAACTTTCCTCACCGACCTGGTTACTTGCACTGTGAATAATCCATGTGCTCCACTCTTTGGAAGACAGCTGTTGCTTGTGAATACGATACCACTAATTAATTTACTGGGAATGGCAAATACCGTCAATCACCTGCTGTCATGACTACAGCAGCAGCAATTGGGTTACCTTCATATTTGTCATGCAAAACACACAGTGATGGAATGCATATGTTTCCTCATAATGCACGCAAGACAGGCCTGGGAAGATGGGGCCTACTCCATTACCAACGAGTTCCAATTATGGCCGCTACGTTTCTGTTCCCAGCCCTGTTGGATAACTATGTCAATAATCATGTCGTCGTTTAAGTCAGAGCTCACAGCCAAGAAGCTAATTGAAACATCTGCCTTTGTTTAGTTGTGTCTCACCGTCAGCAAGGGTGGACGCCAACGTGGAACAAGCGATTACAGCTAACAGATCAACGTCAGCAAAACGTCAGTGTGGGCAATGGGCTGTGCGGATTTGGATAACAGCAAAACCACAGATGAAAGGAACAGGTACAGAAAAGGGTACAGTAGAGCAATAACAAAAGACTCAAAGTGTTACATCGCGATCTCAGAAACAGAAAAAAAAAGAAGTGGTGCAATGTAATCTGTAAGGATGGGCAGATATGTAAGATGAAACATATCTGCCCAACCACAGATAATGCATATTGTGGAGGCTTTGTTCTTGGAAACAGCAACACAGTGAAGACGTTCCCATTATGTCTTTGTTGTGATACAAATAAACATTAAAAGCATTTCTTTTGCCACAAGGTTGTCTCATGTTCACTCATTTTTGCCTAAATTCGGCTTTTGTACATCTTACTGACGTGATTATCTTGCTTTCACCCTGGAACATTTTGCATTGAACAAACAGACCTCCTCTTTTGACTACTCAGGTATCTTCCGGTGAATTCCATGGGTACTTCAAACTTGACCATTATTTCTTTTCCAGACAATTATCAATGGTGAAATTCATCCTAATGATTGAAAAGCACTGTCTTTTAAATTGTAATCACTAAACAGTAATCACTTTTTCCAACTGTGCTTTGTAAAGCAACTATTCAATCCTTCATCCCTGTAACCAATATGCATGTTTAACCAGCATGTAAAAGTGTATATTTACATTAGTTTGGGAAAAAATGTTCTTATTATAAAAAGTGACCCATTATGTCAGGTTAGTAAATACTGTGTAATTCTGTAAAACCTTTAGCATCACTTTTTCCCTCACAACTCGCATATCGTTCAGTAAATCTAACAGGATGTGCTTCTGTGAACAGGCTTTGATCAATGCTAGGAAGGACAGGAGGGAAGAGGGCATTGCAGTGGGCAGCTCTGAGAATTAAGTGCTTAGTCACAGTGCTCTGATCTTGATTATCCATCTTGCACTTCTGTATCTCTTCTGTTTTCTGCTAAATCAGTCTACCATAGTAGTTTGAAGGCTTTCCGGGCACCGAGAAATTCATGAGTTTATTCTGATGTGAGCACTGTCTACTTCCTTGTATGATGTGAGTGGACAGAGGTGACAAATATCCCTGCGTCTGTGAGTGGTTCAGATCTAGGCCACATGTGTTTGTCCACTGATGATGGACAGAGCAAAACACAGTCTGTCGTGGGATTTATTACCAGCATCAATAAATGCATCCTGTCCCAATGCCTGTCTTGGGATGTGATCTGATTAAATTTGTTCTGGGACTCCAATCTACCTTGCAACCTCAACATGGGAATTTATCTTGCTCAGTATGACAGTGCTGTTAACGGTGCACTGCATTTTGAAGTGATGTAGAAACACTATGATTTTCTCCTTGGCAGGATTATATGTTGCATCCATTTCCTAACTGGGCTACCAATCCCCAGTGGAACATTTTCAAATAAAAACTTCAGATTTTATCCAGTACTTTTCATTTATACGTCATAGATTAAGTACTCAATATGCAGTGCCAGCTTTAAACGGTCACATTGATTTGGATGTTGCAAATATTTTTGAGCCAGTTGGTGTAAGCAGAACATTTATACATCAAGAATGGGCTAACTGATTTTTGAAAAATGTAGATAAAATGACTGATATGATACAAATTGCCATGTGAAGGAAATGCTGGAAGCATAGAGGACACTACTGTGATTTATAGTGGGCCAAACATGCATCCTGGCCCCAGATAAACTGCCTTAGATTGTGCCCATGAGGACAATCAATGAGTAGTGAGTAAAGGAAAATGCTATCAATCTTCTTACAATTTACAATTTACAATTTGGCATTTTGCAGATGCTTTTAAACCAAAGCGACTTACAATTAGTGCATCAAACAGGTTTAGCTGACTTCCTCATAGGCAAAAGATCACAGTAGGAATGCAAATGAATTATTTACAGTATCATGCTCCTGTATATCCTGCAACAATAAAACAGAAATCTGCAAACAAAACCTGCAACATAGAGAGAGGGTTAGTACAGAAGTTTTTTTTTTTTAATAGAAACCTAACAGAAAGATTACATAATAGGGGACAGGTAGATTCTGAAATGGTGGGTTTTCAGGCTCCTGTGGAAGATGGCGAGTGATTCCGCAGTTCTGATTGGGTGAGGAAGGTCATTCCACCACCGCGGAACGAGGGCAGAAAAAAGACGTGGCCAAGTGGAACGGCTGCCAGGTTCCCGAAGTGAGGGGACCGCCAGCTGCCCAGAGGAGGTTGAGTTGGAGTGTATGGAGTGGTCAGAGACTGAAGGAAGGATGGGGCAGAGCCTCTTGTGGTCTGGTAAGAAAGTACCAGTGTCTTAAACTGGACGTGGACTGCTACTGGAAGCCAGTGAAGTGCTTCTTACAGGTCAACCAACCAAAAGCATTGCTGTGATTGTTCCTTTGTCTCCTTACTAGATTGTCGCATAACACATATGTTTTCAGTGGTGGTCTGAGGTGATCCTGACAGGGTAGAAATAAAAGCAACACGCCCAGCTGGGTAATCATGTCCAAGGCCACACAGCCATCTTTTATCAGATTAATCCTTTACCCTGCTTATGTGACCCTGTGATCAGATGTACCTGAAACAAACTATCGTATTTAATTGGACCAACCAGCCCCACCCATAATTAATCACGTAGTAAAACATAGCATTCAGAGGGAATTTTTTCTGACTTATGATGTGTGTCACTCCGGGCATCTAAAGCATGCTTGAAAGGAACGAGGTCAGTGGTAGCTGTTAATGTGACATCATCTCCACAAATATTTGAACTGTCCTATCGGTAGCTTGCCAAGTTTGTAATGTCTTCGCATCTGTTTTCTCTCGCACTTAAATGTTACATTTCGGCACAGAGTAGTGTGACGCACTTTTCAGCATTTTTTCACAAAGGTCTAAAAAAACTGTGACATTCCTAGAATAGTTAGGCACATTTCACAGGGCACATGTGCTGGTCAGTAGCAAGCTAAATATGTATTTTAAATGTAGGTCAAATAACCCATAACAACTTGCACTGCAGTGAACCAGCACTGTCACTGATATGCACACAGATCTCCCTGACCTGACAGCAGAAACAACCCTTCAAAGCATGCATAAAAACAAGAAATAACTCACTTCAGGTTCTATAGATCAACTTGCGTAACCTAAACATCATTCATTTATACCATTGGATGTGCACTGAAGTAGTACAGTACGTTAGACTAGAAACAGGCTTCTACTTAGTCTTCTTTAAATTTATGGTTACAGATCCTGTCCCTTTCACACTGTGGCACACTGGTAACTAGTACCTTGTGTTTGCCTTAAACTGAAAAAATGTATTCCAAAACAGTATGTAATGCAGTGACTTGAATATGAATTATGATTTAATGTATTATCCAAAGAGTAATTAATCACAAAGACTGGCACCTGGAAGGGTGGAAAGATTATAAGCACAATTTCATTAATGTGATGGTTAGCCTCAGACTAACATGCCTTGCACATATGCACCTGGCTTGCTTCTGGGTTGGCTAATTTGGCTGGGGTTTTTAATTTTTCCCTTCCGCTCTGGAACAGGAAGAGTGAGTCAGCTTTTACCAGATTTAAGAGATCCCATAAAATAAGGCTTTTACTGTGTGTTCTCAGGAAAGACAGTCGCGGCTACTGAGCGGTGCGGGAATCAGATACAGCAGGTCAGCTCCAGGGAGCCAGTGCATCAGAATTCTAATCAGGGCTGCAGGTGTACAGCAGCTATGGCTTCCCTGTGGCCACATGATGCTGGTGGCCATGAGTTACCAGGCTCAGGTTTACACCTTGTTTTCCTTAGGATGGCCAGTGTCCAGTTTTCACAGTCTGCTTATTAACTGTCTAGATCAGCACCGCCCAGCTGGAGAGCAGCAGTCCTCTGGTCTTTTTTCTATTTAATTGGAGTCAGAGGGTGGATGTGAGCATGATTTATATATTGTTCCAGGGCTCAGGTTAAAAGACATGGCCAAATTTCACACAACTATGGCTCTCAAGAACCAACCAAGGCTTGAAACCTGGGAAATGTTTGTGTCATTACAGCAGGCCAAACAGTGTTTCCCTCTGGACTTCCAGAGTTGCCAGCAAGTAGCCATTGGGGTTGCTTTGTGTTTTAGACAGACTGCAGAGTTATGTTTCCCATTAAAATGACCTGTGATGAAACTACAGAGAGCAAAGCTGCCTGATGCAGAATATTCAAAACTGCAAATGGCAAATGTGTGAATGGTGAAGCCCACCTACATTTACATTCCAGAAGTAAACCGGAAAAGCATAATATTTTTGAAAAAGACACCACCCTAGTGCTCTTCCTTCAGTGGCCATGCCAGCCTGACTCATCGTTGGTCTCATTAAGCATGAACACAGGAACAAACAAGCGCCGCCATGATGCTGTAGCAAACAAGGTCAATTAGTGAAAAGCCTAGGTGCTTTGATCAGCAAGCGCACATTCAAAAGCTCATAAATAAAGACCTTCTCTCTTTAGAGATGCCAAAACAATAGCAATGCTGCACTGGGTGTTTGAAAATGCATTTTGGCGACTCCACCCCCCCCCCCCCCCCCCCGCCCTCCCATCCAACCCCCATTCCCCATTCTCCCCGGGGCACCGCACTCCCAATGGAAGCAATTCAATCAGGGAAGCAATCCAGATAAAAGACCTCTGAATGGCAATGATCTCATTTGTGCCAGGGGAACAATTATTTAAGTCTGCAATCAGCCAAACCATAAAATTGTATTTCACCACTGTTTTTGTTTACTTATGGAAAATGAATTATTCTTTACATGTTCTCACACATCTCCCAGGGCAGTGAATGACACTTTCTGTCCCTGTGGCTGTTCTCCAGCTCCCAGATTTCAAAACTCTTAGGACATGCAGAAAAGGAATCGCTGCCAGCTCGCACTTTCAGTGTAAGCGGCATTCCCCCTGTACAGACTTAAATAATCACATAGCATTCTAGGATTTAGTAATGAAAGATCACCATCTTATTTTGTTCAAAAACACAATGACATCACCCAGAGGGATATTTGTTTTTTGAAAGTATTTTTGGATTTGCACAGATTTATTTATGATGTGAAGTCCTCGTGCCATATGCCCGATAAAAAGAGAATGCTAACAAGGTGTTGATATGTTAAAGTGGCACTTGCCACAACATGAAAAATGCATGTTTAATTTTCATTACTCTTGAAAGCTTGGCAGGAATACAATGTGACAATAAACCATTCTCGGCTGTTCAGTCCCAGTAGAACATTGTGTTAAATTATAATAGCCTGTACCCTATTAGAAACATGTTCTACACCAATGCACCGGCATTAACATGTGCTTTGATCAGCGTCCCAGGAGACTGTCTTTCATCAGATGCAATTGTGTCAGTGACTGAATGCAACTTCTGTTCAACTACTTTCCATTTTGCATTTTTATTTATGTATTTTTTCTTTCACAGGTAAAACACATGTTGTTGGATTTTCCAGTTCGCAGGCAGGGATACAGAGTGGGCTAAGCAGAAAACAACAATGTGCAGGCAATTAGCGTCATGACACAGAGCACTGAAGTGCAGCTGTTGTTGTGACCACTGGATGGAAGTTGTAGCAGTGGGAGCTAAATGCAAAAAGTAGGCCACATGTGTCTCAATAAGGAAAGCACATGGCACCGTAGCAGGGCCGTCTCTCTGCTTCTGCTCTTGGATGTCGCTTCCTGCCTCTCCCTGCTTTTTTCCATCCCTGTAAGCACATTCCAACCTGTGGTTTGGGAGAGACTCCGCCTGGAGGCTTCCAGCTACACAGCACCCTGGTCTGCAGGAAACGCAGAGAGAGGCTCACAGCATTCCTGCAGACCTTGCCTAAACAGAACATACTGCTCTGTCTGTCTTTGCCGGAAAGGAAAGTGCAAGGTTTCAAACTCACCTTGCACCTCTTCTCAAACCTTGATTTGACAAGGGCAAAATCACTATAGCTGTGTTATACAGGGAATATATAATAAAAACATATCTTTGCATGGCTCAGATGTTGAAGAAAAGAAACCAATATGTTTGAGAAATAAATTCAAGATTCAAGATTTAATCACAAAAGAGAAGGTATACTGTTAGCTCACATAAAAGCCTGTTTGTTTGTATTACCAGACCTCTCAGAGTGTGAATCTAA
Source organism: Megalops cyprinoides (assembly GCF_013368585.1). Lineage (NCBI taxonomy): Eukaryota > Metazoa > Chordata > Actinopteri > Elopiformes > Megalopidae > Megalops > Megalops cyprinoides. Next base: position 20,391,165 of record NC_050587.1, on the reverse strand, counting down.
ACTCACTGAGGGGAGGGCTTCTGGCCAAACAGCCGTATGAAACCTGAGACCTTGCTGATGCTAAGAGAATCATCCAGCTGTTACAACAAGTGTCTCTGTTCTAACCCTTAGGCGAAGTTTCACTACAACTCACCCGCAGCACTTGATCCAAACCTCTGCAAGGAATTGAGGGGACCATCGCCCAAACTCCATGTAACCAAAATGCGGTTTGTCCTTTTCTATAACTGACTAACCAGTTTTCCATTTTTAAAATCCTAACACTTTTTGTTACAGTCAGGCTTGGATCCAATCAACAAGTGTGTTCTTTGACTCATAATTAAATGTGGTGATTTTACTAATATTTGGTGGTTTTTATGGACAACCCCTAAACATTTTCCAGGAGCTTAAAAGAGAACATGCGTGGTATTTGTTTCAGTACACAGTTTTTCTCTGCATTAATTTTAATTCTCTGCAGTGAAAAAAGTAACACTTGCACTTGCACTGAGTGAAAATTAAGGACAAAGGACTGAATCCAGGTCTCAGTGACTGTGAATGCATGATAGTAAAAAAAATGTACCACCTCCCTGAATTTAGGAACAAGCTCAATGCTGTCAGATTGAATCTCAGCCTAAGAGAAGGGCAGGATGATTCAAGTCAAATGATCACATTCCTCCAATCAGTCTTTCAGCATGCAGGGCTGGCATCCAGTGAGATCAGAGAAGGAGATGTGTGCTCGCCCAGTTGTGAAATCATTGCTTAAGAGGGCCACAGAGAAACAGCTGTTTGCTCAGCAGAAGCAAATGTGGAGGCTTAGGTCTGCTCATACGTCTGCGCTGTAATCCTCATGCATCTCTTCCCGCGTGCATGACTTCGGACCCGTGCGTCGCGTAACAGAGCAGAAGTCCCGGCTGGCAGAGAATTCTCTGCCTTTTTCACAAAAAAAGAGTTGTCTTTTGTCGGCCCGACCCAGCAGCTGACTTCTCACTCCTGTCACGTAGGCCCTGCTTCCCGGCAGGCCACCACTGAGCCAGGCTGTGCGCCAGGGGCCAGGCAGTGCCAACAAGGCCAGATGTGTGTTTGAGCATGTCCGCCAGGAGCGGTCAGCCGGGCATAAAAACGTGGCTTCAGCTCTTGTGTCAGTGACCGGAATTCCCGGAGGTGAGGCGAAACCGCCTCTGCAGTGTGCCGGAACGCTGTGCTCATCTGTTGAATGAGCGCATGATGTTCGGGGAACTGGCAGGATTCTTGAAATGTGATTTGAATGTGACTTCAATGGAGACCTTAGGAACAATCTCTTGGTGCTTTTAAAAAAGTGGTCTTCCCCTCTTCAATGCAGAGTGTGTACTGTCCCACCATTTTAGCTCAATGTCACATACTTATAAATGTGTTTAAAAATAAGTTAATAATAATAAAAGCTTTGACATCCTAATGGATAACTTAATCCATGCTGACTTTCTCAAAACTTCTTTCTGAGAAGCCCAGGCATCAGTTTTGAGTGTGAACGTACTTTATCATGTCTATGCCACAGAGGTGTGGGGCCGTGATTCCATTCCCAAGGCATACCGACGCTGGCTCGATTTGCGCAAAAACACAGACTGAAGCCTCAGGCTTCCCCAAGAAAAACACAACCTGTCCTGTCAACAACAAGGAATATTTGTTTTCAGATGACAGATCTCTAACAGGAGAAAAAAGAATAGGGACCATTTTTCTCTGATATTGTGTGAGGGGAAAAAAACAACAAAAAATAAACCATTCAACCACAAATTAACCTGCTAAAATTGTATCCATACTACAGCAATTAAAAATATGTTATGGTGCTGTCTGAAAGGGAGAGGCCAGACAGGCCTGCAGGGGATGTGGGATGATAACAGCAACAAGCAAGTACCAAAAACTCACAAATGAGAGAATGTCACAGCTGACATTGGTTTTTACCCATGGGAAAATTTTTATCTGTTTCTGTCTGTCGGTCTGTCTCTCTCTCTCTCTCTTACTCACACACACACACGCACACGCACACGCACACACACACACACACACACACACACAGATATCTACCTCATTCACATTATTATGACTTTTGTTCATATGCACTTTCCTTCTAAGAAAACAAAGAATGCAATTCTATGAGAATAAAACAAAAGATTATCATGAAAACGTTTGTATGTTACGCCCCCTGCGTAACATACAAACGTTTTCAATGCAAAAATGTGTAATTCAAAAACGTGGTCACAAAACAGACATGATTGTTAAGGACTTATCTGGTTGTATACTAAATAAAATGAACCTGAATCTGAATAAAATGAATCTGCCAGATTTACATTCTTGCCACTCACAATGAAAGACTGAAAAACAGCAATAATTACACTGCAGAAATACCATTCCTCCTAATTAAGGTTTTACTGTTTGTACCCCACACATAGGAACTGACAGTGAAGATAGAATAAAAGAAATAGAAGTACTCTGTGGTTTGCAATAAGGGAATGTGTCTTATCAAAAACACTCCTTGTTTTGCAAACAAAATTGGCAGGTGTCATGCTGGCAAAGGTGGTGAGAACAATGCAGAACCTCCTGTCTGTCTGCTTCAGTTGCTTGCTCATTCGTCCATTTTATGACATCCAAATTAAGTCTTCGTCCTCTGAGGAAAAGCAGAAAGAAGGCTGAAAATATGGTGCAGAAAGTTTCTTCATTTTACATTTATCAAGCAGACACTTATCCAGAGTGACTTACATCAGGTACAATTTTTTGAATAACCATTTATACAGCTGCATATGTATTCAAGCAATTTTAGGCCAAGCACTTTGCACAAGGATACAACAACAGCAGCCTGCTCGGGCATCGAACAGGCAACCTTTGGGTTACAATATCTGTTCCCTGTCACTATGCACACCCTACATACCAAACATGCTTTGCACATCAAAGTCCAACTGTAAACAACACTGATGTTACACCACCAATTAAAGACATCTATTCATCTATCACAATGAACCTCTGATAGATCTTGACTATGTGCTGTTTCTAAGTTTTCTAATTCTGCTGCATCGACATGGGTGCAAGTTTTGTCAAATGTCACACAAAGGACTGCCTGGGCTCCTCCAGTCTGGCAACAACAGGAGGGGCTGCATAAATTTCACCTGACCTGCAACAACACAGACAGGCCCAACCCTTCACTCTGCGTGAACAGACTGCAGGTCTGCCGGCAGTGAACCATCAAGAGCACCTGCGGGTGGCTACTTGTTAGAGAAGTTTTAGAGAAGGGCTGACCCAGAACAGGCTTCCTCTGTTGCTCAGGAGCTGAGGACCAGGAAAGAGCTGTCAGTTGTGTTCCATTCATGTTAAAATGTAAGTGTTAAAATACAAGAAGCGAAAGATGCATACTCAAATTAACAAGGTGCAGACAAGCTAAATTCTATAATAAATACTAAAATAAATACAGGATTGCATGTTTGCTCGAACAGAGGCTGTGTTTACAAGATAGTCATGTCAAAACATTTCATTTGAAACTGTAACTATTGTATGAAACTTTATTAGTGATATGATTGTTGTGTTTGGAGGCTTCGTCAGATAGTTTCGTTTTTTGTTGTTATTATTAAATAAAAACACAACTGTACCCTGTCTCAGCCCTGACTCTGTCTCTTCACAGCACACTTGGTCCTTCTGGGTTATGCCTTCACACCCTTAGCTGTACCACACCATGGTACTGTTGTGAGAATTGTAGTCTCTGAGTCAGAAGCAGCTTTGTACTTGGTATTGTAGAATTCTGGTATTACAAGATCAGAGATACTCAACCCTGGTTCTGGAAGGACCACATCATCTGCAGTCAAATAAAACACTGAAATAAACCAAACATCCTCTGTATAGGACCAAGTCTCCTACTATAGTTGCTCTCTACTCGCTAGAACTGCATGGTGGCATAACTGCATGGTGGCATATAGAGAGCTGTAAAAATTGCTTGATTGTGGCCACACTTAAGGTCAGAGCAGAGAATCCTCATGCCAGAAGAATGTTGCTGCTTTGGAGCACAAATCCAGCAGCCCTTTGGTTGCAACAGTGGCCCAAATAGAGCCGAGTTCTCTTCAGCGGTTCACTGATGACTCAGCATGTGCTATTTTCGTCCCATTGCTCCTCGCCAGCTGTGGGGTTGGAGTGGGGTGGAGGGGGGGGGGGGGGGGGGGGGGCACTATTTAGCAGTGAAATGCACAGTACGTTGACACTCTGATGGGGGCATTTATCCTCCAAATGTCACAGCTGGATCTCAATTCCTTTTGAGAGCAAAGCAGCATTAACACTTGCATAGAGCAGTAGCAGGGATCAGTAAACACTGTAATCTGCTATTCATTTTCACTGCAAATAGTACTTTTTTAAGTCAAATGTATGGCCTAAGGCTTAACACTTGAAGCAGAGCATATGTATTGAGCAATATATGTCAGTAGTGCGAATCTTTTGGTTGTGCATAATTCTCCTCTCTGGTTTCTCCAAATGCTTCACTACATCACTCGGCAGTTGTCGTGCTTAATCTCTGCATAAAGCAGTATTATCCTAATGGAGAACGTGACCAGATCACCAAACTGAAGTGGTTGCTAAATTGCTCCCACATCAGCTGTTCCTTGTTTTCCTCTCTCTAGCTTTATCTCTGCACGGTCCTCTGAAATCATTTTCATGTCCATTTGGGTTTACAACAAATGCCAGCACACAATTTGTTCAGTCACATTTTTCTTCTTGATATTAAAAACTCTAAATTGTCAACTGTTGTAGTGCATGTTTGAAATGGCATAGATTGTAACACAACATTATTGGAGACTATGCCATTGCCTTGGACATAGTTCAAAGCTCCTTACCCCTCCAATGCAAGGTGACCCACTTGTGGGCTGCCATGCACAGGCCACATCTAGATTGCCCCTTTCTGCCCCCCCAATGTTTCTGTCTTAACTCTAGCCATCCAGCTTTACCGCCTCTTCTAAGTCATCTGTTACTGGCAAATTCTGGATCTATGGATCAATATGAACAAAAAAGCTAGACTCATCAACAGATGCCTGAGATCACTATATAACTGAAATGTTTTCTAAAAAGGGCATTTATCTTACAGTCGGTCACACATTTATCATGTTTCTCAGATTTCGTTCTGAGTTTGTCATTTTGTCAAGCTATTTCACCATAATCCCACAGTTGTCTTATTCAGATGATACCGGGAATATGTATGTTACAGGGAAGGGAACATGTCTGCGGACTGTGAAAAATGAAGGCTCATATCTGTAAGAGGTAGCAAAGAAACACTAAACTGTCGTCACCATAATACATTGCTGGGATCTCTTCTGTATTCCTCACTGAGAGGTACTTTTATACACTGAAAAGAAGCATAAAGGCAAACAAAAGCATTGCCAAAAAACAGCCAGCACATTCTTATTTACCCCGAACTTTATTTGCATTCTGTCTGCAAGTGGAAATAATTTTGAGCATCAAAGACAGAATGTGAAAGGATATTGAAACTTGAATTCTGGATTGAAATATTCCCAACTGAAAAAGGTTCAATTACTCTCTAGTAAGCAGATATCTAAAAACAAAACAGTGAATATGATCCTGAGTTATTCAGTAGCATTTCGTTTTGTAGGAAAGGGTTAGGTTGCGTACACGGTGAATAAAAACCATGATTCCTATCATGTTTAACCTTGTGTTTATTTAACATTTTCAATTACCTGTACGCCTATTCTGTCTCAACAGGGCTCCTTGAAGGAGCTGCTCTTTTCCCACAATCTTCCTCCTGGGATGTGGAGGTCTCCTCCACTTGCAATTTTGTTTGTCTGCTGGCCAGCAGCTTTTAATAGACTGAACCTGTTTTCCAGGCCCCGTAAATAAGCAGATAGAGTGGCTGCTGAAAATGTGTTTACACAGTCAGCCATATAGCTGCTGTCTGTGGGAGAAGAGCTTACCCTCATGGTATCAGATTGCAGGGTTCCAGCCCAAGCAGGGATATATCACATTGCTTCTGCTCTCAGTACTGCATAAGGGACACAAATCCCTTTCACATCAGCTGAAAGCTCACCAATAACATATTTTAAGATGCTTTTTAATTCGTGATTGGTAGCAATAAAGGAACATTATTCTGCCATTCATGAGCTGCTGTAAGTAAATAATGGCTCCTACCATGGCTACCTGAATGTCATTTTAAGAGGTACCCCCAGAGGATGCAAATTCAAATAATTTGCTACAAATGCGCCCAGCTATAAATTACATTTGATGTCATCAACTGCACCAACAATGGCTAATTGTCAGTGAAATAATGGCTGCATTTTTATGTCTTGCACAGAGATTGCTTTTGTAATACCCGCTCTCCAGCCCTGCCCTTCAAGAACAGTAACTGTGCTCTCCATTCCTAAAATTCATCCAGGTCACAGAGGGGGAGTAACAGCAAATCCCACCCAAAAGCACCAGATACTTTTGGAGGGAAGGGCAAGGCAGAGCCTGTCACAGATGGCACCAAGAATGCAATGCAGCTCAGGGTGATCAAGTCAGACATGAAGAAAAAGAAAGAGCATTGCTGGAAATGTTTCACTTTTACTTTTTGAACTGCGGGGATTACCGTGCATGCAAACACTCGCCCTTCAGATAAATCATGTGACTTTCCCTCTGTTCTAAATGCATTGGACACGAGTGTTCACAGAACTGGGCGGCAGTGTAGCATAGTGGTTAAGGAGCAGGGCTTGTAACCGAAAGGTTGCCGGTTCAATCCCCGCTGGGACACTGCTGCTGTACCGTTGGGTAAGGTACTTAACCCACAGTTGCCTCAGTAAATATCCAGCTGTATAAATAGATAACATTGTAAAACAACTGTAACCTATGTAAGTCGCTTTGGATAAAAGCGTCTGCCAAATGAATAAATGTAAATGTAAACTGGGGCAGGTGACTCTTCGAGCGGCAGCATGCTCTTTGTGGTTGTGTCATTAATGTCACCTGAACAGCTTCTTTCCCCAGGCTGTAATCCTCTCAAATAAGGACCCTGTCCAGTTGCACACTTGCACTTTAATTGTCCATCCCACAGATCCCACAATGGAACTGTAAAACTGTAAAGTTATTGCACAAATGCACATAACCAAAGGCATTGCAAAGTTTCTTTAATTGTACTGTATTCTATTGTATTTATTGTATTGTTTTGTATTGTATAGTTCTTTCTGCATTTATGTTTTCAATGTCGATACCTGTACCAAGAGAAATTCCTTGTACATTTGTACTTGGCGAATAAAGTTCTGATTCTGATACCAGGAAGACCACCCCACATCAAGAGAGAGAATTCACACTGCTGAATAACATAAATCTTACAGGTAACCTTCACATAACCAGCTTCAAACATTCACCCGTATTATTCCAACAATCGATCAAAACATGGGTGGCCATTGTTGATGCTGGTGTCTACAAAGTTTTGTCTAGCTACCCTAAGGCAAAATCAAAATAGGCCTTTGAAACCCTCAGGTCCTATAAACAGCCCATGTAATTCAGAGAAGGATCCAAAAGCTCAACAGGCTAATTCTTTAACCTTCACTGCTATACTTTAAGGCTTCCACACGTGCCAGTCCAACACAGATAGCTAGGCTTCGCCAAAGTGAGTCCACATTGAGCTGTGTTGTTGATCTTGGCAGAGACACAACCTGGCAGAAGGTCAAGTCTGCCACTAAGACTCCATTTCCTCAACTTTTCATGTTTAAGCAACAGGGTACTCCAAGGACACAATCTTTGTTTAACGTTTTTTGTAAACTTTTTAAATTAATTTGTGTTCTTGTCTCATCAATACATCGAGAGTTAGAGCAACAGAGCATTAAGTTTTGAAGCAATATGCATTGGAAGAGCAGTCATGCCATTTAAACAGTATGAACTCTATCCTTTCACACATTCTCTACAGACATCTCAGGAATCCTTCTGTTACTGTTACTGTCTGTGTTTACACTGAACTACCCCCTTAAATATATACAATATTGCAATGTGATCTCACTCTCCAGACTTTGATGTAAAATACTTTATTTTTAATAAGAGGAAGCCATTCAGATTTGACTAGACCTTCCTGTGATTCTGTAGCCATAAAATTACACACACAAAAGTATGCACTCCTATCTAGGTCTGGGTAATGTTGAAAAAATAACTGCAATTTTATTATATGAAAAGATATCATAAAATGGAGACATTTTATTATCCACTAGGTTATCCCTTCTGTGAAGACGCACAAATGCACAAATAAAAAACAGAACATTTTTGTAAAGGGTAAGTTTGTGACACATTTATTAAAATTGCCAAACAATCCAACACTACATTGGCTGGGGCCAAAGGCATGTGAAAACAAACCAAAGCTACATTCCTCAGTATTGACCTTGGACTGTAATGCATACAATTGAAATGCTTGTTCTCCACCTTGGCAGACAAAACAGAAAGATAAAAGGATTAGGTACCAGCTAATTGCACTGTCTACAGCCTCAGGAGAAATTCTGTTTGTTTCAGGTAATTGTTTTATTACTGCAAGTGAATGGCAACATAAATCCAAGTCAGACATATTTCTTGCCCAACTACCTTTAAGCCATTACCTTTAATGTCTCACATTTATCTGAATGAAACAAATGCTGCCCCAGGATTTGACCGGATATGAGCATTACATGGCTAAGCATGCAAATCTGAGGTACCTGGGTTGTAAACAGGAGTGCGCTCTGATTGGCTGACATTCAGTCTGTTTTGTTTTCTGTGACTTTTGAGGCTGATGTATCCTTTTTAAAAGTATTTTTTTTCCCTTTTTACCCAACTTTTGTGATTTTTGATAGTACACTACGCTTGTCTCACATTGACAGCCTTTGAACTTGCACAGGAATGTCTGATACACACACACACACACACAACGACACAACTTTTTTGTCACAACTCCTACAGTGCACCAGGAAGCAAATGCCATCTGGAGGATCTCATCTGCATAACTCAGTACCAAAAGGAGTCACAGGGCACTGAGAGCAGTGTGATAAGATGCACTATCTACATGTGAAACAGCTGTGCTTGAGGCAAAACTGCCTGCAGGGAAGACTGCCTCCAGCAGGCCAACCAACTTGACTTCAACTTCTCTCATTCAAGAGCTAACCAAGCCAAATCCTGCTTAGCTCTGGCCATCAGACTGGAGAATAGTGCAGGCTGATATGACTGCCAGCAAGTAACTTAATTTAATGAAATAAATCTAGTCCTATTTAATTGTTGAATACGATGTTGAGTATTACTAAATTAAAACACAATAGCCTTTAAAAGCAAATTTACCCCAAATGCTGTGAAGCACCAAACCTGTGACTGATGCAGAGAGCACTACACACCTGGCCTCGTGCTGGAACAGTGAGTAACACAGAGTTCAGTTGGGGCAGGATTAGCGGTTCTCTTTTGGCTGGGAGTCGGGGCGAGCATGGGGCGTCAGCGCAGTGGGAACACGGAGGTCAACGCGAGGGCAGGGGGGGAGGTCTGACGCTGCCCGCACCATCGGGACTGATGGGACAAGGCAGCCGGCAGCTCCCGCTCACACTGCTGTCTGTCTGAGCGCTGGTGCACCTGTCACAGCAGGAAAAACTGCTCCCCTCTCTCACCCGGGGTTAATCACACCCCAGTCCTGACCCTTGTTCTATTTAGCGATAGCCAAACCCCTTTCTGACCAACCTCTACCCCTCCCCCTCCTCTTCATCAGGCAGTTCTTAAAAGAAAGCTATAAATAAGTCAAATAATGTTACCTTCCTATTTTGATTCACCAACATTTTATCACGGTGGTTTCCCTTTGTAAAAAGAGATGCTTACTTGTGGACAGGCTACAGAATTTAAGATCCAAACTTGGAAAAACAGGAAGTGTGACAGCTGGCTGTATCTGGGCACAACACGTCATCAGGCTCCACTAGTAATCCAATCACATAATTGTGTGGCATTCATTTTGTAACATCAGCGGTAATGCATTGAGCTTGTGCTAGCAGCATTTATAAGACTCTATTAAACAATGCTTGAACAATGATTGGTGTACTTGCATGTCCTGATTAATAAATACCTGATAATATGCTTCACCACTTTAAAAGAATGTGAGAAGGAATGATATTTGTCAGCCAACAGGCAGGAGGAAACACTTAAAGTTTGTACATGCGCAGTGCCATTAGGTGTGGTTTAAGGGGGGTGATGGAAATGCTAATCGTTGATCAGCTCTGTTTGGATGTGGCTATCTCTCTGGAAAGTGTGCTACCGCAAGGAACGGGTTTGGAACTAGGCACTAACACCCAGTATTACCATGGAAACCTGAGGTGGCCATTCTTGTTCCACCAATAAACACCTAACCTACAGACCTCTCGTTATACTGTAAAGACAGAAGCAGGGATCCGGTGTGTTACTCTGACGTTGGGGGTGACCTTTGCAATATTGTATTTGATTTCAGCTGTTGAATATTTTACATATTCATTTGCATACATTTCATTTATCCAACAAGAACAAGGCACAGGATTAAGAACAAATGGCTACCTATAGTAATATATATATAGGGCTGAAAATAATACTGGGAAGGTCGACCCTTTCCTAGGTAAAACAGCTATTCTCACATTAAGAGAGAATTACTTCTCAGTATCTATGTGGCATGGAATTATTGAGCAAGACAACTATTTCTGTGGTAAATTGCTGTAATTTCTTCCATGCTTGTGTCACATAATTGATAGGCTGGATTGAGCAACCCTGAGATGATGTATTGTGTGAAGATGTTATGCATATTAACTTTCCACATATTGCTCAAATATTTACACATTTACCCCTGTGGTGTTGTTTTTTGTTGGTTTATTGTTTATTGTTGGTTTGTTTCTTGTTGTCAGATTTTTATTTTATTTCATTTTTAGTTCTCCAGATTATCAGGCTCTGAATTATCCATAGAAAAGTAATTATGCTCAAGATTCTGCCCATTGTTTCACATCCCACAGAGAGATGAGTTTTTTTGTTTCAGATGTTCTGTTGTCATTCTGGAACACTGGAGTCTGTAGCTCAAGCATGCATGTTTGCTAGGAAACCATGTGAAGTACAAAACCCCTCATTATTTCCTGATACCTCAGTTTTCATAGTCTATAATTTCAAATGTTATGAGCAACTGGGAGACAATAATCCACCCAGTAGTTAGACTCTCAGATGATGCAGAAAATATGTTCTTATATAAGCATCTGTAGGCACCCTGCATTGTTTTCCCACATAATCCTTTCATGTAGCTAGATATTTACTGAAACAATGCACAGCACACATGGGATTCCAGCCTGCAACCCCCTGGTCATTGCTCCTCAACGCCACACTGCAGTCTAAGTCATTAATTTGACTTGTGATGATATTTGCATGTAATTCACTGATTTAGAAATATGAAGAGCCAGCAGCTTTGCTCCTCCATGTCAGTTATTTGTCCACAAATAGATTAGCTTTGGCCTGCATTGGGGACCACTTTTGATGCTCTGTCTTCAGACATGGTCTTGGCAGTTAGCGATGTGCCGTTACGTAATATCAGGAAGTCCATGGCAGGCAGGCTGGCAGAGTTTTGCTGACTTTTCAAAGCCAGGCTCCTGTTTCTTATTTAATTAAGGGGAACCTGGCGGTGATCCAGTTTGAATTCCCTGCTGTAATTGGTCAACTAAGGTTCCAACTACATCCACAAAGGGCTCCTTCACCCTTTAGCCAAAGCACAGAAAGATGCTCCTGGAACCAGGCAAACGGGGCTCTTAGCAGAAGCCCCAGGTCAGCTATGAGGACATTTTTTCAATCAATATTGACTGTTTAAATCAATGGGTTGATGTCATTAAGACCAGCAGTGTTTTCATAGAGGGACAGGTTAGCCAAAAGGCAGAGAGATGTGTTGTAGGGTAAACTGCAATGAAAAAAAAACTCCTGTAAGAGATTCGGCACTTTATGTGCACGGGAGGAATTACTCTAGAATAACTGTCATCTAAGATAATTACGCTTGAAAGCAGGGACCTGGCAACCACTGCAAGCACATATGTGCTGTTTCCTTTTAGGACACTAACGCTCTCCAGTGTGAATTGGGCCTGACCTTTTCCACTGGGGAAAAAAACAAATGTTCCATGAATTCCATGAAGACCACCAAGTTTCACATCATGCAGACAAAGGCTGCCAGCTTAACTTATTTTTCAGCCAAGTTGGCTGAATCGCCACTGATTTCACACTCATTTGTGAAATTGAAAAGCCAGCTGGAATTTGAGCTTTTTCAGCGTATGCCATTATCTAGTTCTTTCAAACTGTGGTACTTCTCTGGATCTCCATCAGTCTAATTACAACACTAACAGTTTTCACTAATTATCAAAATGACTCTAGGCTTTTGTTTCTCTAGAGTTTTGTTTGTAAACACAAATTACACAATATGTATTTCCTTTTCCCATTCCCTAAACGTAATTACTGTTTTACATACTGAAGCTAATATTTTAACACCTCAAAACAATATTATATGTCCTGTCTCCCATTTCAGAATTGTCATTTACAGTTCAGACTTTTCAAAACACTAAACAGTGACTAAAGACAAGACATGACTAAAGAGTTCAGTCATGGGAGTTTGAATGTTGAAATGTCTTTTGACAAATCTCTTACCATAACCCAGGTTTTTGTCATATATTGATTCCCTGGGGATTCCCTGGGAATTTCCTAACTATTCCCTGGGAGTTACGCAAAACCTCTCAAATGCTGGCCCTGGTAACTAACTTTAATTTGTCCTCAGCTTTGTGTGATGCATGTAAAAACATGCTTTTTTTTTCCAAATCTTCAACAATGTTATTACATTTTTGCAACTGCCAAACTTGCATCAGTGTCAAATTAACTGACCACAAGTCACCCAAAGTCCAGGACAGAGCGCAATGCAGTTCAGCTGAACAGTGGCCATGCTTTGATACTGATGCTTGCTTGCAGTCTTATTTCAGTCAAAAAGCCACAGCACCGTGAATGATGGCTGCTCCTCCATCATAGTATTGATTGTGCTATTTTAAGCTTTTTCCTGCACACCGCAGATTCTCTCAGCTCAGGCAGTTGCAGCGGTGTTACATCATATGAGAGGAGCCTACCGCTGACTCTGCCGTTGTGCAGGGAAGGGGGAAGGTAACGCAGAAGGTATTTGAAAGAGGTGCCCTGACAGGGTCAGATGAGCTGTACGTGTACTTTCTTAGCACACTCATTGCAACAAGAATTCAAGAAATCCGCAAAAACATAGCGCTATTACTCCACAGGTTATATAAAGAGGAGGTGTTACACAAGAGCTAAAGAATCGGACCTTTCTTTCATTCTTTCGTTCCATGTTGTGGAAAGGAAATTATTGATAGCACTGCTTTGACATGCCACACATGCCATAGTTGATTTCTGGTAGGCTTTATTTCTTCAGTGGAAGTAATTTTACCAGTGGGTGAAATGACCTTCATTTAAACCTGCAGGAGCCTGCCTTTCAACGGTTCCACTGAGCCCATTTAAGCATCAAAATCCACAGCTTCTGCAATAAAGCAGCGCAGTTTGTCCGTATCTTTGAGAAATTAATTCAAACCCATTTTTATGATGTGTGTAAGTGTGAAAGTCAATAAGTTCAATGAAAAATGTAGAGGATTTGTGGGAATTGTGTGAATTACTCAAAGTTACAAGTCAGAGCATATGACAAGATGACAGGTGGTTTAACTACCCCGATGCTTTTAAATGTTATAAATTTTTACATTCTGAATATTGCTTTTTAAATTCTTCAAATTATTGGGAAGCCTTCGCTGGAGACATGACATTGTCACATTGGAAGCTGTTGAACAAGATACTGACGCATGACTTTGTATGGCTCTGCATTGCTGTCTGTATAATTGTATAATCAAACATAAGCATAGAATGTGTATGTGTGTAAGTGTTATTAGCAGTGTATAATTATAGATGTATAATATATAGGTATATATGTGCTCTATGTTGAGAGGTTTGGTAAGGGGAAGCAACTTTTGGATCTAAAGCAAATCACTGTATCACCTGACAATAAACAGCAGAAAAAAAGCATTATCCTCTACATCACCCCAGAAAAAGCTTCAGTTCTGATGGTTACCATTTGGATTCTTTGTTTTGTGAGAGACTAACCCTCTATTCCTCCCCTGTGGTCTGAACACACAGCTCAGAAGTGGCAGAACAGCACTTCTCATAGACCTTGCTCACACCTGGTGTCTCACATCATATTACAGCAGACACTTGTGTTACATTGTTACAGTTTGTCACAAGGTCAGAGAAGGAAGATGGGGTACCTTACTAGGATATGAAGACTGCCTCTAGATCTGCTGTGGTTGCTTGATGAGCGACATGAGTCATAGATCAGGATGGACATTTAGGTCAAATCAAGTAATTGTGTGTCCTTTTCTGTTCCTCTTAATCATTTCTGCTCATACATTGTTTCTTGTTCCTGAGCTTGTTTTCCACTTGACAAGTATAGCTCTTTTTTGTTTATAAGCCCGTCCCAATGACAACACACAATAAGTTATAGAAATGATTGTGCTGTCAAAGTTTGGCCTTCTGAAATTTTAAACTAGATTTCTGACTGGTTGTTGTTCTGTAAGTGAAACACCCAATCCCCAGTTTATCAATTGGTAGGCCTAATAGGGCAACCGTTTACAGACTGAAGAGTGCATGGGTGGCCCTGAAAAGCGCATGGGTGGGCCAATGCTCCTCTAGCTTACTTTTTTAGTAGCTTACAGAGCTAATAAATATGCTAATACAAGCAATACTGCTAGTGGTTAGGGACAAAGGTGTCCCTGGGGGTGCACCCAGATGACATATCTGAGATGAGAGCCCCAAAGACTGAACAGTGGGCTTCAGAAAGCTTAGCTTACTGGGAACCCATCTCGAAGAATCTAAAAAAAAACACAGATAGGGCACAATGGGGCACACTCACTCACCTGCTCTGCATAGTTGCCCCATGTTGATCTTTGCACCAGTGCTTCAGTTCCTCCTGGCAGTGGCTGTATCAATGCCGCATAGATGGGCCATGATATCACAATGTGGCATGCCTGCATGAATAGAGGGAGATATGGTATATGTAACTGTGGGAAGTCTCTTGGTGGGGAGCAAAAAGGTTCTGATACAGGAGACAGGAGTCGAAAAAAGGACAAAAACACTGGTTGGAAAGAGGTAGCAGGGAGGGGCAGATAGCTCCCTACAGTTTATCAAAGAACCTTGGCAGCAGCAGAAGGGACTGCTAGACGCTGCAGATTCCCCAATTGGGAGAGTTAATTAACCCCTGGGAAAAGCTGCTTGGGGACAGCTGGCCACCACAGAGCGCTGCATTCAGTTACATAACCCAGGCCAGCACCCCGGACCGCCGCCAGCCCTTTCTGGGCAAAGGGAGAGGGCACTATGCCTCCAGAGACATCACCTTTCGCAACAACCGGGAAGAAGAAGTGTATGGACATCCGCCAGCACACCACATGGTCCCTGGCCTGGAAAAAGGGCTCTCTCTCACTCCTCCCTCTCCCATGACCAGCCCCCCTCCACCCCCCTGCCAAACCATTACTATCACGCTCATTACACATGGTACCACTCTGTCCGCCCCTCCCCCTCTGACTCATCGCTACTCCTCATTTATTTCTACTTGTTATACCAAGAGGCTTGAGTCATCCGCAAGGAGGGGATCCAAAGGCCGGACACAGCAGCCATCTCACACGGAAAAGGAACAGGTAGTGTGTGGGGGTAAGAGAGGGCATGCACATGTTGGACACATCGAGTCAGCCTGACATGAATAGCAGTCAGAGTTTATCTGTAGTCTAAATGTCCCCACTCCCACGTAGGGATATTGGTTCACCGGGGCTGTGCGGAGTGCGGCTGCTTCATATTCGCTGGTGTGCCCTTCGCCAACTGGCAAACAGCAAGCCTGGCTCCCAGCTGAGGCAGGGGCTGACTCCATTTCCGCTCAGTCTGCCCGCGGTGCCAGGGAGAGAGCGCTGCTGGCACCCACAGCACAGTGAATGCGTCCCTGCGGGTGAAGGATACCCCGACAACTGGTTACACCCCCAAACAGAGCATGATCAACTCCACAGCCTTTTGATACTGAAAATGGACCTTGGCTGAAGCCATTTATTAAGCCTGAACATATATTTGCATGAAGAATATAATAATATAACAAAACCACTATTAGGGTAAATATTCTTGTTATACCAAAAATCCATTTTTAGACATTTGTTCTTTGTTGACTTTTACACAACAAAGTAAGACTCAGTTGTTGTGTGACACAGTTGTAGATTTAGCACTTTTTAAAAAGCACTCCCAAAATTACAACTTAACAAACACTTCTTTCTAATAATTTGGCTGTCTTGCATGCTGTACAGTGTTTAAGTAAAATATTCAAGCAATATGATTTTGATTATTTTTTATTATTTTGTGTTCATGTTTAGTTTGAGTTTAAATATCGGTTACGTTATTCCATACTGACAGTAAAAATAATTTCTAAAGTTTTTAGACTGCAAATGTCTACCTTGCATCAGCATGAGCACTTCCTCAAAGGAATGTTTGTTACCAGTGAAGTACAATAGGCTAAATGTATGTAGCTGTGCTAACAAGGTAAATTGTTTCCTTGTTAATATTACAGCTTTTTCATACATGATTTTACTACTGGCTTTTCAAGGTTTATCTGGTTAAAAAATATATGGGTGTTGGCCCCCAGCTACATGTAGGGAGCTTTCCAACCCAAGATAACCAGCCTAAAACATAATACAGCATCTGTTCTGTGTGTAACTATATGAAACCATTGACTTTGAGCTCGTGGCAGCTTTGAATTAACAACTTTTCTGGGAAGAGCATCCCATCTAAAAGGTAGAGTTACACAACCAAAGCCAACAGGCTTTCGACCAAACTATAACTAACCAACACTGTAGCTTCAGTTGGTATAATTCCTAATACTGTCTCCTTGGGAACATGGAGAAACAAAAACAACAGTCTCCTCTCACCTGCTTCTGAGTTCGAATGGATTTCAATGCAATTGTTCTGGTGTCATTTCAATCACAATGCTTCACTATTATTTCTAAATCTTCTGTTTGCGATAACTGAAACCTGTGTACGTCACAAATGTGACTCAGAGTAATTGCAGTTTGATCCTCCCAGTGCAAACAAATTGCTTTGTGTCATCAGTTCTCAAATCCACAGCATGATTCCAGACAGGCAGGGCTCACACGTTCTAGGCATGAGACACGTTCTACACGTTTGCATATGTTTGATTGCTTAGACCATCCCCAACAACCCCCAGAAATTCCCTTTTTCTAGGCCAAAAGAGAATATTTGAAATACAATTCAACCATCTCCTTCTTTAAACGTTAAACAAATGTGGAATATGCTTGTTTTCCCCAAACATATATATAAGAATAGTCTGAAGCTGAACCAAAAGCCAAGGTGAAAGCAAAATAAAGTGGAAGCAAAATGAAAAAGAATAAGAGATAAAACTGTGGTACAAATAAATAAATAAATACATTAAAAAAAACTTAATTGATATTAACCTGTTCTGGGTATTTGACTTTAATAAACATTTGTGTCCTGTAAGGCTGCGGGAGTGAAAAAAGACCCTCAGAGGAAAAGAAAAGGTCAGACGGAAAGATCCTGGAACCCCTCCCCTGGTCAGGTGGCTGATGGGAAGCGTGATTTCAAGTGGTGCTCATTTGGCGGCAGGAAACTGTGACCTGGCCAACTACTCAGTGAGCCTTTGGCATCACAAATACAAGCTGTGAAAACACCCCGTCATAGCTTGCAATCACACGCTTCCTAATCCATCGTGAGTACTGACTACCTGTCCCATTATTCTGTGTGCTAGTAAGGGGATGTCCATCTGGTTGGTTCTAGAAGCGCTGAGGCCTACTTTAAGAAAACCTGAATAAACAGAGCACTGTTTAAGCCTACAGTCATGTTGTCAGTCTGAGATTTTAAGTATATCTTCTGTATTTCCTTTTTAATTGAAGGAGGGGGAGAGGGGATTCTTTCTATTCAATAAAAAACACTTAACGAATACTCTTCTATTAATCGTCAGTCTGAACACCCTCTCTGCGTCTTCTTTTTTGCTGAGTGTTCCTTTGTCCGAATGACCCTCTCAGCCTACATCTTAGCATTAAAAAGGGATGAAAAATAATACAGATCTTTACATAACACCATGATGGAAAGGAGCAGACAGTCTCAACACCCAGCAACTTGCCCACATGGGGATTACACGCAGAGCATAATGAACCCCTGCAAAGATACAGTATCAGTTCCTCCCACAGCTACTGATCATCACAGCTGCTTTGTTTTTGCCCACATCCTTTATGTATGTATACAAACATAAGGAAAATCTAACTCCTACGTGTTATGAAATACATATTAGCCGCTGCAAGTCTGAATACCCTGTGATTCCCCAGGGTGGTATCTTAGTGACATCACCATGGGAGCAGGGTGCAGATGGAATCTGGGGCATGCTCACTGAGCTTCCAAGGGCCTCTCAATGCCATGTGATCAAGCTGGAGAAAAAAAAAAACATTGGAGGGGAAACAAGAGTAAAAAAAAAATGTTGAAAGAGTCAGGGGTTCACTGGCAGATTCATGTGCAGTAAGTGCAAAGTGAAACACGCAATGAAATATCTCCATTTACAGCAGTCGGTTTGGTTCGTTATAATCTTCTTATGTTCTGCTGCTTGTTGTGCCTCCAAGGTACACTTTGTCAGGTCCACATCTGGGACAATTCAACCTATGACTCATGTTGTGACATCTTGTTTTTCAGACTTCTAAAAATAGGTGAACAAACAGCCACTAGACTAGATAAACAATAAGCGTCATCTCCATCAAAGACAGTCTAATCTCTTTTTGTCATTCAATTATCAGGCACATTCCCCGGTGCTGCAGTCTGTGTTTGTTAATAGGCGGGTGGAAGGTGCATTACATGTCATGACAACGACAGCGGCACAGTGCATTTGCAAAGATTGTGATGTCTGTGTTTCAGATGTTTCTTATGGTTTAACAGCTGTTTGGTCATGTGTCATTTCTTTCAAGAGCAGTGTCTCCCCAGGTTTAACATTGAACATCTGTGCTGTATAGAATCACTAATTGAGCCAGTTATAATGAACAATGCTTCTGTTGCACTCGTGTTCCAAAGCTGGCCCATTGGAAGCTCTTTTTTTGAGCTCACTGATGTGTGACCACACACCCAGTCCTACAGATGTAAATCGGGGCTCGTCAAACAGACCCTGTCATCGGTATCAGATGAAAGCTTTGAAGTTGCTCACCCATGGTTGCATTCATGTATAAAACCGTTGTCATTCGGTCGATTTAAAAAAAAAAATAAACAGTCTTGTCACAGCTCCATGCTTGTGTTGGGCTGTCTGCTTCCCCAATTACTTTTGTCACAGGGTTACATATCACTGTTGACATGAAGAGCCCACAACGGTGGCAGAAATTTATGAAATATCCAGTGAAAAATTACATTTTGTTAGCTGAAGGTCACCTCAGAATGAAGGCCCTAGGTTTTACAAAATTAACAAGTTGTGCATGTCACTACTGTAACCTTAACTAAAAAAATAAGGACAATGGAGGTCAACCCCTGTCACATCAAGCTCTTCTACGAGCTCGGACATTAACAATGCAGTGGGACGGTGACAGACTGACAGATGGTGCATTTTGGTGAGTGACAGGAAAATGAATCTTCAGTTCTTCTCCTGGACCCTATTATAAAGCAGATAGTGCTCACTCAATTACTCTGAGAGAACAGACTGCCTACCGCCTCAAAGCAGGAAACAGATAATTACTTTATTCCTGTCCGTGATGACTATAAATGTGATATGCGAATTTAGCCTGTTGCCCACTGTACATTAAAGTGGTCAAAAATAGCTCTGATGAGCTATAAATGCATTTTCTCATTCTTTCTGAGGCTCCGCACAAGATTTTCACAGTTTGGCCTGGATTCATTTGCATTTCATGTAGATGTATGCTAAATACCAGGTTAAAGTTATACAGAACAGAACAGAAGTAAACAGAACCCTAACAGGGATTTTTATCATCAGGTTCTGATAAAATCATCGCTGTTTCTCCCCTTTCACTCTGTTATAATAATGTTGTCTGTTAGGATAATATAACATCTGTAACTAGGCATATAATCGGTTAGATTACTCTATGCATCCTCCTTTGGAATTACTTTGGAGTTGCCTAGAGTACAAGGACTTGTTTACTTAATTCTTCAAGAGGCAATGGATTTTACTCTGATTTGGCTTATAGCAGTAAACAGCTATGTGAAACGTGATGGAAGTAGTGTCACCAGTGATGTGACTTATTGCTTCCTGAACATGCTAATACAAGTGAAAATTCTGCGCAATACTGGAACTGAGAGTGGCCAAACTGAATGGTGGGATGAGCCTGTGGTGTAACACCATGGCTCTACGTGCTGATGCACACGAATGAGGTATTCTGAGTTTTTCACACGGCTGGATTACTCATGCTGTCAGACGACGGAACAGAAACCAAGAAGGAAACTGAGCATCGTTATTGGCTGGCCTCGGTGACATAATCGTTCCTATAAGCACCCCCACATCAGAGACTGGTGATACTGTATTCATTGCAGTTCAACTTTCCCTTTTTAATATAACCCTCTCTATAGAAGGCTTCACGCCTTCAGCAGCTAGATCATCAACATAACTAGTGACTGGTGTGGACATACTATGAGCTGTGAATGTTGATCATTGCTGAGAACAAAACAGACATAGACAATAGACAAACAAGAAACCATAAAATGCATACAGCCATACATGCACTCAATTACTACGCACAACTGCATTCCTAGTCTATTACCATGCAACGCAGTTTTGTGTCTGCTTGTTTGTGTATATGTTTCGCAATCTTGGGCTATTATAATTAGCTATTGGGCTATTATAATTAGAACCCGAAGTTTCAAATGTTACCACTTACAAATACCTTGCAAAGGAAATAGCGGTAGTCCTTTACTAACCCTGATTTACAAGAAACGCAACAGATACTTCCTTAACCACACCCCGTAGACTACTGTATATGTTATCAGAAGCCAAGGTCAGGGAATCCCAAGCATTCCACTGGGCTATATATGAGTGAATTAGCTAATCAGGAGCTGTTGTCCCGATGCCAGATGATTGTAATGAGATGAGATGTTTTCTGACCCCTGCCAGGAAGGCCTGATTTCCTTATCTTTTTTGCTGTCATTAAATTTCTTTTTTTATATCAGCGGTATAAGACATTACGTATAATAAAACAGAAAGGAAAAATACCTAACTGATAAGTGATCTGAGAGGTGCAGAAATTGAAATTGTTTTTTTTTAATAATTATCCATAACTGATTATATTGATGATATTGATGTATCTAGGAAAAATAAGAAGAAACTGGAATACACAGTCTACTTTTCATTCACCTCAATACTAATTATGCTCCATTAAAAGAGAAAAGAAATGTATTCATTACGCCACATTACGTTTTCCAACATTTCATTATACCAATGTCTTCATCACAGCTGCACCTTCATCTAATGAAGACCCAGGCAGAATCAAACCATAGACCCACTTGACCTGATCGATATCATAAAATGTATAATTAGTAAGTGTGCCATGTTTTATTCTACAAAATGATAATACTAGTAATAACAAAACCATTAGTGATTCCATAGAGGTTGCGAGCCACACAATCTGGAGTTTAGCTCCTCTGAATAACGGGCCAAGACTGCCATCATAAAGACTTCTCTTTCACCCTCTCTCCCCCTCCTCCCTGCTCCTCCGCTAACAGCTACCGGTCTGAACTAGATAGTTCCAGCCCCAGCAGCATCGAGGGTATTTCCTCAGCCGCTTTTGTTCAGAATGAGCCAGCGTGAACCGCATCGCTTCCCCCCCGCAGACGTGCTGCTGGCCCCCGCTTCCCCCCACGCTCACGCACCCTCTTTCTCACATCCGATCAGCATCCTAACACCCACCAAAAGAGCAGAGGAAAATACGCTTCAAGACCTTTATTAAATGGTGACTTGATAATGCACTAATCCTGTAAGGATAGGCCAGTGTATAGGTTTCATCTGTGTTTGTTCTGCTCTTTCAGACTTTCATTCATGAGGCCGTTCTGCTCTGTAGTCCTCAGTCTCTTGTATGGAGCTGTAATGCAGCTCTGTGTGCGTGCATGTGTGTGTGTGTGTGTGTGTGTGTGTGTGTGTGTGTGTGTGTGTGCATGTGTGTGAGTATGCACTGATCAGCATGCGTGACACACACAGCAACCGATAGAGTAAGAGGATGGGGTCTGCTGGAGATGACAGGTTGGGGTTAGTGGGCCAGTGTGAGAGTAATGACTGCCGCTGCTGCCGCTACTGCTGCTGCTGCTGCTGCTGCTGCTACTGTTGAACTGGGTCTGAATGGAGGAGCATGTGACCGGAGTGAAAGGAGTATTCATCCCACCGACACACACACACACAAAAATACACACAGACACAGCTTACTGTTTTTTTTCTCAGATAAGTGACTTATTCTTTGCAGATGTTTCAGCAACGTTGCCCTAAGGAGAATTTCAATCAGTTAAAGAAACACAAAGAGGCCATGTTCAAGACCTCTCCACAGCAATATCTGGTGACTGCTGTTCGGCAATTCCTATGCCATAGCTTACATGCTTAATCTCTCAAATGTAGCTCACATGTTCAACTATTTTTCAAGCTGATTTCTAAGATGGTATTGAAAGTGATAGGTTATGCGTACCTTTATAGGACACATACATATTTATATGTTCCCAAGTTCAATTAAATGTCATCTTTTGGCCAAAAAAGCCACTTACACTTTTAAATGACACAAAGATCTTTGTCAGGACCTTGCGTGATAGCGAGGTATATCATAAACAGTCTCACTGTTTTCCAATAAAACGAACAATAAAGGTAAGAGCCCAGAGGTAAATTTCAGCACTGTTTCTGGTAACGTCCCAGTTGCGTCTTCCAGAAGGCTCCTGTGTTGCCAAATAAACATCCCATACACTGCCTTCTCACACACAGACACACATTACATCATACTTTTTTGCAGCAGCGAGATGGAGATATAAGAAACACACTGTTCGATTGATCTGATTCCTATGAGTCAAAGTGCTTGAGCCTGCATGTGTCTTTAGCCTGGTGCTGTACATGCTCCGCTGAGCACTAAGGTAGGTAAGCAAAAATACAATGGTCTGTAGGTAGAATGCATGCGAATATATAACAATACAGTTGATTACCATGCTTAAACGTATGTTTTACTAAGTACAAAACAGACAATATGTTGTTGTTGCATGCATTCCATGTCAAAATTAAAAAGGCAAGACTTCAGGGCAAGTCAGCAAAGTATATTTAACAAATTCAACAGACAAACAAAAATGACAAAAAATAATCATCTGTGTTAACAACCAGACATAATGTGACATTTTCTCAGTGTTTTACAGATTAAAGAAAATACTTTTTAATGCAAGCTGACATTGACATGATTTATCATGTACTCAAATTATCAAAATCATATTTTAATTGCACCTAGAATTTCTTTGAATAACAACAACAATAATAATAATAATAATAATTTGCTAAAATCATATTTAATAATATTTTGTCTATTTTCTTTTGAACCATCAATTATTAAGCAAGGGCTATGGGTCATTAGAGTTATACTGTGCTGATGGCAATGAAAATTAATGGTTACATTTGCAATTAAAACTAAAGGCAGTCAGTCACTGCAAATATTACATGTTCTGATTCACAGAATGTTAAAAAGACAACGAGTGGTTTTCTGGTCAGAACACTGCTGTATGTGGTGCCAAACTGTGGTTCTTAAATGTCTATCCTACTGAGAATTGAAGACTACTAATCAACAGCTTTTATTGGAGTACGAAAATATGATTTACATTACCAACCTAACCAAGTCATAAAACAATCCTCAAATTTCCATTCCAGAACAGTGTAAGATTGCACCGTAAATCTTACTTCAGTTAAAACTATTTATCAGGTATACCCAGTGGAACAGTCAGTCAGCGCTGACTTCCACTTAAAACTTCTACAGCTGGATTCTGTCACTATCTGGTGTCCAGCCTATGTTGCGCAGCTGGAGTTTGTCACCAGCTGCAAGCGTTTTCCTGGAATGGCACCGCCACACGGCGCAAGCTTTGGCTTGTGACCAGTGAGGCATCACAATCAGCCCTGGTGACACTCGATACGTGCCCCTACTCAACAGCAGTAAACCATTTCCCCGTTGCCAGGTATGCAGCCCTTATTGTGGTTGTCAGAGAAATTAAGGCCCCTTTCAATTAGCACTGATTGCCCTTTCATGAGTTCCAGCGCATTGGTACTGTGGATGTGTGACACACACACAGATAAACAGAGAAGCAACGGGTCATCTGTAGCTAGGAAGGGGGCCAACAAATGAATGAATGAATCTGAATCTGAACAGATGAGTTACATTTATGTACTGCCTTTCAAAGATCTCAAAGCACATCATGGACTATTCAGACCCATAGCTACTACAGCTGTCCCAGCTCTGTTGTAAATAAACCAAGATGTCCACATCGGTCTGGCAATAGTCTGGTCTCAATTGCAAATTAAGTCGACAATTTAAATATGTAGTTATATTGTAACTACTGTTTCCCTAATGCTCAATTGTTGTGCAGTGTATTTAAACAAAAATTACCCAGTGGTTACTTACAGTTACACAGCACACTTACTTCAAGATAGAATAATTATACATGTGTACCACTCATTAAAAAATGGTATCAATTGTTTTGACGGTGGTTCAGGTCTTGATTGATGCAACTGTTGCTCTGAGCCATAGAGCTCATCTTCCTTCTCAGCCATGGTTTAATCATTTATTTTTAATCTCCCCCAATTAAGACTAAATTGAGCTGACTTAATTCTGCAGCAGGGGCGAACTCAATTTAGAAATTGTCTAATTGTATCAGGCAGTTTCATAACAGGGTATGACTGAGGTGTAAGGTTAGTAATATTAGTTTGCATAACACAAATTAATAACCCTTTGGAACTGCGTCCTCAGAATTAAAATAAACAAATAAATAAATAAAAAACACAAAATATGGCAGCAAGGTTTCTGTTTATTCCTTGCATAATCAAAAAACAGCAAAATGTGTTCCAGAGAAAGAGAGAGAGAGATCTCTAAGCAGATTAGAGCTTCACTTGGGCTCCCAGCACGTCAATGAATAAATCAATATGTGTCTTTGTGTAAGGCGTATCCAGTTCAGCTGCCCAACACTTTATACCTCAGCCAGTGCTCTTGCCGCTGAAGACTCTTATCTCAGGGCTGTCCCCAGAGGAGCTGGGAACTGTGACAAGAATCCTTTTTGCGTAACCAGTTGATAGAGATCTTTTATCTGGTTTGAGAAAAAAATCTCAATCTATGGTCATTATGAAATATTTGCTGTATATTTTGGAGCATGTCCACATTAATATTTTGATTGATGAATCTGGCCACTGGCATTGTAGGTGTTTCTCTACTTAAATGGAGGTTGCTCCGTGTAGTAAAAATATTTCTTTAAGTCTTAAATCTTTACTTTGAGATGGTCTCATTCAGAATTCAACTGCATGTAACTACAATTAAATATACTCTTTTCATAGGCACACCTCTTTCTCTTTCTTTCATGGCTTTGTATTTTATGAATGGCTTTGAAGAAAAACACCACACAATGTCAAATCTGACTAAGTGATGCATTTGTATAGATATTGGAAATATTGATCTGACAATTTATTCTCTTCAGCAGAAGACCATGCCTGTGAGCAGAGAGTGACCCCTACAGGGCAGACTGTATCACTTGCAAAATAAGAGAGATGCAAGGGCTTATTCAGGACACACCATTTGGTGGTATATTTCTCTATATAAATTATGTGAACAGGTCATCATTTACCTAAAACAAATCAGCAATCATAATGAAGGGAATTTTGCTGTAGGTTAAAGTAGTTTACCTGTAACCTGAAGGCTGCAATCGTGAGTTGTGATTCACGGGGGGTGGGGTTGGGGGGGGGTGGGGGTTGCACGCGTGTGGGTGTGTGTGTGTGTGTGTGTGTGCACGTGCGCGTGCGCGTGTGTGTGTGTGTGTACACACTTATGCCTCAGAGCATGAGTATAGTAACACAGTCTGATACGCTGCTAATGTGTTATATTACTCGTTTTTATCTTCTACAGGAAAATAAAAATGAAAAGGCAGCACAAGCACAAGAGTAAAACCCATCCATATTCAGAGAAATGGACACTAGTGAGTTCACAGCTCATCAGTGCATCAGCTCTCTCTCTCATCTCTCTGAGTCTATAAACAGAGGTGGCCTTGTTCTTCAGTTCATCAGCATGGTAACCTCATTCTGGAGTTCATTCATTCAGATTGCCAGGTTTAGAAAAAAAAGAACATAAACAGACTCACATGACAGGATAGAGGGATAAAGACTCCCCCGGCTGTGACACAGGGACTAAAATAAGCCCCACACAGTATAATTATACTTTTATTTTTTACACTTTCCCCTTCCTATGCACTTCTGAGAATCCACAGCCTTTCCTTTGCTGAAAGCCAATGACCAGAATAACCGTAACGTTATTCCGGTCTGTACAATACACATTTCCTGTTGTTTTCTTTTTTCACTTCTTTTCCTTCACCTATACCGCTCCTGCACTCTCACATAACAGAACAGCCACTTCCATGACCATCATCTTTCGTGGAGGAATGCAGTTTTTTATGACTCCCATAGGTCCTTTCTGTATGTTGCCCAGGAATAACAGTCTAAATATAAACCTGTATATAAGCAACACATAAAATCAGCCCAACACATTGCTATCAGCAAATGCTGACACAGCCATCACTGCTGCTATGTGCCACCGTGGGACAGTTAGCATATTGCTCAGGGCCGTGTACATGGATCCCACCTTCAGCACATAATGATGTCACCATGTTTAGACAGAGATCAGCCCATTTTCCAGCCACTATTTGCAGAGATGTTTTTGGAATGACAGGAAAAAGGTCAAAGCTGGCGATTGGACCAGTTCTCAGATCTCCCTTGGCCAATCTCTATTGACCTAAAAAGTAATAGACATTGACACAAAGAGAAAGTTCAATCCCCAGGAGGACAAATAAATACGTGCCTCTGATGGCGTAGGCAAATGACCCAAAAAAAGTTGGATTCCATCCACATTTGTCCATAATTTTATCTTGCAATTTAACACACGTTAATTTGTACTCTTCACAACACCATCTGGTAAGTTGAGAGACTGAAAATGAATTTAATAAATTGTGGTTTTACTGCAAAATTAATACTTGCATTTATTTGATGTCACATTTATGTGGTCAGACTGAAGGAAAAAATGTTGATTGAATACAGGCCTTCATGTTTGCCCTTATACGGAACAGCAGAAAAAATCAAGTAATATGTCAAGTAATTTTCAGGTTTCAAGTAATTCTCAACCAACTTACCAGGACAGAATTATAGAAAACATGTTTTCTATGAATACACATGTAATGTATTTATGTAAGTATCATATATTCCTGTAGAATATCATTGTACAGACTGCACATGACACATGTAAGTATGTAATATTTGCAATTCAGGGTCTGGGTAAGAGAATAATAATGCATCTTAAATATGTATGTATATACAGAGGAAGAGCATTGTAGATTATACAGTACAAAACAAGTTGACTGCTGTGCAGAAGATATCAGCTACACTCCTGGAAGATACTGTGAGAGTGATAACATAGAATATAGATACAAAATGCTTGGTACCTCTGGTGTGTATTGAATTCAAGTGTTGTTGTTGCAATTGTTTTCAGCCTAGGAACTGTATATTTTCTTGATTGCACATTAGTTAGCTGAAGTACATAGTTAGCTACAGTACAGTGTGTTGGGAAAAGGACTAATGAGTTACAATTTGGTGAGGTTAAGCTGATAATGTCCAAACTCAAGTGCATACTTCTTCTGCAGGACCACCAGAGGGGATGTTCCTGTCTTCAGTCTTATAAAAATGGTGTGCATTCTGAAAAGTCTTTGTAAGCTCTCAGTCACAAATTCAAGATATATATTGTCTTCAGGGCCAGAGCAAGTCCTGCATGAATCCATCTCTTGTTCTTGTCAATGCTGATAAAATAAAATGTAGGAACAAAAAGAAAGGGTTTTCACGGGGCAACATACTGTGATCATCAATGGTGGTGAACTAAACAGAGGAGAGGAGGTGGTGTCCTTTCATACTTGATCTCAACCACGTCTAAGGTCATTAAAAATTTAGCTTGATAAAACTGAGTGCTGACAAGTGAAATCCACTGAACAGCCAGGGTAATTGAACAGAGGACAAGGTGCCGGTAAAACCATTTTCCTCTGTGTGTCTTGTCTGACAATCTTGGTGAAAAATTATGAAGCTTCCATTATAAAAGCATTGACACCCTACATAAGGGGATGACATCATTGGTACTTTGCAGTAAAAGACTTTGAACCCTATGCTATTGCAGCGTACCTTATAGTAAATGC
The DNA here is from genome assembly GCF_013368585.1 of Megalops cyprinoides. Classification (NCBI taxonomy): domain Eukaryota; kingdom Metazoa; phylum Chordata; class Actinopteri; order Elopiformes; family Megalopidae; genus Megalops; species Megalops cyprinoides. Next base: position 20,362,728 of record NC_050587.1, on the reverse strand, counting down.
CACTGCTGTTTTAACAATATACCTAAACTTTGGGGCTAGCCAAACCTTGGGGGCTTGCCAAACCCCCTGAAACCCCATGTCTTTAGTTCCATGTAACTCTTTACTCTGAGGGACAGATCCAATGAGAAGTTCTGAATTATGTTCTGTTTTGGCAGGGAGAGGACTGGATCAAAGGGAACCAATGTCAGGACAAAAAAACAGTCTAGAAATGTCACAACTAAAGGGAATTTTCCATTGTCTAACACAATTAAACTGTGAGCTAAAGCATGACAACACCAGTATTAGCTGCCTGTCCCCTGGGACAAACTAGTGCTGAGAAGTTTTGGAAGTGAACGGGACTCACTGTGTAGCAGTACCAACGTCTTTCACCAGCTCACTTCCTTCAACTGGTGCAACAACTGCCAAACGCCACCTTATAATGTCTAACTAACAGGATTCAGATATTAACAATTAACCCAACCTCAGCAAATATATGACTTTGACAAACAATCAACTTGGCGTCACTGTGCCAGCTTTCATCAAAATCTCTGAGGAAGTATCTCAAAAGCCCCAGCAATATCTCAGTCGGCTTGTAGCTGTTGCTGTGCTCAGCGCCCAGTGAGCTCTCAGTGACCGGGCCCGTGTTCAAATGCTGCTCGTGTTACGTCAGCGCGGCAGGATCAGGACACGCTTTTCTGTTTCGTCCACGCTCAGGAGCGCAGCATGCGAGATCGTATCTCCCTCCTGACGGAGGAGTGGGGTGACAGAGCGGTATGAAACACAAACCCTCCCACAGCAGAGAGGGTGCTCAGCCTACGCTATCATCAACGGCAAAGTCAAGGGTCTGTGCAATTATCGCATTACCTAATGGCGCTGAAACCATACACAATGTTATCCAGCCACAAAAAAGGGGTATTAATTCCTTTGCTGGCATAACAAAGAAAAAATGATAGATAGGGTAAAAAGTATGGGAACAAAAAGTTACGCTTTATGTCACAATTACAAATGGATGAAAATAAATACAATTGAAATTACATAATATTTTAAAAAATTGTCAGTATTATGAATGGATTAATGTACTAACGTGCACACGAGTCTGTCCTTGGACCTGTACACCATGGTGTACTGAATGTCTGCATGGTGTCTCCAGATGTGTGGTGTGATGTTTGCACTTTCTGACTGCAATTACACACTGTGGAGGTCATAATTCATTCCTCTATAGTGGGGGGCAGGAGAGCCAGGAGGATGAAGCAGGGCTGGGGGTAGGATGGGGATTTTTCATGAGGTGAACTGGATGTCCAGGACCAGGAATGCATGCCGATCCAGCAGATCTGAGATTCTGAAAACAGAAAATTTCCCCAACAACATGAAGGTTCCCTCTCAGCTCCCTGGAGCACACCCCACCTTTCCAAAACTGATTTTACAGCTTTTATCAAGTGAAACAAGTGAGTGCACATGTTTTTAAAACCAACCTACCAAAACCTACCAAAGCCCGCCATGGCACTCATAACCAATGAATCAACAGCCAACAATCACTGAGATAAGATTTGAGTGGAACTGGCTATTCAGATTAGTTTTTTCCAAGAAATCAAACCCCAGCACGCCAACGTGAACAAACAAAGCAGATGGAAAGTTGGGGACGGTAGATGTTTATAGAGGACTGTTCATTTTTCCACCACTGACGCCAATGTCAACGGTATCCTAACTGTGTTGATATCACATAAAGGCTCCTGCATTCAGGTATCTGTCTCTGTGTGTCATTTTCTTTGCATGAACAGGACTAACGTGAAGGTCAAAAGTCAACGGATGAACTTCAAATTAGCAGCTTGGATATGAAAATTTGAAAATAACTCAGCGACAGTAACAGTCATTCTGATCATTCAGGAAGGGTTCTAAAGTAAAGGGTTGTAATGTTTTATTTAATCACACATCACACAACACAGCGTGAAATGCCTCCTGCCCCAAGGTACACAATATCCAGTCACTCACGCCATCCCAACATCATCTAGACCCTTCATACAGCATACTTCATAAATTCTTCATGCATACTTCATACATTTGATTGGTTAATAGAGTCAGCACCTATCCATCATGGTTACTGTGTCATAATCCTGTCTGTTCAACATTCAAAGACTGATATCTCTATTTATATGTGACATCAAAACAATATTTCTATACTTTGTTCATTTATTTTAAATCTGATATAAAACAGTTTGCTAATTTCAGTGCATCATAAAACAAACCGTACCAGGGCCAAATGTGAAATAAAGGACTGAGAAAGATGTAAAGAACACAACAATCTTGTTAATCACTGACAGTTTTAATCACTGCCCTTTCTGTGTTCATACCATAGACAGCAAATTAACAATGGAATTATCTCACATTGTCACTCAAACTGTATGCTCTAATTAAGAGAAAAAAAAGGTACAGTTGTGCTTTCGTAATGTTTACGAAAGAGATTCTGAGAATGAAATCTTTAAGAACTTTTATACACATATCTATGACGTTTAGACAGATAAGATATAAGGTTCCATGTAGTGCTGTTCATGCACCACATTGCCAGCAATGCTATTAGAGGTGATGTTCTTCTGAGAAAAGTTTTTCCAGAGTGTTCTTTGTGGAAGAGAATTTTCACCTGGAAGACTAAAATCTACTAAATCATCTTCCTCAAGGCTCAAGGGGGAAGAAAAATCTGCAAACTACAGCAAAAGCCTCAAAACATGAGCAAAACAAGAGCTGCAATATCAGAAACCATGTGGGATGAAATAAAAAGGAATATGATTGTGAACTGCTTGAAATACTTATACAAATATGGACGGGTTCCTCAATTAAGACTAAAACATGCTTAAGAAAATTAAGAGATGAATATGGTTGTACAAAATACAGTATGTGCATTTAATGCTGAAAATAGTGTTCAAAAAGCATGAAGTTTAAGCAGTAATTGGGTGGTTAAAAACCACGCTGTTTGCTCACCAGGTGTAGAAAATGTGGATGGAAGCAAATGGCATTAATCTACTCTGTCCATTATTGCAAATGCATCACTTTCGCATTGCATTCTGTAACATGACCAGAGCATGGCCTCCAGAAAATCGTTTATTGTTGTCACTTGTTTGACGAACATTAATTTGTTTGACACACAAAGTCAAGGCTGACGGCAGGGTAAATTTCTATGGCCTGCAATTTTTAGTTGTCTTGTTTCAAGTATCTCGTCACCTCTGGGGAAGATCAGCTCCGGAGAGAATCTGTTTTACATGTGTGAGAGCAGGCAAAACCTTCAAAGCCACCCACTGTGGCATATTTGGCTCTCATAACATTGCTGTGACGCCAGAGAAAGGTGATTGCATCGCTGCAATGCTGAGACAGCCTTGTGGTAACACTGAGATTAAGCCAAGAAAGTGCCATGCTGTCATTCAGACACTGTCAAGACGGAATTTTTCTTCTTATCTAGAGGATTTATCTTGTGATTTCACTTGTCCACTCCTGGCCAGAAGTGTCCACTGAAACTGTGGCCTGAACAGATGGTTATCACCAAGAGTTTACAGGTGACTGCGGTTCTGAGATAAGTGAGCAAGGACACTACAGCCTCTGCAAACCTGGCCACAAGGAGGAAATTACTGACGAGAAGCAGGATGACTACAAAGACGGACATTAAGCTCCACTAGTACTTGTTACAGAATTATACACTTTGACTTATACTCCAACAGCATTAATTCACATTTGTCACAAATGTATGTGTGTGGACATCATCACTGTAAAATGGCCACAGTTTTGTTATAACTGAGCTTCCCTGTAAGTCAGGAAACATCAATGCTGTAGACTCCATCCAGGCCCCTTTTCTGTGGGTCAGTTCCAACCGAGGACAAATGAGAAAGCAAGCAGGGCCCAAACACTCCCATGTCACTGTCTGGACAAACTTCGCTCAGCACCGAATATAAAGAGAAGACACATTTGCTTATACCAACAGGAGCATTCATGATCATGACATAACATAAATCACAAGAATTTGACATGGTGTCTCTCATCACTTTATCCATAAAAACTAAGCAAGCCGATATGAAACGGATAGGAAACCTGAGTATCAGGGGGATTTTCTAAGTAGGCAGGATTTTAAAAGCAGAGCCCAAGAGCGATGGGACATAAATTTAGAAACACTATTCCCACCACTCTCAGCCAGGATAGCTCATTGAGAAATTAACTGTAAACTGCCTCTGAAAAAGACCTTCTTCCTCCTGCGCGACAGTGACTTGTCTGGCAGGAATACAATGGGCAGACACAGATGGGGGGAGATGCCCTTGAACGCTGTGAGTGCTGGCAGTGTTACAGGATTCTATGAATCAGAGAGGTCCCTTGACTGTGCATGTCTGGCCAGTGGTTTAGTCTGACTCAACTTGTGTAAAGCTGCAAGGGTCTATATCACTACAACTTTCTGAACTAACTAGGAATTTCCCATGACTCAGATGGCTTCTGTCTCATTGATCCCCATTACTGGCCTCCACTGGCTAGCATTTAGAGATAGGATTACATAATAGTCAATACTGTTGATTTGCACATTGGCCTACAGGAAATATAATGGATTCCGTTATGCTCACCATTACGAAAGGATCTGTCTCTCATGGGCTGGAAAACATTTTGCAATGGACTTGGACCTACATTTATTTGCATGGTCAGCACTCCAGAGGACTTGTTCCCATACCCTGAATGTTTATTACATCATAGGTTTTATGAAATGATGGAAATTTCCACTCCAAATAATCTTGGACACAAGATAAATTCTGTAATAAAACAACTTCAGGAAGCACCTTGGATTAGCCATGTGGAGCCAGGCTGAGATGTTTGCCTGTTTGTCTCCTGTCTTTTTGATGAGCACCATCTATACCAAAGAGTGACCCATTTAAAAGTCATAGCCATGAAGCATTATTTTAGCACTTAATCTTCCCATCTAAATAGGCACTGTTTCACAAATCTGTTTCATTCCCCTTCTGTGTTATGGGAAAGGGGGCCAAAGATTGCTTTGGTGTCAACCAGTGAGTGGATCCCATCAGGTTAAATTGTCCCTGCTTGCTGGCATTCTCATCATGCCTGCAAAAAGTAGATGTGTGGTGTACTGATGGGCCACATACGTGAAAAAAGACACATTGACATTCTTCATTTTTTCAACAGATGTGTTTACTCTAATAGCACTTAAGGTGTACATCTCTTTCCATTCATCAAGGCAAATATATAAAAAAATAAATGCATTTTTGGTGTTTCATTAACATATTCTTTACGGAACATATTATAATGGAACTTTTTGAATTTTGTTAAAAGTCAAATGCAAAAATGCGTTACTGGTATGGTGAAATTTAAAATTTCCCATGTGTAAGATGACCAACAATCACATAAAATTGAGGGAAAACAAGGACCTGAGAAACATCTGTGTTGTTTTCATTTTCTGGGAAAGCAATCAAACAGGCATGTAGTACTGGAAATATTTCCACAAACATAATCTGTTGTACTGGAAGTATTTCCACAAACATGATCTGGTAACCACCTTGGGATAAGGAAGTCCTGAGATCTGTCCCCTGGATCGAAGGTCCTAATTAAAAGAGTGGAGAACAGTTTGAGAGAAATGTTATAATAGCACTCTAATTTCCCTAGGGGGGAGGTCAGAAGGGCTTTATCAAAGAACTAGCAGGCATTTCAAAAAGCACTTATAATGGGGAACACATATTTATCTGGTGTTATCTGCCCAAGCACATGTTTTCTTATCAGACTGCATCACAGAAAAGGTGCATCTGGATGTTCTCCTGAAGGTCACACAGCCAAGAATTTTAAATCTAACCCCTGAATTCAACTATTTGTTCATGTTTTTGACCCACCACTAAATGCAAGTGTGACATTTTTCTAAACAAGCTCAGTTTCAGGAAAGTTCAGCAATGATCAGCATTAATGAAAACATCTGTGTTTACATAGTACTGTAAAAAAAAGCTAAAGCTTGAATTCATTTGTAAGCCTGACGCTTGATCACAAACAATTGATGACAGGCATTAGTCTCTGGTTGGATCTGGAATGTCATCAGGGGCAGACCTTAGGATGGAATGCAATCCGGAGAGAACATACTAAAGTGGTTACTATGCAGGAAGACTGGCATGCAAAAATCCATGAAAGCAAAATGCTTGAGCCCAGGCAACTCAGCTTTGACAAAGTTGCAAAGTTGTCAGCAGCCTTATCTCTCTCTGTGAGGCTGGGGTTTATGGAGTTGTAGTTCCCAGCAATCCTTCATTCTGTCTGCACATCAGGGGGATTTTCTAAAAAAAACACATAAATACCTTATCTTATCTTTTAACCTTCCTAACTGGGGCTTCCAGCTGTAAACTGTCAATGAGTATTTGATAATGAAAAGCACATATACTGAGCACACACTAAGTGGGTTTGTGATTCATTGGTAAATGTTTACTGTGTTCAGCAAAATACTTCAAATGAGTTTAATTATTTACATTTTCCAGAAATACAGAGCATAACTCCAGGTAATGTTAAATGAATATAGAAGCTGGGCAAAACATTTCTGAAAATGCCATCTGCAAAGTGCACAAAGGCTCACTGTGGGGTAAAGGAACATTTATGGGGCAACTTAAAAATTAAGGCACAAAGTCTGCATTATAATTAGTGTATCGACAGGCACAGCTGATCACATGGGGATGCAGAGACTGACTGAATTTGAGGTTCACAAGTTATAAATGACTGCGCTGCAAGAGGAGAAACCTTGAGACGCACTTACTAATATTCATCCTCAGCTGTTCATAATCTTGGTGATGAGATTCGGTGCTGCAACCCTCCGTACTGTTCTAGCAGTGCAGTGTTACTTCTGACTCTGGTTATTCAATGTACAGGAAATTTTAAAAATGAAAGGGCTTTTTTCAATGTCTTCATGTGTCTTTTTATTCAGTTCACTCAGCAAGTTGTTGAGGAACACCTGGTCCTGTGGGTATGTGTACATGTCTTTGAGCAAGTGGCTTGATTAGAGTTTTGTTCACATACAAAATAAGGTACATTAGTTCATAAAATAAGTCCACATGAAGAACAGCACAGGTCAACAAAATGTTATTAAGATATTTGAACAAAAGTGACCATGTACAATCCACTGCCACAATAGCCATTTTGTTAATAGGCATGCTATTGGTACTGCTACCAAGCGCACTCAATTATTATGCATAGTTTCAAAGCACACTCACTGTTTTTAAAGAGACCTTTAGATGATTCATACTAAAGTTCAAATGAGGTACAGACCAATAAAGTGATATATTAAGGTTTCATAATCCATGTGCACTGAAGCAATTCATTTTTTAAGGTACTGGTTGTGAGTTCTGACTGCTTTCAGCAGGATGCCTTATATTCTGCTTGATTACTTATTAACTCCTATGCTGAATCCAAAAATGCCCAGAGGACAGTCATAATTGCGAAAAACAGGTGGGTTTCAACAAAGCTGCTTTGACAACAGACACAAGGATCCAAAGAGAGGATGTTTTGCTTGTGTAGCTGTTTGATTAAACTGTAACAGTTTAAACTGGATCCCAAAATAATGCAACGCATACGCAATCCTCAGTATTCCAGAGTCACGTCAAGCACACGGTTACTCAGTGGGTGACCACTGCCTTCCCTCTGAGAATATTCCCTGATCGGCTCTGTGGTCCACTCAGCCCAAAGCTCTTCCAGGCAGTGCCTGCAACCAGATAAACAAAGCAACTGCTTTCCAGATAATTCCACAGCTGACTGATTGATACATCCGCAAAATCTATTGTTTGTTATAAGATATCTAAACAAGCAAGTTTTTTTGGCCCAGTCTAAGCATTGCTTCACGCCAGCGCTTCCTTGACGTCATACAAGGCGTTGCCAAATCGCCTGAACATCCTATGTGGGTGTAATGGCTCTGTGTCTGTGGCCACGCAGCCACATTGTAAACTAGCGGGAGTGCGTGGGACAAGCTGCGTGGTGTGAGGATGCAGGCAGGATGAGGGCTGACCTTTAGGGCTCAGGACGTAAGGGCCTAAGGCCGAGACAGACTCAGGAAACGCGCACATCATTCCCAGCACAAAGCACCCAAACATTCATCTTTCACAGTCAACAACAGAAACAACACTCCCACGGTGTGGAAGCCATTTACAGAAGGAGAGAAAGACAATGATTACATACAAAGCCCAGAGACCCATGACAGCTGAGGGTGAGGTTAGATCACCGCTTTATTTAATGCGTAAGGGATCACTTCAGCGAGACGGTCTGACCTTCTATACTGGTGCTCCCCTGCCTGTTGCCTTTGGCCCACGCATTGGCAATTTGCAGCACACAACCACCTTCACTGGAGTCTTATTGATTTAGAGGCCCAATTAATCTCCTTTAGAACTGCTAACATCACTCAGTGAGGCACCTTATTACTGTGCTGACTTTCTCCAGAAAAAGCTATCTTTAGATTCTTTGGATTCTTCATGGTTATTGTGGCAGGTGAGAGGATAGGAGCACCGTGATGCTTCAGCATGTGTGGCCCATCTGTTTGCTTGGCTTTTGGATATATTTTTTTCTATTCTGTTTTCCAGTTCTGTCACGCCTACAGCTTAACACCAGACAGATAAGGAGCTGCTTCTGCTGTGTGTGCTGCACTGTATGTATGTGTGTGTGTGTGTGTGTGTGTGTGTGTGTGTGTGTGTGTGTGTGTGTGTGTGTGTGTGTGTGTGTGTGCGTGTGTGCGTGCGTGCGTGCGTGCGTGTGTGTGTGTGTGTGTGTGTGTGTGTGTGTGTGTGTGTGTGTGTGTGTGTGTGTGAGGACTGGCTACAGAGGTCAGAATGAGGTCACGTCTCTACTGCAGACTGAGAAGGCAGGCACTTTTGGCCTTATTAAATCATATGTTGTTTGGCATATGATAAAAACACACATATTCCACATTCCATCCTCAGACTTAAATGTGTCAAATGCATCCCATCTCCAGGGTACGGCCAGGCTTAACATCATAACTCCATAACTTTGTAACATAACTTCATAAAAACGATATAGGTTTTAGGTCTGTTGTCAATGGCAGAAAGTTCCTGAAGCACCACACACTGTCTGACACATTCAGTGGCTGCCTGCAGCTGCAAGGGAAGCCCCCCAAACACTAGAGTCTGAAATCCAGTGCCAACACACACCACTGGCTAATATGGCACCAGCAAGGCCTCTGATTTGAGCTCCAGGGCCAGCTTGAATAAATGGTTATAGGGGAACAAACAGGACATGGTGAACTTCCGAGATCACATGTCTCCACCTCACCTCAAAGACATCACCGTCCCCTCTGCTACCGCAAACGTTCCACCAGGGTGCCACTGGCCAAGTGAGTGGGCCCTAACCACCTCAGCCTCTGTGACAGAGAACAACACAGAGAGTTCTCAGGTCAGCCATCAGACAAAAGCACGGAGGATTTAGGTTGAGGCGTGCTGAGTGCAGTGGGCATTTTCTTTTCATCTCCGAAATCAAAAGGCACTGAGGAAGTCCCATGTGAGGCTGGCAAACAGCAGATCAGAGGGACACAAATAACCGGTTTGAGTCCTGAGAGGAGAGAAGAGAGAACCCAGCCCTCTTTGAACTGTGTGAAGCAGCAGCTCACGTTGCTACTGGCTGAAAGGCACATGAGCAATGGAGGCCACCAGTGAGTCGGCACTAATCCCAGATCTGTTGCCAGACAATCCATTCTGCTCTGCATCAAAACCACCTGTCAGCACCCTAGTCACTCTTCTCCTTGTCTTTGAAAGTTGTAATCAGGCATTTTTAGAACATGGACCAGTGCCTCCACCCACTCCAAGACTCTTAGTCTATACATCAAGTGTCTGTCACAAAATCAGTGGCTGTCTGAATGATGTCAATGCTCCGTAAGCTTGGATGCTGCCAGGAGCTATTTTTCACACTGCAGGTCCCAGTGTGCCCCACAGCACAGCAAATTCTGACTGGAGGACATGTGCATCTGACATGCCACTGACATCACAGAGAGACTGCGCAAGCACCTTGTAAGTCGCCTTTTGCAGAGGAAGCCAATTGGGATGGCTACTGTGGTTCACTGTCAGCTGATGACACTTCTGGGCTCGAACTGTGGCTGTAGTGCTCAGCCTGGGCTCGGAACAAGCATTTTAGCTGACTGAATAACCCTGAGATACCTCTGCATAAGGACTCTTATTTATGTGCCCATGTGACAATGTGTGTGATATTCACCAGGACAGGACCAATACTCAAATACCCAAAACAGCATGGCCAGAGAAAGGGAGTGTTGAAGTCCTCCAGATAAAAGACACACACTACAGACACACTATATTATGTCCAGATATTAGGCTCTTAGTTTCCTCCCATCTCCCATGCTTCCTTTCTAAATTTTTGCGGTTGGTAGCAGGAAATTCTGGTGCTGTCTGCATTGCTACACCAGCTGTGGATGTTCTCTTGTAGACTACATCTCTTCAAGCATGTTCACAACAGTCCTGCAAATTAGAACACCAAGCTGAATATCTGGCCTACATATAAAATGTCTGTGTAAGCATCTTCTCTCAGATGGGAATATGGGGTTCTTCATGTCATCTGCAGATTAAGTGGCAGGCATGCACCACTCTGTAATAGAGATTCTCCTCAATGTAAAGGCAGTGTGAGTACCACTGAAAAGAGCACTAAACAGTGGCTTGGGAGGAGCAATACATTGCACAGGTTTCGCACAGATGGGTACAGATAAAGGATTTCAGCTCTTTGCGTTTGACACTTGTGCTGTTGACAGAAGGTTGAGGCACAGGACAAAGAGATGGGGGGGGGGGGGTTGATTTATAGGCACAGCGGTGAGTCAGTAGTGCCTGTGCTAAGATCTCAAAAATAACTCATGCCAAAACCAGATGCTGGCAGCGGGAGAGTGCACAGGAAGTGCCCAGGGAGAAGGGAGAGGGACAGACGTATGTCTCCACAGGTGTGTCCTGCCGCTGCCTGTGTGACAAATACATGAACCACAGTGCCACCCCTGCTCTGTTTCCTTTCTTTAGATTGCTGCTGGTGCTCTCACATCACCGTTGATTTAACTGGACAATCTGTTTCTCCAAACTGTATCTTCTTCCAACCAGAATACACACTATATGGACAAAAGTATTCAGACACCTGACCATTACATTGTAATGACATTGTATTCAAATACATATACTTTAATATGGAGTTGGTCCCCCTTTTGCAGCTATAACAGCTTCCACTCTTCTTGGAAGGCTTTCCACAAGATTTTGGAGTGTTTCTGTGGCAATTTGTGCCCATTCATTCTGTAGAGCATTTATGAGGTCAGGCACTGAATTTAATTCCTTTATTATCGTTGTACATAAGCACAATGAAATTTTTGGTCCGAACCCATCAAACCATGTCTTTATAGTCCTTGCTTTGTGCACTGGGGCACAGTCATGTTGGAATAGAAAAGGGCCTGCCCCTAACTGTTGCCACAAAGTTGGAAGCATAGCATTGTCCAAAATGTCTTGGTATGCTGAAGCATTAAGCCCTTAACTGGAAATAAGGGGCCTAGCCCAAACCCTGAAAAACCCTGAAAAACAGGTGTGGCCAAATAGTTTTGTCCATATAGTGTACAAACATTGCTAAAATATCAAAATCATACATTTGATGCCCTATTTTGGTTCAGCCTGAACTGGTGGACATGATTGGTTCAATTTCTCCGCTGCAGAGCGTGCCTCCTGATGTGCGAAGGTGCTTTCTAGTAAAGATGATCAAGTGATAACCGATCAAATATGCTTAAAAGATGTCCAAGGCCGATACTTGTTACTTTGCCTTTTGAGGACAAGTATGTTAGTTCTGTCCTTGGTCTGTGCAGAATTGATCCCGTTTGTCTGCTGAGACCCCTCCAACAATACTAGTCAGAGGACCAGTTACTGTGACATAATACACATTACAAATCAACCATGCACATCTCACTTAATGATCTTAAGTCGCACTCCTTCTACCAAATAAAAATATGAGCAAAATAGCATTTTTCCATTTAGTTATTATAATAGTTGTTTGTGTGTTATTGCTATTGATGAAATAAACTCAGTGGTTATGAAATGTTAGTCATCTCAATGATTCAGATTACCCTGGCCATATGATAACTTTGTTGTCCAAATTATACATGATTCGGGTAGTTGAGGATATCAGAGTTTCTATTCTTCACCAGTAGATCAACAAACCGTATGTTTATGTGCATTCAACTGCTTGTTAAACACTTATCTAAAATAATGAGTACACACAACGAGACACATTTGTAACTTGATCGAACATTCTGGGCAGGTATTCAAAAAATGATGTACTGCTACCACCTTGTGGCAAAAGGTAGAACGGCTATATGGCTTTTTATTTTGTGCCTTTGCTTGTTTCTTTATTTTGCTTTCACAGCCGCGACGAAGGTCTTGACATAGGAACTTTAATCATAGAGGACAACTGTCCTTATGAAGCTCAAAACTGTGCCTTTTAAATAGCTGTAGTAGAAGGCGTCCAAAAAAAAAAACACTGATGGCGCAGAATAACAAATAGGTTCGGTGTGCTGTAACCATGGATACAGGAGGACTACTGCAGAAAAAACAGTGGACTCGTTTTTGTATGAGCAGTGAATGTAAATAAAATTAAACATAAAATTAAACTATTTTAAAGGTCTCCGTTTCTTCCCGTATGTTATCTTCCTTTCGTGTCTTAATCTCTTACTTTACTTCGATAATAAAATAGGTACAACTCGTTTACACGTATTCCCTTTCGTTGTAAAATATAATAATACTATGCAAAAGTAACACTTGTCAATACGACTTCCATAAATAGCGTATATTTCTTTTCATTGCTGACTACAGCTGTACGGTACATCCGCAGCGCACAACTTTACCAAGAATTGTACAGCACAAAGATACTCATAATATTTTGTCCATGTTGAAACGTCTGGGCCTCCTATTATTTACGTTCATGGCCCAATACCGGAACTCCTAAACTTCTCAACACCTCGCACAGGAAGTGACATAGTGCTCGTTGTCATCACACAGTTATGAAAAATCTCTGGAACCGCAAGTGTTGGACAATGTACGTCATTACGTCAGGACAGTGTCGACGTGGCGTAGCTAAACAAACGCACAGGAGCTGTGGAGGACGAAGAATGAAGAGTTAGCTAACACACTCGAGGTAAATTAAAGCCCCTGATCGATTGACTATAGACTAGCTGTTTATACTTTAGTCATATCGGCAAGCTATCTACCAACTGTTGTGGCGGTTAATGTATGTGCTGAGGATTGTACTGTGTCACCCGAGTTCTAAATTTGTTTCTTCTGGACTAGACGGAGATAGACTGCTCGAAAGTGCTTGGGTTAGCAGTTTAGTAGATTGCTAGTTTGCTAGATTTGACAGTCATTAGATTTGCTATATACCTAGTATCAGTGAGCCGCTTGGTAGCCAGCTCGGTCGTTATGCTAACGAGCCTTTATTATTACTGTTTGTGACTAGCTCGATCGGTATATGATCGTCAGCTGTATCGAAAAGCGCTAGGTATCTACAAGATATCTCCTTAACCTGTCTGTTCGATTGGAGCTGTCACAGCTAGTTATCATAAACTCGGAAAAAGTGAAAACAACCTAACAGTAATTACAAAAAGAAAAGCCTGACGTATTTTGTTCGTAACGGACAGTCAGCTTGTCTCTTGATCATAGAGGAAAATTAGATAACTACATTGCCTAAAATAAAGTGCCTGGGATTTAGTACAGATTAAGGATTTAGTATCTGAGCAGGGAAACAAGGCGAAGTTTTATCAGTATAAATCAAACTGCTATTACTGGAGTGAGCAGGGCATCGCGGGGGGCGACTACAGAACAAAACTAAGATAGATATAGAGTGATATCTCTAACACAACCCATTGGATTATCTATCTGCCATCTGACGGTTATTGGGGGCGTTTCTGTTGTGTGTTGAACAATCAATTGTCATCACACGCTTTATATAGCCATCGGCTAAAGCAGACGCTGCTGTATCCCCACGACCGCAGATATTCACCACACATCACAGATCAAGTAATTCATAAATTAGTATTTTCCCCAATGCATTTCGAAGGTTCAGGCCACATGAACTCTGTTATCTAAAGCCTAAATCAGCAGTAGCACCAACAGTGAACACCTGGACAAAGTTCAGGCTTGACTGGCAATTTCAGAAACTGCTCTTGTCAAATAATGTTCCTTTTCCCCCTTTTTTCTGCGAAGTGAAAAATGACAGGCAGAAACCAGCAGCGGGGTTTCCAGCCTGCCACAACGGCACAGCCTGCTAAAGGGGGACATGTGTACTTATTTGGGAACAATGGCATCTCGGAAAACGAGTGCTCCGAGGAGGACAGCGACTGCTATGAGCTGCGGTCAAGAGGGAGAGAGAGGCTGCGGAGAAGTGCCTCTAGGGACAGGATGGACGACATCGTTTACCTAGTCAGAGACATACAAGAGGGAGATACTTTAAACGCCATTTCTCTACAGTACTTCTGTTCGGTATGTCAATCAATGTAGTGTTTACCTAAATAGATGTAACTCTTGTATATGTTCAACACAGTAAAATCAATCTATTATGTCAAAAAGTGTGCAATATTGTGTTCTGTAACATATGACATCCAAGATGTCTTTGAAGTGGTTTTGGGACATACTCAGTAAACCGTCAAAATGTTTGTTGTGGAAACAGTCAGGTGTGTTTCTTCTGTCATCCTTTGTTTACTGTCACATTTGTAAACATTACTGCAAATGAGAATGTGCTCACATACTGCAGTAGCTCTGAGGAGTTTTATCATGTTTCATCGCATGCAGTACGAATGAACACATTTTCACGTTTCAACCCAAGAGTGGACCAGACAAAACACAGTGTTAATTTCACTTGCACAAATAGGTAACCTATTGGGAGCTACCACCATATGTGGGTAGCAATTTCCATTTCCATTTATTCATTTAGCAAACACTTATCCAAAGTGACGTACAAAAGCGCATATAGTGGGCAAACCGGCACAGGCACAAGGGCAAGATGTGTACATGTCATACAAAGCAGATAGTGCTGAAGCTGAGCACAAGGTCAGTGTAGCAAGACAGAGCTAATCTAATCTAGGGGTACATATATCAAATACATTTACTTTTGATGTTTCAGTTGATGTTTTGCACAATGTCTAATTTCTAAGGCTTCTGCATATGCATTTTGCTTGCTTGTAATATTATTACTGTTGAGTTGCACAATGTCTGATTACCAGTGGTTGTGCAGTTGTGTCCCACTTACCTTTGAACATCACTATTGTAGATACTGCAGTTGCTGAACCTAGTAGGTAAGTCTCTAAGTGTAAAATTGGGTGGAGAGGATTTAAAGTGCAGCATTCTCATGTGTCACGCAGGTGGCGGATATAAAGAGGGCGAACAACCTCCTGACGGAGCAGGACTTCTTTGCACTCAGATCCATTAAGATCCCAGTGAAGAAGTTCAGCGTCCTGACTGAGACCTTAAGCCCGGCCCCCGCTGCTAAGCCAGGCTCCCCACAGGGCATTCGCCGGCTCTCTGAAGCTCTGATGCCAGAGGCTGTGGAGCAGTCCTCGTCCACCCCTTCCTCCTCCTCCTCCTCCATCGACAGCGTGGGCAGTTTCCTGCAGGAGAAGGACAAGGACATCGAGCAGCTGGTCAAGTCCACAGACCCCTCCAGGGGGAGCCTTAACGAGGTGGTCTCTTCCCTGAACCCCCAGAGGCAGCCGGGGGACCCCGAGCGCAGGCCCACAGGCAAGAAGGACCCCTACTACGGGGCAGACTGGGGCATGAGGTGGTGGACGGCAGTGGCAATCATGCTGGTGGTGGGTATCATCACCCCCGTCTTCTACCTGCTGTACTATGAGGTGCTGATGAAGGTGGATGCCAGCAACCACGACACCACACCACAGAGTCCCTCAGGGCAGCAGCCACCCTCCTCCCACAGCCCACACAGCTAGGGCACACAGCACACCTGGACTCTAATGTGCACTAGGACATTGGTGGACAACGTGTACCCTGCCAGCCCTCAGTTAACTCAGAGGGGGGCTGTCAAAGGAAAGACTCCTTGTATGAACATTCAGTGAAGCCCACACTTAAACAGTAAAAGATAAAAAAACAGCGTAACATATCTCAATGTTTCTTATGAAAAACTCAGATATGCCTGTTGCTGCACATGGACATAACCATTGGGTGCCGCTGTCCATGAGGATGACAAAATGTTAGGATGTGGAGGCTTTTGGGAAGCTTCCCTTGAGGACTAGTAAACACTCTCCTGTGCAATTGTGAGGGCCAAGAGCATTGGATTTTTTCATTGCTGCCACTGTGTCTTGATCAGGAAAATATATTAATTACGTAATTTGTTCATGTGAAAACCTTGTCTTATATCTGTACTTCTGTCAGTATTGTTGTTAAGTAAAGAGTGTGGTTCAGTTGATATTCTGAACGCTACAACATTTTAATTTATTTGCATTCCATTACTGCACTGAGCTGTACTGGTGAGTAACAGAAGGTGAAATGTGAAGTGCATTTACAATGTTCCATTTACAATGTTACATTTAAGTTCCTTTGTGTTAAATGATCATTTCTTTTGGCTGAAAATGTCCTGTGTACTTAACAGTACTGTATGTGCCTTTCCCTGTGGACTCAAGTAGCAGGTTCAGTTAGAAACAAAATAAATAAAATATATTTTGAATGAATTGTGATGCTTCACTGATATAGCTTAAGGTTATGTCATCCATTTGATGCTATTACCCCCAACCCTTTCATTTTTAGGTGTTTCCCTTGAGTATTTCCCAACTGATTCATTGTAATTTGAATTTATTTCATTTTTATTTTAACCTAATGGACCAATCGAAACTGGTCATTTGAAATATAGTTTAACAATACAAAAAGTACTTTTTTTCTGATGATTTGAAATTATCACAGTACCCCTAAGCAAAAACACTGACTTCCTCATGTGCGCAGGGGTCAGCAATGTAGTATCATTTATCTGAATTAAATTTTGTTGCCTGTCAAAAGCAAACCCAGCTTCAGTTAATAAAACGCAGTTTGCTGAATGGAATGGAATGGGGGAAAGTATACCGATTTGTAGGTACAAAACATTATTTTCATTAATACACAAGATAGGACCACACATTATGGAGTGTATTAAGCCTCATTTCCCATGGCTAAAACATTTCTGGACAACTTTCATGTGTTTAAAAGGGAATTTCGTTTATATATGCAAGGAATTAACCCTGTTACGACTATTGAATTGGAGGCCTTGCAGTTTTAATGCAAGCTATGTAGTAATTGATGTGGCTTCATTGATGTTGTCACTGCTGTTTGCACCACCACTACCATCTCAAATTCTTTTTGCAGTGTAGTAATTTTAATAATGAGAAGTATAAAATGGATACAATTTAACCTTTTATGTTACGTACCTGGTTAAATACACTTCTTCATTACAAATTGAACGTGTCATCCACTGACTTCAGTAAGCAATTGAGAATCCTTTGACTCTTCTTTATATTCCTATCAGGTTTCTTCCTCCTTCCCTTTATCTCTTATCGCAGCCTCACCATCAGGAGTAAAGGACAATGAGAAGATAATATATGCAATATTTACTGTGGGATTGCAAAGTTCACATAGGATGGCAGAATGGCATTTTCTTTTGCCTATTACAACAATGTACTGAGAAACAATTTTGCCATCGTTTAAGGAAATCCGCCTGCCACATCAAATAGCAAAATTATGAAATAAGTGAATTTATCTTGTTGGGGAGCATAATCTGCGATGAGGGTTTGGTGGGGCATGACAATGCTGGAACGGTCATTTTAAAATTGTTTAATATGGACGATATATAACTTTTACGTAATAGTAGTTTTTCAGAAACGTATGTGACAGAACCATAATATTACCAATGCTACTTTATGATACGTCTTAAAAATAAAAGCGAAACCGATCTTTGACGGTCTCTAAATTGTACACGCACAACTCTTCGCCGCAGGGTCTTCTGGGAAAATTCAGTTAATTTTCGAGTCAACCAAACGCGAGGTGTAGATACTATAAATTTGACGAATCAGAAGTAACTTCCTATAGTCTAGTGATCATGCGTAACCAATCAAAATCAACTTCATGGGAGTGACTGGAGAGATTTGTTTTGGCTTTGTTGCATTGAGTGTGACAACCCGGCATATATTTTTTTGAAAAGATCGGCTTCTTGGTCACTTGCCCTCTAACATTAAAATAACAGCGATGAGTTTGTCGTTGAGGTATGTTCAATTAAATAAACAACTCAAGGTTCAGTTACCTTAAAGATTTTACAGTCATTATGTGGCTAATGATAGACAGAAGAAGGTTTTGTGACAGGTGTTGCTAAGGTGATCGTAGTAAGTGCTAGCTAGCGTTAGACAACACAGTTAGCTAGACCAGGTTAACGGCAGCTAGTATGCTAGCTCACTAGCAAATCAGCCCTCTTCATTTCGGTAGCTAGATAGCCACGTCTTTATTCGGTTTTGTCAGTGTTACAACCATATATTCAAGCTATATCATGGCTGTGATTGTTGCAAATTAAGATACTCGTCTTTGTTTAATGACAACTAAGCTGTTTACCGAATGCCTTAATATTGGTCAGCTAACAGGGCACTTATGTTCTAGCTACGTAGCTATCCAAGTTAGCAAGCCACATTTTGTGTGGCGAAATATGTCTCTATTGTGTATGTTACGTTCCTTGTAAGTAACAAGCTAGACTAGCCTACCATTGTACCGCTACAAGTGTCAAACTAACATGTGTCGCTAAACTGCTGTTTAGCTAGGTGGCCCGATAACATTTAGCCTAGCAGTTTAGTGCATGGAACCACGCCGGTAAGGCCATAACTTTAGCTCCTCTGTTTTCAGGACTGAACTTGCTGCCGACAGAACAAAGAGGAAAAAGAGGAGAGAGCTGACCGAGGAACAGAAGCAAGAAGTAAAAGAGGCATTTGAACTCTTTGACACTGACAAAGACAAAGAAATAGATTATCATGAATTAAAGGTAACGTCGTCTTTTCAGAGGGCATTCCCTTTGGTGGCTCTCTTATGTGAATCATTATGTAATTGCATTTGCTGATACTGAACTTAATTTCATAGTGTTTTATTTCATGCATCTGTAATTTCAGTCCACAAAATCACAGGGTTTTTATAATAATGGTCATTATATTTATATTATTATATTTATAAGGTTGCAATGAGAGCATTGGGCTTTGACGTAAAGAAAGCAGAGGTGTTGAAAATACTGAAGGAATATGATCGTGAAGGGAGGGGGAAAATTACGTTTGAAGACTTCAGTGAAGTAGGTGAGTTAACTTTTGACTTTCCCCACATACCAAAACACAGCTGCTAAAAGGACGATTGAAATTACACATTTGTTTTCTTGCTGTGTATAAAATCATTGCATGTATATTCAAGGTGGTCTGTAAACTTCTGTGGTGTAAATATGTAAAATGTATGCATACGGTATATTAGTAACAATGTCCTCATTGTCATGTTTTGCAGTCCCCTTTGACTGAGGTGTGTGTTCCTCTTTCTGCAGTCACAGACCGGATTCTGGACAGAGATCCACGGGAGGAGATTTTGAAAGCGTTCAAGCTGTTCGATGATGATGACTCCGGGAAGATAAGCCTTCGGAACCTGCGGAGAGTGGCCAGGGAACTGGGCGAGAACATGAGCGATGACGAACTCCGTGCCATGATCGATGAGTTTGACACAGATGGGGACGGAGAGAGTAAGTAGACAAAGCAGCCTCAGAACGGAGTGTCTCTGCTCCGACAGCGAGGACAAAGAAGTCACACATCTTTTATTGCCAAAGATAATTGTGCTAAAGGAACAAGTGTGTTCCTTTATATCAGTTAGGTTTTTAATGCCTGTTTGACCCACTAAAATGCTGAAATTATCAGATGGGAGACATGCCTAGATGTGCCTTGACATCTGATTCATGCAGTGCAAAATGTCCCCATTTAATTTAACTTGAATCACAAAGTATAAAGCATGACCGTTAGGCCTGTGGTTCAAAACCTTTCTGATTTTGATTCTGATTCTGATTTTGTTTTTTATGTACCTCGGCTGTGCCTCACAGGTTCAGTTGTTTCCTTTAATGTGTTTTTACTGACTTCTGCCACTTTTCCCTGAACCCTGACTTGGCAAGACACACAAACGTTGCATGTAGTTAAGACACCCATTATCACTTAATCACAACCGCAACCACAACTGCACATATGGTACATTACAAAAAATATACAAGTACAGTGTAAATCAATGAATGTGTAATTAAAAGTTTAGTTTGGACAGATTTTTGACAGTTTTATAGTTTGCAAAACTGAAAAATACAGGTGACTTCATTTCACCAAATGTTAGAGATTGTTTGAGGTACATATTCCTGGTGGAGAGCCACTTTGTACCGTGTAGAGGCTAAAGTGTGTAAAATGTGTTTTATTTCTCTTTCTGTTTCAGTAAGCCAAGAAGAGTTCATTTCAATCATGACAGGAGACTCATAAGAAAGGATTTCTGTTCGAAGACAATGCTGATGCAAATTGGACCGGTGTGTTTGCTGGTTTTACTTAAGCACCAGGCAGGAAAACCATTACATTCACAGTGAGAATTTATATGATGAACATTTCTCAACTGTTGGGATGGTATACTTCACCACTAACCACAAGCACAGTTTTAGCTTTTTATTATCATAACACCACAACCAAAAGTTCCATCAGTGCTCTAAGAGTGTGTTTTCCCAGTTTTTCAGTGGGAAAAATGAAATTATATTTGCCCATAACTAAGGAGTTATAGATCACAATGATCACATTTAATTGTCATTTTACCTTGCATTGTGCCCCGGAATGCTTGACAATGATAAAATGAATGTTATTCAGGTTTTTATTTTGTGGAGAAGAATATACAAGATTGAACAATTCAATAGTGTAATGATTCACATTTCTGTAAATTTCATCTTCATACCCTGAAAACCCCCAGACTCACTGGATACCTTCCTATGCAAAAGCAAAACTCAATGATTTTCCTGCTTATTTTATACACAAATGTTAGGACATCTTGAGAAGAATTAGATTGGTTACTAATTGTTTTCTTTATACTTTTCATATTTTTGTTTTTGGGCGAATTGTAGTTTTTTGTGTGTGATTATTTTTTATTTCATATTTTGTATTTCTGCTAGTTGGTACAATGTATTATTTATGTAAAATAATAATAATAAAAATATACTCTCAACAGCATATCTCCACAGCTGAATCTTTGGAGAGAACAAATTCCCAGAGGAAAAAAAATTATAAACAAACTATTTACAGTCAAACAGCAGAGTTGCACAATCGCAATACTTGATTGACCTATTTAATATGTGAATTATTTTAGTTATCTTAAATTTTCCCGTGCCTTACATTGATCCAGCCTATCCACATGAAATACATTTGAATGGCTACAAACTTTGCGTTTGTGTTAAATAAAACAAGAAAGTTTTGCCGTTTGCTGTGCTTGATACCAGAAGTGCAGTGTCTAGTTAGTAATAATTATGGGATTTATCTTTGACGGCAAATTTTGGCTACAGTATTCAGTAATAGTAACTCAAGGGTGTGCTTGTGTGTGATTTAATGTGTTACATTGCTGATGAGTGGATTTTTAATGTTTAGTTCGTAAAATACTTCTACTGATAAGCTTTTTTCCATTGGGTATTGCAGTGAGTAGGCCTACTGCTAAGTTTGACAGTGATACATAAATGGCCAGCGCATTTAACCACCAGGATGTTCTTTTACCAGCCTTGAAGGCAGCCTGGCCCTCGTATAGCCTAACATTAAGGGAAAACAGGTGAATTATGCAGGGACGGCATTTGTAACATGTAACTTTCTTGGCCCCCAGTTTCAAGATGAGACACAGGTCCTTCCCGAAACAATGACATTGCTGGAATGAACAGGTTTAGGACTTTTCGTGGACACAACATTAATTAAGGAGAAAAAGACTACGATGGGAAATTGACACATTTTCACCTAAATAGTGCAAAATATGTATTAACAGGTGTTTTACTCTGACAGCAGCTATTTCCAAATCCAGCCCTATTTTCAAATATGCATGCTTAAAGATGCTTTTTGGGTTATTGGTGGCGTTTGAGATCCCCGTATGGAAATAACAAGAAATAACGCTTGTTAAATGGGTGGGTTGTCCAAAGAGCAAGCTATCACCACAAATTGTATAAGTTACTAACATCTGCATCATAGACAAATAATCATTTCTCGTTTGCTATTCTTTGTCATAGATCCCATATTAAGACCCATTTAGTTCATAGAGATTCGTGTTCGCTAAGTCGGTTAATGTTTATTTATGTATATTAAGAGACGGAACGTTAGTGTGCCCATGTTCTGTTAAATCTGTGACGCACACATGCCGTTGAATCGTCATAAGGCTTCCTTTTTAACAGAACTACTTAAAGACGTTAGAGGCACGAGAGGTTAGTAGTAACTATTTGGAGACTGTGGTAAGTATATTCAGATTATACAGGACACGATTCATCCTGAATCGTACTAAAATCAACACAGAATGGAATTATCAACAAAAGATTTATTATATAGTATAGTGTATCCTTGTGTGGCCATGCTAACCTCAAGATATTTTAAGTTGATGTGAAAAGCTATGTGACAACGCCTGAGTGGTCATGCAATCACAGAGAAAATGGGATATAAATACGCGAATTATTATTATTATTATTGTTATTATCATTATTATTATTATTATTATTATTGTTGTTGTTGTTGTATGAAAGGAAACAAATTGTCTGTATAATTTGTTGTGTAATGCTCAAATGAAGACGCCAGACTTGGGCTGTGTAGCATTCAATTTACGCTTGACATGCCACCGCTGGAATTTGGGGACACCGCATCTCGTAACCTCAACAGAGTGTGACGTCGATCAGGTACAGTAACACCTGAACAGGTAATCTGAGCATTTTGGAGGTAAGTGGTACACATATACTGAGGGAGCATCGTGTGTGCGCGCTTTTCCTTGACAATGTTCATGCTTTTCCCTTGAAAAAACCTGCAGATTTGTTTGTAGGAGCTTGAGCCAGGCTGTGAAGGAATTGCTTATATGAGATAATGTGAGATAATAGTAATTGTTGTAGAACAGCTAGTAGAAGGTAAACATTAAGATAACTTGGCTGCATTCAATACTTGGAACGATTACATAGCGGGTTTAAAATGCTTAGGCGATACTGCCTTTATATATAGTTTTTTTTTTCCCTTTTCTTTTAACTGAGTTGATGTCAGTCCATCCTGAAATGCTGGAGATTAGCTCTGTCGTTTTAAATTTTATACTAGCTTGCTTGCTAATGAGCTGATCTTTCGATGCTGCAAATTAAATAAACGGAGAGCTGCTAGCTAGCTGACTATATTAATTCCGATAAAGATAGCTAACTAGTTAGCCCGTTTCGAGTATTATAGAATAGTATTACCGGGGTATTTGTCATTGTTGCGTTGAAAACCTGATCAGAGCGTTTCACAGTGGCCACAACATGTGTGAGGCCCATAACATCTAGTTAGCTGTAATTTTATATGGTTGGAGCCGTTCAGCTTCTTTCATGTATTGGTGCTGCTGGGTTTGGGGAGCTGGTTGGCTTTGACTTTATCAGTGTCTGTAACCTCGCTCACTTTGGTTCATTCTCATCCTGTTTCACTCTGGTGCAGCATGGGCTGATGTCAACTTCCAGGCATTTATGGGACTTCTTAAAAGTGCGCCCCCTGTGGTTCATATCGCATCAGCGGCCAACACCAAGATCCATGCACAACACAGCAGGACAGCCACGTTTCCCATTTTTACACACTTATAAAACAAGGGAACCGCTTCAGAAAAGTAGCGAAAACGTTGCGGTTAATTGTGTGTTCATCAACAAAAATGTTTACTGTGTACAGAAACGTTGCAATTATTGAATGCAGCCCTGTTACTACAGTCAACACCCAATTATCTGGGCTGAAGAAGGGAAGTCATCTTACCTTTTTATCATTGCTTAGTTATAGGTAGCTACCTAGGTATCTTTGAACATCTCAGCATTTTAACGACAGATTAATGCACTATTTTCCTTTTTGATAATCTGTCGGGTTTAATAGCTGTGTGAGATACATTACATTGACTTCTACCCAAACATCACATAGAAAATGTGGGAAAACCTTTATTTTTAATTACTGTAAACTGCACATGCAAATATTGTCAACTATTGACATAGATTATTGAGAAATTGACAGATAATCAACAACCACATAGTTGGGAGTTGACTGTTTTTCCATTGGTGTGCTTTATAACATTTTGCAGAGATAGGCTGAGAGCAGTTCTTTAGGCATAATATTTCCTTTTTAAGATCCAAGCAGGACAGAGGATTGAAGGAAGCCAAATATTTCATATAGGATATCTACATTAAGTCTGAGATGTATTCATAGTATTGAATCACAATTTCATAATTATAGATAATGCTAATAAGAATATCACAAAAACAAAACCTTTCTCAAACATTTATTTTTGCTTCTGTAGGTACCAGTCAAACCACAAGAGCTAACACACAAAATTGCAGGTGACACATCTGTGAGGTCAATAGAATACTAGCATAACATGTCTTCTTTAAAGGAATCTGCAGAGTGGCCCTGCTCTACCGGTTGGCAACTGCAAGGTCTCCTTGTCATTATAACCTTATAAAATTCTTGCCCTTCATTACATCAAGGGGAAATGAAATACTGAAACAAGTGTTTGCTGTGCTAAAACATAATAACAGGTGAATTGGCTGGTATAGTTTCCAGTTATTACTTTGCTTGGACATTGGATTTTAGTTTGCTTGATAAGCAACTTGTCTCGATATGTGAACTACCATTGCTGAAGCTTATGAGGATGATGTTATCTCTTGATAAGTCCCAAACCACATTAGGCCATTTTAATGAAGAAGTTGCGTTTTTTTAACTAATAATTTAGCTAAAAAATGTAAATACACAGTGTCTATAGAAAGTCTACATCCGTTTGAATATATTTTACATTTTGTTGTGTTAGTGCCTCAGGAGCATTTTCTGCACTTCATCACCACATCATACTCCACAGTTAAGGGATTTTTGTACTTTGAAATTGTTTTAAAATTTATATTTAACTATATTAAGAATACAAAATTGAAATATCTTAATTGGATAAGTCTCCACCCCCTGAGTTAACACATGATGGAAGCACCTTTGACAGCAATTACAGCTGTGGTTCTGTAGAGTTAGATCCTTACAAGCTTTGCACACCTAGATTTGGCATTATTTGGCCATTCTTCTTTACAAAACTTAAAGGTCCTCCAAGTTCGTTGGGGGGCATCCATGGACAGCAATGTCCAAGTCACCCCACAAATTTAGGGCTCTGACTCAACCACTCGAGGACATTTACCTTTTTGTTCCTTTGCCACTTCGGTGTGGCATTGGCTGTGTGGTTCTGGTCATTATCATGCTGAAAGCTTAACTTCTGCCCCCGGTTCAGCCTTCTTTCTGAGGGGATAAGTTTTTCCTCAAGGACTTTACTGCTCTTTATTCCATTCATTTACATTACATTCATTACTTTCCCTGCCGATGTGCAACATCCCCTTAACATGATGCTGCCACCACCATGCTTCACAGTAGGGATGGTGTTCTTGGGTGATGTGCATTCTTCAAACCTGATTCATGGTGGGCTTTCTGGAGTAATGGCTTCCTTCTTGCCATCCTACCATACAGGCCAGATTTCTGGAGTGCCTGGGATATTGTTGCTACATTCACACTTTGACCAGTCTTGGCCAGAATGCTCTTGGCTTGTAATTCTTTCAGAGTTGCCGCTTGGCAGCCCTCTAGCTTTGTCGTCTGGTTTGCAGTCAAGAGCCTCGGTGGTGCCATACACCTTTCATTTCTTATTAATTATCACTTTTAAGGGGATTGGTTTAGGATTAAGGATTGCTGTTATAAAGGGGTGGGCACTTATCCAACCAAGCTATTTCAGTTCAGGTATCTGTTAAGTCCAGTCATGCTTAAAATACTTGATAGATATATGGTAGATAGATAGCTATATATGCGCAAATATAAATAAGTACATATGGCTATACGTATGACTGTTCAAATTGTCACTGAACAATTTGTTGATGTCATATAAAATGCTTGCAGCAATGGCAGCACACATTTTCAAAATAATTTCAAAATAAATTTCAAAATAAAAACTGTCATCTGAAAGACTCTTCAAGTCAATCACCTGTAATCCTGTAGAAAATAACACATCTTCTGATGAATCAGTGCTACAAGTAAAAGTGTTTCATTTCCTCTTTAATTTCAGTAATATCCTGTTATGATGTTTTAAGTATTATTGTTATTGTTACAGGCTTGCATAGTGTAATTTACAGCACATGCAGTAACCTAGAACTTCTTCCTGCAGCTTTCATCAGTGGACTGTGAATGCAGATTTCCTCCTAACCAAACTCTTCTTTTAGTCAGGTGGAGAGAATGGTAGAGTGAATGAATGAATGGCAGTCTTGTTTTGGTAACTTTCTTTAAATTTGGCCTCCTTTAGCAGTCTGATCTCCACGATCTCTCACCCAGTAAGTACTTTTCTTTTACTGCCTACACTACAACGCCTCTTTTTTTAGTTTATTGCAAATAGGGATTTTTAAATCCATAAAATTGCAAAGCCTTGCTGGTCATTTTAAACTATTTAAAAATGTACTTGAAAAGAGTCATTTGATAAAGGAAAACTCAGATTAAAACAAGTATTAATGTAGTTTGGCAAACTAAGAAAAGTGGGTTTGCCGCCCGCATTGCTGTGCAACAAATTATGCTTTGCACAGACTAAAATACTGTATCTTATCAAATCAGCAGCAATCAATTTATTGAAATATACATTTTATGAATGAAAATGGTAATGAAACAAATATTAGAAGTAGATAACTAACAGCTCTTTTGTTGAAAGTTGGGTGGACATTATGCTACTGCTGTGTCCATCATCCTAAGCGAATTCAGGTTTTGGAAAGATTTTAGACCAGCTGGTTTTCCTGTTTTCCAGGAGCCTCTCGACTGCCTTTTCTTGGGGTCAGGGAATAATTTTCCAGTTTTTCCCCTATTGGCCCTGGGGTTTCTGGTTTTTTGATTCCCTCTGGAAAACAAACTATGTTCAGTGCTTTGGGAGTTCATAAAGTACTAAAATTTGCTAAAATACTACTAAAATACTAAATGCTAGATTTTAATGTCAGGTAAAAATATAATGTAATAAAATGGCAGAACTATTAGTTATTTACCTCAAACATCATATGAAACATGTAAGAAATTAAAAAATATAAATAAATAAATAAATTAAATAAAAAAGTAAATAATAATAGTAATACTACTACTACTACTACTACTACTACTAATAATAATAATAATAATAATGACCATTAAAATATTTACAAAACTATTTTTTACATATATATATAAACATTTTAAAGGTTGATAATTGGCATGTACGTGTGTACATAGTTGAGTAGCTGATGCGCTTACTTGCTTGTGCCAACACAATGTGCCAGATGGTTTCTGATGACCTTCCCTGAGCTCTTCATCTGTATGTTGATACCCAACAATTTACTATCCTTATTACTTGTTTTGCTTTTTGCTTTTCTTGTGTTCTATACTAAATGGACGATCCTTAGTTGAGAGATTCTCAAATATTGCCACTCTACTGTTGTGTGTGGCCTTGCTTGAACTCAATAAACCAGGTCTGTAGTCTGTTATCAGCAGAATAACCCACAACCTGGCCAGCTCTTGAGTTTCTTTTTCCTGTCACTTTATTTGTGACTGCCCATGCTTCAGTGTAATTCTGTTCATAGCTTACTGACTCGGCATGATTTACTTTGTGACATCTTCCTCTTTCAGCCTGTTGTATACTTTACAGTTATTCCTCTTGGTGTCCTCGAGTGCTTGCCCACTGATACTGATCTCATCTACTTTTACATGTTTACAGTTCAAAGGCACACTGGACTGGAAGTCCAGCTGCTGTCACTTCTGGATGGTTGTTGAATTGAACTGTCTTTTGCTTGGCCATCAGTGGGACACAACATTCTGTTGCCTCCTTACTGACCATGGTTCTGAAATCAGCTTGATATTTCTCTTGCTGTTCCTTGCTGTCAGAGAATGCTTTCCAGTCATAGCTGATTCGCTTCTTTGTTTGCTTGTCCAGGGTTGTAACACTCAGTCGAGTCTTGGCTGTTACTATTTGGTGGCCTGAGCCAACGCTTCAAAAGGTTTTGTATGCCCCACAGCTGAGAATTTTTTCTCAACTTCTTCCTCACAAGGATGTGGTTGACCTGGTACTTACGGTTGTTGGGGCTCACAAATGCCTAGTGCTTCCATTCATATTTCTAGAACATGGTGTTTGCGTTCACAGGCTGTTTTCATGTTGTGAATTCTGCTTGGAACTCCCGGTTCCTGTGAGTCTCATCATGTAAAAAGAAAGGGAAATCATCCCTAAACATTTCATGATGTGATGACTACATATTTTATGGTGTTAAAATAGGTGTTTTAAAAAATAATAGCTTATAAATAATTACAATGAAATTAAGACCATAAAAAACTGCTTGCTCTTGCCTTTTGTATGATCACAAAGCTCGAGGGAGCTACAGGTGGCTGAAAGCTAGGTGAAACTGGCATTTCTTCTTCGTTGTTGATGTCCTGGGTGTATTTGCGTAAATAGATGTAATGACTGTGGCATGACTAATGCAGAGTGCTCTGCTTTGTTCCTGAATTATTTTGTGTAACTTCGCCCTGTGCTTTCTCATCTAAAGAGAATGTGTTCTTTGAAAGTATGTGTCACATTCAAGTTGCAGTGTCATTATGTGGGATCAGCACAAGGTAAGCTTATTTGATGGACAGAAATGACCTAAATATTGTAGTTATACTGTGCTGTGTTAGAACAAAACATACCAGTGTTCAGTATAGTTTGCCATAATGTAAAATGAAAGTAATTGCCCTTTTTATAACAGCAATAGAATGATTTTTTTCTGTTGTATGTAGTATAGCATAATGAATTAGAATTAGTGTTGTCATTATACGTAAGAAGAATATACGAATAATAAGAATTATTCAAGCAATTGTCAGAATTAACCAACAGTTGTAATCGTGTCAGCTCAGATTTTTTCTATAATTAACATGGATGCAACTCCTGCATCATAGGTAATTCCTATAAAAGGGTTGTAAATTAGTGCTTATTTCTTAGTTCTGGGTTGTAACAGGAGCTTCTCTTTAAATGTCAGACTAAGTATTTTATACGATCAGATTCAGAAGTAGTTGTAAGGCTGTATGAACGGACGTGTTTTTAGGAGGTTGTGAGGGTGACTCTGGCATCTTACAGAGCGAAAGGCCTGGGAGCAGTCATAAAGATTACGGAATAGAGTCCAATTTACAGGACAACTTCTACTGCGCTCTCTGCGTTACCGGGATCTTCACATGTGCATTACCTGTGGGTTTAAGAGCAGTGTGAAGCCAACAGACAGGGTAGCATCTTAGCGTAAATGATATTTTCCTCCTGAGTCATCTCATGATGGAAGGAGCGGCTGTAGGGTGTAGAACTGGGGTCTGTGAATGTAGCACTATCGCTGGATTTTAATAATTGTTCTTTGTTAAAAGTTATATTGAAGGACTTGAAGATTGTTGTAACTCATAAGCTTACACTCATATCTCTTTTAAATTGTATTTTTTCAACTGTGTATATTGCGCTGTTAGAAAAGATGTTTTATTTCCTCACACTGTTTGAGTTTAGACATATGGAGGTGAGCATTTTCAGACATGGAGCATAGAAAATGGGCATACATATACTCAGGCAGGTACAGGGTTTATGTTTAAGCAAGACATCTCCACAGGTATTTTTTCAACGGACTTAAATTGCATGGAAAGGATGTGACATACTGTATCTTGAGTCTTTTCAAAATTTAAGGCATGAATGTGAGTTTGAAAGTTCACAGTCTATTAAGATTGTAAGATGAGAACGCACAGGGTCAAGGTGCACAAAAAATTAAATTAGCATGGCTTTGGAATAGTCAGTATTTAGTTTGTTTGTGGTAATGTGGGCCAGAATGTTTAAGGTAACTTGTCTTTATTATGATGCCAGTAATTTTAATGTCATATCTTTTAATGCCAATTTTTATTTGCTTATTTGTTTTAGAGAACATATTTTTATACATATGAGTAGCTTGGCATTTTTGTATGGTGAAAGTGTTTTGTGGAGATTAAAGTCATGTAGTCAGAGAATTTTTTTTTGAACTGTAGAGCTGTGAATATATGGATGAGAATAGTACCATGCATATCATTAACTTGCATAGCATAACTTGACTCAGTATGACAGAAGAGAATGGTGGCAGTATTTACCAGGAAGGGTCTTTAAGTATATGATGCCTTCATTTTGTGAAGTAACTCTTTGAGTATTATGATGGGAATGCAGTTTTGTATTTAAATATTATATATTGTGGCAGAATGACGCAGGCAGAATTTATATTTTTACCTGCACATGGCAGATATTATGGCAAAAGAAGCATCAGGCAACACAGAAGTGAGGATGACTAATTAGAAATCATCATGTTTCTCTAGCAAGTACCTGTGGCTTCCTGTAGCTTTATGATTATGTTATGTTAATATTTTTTACTGTATGATTTAACAGTAACTCCATCTTTGTCAAAAATAAAACATTTAATGCTCAGAATGCATTTTGTTTGTGTTGTTTTTTTCATGGCTAACTACAAAACTTATTAATTGCATCCAGTACATATGATCATGCTGTAAAATGTTTTGGCTAAAAGGAGAAAATCAAATTGCTCTATACTACATCACATCAACAGTTCAGATTTTCTTTCTTGATAATTGTAACTCAGTTGTGTTTTTCCCTTCGTATGTGTGTGGTAATAAACTTCACTCAGCATCTTGGAGTATCTGTACAATTCATGAGTGTTCTGTTTCATCATTAACAGCTAGATGGGAGACCTGTTTGTCTATATAATCATTGATAAGACAGAAAAGGAAGAGGAAGATGTAATATTAAAAGGGAATTACTAATTCATTCATTCATTGTAAAAATTACATTAACGGTGCCATGTTGGCATGATAATCCAGTCTGGAAAATCATTTATCAAGATGGCATATTTTTTATAATTATTTCATAAATTTTATAATTTAAAACATGCATAGGTTGGGTCAAAAGGAAAGCTATGAAAATGTTTTGGTTTTTTTTTTTGGCTCCTTAAGATCGGATATCACTGACAGCATTGGAAAGGTTACATTACAATGCAGTCTAATCCATTCAATAAATACACAAACAAGAAAAAAGTTTGATGACTTAAACATGTGAAACGTCACTTTCACACAAGGGTTACAATACAAATAAATGGGAACATAGTCATTAAGAATTATAACGGCATATATACAATATGTCATGCATTTATTACAGCCACACAATGACTTTATTACCCAAAATGGACATTTGATTTTGATTAGGTTTGTTGTGTCAAGATGCTTTAGAAATATCATGAAAAACTCTTCATATACATAAACAAATTGTTGCAATTAAAGAAATAAAAAATCGCCTTTAAAAGTACCATGATGTAATCATCAACGGCTGTCAATGTCTTTAAATGATAACGTTGATAGGGAAAGTGTTAGGGTTAACATCACACATTTATACAATTTTGTGCTCATACGTTTAATCGCAGAGCACTATAATCGTACAGCTTTGACTGGAACAGATCGACAAGTTGCTGTTGCAACACGGACCTATATTACGCTGGACTTCCGGGAAAATAAGAGACGCGTGGTTTGACGGGTGGTATTGAGAGTAAGTTAGCTTCTGTTTCTGGTGAAAGTTAAAGTTAATTATTTTGTAGTCAAGCTAAATATGAGTTACCAGCTACACTTTATAGAGAATTAGTCTATCTATGTTGTGGAGGGAATGCCAATAGCGTAGTCATCAGCAAACCACAACATAGTCGTTAGCTACCGAGCTAGCTAGCTAGCCTACATTTTATAGCAAGTAAACTAGCTGACTTTATAAGGTTTCCAACCTGATCCAGGTAACACTGTGTGTAGAATTGAAATGCTAGACTACTGGAACTGAACGGAAGTGGAAAACAACTGCTATGGGAAAGGAACTAGCTAGCTCAGCAACTAACGTTAGCTACATCCCCGCAGTAAACTGTGGTGGCTCCTGGAATTTGTGACGTTTTAGTTAAACGTGTCCTCTCTGTGGCACGCTTTTGAAAACGTACTCTGGGAACGTTAAAGTATTGAATAAAATTTCCCTGTTGACTCTAAGGGACTGGGGTTTGTTAAATTAATAAGTTAATATGATCTTCTAGCTAACATACTGTTAACTCCTCTGCCATTAAAAAGTTTGTCTTTATTTGTGTGCAGGTGATCATGACGCGCTGGGCTCGAGCCAACAATGTTCACAAACACAAACCAGCAGACGCCACCCCGTGGAGCCAGCTAAAAGCGCGCGGCGATGCTGGTGGGAGCGGGGGTGAGAGGGGTGCAGGGAGAAAGGGACATGGTAGGCCTTGCAATCAGCCAAAACAACCCCTCCGCAGGACGCAGCCTGGCGAGGGACGGAAGAAGCCCAACAAGAAGAAGAAGGACTATGACAATGTGGACGTGAATGGCTTCCTGGAGTACCTGCAGCAGACAGGTCAGCCGCTGCCCCGCGGGCCCCCAGGGGCAGCTGGTGTGGAGGAGGGACTGAGGGAGGAGGTGGAGATAGCGCTGAAGAAGGACAAGAGGCGTGAGGACAGGAGGCTAAAGAGACAGAAGATCAAGAAGAATGGCATGGTGAGAGAGGGATGGGGGAAAGCTCGGAAATTCAGTGTGTGTCAATTTCAAAATGTTCTAAGGTTTTGGATTGGGTCAGTCTTTTACCTGATACACAACTAGGAGGTCCACCTCTCGTTGTGAGGAACATGGTGTTTTATCTCCTGTCTCTATCTGTAATGAGGCCGCAATGGGAAAGTAAGGCTTCCTGAATTCCTTTATGGGATGTGCTGCCAGTCACACTTGTATGGAGAAATCAAAAGTCTCCACAGCAAAAATTGCATGATAGGTTACAATCATTGAGTCACTGATAAACATTTTCAGTCCACCCATTTTAGGGGTTCATAAAGCGTCACAGTGACCATCGTCAGCAGTGAGTGACTCTTTACTACTGTCTCTATTCCTACCCCACTCCATCTGCCTTCCTCTCTGTTCCCCTCACTCTCTGTCTGTTTTTGATTCTCTCTGCATTCCTCCGTCCCTCCTGCTTAGCTGTGCTTTAACTGCAGGAAGCCGGGCCACGGGCTGGCTGACTGCCCGGAGGCGGACAACGACGAGGAGATGGGGCGGGGCATCTGCTACCGCTGCGGCTCCACGGAGCACGAGATCCAGAGGTGCAGGGCCAAAGTGGACCCCGCCGTAGGTAAGAGACCGTGGTGACATCACCACAGAAGAAGAGGAGAGGTGGGCTTTTGGCTCTCTGCTGATATGAGATTGGTTAGATTATCATAACTATGACCCAGCGTCCAACCTGAAACTCTTAGCTCCACTTTAAGTGTCCTGTCCTGAACAGTAGAAGCGAGTCCTTTTCATAGCATGGAGTAGAAGGAAATGTCTGTGAGCTTGAGAATTTGTTTCCTAATCTGTGTCTTCTCTGTGCACGTGACAGACTTGACTCTACAGTGGACTGTGTGAGTTTCTGACTCCCTCTTCATTTGTGTCATCACAGGAGATTACCCTTACGCCAAATGCTTCATATGCAATCAGATGGGCCACCTGTCTAAGTCCTGCCCTGATAACCCCAAAGGACTGTATGCAGCAGGTAAGAGATGTGGTTCATTCAGAAATGTAAACATCAGTAATTTCTTCTTCACCTCCTTGTCCTAGTAGATATTTCTGAAGTGGACTGGAATTAAGAACTTCTGTTTGAGTCTACAGTTCAAAATTGGTGTATTTACGTTGCATGTGTTTAATTCCAGACTCTTCCGTAATTTTTAGCTGTTTAACTTTCAGGTCAGTTTTGCTTGCTGTTAAAGTGTATGCCACAAAGTTTTGAAACCATCCTGACTCCTGTGTTATATAAGCAGTTGTCTTTAGTGATAACTGTTCCAGCTTTGTATGTGTGTGTAGTGCTGTGAATAAGCACCTCGTCTTGATTTTGTTGGTTTTGCCAGGGGGATGCTGTCGGGTGTGCGGTTCTGTGGAACACTTTCAGAAAGACTGCCCAGAGCACCAGGGCTCAGGTAACTCAATTTCTTCACATTTGTGCAAAGAGCAAAAATACATGGGAAGCTTTTGATGTGGTAGTGGGATGGAGATGTCTGTCAGTTAATAGGCCCTATGAACACTGTGTTTCAATCTCAGACACTGCTTCACCCTTGAGTTTGGTTCAGCCGTAACTGTATAACTTGCAGTATGGGAGTTATGTAAACACTTTAGTCAATGAACAAAATGCAGATAGCACCCCTAGTGCTGAAAATATGTATTGTTTATGTTTTATTTGTTTTGCTGAAAAAGGGAACCTAATGATTCAGGGGATCTAATTGGGTTTTCAGAGGATTTTGGCCCTCTGGGCCTACTGTACTTTCCTACAGTAAATTTTTCTGTCCTCTTCCCACAGCAAATGCAGTTACCGTGGGCCGCCTGTCTAACCGCATGAGTGCCGACCATGAGGACGTTCACGTTCCGGTCAAGAAGGTGAAGCCCAAGCAGGAGAAGGTGGTCGTTTTCTGAAAAGCAGATCCTCCCTTGGAAAGAAGAAAGGGAATTGCAGACAGCCAGAAGGACAGAAAACACTGCATTTACCTTGCCAATAACCCTGCAGCTCCTCCAAGACTGTTTCTGTTGGGGAACACTAAAAGCATAGGCCATGAACTGATAAAAGTCTATATATTAAAAAAAAAAAAAAACCCCTTTGGCTGTCAGTGGTGGAGATGATTGCAGCTCCTTTCCGGCCCCAGAGAGAGAGCTGGCCAGTCACGGTGGCAGACGGCTAGTGAGAACAACCTAGCGATACCACCTGCTTCTGCTTCCACCCACTAGGTGGCAGACCACTTCTTATGGAGCACGCGGCAGTACAAGTTCTTAACCAAAGCAGCCCAGCTCCTCCAGTGATGAAACGCTTGTGGGGCAGTGGCTTTTCAGGAATGCCTCCAGCCCATTCATCGTTGTACTCTGTTCCAGGGGAGTTTTCGGTTTTGGCTCCTTGCCTTGTCAAAATGTTTTCTGTGTGCTGTGGAAGACATTGATGCAGGCACTCTCCTTTTTCTCCTACACTTCTCAGAGCACCCTGTGACCCCTTTTTATAGGCTGGTTACAGGCTACAGCCTGCCCCACACCACAGCTGAAGTATTTTTGTGTGAGTGCAGGTGAAACTACATTACGCAGCCCTACTAAATGTATAATTCAAATACATATGTATTTGAATCACATTAATATGATTATATTTAAAATTGTTCAATAAAGGTTCTCTGATGTGAATTCTGTTAGTTGGCCTTTTAAAATTCCATCTAAAACTCGGGAATTAAACTATATGTTGTGGGGTCTTTTAAAATGACATGAAGCATTATAGCAGTGTCTTATTCATAAAAATCAGGTGTATAAAAACAAGCTTTTAATTATACTCAAGACCAAACAATCATCTAGTCATTTACAGGACAATGTCACACACAAAGATTGGCTTTACACAGTTTATACAGTTTAAAAAGGTGTTACAGCATTTACAAAATGAAGTTATTCAAAGTGTTTAAGGTATTTTTTTCTTTTAAGTGGATACCAACAGAAATGTATTTCCCCTTGAAGTTCCTTTGTCAGGTAAAATGATACACACAAGTGGGGATTATTTCACCTGCCCTCAAATTGAACCCATAACACTTTACTATCCAAATGGAACCAAGGAAATGGGGTGTGTGTCATCAGTTGAATAGTCTGTATTTGAAGGATTTGGTACACAATGCCTCAAAGTAAGCTATGGAAAGGACAATTGCCGAGCTCGAGCTGAAGATGCAATGATCCAAAAGTTGAAAGTAATACTCAATGATGGCTTGGATTTATCCACACCAAAAACGATTTTAAAAAGCATGTCTCATAAGGCAGTTTTGAGGACGTCCTTCTCCAGAAATGCAACACATGACAACGCAGTTTCCTCCATGGATTTTGACCAGCCAGCTAAGCTCCCTGCTACGTAGGGTAAAACACCCGATGTCACCTGGTTATAGTAAGACACCTGTGTGGATAAAAAGGAATGAAATAAAATCCACATTGTTCAACACAACATGCTCCAGTCCCTGAAATGCCAAGTCCAGATGCATCACCACCGAAAGAGGAAGTTCAGCACCTTGGATAGCACCCTAGTGAACCAATGTGGGACACTCCACCGTCTCACACATCCAGTTTATTACTTATTAAAGTAAGCCACTTGGCAATTACAGCAGTTACAGTTCAAGTAGATGTAGTTATGCTTACAGTAACATTTACAGCGTAAGGCAAATGTAAAACCTTTATTATGAGAACTGGACAATAAACTCTATTATCTGGTAACAGTAACTGAGGATATTGTCACTGCACCACAATACATGTTTCAGTATCTGAACAGTAACTTCAGTGAATGCAGTTAAGGTTATATCTAGAGAAGCAGTGCTGATGAAGGCACTACTGTGCACACTACAAGGTGTAATATTAGTGTTCCAGTTGGACACAAAGGCCACATGCCCTGTATCCTCTGTCCATCCCCTCTCCTCTGTATTGTGGCTGGCTGTCCCTACCTTACAGGAAGTGTGCCATTTTCTGTGGATAAGGAATCCTGCACACTGTGCCTCGCTCCTGGTGTAGCCCTCCTGGGGAGGCACCGTCGCCATGGTGACAGACCGTAGCGCAATGACATACGGGTCTCTAAGTGGGAAATGCAGGGGACACTGTTAATATTGTGACCGTGTATGAGAATCCACTGATTCTATGATACAGTAGGTATCTTAAAGGACAGTGGAGGGCTTTTTATGACCTATTGGGTACTCCCATTTAAATTTCCCTCACTCTTTAGCAGCAGACTGGTCCAAATCATTAACAAAAGCAAATGTATGTAACCTAGGTGAACATAAGGCTGTCATTTTCCTTATTAGTCTTCTCTTGTAAGGGGAAGCAAATTTCTGTAGCAGGTAAAGTCTCAATATTTTTGGAATATAGCTCAGGTGGAACTGCTTATAAATCTGTCCACTTGGTGTCACTGTTTCTACATAACATGACTGCCTTTCATTAAATCACTGAAGTCTAAACCTAGAGATGAAGTATTAGTAGCATTATGCACAGAATCCTTCAGATGTGGATCAAAAACTCCCTAATCAGCACTCTAGATTACCAGCTACACTGAGAGTGAGACACAGACATAAACGATGGTGAATTTAATGGAAAAAAAAGTGGATTACGATGACAAACATAACCTGCCACAAAGCACAGCTGCAACATTGTCTCCCCACTCAGACAGGTTTGTGTATATGGCTTTGGTCTCTTCCGCTATAACTGTTTTCCAAGGCAGTCAGTGATGTCAGTATACCTCGTGCCCCCGTGTCAGGTCTCCAACAGCCCATAGAGGGTGATGGGGACTACGGTCACAGAGCTTAACACAGCCAGTTTGGTATTGGTTTATCGATGGCTCCGGTCCCAGTTCACAGAGCTCTGTCACAGCGCCAGTGTGTCCTGTGACGGTTGACGCCTGACAGGACACGCAAGGAAGGGGGCTGGGATTTATTACCCCTCCGTTTCTGTTGACACTAGACACCCCCCCGATGACAAGGACAGGAACTCTTAGCACAGCGCTTGCTGACATTGACATCTTTTGCAGAAGTGCTTTTCCGTTTACATATCCCTGCACTCCAAATGAATTACCCGTTTGTTGGAATCTAATGCTTTCAAGTTTTCCTATTGCATGTTCAAGTGTTTCTTCGGCTTTGACTAAGACAAAAGAACGGTTTGAAAGAAGCGCTTGGTTAAAATGAGTCTGTTATAGATGAAGGTTGAAAAGATGTGAAATTTTGAGAGACAATGAGACTATTTTATGGAGAGAGAGAGAGAGAGAGAATCTCAGTCGCATTCAGTACAGGGGCAGCTGGTGAATTGCAGACAGAGAGGGCAAAACGCTGTTAACCTGATGTTGACCCTGAACTTGTTTATTGCCATTAACACATTTACAAATTGTAGCAAGGATCACCTAACAGCAGCCAATTCCCCTTTTTAAAATGTCAGGCTTGTTAATCACGGAAAACAATCAAAATGAGCTTCAGGATATTTATTGAATGAAGGGAAGTCCTCTGCCTCCCCTGTTTGAAGGTCACTGCAGTACACCCACCCCCCACCCCCTCATTCAGACTCCTGTCCTTGAAAAGACAAAAAGCCATTTCATAACTCGATGACATGGGAGGATGGATTGCCGCATAGACACATAAATCCTACTATATCCTTGAAATCTGAGTTAAGCCACAGAGTCACCATACCCATCTTTGCAGGGCTGTCTCTTGGACAGCAGGAGCACGAAGTCACGACCTCGGCCTCCATTGACGGAGGGACACTTGACGTGGTACACCCTCTCCTCCTCATCTGCATGCTCCACCTCCTCACACTTCCTGCAGAGGGAGCAAGAGAGCAAAAGTTGCTGCAAACACCGGTGGGAGGCTTGCACATAAACAAGCTAGCCAATGAGAGTTCAGCACCATCTATGCATTCCAAAATCTCTAAATTATATGCGACGAGCATTTAAAAAAAGTTTTGCAAATACATTTAGGGACTGTATTGACAACTGACAAGCTATTATTAAGAGATAAAGATCTTTGAGTAGCTCTGTCCACCTTGTACAGCTAGATAGGCAGAAGGTGTAAGGCATATAGTTTAACCCACTGTCCCTTCATATTGTTCACCCTACAAGTAGTGCTTGTCCCACTGTGGTCTCAGACGGAGGTCGGAGAGCTGGGAAAAGACGTGGAAGGCTGGCGCATGGACCTCCATCTCCACCTTCATGCTCAGAGAATCCTGCTCCTCGTTCACAAAGATGCCAATCTTCAGAGCAAAGATCCATCGAAAAGGAGATGTCAGACTTGCATTGAAAGTTCTGCCCCTACATTCTTGAGCTAAAATGTCTATCATCAGAACCCCTTAGCTCAACAATCTAATTAGGGACAGAAATTGGTAGGGCAGTAGCGTAGCATAGTGGTAAGGAGCAGGACTCGTAACTGAAAAGTTGCTGGTTCAATTCCCCACTGGTGTACTGCTGCTCTGCCCTTGGGCAAGGTACCTAACCCACAGTCGCCTCAGTAAGTATCCAGCTGTATAAATGGGTAACATGTATAAATTGTGACCTATGTAAGTCGCTCTGGATAAGAGTCTCTGCTAAATGGCAATAATGTAACTGTAATGTAACTGATTCATCGGAGTACAGAATGTGTAGTCTCTATAGTGATAAATTGTCTTTGGCACAAAGACAATTTATGTGCTGACAGAACAGAAAAGAATCCTCAATTGTCCCACAAGGAGAAATTGCTGTGCTCATATAATGTAGTAATGTATAATGATAACACGATAACACTGCACATTCTATGCTATATGGAGTGTTTAATGACAACGTGTACAATATTCAATATGCACATACAGATTGCTGAGACTACATAATGTATGCACAAGATCCATGTGTATGTGGGAATGTCTCACCCATACCTTGTCGTGAGTGCTGCTCGCTTCCCAGCCATGTTTTCCAGCCAAGACAGTGAGAGCCGCCACATTGTTATAGCCCAAGTATACCTGTAGGGTGCAGAGCAGAGAGAACACTTCCATTTGTATGAACGGTGGCTACATGCACAGCCGTTAAGTTTCATCTGAATTTAGAAACCAATTCAACCCTCAGGATAACTGACATCATCAAAATTGTCAGTACATTTAATGTGCTTTTGGTTCTCTCGGTGAAAGACAAATCAATCTTTCCATGAGTTACAAACACACTCTACACTTGCTGACTCTTCCTGACACATTAAAAGAAATAGCTTTGCGATGAAGAGAAAGAGGAATTGTGGGGATTTCATGTCTTAAACAGCTCAAAGTAACACATGTACAAACGTACAAAACATGCAAGGGGGAAAGCATGGAAACATAATGTCAGGGCTCCATTAATGAACCTATTTCTTGTCTGCAAGTGTAAGAAGCATAAAGGACACTGAGTAAAATGTTACCTGATTACTTTTGTCCCAGGGAACTGAAAGAGGCCCTTCATCTTTGTAAGATAAGATGTGCTTTCTGCAAGAAGATGACACAGGATGTCTCTGATTGTTGAAAGGTATGGTGCAATTAAGTTGTGAAAAAACAGCACATAGACAATCTCTTAAATGTCATGATTCATTCAGACACATGACTCATAATGGGAGGCAATTATTTTCAATGATCAGGAATTGTACCTTCATACTTGGTGGGGGGGGGGGGGGGGGGGGGGGGGTATTACAGAGAATTGACTGGATAATTCCGAGACTTTCGTGGTACATTGCGTTTGTATTTTTTGTAAACAGTACACAAAATAAAAACTGTCGAAACACAAGAGAAAAAGGGAAAACAAACAAGGGATATGGTACCTGGCCATACGAATTCTCTTTCTGACTATTGCTGCAAGGTACCGTCTCTCTCCATCCTCCAGGAAGGAATGAGAAAAGAACATATTTCTGTTACCAGTAAACTCCCATGCATCCATTCTAAGGCAGTGGCCCTCAATACAATTTATATGTAAGCATAAATTCAGCTTCATCAGAGAGCAGCCGGGAATAAGCTACCAATGATCAAGTCATCCAGCTCTCTGTATATAAAATTTATACACTATTTACTTATTTATACACAGTTTTAATTTAACAATTAGATATGTTGTTTGCGTGTGGCCATTTCACTCAAACAATATTGCTTAAAGCCCTAACCATAGGTCAAAAGATGCTTGTTGCATCTCAATGGGCAATTTTAGCCAAGTAGGCTATTTTAAAACACAACAGACACCTCTCACAGGCATGAAAAGGCCCCTGGGCACATCTCAAAGGACCACGAAAGGATAATTGACTTATTAAATTCATAATATATACTCAATATTATTTATTTTGAAATGCTTGTATGACATGCTTATGCTGTCAAAAATACACACAAAACTTTCAGCGTTGTGTACCCATGGGCCAATAAGTAGGATTGAGGCTGTCACTACTTCATCTCACACTAGTGAACAGCTAATTCACCGGGGTGACTTTCACGATATACTGTTACTTCAGTGTAAATATGATTCTGATATGTATATCCTCTGGAAATCTGTCATATGTCGTCTGCTGCCAAAGTGAGCAGAACAGCCGTCTACCTTCCCGGTGAACGTGACGTCAGGGAAGGTCTGGCTTGGGCCCTTGCCGCTGGTCATGTGATAGATGAGGAAGGCACTGTTGATGTGTCGAGGCGTGCCCCAGGTCCACTCTTCGCAGTTATAGGCCTCCACCCGCACCCCCACCTCCACACTGAGTGCACAGGGATGCGTGTTCCCGTGTTACAGAGCAGCAATCCCTTACGACAATGCGTGAGCATGTGGATGCGTGTGTCTGTGTCTCTGTATGCTCTCTGTGAGTCTTCATTCGCACCTGCTCTGAAAGGCATTGTTGACCATGGCCTTGAACACCAGCCTGTCCCCTACGGTCGAGGGCCCCCGGAACTTGAACATGTCCACGGACCGGAGGGTGGGGTAAGTCCCACACAGGCGGCTGGAAAGGGGCGGGAGAGGGTACTAAGGTTATTTTTCCTCGTTGAAGATGCAACAACACTCCATCTCAGAGAATAATGCTGTTTGACCGGTGTTGTAGCTTCTCGTTATTTCTTAAAAGCAATTGATTCTATTATCGGTAGTTCTTATATGTAGAGTGCACTCTATATGTCATGTATTGAATCTCTATTCAATCTCTAATCTCAAATCTCAAGTCTCTGCATGCCCAGGTGTAACTTTTTCACCTATACTGTGCTGAGCACTGATGAAGGCATATTGCAGTCAAGTGGTAGGCCCCTGTGTAGGCATTTCTACAGAGGTCAAGCGCCTTGTTAAGCACCTGGCCGCCACTGTGGCTGCATTCTCCATCCAGGCCATAATCTGTCCTCCGAAGGTGTTGCCATGGTGATTGGCGTGTGGCGGCAGGACCAGTTCAATGCTCTCCACTTTGGTTGTCTCTGTTGACCTCAGGGGGGTGCTGTTCCTCTTGTGCGGCCCACCTACCCCAAACAGACAGAGCCCCTTACACTCCCTGCCTAAACTGCAGGCTGTAAAGACATTTGCAGGACATGAACTATCTGAGCTTAATGGCAATATGCATGAAAAAAGGTATTATACATCATTAGACATGGAGAATGGAGGACAAAACATGAAACAACAAAGACAATACAGTACTTAATCACTAAGCATAAATGAACAACATTTGACATTATACTACAGTAACCTTGTTGAGTTGCTCTGGTATTTCTTTAAACTTGGTCTGGGAAAAAAGCTATAGACAGGAAACGCTGTTATGTATCAGTTATGCATCACTGGTTGCACTAAACAAAGAGGCTTGTGTAGTTTTGGCCCACGCCCCTGGCGGGGGGCCCGCCCTTTGGCTGACTCCACGCTTGCATTCTTTCCAGTGGAAGGGCCGGCTTTGCCGAGATGCACGCTGTTCTTGGCGCCCTCCAACAGGTCAGCAGGTCCGGCAGTGCGGGGCGAAACTCCTGACTCTGGGCTTGTGATAGGGGCATGTGAGGGAGGGGGCAGTGTGGGGGGTGGAGTTTTGAATGTTGCAGCAGGGGGTAGCTGTTGACTGAACCCTCTGTACTGAAGCCTGTAAGGTCCAGATCTCAGATTCTATTCAAGCTTTATCTCTAGTCTACCCTCCCCTCTAACTATAATCTCTATCCCTATTTTCTATTTTAAAAAAGCACTCTACACTAGTTTAGTACTTAACTCAGTATTTTACTGACTGATTTTACCGTCTGCTAAATGACGTAATATAATGTAAATGTAACGTATTCATATGTTTGTCCTTAATTGATGAGATGAAGACTGTTTAGAATTTTTTCACTGACTGATATGGCACGAGGAGTTTGGCAGTTGCTGTAATTAATATTTTTGTGGGAGTAACAAAAGAAGTTACAAGTAGTTAATTGTGTTACTTAGTGCTTATTATTATTGCTTACTTACTACTTATTGGATCTAGTCCTGCGTTTTTACTGTTGCCCGTCATGTAACCCTTGTTATGATTTCCCTAAGGCCACAAATTACAGTCCTGAATAACACCTTTATGGAAATCTCCTATTCCTCCTCTGACTGGCTGGTTGGTCCCTCCTTTATCTCTTTATGTGCTATTATAATATACTATTTTCAGAGGGAATAAAAAGTAGAAAAAAAACAGAAAATAGAAA
Source organism: Megalops cyprinoides (assembly GCF_013368585.1). NCBI lineage: Eukaryota > Metazoa > Chordata > Actinopteri > Elopiformes > Megalopidae > Megalops > Megalops cyprinoides. The sequence goes on along the minus strand of NC_050587.1, from coordinate 20,319,308 downwards.
CATGCTAAGTGGTTCTAAATGGTAAAAAAAGAAAACAAAAGTATGACCCTTTATAAAATGTGACTGAGAAGAACTCCTGGAAAACAGATTATATGTAACATATGATTATATACTAATATATCATGTCAGGTTTGTGTGGGCCTTTATGAGAGGCCGTAGTAGCTCTTGCCTTTCAGGGTGAGGTAGTCCTGCAGTAGGTTGTTGAATGCCTGCTCATTGTAAAGGCGGAGTCTGCGCCTTTCAGAGGCCAGCGAGTGTTCCAGCTGCTCCTCCACAGAACCGGAAAAGTCCACTGGACTCAGATGCACCTGCAGCAGGGCACGAATCATATTTAGATACGATTTAAACTGCTAAGAATATAAGGGTGATTCTTACCTGTGGGGTCTGGCCTACCTTCTGGGCTCCCACAGGTTTTCCCACAAATGTAGAGAAGGCCACGCACACCATCTTCAGAACCCCACTGAGCACATCCTGCACTGAAACACGGATGCCAACCTGCAAATACGCACACACATACACACAGACACATGCACACGCACAAACACACGCGCGCACACACAAATACTACATAAAGCAACTATTCCAGCAGTAAAATTGATCCGAAGCAGAACTACTGTAATCAGCTCCCATATTAAATATTTACCTCAAATGTGTGCATTGGAGTCTACAGAACATGGGAAATAGCTCCTTGTTGAAACAGCAGAGAACATGCACTGGCATGTAGGATTTTGCTGAATGTCTTTTCTGCCAAATCTTCTCTCTTGAGAAAGCAGAGAACACAAGGCAGGCTGGCCTACCTCCATGCTGGTGTTGAAAGCTCTGTTAACTTTGGCTTTGATGTTGATAACTTGACCAACTCTGAACATGGCAAAGAGAGGAAAGAGACTTAAATGGATTACTCTGATGGGAGTAGATTTAGTGTCACATCTTAACACCCTCGAGGCCTTTGACAGCCTCCATGAAGTAAATGAAGCAAAAAAGTGGGGGAAAATACGTATTCCAAGTAATCCACAAATCAGGGAAAAAATGCACATTTGCCATTGCAGCAAGGAAAAGCCTTAAAATTGAAAACAATGCATGCAAGATAGATTAATGGCAGACTAAACTGGTCCATAATGTTACGAAGACAGAGGCAAAAATATGTTGTCTTAGAACAACGCCACCTGATTATGGTGGACAAGAACAGTATGAGATATGGTACCTCACTGTCTCCTCAAACTGGATGTCATCCATGGAAGCAGTGACACAGGGTATCCCAGCATGCCTTTCAGCTAGACACACCAGAAAGAGACAGAGAGAGTGACAGAATGAAAGAGAGGGCAAGAGAAAGAGGGGGAAAGTCCATGTGATTACATGTTATTACATGCATTGTAAAGTCAGCAGCAATACATGTAATCCCATAACAATATTATACCAAAGAGATAATAAGGATGAGTTGGTGACAGCAAGTTCAACATCCACCTGACCTGTACTTTTTGTAGTAGTGCAATATTAACCACACAATCTTCCACAATACAATTTGCTACAGTGGGTGAACTGGCATGGCCCATTTCTGTACATACTGCTACATAAATCATTATCAGCTATTATCTATGCATAGGAATATTCACAACACTCATCATTTAGTATCATCAACATCAACAACCATTAAAAACAACAGTCTCAAGAAGACACTCGCAACTTCTTGGGCACCTGTTACAGCCAAAAAAATCACAAACAACTCAACTCAACCACAACTTCCACACCCACATCAAACATGAGCTATAACATGACCAGAATGTGGAATCCTCTGATATTTTGTCTAATCTCCAGCTGAATGTGTGCACATATTTTTACATGGAGCAATTTGTCAGATGGACACGCTATTAACATTAGAGTAGACAGCAGGTCATAATGTGTACTGACATCTGTTGTCAACATCACAAGGTAGTATTTCATCAATTAACATAAAGCACTAGGGGTCTTTCACACTGACATATCAGCTATATATTGCCAGGCATGCACTGAACAAACAAGGAAAAATAATTGCTCAGTTCGACAATTATGTGCAATCAGTAAAAAAATGAAATAAAACAGTAAATAAATAAATAGAACTGTTTAACTGTGATCTAAGACCAGTAAACACAGAGACTAAAGAAGACCACAGTAAATGGCAAAGCCCTATTTCAAATTTCTCGAAACCTAATGATTGTGTAGCGATGCTTTTAATGGGGAACTGCTGATATTTATTTATCGTTGTTTTGGGAGATTCTGAACTGCCACATGTAGCTATGAGAGGCTTTGAAATCCTCCTCCCCCTCGACACACACAGCTGTTTTTATTCATAAAGAGGCTTTTCAGGGCACATGAATGATTCATAACTCCAGAGGAGCTCATTCAACTTTCTATTCATTCAGCCCCCCAGCTCCCTCCAGAATTCACCCACTTCTCGCCATGTTGAGGGCCTGTTTACCAACAGCCAGCGCTCTCAAAATGCCATCTATATTTTATCTCTGCAACTGGGGCAACAAACTGCCTTTGATAGAGGTGAAAAGTGAACTTCTGCGGGCCAGAGAGGACACGAGTAAATCATTTATGCCTTTGTGGGAAACAAAGCCCAGCGTAAACTCACAATAGGTGCTGCAGAGATTCTGCTGGAGTAGAATGGAGGTGAAAGGGAATTGCACTGGAGTAACCCTGCCAGCGCAAAGTCCTGTCAATTTCATAACATTGTTTTGGAAAGTTCTCAATGATTTTCTCTCCCTCTCTCTCTCTCTCTCTCTCTCTCTTATGTCAATGTAAGTGCTTTGAAGGTATCTGTAAATCAAGCTGTGCTCTGAGTGGTAGAATGTACCACCTATTGCTAGCAAACCTACACAGGAGGACTGTGGCATGTTGGGAGGGCATGAGGCTAGACACTAGTGACAAGTGTCTACTGTAATCTTCAACCACATCTCTAAAGAACCAAAGCACCTATTAACCCATCAGAAAATACAATTAATGATCTTTAGAAAAAAGAAAAAAAAAAACAGCTCCATATAATAGATAGATGTGTCATGCTTAGAGCATCCCAATAAACAAGTCTGCCACTGTCCTGTCAACAACTGTCCATGTAAGGCTTCCTGTAGTACAATAAGAATTACCTTACTCATGTCACCAAGGTAACACTTAAACATGAGCACCCATTACATCCCCTCTGGACAACAGTGAAAACATCCATTGAAATTCATCTAAATTTCTACTTGCTAGATTAACGTTGTCATCATTCTGCAGTCTGCGATATTTCCCAGTGTTGCTTCCACCACTGTGTACTTTTACCATGTGGCTGGATTACCTTTGCTTCAAAACAGAATTAAAACCTATTGGCACGTTATACACTACACCAAGGCTGTCTCAAGAAAAGCCCCCGATTTGCCACCAAGCATTTTTGTTCTTATTTTTAACTGTTAAGTCCCGGATAACTGAGGCATTTAACTGCAAGCGCTAATTTAGTCTTCCAAGCAAATAAACTGCAATCCCAACCAATCGTTTTGTTGTTGTTGTTGTTGTTGTTTTAATTTATGCGTCCTGTTCGCCTATGACTCTTGGCTGAGTCTTTATGGTAGAACAATTGACAGTCTTATTTAACACACGTGGTTTAATACAGATGCAATAAATTAAACGAAAAAAAAAACCTATCGCCAATTATAGGAATATATAAATATTACATAAATGACAACTGGGAGACGGTAGGCTACTCTGATGACTGAATAACCATACACTGAGAGCACACGGATCCTTTAAATATGTTTACAATGCATTCCTATAGAATGAAATGTGCACATTTAAATGGCTGGAAATAACCTAATCTGTATTTTAACATCTAAACATTTGACAAATGTGAAGATGTGAAATTGTAATGGAATTTACGACTGTACTTCCACCTACTTACAGCACCGTGCATTAGTTACGCATTTGGAAACTGTACGCGAAGGCGGTACAAGCACAGATATTCTTTTTTTCCAGATATTAAGCTCTTGTTATGCCTTCCTTACTATGTCCAGGGGAGGCTACGATTTGTAACATGAGGTCCCGATGCCTTCTGCGTCCCTGTGCTTACTAGTGATAACATACTATACACAACGCCCTTCAAGAATATTCATAACGAGCCAGAACACGTTTAGCTTCAAAAATATCAGAGACGGAGCTTTCAATGTGTCACGCCTCAAGGCGATAGGTGACTATCTGGTCAATACATAGACAATCTATGGCACAAGTGCATTCGGAACTAAACTACGTCAAAATCATATTGCACATCTGGCACGACTAAACGACGCCTTCATCTCGAGTCAGCTGCAAATCCGAAAAAAAAAAAAAAAAATCAGTTCCATAGCAACCGGCATTTTCGACTGCCACTTCAAGACTGACATGCAGCAATATCTTTGAAACTAAACCCCAGATCAGAGTCAGATAGCGGAGATTAGAGGAGCTCAGCATGACGTGTGCGCAATTTGCTGACAGCCATCATTATTGAAACAGACAAACGCGTTGACTGTGATCTGAAAGCACCAGGCGAACATGACAGTTGGCCGCTGGTTACACAGAGCTGACTTTTGGCCCAGGTTTTGCGGCGAGCAAAAGCGATGTTGCGTCTCCTTGGAGTCCAATTTGGCAGTCCCTGTGTTGATGTTAGAATGACAGCGAACAAGCACACAGCCTCACGTCAGACATCTATGATTACTGTTATACGTCTGTGAAGACAAACAGCGGCAATTAAGACAGTTGGTTATGCACCCAAACAGTTTAATCAAAAGCGGCGGGGGAAAAATGATGCTTGAACGCATTTCTGTAATGCCTGCCTCAGTTCTAGTGTAAAAAATTTCTAAATTCCAAATTCTAAAAAAACCAGCACTTTCACACTGAGCGAAGATTCCCCTGAAATTTTCTCTCTCCCTCCCTCCCTCTCTCTTGCAATATATGCAAATGTGACCATTTTCTGTGTATTTCTCAGATTTAAGCTGATACTTCCACATTGCCTACACTCCCTTGTGTCCAGCATCAGGGTCACACTCACCTGCCAGGCACGCAGTGATGTCCATCCACTTCAGCAGCTGCCCTGCGTCCAGCTCGCCCTGGTGGTTGGCGTGGCAGGGCAAGACCAGCTGGCACATCTGTACCTCTGCCGTGGCCGGCCCTCCGACCCCGCTCCCCTCCGCGTTCCCATTCAGAACCGGGCCGCTCGGGCTCTCCTCCTGGACCTGCCTGGATCTCCCGGGGCCGCCCGAGGCCGCGGCTCCATTACAGCAGCTGAGCTCCCGGCTCATCGCTCGCCCCCGGCGTGTGAGCACAGGTCCGGGTGAGAGAGAGTAAACGAGCAGGCACTCTGTGGCAAAGTGGCCCTGCCTGCCTCAGATTCTTATCTGCGCCGCCACGCTCACGTCCGGTCAATGACCTCTCCGCGGGAAGGACGACCCCGGTTCAGAACCCCCCACCGCAGTCAGCGGGAGTTGTGACACGGTCTCCGGGCACCCCGGGGACAGAGCCAGGTGAGCGCTGAATGGCCAGTCAGGTGACCCGCCTGAAAGCCTGCCCAGATCCCAGATCTTAAGCGCTGGACTGGGGCAGGCACCCAAACCCGGGCCGGCTCCCTCCCGCTATCGTTGTGCAATCTCGGGCCATAAAAAAGCGTCATCTCAGATACTGCATGGTATTTACAAACGTGTAGTAAACTGTCTGCGCCTGACTGATGGGCCGCTGCCTGTTCCTACAGCGCCCCACAGCCTTATCAGCTAATGACACTGACAGATGCCAGCCCCAGATGCACTCTCTTTTAGGAACAATGACAGTCTGCCAGCTTGGTGCCTAATGTGCTCCCCCCCCCAAATAAGACACCCCGAACAGAGCAGAGCTGGGGAGATGCTGAAATTGGAGGGCCCCAGTGGGTCAGCCACCCAGCAGTGCTCAAAGTGACTGGGTATCTGAGATTATTCAGCTTTTGTATGTCTGATCACAGCCGATGCACGCACACACACACACACACAAACACACACACACACTCTTACGTGCGCACATAGAGACACAGAGGCACAATCGCATGCGCTTGCACACAAACACAAACACACAGACAGCCCCCACACACAGGATCAATCGGAGAAGCAGAAGTCCTGCCAGGATCAACAAACAGCCCCTGCTGTAAACTCCAGGGGAAACGCAGTTGCCAGATCTTTCTAATCAAGGACAAGTGTTTGAGCAGGAGAAGAGCACTCACTCTGCTGTCGCACAATGTATTTGACTGTGAGTGAAGCCAAGGATAATTGGATACAATTGCCAAAGAAAGCACAACTGGGTCTTCATACGCTACGAAGCGGCGAGACAGACACCTCAAAGTAACCCAATGATGGCTCTCCAAATGATATTGCAGTAAGGTCCCTGCCCTGTTGTTCTGGGCCAAAGGCCTGGGATAAGATGTATTCAGGTCCTGTGTGATGGATACTGAAGATGAGTGGCTTTCTGTAGTACTCAACACGTTTACTGATGCCTGTCAATGAACGACCCTTTTCTTAAATGAACCTGATTCAATCAACAGCAGCAGGGAAAGCCATATGAACAGCATTAGCCCCGCACGGCTGACTCAGATAATATTGTTGACTTGATGGGATCTGGGCCTGATTGCAGTGGTCTGCACTTCTGTAATCAGTGGCTGATGAAGACGAATAAATAAAATGAGAGCAGGACACTCTCACACATGCATGGGCACACAGACAAACGCATGCATACAGATGTGCTTACTCACACGCACACATATGCATGTATCCGTGCCCCAAACATGCGTGTGCGCACATACACACGCACGCATGCACGCACGCACGCACACACACACACACACACACACACACACACACACACACACACATACCCACACACACACACACACACACACACACACACACACACACACACATACCCACACACACACACACACATACATACACACACACACACACACACACACATACCCACACACACACACACACACACACACACACACACATACCCACACACACACACACACACACACACACACACACACACATACCCCCACACACACATACACACACACGTGCACACACACACACACACATACCCACACACGCACACACACACACACACACACACAAACAACCCATTTGTTTTAACAGGTAAGAGAAGCTTTATATCAGTATATCCAAAACCCATGTTGAACTTCTCAGTGTATTTACAAAACTCAACACAAGGTAAAAAATAAACACATCACAAATGAAAATATGAAAATGAACAAACAAACAAATGAACTAAAATGAAAAAGTGGCAAGTCATCAATTTACAAAAAAGGTCTCCCTCATATTTCCAACAGGCAAAATTTGACATAAAAAATGGTTGATACAATTACAATGGTAGTAATGCTAGAAAAAGTGAACATCTTTCCTCTTTTTTTTTTAGATATTTCTTAAATAATTCACAACAACACAGATGAATTCCAAGCTATAAAATTACACTTTGCTGCATAAAAAGATCGAAGAGGACAATACAATTCACAAAACTCGACCTTTTTCAGAATAATCATTAATCATAATAACAATAATCATTGTAATAACAATGGGCAGTGGTTTACGGTAAGAAACAGAATAAAGTATTTTTTTTATTTACCCCCAAAGAAAATGATAAGTACAGAAATCACAGTTTGTCCGGATGACGACCATAAATAAAGAGAATGGCTTAGACTGAAAGAGAACGCATTGCAATTCCAGAGCAAATTCTTCTACCATTTTCCTCTGCACTGTAGTAGTTATCGGATTACAATGATGGTGCAGTATTGAATAATGATGTAATTGTTATAGCTATTACATGTACATACATGTTACAGTATTACATGTGTATGAGAGATCTTGAAAAATAACAAAAACTACATCATACTTAAGGTTTCTTTTTGGAAAATTAAGGGGTTTTGCAAGGAGTTTGAAGTTTGAGGAGAATATGTGTAGTTCTCTTCTACATTTCAGTTCTTAAAAAAACTGTCCAAAAATGATTGTCCTATGAGTTAAAATAAGGTTCCTTACAAAAATAAATTAAGTGGCTTATGTAATGTTTTATAATAAACCTCATACTTTGTTAACATTATGGCAGAAAACAAAAAGGCAGTTGTATAATCTTTAAAGGGTGGCTTCATAACACGCCTGCTATTGTAGGACTTTCCTATTATCCAACATATGTTCAGTCATGTTCCAATGTTTCCATATGTTGACATTTGAACTGTTATCTGAAATTGTACGTCATGTATTTCCAGAGCAGTAGGAGGAATTAAACCTTAACAGTACACCAACGAATGCTGAAATAAAAACAGCAATAAAACAAAATTGAAAAAGTGTTTGAAAATGCACGTGTCAAAATATCACACTTCCTCATCAAACACCTATCAGAACTTACTTAACAACATATATAAAACAGAGATTAGGAGCTCTGGTCCGCCAAGGCTGAATGGCTTTATAGTTGTTTAGTCACCTAGATATACAGAAAAATTAGCTGTTATTCTCCAACACTTCGGGAACTGTCCAGCAGATCTTCATTTACACTGGTCTAATCCTAGCATTTACAGGCCAATCCTACAGGACAGCTTTCTATCATTACCTGCTGCTCAGAGATGAATCGCAAGAGGGGTGTGTGAGAGATATGTACCTTGATTTATACTGCTTTGCCCTCATTCAGGCTACACAGAGGGGTTAAATTTAGAGTTGAAAAATTACAAAAGGAAGGAGGCCAGCATGTTCATGGCGAGGGAAGGTCCCCAGAGGCCACCGTGTCACATCCTAGGTGTTCTGGGGACCCGGGGGAAGTGACGATGGATGCGGTTGGTGGTACACAGGTACAGCACGCATGGCAACTGTTTCCAAAACAAGGGAGGGGCTTAAAACTGCCACTTCTGGGGCCATTGAACATGAACACAACAAAAACAGAACCTCTCTTGATACAGTATATTAAAAAAAGAAAATGTTACATTTCTTTTTTTTTACTGAATCTAAGCAAAAGTTTTTTTTCCCTATTTTATAAACATGTTAGTATACCTTTAAATCCAAATGATGCACACCTGTTATGGGAGACCCATAATGCCGTTAAGACGTCTTCTGAGAATACGTTTTGTTTGAGATCATATTCGGAGTGTCTGAGAAAACCTGACTGTGGTTGGAGTGTGGTTTTTGGGACCCTCTTCTTCACGTGAAGAACCATCGTCCAGCTCTTCCCTCTCTTCTCTCAACAACAGAAAACTTGCAATCCTTGTATCTTGCTAAACAAGGACCGAACAGGCACTGCGCATATTGACTGTGACTACTTTGCTGGCCTCTAGATTTGGAACATGGCTATGTCGGCAGCTGCTCAGTTATTGAAAAAGTCGGTCAGTGAGTGAGTGAGTCGGTCAGTGAGGGACACTACCGTTTCAAGGGCTGCTTCCTCCAGTTGCACCCCAAAAATAATCTCTCACCAGTGTACATAGATGAGGGAAAAAAAAGTAGAAGCGCAAAGCTTTTAAAAGATGCAGACGTGAAGCCGAACCTAAAATAAAAGTCCATCATCAATTTTCTTTTTTCTCTTGAGAGTTTTTCAGAATTTTCAGTCCAAAGGATGGTCAAGGAATACATCTCTATTTGTATATACATGCACATGTATGTGATTGCACACTCACATATATACACAAATATATAAATATATAGATAAATTGTGGTCTCACTGCCTTTTCAGTCTGTTGCCCCTTCTCCATGTGATTCTCAAAATTACGTTCAGTCTTTCAGTCTTTTAAGGGTCTTGTGAGTAAAATGACGGTAAGATGAAACCAAAGACGGAACAGAAAGGCTTGGAGCCACTCTTCAGAGAGCTGATGAAGGCTTGATACAGCGGATTTGAGTGAGTTCCTTGATTCACTGTACACTCCACAGGGCGTCCCCAAGATGCGTCACACACTCATGGTCATGTTTGGAGAGTACTGTGGGGACACAAGAGATAAAAACCTCATAGTCACGTTTGGAGAATATTCTGGCAACATGAGGTAAAACACTCCAGGTGATGTGTGTGGAATATAGTAGTGACACAGGAGATACAATGCTCATCATCATGTTTAAAAAGTAACACAGGGAAAAATTAGAGATGAAGCACCCATGGTCATGTTTAGATAATATTGTGGTGACACAAAAGATATAATATGCTTGTGACAAAGTTTGGAAAGTACTATGAGAACACAAGAAAGAAAATCCATGTGGAAGTGACATTTAACCTGACAGAAAAGCATCTTCAGCTTGTATGGAAGCACTGCATATAACAGTATCTAACAAGTATGCCCGGACATATTCATATGTAAGTAAAAAAAACTCTGAACAGGAACATTATTAATGTAACAGACTATGAGTAGCTTATGGAAACATGAATACCAACACGGAAAAGGAATACATACTTACACGCAGGTACATACACACACACACACACTCACACGTAGAAGGAATATCCACTTACGCTTTCATTCTGAAAGGGATTGAGGAAGTTTCCACCCATCTCGCCGTCATCCCGAGGGGTTCCAGGCTGGTTGCTCATGCTCATGTTGCCAGGCGAGTTCTGTTTAGGCATGGGAAACAGTTTGAGCCAGAGAATCATGGGAAATGTAGGTCAGCTGGAACTGGACATCAGCAGACAGTGACAGCTATGAAGAATGGTCATCAAGGAGACAGACCTACATCTAAGCCAACTGCATAGATTTTATCAATAGATATTGATACTGGGCAATGAATAAGAGAATAAGAAGGGCTACGCTTTTTTTGTGAAACGCTGCAATTCTTTAAGGGTTTGTGCCGACTTACAGGGAAGTGAAACGTTTGTGTATTCATCTGGCGGTCTGGTGAAACTGCAATATGTAAGATATTTCCCCTGAAATACACATTATTATGTGCCTTTTTTCTGTCAGATCCCTCCGTTGCTGTGGGAGCGGCCCGTTCTTTGATAATGAGTGCCGGGGAGGCTTTGAAGTTACCCTGCGCTCCCCTGAGGGACAACGCGAGGCCAAGACAATAATTCATCTCCTCCGAAAATGAGCAAGGAGACGGACGGCTGCCTGCTCCTTTGCTCAGCGCGTAACAGAAGATGAAGGTGCTCGCCTATAGTTTGCCTATACAGATCAATGCATCTGGATCATATTATCCTGGTGAAATGTGTGTTAAAATGTAAAACTCCGTTTTAACATGGAGAGTGTGGAGGGTCTGTAATTCAAGGGAGAAAAACTCAATTTCTTGAGGGTCTTGTGTATGCTAGCTGTTGTGCCAACCATTTCCCCCTGACATGAGTAGTCCGGCTGCTTAATTAACATGTGCACATGTGCTCTAGCGACACTCTTAACATAATATATACTACAATCTCTCCAACATCTCAAGATGCGATGAGTCATTTACAAAACTGAAAAAAAATTGGAGCTAATTGAGCAGTTAAGAGAAGTGATTACTGCTAAAAGCAGCATACAGCACAATGCTCCTCTGGGAACTGTGTCCCACCCCTGCAGTGATTCAATCAGCTGCTTGAGGGCACAGTTAGGACCCAGCGGGCTTGGAGGCCAGGGCGGATGGCTGACAGTATAGAATCAGTGTGTACACACACACACACATACACACTGGGGATCAGTGTTAATGGACACTAGGAGTTGGTGTGAGTAGACAATAGGGATCAATGCAAATGTACAGCTGGGATCAGCGTGAATTTACACTAGGGAACAGTGAGACTGGTCAAAGGGAATCAATAAATCAATTCATAATCATTCAATCACAGTTTTGAGTTTTATTTCAAATGATAGCATCAGCATGTAAAGAAATATAGGGGGCAGTGATACCAGTTTGTAGTGCCTGTCCGTCTCCTGTGTGTCTGCACAGGTGGCTCTGGTGTCAGTCCATACAGACACACAGGACACAGTGGTATTAGACTCTTCAGAAAGGGGAAATTGGCAGCAAAGGTATTCCTCTGATCAGAGAGAGGACAGCGGTAAGGTCTGCCCAGACAGTGAGGGGATAGCGGTATCGGTCTGTACAGACAGACCGCAGACGAGGGGACACCGTCAGGACACAGTGGGGTCTGGGTGAGAGGCGCGGGCGGCAGACAGCAGACGCTGTCTGTCATTGGCTCAGCCCTCTCCCTCTGTCCAATCGCAGTCCCCTGCCAGCAGACAGCTGTGTGCTGTTTACACAGTAGCCACGCACGCTGGGCTAAGAGGCTATTCTTAGAAGCAAAGATCCTTCAAGGTTGAGCTGGCAGGTAATACGGGTTTGCCGACTGGGAACGTTGTCATATGAAGAGCTAGCTTCATCATTCCGAGTCTGTGATGAAAAGAAGCTCAAAGCAGTCCAGTTGACATGGTAAGGAGAGCACAGGGGCCCAGCTGTGCTGTCAAGCGCTTTGCTTTGCTGCTTATCAAATACCAATCGTATACGACAATTTACCTTTACTTTTAAAACAATCTGAACAGCACATGCTGATGTGCCATTTCTGTTGCAATCAGTTACTGTGATTACCATGCAGTAACTGTAAGTCCGCAGTGTTTACAGTTTCTCGAGAGGGCCCACAAGTGTATTTACTAACACTTCCATGTGGTGTTCTCCGTGATTTTATACGTACGTACACATTTCTATCCAAATCAAATCAGGCGAATGGGTCTCACCTTAGGGAGGCTGTCCATATCACCCGACCCTGGTGAGAAAAACAATGCTGAATGAGACTCTGAAATCGAGGTCCAAAATTTAAACACAGATTATCTTTTTATGACAAGTACTGCACATCATTAATTAGCCTGGTCCTACAAGCTGCTCAACTGGAGATGTTCTGATTTAAATGGGATGCATAGAGAGAGTGTAGTGTGCTGTGCGCAACTCAGAGTCTGTCAACAGCACACATTTACACTGGAACCAGCGTTGTGTTGGTATTAGTGTTATGCTAGCATGCATTTCACTGACAAAATACATGGTATCCTCAGTGTAAACAGGGCAAAAGTGAAAAATGGACTCTTTTCCTCATTACTCTATGCCTGATGGAACACAAAGCTCAAAAACATGCTCAATGAGTGAATGTTATATTTATAGATACAGAATTTGCTACTGAAAATATGCATGCACAGCTGTGAATGCCCAAAAGAGGGCGCCAAAGCACCACTAAGGTCAGCAAATTCATCCTACATGCTAAGCCCAACACAGGAAAGACCAAAACAATGACCATGAACTGGGATGTTGTTTGGAATTGAGAACGATGGGTCCATCGTGTGTGAGAAAGACTGAGATAAATATGAGACAAACAGTTTGTCCTCACTCTGATCAGGTCCACTCACATAAGAGCTAAATTAGTTTTTGCTGTCATTTGTGACCGAAGGGAAATATTGTGACGTGGCCGTCATTCTCGCCTCTCATTAGTGTACATAACACCACCTTTGCAGATTGTCAGGCGCTATTTTCAGAGACAGTTTTACACACCCTGGTGCTTTCCAGAGCCAGTCTGACACCATCCATAAGTGCTTATGGTTTAATAGCACTGCAGTGATGTCCCTCGGTAGATAAGAGAAAAGCGCTTCAACTACCCAGTTCATCAGATGACTCAGATGGCCCACTGGCCTCCCCCGCACGAACGACACACTGAACTGATTCACGCCCGCTGGGACCGGAGTCCTGCTGGCTGCGCTCCTCACGATCCTGCGCGGCGCGCGGCAGGGTGCCGGGCAGACGATGCGCGCTCGCCTGTGTCGGGACTTTCTGCTGTATCGATCGGGTTTTCACACTTCCTTCCGGGACACCCCCCTCGCCCAGTTTCTGCCCCGGTGTCTTACCTAGCGACCCGTTCATGTGGTGCGGCTCCATTCCCGGCATACCCCCCATGGGGCCGTCCGCTCCCGGGCCCATCGGGAACTGCGGGACAAGCACACGAACAAGGGGGAGTGAGGGTCAGTTGTAGCAGCTGTAGCAGGGGATGCTGGGATAGGGTACACAGACAATCATAGACACACACACACACAAACAACACACAATCTCATAAAAGCATGCCCACGAACACACACACACAAACACAAACATACACATACACACAAACATACACACACACACACACAAAGCATACCCACACACATACAAACATACACACACACATAAAGCATGCCCACACACAGACACACACACACAAAAGCATGCCCACAAACACACAGACACAGACACACACAAAGCATGCCCACAAACACACACACACACACATGCACACACACACACACAAAAGCGTGCCCACACACACACGCACAAGTCCCCGTGTTCTCCTGCCCAAAGGCTGGTGGGCAGGATGGACAGAGTGACGGCCAAATTCGGATTCGCCGCCTCCCCCGCGTGCTAACTCTCGCAAACAAATCCTATTATGAAAAACTCTGATGCCACCCCGCTGCCAGCTCCTACAGCGGGAGATTACCGCTCCACCCCCCCCCACCCCCCGCTACCCTCCACCAAATTATTCCGCTGAAATACGTGCGCCGTGTCCATCTCTTTTTAGCTGCAGAGTTCGAGGTTTCTCCCCCTCCCCCGTGCCAACGTGGGCCCCAGAGAACCCCGCCGATTAAAAAAAAAAGCAAAAAAAAAAAAACGACCAAACAGGAAATGTGCCCGGCCGCGTCTTAGTCACCGCGGCTGAGTCAGACAGAGCCCAGCAGAGGTCAGTGTGAACTCTGTCCCGGAGCAGAGTGGCCCCTGTGAGTCAGCCGCTAACGGTAAATCACACCTGGGATCGGGGAAGTGGACCGGCGTTCCTCGGAGCGCCGCACAGCTGCGAGCCCATGTGCATCCCCTACCAGAGGAGGCCACGCAGAAACCGCACCTCCGGACTGCATCAGGATCAGCGGTCGCGATTTAAGGGCAAACCGATATGCGCAGAACGAGCAGGTTTATCTGTCCGTCTGGCGCGTTGATTCTCTGCTTGAGTGCAACATCTCCACTCTGCAACCTCCCTTTGAAGTCTGCGTTGAAAGTACAGAGACTGAAACAACCAGGTTTCTTACGTTTGACCGGTTCCCTCCTGGAGGCACTGCGTTGATCACAGTGTACATGTTTTCACCAGAGTTAGTGGAGTCTGAAATGAAGGAGAGGTACATTTTTTCAATTAAAAATCTCACTGTTACAATATGGTGAATACTCCCTATAAGAGCCTATCACTTAATCTACAGCAAATAAATAAAGAGGGCAGCTAGAGACTGTTCACATGTTGTCTGTTTATCTAACTGAAGACTGAAACTTTTTTAACACCTTTTTTGAAAATGAAACCCATGAAAAGTGTTTGGCTGGACATTCTAAGCAGAAACAAAGTAAGTCTCTGACTGATATTGTTAATGATCCATTATTGATAAATGTCTTACGTGGCCAACCAAACACTTTCCCCGAGTTTCCCTAGTTCCCTCCTCCTGGCCTGTAGAACTATTACGCATCTGAAATGCACATTAACCTACCTGCTGGGCTGGGCATTATGGGAGTTCCTGGGGGGCCCCCTCCTCCGGGTGGACCCTGGAGAAAAAGGTAATGCCGTGTGAGATTTAGGCCGATAGCACAGAATAAAAACAGGCAAGCACAGGCCGGCACAGGAAACACAGGCCACTTCCTGGCAGGGGCCTGCCCTTCAGTGCCAATGACGACAAGACTTGGCAGTAGCATCAAAAAGGCTGCAGACGCGGCGGAACAGAGCAAGGCTGACAGCCTTCGGGGCGAGTTTCATTAGAGGGAGCTGCCATCGCCGCCTCTCTGTCCCAGGGCGGTCAGCAAACCTGCATTCCTGCTCTGCCCAAGCGGGACGAGAGCACGCCCCCCCCCCCCCAAATCCTTCCCTCCGTCCCGTCCCTGAGATCCCAAATCAAATTAGAGCCGCTTTTCTGCTGAGCTGGCCAGAGCCTCCCGAGCAAAGCGCGCATCAGACCGATTTCAGTAAACAGTGCTGGAACAGGCCTCGGCTGAACACTTATGCACTAAGGGGGGGGTGAACTTCTGACAAGATCCTGGTATCCTGATGCCCATCTGTGCCACGGCTTCATTCACGCCCCGTCGAACATTTCACCAGTGCCTATCCACTGGAAATAAAAACAAGCCAGTATAGGAATGGTGCGTTGCCTTGCCAGGAATTCACTTTCAGAAAAAAAATGCTTCACTAAAAAGGTGGGAGGTTAAAATGGAGGTGCGTGGTTTGATGATGTCATCCTCAATGCGGCCCACCGTGCTGACAGACGATGAGTAAACAGCCACAGCACTCCGCACTCTTTGTTTCCCCGTTCCACGGTGGTCCCCCACACCCCCCGGGCCTTTCTGCTGCCATTTATGTTTTCCTGCCCGAGCCCCTTACACCTGTGTCACATTACATTACATTATTAGCATTAAGGGAATGCTCTTACCCAGAGAGACTTACATAGGTTACAGTTTTTGACATGCTACCCATTTACACAGCTGGACGTTGACTGAGGGTTAAGTACCTTGCTCGAGCGAGGAATCGAACCGGCAGCCTTTCGGTTACGAGTCCTGCTCCTTACCACTGTGCTACACCGCCACCCCTGTGTGAAATGTTAAACGCCGCCCCTTCAGGGTAATCTGTAGCGAACGGATGGCATCTGCACTAATAAGGAGCCAAGTGTGTGCTGAAAGAGACAGGGGAAGAGTGTGTGTGTGTGTGTGTGTGTGTGTGTGTGTGTGTGTGTGTGTGTGTGTGTGTGTCTGTGGGGGAGGGGGCAGAGCGGCAACCGTCAGATGCTCAGTCCTTGGCCCCTGCGGACAGAGGTGTCCTTCCCACATCCCCCAACATCTGGCCAGCTGTTCCTCGTGCATGAATTAAGGATGCAGCTCAGCCGGCACCTACCACATAACTCCCCGGAGACGCTGAGGAGTACGGGATCTGGAGAAGGAGGGGGAGGAAGGGAGCAGAATACAGAGAGGAGGATGGGAGAGAGCGAGGGAGAGGGCGAGAGAGAGAGACGGGGGGGCGAGAAGGGGTGGGGGATACAGAGGCAGCAGAGGAAAGGGAAGGAGAGAGCGGAGTACAGAGAATCAGGAATGAGAGGGAGAGCATGGGATTGGGAGAGGGAGAGAGAGAGAGAGAGAGAGAGAGAGAGAGAGAGAGAGAGAGAGAGAGAAGAGTCAACAAAACACAAAATATAATATAAGGTAGAAATCATTGTTACAACATCCATGTATATTTCTGTTCTTGCTAATATCAGCTGCATGAGATGAATGAGCTCGGACCAGTAGCCGTTGACAGCACTTGGTACACCCATCATAGCTCATGTAAAACTCCTAACCAAGCACTGATGCTTTGAAAGAGTTATTGTGTCAGCTGACCTTAACTGGAGCCAGCAGACTGAGAGACCTATTCATTGCTGGTACAAAGGTAGTGAGATTAGCTTTATTTTGAGTCATGTCTTTTCAACACTGACATCATCTATAGCGTTGAGACATCATTAGAATGGGTGATGGCGATGTAAAGAAACAGAATCTGAAATTTAGCATTTAGTTTTTAACATGCTTTGGTGTTTATTACAGTCAAAGCCTGGACAATCACTCAATAATTCAAAAATAGTGAATGATGAAGGTGAATGGACCAAAAAACCGGATCTTTCTGTATGGGATGCCCATATCATAGACACAACATATGCACAGCACCAGCATGAATTTGAAAGTGTATCATATTAGTTGCCCTATAGGCTGTAGTTGTACAAATCTGATAGTACTGTGTCCTTGCAGACCTTGCTCTCAGCTGAGAACTGTCTCATTGTGGAACTGTACACATCCTGTCCCCGTACTGTCGCTATACTTACTGTATGCACTTTTGTAAGTCGCTTTGGATAAAAGCGTCTGCTAAATAAATAAATGTAAATGTAAATGTAAATGAATTAAAAATGTTCAACTTTCTGTGCAGTGCTACAGCTGGGAGTCCAGGGCAGTGCATTTTTGCAGTCTAGTCGAGGTGATTATTTATAGACAGATGTTATCGCCAGAGAGAGCAGTTCGGCGGCAACTGCGGTAAGTACACCCTGCTTACGTCACACACACTTCCATATTTGGGGTGGCTTACCGAGTTGGCATTGGGAGGGTTTGGCCAGGGTCTGCCTCCGGGACCCCTGGAGAGAGAAATTAAAGAGGAGGTTAATGTTTGAAACAGTCCCACTCACGTTTCCCCTGCCAGCAAGGGGAGAGACGGCACAATGTCAAACACAGAAACATTCTGTCTGTTTAGTTCGTCATCCTCTCAGCCTACAACAGGGACAACAACAGTCATGTTAAAAACCACCGTCTTAAAACAGAAGATTACATGAAATACCCTCATCCTCCTATGTGTACACACGCACACACACGTACACCATGCACACACACACACACCCACACACACACACATGCACACACGCATGCACACACACACATAGTACTTACATGTTCATTCCAGGCATTCCAGGACCCCCTAAAGCATTGATTGGGGGTCTCATTCCACCTCCATAGCCCTGTAATAGTAGGGGTAAGGTCATGAGTGGGTGGCAGTGTAGTACGCTGGTTAAGGAACAGGCCATGTAACCTAAAGGCTCCTGGTTCACTTTCCAGACACAGAACTGCAAATTTGATTCAGTAGATATCCAGCTGTTTCTATAGAGATTCCTCCACATGAGGAAGTCTGCTAAACAAATGAAATGGTGAAACAGTAGAGATGAATACAATTCAGAAAATTCCCCACCTTTTGATGGGTCATTTTTAGGAGCAAGAGAACAATGTCCGTCACATTACAATGGAAAGTGAACCAGGAAAGGTGGCTGTTTTACAGGAAGCTCTAAAACTGTTTGTTTGCTTCACATGACTTCCTTTTCCAGCGTTCCCGTCAGCCAATCACATACCTGTGGCCCAAGTGGGACCATCCCCCTTGGGGGAGTCATCCGCTGCATAGCCCCGCCCATGCCTGGATGTCCTGGCAGGAAAAAACAAAAAAAAAGAGGCATAGATAGATGTCAAGAAACATTCAAAACTATCCACAGCTTCACAGCATATATTCACAAACACTGTGTGTCCAGAACATAAAGGTATACAACACATTTGTGTCACATTGTTCAATAGTGACAGTCCTCTTACATTAGATGACTGTGCACAATCCTAAAAAAACAATAACATCTGTGTACACACAACATACATCCAACACATCTTTGACACAGAAAGGTCCCGCTCTACTATGTAGAGGAACGGTAGTCCTGTCATGTTACATGACTTAATAACATCTGTGTACACACAACATACATCCAACACATCTTTGACACAGAAAGGTCCCGCTCTACTATGTAGAGGAACGGTAGTCCTGTCATGTTACATGACTGCGCACAAACCTTGCTGCCTTGAGGGGTCCATTCCGCTGGGCAGTAAGGGCTGGTTTCCTGGGACTCCACCCAGCGCCTGCACGGGTGAGAGACAGCTCAGGGGGGGTGTGTACAGGGCTACATCTACTGCCTGAGCCAATGACAGAGCCACAGGCGCTGCAGCTGGCTGGCCTAGCACGTTACATCACAAAAAAACAGGGCACAGGCTTCCAACACGAGCCAATTAACGCCTTCCCTAAAGGAGTCTGCGGCTTCGGCTCAGCCGTGGAGGAATTGTGGGTATTCTTGCGATACCACTGACTGTGAAACAGCTAAAACCAATCGCTGCACAAACATTTGTGTGTGTCTCTAGGGCTTTCATGGTGAACAGGAAACAGAAAGATATAGTACAGACCAGGACAATCAAGGCAATACAAGGCATATGCGTCAAGGCATACTAAACATCAGAGAGACATCAATTTTGGGAGCAGGGTCCAGTTTGACATACAATTGTCTAAATATGCATGGTTAACAGAAAGGAAACCTAACATTTTAAAAAAGTTTTAAGGTTTCAAAGTTATATCAAGTACATGCGGCAACGCAAAACTCAGCGTTCTACTTTCATTTCAAAGTAAATGTGAAACAGGGTCACTCTGTCTGTAAAACTGAACAAGAACTACACTTCCCAAGAGAAACTGGGAGGCACACCATGGCCTGTACCTGATTAGGTATTCTGAGGGGAGGTCTGGGGCCGCCAGGGTAACGGGGAGACATGAAAGGCTGTGGAGACAAAACAAGACACGTGGTCGTCTTGGTTAAATGCCTGTTTCACATGAAATGACCCCTCTTTCTGTGTTCAAAGGGAATGCATTTTTCTGCAAATTGCAATTTGCAATTTCTGCAAAATTCATTTTTTTTTGTCCCCACAGTAATATGCCCAACACTTATGATACAAACCCATCCATATATCTTCTAGTTATCCACACAGTGGTCACTGTACAATTTCACTCCAAACACACTGTGAAGGTAAAACATTGACCAAGGAAAAGAGGAACACCTAAGAATGAAATTCATGCCCCCCCTGGATGGAGGCGCCCAGACTGTAAACCCACTTCCCCTGAGTAGAAAAGGATTTAAGCAAGCATTACATTTTTCCAGTACAAAGCATCACCAGTTATGCGGTCACTGAAATTAATGGAAATTGTGAAAAAACTGAAAAAAATACACCCTTCTCAAAATTAAAAGCAAAAACGCACTGTGGTTTGACAGAATAAAACCCGAAAGCTATAACGGCCCCATATGTTAGCCGTCTTAGTACTGTGGGTACCAATAAACAACGACCAAAACCAGTTAAAACATTCAAGAAACAAAGGACTCTGTGCCGAACCATGCTGTTTTTTGAACTGGGTGGGCAAGTCAACATCTCTTCTGAACTCCACCATACCCTGAAGTTAACACGCTGACGTCCAACGTTTCAGCCATTGAACTACTGCAATTCAAATCCCCAAACCACAGAGGGTGCCCCTTTGCAACTTCCCATGAAGACAAGAACCCACTGAACATGTGACAGGTTTATTTGTGCTTACATGCATCAAAAGCACTTGTGACAAGCTCTCTCCTCTTCCGTCGTTGGTCACGCAGATGTGCTGAAAGTTGAGTAGGTGGCCTTACCCTAAACCCACATCTTCTTTCCCAGCCCCTGTTTCTACCTGCCCCCTACCCCAAAGCTGAGAGGACACCACATTTTTACTGAATATCTCTGCCTCTCATATCTCCCTCTCTCAGTACAGACACAAGCAGCAACGTGCGCGCACACACACACACACACGCACTCATACACACACTTCAGTACGACAGCACACTTTCACACCCATGGAGGAAAACAGGATATAAGAACATAAGATAAAAAATAAAGATAAATAAAGAGACTCTGAGCCAACTGTTGTTATAACTGAACATTACCCATCAACCCAAGCCTGGAAAACACACATAAGCACACACAGAAAGAACCACCACAACTCATTACTGAAGTCTGTATAAGACATGTTAAGATGCGTGAAAAACAAGAGAACTGGCAGGCCTGTAACATGACCAGGCCCAATGAGTGTGGAGACCATGTATGTATATGCCTCCTTCCTCGTAACCTCAGTATATTTGTACAGTACGAACACTACGAGTCTGCATGAATAAACCTGTTTCCGAAAAATGAAGCATAAATCGTAAATCGTGTCATTAAAAAAAAGGCAACCGTGCCACACTCCTAATGCTAGGGAGGGTCGGTGGGGCTGGATGTGGGCGGGGACTGGGAGGCAGGGGGGCGGGGTCTCCAAGACAAACCCCTCTGTTATTGTGCTCAGTATTACCTGCGTGTGAGGGCCCATCATGGGGTGGCTGGGGTTGTGAGGTGGAGGCTGTGCGTGGGGTGATGGCAGTGAACCGGGTGCTCCCTATGGAGAGAAGAGGAGATCCATATGTTACACAGGCACCACTAGCGGCCCCCTTCCCGGGGACAGAGAGAGGAAGAGGAGGAGCCCCTCAGGTGGTTTGGGGTACTTGAGGGACGAGAGCAACTGTGGTTGGGGTTGGGGGTCGGGGGTCTTGGGGGGCATTTAGGCTCAGGCCCTCCTAGTGGAAAATGACTTTGCTTCCCTGGGTCGCCGGGATTTCTGTTCTTACTGGTTTATTTCTTCAAAAAAGCTCTGCTTCTCTACACTATCAAACTGAAGTTTTTGAGCAGGTGGTTTGGGACTCCAGAGGTGGGGTGTGGAATACTACACAATGAAAGCGTTTGGTCCGTGAGCTAAGAAAGAATACACAGCTCAAAACTAGGGTACTGCATATAGCCTGCTCAACACTTTTGCAGTTTTTCGCTTCTCGGAATAAAAGCACAAACTTTTCACCGGCAAACAGAAAGGTCACGGCATTATTCCATCACTGCACATGACCGCAACCCAAAGGTCAGCCCATTACCTCATGGACGCGTGTGACCGACAGTGCAAAGGTCACGCCATTACCTCATGACCACACGTGACCACAACACATCAACGCACTGATTATGTAACGGATTCACCACAGCGATTCCCGTCAATGAACGGGCCAGAGATTTCCAAAAGGGTAACAGAACTCCGCCCTGGAGGGTTTCTGTTTGCTCACTGATATACTAAGTCATGGAAAGACTGAATCACTGTTTCTGCTTCACGATAATGAGAAATACGGCCACTGCATGTTTAAACAAATGACACAACTCCGCACACAGGTTCCCCGCCTTGGTTTAAAGCGGTAAGGATCACACCGAAAACCCCAGAGAGAATGTCCCTCTCCGTTTCATTGTGTGAACAGCCTCTTGTTCATCAAAGCCGAGCAGAGAGAGAGTGGCACCCGGCAACACCCGCTCTGCACAGGAGCAGAGAAGGGCCACGCGGTGCACAGAGGGGGCAGCTTTGAACGGGAACAGACGTGTGTCAAGCTGCCACAGAGGTTTAATCTGAGCTCTGTGTGTGTGTGCGCGTGTGTGTGTGTGTGTGCGTGTGTGTGTGTGTGCGTGTGTGTGTGCGCGTGTGTGTGTGTGTGTGTGTGTGTGTGTGTGTGTGTGCGTGTGTGAGTGTGTGCCCGGCTGTCCTGCTAGCCTCTCGCATCACTGGATTGCCACGGCCTCCAGTACACAGGTCAAACAGATGCCTCCGCCCAGAGCTGGGCTTGCTACCAGAAGGTTGCAGATGCAATTCTGAGGTGGGGCGCTGCCGTTTCACGCTTTAAACATGGTACTCAGCCCCGAATTGCTCCGCTTAATATCCAGCTGCATAAATGGATAAGGTAAAAAATGTATGCTGTGTAATTCTCTCTGGATAAGGGTGTCTGCTAGGCAAATAAATAATGGGGTAAACAAGACAGACTTCGGGCTCCAGCTGCCGGTCAGAAGCTGCAGCCACAGTTAATGTGCTTTTAGACTATTTTTAGCCTTTGGCGTCAACAAGGAGTGTTCCAAAAGCTGGGGAGCAGGAGTGATGCGTGACTAGGGAACCATGGCATCTAGAGCAGGAGCGTGCTATAGCTGGATCCTCCTGTCCCTCCCCTTCCCTGGCTTTTTAGCAGTGGGCACTCAGGCTGTGTTCATTCATGACATGCCGGTTCGGGACAGCGAGGACCAGGCTCAGCCGCAAGCCTCCCCCGGATGCCGTCCTCTTGCGCCGCTCCGTCCCGTGACCCACCGCGGAGCAATTGGTTAATTAGAAAGAGGGCGGGAAGGCCAAACTCATTAGTCCGGCTGCATAATTTATCAGCAGGGCGGTAGTGGACTTCACAGAGGAGAGCGCCCGGTGACCCTGACACTCATCCCTCGGCAAGTAGGACGACAGGGGACCCCGTCAGCTTAATCACCGCGGTGAACAGACGAGCTGCCGGGCCACCAGTACCTCAGCGCAAGCAACAAAAGGCGGGCCCTCGTCCAACCCAAAGATGAGGATGCAGGAGATCTTCCTCGTGCTCCCTGACAGACCCGTCTTACCATAAGCTCAGCCCTGGCAGCCCCTTTCATCACCAGCCAAGGAGGCAAATAAATAATATACTAAAGCTGACTCATTTATCACTGTAGAAAAAAAGCAAAGCAAAAAAAAAAAAGCACAAAGGCATCTTGCGTGGATTGGAGACAGGAAGAAGACAAGGAATCAATCAGCATATAGGTTCTTTGGAAAAAAATCCCACACACAACAAAAACCCCCAAAACTACAGAAACTGTGTAAATCTCATTGCCCTTGGCTGTAAACAATTAATCAAAGTGTGAATCCCAATCTGTAGAGTTCTCCCTGGGACAGAAAAAAAAACAACTGCATGAGACTGTAGTCATCCCACACCAACACAAAAGCATCAACCGTATCCAAATCTGAACATCCACCCTCATTCTGACAGGATACTTTAATCCTTCCTATGGATCAGATTTGTTGAGATCTAAAACTGGCTGAAATTCATTTGCACGCCCCAGATCTTCAAAACTAAAATCCTAAATCCCCTTTGCACAAACATTAAACTATGCTACACAACAAGCATGTAGCCGCTAGCTGGTAACGAGCTTTCTAAAAGTTCTTGAAAAGTTGAATTTAGATGCATTAGCTGTGCACCTTTTACAAGAACACCTGCCTGTTGGATATACAGCAGGGGGTTGCCAGACAATCAACTGTCTGAGTTACTGTGTGTTGTGACACCCGATGCACCATTAATCTAAATTAAACATTTTTTTTTAGTGTGGTGGCACATTACTGTACTACATAGATTCAGGCTGTAGTACAGTTGTAGCACAACTGTATTTTATGTCTAGCAAACAAACACACAATATGAAAACAAAGCATGACCATTATCTAAAGATCGCATTCAATTTAGCCAATTCTTAATACTGTCTTGGCACATTTGTTGACAGGAAAAAATTACTATGAATTGACTGAGTGAAAACGTCACGCATACAAGTTATTGAATGACATTGTGTTATGTACCCACATTTAAAAATTTAAGAAAATTCTTTTCAGTCTCTAATCAGTTGCCAGTAATACATCTGGTAAGCATTTTCTGTCAAACTGGATCATTCTTGGCACTATGTAGTGATTTTCATTTTAGGGACATATCAGTGTCCTGTCATTTCAACGTTTAGCCACTGAACACTGGAAACAAAGTCCACAGCATACAGAAGATCAAACTGTGAATGCAATAGCTGTTAAAGAGTTTTGATCTGGCAGTGTCTCCTTTGAAGGTAGAAGCACCCACAATCTGCAAGCTGAAGGAAGTAGCCTTACCAGGGAGACTGAGGTCACTATGATACAGGAAGGCGTGGGTGGGGGCTCCATGTTTGAGAATAAACATCGAGTTAATTTGTTACTGAATGAGGGTGCTGTAAAGGCAATGGCTGCCGGTTATTGGGACTTCAGTATTTCACACCATTTTTGCATTTGTGCCTTTTACATTCACTCAGGTATCAAAACTGGCTATGACTCAAAGGCCTTTAAACTGTTTGCTAGATTGACACATTTATGGAGGCATGAGTATTCTGATATTTGGAAAACTGGAGGTGTAATGAGTGTGTGTGTGTGTGTGTTTGTGTATTTGTGTATTTGTGTGTATATATGCGGGTGTGTGTGAGTTGGAAAAATCTCTCAGATAATGATAATCAGTGCTCTTTCACACAAGCGAAGACATACACACAAATGACAACATATACAGACATATAAACCCACACACAGGCACAAAAGCATGAAGGCACAAACACACAAACACACATCCACACACATACACACACACACGCACGCACACACACGCACATGCATCCAAACACACACGCACACACGCACGCGCGCACACGCACGCACGCACGCACACGCGCACACGCACACACACACACACACACACACACACACACACACACACACACGCGCAAACGCGCACAGGCACACTGTGTGTTCCAGCTCTGCTCCCTGGGAGCGCTCGCGTGCATTGCGAAGTTCGCCTCTCATAATCTACATCAGCACGATGCCGTCTACTCCCACAGCTCCCTCCCGCTCCCTCCCCTCTCCCTTTCCATTCGGGAGCCTCCGACCGTCCAACTGGCTCAAAATAGAACAGAGCGAGCGCACACGTACGGAGGGAGGGAGGGAGGGAGGGAAACACTGAGCACGCTCCTGCATGAGCAAGAAACGGCACCGAGAAACGATGAAACGAGAAAAGATGCTCTTTTCTGTCCATTGAGCGTTCACTTTCATCAGCATCGCTTGCTCCAGATCGCACGTGTCGAACTGCACAGAACCGCGCAGTACGTCTCTCCCCTGATCATTAAACTTAAAGGTGATGGCTGCACAGAATGGCAAAGAACGGAACTGCATGCCAATGGAGACCGTACTGCTGTGCTGTTATAAATATGTGCGTTAAACGCATTGTGTTCACTTTGCACCCAGCTGAATTTGCGAGTTGGGTGTGAGAACCAGTTCTATGTAGGCTCTCACTCTTTCTGAAAGCCATTCGCATAGGATCGTGTGAAAAATGTAACAGGCTCACTCAATAGCTCCTTCATATGGGCATTCAGTGATTCTTGAACTACCGAGCAGTGTAACAGGCCTTCCCACAAGTCTTACTGATGCTGAGATCAGATGCATAGAGATTACCCTGCATACTGTATCGCAAGACAAACATTCAACAGTTCCATAGTTACCGGCTGCTGATCTCTTTGGTCAGGTTTCTGTTGGCTTTATGGCAGCCCTCCAATAATTATGCTCACTCTCAGCTTCTTGCTGGTCTTGTAGCTGCCTTTCAATTATTTAAGATTCAAGAACTCCGAACGGTTTTTCAGATTGCAGCCCTAACCCCCACTACTAAAAGGCCACCTTGAGCAGCATTCAGCGTTCTTCATCAGGCTGCCCTGTCACACTGGATAACAAGCCAGGGCCATCGCTAGACTGCACAACCCCTGATGTCTCAGCTCAAGCCACTGTGGCACAGAAGGCCCCCACCCTCTGTCCGACATCCTAAGGGTTCATTTTCAGGGGTGTTATTTATTTGCGGTAGGTTGGCCTTTCTCAGCCACAGGACAGTAACCAATCATAAACCCTGAATTGTATACAACTGCGGAGTGTGGGAGAATAAACCATTCCGCCTGATCCTTTCCAGATGGAGATGATTTGACGCATTACATCAGCAAAGCAGTATAGGCAATTGCAACAAATGGTTGCCATTCAGTTCTCCAGCCAGCAGGAGGCACTGCAGCCAGCAGATGGAAACTAGACAATGCAGGTGTTCAAATAAAGATGAATAAGAATAGTTCTTCCTTCAACAAATCAAATTTAGCATAGTCAGAGACAGAAAAATCAATAAAATATAGTATGAATCTGTACAGTGGTACAAAAATGTTGGCATTAGTTATATCTGTTACAGTTCATAGGACTTCAATGCAATAGAATATCACCAATAACCTAAACTTGAGGGTGTGTATGGTATAATCAATGCCGGAGGTGACAGCAGAAAATAAAATGCCCAGTTGTCATTTGGAAAGGATACAGGAAATTGATCTGCCTGATATGATGAAATCAGAGGGCTGCTATCATACACACATCATTTATGCTAACACTTAATGTAGTCAACAGTCACGGTACAGTGGGAACTGGAGATTACGAAACTGCAGAGTGTCATGCATCAAGATATTATGAGGTAAAATCAAAACTTCAACAAGTCATTAAAACAGGAGGAACCACCTTTAAATTAGCTGGGACAGATACTGCAGTTTACCTTAAAAACTCCTGTGAATGTGTTAATCTTTGAGCAGAGAGTTCATTCTCAGCAAGACTATGACTAGGGCAGTGGTAGGGGAGATGATATTTCCTGTCTGTTTGCCTCAAGGTATTGATCATTACAGCAGACATTTCCATCTTTGTCTGGATATCTGTCAGTCAAGTCAGCAGAGCCAGGCAGAGCGCCACCCAATTCAAGAGCTTAAGGGTTATGCAGAAAGTACAACACAAACCTACAATCTGGAAGAAGGGGTTTAAGAAACTCACTCTAATGCTCGAAGACCAATGAACCGTGTGGCTGAATTTAGCAGCCCAGTGAGAGAGTGGTTTAGGAGCTGGGCTTCCAATCCCAGGTGAATCACTTTTGTTGGAAATCTGAGCAAGGTTCTTACCTTTAAATATATGTAATACAAGTCAAACTGAATAGAGGCATCTGCTACAGAAATAATGTAAAGTTAAAAGCCTAAAGATAAAAGTAATTCATCTTAGGTATGCCCAACCACTAGGGGGCAATGTCACATGAATTTTGGTGTTCACCTCCGTGACAACCTCCTCTCAATAATTTGCCTTTTTCCTTTTCTTTCTGAATAAAAGTTAAATTCAGAGTCACTGCAAAACAAAAGAAACCTGCTGGACAAGAACAGGGATTGCATTACACCTTGAAAATTATGGACCGGGCAGGATGGAAGGGAGGGGGTCCGCTGTGTGGGAAATGCGACTGGAAGAAATTATTCAGAACCTATGCACACATATTAATGCATGATGGTTTATTCTGGATTAACAAAAAACCTGTAAGGAGTCTCGCCAACAGTTATACAGCACAGCATAAAAACTGTGGAGTCTGTAAGCTTCCATCTTCTTCCTTTGGTGTGTATGTTCTCCATGCTTTGGACTGGACACACAGTAACAATATGAAATTTAATGGTGTCCCAATGGAAACAGCCACATGCCTTCTCAGTCTCAGGCAGACATGCACAAACATATTGTAAGACCAGTTTATTCTAAAGCATTCCATAGGTCAAAATAACGTCAACATACAGGATGGAGCAAGAGAAAGCTGGAGATGCACTCTCAGGCACCGCTGTGGCATTGCTGTTGTTTGGCATAATGATTGCAACCACTCAGACCGCTGGTTTTTGCCAGAATCTGACATCACTGCGGCAGCAGGCTCAGGACACAGCGCTGCACTTGCACTTGCATTTGCACTTGCATTTGTGGACGGTTCGAAGAAACGGCTCTGACGGCTTGCAGATACATGAGGCTGAGGCAGCGCAGGTGGCTATGAGCCAACCAGAGACGAGTTACTCAGGGACATGGATGAGCACCCCTCGAGGGGACGGATGTCAGAAGAGAGACCAGAGAGAGAGGGCTCTGAAGGATCTCAACCCCTTTGATCCCCTCCATTGAGAGTGAGAAGAAGAGGTCAAGAGCTGGAACAGAGGACTGAGACAGGGGGTGAAGGTCATTATATTACATTTGGATGGCTGTTCTCTCCTCAGACCAGAGTCTCTGCAGTCACAGACAGACACCTCCACTTGGCAAAACATGTCCAGGACGGGTGCACACATTGGTATACACTTAGTTATACCACAACCATACTGATGAAAATATTATTCTGGCTTATCTGTTGCAAGGTTAAGGTTGTAAAATATTACATCTTCCTTTACATACAATAACATCGCCTGGTTTATCGGGACTTAAAGCAACAGAGGCTGCATGGATGCCATGGCAGGCATGTGGTCTGGCGGGCAGGAGACCAGTCTTGTCGCCAGAAGGTCTTAGGCTCCCATTCTTGGTAAGGCACTGCTGTCTCTCAGCTTCTGAGCTGCTGTTCCAAACCTATATAAGCAATGGGACAACACAGCTTTTTCACAGAGCGGACCCCCCCCCCACCACCACCACCCCCCAAACACCCTGCTCCTCCCCCTGTACCACAGAAAGAGATACGCCTACCAGCGACACCTCCACCGTGGCCAAACCGTAGTCGGCGAAAAAGTGCGAAAACAAGGGGACGCGAGCTATTCTCTGAAACCACACGGGAGCCGGGGGAGAACAGACTGTCCCGGGCGATTCTGGTATGAACTCGATGACATAACACGCCTCACTGACTCCTAAAAAAAAAAAAAAAAAAAAAAAAAAAAGAGCCTCCGCTGAAGCATGAGAGGAGACGCTGTGCTCCAAGAAGGCGGGCCAGGCCAAGCCAGGCCGGGCAGAGGGGAGAAGGGCTTCCTGAGGTTCCGCTTGGACCAAGAGAGAGAGCGAGCGAGCGCGCCCGTAAATAATGCATAGCTGCTTTTATGCTTCAGTCGTGTGGTACCTTCTGGCTCTCGTGTTATTTGTTTGACCCGTCTGAGCAGCCCTTCCTGTCGCTCAGTTTGTGAAAGCACGGTTACACCTTCCGAAAGAGACCCTCTCCTGCAGCGGAACCCCCCGGGTCCCCTTTCAATTAAGCTAATGGACAGACAGGCCGACAGCTAATTAGCGGTACACCTCTATACGTGCGTGAGGCTTCCCTCTAAGTGCCGGTGCTGGGAGTTTTTTAGGTGTGAATCTGCACAGCGCCGCTGCCCAGGTCAGCGGAGAGACATGATCTCATGTGTCCAGCATCTCCGGACACAAAAACACAAAGAACAAAGCAATCTCGCCTGAGCCACTTACCGTAAATAATCTGATCGTCTTAAGTTATTAGCTTCATAGAGGATAGTGCTGGCTTTTCTCCCTGCCACTCCCCCCTCCAGGTGACCTGTGCAGTCTGTCTGTGTGACATTCTGTCCCCGTTCATCCAGCGAATTCCGGAACACCACAATCTGATACATTGTGCCTCCATAACTCAATTGAAGGACAAGATAACGCACAGGGAACTCTTTACGCAGATGCATGTTGCTCTTTGCAAATGGGCTCGGCGGGAACACGGTGCTACCCTGACTCGCTTCCCCCTCCTGCTCACTTCCTCGTGACACACGCTCAAAATCGGACATTTCTGTTACGCTAACCAAATGAGAGGGTTAAAAATACGACATGCTCGAGTTCCTGTACCAGGGCGAGTGGGTTGTTGTTCCTGGGGATTCTGGAGTGACTGTCAAAGGGCCTTGTGCGAAAGTATACGCTACCTTCAAATTCAATTCAGCACTGACGGGGAGCGCAGACCTAGTGAACTTAATGAATTAATTTCTGTGTGTTTCAAGGTGAGGCATGTGGAATCAACATGCCAGTGACCATGAACCCAGTCCCCCAACAGTGCCTCACTCTGGAACTGATATTTTCACCAGCAACACACTGCTACAAAAATCACACTCAGCAAACAGAAGATCTGACTATTAAGCTGAAATAAGTCCTCTTTCGAAACACTTCGGTAACCAGCTGAAAAACTGAGCCAGGCCCAAAGTCAATGCTTTTATTGTTTTTTTTTTCCTGTATAAAGATGAAATAAATAAATGATTCACAGCCACTTTCCTTTTAACTGTTACGACTGTGAGGTAATCTATGGCCTTGCAACGGACCCTCATCCTGTCCAGGAACTGTGCTTGAAAGCAAAGCTGCCACAGAGAGCAACCAGACCCTGGACGTAAACAAGGGTGGTGTTACACAAGGAACTTGCTGGTATCCTTCAGAATGACAGATTGATCCGTACTTCTAAAGCTATAATTATTCAATGAAATACTGTAAAACACCACACAGCACATGCCTAACACAAAAAATCCAACGACCATTCATACCTAATTCCTGGTATTGTATACAAATCCAAGGTGGACCTCATTCAATGAGACACATTAGTGAGTGAGGGTGTGTCATGGCTATGCTAACCGCCATAAATACACTCTGGTTCATCTGTAGGCACACTAACTACTCCTTATTCTCCATAACCTCCATCTGTCTTTCACATTTACACTCCCCATATCTCTCTACCATGATGGAAGCACATGTATTTGGGTGGTCTGAAACAACGTGTGTGCACTGACCTCACAAAGGCAAGGTAAAGCTGCCAGGGCAACAAACATCATTCATATTTAACAGCCATTAAGCGTCCTGCCCCAAAAATGCTGCATTCTCCTAACGCTAATGAAGAAAACCAGTGCCCTCTGCGAATATCGCCGGCTCACAGAACACAGTTTGATGCGCCCTTAATATTCATTTTATGGTCCTTTTTAACTTTCCTCTGTCTCTCTCGTTGAATACATGGATCCGAGGCAGTAGGAAGTTCGCTGGAATCACTTTGCCACCTGTGCTATGCCTGTATAAATGATGCTTTATATTCATAAGTCCCACAGGGATTAAACGGAATCACGGCTGCTGCCTACGGAGACGTTACATAAATATAAAAGCGTTAAATCCCACTTAGAAAGTTTTCGGGACTTCAAAGGAATATTTATCTGCTAATCCTTGTTAAAATTATACCGGAATCCAGACAAAAACTAACAGTGGATCAGTCAACAGAAACTACTGACCAAACTCAGGCAAAGACACCATCATCTGACAGTAAGAAAAGAACCCTCAGCCCTCAATAATCAATTACCGAACTCCAGGATGCATTAATGCTTTTAATTGGGAAGAGGATTCACTTGCAGCAGTGAAATTCAAGAGATAACATCTGGTTGAGTAAAAGTATATCTCCATGCCTTTCCACAAACATTCTATCAGTGACGATTTCCAGTTCAGTTGCTTACTGTTATTGTCATTTCAAAGTCATTGCTCTTACATAAGCTGGCCTCAGACACCAAGAAAAGGAGGAAGTAAAGCATCGATATCCTCCCAAAAGGTCCATGACCACCCCTACCACTGACCAAACAAGCTTTTCTCTGCAGCACTTCAGCCAATCCTGACCAATAAACACATGTAACAGCTGTGGTCAAGCGTATGAGACTGCCCATGTGTATTTATTTATCCTTATGAGTGCCTGCATGAGTGAGTAGGTAAGTGAATATGTATTGTCAGAGACTGAGTGCGTATGTGTGTGTCACTACCCAACTGAGTGTCTATGTACGTCAGAGTTTTGCAGGTGGTTTGTCCTATGTATACTAATGAAGCGTGTGTGCACGTGCGTGAGAGCATATGCTAATGTGGCGTGCATGCCCGTGCGTGTGTGCATATGCTAATGTGGCATGTGGTTGTGTCTCTGCGGGTGCAGCTCCACGGGCTGAGGTGGCCGTCCCAATCGCAATCGTGCCGTCCCGGGAGAAGCCGTCCGTGTTGGTTGTACCTGAAAGAATCCCGGGGGAACGGGTCCCACTGGCATCCCATCTCCTGGAGGGATGTTTCCGAGGACCGGGCTGGGAGCGGCGGCGGCACTCTGGGGGAAAACGAGGAAAACACCCACAGTGAGTCACATGGCAGAATACAGCACAAACACCTGCAGTCAGCCACACGCATGAAAACTGCACGCAGGCACGGAATTAGACAGCAAAGACACCAGGAGCTGCTCATACACAGGAAGAGAGAAACCTGTCAGTCACATGCAAGGGCTACAGTCAGCCACACAGCAAAAAATCGAACAGACGCAGGCATACATAAAAAGCACAGCAAAAACTGAACAGAACGAACATACATGTGGAAAAAGCCCGGCAGCCACGCACCAGACAGGAACCCCATCACAGAGAAACTGATCCTCAAAACTTAAAATAGTGAGGTGATTAGAGACAGAATGGAAGAAAGAAAGGAAGATGGAGGAAAAAAAACAAAGAAAGGAGGAAAGAGGAAAAGCAGAAAAATGGTTCATTAATCAGGAGAGGCATTAAATAAATCATGGATTAGTACAACTGAGGGCTTCAAAGAACTATAGTCCTGTCCAACTCGCTCCCCTGTTCCAGTTTGCTAATGAGAGAGCAGGTACAACGCCACTGAGAGATAAAGTATGATATAAGGGTATGACAGATCTCCCAGCCTTACCCAACACTCCTTCTTCACCCCTTCTATACCACTTTACACCAAACACTTCAACGCCCCCCCATCACCTATATAAAAAAAAAAGCAAGCCAAAGCCACAGCTGTTTATTACCCTTCCTGCAAGTACAAAGAGTGACTCTGTCCCTACATCTGCACATATACTGGTCCTTTGCTGCGTTTCTGCTGAGCTGGAACATGGCTGGCTCACTTGGTGAGGGCTGTCTGGTTTTTCCCTATCGTTACGGATGTGCTGGCCAGTGTCAGCTCAGCCTGCTAGCGTTTCCGATGCTGGCCTACTTACAGGCAAGCCGTGAGTCTGCAAGCTGCACAGCTACTTTGCTTCAGCTGCCACAGGCACTAAATGCAGGACACAGACTCTCATTGCTGACCACAGCAAACAACTGGCTACACAGAGGTAATATGGAGTCTCATTTTATGCTTTCATTTATTTTTTAAGAAATTAATCAGATGGCTAAACCTAGGAATAGAGCGGTATTCATGATGATGTGTTGTGCTACATCTCTGGTTGGTGGTGACGCAATGGAAACGCAATCGTGCTGTACCAGGTCTGCCAGCATCGGGTCCAGCTCAGGCCAGCCTGGCTCCAGCTCTACAGTGGGAAAGGGGTACTCCTCTGCGATATCCTCTGGCCTGGTTAACACACACTCTTGTGTCCTCCTTTCTCTCCTCTACGTCTCCTCCTCCTCAATGTTTGCTGACCCTGCTCCTACCCCAGGTACTTTCAGAAGGGAGAGTGAGAGAGAGCAAGAGAAAGGGAGAGAGAGGAAGAGAGTAAGAGGATCTGATGCAATCCTACAGGGAAAAGTGAACTAGTCTCTGGTAAACAGGCCTGAGAGAAGCAGCTGGACTGTGCCTATAGCTGGCAGCTGCATTGTACTGTACACATAGTGTACACACACCCTATTCCACACATAGCTCACAGACATGCATGGTGGTCATCCCATTTGTGTACTGTGAGTAAAAAAATGGACACCACTGCCTCAAAAGAACACCCGTACCTTCAGTGATGTATTGATGATTGTGCATAAGAGTGTGCACAACGCCACATTTCATTGTAAAAGGTTACATATAGAGGAAAATTTAGACTCCACTGTTAGCGACTCCACTATTCCCCACTTTATTCAACATGGAGAGGCTGACCAATAAAAAGATGAAGTGGAAATATCCTAAGTCGCACACAGGTAAATGCGGAACACATGAAAAGAGGCAATCATGAGCAATTTGAGACAAATTAGTTGGTGTCTAAAGGAGGGCCTGCAGAAATTGTTAAATAGCACAAGAACCAGTTTTTGGAGCCCTGTTAGAGGACCAATGGAATCTTATGACACTTTTTGAAAAATACTATGATTGCAGTGACGTCAGAAGCTCTGACTTCCCCCAGCAACAATACCGAGGCCTGAAGCAAAGTAGGGGAATGTTAACTGCAGATTTCTATCCCTTTAGTCAAGGTCTTGACTCGACTTCAAACAAGCTTTATTTCACCCGGTCCTTGAACTTTGGGCACTCTCACAAAGAACTAGAGACCAGTCAGCCACAGGAGGAAGACAATACCATGAAACAAGAAGGACACAATAGCGTAAACAAAAGCTAACCATTTCAGCATCCTTGAGGTTGGAGCATCTTTATTCAGCAAAGGATGTTGAACTTTAGGTTCAGACCTCAACTGTGTCATACCAAGGAATCTATAAAGATGGAGGGCGCTGCTTAGCCCTCCATCTTTATAGAGGTGAATTGTGGGTAACAGCAGCACGTTGATAAACCAGTGTTCCAGAGGGTGGAAATCTACATCAAGGAACTTCAGACAGCAGAAATTTGGATAAAGTCAATCCTTTGCTGGGGATGGGACTGGGACGATGCTGGGACAGGGCTTTCCATTGTCACTCATTCGACACAATCTGTCATTCCACTTTTGTACCTTGCTTTTGAGATCTGGCACCCTTTTGTTCTCCCCAAAACAAGAAGTACAAGATGGCAGAATGGATCACTCCTCCTACAGAGAGGGTGTTGAGCGGAGTTCTGCAGGCCGCCATGCAGTGAGAATCCCTCCATTAAGCGGCTGCCACGTCATTATGTGTCCACAAGCACAGTGTGCTCAAAAACATACAGCAAAGCTTGAATAGGAAGAAAAATCACATTTGAAAGACAAAAGCGAGACCCTTAAATGGCCCATTTTCCTGAATTGACACTCACGGTTCTGTGAGGAGTAATCTTCAGAGTACTTGAACTCCCTTCCAGCTTGAACAGTGGCCTAGCACAGAGGCTCTGGCAGAGACGTTAACGGCCCATGCCAGCAGTGTTCAGTCATGATTTCGTGGGCTCCTGAGGCCTGCGTCACACAGTCACACAGAGCACACCCCTCACCCCCCGGTCATGTCTCTCTCAGTCCCTCAAAGCAGATATTTTTGCTTTGTTTTCCAAAGCACGGAGAGACTTTGTTGTTTTTGGGGCAACTTCCTGTCGCATTGAGCCAACACCCCCCCCCCCCCCCCCCACCAGTACCCATTTAGACAATGGGAACAGAGCTAAAAATGGCCTCTGCTGTGATAGGGGATGGGGGGTGGGCACCGACAGTACGGATGGGGGGCAGGAGACGAGGGGTGGATGGAAGCGGGATGGCAGGAGGGTTCGGGAAACTCGGCGACCGCTGTTAACTGCGGTGCTGAGTGAGCGGTCACCACGCCCTTCCCGAAAGCTGGCATTCCCCGCCACTGTGTCACCCAGCGCCGGACTCTGAGCCCCCGACACCGGCAAAACACACAGCGGCGTCACATGATGAGGAGAGACGCTCAGCAGCGGTGCACCACCAACAGCGCTAACACACACTAACAGCAAGGACGACCACAGTCAATCTCCACGTCCCAATGAACGGCAACGGAGGCCTTCGCACTGCCGCGTTTGTTGAAGTTGCCCATTTGAAAGCCATAGCTGACCGCTGCTAATAAGTTCAGCATATTTTATTTGGGAGGAAGAACATTCCGGGCTTATTCCAGGAATGAATAATACCACGACAATCAAATATATTAAGATGGTAATAGCGAGCGTATAATCTTTCAGAACAACACCCCCGAGCTCTCCGGCTTTTTCTGAACTAATCTTTAAGCCGTCACATTGCTGTCTCCGCAGAGAGGCTTCAGCCTGTATTTCTTTTTTTTTTTTTCCTTGTTGGCAGCGGTGACTGTGTCTGGCTGTTTCAAAACCAATCATCTCGCGAGCCTTCTGCTGCCACTCGTGTTTTTCCTCAGGAGTGACCGCTGTGATAGCGACGGTGCCGGTGAGAGATGACAGAGCACAGCCCCCCCCCTCCCCACCAACCCCCACCCCCGCCCCCCACATTTCGCTTTTTCCCCCCGGGGACTCCCGCTGCTTCACTTCTCCGCCTGAACGGTTTCCAATCCCCACCGCAATTTCACCCTCCCTGCGTCACGCGCCCCCCCTCCGTCTCTCCTCCGGCTCGCATCTCGGTGGCATCGGCGCGATCATCTGGACGCGCCGCTCTCTCGCTCTCTCTGACTCCCTCACTCCCTCCCTCTTTTACTCGCTCACTCACTCATTCCGCACACCCCGAGCAGAGAGAATAAAGGGCCGCTCTGATATTTGCCTGCATCTTCTGGAGTTTCGACTGGCTGCTTTTTTAGGTCGGAGCGCACTTTTTTTCGGAATTGGGGCCAAGTCGATCCATAAACAGCTCCTCATTCCCCCCCATCTATCTTCACCCCCTGCTGTTTTTATTGCCTCTTTCTCTTTTTTCTTAGAAATCCAAAGTAGAGTGCGTGGGCCTGTTTTCCCCTATGACCACAACCATGCAAATACCCTAACCCGGTTCCTTTTTTGCATGTTGTTTTTGGATGTTTGGAGAAAGCAGACCCAACCATGGTTGTGTCATAAAGAACATACACACCTGTGCACGCACGCTCCCTCGCTCACTCACTCACTCGGCAGCTCCCCTGGTAATGAACTGCAGTAAAAATATTTTACCACTAGGGTGCGAAAAGGCCAGGAAGGCGGCCATGGCCATCAAACAGTGCCTTCAGGTCTTGTCATTTTTTTTTCATAATCCATGCAACGCTTGCCTGGAACCATGACAAATTCCCTACACTCTCCACGGAGATTGTGACGGTCAGATAATAAGAAATTTCAAAGTTATTTCTTTCTGTTCTGTGCAGGTACGCCCACCAGCTCCATGATTTCCCAAGCACCCCCTCCCTTTCCTGTCAGCCTGTAGGCCTGCAGTCTGGTTTCTGCCTGGGCCTCCTGACAATTAACTGTAGGAGCCTGTATATGCGTGTGTGTGTGTTGTGTATGTGTTCATGAGTGTGAATGTGTGTGCATGCGCATGTGTGTGCACGCTATTGGGGCTGCTGACCAAGCAACCATTCGAACATCCAGGAGTTAACAGACAAACAACATTCAATTCCCCTGCCTCTTCACAAGAGAGCAACTACTATAAAAAGAACAGCATCTACCGCACAGCAATCACCAAGATAACAGCGATTAGCACAGCTATTGTTCTGTGCATGTTCACGGTATATAATAGCCTTGTGTTCCACTGAATGAGGGAAAGAACACATGAATGGGGGACAATCAGGCAGATATAATTTAAGAGAGTCTTTCTCTGAACAGTGGTTAATAGCCCAGATGATAAATTCCACAGCCTGATAATTAGGACTTTGGGATATGACGAAAGAAGCAAATCGCTGGAACAAATGTTTCAACAGCTGTGGAGATGGAGACAGATCCTTTCATGTTTGTTATCAGGTTTCAGGGTCACACGGTCAGAAAATCATGTTGGCAAACCATTAATTTCAATTTAGCCGGAGTGAGAGAACAAAGTATTTAAAAAATAATTTATATAATAGTTTTTTCTACAGTTGGTGCTCGTGTGCTGCCATACAGCATGTGCTAGAGTACTTGCAATAATGTGTCTTTGTGAAAGGGCAGGAACACTTGCAAACTCCTGCATCCACAGCAGGTGTTACAAAAGCAGCACACATCCTTGCAGTTTACATTCATCTATGAGCAGAAGGCTGGCCTGTCAATCATGAACCAGCCACATGAGCCCTCCCAGCACTGCTACACACTGCGAGTGTAAGTGCATGCATGTGTGTGACTATGTGTGAAAATGTGTGTGTGTGTGTGCGTGCGTGTACGACTGCTAATGCTATGTGTGAGGAACCCATTCTCGCATGCACACACAATGGGTTTTATAACCTCTTTCACACTCAGATCTCTTACCCATATCCCAAACACATACATGAAAAGGTAACTCAGGAATTATTAAGAAAAGGACAAAACACGATCATGTATGATATTAGTGGAGCATAACTACCCTCCATGCATGAACTTCACCTGCAGTTCTGGCCTTCTCCAAATCAAAGACTAGCACCTTTTGGCAAATACATTTGTTCCCTGAATTATTCAATCCTCAACTAGGGTTACCAGTGGTGCGCCGAATGGCAGGTTGGGTTTTAATGTCGGCCCCGTGTGCCTTTTGGCTCTTGTGAGGCTCCGCTTACCAGCTCACTCTCCCTGACGCAATGCACGCTGGGTATTCCAGCAGCTCACAACCTGACACCCTCAGACAGCATCACCATAGGTATTAACACAAAGGAAATGTCTGAGCTGCAAATAGGGCCTGCACCTGGCAAAATTCACTCAATTCCCCATTTTAAGTGTAAGTGACACTTCCTCCCTTCCTCCTGTTGAATACAGCTGTATGATGTTGAAAAGTGAGTCCAACCAATCCAGGATGAGGTGTTGATGTGGCATTGTTGCCCCCTCCTCAGCTTCACTCACGAACAAGCTCTTATTATCTACTGATTGCAGACTTGTCTTCCTTTTCATCCGGCCAGCAAAGTATTAATAAAAACACTTGACAGGATTAACAAATCAACAGTGTGCGCTGGGGTCATTCCAAGCCTATCTGCCCGGTAGCGAGAGGGGGTTTCTGATTAGAGGTGATTAATGTAATCAATTAGCTGCGTCGGAGAGCCTAACTAGGAGTCTGAGTGGCATGAATGGAATGCCTCTCTGGCGCACAGCTTGTTAAGTTATCATCCATCCAAAACGTCGCAGCGTTCCGATACCAGCGTGTCCTTACTGCTGGGAGAGTACCGATTTTGAGGTAGGGAGAGAGAGGCCGAGGCCAAGACCCAGCGAGACAATTAAATTGACTGCCGGGAACCCCCGAAACATGAGCCGTATGTCCGCAGCAGCCCAGTCCCCGATCAGTAACAGCGGCTGATATTTCGGCTTGATTAATCGCTTTCTAATTTGACGGTGTTATCGTTTATATCTCCAGCTAACAACCGTGTCTCACAATGGACTGGCAGGTGGTTACAATAAACAACATTTACGACATAGTAAAATTGCCGCTTGGTATTCGGGATCCCGTTAGTGCCATAAGTGTTATCGCCATTCAATCTGGAATACAGCAGAAATTTCCACTTATAACCGGTCTGTAATTGAGGTAATTGGTTTGGTACAGTAAATATCTTCCAATTAGATCTATGCATTGCAGCTGAGCTCAGGGGTCATTCTGATCTGCCCTTTAGAGTATTAAATATATTAATGCTAAGATTTCTGTGTGTTTAGCTTCCTGTGTTTCCTTTCATCACTGCCTCTAATCAGCTTTTAGGTTTATCTATACGCTTGTACACTGTGCGCATGTTAATTTCACTGTGTTTTCAAGGTTATTTCCTGTTCGTCTCACTCACACCATCCTCCTTAGAGGAGAGCTGCCCCAGGAGTCGCACACGGCTAGAATTATTCTCCATTCTCATTAGGAAAAAAAAATCTCTCTCAAGGAAACGCACACAGAATTCCAAGTCCTGCTTTGGATAGGGTGTGGGACAAAAACCTAACAAAGGGCCGTTTGCGTTAGGCAAGCAGCCCTTTGTTGTCACTTAGAAATATGAATTTGAAATAGAGAAAGCCACCTTTTTAAAAAACTAGAATAAAGTCAAAGATCGCTGTCCATAAGTGGCAGTGTGTAAGGTACGTTTTCAAAATCACTCTAGAAAAATCTGCAGTGCATGAGAAATACAATCAACTGACTAACACAAAACTTTATTTACATGGAGAGGTTTTTCTCCCATGTTGTTCCACACAGGTCTTGCCCTCGTTTTTCTCTGAGATGTCACTGTAGTGAACAATGCCACAATTACACTGCTCTCAGAGTGAAAACCTTGTTAGAGTTAAGTGAATAGACACTTGCTCAAAGGAACAATGTCTGTAAAAAGGAACGGCAACTCTCTTTCTCTGCCAAGGGGGGTGAAGGATCAATAGCCATTTCAGCAGTCTGCTGTAGGGTGTGAGGACAGGCGGTTTTGCTTTTCTTTGGTTTTAAGGCCATACTTACAACAGGAAATTCAAATGACACCACTCAGGAAGTTAATAAATCCCACCCCAGTCCCCCCCCCCAGCAACCACCCCCCTCCCAGACTCTCCCCCATTCCCCACTCCCTCCCTCCCCCAAATGCCATTTGTCTACTTCCTGAATCAAGTCTGCAGTCTGACCGGTCAGAGGAAACAGAAAATATGAGTCCTGCATCTCCCTCCTCTGCCAAACATCAAAGAATCAGTCAGGTTTAATCGCTTTGGGTATGGTTACACCGGTCTGTAAAAAGCTCAGAATGGCTTCTTGCAAATAATTCTGGAGTCGGCAGAATGTTTCATTCTGGGAGTGCATCCGGTAGAATACGACCATCACATCCAGGCACTGAGGCCAGATATGGAAGGAGACTTGTCTTGTCCCTGACACTTAAAATAAAAGTTTACACTGCACTGTAAAAATTTGGGCCGGAC
This sequence comes from Megalops cyprinoides, assembly GCF_013368585.1. Classification (NCBI taxonomy): domain Eukaryota; kingdom Metazoa; phylum Chordata; class Actinopteri; order Elopiformes; family Megalopidae; genus Megalops; species Megalops cyprinoides. The sequence continues at coordinate 20,278,013 of NC_050587.1, read as the reverse complement.
AAATGCATTCAGCCGTACCAAAGCACAAGAAGTACCTCTGTCAACAAGGGTCCCATCTGGCATTGCGATTTCCAGAGACAGTGCTGGTGCGGTTAAAACCCAACAGAACCAATCCTGTTATGAAACGGCGGCGAAGCTCACGCAGTGGAAGTGGGGGGGGGCGGGGTCGGGGTTAGGGGAAGGAGGTGGCTTTGTGAGGTACAGCACAATCCCCCTGCAAGCTCCTTACCTCAGGACCCCCCACTGCCCAGACCCTCCTGTTCTCAGACAGCTCTGGCCACGGGGAGAGGTACGGTTTAGGCGGCTACGGGAGGCTAATAGGGGACCAACTGGCTCACCCCAGGGGACGAATTTGTTTGAAAGACAATAATGAGGGTACTTTTCAAGCTGAAAGCCTCACTGTCGGTTATGCTTTACACTGATGGACATTTGGAGAGAAGTTTTTTTTTTTTTTTTACTGAAGAAAGTGGCAATGTACACCTTCCACAAAGGCTGTTTACATGCACTCACTTGCAAATTGTGGAAGATACTATGGACCACAAATCCTGCTTTTTTTCTCCACTCCTGTATGGTCTGTTAAATGAGTCAACTGGTTAAGTGGACTCAATCAAACCACTGGAAAATAAAGGGCTAAAGTTAACGGCTCGCATTTTCCAATGCTTAAATTAACCATGCAATCTATTATTTTGCAGTTATTACTTGTGTTCTGTTTGGTCTATTTGTGAAGGTCATGTTCAACTTTGCTCGACCTATGAAAAAATTTAACTGCTGCATAGTTACACAGACACTAATAAAAGAAAAGACAATTACACAGCCCGACACAGACATGTACACAAGATTAGGAGATGATGCTGAAAGGTCACATGCACATGCAAACACATGCATGCATGCACAGGGAACCCTGCTATCCCAGCATCCCCTGCTTTCCTATTGTGTAGGTGCACACCTGCCAGCACAAGGACGTGTCCACCCACTCCAAGCCAAAACCAACAGCAGCAGTCTGCCAGCACTTCCACAGCCTCCTTCGTAGCGTGCAGATGAACAAGAGGGGGGACGGGGGCAAATATTACCACAGTGCGGCCCGGTCCACTAAATTTAACCCCTGTCTAGACAGGGCCAGCACCAGTCGGGAGAGACCATTCTGGTGACATTCTTACCGTCGAGCGAGGAGAACAGTTAAACCCCCGTGACCACTGCAAACACCAATGTGTTTTCCCACCCGCCTCAGCTCGGCAAAACAGAGAAATGCTGAAGGGGGACCACACTCAGGCAGGCGTTCCAGAGCCCTTGATCCCATTCACCAGCGGCAGGGTCCATCTGGGCCTCTCAAACACAGGGGAGAGACGGCAGCAGAGCGATAGGTCGAGGGTTACGCATCTGGGGGGCTGATCCCCGTCCTGGGAAAGGAGGGCCATGTGGTGACTCCTCAGAGGTTGGGTTTGTCTGTCCTGAATCTCCGTGCATGTTTCCAAAACATCTGAAGGAGCTAAGACCTCAATTAAAAGACCGCTGTGCTGGTTATTTGAGAAAATACACTCCACAGAAAGCCTTTACAAACCCGCCTAATGAGGACCACTGCCTTGGTGTGTCGCTGTTACAGTTTGTCCAGCTAAACGTTTCTTATTTACACACGCTAAGGATTTTCTTCCCCAGACATCTCGAAAGCAATTTAAAGCTGTTCCTGGACACAGACGTACAGGTTAAACTATAATTGCGAGGTAAATTACCGATCACTTTCCAGCCCTCGGTGAAGTTTAAAGAGAGAACACGCCTTCCACCGTTCCCTAATTACAGAGTGTGTTTACTTCATCAGGCGGAGGGGGCTGGGCGATGGCAGTACCTGGCACCTCCACTGCACTGTACACTCTCTCATTATATTCCAGAGAGTCAGGGAGAGGAGCTCCTCTGCACTCCACAAACAGCCAATTAAGTCACGCTCGCATGAATTTCTGGCCCAGAGACTGCGCATCCCCTCTCTTAACTCCCCAACTCCAAAGTGACGGGACAACTAATATTTCATATCATTTATTTAACGATATTTAACATAATATTTCTTCATATCCATTCCTTCCATATCACTATTAAGTGTTGCATTTAGAACCGTACTGCCAGGATCAGTGTTATAAATGCAACACTTTGTAAGAAAGTAAAAAATGTGACAAAAGAGTGCACCAAATTAACTTACAAGAATGCTTTCACAAGGCAAACTATTATTATAAGTACTAATCTGCTTGACAGACATATTCATCCAGGGGGAGGGGATTTAAGGCAAACAATTTGTACCACAAACATTCTGTCACTCACTGACATCGATAGCTTGCCTGAACAGGAATTATTCGGCTAGTCTCTCGGTCGTGCACTGAGACCAGTACTCTGACCACTGTGCAATAGTGAGCCTTCTCACATTCCTCTCACAATCTGACAACGCAGATTTACCAGGAGAATACTAATGCACGAGGCCATCCAGACTGCGGATGCAATGACCGATGTGACACAAGGGAGCAGCTCCGAGCATCACACAAACTGATCGAAACAGCTCGACAAGCATGTGAGGGTGTGGGGGGTATGGGATGGTTTATGGGGGGGTTTAGGTTTAGGTTCAGGAGTTTAGGAGTGAGAGCACTGAGACCACAGATCTGGCAGCATCTGGGCTGGATCTGGGTCCTCCATAAAGAAAGAGTCGTGTGCTGAAAGTGTGCAGGTACTTCTTTATCGCACTGCTGTTTCTAGCTTTCACTCCCCAGTACTCTCACTCTCCATATCTCAACAGAGAGCTGACTGGTAACTTCTCATTTAGTCCACTTATGCTTCTGAACGCCAGGCACTGAGCCCTCGCTTGTATCATACGAGCTTGGGCATTTCCAAGGTTTTGCAGTTGTCCCTCAACACAGTGTGGGAGTGACTTCCATTTGGGTGTTTTACTAAATATGGTAACCTGCAATTACTGCCATCATTTACTGCTGAACCAGTGGTAGATATTTCATGTAATATTAATAGAAGTATTGTTATTCGCTTACAGAATTAGTGGGAACTGAACTATTGTTTCTGCGGTAATTACACAGCCTCTCCCATGTGTGCTTCTGTGTGTGTGTGTGTGTGTGTGTGTGTGGGTGAGTGTGTGTGCCTGTTAGCATGTGTGCCTGTTAGCGTGTGTGTCAACGGACAGTAATCTGTGGACTGGGAGAAAGTCACAAACAACACCAGGCTGTATGAAGCCAGGGACGGGAGGGCAATAGATTCACAAAATTCAGACCCAAGACTGCAAACGTGAAGGAAAAGCTGGGAGGTTCTGCAAAGAAAGAGCATTTAGATTGCATTAATACATATTGCCCCAGGCAGGAAAATATTGATATTCCCATCTGTGATAAAATCACAAAGATATTAATATTGCACAGAATGGAGATCTCCACGACCCCCGCCGCCCCCAAGGGCACCATAGTCTTTCAATAGGTGTATTTTCTTAATAAAGGGACAGGAACGCTTTTGGGCAGCGGTGTGTTTCGGCTGTGCTGGCGTTCTCTCGCTCCTGTACCGGGCTGCAGTTTTTCCAGCTCGGCTGAAGGGGGGGGGGCACATATTCAACAGCCCTGCCAATCACGTCAGGGCCTCATTTCGCAGCCCTGCTGGAATAAGGGAGGGAAAAAAAAAAAGGAAAAGACATCCGTTGCCGTGGAAACGGCTCCAGAGCCGTGCTGTCTCCCTGGAGGTCTACAGCGTTCCGCCAGAATCAAATTAGGTTCCCTTTCCCGTATTTACCACGGCGATGAAGACACTTTGCTCCTCAGCCTCTGAGCCTCAGCCGCTCCCCAAATCGATAGGCACAGGCGCATCAGGACCGGACACAAACCCCCTTACGCAGCAACTTCACATTCTGCTGCGATTTCGTTTTCGGCAGCTTTTATTTAGTGTCCGCCTGTGCAACGTGCGCAGGACCTGAACGCAGGTCATTGCTGAGGGAGGCTTGTATATCTGCTATGCCGTGGTCCGAAATGAGGACTGTAGAGCGTGTTTCACAGCCCAGAGAACCCTGAGTTCGGAGAACCCCGCGTGTGCTGTCCCTGGGCAGGAGAACCCTCGAGACAGCGAGCGTGCCCAAGGTGACCTGCTGCCTGATGTCGACCCATTGCTTACAGAAGGGCGATGTGAGGAGGTCCCGCCCGCTCTCACTCCCATCACCCTTTGGGGCCATGGAAGCCTTTTTCAGGAGCTGAATGTTGTCAAGTGGGGTGTGCTGTCTGGGGTTGTCTTGGCTTTAATGAAACACCGCCTTGCTGAAAGGGTGTCAAAGGTCAGAGTTTTGCTTAAAAAGCAGAAACCAGCACATGCGGCATGGCACAGAGCATTCCTGCTGGCCTCAAAGCTGGTAAAACCCCTCCGAGCCTCAATCGCTGTCAAACTGCACCTCTCACACAGCAAAGCCCATGGAGCATGTGCGGAAAGGCTTATCATGACACCACACCTGACGGAAAACACAGATACCGCTGTTTATGCGGGCGGTGCACACTGGGAGGTTTTATGGCTGAGTATGGTGCCCTGACAAGATTCAGCAAAGACCTTCTATTCCTGCATTGCTTGCTATAAAAGTGTCGTGCCAAAAGTCAGCAAAGGCCATGCTTGCCCATGGTGTTATTGTTAAAACACTTGGTCTGGTCTTAAGTAGGTGGAGGGTGCTGCGCAATTAACACATAAACCAATTGCCTGGTGTATCAAAATGTGACGCGTGTAGTTTTTCAAGGTGAGAGGTCATTTGAAAACAATTGCAAATATAGTAAATATCGATGATGCTGCTGTGCATTCTAAGGATGAACGGCAGAAGAGCACTGATTCTTCACCTGTAGCTCTTCATTGGAGAATTTACACTTTTTAGCCCCTTCTCTCGCACAATGATGGCTGAGCACTGTTACCAGAGTTATGTCATTCATAGCCCTCTATTACCGTTTGCACTCTCAGTTTCATCAGACAGACTACCGCGATCAGCGCTGGCCCTGTCAAATCGGTTACCCTTCTGCGCTCAGCAGGACCGGGGGGATATTTCTATAAATCGCTGGTTAATAAGGTGACAGCGAATAAGGGCTTGACCCTGGATGGCGGGGAGGTTTATGTCTGTGCCCCGAGAGGCCGGAGATGAGATGAGGAGGAGATGACATAACGCAGCGCGGTCAGGGCTGACGTCAGCTCTGGACTGCTGGTTGCTGCAGATTGAGAGATCACCCTCTTCTGACCCCACGGCTACAGGTCCGGCAACGTCACGGGCAGATATGATAGGGACACTATCTCCATCTCAATCTCATGATTGCACATGCATGCGTGCGTGCGTGCGTGCGTGCGTGCGTGCGTGCGTGTGTGTGTGTGTGTGTGTGTGTGTGAGGCACTGAGCTGTGTCACACTCCGCACCTCTCTGGCTCTAACGGAACAAAGTCATGATGAGGCAGCATTCGCAGGCCACATGAGGACACAGGAGTGTCTGTCTGTGTGTGCGTGTATGTGTGCGTAGGGGGTGTTTCGGTTTAACCTCAAACGGGACCCAGCCCTGCTGCTGGCCTGCCCCTCCCTCACCCTGCCTCCACTCTCTGGGCTGCAGCCAGATGGTTGGCTCAGGGTACAGAAGGGACCACGCCCACCCTCAGACTTTGAGTTTCACAACAGCAGGGTGTTCTCTCTCTCTCTCACACACACACACACACACACACACACACACACATCACACATACACACAGAGTTAAGTATGACCACAAAGCTTCCTCCAGCAAGGTGAATCATCGGGGTGAAATTAATCAACTGCATCCAATTAAGTTCAAGCAGCAGGGACTGGGCTATAATTAAGGATTTTTCAAAGTTATCTTTCAAATATTATTCTTGCTTGTTTCAAAAATGATAAGTCTTTTTTTCAAATTTAAATAAATTATTAGTATTACTGATATTGATGTCGTTACAAGAGCAGGAACAGCAGCTCTTAATACTTACACTAAAACGAACACTAATAATAACAGAACTAATACATTTTGAATTATAAAGGCTTATTTGTGCTGGAGCAATCTTTTTAGATGTACTCTCAAAAGTTCAACAGTAGTTCAACACACTGGCAGAAAAGCCAGATAAACACACACCTTTCTCATTTGACTGAGCTCTTATTTATAATAGGGTGCCACTCTTTTTAGTTTTGTTTTCATGGTGTACTGTACAGGTTAATTTTTCTCCACAAAGAGACAATCAGAAGTTTTATTAGTCAACCCAGCTGCCAGCACCTTGGCTTTTTTATGGAATAATTACTCTGAATGGCAATTATATTTTTGCTTGAGGTTTTTTGAGAGGCTGAACTAAAGGTTTTCTTGAGTCGCTTATCTACAGCCTTGAACCCACACAACGTCGCAATTCATCTGAATTGACTGTAGGTGAAAAGAAAAGATCCCAATAGTTTAAGTGCAAAGGTAAGAACACTGACTATATCATGAATGAGAACATGAAGTCAGGATATTGTCATTTTGAAAGCTAACAAATCAGGGGAGAAATCTATTACTTATGTACACCAATGAGCCAAAACATTATGACCACTCACAGGTGAACCGAATCACGTTGATCATCTCCAAACAAGAGCACATGTCAAGGTCTGGGTAGATTAGATGGTAAGCGAACAATCAGTTCTCGTAGTCAACATGTTGGATGCAGGAGAGATGGGTAGGAGTAAAGGCCTGAGCTTTGAAAAGGGCAAAATTGTTATGGCCAGACGACTGGGTCAGAGCATCTCTGAAACGGCAAGGCTTGCGGGGTGCTCCCGGTCAGCAGTGGTAAGTGCTGTGAGTGAGTGAGCTACCGACAGTGGTCTGAGGAGGGACAAACCACAAACCAGTGACAGGGTGTTGGGCACCCAAGGCTCATCGATGTGCAAGGGCAACAAAGGCTATCCCGTCTGGTCCAAACCAACAGAAGGTCTACTGTGGCACAGGTCACAGAATATTTTAATGATGGTTACGGGAGGAATGTGTCACAACACACAGTGCATCGCACCCTGCTGCATATGGGGCTACATAGCCGCAGACCAGTCAGAGTGCCCACGATGACCCCTGTCCACCGTCGAAAGCACCTACTATGGGCACGCAAGCACTGGACCTTGGAGCAGTGGAAGAAGGTCGCCTGAACCATGCCTCGCCGGGTCGGCACCGTTTTGACGGCACACGGAAGACCAACAGCATATTAGGCAGGCGGTCATAATGTTTTTGGCTCATCTGTGTATCCTGTTAATGTCTTGTATCAAGGGTCCAAAAACCTTGATATATTAACTCCAAAAGTAATTTTCCGTCTTCAGTCAAAGGTCTTTAAAACTTGAACTTCAAGACACAAAAAAGTGAAGGAGACATAGTCATTGTGCTGTAACTGCAGAGAATACAGGCAGTCTGGGTAGAGTGAATTGGACGTCTGTGCGAGAATGAGCTCTGAGTCAGTGTGGTGGTAGCCCACGTTTGACCCTGCAACTGTGCCAGTGCTGTCACCTCTGTCACCCAGACAGCCCCTGTGGGAGACGGTGGAAGGTTTTCTCACAAGTGGGGCTAATTGTGGCTCGTCTGGTCCCTGTGCTCTGAATGCTAATGCGATCGGCTGTTGCAACACGGTTCAACGCGTCCCCCGGACAAGCGTCCGTACGAAGCCGTCACATCCTGCTTTTTACCCGAACGAGTCTTGATCTGGCTCTGTGCTGTAAGCTGGCCCTGGAATGCAAGGGAGCGTGGACACGGCACGGCGAACTGAGACGGCACGGTGCAAAGAGAGAACACTGAAGAGCACTGTCGCAGCACCGCACCCAGTGCGCGCAGCCACCGTGCTTTATGCTAACGGCGGAGAGCTGTGCAGTAACACAGTATACCGACACAGAAGCAGACTGTGGTAAAGCGCTGAACACTAGCACAGCACAGTACACTGAAACAACACTGGAGAGCGTAAACTGGGGGTACAGACGGAACCTCTGCTCCGCTAACATTGTACATGATCATGTTTTGTTCTTTGCCTAATAATTACTGAGGTAGCTTTTCTTTTCTTTTATATGGGCTTTGGGTGGGCAGAGGGATCTGGGATCTACAGGCCATGAAACCAGTTGTGGGTGCAGTTTTGTTATCTGCCTGCTGCACCTGAGTTTCAGGCTGCCGTCCTCGGGGAGAAAACAAGGCCCCCGCCAGGGGAGAGAGGAGAGCGACGCTGTGCGCAGCGCGCTGTGTTCTCCGGGGGCCAGAACGTAACGTTACCCGCAGCTGAACGCCGCTGTCACAGGAACACGGGACCCGGAGGGAACGGCGGCGCCGTGGAGCTCGCTCGACGCTCCGTCCCGCTGGCATGACACTCTCCCGCGCGGCGGAAAAGCTTTCGTGGCTGGCCCTTTCAGGTTGAAATGGTCTCCCGCTGCTGAAACGTAATGTCCCCGCCGTCACCGCGACAAGGCGGCACGCTGGTAGGTGTCACACATTGTCCCGACGGCAGCAGATGATGGAAGATTACGATGGTGACGGGCACTGTTATTCCTTTAGATAACTCAGACTCTGACATGGGGGGGGGGGGGGGGGCTTCATATCCATCCCAAAAATCCTGGGACCTTCTGGCCAATGTTGAGATTTGCATGCATCTTCCTTTTCAATTTAATTCCCTCTGGAAAATGGCCCACTGTCAAGTGCTTTGGTGCTACACTTAAATTTGTCTGATTGATTGGTTGATTGATATGCACACCAGGACTGCTGGCACATTAGCCATAACAACAGTATACGTTCTGCATACTCCCCACAGGAAGCAAAGTAAATGATGATGACAATAATCAATGACAATCATAATAACAGCAATAATAATAAATCTAACAGCACAGTGTGTCAGTCATGCTGTGTTCAGAGACACATATCTGGCTGTTTGGGGAGAGACAGACCGGCATGCACAAGAATCCAATCTTTCCCTCATGTTCCAGGCTCAGTCGGGTTCTGATCACTTAAACTGGAGCCACTGATAGGACGAGAACTCAGATCACCTGGTTTTAAAGGTGTCGATAAGCGTCCAGTTGAAAGAGGTCTGTGGAATTCTCAGGACTGTGGACCTTGAGGGGCAACAGTCAACCCAGCTGATGTACAGTCTACATCTCAGCCGATCACTGCTGCTGCCAGTTGGTATGTCCTCAAAGCATTTTTTGCAAATGTGCATGTAAGTAAGAAGTAGACAATGAAATCTGATACCGTGAGAGTGTAAATTAATCTGTGAAGATGAAGGTAATGGTTCAATTAAACAATTCAATTAACTTAAGGGAGACGACTGTCTGTGCAAACACAGAAACAGCAGTCTTCTGTTCTTATAGCCCCGCCCACTACCAGACCGCAGCGTTCAATATAAAGCACCAATCAGAGCCTTCCTGAAACAGTGGCAGTGTGTGATATACCCTGACAATAACATCATTGTTCTCCTTGTGTCAACATCAAACAGCAGCGCTCTCCCTGGTGCGATTAGAACCTCTGATTATATGTTTGTGCTCAGTTCTACGCTTGAGTGTGCGTGTGCGAACATGCCCGCTGACTCTGGCCCCAGTTCATAGCATATGCAGCGACAAGCCAACGTCTGGGAAAGGGCGATTACCGTCGCGGCAACTCCTATCTGGAGCGGTGGAAGTAGAAGAGGTAGAAGGAATGTGTTCCTAATGTCATTATCATCTCTAATATTATAATCATCAACCTCATCATTAAAAAGCTGGTGAGTGTCAGAACCCCCTCTGATTAATATGCAGATTAACACTAATTGGATGCCTGATTAATTCAGCACGGCTTCCTGAAGATGCCTCTGTCTGGGAGCCGCGCTACGCTGCGCGATACGTTGGAGGGTCCACTTGTTGACACTGAAGTAAGAGATGGGTAACGCTAACATGCGCCATCTGGAAGAATGAAGAGGTCTCTAACCTCTACACCAATCTTGTATCCACATGTGCACCCTCTCAGTCACTTACCATACACAGCACAGCATAACACCACTGACCTTCTTTCACTTACAGACACATGTAGATCACAGGCACTGGAGTTCTTTCCATAGAGGTCCTAACCATAGATTCATGTGGTAAGTTACTGCTGCCCAATTGTAATACTTACTGATCCTGTCACATTTCTGGCACATTTCACATCATTCACTTCTGATTGATTTAGAAAGGTGCATCATACAGAGGTGTTAAATGAGCAAATGTGCCAGGCTAGGTACGACTGAATACTAAAGCAACATACGACATACGTGCTGTTGCGTATGCAGTAATATAAACAATGTATGCAAACATTATGCAAAGCCGAGCGCGTCGTCGGAACTTTTTCAAACTCGGAGGAGGCGAGACGGGGGTGTGTTCACAGAGGATTTCTGCTCCCCGCTCACTTCAATGAAGCGTGGATTTTATCTGCTTTTTTTCTTACCAGCTTTGAGACAGAGCTCCCCGGCTGTCTCTCGTCCCATTAAAAATTAATTCTCACCGTGGAGGAAAAAAAAAGGGGGGGGGGGGGTGATTGAAAAGGGCCACCTGCATCTCCCAAATCCCGGTATGCGCCCCTCTCGGCTGAGCCTCCTGCATTATAGAAGAGAGCGTGAGGCGCGCGGCAAACCCCCCGCACCATCCCCGGCGCATCTACCCTCCACCCCCCCCCCCCCCCCGTGCCCATTAATCATTTACCCCATCCCAATGCTGCCGGCTCCCAGAAACCCTTCACTCTCGCCTCCACAGAAGCTCCTTAACCCTTTACTGGAGGGGGTGGGCCTTCAGAAATCTACCGGGTCTCACCGGGAGGCCCTTTCATACGTTTCTGGATTACGACTATGAGAGTGTATGGAGAGCTGGTGAGGGTGCGAGCCAGCCTGTGCTTGGAGCAGGGAGAGAGCGAATAAACCATTGCGCTCTTTCGACACCAGCTAGGGCAGGCTCAACATTCCCACAGTCCCATGAAAAGCCAGTGTCTAACGCCACACACGCATTACTGGAGAGACCAGACATGAAGTATGCTAGCAATGCCGAGGTAAAAAAAAAAAAAAAAAGAGAAAATTCTGCATTTAGATATAATATGGAGTGGAACAAACAGAATGTGTCTCTCTGTCAGTCTCTCTCCCTCAGTTGATGAACGTGAGACATCTCCTTGAAATCATCTCTACCATATGTTATTAAATGATGCATGGGGTAGCCATGTTGATTATTTGTTAGGGAACTAGGGTTGTACTCAGAAGGTTCAAATCCAAGGATACCACTGTCACACCATAGACTAAGGTATGTAACATGAAATATCCATATACCTGCAAAAATAAGCTTTGTCAGTGGGATGGAGATGTCAATGAATAACACGTCTGTTTATTTCATCTTCATTCTCACTAGTAGACTTATGATGCTTTCACTTTCAGTTCTTATGCGTTCTGTGCTTTTTACACAGGTGGATGGGATTTTTACCCATGGGGCTGCACTTGAACTGCAGATCCCTACCTGTCTTCACATTACAACCCTCAAACAGAGACTGTGACTAAGCCACCCTGCCACATGGTGCTTTAATGGCCACGCTCACCGGATGTCACTCGCCGTACCTGGGCTCAGACACCCTCGACCTACCTTTAACATCATCAGTCCCTAAGCATGCTGAAAGAGTGACCTCAGTGATGTGCTTGGTGACATGCTAATATGGTCTTAAATAACTACACACTTAGTTCACAACTATTTATTATATTAGCATACGCCCTTATCCTGAGCAATTTACATCTCATCCACTTACAAACCTGGATATCCGCTGATTAGATCTGGGTAAAGTACCTTGCTCAAAGGTACAACAGCAGCGACCCACCCGAGAATCGAACCGGCAACCTTCCTCCACCACTTTCACACACCCTCGCTCCATACCACTACACCACACCGCTGCTCCAGCTGACTGACACTTTAAGGCACGAAGCGGCAAAAACTTTCCTGCTCGAAGTGAAGGAGGAGATGGGGGCAGAACAAATAGAGGAGGTGGCCAATAAGTTCCAGGCAGTACTTTGTGCCGCGCAGGGCCTCCAGGTGTCAAGCCTGTTCCTGCAGAGCCTCAGCGCACAGCGGGTGGGGGGACTGCCGGCTGGTCTTTAGCTTTGAGATTAGCGACGGCTCAGCGGTCAGGAACCGCTTACCGGTGCTGACCCGAGATACCGAACAGAAAAAAAAAACGCAAGGGGAAAAAAAAAAAACAAGATAGTTTTCTCCTTGAGCCGTGTGTGTCCCAAACCGAGGTGTCAAGGAAAAGAGGGAGGGGGGAAAACGTGGGGCTTAAGCTGAAGGCTTAGCGCTCGCCGATCTCTCCCCCCCCCCCCCCCCACCCCACCAAAGCCCGCTACAAAGAAATCCCCTCGAATACTGTCGGCCGCTGATCGTCCGCGCCGAGCTTAATCCACAGAGAAAATACTGGATCAGGGCGCTGGGACGTCCGGGCCCGTCGCAGACTTTGATCCCCACTGAAGCCCACATTACGTTTTAAGTGTTTCTAACGGTGGTGGCTTTTTTTCGCAATCTATGCCAGCAGCTGTCGGCGCCGGGACCCGGAGTCCTTCGCCTGACATTGCGCATTTGGGCCTGGACCACCAGTCCCCTGGAGTGAGGCCAGTGCAGCAAACTCCCATTCTTACAGTCTGGCCACGTCTTCGAGTTATAACGTTCGTGGAACTCAGCTGCAAAACGAGATGTCTGAAAAAGAAAATTAAGCAAATGACAAAAGGGAGAACATTGTTCCAGCAAACATGACGTGACAAAACTCAAAAATAACTGTTGGGTTCCCATTCCTGTTCCTATTCCCAAAAACTAGGTGGAAAGGGGATTGGCTGATGACTGTGTGCGGTTGTTAACAGGGGCAATGTCAAAGCTTCGAGGGCATTAGAAGTGGTGCTTTCCTCCTCTCTCCCTTTCCCCCTGGGGTTAACAAACTTGCCAGAAAAGAACGAAAAAACTCTGATGCAGAGAAGGGGACCTTTGCTGGAACGGATACAATGTCTTCCATTCCCAGACAATTCCCAGCGACATGCCGATGCTTTGGACACAACCTGAGCAAGTTAAGACGTGCAGTGAGGAGACAACGCCACCGGGAAGCCCGGTGATCCCAGCCGTTCTCCTGTTAGACAGAGATAGGCGCCTGGGGTTGGTTCAGTCTGGGGAAATGGGCTCTGTCCTTTTGTAGGATGATCCTGAAGACAGGCAAGGGCCTTGCCTGTGCACCTCAGAAAGATTTCCCAGGCAGGAGTACATGCTCAATGCCTCCGCTTTTCTCCCCCCCACTGGGATGAGCATCCCTGAATTGCCTTCATTGGAATAACAAGCTATTTCATGCCGCCGCTCTTTCCAATTTTCGTGTTTAATTTGCTCGTGTTTGTGCTGAACTCTTTGTTCTGCCCCCTGTGTAAAACGCATGGGGACGTGTCTGGCTTAAAGGGGGGGTGGGGGAGCGAGGGGGGGGGCCCGCAATCAATCGAATTTGACTTAATACGGCCCTCTTAACAAAGGCATTGTCACACGGCGCTTCACAGCGCGTGTCGCAGAGAGGCGATGTAAACGATCACAGATAAAACATGAAATGGAATGGAAAAAAAAAGAGGAGCGACGACACAATGACAAAGAGAGATCAGATCACCTAGTGACAGTATCACAGAAACAGCCAGGTACTGCGTTTTTAATCTCTGCTGATTCGCAAACACGAATGATGTCTAGGTACGACGCTAACATATACAGTGAGACAATGTATGTATGCACATGTACATCTCTTTTATACAGTGTTTAAACAATATATTTATTCATACCACTGAGTAAACAGCTGAAAAAGAAATTATAACATCAGAACAGCAATAACTGATTTCCAGTCTGTGTAAAGAAGCAATGGCCCTGCTTCTCACGGTAATGCACCTCTGCATGCAACACAGTTTGGACACATTCTCATTCCCGTTGTATATATTTGCTTTGTGGACACCCCTGTTCAGTGACTTCTATGGCTCACGGTTCTGAGATTGTCCATTGACACAGCTGGTTGTGCGCTGACACAATTCAGCCTGGGTGTGCAGTGACACTGCCTCATCTAGAAGTCAAACCTGCAACCTCCCGCTTGCAAATCCGGTTTTTTTGTTTTCACACTGCTGAGGAGAGCTGGCGAGGTGCAGAGCGCGTGACTGCAAAAAGGATGAGGGCACGAGTAAATCCTCCCAAAAATGCGGTCCCGGACGGCCATCTAATAAAAAAAGAGGCCCTCTCAGACCCCTTAGGTGTGATCTGAGTCACAAGTAAACCCATCTCTGTGGAGTAAATCCGTTACTGTTACCACTTAGTCCCAGCGTGATGCGCGGTGTGAAGCCAGGAAATGCGGGATATCGATCTCTGAGCGCTTCTGAGTGATTTGCAGTGACACGTATCGCTTACCCTCATTGTAAGCCTTTGACAGGTAGAGGCTTTGACCACAGCTCTGTCACTCCCGCCCAAAGAAGAGTCCCCAACACACACACGCATTAACACACTGCCCCCATTTCAGTACTCGGTGCCCCCTCTTCCATGCTGTGACAAGCAGGTAGCAGGACACACATTCCAACATACTGTGTCCCCAAATAACAGCCACACACAGTCTATTATCAAGAGACATCGAGCGCACGCCAGCTTAACCTTTCCTGAACCTGTTCGTTTTCCTCTCCTCATGCCTTGTCATTGAGAAACAAGAGGCGATTCGGAGGTGATGGCAAATGGGGGGCCTTGGGAAGCACAGTATCACTGTGAATCCTTCAGGTGTCTTGCTATGAGGGTGACACAGCACTGAACTTCAAAAGCTTCCTTGTATTGACTCGCCTTCAGCAGATAAGACACTGGAAACAACCTGAGTGACAATGTTCATCTTTTTCATTTGTTTTAGTGTTTACCCCTTTTCTTCCTTCTCCAAACCAAGAAGCCAGGATAAAAATAACTGGATGTCACCAACACAAAATGGAAACAGAGCGATGTTCCAATAAATGAAGTGAACAAGTAAAATGAATAAATAAATAAAAAGAAAGCCAGGTTCTCCCTGACAAAACTCACAAAGAAAGTCTACCTTGTGTTCTTAATAAAAAAAAAAACAAAAAACAATCCATTTCCTGCATGGAAGAATCCACAGAACCTTCTGGAAAGTGCACAAAAGACTAATATTTGGGGTGAACAAGGGCCCATTGATACACAATCATTAACACAAACCATAAAGTGCCTTGGCTGTGGCTCCGTTCCGTTACTAAGACAGATGGGGGGGTGGGTCTGCGACGCTTGTCTCAGCCAGTCTCCACTCCCTGGTATCGGCGAACACAGCGTTGGCAGGGGTTTTATCAGGGGGGCACAGACCCTGGTGTGGCATGTAGCTCTTCGCAAAGGGGTGGGGCTGGCAACTGACCCCAGCATGGTAACACATGGTGTGTGGGACAGCATACTGTAGTACGGGCAGCAATCTGGGAGCTAACACTGGCCTGGGGGAAACAGGCAGTGTACTGGGGAGCTAACTTTGGGCTTGGGTGTGAGAAACAGGCAGCGTACTTGGGAACCACTGGGCAGCTAACATTGGCTTGGAGGAGACAGGCAACGTTCTGGGGAGCTAACATTGGCTTGGGGGAGACAGGCAACATACTGGGGAGCTAAGGCTGGGTTTGGGGAAGACAGTTAGCATACTGAGGAGTCACTGGGCAGCTAACATTGGGCTGGGGGATATAAGCAGTTGTACTGGGAAGCTAATGTTGGGCTGGGAGAGAAAAGGGCAATGATCCAGCTAGGACTCATTCACTCATTACAATATTGACCTCATACTGAGCACAGTCACTTTACCTTTAACTGCACTAGTGAAGATTAATTAACACACACAGAACAAGTGGTGAGGAGTTAAGGAGGCATTAAGAGGTGTTATTTAATGCCAAGCAAGCTCAGCAGTACTGCAGAACAGGGCTAGAGTGAATGTACAGGTTCATCACTGATGCATTTTCCATTAATCTCATAGATATGCCATTTTTACTCCACTTCTTAAGTTATTGTCTGAGGATTATTTAAAATCATTACCATGTAAACATGTAAACAGATACACACGCTTGTAACATGAGCTTGCGGTATATACAAGCTCCCCTTCTTGGTCTCTGTGTATTTTGCATTACAGGTGGCATAAGCAGAAAAGAATTATGCAACAGGACGTTTGTTATGAGCTTAAATGAGTCTGTAGGTAACATGGGGCAGAGTCCTGGGCCAGGAAAGCAGTAGCCAGGAAGCCTGGGTCCTGTAGCACAGAGGGAGGGAGAGAAAACAAGATAGAGAGAGAGAGATGCACAGGAAGAAAAAGTGTGTGTGTGTGAGAGAGAGAGAGAGAGAGAGAGAGAGAGAGATGGAGGGGGAAGAGGGGGAGAGAGACAGAGAGAGAGAGAGAGAGCGAGACAGAGAGAGACCGAAGGAGAAAGAGGGAGAAAGACAGAGGGATGAAAACAGAGTGAGAGAGACAGAGAGGGGGAAAGACAGAGAGAGAGGGACAGAGAGAGAGGGAGAGAAAGGAGACAGGTGGAAGAGTGTGGAGGGCACACAGTAGCTCCTTGTTAGCATTTTGCACTGTGGACATGATGCGCCGTGGTGTGACCTTGTCTGAGGACATGATCATCTGTTCCTGTGTGTGTGTGTGTGTGTGTGTGTGTGAAGTGTGCTGTGTTCCTCACTGCCAGTCTCTGGTCTGCCTGAAAGGTGCACACGTGGAGCACCGTCTGGACCCCGTGCACCCAGGAGAACCAACCAGACAGAACTGAGCAGAGCCACTCTGGGTCAAACATAAAGGAGTTACAGCGCGGTTTAAACATCCTCAATCAGATTAATGCCATGAGCAGACAGGTTAGAGATTATTCTTTGCTTTGCTCCACGTTTCTGCAGATGTAATACCGCTGTAGTGAAGCTGGCAGATGCAATTACTTGGCAAAATGCTTCCTAACTACCAGTTCATTTGTATGTTTGGGTTGTAGATGAATTTTCCGCAATTCTGACGCTGCACAACCTAAAACAAACACCAATGGCTGGCGCTGTCGCCTCTCCCCCCGCACTCCGAATCAACAAACTTCAGCCTCGGTAATCGCGAAGCAGATCATATGTCATTAGCATAAATCTGCATAGAACAAATGCTTTCGGCTCTGTCTTTGCTCTTAGCAAAGATGGATGAGCAGACGAACGGCAGAATCACAGATGCGTGGCCACTGTTGTACTTACACCCCAACCATTGTGTGGCACCACTACGCTGACTTTTCAGCTGGTGAGTCTATGCTTCCCAATTTCCATTTTCTCTTTTTCTTAGGATCGCAAGGAAAGCAAGGGATTTCCCAGCGGTGACCCATTATCTCGCTATAGCGGACTGGTGGCGTTTAAAATCCAGTGCATTTATTTACTGTAATCGCTGCACTGTATAATTCATCATCTCTTCCTCTGCACTGTAGGCTTTGCGGATCTTAACTATACACCACAGCTGATCTCTGGGACTGAAAAGTTCTAATTTGCGCCTTTAATCTATAATTAGGCCCATTCTGCTGCTCTCCAACAGCACTCCAAGGAAATGCAGCTAATTGGCAATAGAGGAAAAAAAAAAAATAAAGACGAGCTCAGGGCCAAACCGTGTGGCCCTTGTGAGGAGAAGGAGCTCTCTGGCCCTCAATCAGCAGTTCCTGTTCACCGCGGTTACCGGCAGTAATCCCCGCCCCCCTCCCTTCCATCACGTCACAATGCCGAATCTCTTCTTCTATAGTAAATTTCACACTGACGCTGGGAAGCGCTTCGCCACACAGTTAAAAATGCTCGGAATAGGTTGCCAGGAATCGTAGTGGAGTCAGAGACCTTGGGACCCAAGACAGAACTGGGCATGGTGGTAGATTCTCTCTGAATTTTGGGTAAAATCATGAGCCCTAGATGGGTTGCATGGCCTGTTTTCATCATTATACTTCACCATGTTCTCATGTCATTAAGTTCTTAAACTTGTGTAGTCCTTAAACCTACTGACAGCTATCAATACAAAAAAAAAAAAAACTGCACCCAGCACTTCACCCACGCTGTTTTTTGGTATCCAATTAAAAATGTGCATGTTTAGAATGACCTATATACAAAATACTTTTCATAAATGAATACGCAAATGTCTTCTCATAACATCTCGTTGTCTGTCCCTTAGTAAAATTCGTCACTTAGCATTGCAAACGCTTGTGAGCAACATGTTAAAGCACTGAGAGTTTCCAGCACACGGTGTTCGAGTTCATTCATCAACTGCGTTCGCCCCGGCAGCTGTTTTACCTTTCCTCACAGAGACACAAAGACAAACAAGGGGGGGGGGGGGAGAGAAAGAGAGAGAGAGAGAGAGAGAGACGGAGAGAGAGGGAGAGTAATATCAATGGCATCATTGCCCTTGGTCCTGGAAGCTGTCCCACCCCAAACTCAGGTACTGAGTCAACAGCAAAATACCCATGATCCTCTGGAATGAGTCGGAAGGAGGAAGGCAGAGATGAGCCAACATCACTCTCACAACAAAAATTTTAGCGCTGGCGAGATATTTCTTCCCAGTTTTGAGCTTGCCTGTGCCCTGTGGGAAAGTATTACCATTGCAATGCTAACATACAAGTGTGGGTTTCTCACATGTGCAGTCTTCATGCCAATCAATAGGCCGTTGCCAGGAAGCAACATGTTTAATAAAAACTAAAATACTTATTCTAACAAGCAGAAAGGTCATCGAAATGTTTCACAGCAAGCAACAGCTGACTGTTCATTTATTCATTAACAATTGTTCCATTACACATAGATAAAGCTTAACATTTCATAATTTTCCTTTCTGTTGAGTGCATTTGTTTATTACTTTATTGCTTTGTGTACAAACCATGACTGCCTCCTCATCTGTTTCAATAGAGCAAATACCAGTGGAACTATGACTGAATTTCAAAACAGCCTGCTTTACATTTTTAATTACATTTGTCCATGAGTCTACTCAGACATTGCCAGTAACACTCTGGTGGAAAAAAGCAGGGATTCTGCCTGACATGTACACTCCATCCAATACATTAGTTCTGTTAGTGACAGATAAATGCATTTGCTATTATATGCACTACTTCCAATGTGGGCAATGAAGAGACTCTGAGGGAAAATGAGTAGAAGTTTGGTCACCACAGGTTTCCATTTGCAGACAGAAAGGGAAAGGCTTGCTTCTTGTTCTTCTTCAGTTCACTTTTTTAAATAAATGTATTTATCCTTTAGTTATGGTTGACCGCAGTGCTGTGGTTCATATAATTCCAGTTCTTTGTTAATGTGTTTATATGGTCATGCCGACAGGGCTCATTTAGACTGAAGTTGGACCTTCCCAGGTGCCCAGACACAAACAACACAGAGCTGCACAGACAGCGGCGTGTCGCAGATTGAGCATCGTCGGTGCATTCCTGCCGAACTGCCAAAGGTACCAGGGAAATCACCACCCACTTCCTTCCTTGCTTTCAGGCAAGCTCCAGCAAGGGTGGCACCGGCTTCTTTTTGGTCAGCACTTCTACCATCCGACCCCAGCACTCCACGTTCCAATACCCCGGCTAGCATGACGGTTGCACTTAGCTAGAGGGGAAATGGCTCTAAGGGGTGTCGCCACAAGACTGCAGCTCCACAGCGGCTTTTTTCAATGTTTTGAAATTCTGCTGGAATGATATTCCTCTCTATTGCCATCATCCTCAATTTAACCAATCAGAGGACAATGTCAGATGAGAGCATTTACCGCAACATGACTCACCAGAAAACATCTCCGTTGCAAGTTCCGAGGAACTTATCAAAACACAGCTCAGTTCAACAACAGCATATAGCCTTTTGGCTTACTCTGGCTTTGGACACCAACACCTGCTAAGTTACAACTCGTCACAGTATGGCTTTAGCCACAAGCTTACGCTCCTCACCAGTGTTAACAGAGCATCCAGAGAACCTACCTTCTGTGGCAGCAGAGCTAACAGGAACCCCCGCACTGATACACTATACAACCAAAAACTGGGATAAGATGCGTTGGCATGTTTTGAAGAACTGACAAATAACATAACTAGGGGACTGTAAAACAGCCACGACTGCCGTGATGCCATTTTTGCCTTCTAGTGGCGAAACAATGTTATCGTGATAGCTGCTCACTCAGAGAATCAGTCAGCAAGTAAGAAAGCCAGCTCTGCAATTGCCTGCACCAGCCCAACCCAACACTGAGCTCCATAATTCACTGCACCAACCACACAACACGCAGTTCTGCAACTCGTTATGCTTTTTCAGGAGAAAAGCCAACCCAAAGCTTCCACACTGAACCGAAATGACAAAACAGGGGAAAAAAAAAAAAAAAAAAAAAAAAGCAAGCAGAGTTTTGCCGGTCCACAGGAGATCGCCCCATGGCATGTGGCAGGAGCTTACTCACATAGTCGTGGAAGGCCTTCGCTTCGCTGGAGTGCTCGCATGTCTCTCTCCTCTCGGGCGCCGCGCAGTACAGATCCCAGAATACACTGCAACACACAGGCGGATAAGTGAACGCAGGCACTGTGCACCTTCTCCACTTCAGGCAAAGAAACAGGACACCATGGGGTCGCAGTGAAGGCAGACTGCTTGAGTTGTCATCACAGAGAGACCTTGCAGCGCGTAAATGCATCATCATTCGTGACGAACTAAGCCGGGGGATTTTGCATCGAGAGTCAATCACTTCCAAGCCTGTTTCAACCACACTCATGCGGTAACTTTGCACAGAAAGGTGGTATGCAGTGTATCTGACTACATTTCAGCTCCCTCCTGCGTATATTTTCTTTGCAGCCGAGTTGCATGGTGAGAGAACTGCACAGAAGTGTGGTGAAATGAACAAAGGCGGCAACTGGATTCCTGCTCAGATAAAACCCGGCCGACCAACAGTACTTACCACCACCAGGAATGCAGGAACCCCGGAGGTTCTCCTAACGTGATGTTCTTCTCCCATCGGATCTTGGAGGAAAAGAAGAGAACGGGGTGAGCGGAGGATACGGAGTCGGCAAAATGTGTACCTTCAGGAAATAAGACGAAGTGTCTGACAGGAGTGCCTGGGGAGAGTTAAGCATAACCCGCGGCAACCCGGCCCTTATAATCTCATGTTTTGGCAGCGCTGTACCAATGTAGGTGCCATCCTCAAATACAGAAAACACTGCAGACAACGTTGCTAGGAATAAATCAATGAGCTCCCTGTTTTACATATGCATCCTGCAATAGATCTACAGTTACTTGTTCTACATTCTCTACTCTGCAATAGATCTACATAATGTAAAGCAGGGAACCGTAATTTGCAACAGATCTGTGCTTCCCTGTTCTACATATGCACTCTGCAATTGATCTGTGGCTACTTGTTCTATACTATGTACTCTGCAATAGATCTACGCTTCCCTGCTTCATATTATGTCATTTGTAATAGATCTAGGGTTCCCTGCTTCACATTATGTAATTAGCAATACATCTATGGTTCCCTGCTCTACATTATGTACTCTGTAATAGATCAATGAGGCTGGTGTTCTAGATTATTCACTCTACAACGGAGCTATGTTTCCCTTTTCCACATATGTACCCTGTAACAGTGGAACATATATCGTAAGACAGGATGAAATTTGAGAACGTGAAGTTCTTTTTTTATTTTTACTCTTTAATGTAGCTAGTCATGATCAAGCAACTCAAGCTAATAACATCAACACTGCATCGCAAAACACTCCACAGATTGCGTGTCCACTTGTGAGGGGGAAAAAGTAAACAGCGACAGATCAATCGGCTTTGATGAGCCCTAATTAGAAAAGTAATCATGACGACTCGGGTCGAAAGCCTACAGTAAGCAGCTGGAAGCCCTCCAGAAGTCTATCAAGCACATTTGCTCTTTTTTTTCCCCGCATTGATTTATCTGGAGTGACCTACCCCATTTGCTCTGTGTATATAATGTGGTATTAATGCCAAATTAGTCACCTGTTTGCTTCCACATGGCTGTGTGAGCCTGGGTAATGAATGGCAATTAAACAGCAGTCCCATTGATAAAGCCACCGGTGCCACAGTCATGCTGCTCTCTCAATCAGCAACCCTTCCCAGTTTAACAACTGTGGACAAAAACATTACTGTACACAATCTGTTCTTCTTGTTTATTTATTTATTTATTTTTTTTTTAGATTTGTGTCCACCGGTTCTGGACAGACACGGCTGTCAGATTCAATCGCTGTCGTTTGCTCCGGCCCCTCTGACGGCACCCGCAGTGTCACGGTTCATCCGGACCGCAGCCGGTTTATTTCGGCTCTCAGGACCGTGTCTATTGTCTTGGCTCTCGGCCTCAACCCCCCCCCCCCCCCCCGCCTCCTTTCCTGTAAACACGGCGCTCCAAGTCCGCCCCGCTGTTTTCTGAACTTTGTCCCGTTCCCCTCAGCCAGCCTTCGCGAGAAGCGTGACTCACCGTCGACCGGCGGGGGGACCGCCGCGAAAGGTCGCCGTGTTAACCCGTATCGCGCTCCGCGGCCCTGCTAGGAGAACGCTCCGCCGTCGCGAATAACGGGGGCGTGTCGGCCCTTATCTGGATCAAAGCGCAGCGCCGTTCTGAGGCCAGCAGACACTGGGCCTTGGCTCAAAGCACCTGGGCTGTTATTCCGACACAAACGCCTCTCGGTTCAGCCAGTGGAATAAGTGACCGGATTAAAAACCGTAGAACATATCACAGGCTGTGAGCATTCCTTATTGTGGTTTGTAGCACTGAATGCTAACATTATGTATGTTCTAATCACCTTTTATCACACATTCCCTGAAATTGCTTTGTGGTGACAAAGGCATTTTTTTTTTTAGAAAACAGTAGTGGCAAGTGCAAGTTGTTTTCTAGGACACCCTCTTTGCCTCTTCCTGTCTTCCTTGCTCTATGTCTCCGCAGTCTCTCTCTGTTCCTCTATAATATGACAGCAATCATGAAAAAAAAAAAGAACTGACGATGGCCTTGTCACCCATTTCAGGCTGCAGCTTTTGGTGAAACCTCAGAAAACAAGTTGGCCCAATAAACAGAGATCAAGCGGATAACAGTCTTTTAAAGCCAATTTTCTCATTCACGCCGTTCAAAAGGCACGGAGCTGTTTATTCCCGTTTTAATTCGAAATGCACAGCAGCGTTTGCGCTCAGAATTCAGACAAACGTGACCGTCTCCCTTTCATCTCCTGATCCACTTGCACTGAGAGCTAATATTACACTTTATACACTGCTGAGAGGCCACCTGTTAGAAGCTGGAGGAATCCTTTCTTTGTTGCGCACTGGATTCTGGGACTGGTTTGCAGTGCTCACTGGGAAATGTAGTTGTTTGTGCACTGTAAAAATCAACACTGACAGAAAATAACAGCCCATTCTATAATTTTCTTAAGATCATTAGTAGAGTTTCAAGCTTCACAAACCCATGTCTAGTTCATTCCAAAAACAGTCATAATGATAGAGCCCTGGGCGATGAATGTGCAGCTTCATAGATCTTTATATCATCTGAATGCACTCGTCTCGTTCTCACCACCTGCTGCAATCCCATCCACATAAACTATACAGCAGGTAAAGAAAGTGGCCCATCCACCCTCACTGTGACTCCACTGACTCAATGCATCAAGTGCTCCCCCCTCGTTAAAACAAGGGCTCGGAAACACAACTGGGTTCAAGTAAGGCCTAAGTGTTGACACGCTCCGCTCATTAAGCGCGTAAGTACTGTGGCTGAGAGCAGAAATTCGCTGAGGCGCCTTCCTCATTCTGCTCGGATGCGCCGTCTCTCAATCTTCCCCCGTTTAATGGACGCTTCGCAGCTAATGTGTCCTGCTTGCTCAGCATTACGTCCATGTGTAATCAAATTAGCGGCGGGCCCAAGAGTGCAGGCCGACGGGCTGAGTCTGCTCTCGGCCGGGCAATAACCGGGCCGTAAATAAAATAAAACCCCCCTAGGCCTTGTACTCACCTCTGACAGGAAGGTCTGTGCTGACTTCTGAGCTCCTACATGGAGTAGATATTCATACACGTACAGTGCTAACCTGGGGAGAAGGGGGGGAGAGAGGGAAACAATGAACACACAGTCCAGTTCCATGGTTGTGGATTAATCCAAGATGCTGAATTAAGAAATTAATATGAATAACCTGACATAGGGGTGACTGCTACCCCCAACAAAATGTTAAAACTGCACTAAAACATGGTATCTCAAATGAATATATTGAGAAACAGAGCCTGGGATATGGTTTATTCAAGGTAAAGGTGGAACACACAGACAGGAACTGACCCATGTGAAGGGTTAGGGACTATATACACACAGTGTTTGTGAGTATAATAGTATCTTTATATGGGAACTAGCAGTCTGAAGCAAAATCTTCTATGTTGAGGCTAATATACTCAACTGACCCATATAAAGCCAAACTCCTAACCCCAAATGCTTGGTTTTTCCACATATAACCCCCTCATTTGACACTGTTTTTACACCAGCCACATGAAATCCATTGAAATTTAACAGTCTTATAAAGACATCACTGAGCAGATCCAAACCGCAGCAACACTAAGTGCGAAAGACAGCTGGATACAGGCTTTAAAGCTGATAGCTTCTGAGCGGGCGTTTTCTGTCCTTGGTTTTGCCAAGCCAGCTGGTCACAATGTTGACAGAATCCTCTATAAATCACTCACTGCGGTGGTAATGCTCCAGACTCCGATAACACAAGACGCTCAGAAGCTGTGGGTACGTAGTGAGAAGCACCAAGAAGTCCTGTCTGTTAGGTAGGGCTAAGAGTCTTATGTCAGAGCCAGTTGTTTCTCCCTGAGGAAACGAGCAGGGTTGTGAACTGCCTGTGTCAGATCTATAGACGCGCCACCCTCAAACACAGACAAGCTTTTATCCAGACAAAGTCTTTTTAAAGAATTTTACAGACCCTGTGATAAACCACTCACAGCCAAAATGAGTTCTGACCCGCAAAGTAAATGCGTGTAAATCCATAGGCAGAGAGACAGCTTTTCGTGCCTGAATGGTTTGGATGAAACGGAGAGGGGCTGTTAGCTCCTCCATGCAAATGATAATGCACAGCAATGATGCAGTGTACGCTCAAAAAGCAGGTGGCCCCCCTTCAACTGAACAGCAGAGAGAGAGAGAGAGAGAGAGAGAGAGAGAGAGAGACAGACAGAAAGAGAGCGAGCGCAGGGATGAGATGACAGGGTTCATTTCAGGCCACCGGCCAAGAGGAATCATCTGCTGCAGTCGCGGGAGGAGAAACGGGACATCTGCCGACACCCGCTTCGACCTTCCTCCCGAAAAACCTCAGCTCTTTCCCCCTCGCACAGGCCTCCCCCCCCACCCAACCCCCCCCCCAAAAAACACACAAACAGCGCACAGCAGAACAGATTGGCCACCGTGAAAAATTCATCAGAAAAACATCTCAAGTCTGCATCCAAAAGCTGGAATTGCAGGACAGGCATGACAGACTGAAGAGGAGGATTTTTGGGTTTGTTTGGTTTTTTGTTAGGTTTGGTTTATCTTAGCACAGCTGAGGCAGAGATGAACATGGGAGCCCGTACACCTCAGTGAGAGTTTGGTCTGGATTTATCTTTAATGCTGTCACCGACCATGAACTGGACAAATGTCCCTGTCTGGGTGGAGGCAAAGACGTCTATAGGAGAAACCGACACAGGGCCTCAGAAAGGGTGGAACTGGTTTGACATGGAGGGCCCTACTCCTACTGATGGAAATATCAGGCCTCGTTAAAAAATTAATATTTTTATGACAAACCACATCTCAAGTAGTCGCGCATTCCCCGGCGTTATTTCCTTTGATTTTTCAGCCTTCGGAGCATTTGCTGGAAGAGCGGACTCTGCCCTGGCTTTGAGGGAGCCTGTGACAGATGTCCTGATGTTTGTCAGAGTGTAACATTCCTTTTGGCAGGCAGAAAAAAGTCATTCGAGGTGGATAAAGTAACTCAGTCAACAGAATTAGACTTTATAAAAATAAAATAAATTGGTGGAATGTCTGCCTCTTTCAGTGTGCAGAGGATCAGAACGTTCTGTTTATATTGATCTGTTCTGATCCAGAGCTGCTCTCGTGGAGCCCTGCAGTCCACTGAATCATGTATCTGTCGCTTCCAGAAAATTCAGCCTCTGGTCCCAACACCTAAGCATCCCAGAATGCACCAACCCAAAACTTTTCACCTATATTACTCCTAGTGGAATACTATAAGCATGCGTCCGTGGGTTTGTTCATCCCACTAACAACAGAAGAACACAAAATCCAGGATATAAACTTCTGAAGTGTTCTGATGCTGACCAGAGCTATGACAGGGGAAGGACCAGCCACTGACATACATTAGCAGTGATCTTGGCACCTCAGGGCACTGATGTGAATGAAACATTTCCTCTGCCTCCCCACTTCCCAGGGTCCCTCTTTATCTCTGTCTGTTACTGTTCCTTCCTTCCTACCAGTGCCGGTCTTGTCTCCAATGGTTCACTCAGGCCCATCTCAGCCAACCCCCGTTTTCGTGTCCACACACCCTGTCTAATGTCTGTATCAGGCCCCACCTTCTCCATTGCTGTCCTCTTCCTCCGAGGGCTGAGGATTAGAATCAATCAATATCTGTCCTCAACTCCCAACTCACAATTAAACACGAGATCACCTGAGTTCACCAAAACGAATGCAAAAAAAACATCTGTATTGAGGAAAGTAGCACTTTCATTTGTAGTTAATAGTTAAGGACAAATGTTGATTGAATTCAGGTCTAAGAGCTCCCACTGTCTTTGCTAGCTTTACCTTACTGTATGCACACTGGGGAAAATTATGCAAACATTCACAAGACTTGGAGACTTGGAGTTCTGCCATGGAACGAGGGTAGAACATACATTAATCCCTAAAGCATCCACCCCTCATATTTATTTCGTTCCATTCATCCACACTGATTCAACCTGAGGAAAATTCTTAGGAATTTCACCTTTTTTTTCTCTTTATGCTCAGGCAACAGTGTGGTAACCTCTTTTAGACTGCCCCACTAATGGGGGGGTGTGAACAGGAGAGCGGTGCCAGGTTGGAGCTTTTGTACCTATATGCTGCGTTCTCATCTTCACAATTTCGATCACACTCTGCACAGCTACGTGGAACCAAAGAGAGGGAATTTAAGATGCGAAACCAAGATGTAATCAATCTTTGGAATTAATGTCAGAGTGACAGGAAGAAGGACAGCTTGATAACAGCACATAAAGAACCTTCCCAATACTGCCCTTTAAGAAAACAGTTACGTTCTTCCTTAGGAACAGTCTATACAGCTTTAGCTAGGCCTATGCTTAATTTAAGATAATCTAGTCAAAAAGAAGCTCCATTATATTACATCACAAAGACTGCCCATTTTGCCATTCGCAATACTTAACCACTGTGGCTGAATATGGTGCATCGTTTATGACTGTGTGTCATTGCTGAGCCATATAACATCTAGTTATCAATAAAATGTGTTTACAAATAGAAACGCTATGTGTTCAATATTTAATATGAATATTTAAATGCATAAGATGCTGAAGCAAATGTGTTTGCTTATACTGTATGTATAAAGTGCTGCATTTTCCATTATAAAATCTGAAAAAGGAAATCACGTTCATTCTGTAGTGCGAGGAATTACTGTAAATGAGTTTCAAATTACAATTGGCCATGACATTATATATAATAAGATGCTTACTGAAGCTTTATTAAATCAGGAAGGTGAACTGAGAAGCCATTCCCTTTTAACATTTATGACTGGAGGAATGAAAGTAGGCAGGAAACACCAATCAAATGTAGGGGGTGGAGGGCAGGTACCAGGTGGACAGATTTAGGGAGCCAGTGTGGGATTTTGACCAGGACACAGAGGTTAACACCCTCACTCTCCTGACTAGTGCCAAGGGGTCATCAATGGCCATAGTGAGTCAAGAATTCACATTGTACATGTAATACCTTGAAAGTGCGGAGTTACTGTTTACTGTTTTTTGTGCTCCACAACCGTTTCTCTTGCATATCCTTGCAGGCCCTTCCTCCTAACAGAGTGAGTAGCCTACAGGGAAATACACCTAACTGTAATGAGCAGTAAGCCTAACGCTTTGATCAGCCTCAGAAAAACGGAACCCATGACCCGTGTAACGGACACCTGGAAAGACCTCGTAAAAGAGACCCAATTCTCAGAGAGGACAGTTCAGTGCTAATCAGGAGCAGCTTTATCCCAGCGCGGACGAGACAAGCATTAGCCCATTAGTCTGTGCAAATGTCCATTAGCGAGGGAGTGTGGGGGGGAGAGCGAAGAGATTGCCTTACCGAGGGTCAGAGAGCCTTACCAAGGACCAGCCGGCCTAGGGTAAAACAGGTTAACCTTAGACTGTACAACCAGCGGACACTCTCAATTTTAAAGCCTAAATCCCTGGCCTAATGGACCTTGGTGATTCACAATGGCTGTAACTCCACTTGTCTGATGAGTAAGTGCTCCACTTCACAGGGTCGCGTGACCTAAACGTTTGATCAGAGAAGCACTTCTGCTCGAATCAGAACTCCACCAGGAGAGAAGGTTAAAAAGTGGAGTATGAAACCGGCATGCAGTGAAATGATACCATCAAACCTGCTTACTTTACTGCTGTAAGGGGGGGAGACCTGTGCCTTCAGAATGACTGTTAAAAGTACCATCAGATGAACAGTGAACAGGAGAGTGGGATGATTATTATCTTTGACATGGACCACTGTGCTGACTTCAGTTGATGGCACCTTCCTTCCACTCATCACTGTTCAACGACAGAATTTTAAATGTGAGCCGTCTGCAGATCTAGACTTCATCTTGTTCGAACTGGAGAATCCTCGATTCAGGCATGTGCCCAATACCAGCAGCCTTTGCAGTCTCAAGGCGTCACCCGTTTTGACCCTGGCCGCCCCACTGTGTCTAATGTGATGGGATGGCTGAGGAGCGTTCCCCTGAAGTATGCTGCTCCCTTGGGACTGCTGAACTCTAAAAGACTCCCTGCGTGCAGAACTCCCTAACGGCGCACCCCCACCCCCACCCCAGCCTGCGGAGCTGGGAAGCGTTCCGCACACTGACTGGACGGTCTGGCGACTTCACGCCACCTCCTTCGAGGGAGGGCAACATAGCACAGAGGTTATGCAGCTGAGCCTCTTATCCAGAAAGTTACAAGGACAGTCATCAGGGTTTGCACCCTGAGCAACTATTGAGTATTGTGGGTGTTGTAAGGCATTGTACACCTGAGCAAGGTTTATGGTGCCTGAGTTGCTTTAGTAACTACCCAACTATATAAGTAAATAATATGGGAAAATGTAAGCATCTACTAAGTTAATAACAGTAGTAATAATAACAACAATAACAAAAAGTACGTACACAGAACAGCATTCCTATGATAAATCCAACACCCACATGCTTACTGGGTGTAGCTGTGTGCTGCTATTAATTTAGCTGAATTTCTGGTCCAGATGTGCTGTGTCACAGCAGCTGAAATGCACTGATATAAGCCCTCCGTGGTCGCTGTCAAAAGGCATGTGATGACTGAGCGGAGGGTGTGCAGTGTATTGCAATGCATAACCTTCCCTCTGTGTATTCCATTACTGCACTCCGGTCAGGAACGGCTGTGATTTTCAGGACCGGGGCCTATGTGTGTCAAGCACTGATTTCAAAGCATCATTTCGTGATTGTCTTCAAAGTCTGGGATACTTTCAAAGGGAGGTCTGCTTTAAGGGCAGCTGTGGGTGGAGAGACACCCTCCGGACCAAGCCAGGGTGGGCGTTGTTTTCAGAGGCTGACATTAGGCTGAAAACCTCGACGGACATGGTGGAGAAACCGTTTCATCCAAGGTGCACCCTGTAGTAAATGAGGATATCTCTCCCTGAAGTCACACTCAGGTCAGGTCATGGAGAAGCATTTCTTCTTTTTATGCTAATTTAAGCATAATTCCCCCATTGTCTGCGCCCCCTCTGCTCCTCCAGACTTCTGTCCACACCCATGAGGGATAGCAATTACCTGCTCAGTGGTGAATTGTGCAAGACTGCAGCTGAAATAAATCAGCTGGATACATTCCAGTCTAGACTTACAGTATGTGCAGACACAGCAAACCACAGAGGGCCAGATTCAGGCTACCTAGGTAAAAGGAGCACCTCTAAACATGTAGGTTCAAAGCATTCACAGTCTACATGCACAGAATTTTTACTGAGTTTACTGAATTATGTGCGTTTACTGAAGCAGTTACACATTATTAAAGAAATGCAGTTTATAACATTTATAACACAAAATGTAAACAGCATGTCACCTGGTAAAAGTCATAAGGACACATACAAAGAAAACCAAAAATAATAATAAATTTTGGAAGTACCACATATATATATATATATATATATATATATATAATATAATCACATGTACAGCATGCTAACAGATGCATCCTAAACAGGCAGAGAGTAAGGTAGCTATATTGCCTATTCAGCAACATGAAACCAAACATCTGAAAGTACCTGACTGCTTTACATAATTGATTGTAGAACATTTTGATTGCATTTTATTGCTCATTCTGATATAATTACACATAATATCCACAAATCATGTCTATAGACCTTTATCTTTCACTATAGATGCTCAATTGGTATAAATGTTTTAGTCAAAAAGTAAAGCCTGCTTTCCAGATGAATTATATGAATATGAAACTGTCTTCAGTAAATTCAATGGAACACCTTTACAAAATACTACTTCCATACTACTTCTACACTTCCATTTTGACTGTTATCCCAGTTATACATGTTCCACATATAACTGACTGTGTATCAAGGGTAAAGGTGCATGCTCAGTCAATCTTGAAAAAATCTTGTCATTGCTAATTTGACCAATTATGACTGACTAAAGACCCAAGCATATTTTTGTGATTCTTCACCACCTTTCTCAGACAACACAGATACGATCGCTCACTAAGTCTGATCTTGGCAGTTCTCAATATTTGGAACACTGCAGTCTGAGGCTTTTAGACAACCACTAATTACTTAAGGGTGTAGGTGTGTTCATTTTGATTGGCTGGATCAACGAGTGAAGAAATTCAGTGTTTTACTGCATTCTTTAATGCATCAAATCAACAGCACACATTTCTACGAGTCAGGCAGGGCTTGGTCTTTACTTCAACCCAGTGGGTTTTAAAGACATGTGGGAGTTCTGGTTATGGCCAGAATTTTGCAACTCAGTTATCAGCCTTTTGAAAAATATCAGTTTGAGATCGATCACTTATCGAACATCATTTTATTAAGAGGGACGACAAGACTGCCAAGTCTCTCTATAGTTTACATTGATCTAACGGAAGTTGTATTACATAAAGCAGTTGAGATTTATTTACACCACCACTTTAGGTGCTAACTTACAGTATCTGAATCTGAAAAAGCAGACTTTGAGCTAATTGAGGTCAAAGGTCAAGAAGTCACCCCAGTGACTTTTAATTTTCCAGTTTTTCAGTAAAAATTACAGGATGATGTAACAGCCTAGTTAATTAGCTTTAAAACAACTCTGAAACCAACTTTCTTTTCAAATAAAGGACAATTTTCAGCTGGTGCAGGATCAAATTAAAGAGGTCAAATTAAATTACATGGATCTCTGTCAAAAACGCGAAAGCAACAATATGTTCCAAAGGTCAGTTCCATTTGCGGACCTATGAGGTCTACCGCAGAAAGACTTTAAACGTAATGACCAATGGAGAATTTACTTCTGTTCAGAATTTAAAGTACTACTATAAAACGTGCAACAAAAGCATTCAGCTTGTAATGCTTCAATAAACAGGCTTATTCACTGTAAGTTATAAAAGGCTTAAGAGCCTTGAAAGTTACCTGAAAAGTCTCTTCTTGAGACGGTGTGCCTTTAAGCAATTTGAAACGAACCATGAAGATAAAGCAGCCACATTGATTAGCCTTTGCCAAAACTAGCGGCTACACTGAGCAACAAGCCCGCAACAAAGCGTGGCCCAAAAAAAGCAAGCGAAACAGAACAGTTTAAAAAATAACGTATTTTTATAATGAGAGAGAGAGAGATGGAGAATTTTCAACTTTAAAAAACCATTGAGCACAACCCAAATCTAATGAGCAGCACATCTGCCAGTTCCAATTGTGCTTGTTCCAAGGACGGACCACTAGACTCAATAAACATTTTATCCTTCCAGCACTTGCATTTCATTGTGAGCCAAAGTTAAGAGCGTGTGTTGACCGAGTCCAGGGGTAAGTGGCTGCACTATTTCACATGTCTGAGCTGAGAGGCTGCTACACTTGAATGTACTGTTACATACTGATGAACAAGGAAGTATCTGTATGTAACAGTACATACAAGACAGGGCCGCACAAACAGACATTCACTATTTAATGTGTCTGCTGTGGTACTAAGGACAGTGCCTACTGTACATGCTAAACAACTGGGGTGTGATATAAGACAAGGAGAGACACAAAACAAACGGAATAAAAGTACACAACGTTATGATGACGTGAGAGTCCTTAAGTATCCTGAGATGAAAGGGTATGGCGACAGGAGGGATCGTGGGGGTGGATGTAGGGAAAGGGAGGGTAGTTTGGGGGGGGGGGGGGGGGGGGGGTTAGCGCAACAATTAATACCCCTGAGGTGTGGAAACTTTGGTATTCTGACGGTGATGGATGTGACAGAGAGACAGCAGCCGGCGGAGTGCCCCCTACTGTGTCCTCAATTCCACAAATCAACCCAAACCCACAGAACTCACGTGGGGATTGGGGGGGGCGGGGTGTGGGGGTGTGTGTGTGGAGGGGGGGTTGAAGTAGGCTGCCTTTGGAATAATTCCGGGATCTTCCCCGAGATAAAAGTCCAAACCGCAGGCAGGCCGAAAGAACGGGTGAAGTAAATACTTTCAGGGGCTTGCAGTGCATTAGTCTTCATCTCCATCAACTTCAAAAACCCATTTCCCTTAATATCTGCCACAGCTTGGCATGGGCTACATTCTGGGTGTGTGTGTGTGTGTGTGTGTGCACAGACACATACACTTCAAAGTTCATTCTGAACTTTCTTAATTAGTTCTATTACACACATACACACACACACGTATACTAATACTCCATATATATATATATATATATATATTATATATATACCTATTACTTACCTAATCTCTGCTGTCAACGCTTTTCATGCAAAACTACCCATCTTTAATGACACATAATGAGCCAGTGTTAAATGGATTACTGTCAAAACTGCCATTTATACTTCTTCCCTCTCAGTCATTGACCATACACTAACCTAATGTCTAATGCGTAGGTGACCACTTCAGTTACCCTATAAATAAATCATAACCACATAATGTAACTTGAATGTAGGGGTGCAACGAATAATCGGCATAATCAACTAAAATCGATGACCAGAATTAGTTGCCAACTAATTTAATTGTCGATTAGTTGGTTAGTGACGTCATCACGTGTGTTTTTCGTGCTGACTCAGAATGCTCAGACATTGATTGGAGTGAACAATAGAGATGGCAACACCTTCGCAACCAAAGACCTCAAAAGTGTGGCAGCATTTCACTCTCAGTCCTTTCGCACATAACTTATTTACAAGTTTAGAGAACACCACAGAATTTTTTACTTTCTAAATGGCGAAAGATTTCTACAACTCATGTCTACTCGTGCGTGCCCAATGTGGGTTGCATTCGAATTAATTCGAACGAGCTATGGGTTTTTTGGACCTCGTAATGCTACCATGGATGGCTTTCTTCAAAGGAAGCAGACTTGTACTCCCCAGCAAGCAACTGCCCTCACTGAATTAGTCCTAGTAACCATTCATTAAAAGACGTATTTTTGAATGAAGTTCTCATCGTCATTGTTTTTATTGTTAGTTAGCATATATGCCTAAAACAACCTCAAGCTAAATTTAAAAGCCGATAGATAAATAAGAACAACTGAGTAATTGTGCGATTCATAATCCGATTAGTCGATTATTTGTTTCAATAATCCATAGATTATTCGACTATCAAAATAGTCGTTAGTTGCAGCCCTACTTGAATGTAAGCATAGCGTGCCACGAGCTTTTCACATTAAACACATACTTGACATGCACAGGCGAATGTGTGTGACACCATTATTTCACAGAGCAGTTTAAGAACCTCAAGGCTTTTCTAACATGCCTCATGTAGGAACAGTGACACAAGCAAGAGGATATGCTTGGCATGACACCGAGCCCTTGTAGTCTGGCATATGACAACAGAGTTATGTCACTTATGTCAAGCTAATGTCATCACCGTGAAACTTTTTTTTCCAGACGCACATCTTCATTACGGTATAATCCTGGATTCCCCTTTTCGCTCCCCCCATCCTGATTGAAAGGCAGCAACTGCTTGTTATCAGCAGTTAGGTTGTCAGCAGTCTGTGTAACACCTCCCCCACAAGTCGTCCCCCCCACTCATCCTTTCCACCAGCGCGGGATCCCTACTCAACACGTCCGGCCCACAGCGAGGATGGGTGAACAGGTGCCGCAGGCTTCCGCGGCGTTTGCAGGCCTGCCTCTAAAGCGGGAGAGCTAGCAATAGTTGAGCCGTGGACGCTGCGGAGAAGAGAAACACCGGGGGTGGGCGGGGGGGACAAACTCCACAAATGCTCAGACCAGTTTAAGGCCAGTGGGTCTGTACCCAAGCTCTATGGTCACTGTTGCCTGCACACACTCTGGTGGCTCTTTCTGCCTCGCCACAGGACTGCTTCGAGAGAAGAGCGGAGTCTGGAGCACTATTTCGCAGCACGTTAAGATGGTGCTTCACTCTCACCTTTAGCTTCACCCCTGAGAAAGGAGAAAACGACAACCTCGCACTGAGTCATTGGCTGGTCTGACCCTTCCCCCTTCAAGCAAACACTTTGTTTTCCACGGAGAAAAACAAAGGTGATGGGGTACAGCTAAATAGATAGGCGGGAGTTGGAGAAAACGCTCGCAAATAAGCTCAATCCTGAGAGTGAGAACATGCAAACAACCACTCTTGCCAAAGCAAGATTATTAAACACATCAAATAGAGTGTGGTTTTGTGCAATCAGTATTTTTCCCCTTTTCATTAGATAACAGTGTTGTCTTAATGGAGCACTTGAAAAGCATGACGCAGCCCAGGCAAACATATCGACTGCGGCGTTAGCCACGTGTTGAAGTCAACTTTGGCCCATCTAAGGGAGTCTCCTACCAATCAGAGTCAGCATTTGCAGGCCCTGACTTAGGCCTGCATCGCATTCCTTATTCTGTTTACCAGAAATAAAAGGGAGAGACAGGAAAGGAGGATAAATATTTCATGACTGAGGGACTGCGCTGGGCGATGTAGGTTAGGATGGGAGACGAAGAGCATGATTAGAGGGCCTGGGAAGAAAGAAAACACAGAGGATCTTCCCTTTCATTTTCCTTTCTGAAACCTCTGCCCGTGGACACGCCAAGGCCATCAGACTCACAGGAGCATGTCCTTACGGGCAGGCAGGTAAGACACGCCTGATCTCACCACACCTGCACAGCTTCCACTGACAATTAAAGATTTGGTGAAAGGTGGAGGTGAGTGCAAATAAGAATGTCATTTTGGAATGATGCATATAGCGTTCATGCCACCATTAATTTAATCCTGAAATACACACAAACACACACCTGTACACAAGCACACACACACACACACACACACACACACACACACACACACACACACACACTGTACACAGTTCTATCTTCTGTATCGGTTTTAGCCCCACAGCTCACTTTGTATTATCCTGCCCATTCAGTCTCACATCAACATCACACTTTGATAACATACAGCCAATCTCCATTTCTCCATTTCAGTTTCTGAAGACCATTATTGTTTTTTCCCTGGAAAGCCGAGCATTCGCCTGCCCTGTTGTCCCTCCCTGCCTCCCTCCTTCTCCTCCTCCTCCTCCTCCCCCTCCTCCTCCTCTCCCTTCAGGCCAGCCCCGCTCAGGGCTCAGAAAACATCTCCTGCTGTCGCCCTTCCAGAGGACGGCAGGGGAAGGGGGGGGTGGGGGTCTGTCGAAACCTGGGCGAGCACAAATAGATTGTCTGGCGCCCTGCTCAGGTAGCGCCGTCAGGCTTTGTCATGTTCGGAGATAATGCACCGTGTGCTCCTGAGAGGGAGAGACAAATAAGGAAATCACACCGCCGTTGCCTGGCAATGCTTGTGCTGCTCAATCAAATATTAACCGAGTTTCTTAGGCATCAACGCCGCGGCGGGTTGCAGTGGCCTGCAAACTGAACCCGGATCGGTCGGGATGGCGGAGGCTTTGTGAGGCGGGGGGAGGGGGCTGTATTTAAGCTGGCTGCTCTAGAGACTGGGTGTTCGGTGCTGCAGGGTTAGTGGGTGCTGGTGGATGGTCACGCTGGAGCCGAGCTCCAAATCCAGTCGTGACCCCTGCGCTCTCACCGTCTTAATCAGACGGATCGGGTGGAGCAGGGAGGCTGCCATCCCCGCATCTCCCGCAGACACCCAGCGCCAAGACGAGTGGGTGGCGAGGGAGCTATAACAGGCGCGAGGGAAGGAAAACAAAAAAGAAGAGATGCACCATTCTGACAGCTGTGCTGCTGTGAAAAATTACAGAAACAAAACAAACACCCGGGTAGAGGTTTACGCCCGGAGCTGATGAGGATCCCAGATACGCCAGAGCTGATTCAGGATCCCAGATACGCTAGAGCTGATTCAGGATCCCAGATACGCCAGAGCTGATTCAGGATCCCAGCAACACCAGAGCTGATTGAGAATCCCGGCAACACCAGAGCTGATTCAGGAGCCCGGCAACACCAGAGCTGATTCAGGATCCCGGCAACACCAGAGCTGATTGAGAATCCCGGCAACACCAGAGCTGATTCAGGATCCCGGCAACACCAGAGCTGATTCAGGATCCCGGCAACACCAGAGCTGATTCAGGATCCCAGCAACACCAACAGCTTTTTAAGGATTGTAGCTACGCCACATCAACAGCTAGGCCTACTTTAGCATTGCAGCTATGCGCAGAACTGCTTCCCCCGAATTTCTGTGGTTCGAAAAATTCTGATGGGCCGGCAGCCTAGTGAAGGGCCCTAACCATCTAATGTGTCTCTCTTCTTGCTCAGTGCCAGTCAGTAAGGCAGTGGGTGCCATTTTCAGGATATCTGTATGACCTGGACAGGGGTTGAGCCCACAGCCTTCATGGGTCAGGGCTGACACTCTCACCACAAGGACACTGAATCCAATCACAGAGTGCTAAGGCGTTATTCCTGTGAGTGTCAGGTGAGAATATAAGGCCTTCTTTAAAAACATTCCACACCTTCCAAAGCCCACGTAACGCCTAGTATCTGGACCACTTTTAATTACACATTTTAGTTAGGCACAAAGGCCTTTATATAACTACAGTTTAATTTTTTTTTAGTCACAACATATTTAACACTGAAAATGAATGCAAGGGAGTTGTTCTGAACTGAAAGTACCAAACAAATGCCAAGCAAAAGGTCTTCGCATAGCTGAATAACAAATGCTTTTTCCAACCAACCGTAACTTTCCTGAGTCTTACTGTAATTTAGAAGAATCTCAGGCATGTTCTAAAGCACCACCCCCTCAAAAGAAAACACAAAAACAACAAAATGCTTAAGAACTGCATGCTAAAACTGTATATGTACAGAGCAGTTTTCATTTCAATATGTGAAAAAACACTATCCACAGAGTACTACTTTCTGTTTTATTTATTTAGTTATCACATTGGTTTTCAAAAAAATGCACTTAGAGAGGCCATTAGATATTCTAAAAGGAAAACACAGTCCTACCCTACAGTCAAAACCACTGCCTGCACGCCTGGGATCTCCATCCATTCCTCCCATTAAAAGTGTAGGCTACTGTATGTCCCCATATGCCCTTAAGCCCAGACTTGGCTGCAACCTCATGTGCTGATGCATTACTGATCAGGCCATTTACTGCAAGCGACCTGCTAATGCCGGTAAAACATGTCAGCACAAAGTCAGAAATATACTCACAAAAACAATTAGCCAAAATCTCATTCCAGCAGTCGCTGTAATTCTTCTTTGGAATCAGACATTCTAGGTAGCAATTTTGGTTTTATCAACAAAACGGACTGAAATACAGTGCAGTTTCAGGAAAACAGCATGCAAATGTTATCAGTAGGTCTCTCAATTTTCTTTTTTCAAAGCGTCATATCACTTTCAAACACATCAACGCTTGTAAATGAAACGTACCAAAACAATAAATAAATAATGACACCCACTTTTAAAAGAATGCATATTGCTGTTCACCTCCGCGCTACCACTGCCGCTGTAACCTGAAGTGAGACCTCAAAGGAACATGACCACAAAGAGACAGGTTCCGCTTAATTCTGCAGAACGCATCCTGTGGGCCTGGTGGTTTCATCTGTGTACATTACCTCCAGGGTCAAGCCCTCTCGTGTACTGCAAACTTGTTTGAACCTTAAGTAAAGACTTGGCACTGAAGCCTGTTCTAAATACAGCTCTGGGAGCAGAGCTTTCCATGTACTTTTTTTAAGGTATGGGCAACAAATTCATAACAAGTGGCCTCTGACTGACCCCCGATCGGCTCCCTACATCAGAGAAATGTTAACATGCGAAACAAGGCACCAGTAAATAAGCTTCATGTCCCGAGCCCTGCTGTCCTGCTAAGTGGCACAGCTGGGCCGAGCGGAGTATTCTTTGGCGCGCCTCTGTGGCCCTGATGTTTGCCTTTGATTAATTCGCATTCACTGCCTCTGTCACTTGGGTCGGTCCAACCCTGGCCAAAGTCCACCCTCTAATGCCACTCAGATCTTGTCGCACTGGGGTGCATTCCCGAGACACAGGAAGTGCAGAGAGGTTGAGACTTCTACTCTGCAGCCCTCTTCCCTCAGCGTTGCCAGGTCAACGGCAGCTTGATGTGAATTCAGAAGCTGACAGTGATGATGTCAAAGGGTGGACATAAAATACAATTATGTGGGGCTATTCTCTTTCTCCCTCTCTTTCCAGCTCTCTGATTATCCCTGCCTGAAATATCTTGCCTCTGAAAGCCTTGGTAAATATAGTATAAAGTAAAATGTCAACCTGCTGGAATCACAGTCTTAGTCAACTTCATAACTTTGTATTTATATTACTAGTTCACTGAAAAACACACATGTATGTATATGCAGTACTATTACCAGCACCTCTTCTCCAGTAAACAACCAAAAGGAAAGGGATGTGAGGATGTGAATATAGACCCAGTGTGCAATATCCAGCATGACTAAGTGTTGATGGCAACTTGACGGGTGTGTTCTCAATGTAGGCCCGATTTAAAAAAACAAAAAAAAAACAAAAGCGTCTTCCTATTACTTTCTTTGCCTGA
Organism: Megalops cyprinoides; assembly: GCF_013368585.1. NCBI lineage: Eukaryota > Metazoa > Chordata > Actinopteri > Elopiformes > Megalopidae > Megalops > Megalops cyprinoides. The sequence goes on along the minus strand of NC_050587.1, from coordinate 20,238,718 downwards.
GCTGGTCCATAAGCAGGAAACCAGTGTCTCATATTCCCAGAAGGAAAACAAAACAACCCACTACAACGGGAATGTAGCCTGAGAGAAAGCATCCCCACCCACCCCTTGTACTCCACTGCAGTACCCGAGAAAGGCGTCCCGATGAAAGTTTGACGTTCCGCCACCGTAACAGCCCGCGCTTGTGAAAGCCAAAGCGGCGTTTCTCGCCGGGATAACAGGAAATGCCACCGGCTTATCAAACATAGCGGGAGGAGCGAGACTTGGGGGGGCTCTGAGGCCTCCGTGGCGAAGCGCTGCGGATGCATTAACAGGACCCGGGCCCCTGCCGGCTTACCGTCGCAGCAGGGGGGAGGGGAAAAAAAAGGCCCCTCGGCTGCGTCAGAAAACGCTTGCGCTTCAGAGAGCGACGAGCCCCCGAGGATCGCCTCGTTTTGGCGCTTTGTTGGTAATAAGCTCCTTTTGGGGGTTCGCTCTAATGTCACAGTTCACGGAACAGGACTGCTTTGATGATCTGTTTACGCGTGCAGTATGGCCGGCACAGTAAGCGTGCAGCACAACTCAGACCTACACAGTGATTTCACTGTTTGGCAGCTATAATTTAATAATATAATTAAATAATTAAGTAAATACTCTGAATAAAAGGGTGAACAGTATTAGGCCCATTTACCCAGGTGTTGACGGTATTTATATGCACAGCTTAAGCCTTCAAGTAGAATTCAACATCAATATTATAAATATAGCTAAAGTGTAGCTAAATTAAGCATGAAATTCTTTACTAAACAATACAACAAGCTACTCTGAATTACTTTTGCAGTTCTGCAAGCGACTCCATGGTAGCTGAAGTCCTAGATTGCATTTCCTTTTACCACAAACAGAGGGGATGCCAGTAACCGCAGTAACTTACAGTGCATGCTGGGGACTGTAGAGAGAGATGCAAAGTTGCAAGGATCACGGTCTGTTCCATGAGAAATTTTACCAAATAAGAACATACCCATGAAAATATAAACAGTTTAACTGGTCCAGGACATCTGCCTGAACATGCTGTGAGGATTCATACTGGCATGCTGCAAGAGGTCTGAAGCAAAGTATCCCATTCACTTCCCTATGTTCAATACTTTGTGGAAATTTCCACTGTAAACATATGCCTGAACAAATACAATGTGATTAAAAGTGTTTCCAATTAATTGGAGACAGAAGATGTGAGGGAGATGCAAACACTCCAACATCAGGGTGAGTGACAACTGGGTGAGAAATGAAAGGAACAGCTCCTACAACCCTCATCCCCTAACGCCCTCCACCCCCCCCCCCCCCACCCCCCAACAAAAAACTATTTGTTCATAATTTTCGTGGCCACTAAAGGTAAGGGTAGAGACGTTAAACAGAGTCGTAAGGTAAAGCACCACATAGAACGCATTTGCTTTGGGGTTTAATGTTGCTCGAAAAGGGATTCATCAGAACCGCAAACACGTAAACAGATGAAATAACAAGCGGCGGGAGACCGAACAAACAAGGTTTCAATAACGCGCGGACATCCCAGCCTCCTCGGCGAGCCGCCGCCGCTGCTGCGCCGAATGCAGATGAAACATCACGGCTCCCCGCATTCCTCACCGCTTCGTTAGGAGCCACGCAATTTCGTTCAGAAAGCCTGCGGGGGCGTTGCGAGAGAGCGGTGGGGGGGGGGTGAGGTGTTCCCATAGTCCCAAACCGTGCATTTAAGAGTACACGGGGAGCCCAGAAGAAATCAGCAAAAGAAGAATTTACCAAGGTGTTATTAAAACTTCAAAGTGGAGGGAAATAAATTCCACTTCAGCGTGTTTAATGGGCCATAATTGCATATGCGCTTATGGGGAAACAAATTTAGCTTCCATGCGGCGATTATAGGGGAACCCAGAGCTGCAGAAAATCCAAAAGGGGAGCGGTTTTAAGGGAACCAAGAGACACAGAAACAAGGGAGGGGGGGGGAAATTTCAAGGGGACCCAAAGCTACAGAAAAAAGGAGGCGCTGTTTGCCGTGACAGGAGTACACGGGTAATTGAGCAGCACAGGTCAAATAAACATTTTTGAAATCAAAACGGGTACTTTAAGAGAGTGCTTCAATGTCTACCAAAGCAAGTGCTGGGATCCATAGGAGTCACAACACAACACAGTTTAATGACAAGAACAGACCATTCAGCCCAATGAAGCTTCCCAGTGTGCCTACAGCGTATCTAGTATCTAGCTGGCATGGTGTCAAGGCTGGTCTTGAAAAGCCCAAGGGCCTCTGCTTCCATTACAAGTTCTGCTAATCTATTCCATCAATTAATAACTATACTTCCTACCCTACTTCCTAGCAGACCCTTATAAATACTTCCTGGTGTTATTGCCAGAGGTTCCAACACCAATCTCTGATTGAGTAGAACAGAGGACAGCTCATAAAGATGTACGACGGTGAGGAGCCACTGTACTGTACATTATGTTCTTCCCAAAGCCTTTCACTACTGTTCAAGTGTCACGGTAAAATATAGGCTATCATCTCCCTCCACATTCTTATTGAGTTGAATGATCTAATGTCATTGTTGGGAGACAAGCTTTGTGTTCACAGTGCGCAGAAGTTTGAACACACTACAGGGGTGGGAAAGGCATACAACCACACAAAAAAATCCTACGGTGGAAATGAATATGTTCTCCCATTGCTTAATGCACCCATTTTAGCGATGGTTCAGCACGTACTGTATGTGGTATTCTCTAAATGCATTCTATTTTATCCCCTTACAAGACAAAGCCATTTTTAAAATTTTATTTAACCAGAAAGGTTAACTGACAATTAAGTAACGACCAGGGTAAACAAGAAGGGTTGGGAATGAACCAGCTGTAGGACAGATGATAAAGCAACCAGATGTTGAGGAAGGGGGCACCTCCTTTACCACCTCTGACTCCACTGATCAGTATCATGCGACCTTTAATGACCTCAGCCTGCTGGTACCATTTTGAAATTGGCTGGTACTTTTTTTTTTTAACCAATCACAACACACCCTGCAAAATCCTACTCTGATCCTATTTGCGCTGTAATAACCCGTGGTGACAGAACAGAAATGCCCACTCAATCAATGGACCACCTTGATGACAGACACAGGGATCTCTGGAAAATTAAATTAGCCAAATGAAACACCACACTCCTTGGAGTCGAGGGCCCATCTCGTGGCGCTACCTGTCAGAGGCTGGTGGGATTAATTTATACCTGTGACATTTTGTTACAATTCTATTTGTGACCCCTTGACTTGACTCTGCTAATTCCAACCCAGTTCAGAGGGGTTCAGATAAATGCTGCATTAGATCAGACGTGAGTCTGACACCTGTCTGTCAGACATCAGAAGCTGCCAGATGGCAGAGAGATGCACATTCTGTGGATAAGATATGCAGACAGATGGTTCGGTCCCTTCATGCCCAGCACTGTAATCTCTACTGGAGATAGGTGTCCAACCTTGGATACCCTCGTTCACATGAAACACACTTTCTCTTCCATGTGTAAAATAAAAGAATACAAGATTTTCAAGGGAAATTAAAATCTTAATGGAAAGTATAAACACCTTCATGGTGTTTTCTGGTGTGTTTCTCATGAAGCTGTGTTTGTTCCATACAATCAGCTCTAATGACATTACATTATTGTCATTTAGCTGACGCTCTTATCCAGAGCAATTTACATATGTTACAATTTTTATGTTATCCAATTGTACAGCAGGCTATGTGGGGTTAAGCACCTTGCCCAAGGTACACCAGCAGTGCCCTAGCGGGGAATCAAACGAGTAACCTTTTGGTTACAAGCCCTGCTCCTTACCACTATGCTACACTACCGCCCATGACATGTGTGAAACATAATATATGCCCGTGCACAAAGTTCAATAGGGTACACGTGCGCTGTACCCTACTGAACAAAGTATAAATTTGAAACCAAAACATCTAAAATCATTATGAGGATCACTTACTTACTTAATACAAGCAATGTAAATGACTTCTGACTGTCAATTAGCTGATGGCTGAGAAAGGTAATTATTGGTCACTTGTTAATGGAGGATGAAATATCTCAAATAATATTGACATTCTTTTCTGATAGGATATTGCTGAGAAAAATGGATCAATTACTTGAATCAAAGCAAACTGCAAGATAAAAACATAACCAAATGCAAATGTGCCTGATATATTATTTCCCCCAAACTATCATTTTATGCTTCTTTGCACACATCACACATTAACAGATGCTCTGTCATCATGCTTTGTCACAGCAAGCCCTGTCAGAATAAGCCTAAATGGTTTCAAACGACTAATGAATAAGAACTTGCATTTATTTAATGAAATAAGGTGTTTATTGTTGCAAGTACATTCCGTCATAACACCACTGCATGTATTAAAAAAATATGGTGTTTCCACAAAATAATCAATGTGACTATTTAAAAGCCTAAGCTTTTCTACATGAAACAGTCTTCACAGTTACCATAATGCACATTTTGCCATTGAACCACATTAGTTAAGTTTCATAACGTTTCAATGTTAACATTTGCTAGTTATCTTGGCAGCAAATTTAGCCGGCTTTTAACATTAGCTGTACATTATTTGTGCTCACAGCGACTTGCTGAAAATGATTTGGATGCTGCAGAATCCAATGTTCAGTGAACAGGATAATGACATTTCTTGATAGGAAACTCAACTAAACTACATTCTAACTAGGGAGTCAACATTAACTTGCTCGTATTTTAGCTGACAGAGCTAGCCTTTTAGCTAGCTCAGTGTGACAGCCAGTGAGAGATTATTAAGCAAACTAGTGTGTCCAGTGTTAGCCATTCAATCTAACACTACTGCTGCCAACTAGCCTAAGCAAAAAGAAAAATAAGTGCTGTACTATTTCAGGTGGACCACACTGCAACATATTTCTGTACTGTGAAATCACACTGCAATGTTCTTCTCTCAAGGGGATGTATTGACTGGTTTAGACTGACTATAAATTATGTGAAACAATCTGCCATAATATATTGACATAATTAAATGAATAAGCCTAATATTATCACGCAGAGCTAAACTGAATGCCAAAGCACTCATTTCTTTGCAATCACATGCAGTTGCATGTAAACATGCAGTACCCCTAAGCAATCTAGCCATCTCCTCTGCTGAAAAGCTTGAGATGAGAAAGAGAAAGCTCATCGCCCAATAAACCGTCCTCCTTTATTTCCAATGGTTGGGGGAAAAAAAGTTTGTCGACGGTCAGATTTTACTGCCGATGTGCAATAATCAACAGATTGGCAACATCCCTACTTAATACTGTAAGAGCACATGCATTTATGGCAAGAATGCAATGATGTCATCTCTGTCTGACTGAAAAACAGCACTGACTGGGCTGAGAACAGAGACAAAAATTCTCTACCCTCAAGGCACCTCAGGTTAAAAAAATACAGCCTTTGTTCAAAAAGGACAAAACAATGTTTGAGGTACGTTTACACAGATTAGAAAGGAGACCTCTATCATTAACATTCCCAAACGGAGAGAGGGGGAGGGGGGCTGAGAGGAGAGCAGCGCAGCCCTATAGCGTCTTGCCTTCTCCGTCATGCTTGCTTAGCCCTGCATTCGCGCGAGGATGACACCCCTCGCATATTAATGAGGAGAGGTCTACCTCCAGGGCCCTCCAAGAGAGACGTGGGGGGCATTGCGTAGGAAGACAGAACCCATACCTAAACGCTGCAATGTACATAATCAATGAATGAAATGTGACTCAATACACCACTACAAGTAGTGGCCCTTCACAATGGAAATGTTGCAAAGGCCAGAAAAGACAGGTGAAGGAAAGATGACATCATCAAGGGTGGTCAATAATCAAAACGACAAAATCCTGAAGAGCCAAACATCAGGATGACACAAACAGGAGACAAAGTGACAGAACCTGCCACTGGTGCTTTTTTCCCCTTTAATTGCATTTTCAACAGGAATGGATTGTGCTTTTTTTAAGATTCTATGAGCAAAAAAAAAAAAAAACAGAGGTGTGTAGATCAAAAGAATTTCAGAAGCTACTGCCTTAAAAAAATCTCTTCAACTGAAAAGTTAGAGTCCCTTTGGGATTTGCTACCATGGAACTTGTTAATAACCTTAGTGCAAACAAAGGCACTGATTGGCAATCCCTCTCCAATTAATTAGTACATGCGTAGTGAAGTTTCAGAGTTAGGTATATAAAGAGGTTGTCGAACAGAACAGTGCCTTTCACTGACTGAGGTAATAGGCCAAAATACTTTTAGTCTCATGCTCATAAACAAAACTTTGAATGAAGACATTTTATGTTTACAGCTAATTTATTTCTGTACAAATATTTTAATCGAAAAAAAGCTTTACTGCAAATGAAGCCATCAAATCATATCATAACTGTGTCTCAAAGACAATTTGTGCTGTTCTTTTGTATGGTAGACTAACTATATTATCATTCACACATCTTTTGTAAAAAAAAAAAAAAAAAAAAAAAATCAGTGTAAATTAAATTAAGAGCAAAATGTTGACTAACTGCCATCCAAAAGTTGCTTTCTGTCAACCGAAGTTGCACATTATACGACTGGAGATTATCCCATGTTCTGTGGATTTTATGTGTCTCCTTATTTTTGAGTTCTGTGTTATGAAAAAACACATTAGTGATTTGATTAGTGCTCTCATTACCTCTGTGTGTCATCACCTTTAGAATGCTGTGAAAGTGTCTAGTTCTGGAGACAAACTCAGCAAGTTGGCAACCCCGTCTTAATAAAGCACCAGACCAGTTGCAGCTGTTTTGCCTGCTGAAAAAGATGTCACTTCTCACCAGCCTTCCTAAACCACCATGCGGTGAAGGTTTCCACCATAGCATTTCAAATTTAGCCTGCACTCAAGTTACTAGAAATATGTCCGCTAGAGCGCTTTCAGTTACGCTCTCTCAAATTCAACACTGGGTGCTTAATATGAGGGGTGGTTAGACTGGGTTTCCTGCCACAACCATAACGGCTAGAGGTAGCTGCCTATCCTTTACACATGCAGAAGAAGGGATATGGGGAGTTGGGTATGCTGGATGGCGGGAAGGCCCATTTCGTCTGACAAGGAGTCAAGCACTTTGTCGTTGCCACCCTCCCTCCTGCTGCAAATGACTTAACTCTTCTTCACAGTGCTGCTGTGTTGAAATGCAATTGGCCGTGAATCTTGAGTCTGCCTCCAGACGTCATCGCTCAAAGGGAGAGAGCATTCCGAGTCAACACGCCTCATACTCGTTGAAACCTTGGCGCTTATTTTTGCAGACACCCGTCGAGACTGCGCCCTCGTGTTAATTGTTTACCATGTTGGGCTTTTGGCTGCGTGCTGGAACAAAACATCAAAGCTAGCCATTTCCTAATGAAAGGATGTGATATTGAACTACTTTGATAGCACCCCAGACCTACTTTCCTGCTCTTTGACTGATGAAGTGTGCCCATGGCTTGAATTAACACCGATTTATTGATAAATAGCACCTTAAACACAATACAGTGAAGATCAAGGTATGGCGGTAAACAATGACAGATTCACTCTATAGTATTGACCCTGTTTTTCCCCCAGCGACCGTGACCATGACAGGGGGGAGAGGTGCTCGTTTCTGTGCAAACGATGGAAATCTCTGGCTAGGTTGTGCAGCCTAACTAGGACAGGATCGAAGAGGCGAAGCGAGATTCTCCTCAGCCGCGAAGCAGGCCTGCGTTCATGGGCGCAAATTTAAGCCTGAAAGTCTCAGAGCGCTCTGGAGGCACGGAGAGAAGATGTGGCTAATTAAGCCAGAGGGGTCCAAGCCCTTCTTCTAGCCAACCCCCCCAGCTTGGGATTTCTGCCCCCTCCCTGAACACGGGAAACGCTCTCTCGCTCTCCCCTTGTCTTTAACGGGACTGATAAAAAGGCTCCCGGAATCCTTTAAGCGCTCCTTCCTTTTTTTTGCCTTTCGTGTTATCTGATACCGCTCGCCCGCCACCGTCACGTCCGGCGGCTCACAGAACGTCCTCAGAGGCCGGCTGGCGAGGGGCCTTTTGTTAAAACGCCGTGTTGCCTTTCTCTCCGCTCTTATCAGACATACCGCTCTGGTGGCACTGTACACACTTCTTGGGGGTGACACAGGAATTCTAATGCTGGGCGACTTTTGGAGACTGAGAACCACTCTTTCTCAGAGCTGCCAGCTGTCAGTGCGAGTGATGTGCATTCGGTTCTCAACTTCCCCCAAATCAAAGCAAGCCAAAGGGAGTTGATCCAAGAGGCTCCCTAATGAAGCTCTGGGAAACCACAGTCATGTCTCGATTCCATAATTACCAACGTGCTATATACATATATACCACCCCATGCACCACACAGTCAGTTCATTGGAACTACTGTTTCACTATCCAGTGCTTGGATCTGTCTGGCATCTATTTAAATAAGTTAACAGTGTTTCAGTGTTTGTGCACAGAGATCTTGAAAAACCCTGAACAAACATGCATCTGCTCTATTGCTTGGATTAGGAAACGCTATGCATTTTTGGAGTTTAATCAATGGAAATGAGTGGTGGGGTGACACGCTACACGTTGAGTGAGAATTTTTTTTGATGTTTTTGCAAACAGAAGGACGAGAAGCCTTAGAACAAAGCCATGCAGCCGCTTCATCAGCCCGTACAGCAATGCTGGTACCAGCTCTTTCAAGCTCAGCCTTTTGGCAGTCCATAGCAGGAGCAGTCTTGCTCTTGTGCGAAGCTTTACGCTCGGGCTCAAGAGTGATCATATAGCATTTTCCAAATAAAAATGGATCGACCTCGGGCCTGGAGACTCCACCGTCCGACTACTCCGCCTTCCGTCCCGGGCGGCTCCGGAAACCGCCGGATCAAGCGCAGCGCTTTCTGTAGCCGCGGTGGCAGCTGACACTATTCAGACTCCTCCTTTAGGGTGGCAGGGCAGGTTCTCCTAACATCTCAAGGCTGTGGCACCTTTGGGCAGCGCTGTCACCGACGTGTGCCACCCCATCTCAGCTGGGCACGGGGACGAACAAAGCCGCGTTACTGAGTACCCTTGTCTCCTTAGCAGCAGAAGCCACGGGGACAAGATTAATAATACAAAGAGGGGGGAAAAAAACGCGTGTCTGGCACACGTGCCGTCTGGCTTGCTGAACAAGCGGGACTGGTGTTGCCCGCTCCTGTGCAAGCGGGCGGCGTGCCAGGCGGTCGCCGGGCCAACACACGTCACCGCTCCACTCCGAACCAGCTGGGGCTCCTGCCTGTTCGGCGCAAGGGACCCGCGGCCAGCAGGTCCCTGCTCTCTGGTGGCCTGCGGACAGATGGAGGTAGCACTGAGGTGGCCACTGGGTGATGCAGGGCTGCCAGTGGCCTACACCCCCGGTGCAGGTGAGATGCGTAGAGCTGACTGCTCTGTGGCTCTGTCGCACGCGAAAGAATTGCAGATCTTGGGCTCCTCCAAGATCCACACGATCTGTTATGCTATAATCGAACAGCACACAACGATCTGTTGAGGCCACCCGTTTACCGAACCGAAGGGCAGACACAGAGGCGCAGAGCTGGCGGGGGAGCAGTGTGCAGAGATGAGATGCGTCTATAGGAGGGGACAGGCGCACAGGGAATAGATTGTGCCAGCACTATGGCAATGTGTCTGCCCCCACGTGATGCCAAACTTTCCTACTGACCCCACTGACCCAACAGCTCTGCTAACACTTCTTAGGACTTCTTAGGCCTAGACTACACAGAGGATCAAAATACCAGACCTTTGCCCTCTCCCCTTTATTTAAGTATTTATTTACTTATTTATTTTAGTTTATCAATGGAATGTACAATGGACAAGCAGCTATATAAGCTTATGTAGCTTCTTGTTTCTTTTTGTTGCATTTGTACTGACATTGTTATAACAGGTCAACTACAGTGTGATAGGGAGACTAGTCATTGTATTTCTTGGGGGAATGATCAAGGTTGTCATTGGAGTTATCATGGAAAACAGCGGCAGAATTCCTCCCAGGATTACAACCTCATGCTTACTGTGCCAGGCATAACTTGTTAAAATGAGAAGATATCTATGGAAACTGGGAAAGTTACTGAGCACAACCAAGGAGCAATGAATCTCAAGATAATCACTGTGTTTGTGTGTGTGCGCACATGTGTGTATTTGCACATGCGTGTATGTTTACTGCTCAGTCAGTCAAAACCATTAGCTAGATATGCAGTAGCAAAGCCCTCTGGCCTTACAGACTACTTCTCTGCAAGGAGTCTTACCTCCTCCTGTCTACGTAGTCCTAGTTTTTCCACGGAAAGCCCTTCTAACCAGAGCATATTAACCCGCAAAAAGTGGCCGACGTGTCACATATGACAGTGAGAATGTAAAAAAGAGCACAAAATAAAATGATTAAAACAAATTAAACCATGTCAATCATAATAATTACATCCACATCACTTCCTTGTAAGGTGAGGTCACCATATTACAGCACCCCTGGTTGGAAACAGACACATGGTTCAGTGCAGTACAGACTTCCTCTCAGGAACCAAAACCTCACTCTCAATCAGGCGTGCGTTTTCAATTTTCTCCTCTATTTGTACACAGAGCCATCATATTTGAGGATGAGTTATTGCTCCCAATCCCTCCCATTGAAATAGTGGTGTTCTTTTACTCCCGGTGTTCTCTAACCAGCCCCCAATACCCTGCTGGACTGGTTCAGCCCTGAAAGTCTACATGCTGCTTGATGTACTGGCAAAGTTGTTAAACCAAAATATGACAAAGGGCAACACACCATCTATGTTTTCTCCCACCAGCAGGTGCACATACGGATAAGATATGAGTTCGTGCAGCTTGGAACATTCACTACAGGTAGCCAAATATGCACATGCTTCCACAAGAAGCTCCCAATCACACCACTTTCCACCAACTTCAATTTGCTAATTCTTTATCATTAACTGACCCCCCCCCCGCTTAATTTCCATCATTTCTTTTCCTAAAAATATTAACACCTCCAATCTACAATGCAAATCACACAGAAACCTTACAAAAACCTGTACCAAATATTTTCCCCATCTATGGCGTTTAAACTAATAACACTTGTACAACAGAGAGCGCCTTGCAGGTTTTTTTCATCGTGAGACCTCCGCAGAAGACCGCGTTTGGTTGCAATAAGAGCCCCAAAACCACAGGAACTCGGCTGGCAAGTAAACACTTCGTCAGCATGTTTCTCCCTCACGCTCAAAGGAGGCTTCCCCTCGCGCGGCTCCATGCGGGAGGCCGCGCTCGATAAACACAACAGCAGAACCCCGCGCGGACGCGACGGGGAAGCTGTGTAACAGTGGGATTCTTCCCAAAGGTCAGCTGCAAATTAATGAGGCTGCAGCCCTTTTTTGTCTTTACCGTGCCCTGTCCGTGCCTTCACAGGGGCCCTGCCGGGATGCATTAACTCGCTGGTTTCAAGAAAGAACGGCCACACATGACGTCTCTGAAGCGCTAATCAGGATATCCGACCGAAGCGCGCCCCTCACGACTCCCTGCTTTCTCCCTCGCGGTCCACGTGCAGTTGTATTTGTCTTGTCTGATCTGCAGAGGAGAGCTCTCCGAGAGGCTTAAAACTCAAAGTTAGCAGTGTCATCACATGGGTCTAACTGAGAAGCAACATGCACACACATGATCTATCCTTTCAAATAACATGACAAGAGACTCCGTTTAAATGATCAGAACTGCCAGCAGCAGACTAACACAAATTCAGCTGTTTCTTCGGTTACCCTATGGGTTATATGACATGAATGCTAGTCACCTGTCAATAATTAGTCATGTTACTTGAACCTGCAGAAAACCTAACTTCTCAGAATTTATGAGGAAGAAAGAACAGCTGTAGGGCCGGAAATGCTACATATCTCTCCGGATGACTGACAGAGCGTAGCAAAGTACTGATGCAACGACCCCAATTTTTAGCCCCCACCCTTTTTTATACACTTCACAGACAAGCCTAACGTCCCATCTTTTAAGCAACACGAGCATGACAATCATCAAATCCTGCTCCATTTCACGGTCTTACTATATAATTCTCCACTCTCAATTCTTTTGAGTGTGCATCCAGGCCTTTTTAAGGTGGTGCTAACATAAGCGATGGAGGTGGCAGAACGCAGTCTCTGACATGAGATGTCACTTCGTCTATCACAACACAGACATCGCCTCCCAACCGTCCCTGCCCTGTGAAAACCCAACAGAGCAAACCCTGCACTGAATTAGAAGAATCACACAGCTGTGTTAACTCCGCTGGACGGGAACAGGAAGAGGAAGAGGAAGGAAGAGTTTAAGATTCAGACATTCAACTACTTGGTTAGAAACCGGAGCGACACTATACATCTTCCCAAAGTGGGGAGATCACCCATAGCCCCAAAGGCATAACTACTGTACTCGCAGACTATCATAACGGACTGTTGTTCATGCAACAACAGTCGCAACTACAGACAGAAAAGCTGTATGGGCAAACACAATGACTGTCCAGCACAATTACTTACTCTGTAGGCACAGAGGCATTTAATATTACATTTTGTCCATATAAGTATGTCATGTTTATATGGACATATTTTATGGATGTATGAGTGTAGTTGAACATTTCATGAGCAACTATTTTGTGTCAGAACAGGCAAAACAGGAAAATCGTCTTCAGATTTTAGCCAGCTAATATCTAACTTGCAGCATGCAAAAAAAAAAAAAAAAAAAACCCATGACCAGAAGGACAAATAGTGATATCATGTTACATCTTTTGCTAGCCAGTGGCAAAAAGGAATTAAACGCAGATGTTCACGCCAAGCGGTTTCAGACTTATTCCATTCAGTTTCCCAACCAGCAGATTGTTAACATCAGTTGAGGTGTGGGGCAGGGTAATGTAATCAACGAACGATAGACAGGTTCTAGATGTAGACAGGTAGGTAGGTGTGTAAAAGCTGCGATTACTTTCCCACCATATCGTTTGCAAATGTGTAACAATACTGGAATCTGCAGGTAGTTAACAGCCACAACGACATGTGACGTGTTTGCTGCACAATTCACGAAGCTAAAACTGTGTGCTACAGGAAGGTGTGTTTGTGTGTGACAGGGACAGAACTCCGACCTACAGGAAGGCGATGGAGGCCAATTTTGTTTCATAACTTCTTAAACTGCGAAGAAATACTGCATCGAATGCAAACTATTTATAACTTGAAAACGCTAATGTAAGTCACAGGGAACTTTCCCCCCGTCTACAAATGTGAACAGCACTATGACATTTAAGTTAACTAACGTTAGTTAGCTTGCTTGCAAAGAGAAAGCCAGGGTGTATGCGATCGTATGATACCAGAGGGCTGTGTAGACAACTACAAGATACCAAGATAGCTATTAACAATCGCTACATTTCGCTAGCACAGCTAGATAAACGGATATCATTGCACATATCAGTGAGGCACACAGCTAATGTAGCTAGCTAGTTCAGTAACTCGTTTGAAATGTGTTTCCGTAATAATGACATATTATTCATGGTAGACAACATAATTTTACAATGAAACTATCGCTGTTTATCACCAACACAGACCTTGTTTTCCAGCGAGTCTAGCAAGGTAACGTCAGCTAGCTAGCGATCAATGTGTTTTCAAACACTTCTCCAATCTGTAGATGTCCAGCCGCTAGCTAGCTAACGTCACAGTTCCAAACCCTGTATCTGCTCGCTAGTTACGAGTCAGCTTCCAAGATAGCAAACACAAGCCTCTGATACTGTCACACCTTAGGCAGTTAGCTAGATATTATCAAATGAGTTGATATAATGGATTGGCACAGCAGCCAGTAATTAAGCTAGATTGATTCGTCGAACCTAGCATTGTTCATCTCGGGAAAAGTTTAGACTCACGTCGTTTCTACTGTTAGACAGCGATTTCTTTTAATCATGCATTTCTTAAAGCAAAAACGTGCAACGATAGCTAGCGTTAGTTAACCAGAAAGCTAAACAGCAAGCTAGTTGTGAAGCTAGCCATTTTTTAAAATTGCGCTTACAAGAACTCTACCGTTGAGATAGCTAGCTTGTCTGTCTAGCTACCTCAAAGTAATATAACAGGCTAGCTAACGAACAAGTAATACTCTTTAATTACTCAGTAACTTAGGTAGATATAGTCATCTAGTACTTGGTATGCCAATGATGTGCCTTCTCGCTCACATTTCTACGGAGTAGGTATTGTCATATTTAATAACGTTAGCATTACATGAACTGCTAGCTTGCTACAGCTATCTAACTACGTTTTTCTTTTGCACAATGCTGACAACTGACAATAACTTTCTCAGCCAACCAGCACTCTGCCGCTATCACTACCCAGCTAGCTACATTATCTGCTCCTCGCCAATGCACTGTAGTTACTGCTGTGGCCGCCCCGCTATTCATGCGCTTTCTTCATTATCGCGATTACCCCCCATAAATAAAACTTACTTTTCCCTTGCTTGGCTGTCGGACGGTACGTTGTTACTCTTGCCTTTGGCGTACATGCTTGCAGAGAGCTCCGATTGTCACGCACCTGTCAACCCATCACAGCCTCCCCGAGCACAACCCCGTCACCATGGCGACACAAGGAGCGTCGCTTCCGATTGGATATCTTGCCGTTAGGAAACGCCCATTCTCAGTGGTTACCGCCGTGACAGACAGGTAGTCCGCCCCGCCCCTTCCAAACAACCCCCTCCCCCCCCCCCCCCCCCCCCGCAGCACAACCCCTCCTCCTGCTGTCTCCTATCTTTCTCATTCCGCCCGCCTTTAGCTGAGCTTGTTGGGAGCGCGCGCCGCCTGCGATCTTTCCCCCAACACACACACACACACACACCCCCCCCCTCCCTCTTTTCTCCCCTCGCTGGCCCCCCCCCCCTTGCTCGAAGGGGAATTTGAAACCGTCTGAGGAGGATTTTAAACAACTGGCTGTTCCCTTTATAGACAATCACACCCTCTACAGACAGACAGTGCTCGGTCAGCTAGCAAACACGAAATGGATTTGTGTGTACAATATTATGATGTTGAATTTCAAAAGCCTCATAGACAGTAAAATATACACTGCAACAGCTACACACAGTAATATCCATGGTATGCAACTTTTAAGCAACTGTTTATAAGTACTTGGCTAAGAAAGACGCAGAATTACTGAAAGGGCTTTTTCAAGCATAGTAGCCTATTGAGGTTGAAGGGACAGTGTGGGGCTCGTTATATTTGGACAGACATTTGGATGTCTTGATTCTTTATGTGTGCACATATCCCTGGCCCCTGTCAGATACAGCTAAAGGTACCTGGTCTAAGTTCTTCTTCACATTTTCTTTAAAGACTTCCAGGCCCTGTACGGGTATTAGAAGATATTTGTCCACTTAACAGCTTTCAGACACGTATTGAAGTGAAAGTGTTGCATGCTGCGGAGTGGTGGTGAATCAAAAAAGAGTGGTTTTAGGGGTGTGCTCTCAGGACACAGGATAGAGAAGCAATATTCTTTTTGACAGTATGCATCCAGGAGCACTGTATAATATTTGATATCTTATACAGCAAATATTTGATATCTTAAAGGACATTTAAAAAGCCAAAAACTCATGTATCAAATGCATGTGACTCCTCTGTAATCTTTCCCTTCTGCAATAGCAGCAATCCACGTTTGGGCAAACTCACCTTCTTCAGGATGAAATACGCCCAGAGGCAGCAGGGACATAAACTTTCTGTCATAATTCCACCCTCCTCAGAGTTACATGGGAGTAACTAGCCAGTAATATTGCACATACACAAAGCTGAAAGTGACCTACTTAGAGCCAATGCCCTCAGCACTATAAATGGTTTGCTCTGAGTTGGTCTGAGTAAAGTTATCTTTAAGGGAAAAGAAACAACATTCTGTTTCAATGCACAAGACTTTCAGTTTTGGAATTAGTTGCCAAGGGGCCAATCATCACCACAGTGACTGATGATTGCAGTAATAGGCATATCTTTTGAGGTGGGGTTTCACACCAGTATCAAGTCGAAGACTTTAAGAGACAGAAGTGCATCCTCTTGCCCAGAAAAGCAAAGTAAAAAAAATTCTTTATGCTTCCCTGAAGGAAGTTACTGCCATATTCAAGGTGATATTTTAACAGTGAGATCAAGAGATCAAGAGATCAAGGTGGTACTTTGGAATATCAGTAAAGTGCTGAGACCTAAGATTCTGTGTTTTAAGGCACAAAGCATTAAGAAGAAACAAATGTATGGATACAAGATTCTAGCAATTCTTCATGGTTATGAATTTGGAAGTTCTAGTTGACAAACCCATACCAGCTGGTCTGTGATAATATCAGACTGAGCAGACTGGAAGGGGAAAGAATGATTCCTTGCCTGATGTAGGGTCCACCACTGTAAAACATAAACACAGCTTCCCCAATATCTCTATAAAGTTCTCTAAACCCCCATAATGAAGTCCATTATATCCATTATATGTTATAGGTCCATTATATATAGGCACACTTCTCACGTACTGGCTACCCACTGTTATGTCACACAACCTCTACTTGTAACCTTTCACTGTGCAGCTGTAACATTCACTTCTGTTGTTCATGCATTGCTGTAGCTTCGCTTACAGGCCACGCATCTCTGACTGCCTGAACGACACAGACATGAGATATGCCTGGTATGCAAGTTTAATTTCGTAGATATCCCTTGCCCAGACAATAATCTGTATTAGCTCAATTCAAGTCTAACAGAATAAGATAACATGTCATTACATACACACATACACACAGGTATATGGATGTATGTAAGGTAAATTGATCTGAATTCCTGTCTTAAGCAATAGTTTTATCCAGGTGTTTTTTTTCCTGCAACCCTGCCACCTCTAGTTTATGTTGGGTGGAATTTGAAAATGGCATCAAACTGAACCTTCAGTGTATTAGAGCTGTACTATACTGCTTAATATGAGCCCCTCAAAAACTCAATTGAACAATTGGTATGTTGAACCAAACACTTTGAATTAATGTCAAAATCAGATTTTACGTTGTAGCATAATCTGGATAGGAAATGGACTTTACTGTTGATTAATTGTTTCAGTTTGGAGAACAATTTGAAATATTACTGCACCCCATTTAGCACCAGTTTTCTTTGACAGCCAGAGGACCTGTTCAAACATGGAGGGTTTAATATCAGATAAAATGATCTAATTACATGACTGTACAGCAGACTGAACAGTGAACATTTCCAGCTGATGGTGTGGAAGCTCCAAGGTATGTGTACTGTAGAAGGAAACCTGGGTGGGAGTGCTCACAACGCCTCAAAGAAAGCCCCAGAGACTTTCCCACAAACCCGGTTAATGGCAAACTTGAACGCTGCAGCTGCAATCTATCAGAATTGACTTCTCCATTTAGAGCGGCTGTACTCTAGTCCCCAGTGTACCAGCAGCTCTTTCATGACAAAGCTTTGTCATGTCACCATCAATCAAACAAGAGGAAACATGTGCGAAATAACATGTGAGAGTTTCGTACATGTTACAGAAGTCTTGTGTACTCAGTAGTTCATTTGAGGCCAGGTTTGTTCTGCATTGTGCTGTGCAGACCCTGGATAACAATAGGCTGCAAATGTTAAATATATCCAGGACTTTCCTTGCCTTCGGTGCACAAGTCTATCTGCTATTGACCTAAAGCAGCTATCAGGGGTTGGATTTTGGGGAACCATTAAGCATTTTTACCACGCTTTTTCTTGTCCTGAAGCATCAAGCAATCAAACGTTAGCAAAGCTAATTCCTTTTCAACACAAACAGTACAATGCTGAATTGTTCCCTGAAAATTCTGAGTAGTTTTCATCCAATCACTATTTGACATGTACAACTCATCCAATCTTGAAATAATCGTTAAGTGTTCTGTTTTCTGGTAAAGGTGCGTAAGCACTTGCTGAACCACAGACACAGCTTTATGTTAGTTTGCCAAATACAAAAAAGTAAAAGGGTGGACAAAATAATGGAAACACCAAACAACATTGGAAGCAGCAAACAATATTTATTAACTAATAAGGAGTTGGACTGCCCTTTGCCTTCAGAAAAGTATCAGTCCTTCTTGGGGTGGCATTGTACAAGTTTTGAACTGTTTCTAGGGGGTTATTAGACCATTAATTAAGAAAGAGAACCTCCAGTTCTTTGAAAGAAACAGAAGGTGGAAATATATTTCCAGAACATGCCTTAAAGGTTCAGTGATGTTGAGATTTGGTGATTGGGCAGGCAATGATAGGTGTTTGACTTCATCCTGCTGCTCATGAAACCACTCTTGAATCCATTTAGCAGTGTGTATGGGGGCATTATCCTCTTGGAATATGGGAACATCTTCAGGAAATAATGTTTGCACCATAGGATTCCCAAAATGGCTTTGTATTACTTAGCCATAATTTTACCATACAGAGAATCAGGCCAAATGACTCCAACACGATGGCTGCCCATACCAAAAGAGATACACAACCATGTTTAACAGCTGGGAACACTCAATGTGGGTTGAAAGCTTCCTTTTGAGTAAACGGTGACTCAGTAGACCATATTACTTTCTTCCACTGCTCATAAGTCTCGGTTTTGTGCTCATTACACAGGTTATGCACATTGGCCTTCATTACAGTGGCTTCTGAATTTCAGCCCTGCCATATATATCAGTTTTGTAAAGCTCGCAACATACAGTTTTTGTTGAGAGTGGGTCACAGATGTCTAGTGTTAGTCCAGTGGTCATTTTTGAGGCTGTTGGTTTGTGTTTTTTTCACAACTATTTAAAAACTGTTAAGTGTCCGTCTATCCCTGACAGTAAACTTACAACCATTGTTCCTCTTTCCTGATACAGTTTTTTCCGTCTTTGACATATGTTATCCTGACCCATTAAATAATTTTATAATTTACTGACTTACAAACCTGCAATTTGAGTACCATCTGTCAAAATGATTTCAAAATCTTTTAGATCTCTCATGTTGCTTTAGAAACTCACATGTTAAAGTACTGATTTTAAAATGTCTTTTTAGCGAAAACATATTGATAATTACTACCAAAATTAATATGAGACATATACAGTATGTGTAAACACCTTTTTATTTGTGATTTAGTTACTTCAAAGTACAACTGCCTTTTCATTTGGTGTTTCCTCTATTTTGTCTACCCCCTGCAAATGTCCTTTAAAATTCAGATTAATGCTCTGCCCTGACACCTCCATTTAATGCAACTTTTCTAGGGTTGATTTTCTCACAGAGCAATCCTAGTTGCATTTTGAGGGGATCAAGACGGTGTTTTGCATGGGTGTTTTCTCTGTCATATTGGTCACCAACTGACAATTTTCTGGCACTGACCTTGGATAGGATTGGCAGCCAGTTCAGTCCAGCAGATCAGGTGGGGAATTTTACAGCAAAGTGCTCTGAGATCCACTGATCCAACCCGTCAGTCCACATATGGAAAGTCGTCCATCAAGGTGGCGGAACATTGGAAAGCAGTGAAGTCGGTGAAGCAGGGCAGGATGGGAGAAATGTCCACTACTAGCACCAGCTGACGAGCCCCTCAAACTCTGCACTCACAACCCAAATCACCAGAAAAAAAGTCAGTTGAGAAGTACTTACCTACATTTAAGATATTTATTTTTCATGGTGCTTGGTGCTTTTAAACATTTATTAACTGCTGTCTAACAAAAAAGAGTCATTGGCACAGAAATACAAAAATATCTTAAACACCATAAATTAGTATTAATATTAACTAACCATTATATCCCCACTTTTTTTGAGTGATTGATCCTTGAACGTGACCATATACTATGTAGCTAGAACCTACTAATTCCAAAGTTGTAGTTGGCAATTGGAGCAAATATTTTACATCCTTCCATTTTTCCACCACTTGAAATGGTAAGGTCTTCCCCCACCCCAACTTTTAGTATCCATATAAGAACATATAAATGTCTACAGTTCAGTCACTCCAGCTTTAAGCACAACAGCTCAGCTGAAATCCTGCTTCAGTGAGAAACTGATCAGAAGCAACTAGTTGTGGGGTATGTGTGTGTGATAGAGAGACAGAAAGAGAGTTTCACTCTCTGTATCTCTCTCTCTCTCTGTTTCTTCTCAGGTCCTTGGCGCAGCAGAGGTAATGGCCCACAGTGCACTGAGCATCAGATTCCAGGTGGGAGAGCAGTCATGGATATTGAAGAAACTCCATGGCAAATAGCTCCAAGGAGGCTGGGCTGTGGATGCTATATAAGAAACCCCTGGCAAGGTTCTTTGATGGAGTTCATTCAGCACTCCCTTGCTGTAAGGCTGTGCTGTGTTGTAGAAGGCCGTGGTATGATGTAGACATCCCTTGTATCGATTGCCATCCCTGGGCCCCCACCACAGATAGCACAGTGTGTACTGTTGTTGAAAAAATGAGACAAGGAACAGATGTACACTGTTCAATACCATTGATTTCTGTTGCAAAAAGTTTAGGTTAACAGATAGTTTGAAGAAAGGAGCAACACAAATGTCTAGTAAAGAAGAGGACTAGGTTCAGAAACTCCAGTTGTCGGTCCTGTCTTTACTGACTGTCCTTGCTTTTGCCATAATAATTTCCTTGTTAGAACAAACGAAAGACTTGGATCTTGACAGGTTTGATCACATTTTCGAAGTCATGGAAAGAGAATAGAACAAGCCCTTCCACCACTCATTTGACAGGTAATACCCTCAGTCGGTCAATACTAAACATTTATGTTTCAAGTTATAGCATGACCTAGTGTAATATTTCACAGTGGTGGTTCAGATAAACCCTATCAAAAATACATTAACAGTTCAAAAAGCTAGTTAATGAGGAGCTAGGCTACGATATAAATCTAGCATGTACAATGGTTCCTCTGAACAAGGGTATACTTAAGAAGTGAACTAGGATGTGTGGATGTTGTTTCCTGGAGTGATCATGAACAATACCCCAGTGCCTTAGGGTCCTTGGAGAATTGTTCCACAGCTAACAGGTCTTCCACACGAAAGGGTCACTTTTGTACTGGATTGAAAAAAAAGTCACATTCCATTAAAGTCAATGGTGTTTTCCACACCGCCGTCACTGTGTGATAATCCAGCTCTGTTCGATCTCTCCCACACCGCCTGTTAATGTCACCTTCTAGCTTTCTAGGTTAGAAAACCATCAGTGCTCCTGGACCAGCCCATAGCCTGCCCTGAAAAACAGTCCTACCATGGCATTCTGATATGGATGCACACACGTGAAAATCGCTTCCACCATAAATAAACCGTGGCGGGCAAACTTTGGCTTGGAAGCTGTGCCTCAGAATGGCGTTTCAGCAAGTTGACGGCAAACAGCATCGCTTGCTGGTCTCGGTGCTCAGACACTTCAGTCAATCAACCAATCGATGTCTATCTGACATGCCATTAACAAGGTCTCCTGGGGCCTGTCCCCCCACATTGCTCCAGCATCTCTCCATGCACAGCACTAAGTGTGTGCTGCCCAGCCATTACTAAACATTTCTGAAGACTGCAACCACCTGCGCTAAGTACTCTCTTCAGGACAGTTTCAGCTTGTGCTGGCTAATGACAGGTTGTGATGGCTAATTGAGGTTGAATCAGGGAAACCGCTGCCATTTGAAGCCATAACCGCCCTTGCCATTTCTCTGATGTTAAAGTAAATGCTCCAACTGCAGCGTACTTTGAACACTCAATGCATCATGTTCAAAAAAGATGCGTCTTGAAGAGATCTCCAGCCATTCTATTCTTTTTTTTTTCCAATGTCTTGCCTTTTGTTTGCAATTTTCTCATGCAGCCCTCTGGACCAGGCATTTGAGCCATCTTGTAAATGCATTTTCACAAATTGAGCACAGCTCCTTCATGTTGTGCACTGTGATTAAATTATATTATAGAATCCTTTTATCAGGAAAATCAGTGTCACAGACCACAATGGCACTCAAGTCAATCTAAATGGATAAATAGGCTACCAAACAAGATGATTGGAAAATGGTCACAAAATGTTTTGCCACAGACTCTGACCCATTGATGAACATAACGCACCATACATTACAGTGAATCTTGAGCTCACAGCAACTGCTGCTTTTCCCACACCTGACCTGGAGTCTTTTCACACCCCTGTGAAGTGTCTGACACCTGATTACATCACAAATGAAATAAATCATTAGGGCACCCTGATCATTTTAGAGAAGTTTTTAATAGCTGCACTCTGCACTAGCATTGCCACATACATTATTACCCATACAAAAAACAATATATTACACATTTATTATATTACTATTATACTATTATTATACTATTATATTAATATATTACTACATTTTAGAAAATATATATATTTTTAGCTCCATCAATCTATGAAAATACTTTGGTATATAGCAATATATAACATTTGGTATGCATTCATATTTTTTTGAATGGATTTGCAATATTCGTGGGCTGAACAACACATTTCTCAGTATATTACAATAGATTTATTTTGGGTTATCACGGAAACTGCAAGAAATTTAGGATAAGTGTACATTAAAAGACAAACATGTAAACAATGACACTATGTAGTAAACTATGTAGTAGAACTATGTAGTAAGGGTATACCTGTTGACCACCTAAGCTATGAAAATGTTTAAAATCTAATTTCTGTGTGTTTATCCTCCCACTTTTTCGCAACTTTCAGAGTGGCTGAGAGCCTTTAGTCAAAATCTGACGTGCTATCCCACAACAGGGTTTGTTTCTCTGTTTTTAGGAATATGCAAGAGAACTGTTCATGAAGGCTTTTGTAGATATGGTATTCCAACAAAATGACACTTTTGTTTTCACGTGTGGACTCCACATTGGATTCTCCAAGCCACTGTCTGGATTGAACCCTCTGTCTGCGGCCAGCTAATTAAGGACGTCTAGACACTCATGCCCGTGTTTTAATTTAGACATGAAAATAGAGAGCGGAGCAGAAAATGACTCTTCACTTTGTGCTTGATGTAGTTGAGGTTTAGGGTACCAAACACCAATGGGAATTAGGTAGCATTTAAATATCTTTCCTCTGAGTCTCAGAATGGATTGAATATGCTTTGCGCTGCCCATTTTAAATGGGCCAGCAGTGGCATTCTAATTTAATGACAGAGTGTAATGCTCACGCATTATAAAAATATTGACAAGTAATCATGTTGTTTCAATTAAAGATGTCAGTTTGTGCTTGGCAATTAGCAGACAATTATGTTTTCAGACAAACAATTGTCGGAGATTAATTGCTGCAGTGTTTTACATATGCATTAGACTCAGTAAATGATTTAGCAAGCATTACAGTGCTAAGAGAGTACAGTACCTTGCCTCTGTTCTGTATCATTTCTGATGCAGTCTGACTTTTAAATCAGCACATTGGTCAAAGCACTCATTACTCTATTATGCCTTAGACAAAACCCCCCAGGTCATAAAAAAGTAATAAGTGCAAATATTGCTACAATATGTGATGACTTCCTTCCTTCTTGATATTAACTAAATTAATATTTGAGCATGTGGGAGACTGAAAAGATTCGCTACCTTGGTGCTTTGCTTTGCTTTCTTTACTTAGAAAGGATGTATCAGAGAGTTAAAAAACTGCATGTACAGAAGTAAAAAAAAATATCTGGTAAAAGCCATCCATATGATACGTTGGATAGAGAAAGTATCTTAAGTATCTTAAAGGTCTTACATCCTTGTACACAGAAACCACATTGTGCCGTGTTGGTCCAGTTCACAGCTCACATTCCCCAGGTTCTGCCCCATTTCCACAGGGTACAATTTCTGAAAAAGATATCAGCCCTTTCCCACCATGGGGGAAACTGTGTGTGCTCACATGATATATGAGTAAATTTGTTGTTAAACAACATATGCTGGGACTCTCATTTGAAGTTGAAAAATTACCAAACATACTAAAAATATTCAAAATTACCAAGGATAATGATGATGATGATGATGATGATGATGCAAACTTGGGACATGATAAAAAATAAAGAGTTGCTCTGATTTACCGTAGACCACATGAACGGTATAGACGGTTTTACAGCACAAGAGAAATCTTTCTAAAAAAAAGGTTCCATATGATGATAATACAAGACTTGTGGCTAAAGTCCCTCTCTTTCAGTTCCGATACTGCCACCCTTTCACTTTTCAGCACCCTCTCAGCCTACTTGGTCTCAGTGGCATTTTGGCCACTGACCACAGTCAACTGGCTATGCTGCTCCACATCATTTCTCCACTACCATAGTGGTGTTTCTGGCTACTTTAAATTCAGCTCCTGGGAGATGTTCATCCCACAGGTTTGATCAACTTTGTTCCAATGCAGTATAACATGTTCATGTTTTTTATGCATAATACTGTTTGCTGAAAAAAGAACTTTGCCAACAGGTAAAATTGGGAAGAGTTCCTGGAAGAGATTTTCATTGCCTGATTGGGGTGTTTCTGGAAATATCTGTCGCTTTACTTGTCTGTTTGGCATTCATCAATGATGTTTTTAAATCACACTTTTGGTGGCCACTGCCAAAATGTCACACAGGGATGAGAGCAGGAAGGGTTAGAGTGAGTCAATTATACTCAAGGGATGTTCTTGTCAGGCCCACACAGTACTAGGAAAATAAGGCTTAAAAAAGAAGTCTCTTGCTGCTGAATAAATCGCCTGCTAGTTGCTTCCAAAAATAATTGTTGCCAAGCCAACGATCATAGTCAACAGATTTGGAAGTGTCTACTTTGGCAACAATGGAAAAATGAATAAAGATACTGTTTAACTATCACCTTCCCTCTTTTTAAGCTTCTCTAAAATTAACTTTGTTGACACACTCAAAAATTGCATGAGAGGAACAGCAAGAAGTCAGAACAAAATGTTAATAAGCATTTTGTCATTCATTAACACTGAGGCTGAAGCCATGGTGAGGTATTGGTTAAGAAATATCCTGGACAGCAATCATTGGCAGACCCTTCTGTCTGCTATGAGAGTAAATCCTATTCGTTTACAACACAGTGTACTTAAGGGTAGGTGTCTTATGATAATTGCTTTCAGTTTATTCCAAAACTTACCTCTAGATGTCAACATTTTGTAAAAATAAACACTTTGGTCTACCCAGCAATTCATTTAGCAGCCCTGACACTCTGCAGGCCTCAGTACTTTACCAATGTTTTCAAGCACTTTGTATGTTTTAGCAATTAATAGTATGATTTGTTGGTTTCTATCTGATGAATGAATGATGAATCTTTAAATTATAAGTCTTTAAACATGGTCTCATTCACATGCTTTAAAACCTAAAGTTCAGAGAAGACAAATAAAGTATCTCAGAATAAAGCCTATATCACAATACAAATGCTAAAACATCACCAGTACAGAACAGGGCTATTGGATGACATCAATATTATGCCATTTGTATATTAAATATAGGTTTTTGTCAGGATTTCTGACAAAGTGCAAGTGGGCAAGGGAAGTTCACCTGTTTACTGTTTTCAACTAAAAAACCGCAACCTACAGGTATTGCTACCATTACAATTACTGTAAATGCAATTGCTACTACCTCTACTGACAATAATGTAGCTTAATGTTAACTCAAATGCCACTCAAGTAAAACTACGTGGAAGGGATAAACATTAACTTAAACAGTCAGTTTTCTCATGAAGTATTTACTTCGGTCCCACACCTTCAGCGTGTGGCGCGGAGGATTCAGCAGTCAACAGAGGGTGACACGTTTTATGCTGCAGTTCCAACTGCACATATTATTTACGATGTCCTGTAGATGCACGATAAAACCACCATTAGATTGAGAAGTTTAAAATGTTTCAAGTCTACTCTGATCAACCCTCTCTTCCTCCACCGATTTCAAACGCCGTGAACAAACCTCTAGCTACAGTAGAGCCCAACTAAGGGCGACTTGAAACCGCCTGTACTGAATTGAGCTTGCTGTTCCTCTACCTCCCCTCCGCAAATGCAATCCCGGAAGTTGCCCGGTAAGAAACAGGAGTTTTGCTGAGCCTTTGTGTGAACTCAGAAGTCGCGTAGTTGGCCGTGTGCTTCTCTGTGTGTGAGCGACAGCTAGCAAACAAACTGTGTGTCTCTGTTAACTAGTTAGTTAGATACATGCAAGTTAGGGCATAAATATTATTGACATTCCTGCAAAATGATTCCATAGCCCACCTAAAACGTTTTAGCAGTTTTAAAAATACGTTATTAGCGAGAATGGGCTGTGCACATAAGACAAGGCTGGCAAGCGGCATCGCTCTAGGGTGATGTGTAACATTAGCTAATGTCTGTGGTTAATTGGACAGAATAGCAAGTTAGCAAAAAGCAAATCAACCCCGGCATTTCGTGCAGTGTTATGAATTTCTCTAGTAGAAGGCAGCATGCGCGCTAGTCCAGCATTCTCAATTAATGAGTCCACACCATATTGTATTGTAAGGGACAACACACATACTCTATACTAAGTCATTGTTGCGGGGAGATGCAGTGCATGTGACGTGGTACCTTCGGCGTGAGCAACAGAACGTCTTGAAGTTTTAAGTTCGAGGCAATATGCAAATCACCATCTCACTGACCTAACTGATAAAATCAGTTGCTAGTATAGCGATGTGCCCTCATGTCATTTTGCTATACGATAGGAACACTTACCGTCCTTTACAATGTTAAAACGTACTTAACAGCCATATACAAAACAATTAAGTGATTGCGGTTTAAAATTCTAAATATTGAGATCTGTAATTTATGAACTAGACCTAACTATATTTGATTGAACTCCATAATTATAAACTTCTGAAACTGCTGGTAAACCCATAAGCAACGGACATCCCCTGTTTTTACGCAATTAAACCCTATCACATAACAACGTTTTAAACATGGGACAGTTTAATCGCCCCATTATGTCTATGTCTCATGTTGAAATAATACAAGAAGGCATCAGTTGGTCAGGTTAAGATTACTGTGTTATGTAAACCAAACTTGAATCTTTTGATGTGCCAGTATTTTAAACGTTGACTATAACATATCACTATTACTTATAAGTGGAACGAGATATAAACAGAGTGAGGTTTCCGAAATGAGTTTATTTTAGAGAGATCCTAGAATGTAGACCCCTCTTTGAAGCAGCCTAAAAGGAATGTTTAAAGGCAACTAACATTTTTCTTCCAAAACATACATTCATTAAGTTTAACCATTAGCAGACCACTGGTTTTCATTTTCTATATTTTTGTAGTATTTTTGGGGGAAGGTCTTTTAAACCCATTACGGTTTTGCAAAACCCGACGTACATAAATAACAGAAAGTGCCCATTTGTAAAAATAAAATAAAAATGAAATATAATAAAACATAAGAATAAATGAATAAAAGGAAGAATTTCTTGGCTATGTAAATATGAAACTCTGGTTGGTTAGGTTTTTAATGTGCAATCACATTAGAGATTTGCCTAAAGGTTGGAGTTTATAGGAAAGGAGCTTTTAAAAAAAGTAATATATACAGATTTTGGGTCTTTATTTTTTAGGTGTATTTGATTAACAGATCTGTCATGACTGCCTTTGACTGTTGCATGATGATAATAGAATGCATTTTTGTAGTGCACCCTTTTGGGGGTGACTCACCTCAAACACCACCAGTGTGTAGTCCTAACCTGGATAATGTCCAACTGCCATTTATCACCACATTAAGTGTGGAGGAGGGATTTCATTTGCTAGTTAAACCTGGGGATGATTACATGGTTAGACTGGGAATTTGGTCAGGACACTGGGGAGCTCTCTAATCTTAAGTGACGGCTGTGAGTTAGGACCAGACATCTCCTTCAACACTGTGTCCCTGTCAGTGTAGCAGGGTATTGGTTTTCTGCTGTGCCCAGAGGGAAGATTGCCACCTACTGGCTCTTGAAAACCACTATTCGCCACAACTTTGTTTCCCAGGGATGTCTCCATACGATTACAAAGGAGGGCTAGCCTCACTTAGTTTCAGTTGTAAAAGTCGTGAAGGCGACAGTGTGTTAAGGCTGCAAGGCGTGTCACCTCAGAGGGGTGTTTAAGTACAGGTGACGAAGAGATTTAACCTGTTGAATATCAATACTGATGTAAGCCAAGGAATAAGCTCATAAAGGAATGAGTTTACTCTACTTATCAAGAAAACAGTGTTATTGTGCTGCGGGTAGGCTGCAGGCTGGACTATAAACAAAAATGCAATCATTTTTATTTCTAAAAACACACATGCAATGTTTGCAATATTTAGTTCATTATTGACAGTCCTGGGAACCGGCTTTTCTGAAACATGACTACAAACATGACATATTAAAGTAGGTGAAAGGCATAAAAGAAAGTCGACAAAGTACAAAATAATCTAATGGTTTAATGCACTCGTTATGTCTACTAGCTAGCTTGTACCTTGTCTGGCCAACCATTGAAACCTGGTCATGCATCGCTTCTAATATTGTTGACTCCTTATGGTTTTTTTGCTTGTGTGGTACTATGCTTCACTCTGTGGGTTGCTTTGGATAAAAGCGAATACATGTAAATGTACATTATTTATCAGATTTGAGTATGTTAAATACATCATAGGATCCCCATACTGTTTGATGGACCCACATCAAAGTTTTTTCCTGACCTTATAAGCAACTCCCTTTTTGGAATCAATTGCCCATGGTTTCCTAAACACAGAATATTAGCTCATTCTTTGTAACTAAAAAAATGTGTCCTTGATATATTGTTGTGCATTTTTCACTGTTAATGTGTTTTTTCATGTGCAATAGACATTGTCTTTACTCTGAAAGTAAGAACCAGCCTGTCTTTCTGGCATGGTATAATGTATTGTAGGGGAAAGTGTCATAAACTGGATGTGATTAATTTTTTTTGTCACTGCACTCTCATTATCTTGCAAAAGGGGTTGTGTCCAGCATGAGCAAACCAACAAGGTTAAGGTTGACAATTCATTTTTTCCTCTATTTGAGTATGAAAAAGATGTTGGCAAGCCTTTCTCATGGTAGCCTATCTTGACTTACTTGCTGTGCAACTGATTTTTTGTGAGCAAGGCACTGTTAAAACAAATAGGCCTAAATAAATCCTGAATTCATGCAGATGGAAATGTTTATCTTTGTTCCTCTCTCCAAATGCTTGTGCTGTATTCTGTGTCACGGCTTGGTACACGTTTGAATCAAACACTGCATATTTTCCATGTGAGACATTCAAAATGACAGAGAATTATCAGAACTTTTATACCTATCTTTTGAAAGGATTGTATGAGAGAATAATTTACATTTATTTCTGGCTTATACCCACAACAATGAAGTAAAAGTACATATTTCCTAATATGAATGTGCATTCTGTTCATTTAACCTGTACATTGCAAAAGAGTGTGTCCTTCAACAAAGCCTTTTGAAATCTGCACTGAGCAAAGTAGTTTACTTATGTGCAATTCAGCCTAAATCACCAGATAATGACTACACATCCCTCGAGATCCTGAAGCTCATTACAGAGGAAGCAACTCTGGAGAAAACATAAAAGAGAGAGAACATAAATAAATGATCCTAATATATGAATGTTTCTCACTGTCAGTGTAGCCAACCTCTTGCTTTATTTAGAATCGATTGCTGTACAAAGCAATTGATGTTGCTTTGAAATCTGGGGTGCCACCTAGCATTTAGGCTAATAGGTTTCATTGAGGGTAAGAGCAATATCCTCCTTTAACATATCTCAACACATAGCTCATGGATAGACACTGCCTCTCCAAACCTTTAAGTTCAAAACCTGAGGGTAAATACAGGCCAGTGAGAGCTATATATATAAGCACTGCATTGCCCCACAGAATAGACAGATCATTTTATTATGTCAGATGTCAGAAATAATGCAAAAAATGAACAAATGGTGCAAATAAGGGTTCATGTCCATATACTTAAACCTTCATTAATCTTTAGAAAACCTCATATGTTAGGTTAGGGGAAAAAAAAACAAAGTCTGACCAGAAACTAAATTTCACTTCTTTGACCTATAATACAAAGTTGAGTCTCAGTGATATTTGTAGGTGCAGACTTATGAAATGTAAATGTATTTAAATATAAATGTAATAATTTTCAGAACAAGTCCAGGCTGGTACTTCATCCACTGCACTGCCCGTAATGCCCACCTCTTCATTCATTTACTAGTCTCTCATCTTTAATGTAAGATTTCCATTATTTTGTTGCATGCTAGACACACATCAGGCATGAATTCCCTCATTAAAGAAATGCTTCAAATATCATTTCAGTTTGTTCACTAAATTAAGTCTTGACAGTGGCTTAAACATTGTCCAGAACTTTGCCTCGACATCTTGAGACAGGATAAACAGTAAACGACTGAGGCTGATGAAGTGCTGTTTTAATTAATACACAAGTGTTCTCCAAAGGGTGGCCTTAATGGGCTGTTTTCGTAACCTTGGCTTTTCCCAGACTAAGTGTTTGCCTCTGTTTAATAAAAGAACAAGCATTAAGTATAAAATGGACTTGAAAAAGACTTGGTATTCATTCTCTGTTTTTTAATGTCCGATTTTACAGTTGCAAATATGAGTTATCCTGGCCAATTTATTACATAATTACATAAACCCTGATGCGATCATCTGGGCTTACTTACTGGTGGTGATGTATGTGTGGTTAATAGTGTCTTATGCATGTAGCAGTGTCTATGTGACAGTCCTGATACAATAGCTATGCTTACAGTACATAGGCTTGCATCCTCACATTCTAAATGTGAATGACTGTACTGTACAATCTCAACTAGATATGGCTGGTTAGAAAATTGATAGCATTACAAAAGGTAATTAATAACATAACCAAAAGAAATCAACAATGGAATCAGTGGCCGTTGATGTCCTCCACATTTTTGCTGTGGGGCTGCATCATGTTGCATTGGAAAAACATCTCAAGAATCCCAACATCAATAACTTAATGCATTTACAACAGCTATTCCTGTTGCACAACGTAATATATGCAATCACATGCAATAACATGTCTTAAGGTATATGCGTATTCTAAAGGTGCAGTCATGAAAAACATAAATATTGTTTGATTCTCAGATACTGTTCACTTGAGATGCAAATTGAGATCCATCATGGGATCCATCATTGAAGAATTGTAGTCAGGGTGCATCCTTGTGACCTTTTTCTCAGTTACCCTTCACAGTTTAAGATGGGTAGCCTGCGGGTGAACCAATTATAACAGGTTTCTAATTAGAACATTTCAGTGGTGGGTTTGCAGATCTGCAGGGCCAAAG
Organism: Megalops cyprinoides; assembly: GCF_013368585.1. NCBI lineage: Eukaryota > Metazoa > Chordata > Actinopteri > Elopiformes > Megalopidae > Megalops > Megalops cyprinoides. The sequence goes on along the minus strand of NC_050587.1, from coordinate 20,207,590 downwards.
GTGGAAGCTAAATGAGAGGCACTTTCACTTGTCAGGTACTAACTGGAACCGTACTTATTGTTATGATACAAGCACTTTTATGAAAATCAACAGCGCCAAAAAAACAAAACTGTATTTTTGTGAAGTAACATGCAAGCTCTAAAAGTGACTTTGTGGTATGGGTATGTCACCTACAAATGTTAACATAACCCTTATTGTAGCACTGTAATGCCCTTGAGAAAAATGTAATCATATTGTTCTAACCAATCTGTTCTTTAACAGGAACCAGAGAATCCATCCAATAATTTTTACATTTTAATATGTTGCATTATAGAACTAAATATCATGAGCGTGCAGTAGCTCATTGAAGGACTCAGAATTTAATTACAAGGTGACTGGCAGTAAAATATGAGAGACATTTCTCAAGCATTTCAAATCACCTCTAACAGGCATGATTGACCTAATATGCATTCATTGATGTGAACCTCAATGCATGCATAAAATAATACATGCATTAATGCCTATGAAATTGTGTGAATCATTTTAGCTGTTCCAGGAAAATACTAAAAGCACACTATGAAGGATTCACCTGCAGAAATAATTCAGGTTATTTTTCAAGATGATTCCTTTGTCTTTATGTACCCTTTATTTGTCATCGGATATGTGCTACTAGGTTTGAACTACAGTAGTAAGGATATTTTAGTTTGATGTCAGGCTGCTGAATGAGCACGAGCTATACAATTATGTGGGTAAATTAAAAAACAGTCACAAGAGTCAACACTAGAACATTTATCGCTTAGCAGACACTCTTGTCCAGGATAGGAATAACATTGAATGCTGATTTTGCTATTCTCAATCCTCTGTGATGCTAAAGTGGATCACAGACCTGAGCAGGATGTTTAAATGTATAACACACAAAGGCACACTGAAATGGGCAAGCCACCACAAGGTATTGGAAACAGCCAATTACCCTTGACATAGTCATAGTTACCTCTTTTGTTTTGTTTTGAACAAAATGACTCAGATCTTTCTAGTGCATTGTTTATCAAAGACAGTAAGTTTACTACAGCTCGGTCCAGGTGAAGTCTCAAGTTAAATTAGGATTGCGGAGTGTCATGCAAGACTATATTGACTGAGTGATCATTCACTTAAATTGGCTAAATCCAAAATTTAGTAAAGCCAAATTGAAATATTACATTTAAAATACTGGTAAAATGTTTCAAATGTGCCATTTCTGTTTCATGTGCAAAGATTTTAATGTCAATTCAGCCAAACTGAACAAAATTCATAAAAGAGATTTGTAGAACTTTCTGTTTGAAACAAATAATTACAATGTGGTAACACGATAAGTAGCAATTAACAACAAAAAAAGAATGTTTTCTAGCATATTGCTGTCCTTATTCTTACTTGCACAGATAACTGCCTTCTTTTATATCTGACAAATCTAAGTACATACAAGATACAAATAAATACAATGTGTAAATACAACTCTCTTCGTGTGTTTGATCACTGAAAATGTGAAGCAACCTTTGCACATCACTCATTCTCTCCCTGTGTAAGAAAAAATTGCTTCCTTTAGTCTCCTAAGGGGAGAATCAGAATCATTTCTTGTACTGTTTCTTGTTAGAGACTGAGGAAGCAGCATGTTTTGCTATCTGTCCTCCTTCAAAATTTGAGGATTTAAAAGCAAATACCACATTGTGTAAGATGCTAGCAATGGCAAGAACAATTCTTGGCTTTCTATCCACCCTAACAGTTTAACTGTAAGTGGAACAAACAGTGTTTAATATGCTCATGTACTGGACTGCAAGAAATGTGGCAGATATGACTCTACTGAATTGATTGTGTTTGTATCTTTTGCATGAAATGTTTGTGCATCAAAAGAGGTACAGGTTGGCATTTACATTTAGTGTGAGACAGAACATAGGTAGGACAGTGAAACAGTGCATAAACATAGTTATAGGTTTAAAAAATCCATAAACATATAAATGCATACATATTATTTACATGAGGTGCAAAATCTCATGGTGAGATGGGGGGATAGAAACAGCAGTCCTTAGCTCATTGTTTTGTTAAGGGCTGTGATGCTGTACAGAGCAGAAGATTGGCAGGCATGGGGTGGGAGGGGTTTCCAGTCATAAAGAAATTCTGAACTTTTTAAGCATTTTTAATATGGAAGGAAAGTAAGTAGTCACATATTTCAATTGCTGAAGATTTAACATGAAATGTTAATGTGTAAAAGTCATTTTCAAAGAATGCCACTGAACATAGTAATACTAGTTAAATTATTACAATTTATAAATAGCCAAATTAAAAATAACATATGACTGCATTTCCAGAAGTCTGAGGCAACACACTGGTTTGCATGAGAAACAGTGATAACAGTCAGAACAGATGAATAATGATTTATAATTTGATATTGTTTAAGAAACAGTTGTTTCATAGAGTTTAGAGAGAGAAGACCATTACACCCCCCAGAATTAGATGTGTGAAAGCTCCTTCTCTGAATTCAGCCCAGGTTTCGAGTCGGTGAAATTTCTAATGATTGGAGTGCCTGTGAGCGCGTGGAGAATGCCAATGTGTGGCGCGTGGCTTGCATGCTGGGCAGAAGACTGCGGAGGTAGAGGAGCTCAGCATTGAGGATTCAGGAGGAGGCCTTGAATGATGACTTGGTCGCATTTAAATGACCTCACTTGAATACAGGGATTGTGTTCTTTTGATATGTGGTGTAAAACTGATTTGCTCCGTAGCGAGGTATCACTGAGCTATAGGGCTGTGGCAGCTGCAGCACTCCTTGGCATGTACCCTAAGCCTACAAAAGCCTACAAATATACTGCGAAAAAGGAGGATATCTTCCTTTAACCCTGATGCTGACCCTCAACTTTAGATGACGTTTCCCTTCCAAGTTTAGTCATCTCATAATGCATCACTGTGTATAAATGCATCTCGCGTTAGAAGTCACCGTAAATATGCTTTTACACCACCACTGCATGCATCACCCACAGATGCGGTGGTCTGGGCGTGGCTGCAAGTCTCCTTGACTTTGCTCAACCTCGTGATATTAACCTGACCAAGCGGTTGCTGACAGGTGATTTCCCCCTTGTGAGATTAATTTGGCCGTCCTTTTGCTGACAGGTGACTTCCTCCTCGCATGTCAGGTGAGCAGAAAGTGCGGGCGGGCAGCTGTTACCTGGATGAGGTGACCTTTCGGCTGAGCTGTGGGAGCCTCCTTCAGGATTGCCATGCCATTGATGACAATGGACTCAGGAAGAAGTGAACGTATTGTACAAACTTACTCTAATTTTACTCTAATTGCTCGAATATTGTACAAATTTGGTCCCCCACAAATTCTTAACATGTTTTTGTGATATTTCATCCCTCAATAAAATATCACATTACATAATTACATATATACTTATATGTCATAGCTTATATCAGCATTTTGCCAACTTTGTTTTTTATTTTGTGACAGGAAATAAAAGTTATGAACTGACATATCAGTTCTGAGCTGAACCTCAGAATGTTATTATGATATATACTGTTCCTCTATAATGACTCTGTAACTGTCATTTGGCAGTAAGTGTGTTTTAGAGCTTAGGAGAATTGCTATGACAACAGCTAAGTTTAGATATCATTGCCTCACTGGTCTGTTTACACCATAGAGTACTGAGCAAGCCAATCTTTACAGGAAAGTTTACCCGGAGTGTACCTCAACAAATGTTACTGAATTCTTTCTGGTTACTGAATTTTTTCCTGTCTGGTTAATTTCATCATCGAAAATGTGGTTAGGTTTTCCAAATGATTGCCAACTCCAACTTAGAGAATAGTTTATAGGATCTTTACAGTCAGCAGCAGACTAAGAGCAAGAAGTTTACTTGGCAAGGCCTTGTATGGAGTTGTAGTCTTATAGGTCTTTCAATCTTATGACATTTAGTGACTGGAAACTGACTTATAACAATGACCTTGAGAGCTTGATAAATGGAAGAAGTTCACGTCTTGACTTGACTTGGCTCCAGGAATCTGAAGAGGGCTATACGAAAAAAACAGTTATTGGCACTGGGAGGATAAAAGCTCCTCATGCCCAGGATGGACACTGCAGGCCAGGAGAGGACATGGGAACTCTAGAAGAGGAAGACCAGGTAGAGTCCTGAAACTCCTCTCATCAAGGACAAAACTTACCCTGATCTCTAGGCAACTGGAGAACAAGACCTTTAGCCAATTTAAGATGAAGTACTGAATTAATGCAATGTACAGAGAGGAAATGCATGGTTTACTTTGCCAAGTCCCTCTAAACAGATAAAAGCAGGTAAAAATGACCAATCAGACTAATTACTTTTTTGTTATTATGTTACAAGCGGTAATTGTACAGGTGTCCTGCGGCATCCATTTTCCATTTGTGGTCTCTTGCATAACCGGAGATCTGAGGTTCAAGTACTCAATCACTCCTTAAATGGCTTTGCTAAACCTGTCAGCTTGGAGGTACTCTGAGAGAGTGGTATCCGCGGAAAGGTTTCGTGCCTTCATTCGGAATTCTCATGTTTAAAGGATTCGTGGTTGAGTCAGTGAGGTCTGGTGCTCTTCCTTGCTGTTGCCTCCAGTGACTCTTTAGGTGGGTGGCTGGTATTTTACTGGGCTAAGGACTGCCAGACAGCCTGTTACATGGAGACTGCAGAGAACCTTGCCAAGACAGACCTGTGTGATGCACATCTGCATTTAATAACAGTCGCACACATACAACACACACGACTGTGAGCCTGACTGCAGCCAATCAAAACATCATTGATATGAGCTCTCCGTTCACTGAATGACTTTGGAAATAGGATGCATCCTCATCTGTAACTGAAAACGTGTGCAAAACCATGCCTGGTGTTTAACCGTGCTTTAGTTTTTGGGTTTTTTATGCACCAGTTACAGAATGTGCAATCTCCCTCCCTATGAAAATAACAAAACAGAACAGAGCAATAAATAAATAAATAAATAATGGCAGACACCAGTGTGTTTCTCACACATTGGACCAATTATCTGAAGGAAGTACTCTGAGAGGCTTTGACTGAATCTTAGTTTATATTAGACTTAGGTATAATGCTGGAAAAACTTGCTAATGCTGGCATATGTTTTTATGTGCCTGTTTATGCATATTTTCCTGCCTGTGTGTCGTACACATGGTATTTGTGTTCTTCATGCACATATTTTCCACATTTTTTTCTGAGTGGCTGGTGCATTTAGTAATAAATATTCAGCATGCATGTCTATATATATATATACTGTATGTATACACATAGTATACATATATATACACACACACACACAAAGCGACATACATATAGGGACATACATACACACACACACACGCACACATATATGTGTGTGTGTGTATGTATGTCCATGTCCTATATGCATGTTGCTTTTTAATTTCTTTGTATACAGTACATTGATTGTGTTTTCTTAATTGATTCACAAGCCATTTCTAAAAGTAGTCAAACATGTTTTCACTTGTGACATCTACTAACGTCTATGTTTGTCTTGCTATAATTGGATTTTCTCTAATACTTTGTTTATGCTACCACTTCTCCGTGAATAATATGAATAATAACATTAACAAATGTGTGCTGTTCTGAAGAGCGAATGAATGCTTGGAGCATTGGAGCCTGTTCTGCGTGTGACTCTTTTTACCCCCCCCACTCCAACCCCAACCCCCCAGATTTTTCATTAACAAGCCCTTGTGGCTGATTGCGAATGACACGTCTCCTTCTCGGATTGACATTCTGCTCACAGGCGAATAGAGCACTCTTTTGCATTTCTCCCGAAATAGACTGCTTGTTAGATGATATCACCGATGACTGCATTAAGCAAATCATTGTGTTAATGAGTAAATGTCTTTGTCATACGTTTCACCTCTGATATCCAGCTGCAAAATGCCCAGAAAGCCTCATGGTCCCTCATCAAAAGGATGTAAGTCTGCAAAATAGTCTTGCCGCTGGTCATGATCCGCCACATTTTTGTTTTTTTTTTTCGTATGTTTGACTCAGTGCCTGTGGGAAAGTGGGCTTCTTCTTGAACACAAGATAAGCTCCCCCTCTCTGTTCTCCATGCAAAAAAGCTATTCAACATCAGAAGTAGAAAATACACCGTGATCATAGCATGCTCCCTGATTGCATGAATTTTAAATACCAACTGCAGCAAGAGAAAACAACCATACTGAAAGAAGACCTGTGACTCAAATGTACCGAGCTGAATGTCAAATAAATATTTTTTTGGCATCTAGGTGGCATGGCTGTGGGCATGATTTTAACACATGACAGAACTCTGATATTCTTGAGTTTTATTGAATAAAGACTCACCTTTTTGAAAGAACATGACCCCTGAAAAATTAAATGACATGTGTATGCTAGGGCAGCAAAATACATTCCCATGGAAACCGCAAATACTTTTGTAGAATACATTTCCATAAAGGGAAAATTCTTGAAACAGCACCTTCCTTTGAGTCAGAATCATAAAAAATCAAATTCAAAAATGAACACAAGCATGCATTAGTTTGTATTTAGTTATATCTGGGACTCATTGATGAAGGTACAGACCAAGTAATTGTAATCAGAGGCAGGGTAATGTGTATTCCCCATGCTAAAAGACCATCCTGCTTGGTATGCTGTTCCCACAATGCAGCTGTTCACATGGGAGATCTCAGAATGGTCTAATCTCACCATATACAGTCATGGCAAATGTTGTGCCGTCAACACAATAATTAAGTGAAAAGCCATCATTTAAGCACTGCAGCCATTTAAAACACAGCAAGAGTTCAGATTTAATTGTGGAAGCTTTGGTTTTTGTCATTTGTGGTGAGAGTGCAAATCAAAATATGGAATTATCTGAAGTTTTGCCAACTTGGTGAAAAATGTGCAGAGCCCAACACTCAGTGAAGGGTAATGTATAAGCTCTAAATTATCACATTAAATGATTTATGTTGAGTTTGACCTCTCTAACTGGTAATAAAAGTGACTTAAGAAAAATAAGGAACCCATTTAGGCCTCAGATACAATGTAAACTGAGCACAAGGCATAGCTATTAAATTACAGAATCGTATTCATAGAGTACTAAACTGTTGACATCATTTTGCTAAAACAAACCAGAATGATCATTTACCTCTTTGAGCTCATTGTGTTCAATATTTCGCCTCCAAGCAGTATACCTTTAACATGACATGTCCACTAAAAGTTACATTGTTTCTGGCACAGTGGCGTCTTTGTTAACAATGGAGAGTATCAAACAAAATTGGATTGACTGCTTGCAATATGAAATGGTCATATTGTGAAAGACACCCACATGTGTACTCATTTTTGCCTCTCAATAGCCATGACAATATACTAATCACAGACATCAGTCCCAGCTTCAAAAGTCAGAAGGCAAAGTTGTCACTGACATGTTGGGCCATGTCAGAACCTGTCACGATTCATGCTCTTTATCCCGATAATATAGTCAAACTTCACCCTGATCTGATGCTCTGTATGAATGCAAAAGAGCCCATGCACATAGACAAGCGCACACATACACATGCACACAAATAGATTTCAGTCAGGTCTCCTCTGTGCTTTTTATGTAAACTACTAAGTGAGACTAAGTGACAGTATTTAAGAGAGGGGTGTCTATCTCCATTAGGGGAGCCTAACGTGCATTCAGACAGCTGGCTGCAGGTGTTATACAAATGAAAACCAATGCTGTGCTGCACCTATCACAATGCCCTCTTTGCAGCTTTTTTAACGTTCAGACAATATGCAAATGCACAGGTGAGACTGGGCACACCACACACAAGAGTTAAGGGTTTAGCTATTTGAATGTGGGAGATGCATTTTGGAGTGTCTGTTACATCAAAGTCAACACTAGAGCCGCCACTAAAGAGAGCGGGTGGTTCAAGGTTATAAAAATATAATAACCGACCTCACAGGCATACATAAATCAAAATGGCATTTGCCCTGAAACTGGAATATGAACCATACGGTCTATGAGTCATTTTTTTTTTTTTATCTGAGGAGCTGTGCCAAGAGAGAGAGTCATGATAGTGGAGCTGGGGGTCTCTTCTTATTCAACCGGTTGGAAACGGATGAATGGTTGCTTTGCAGTTAATTAAACCATAACGATGTTTAACTGCATCACAGACTTGTATCACTCAGGACCCAAGAGGAACTGTTCACAGGTTTGCTCTGAGAAGATGAGAAACGTTCAAGTATTTGTTTCTTCCCACTTTATTATCTATCATTATTTAATTGCAGACATGCATTTTAATTTGGCTTCAGATTTCAAGTTAGCTATTTTCCCCACCACAAAAGTCGCTCTTCCGTTCTTCTGTCGAGTTAAGTTTGATTTTTGAAAAGGCATTTTGCTCAATGTCCACCCAAGGCTTTTTCCCTCTCCGTGGAAATCCAAATGTGACCACCGCAGAATCACTCCACTGTTCAGGAGTAAAGTGGTGGATGTTTCATGCGGGTAGCATATCAAGGTGCCAATATGTGACCAAGAGACAAAATGGGTGCTTTGTGGTTACTTTACATGAGGACAATATGGACTCTCTATTTGGGAACACCTTGGTAACAAAGAAGGATAGCTTCACCCATTTACTGTGACAATACAGATAGAGAGTTGTCAGAGAGTTGACCAATGTCATCAAAACAGTATCGCTGAACTGGAAATAATGTCCATCCATGCCTAAGTATGAACGTAATTATGTTTGAACCAGGTGTGTTAGCCTCCATGTCAATGTGATGGACCGCATGCATACATGGTGAGTCTGTGGACCTTGCTGCCAGTTTTGAGTCAAATGCTGTATTATGAAGGCCTGTTTGTGCTTTTAGAGAACAGCGAATGAATACATAACTACCTATTGATTGAGTAAGACATTTTTTCAGTGGTGGACAGATAGTAAGTTGGTTGCAACACTTATTCTGATTGTGTACCACTTTCATCAGCCGTAGCAAACAGTATGCACACATCATTGTTGAAACTGAAGTAAATGCAAAACAAATGCAAAAATATGAAAAACACATTATTCATGTTACAAAGAATACATTTTGCAATTTAATTGAGCAATTGAACACCTCATTGACTAATGCAATAAAAAATATTTGATATGCACGATGTCACAACAAATACATATATCAGCCTTTATCTGTCAATGAATGGTTCATATGGCAAAATGTCATAGTCAGCACCTCTTGAAGTTTTGATAAAATGCTTGGCCCTCCAAAATGTTTTACATGGCAAATATGTAATTACAATGGCAAGACATAGAACCATCTGGAGGCTGAAGTAAATGTTCTGTTTCTTAACATTAGTTGAATGAGCAATAATACAGGATGATCGATAGCAAAATTGTCTAAATAGAAGCTGTGTAAGTGACAATGAGGTGTGTGTAACTTTGCACTCTTCAACCAGTACTGCAATGAGCTGCTGGGTGCTGGCTTTGACCTTGAGCAGCTTTTTCTTTGGGTCATTGTTGTGATCTTTGTAAGCATGGAGTCTGCTGCCTCGTCTTTCTCTCGATGGCTTCATGCAATACCCTTATTATGGTCCTTGATAAACTCTGAGTAAAACAGTCAGTTTCAAGCCATGACCATATTGGTGTTAGTAGTGTAGTATTTGTAAACATATTTGTAAACTTGCTTATTGCAGTGTTGCTAGTGTTATATTGCTTAAGTTTCTGCACGTAAAAATTGGGTACATGCATCAATGCTCTTAATTCATCTTTTTTGTTAGTTTTCTAAAGCCCTGATCAAATCTGGAGACAATTGTACACGTATATGTATCCTGTAATTTTTTTTCCCTCCCATAATCAAGTTTTCAGCTTGATTTGAAAACGGGTAGTGCTGTGACTCTTGAGTGGGTAACAGGATGTCTGAAGTGTGGGAGATTTTTGGAGGGGGAGTGTCACATGGGTGGCTCGCTGATGTTTTTCTGTCCAGGAACAGAAATGGCTGATGGAGATGGAGAGAGAGAGAGAGAGCACTTCAGACTGGCTCAGATAATGAGCGTGTGCAAGGGCCCTGTTGATGGCTGTCAGCTGCAGGCAGCAGCACGTAGGCTGCAAAAAAAGCCCTTTCAACCATTGTTTAGGGAAAAAAAATGTTCCAAAAGATCTGTAGAAGATTAGGGTAACCAACTGTTCTTTTTGTGGCTTCCTGTTTTGGAAGAGGAATTCTTTTAGGGAACACGGAATGCCTCACTCTACAAAAATCCATCTGGGTTAACCCTTACAGTGCCTGTGAAAAACAAAGCAAAACAAAGCAAACTGATTTTTTTTTTTTTTTGGTGCTTGTAGCTGAGTCTTACAGCCTCTGGAACAACAGCCAGCACAGGAAGCCCTTTTTCCCCATTCCTGCCATAAATCTGTCAAGCTATGAATTTTAAACTCCTTCATTACATCATTGCAAAAGGTCAGCTCAGGAAAGTGGTTTTGGGCTTGTACTTTATTATAAGACAGTAAATAACATACTGACTTTGAATGGCTTTATTTAGGAATTACCTTATCAATCTGTTGATTGGTTTTAGATGTATTTAATGTAATAACATGCATTTTATGATTGCTTAATATCCACTGAAGGAAATCTGTATTTAAAACCTGACAGTTCAACCAAAGTGTAAGTAACTCAAATGACTCAGACAGCTAAACATATAATTATGGCTTCATTCACTTCAGTACCTTTCATCTTCTGGAATGAAAGAAAGCTATATTCTTTAATCCAGCTAAAGGCTTCCGAGGAACCGGACACACCTGTCATGTGATGATGTAATCGTGTTTATTTCAATGTTGATTGAACTGTAGTAAACCAATTGGACAGACAGAGACCTTTCTGAGTATGGCATGTGGAATTATGCTAAGAAATGAAAAGTATTTACTCTCACATGGCTAATTCAAAACAATGAAACATAAAGGAGTGCAAGTTATATTGTGATAACAAGAACATTGCTTTATTATCTGTACACCTTTTTGAGGGAAGTGGAGGAGTTGTTTTACGGCTACAAAATTGAAAGCAAAGAATCTGGCAGACATATTAACCAATTACAAACCAAGACTATTGAGTGGTATTATTGCTGGTTGGAACGTCAGCTTCAAAGAGTAATTGCTGTTAATAAAGCAATTGAACCATACTTAATTCTTGACTCATTATACTCATGGATGTCAAAATGCGGAAGCATAGCATAGTGGTTATGGATGTGGGCCTGCAGGTTGAATCCTAGATGAGGCACTGCTCTTGAGCAAAGTGCTTAACCAAAATTCCTTCAGCAATGTTAAAACGCAAAATTGTATCATTTGTCGTATGTTAACTATTAAAGTTACTCTTGATAAGGGGTTTTGCCAAATTAGCACCATATTAGTCGGTCACAATTCTTTTTATTAGTGTAAAAAGTATTTAATAGTAGTTTCCATCATTGCCACCACCACCATCATCGTCATCATCATCGTTGTTGTTTTCATTCGTAGATATATGCTCAGTAAGGTGCAAGGATTTTTCGTCTCTTTCTTTTGGTTTGCTTTTTGTTTCATTACCAGGTCCTTTTGTTGAAACATGGCTGCCAGACTTTGCCCCTACCTTCATGTGTGGCACTGAGCTCACTCTTGCTGCATCTCTGACAGATGGGTCCCATTGAAAGGCCAGGCGATGCAGGGCTGGGCACTGAAACTCAATCTTGGCGGGTGTCTCTTGAGGTTCAGACAGTCAGGCGAAGCTGCAGACCGTGCAGCCAAAGCAAGGGAAATGGTTAGCAGAGGTCCCCCCGCCCCCCCCATTTGAATTGCAAATGCCCTGCTGCAAGAATTCTTCAACATCAGGCACTGTTATGCCATGGGTCCATGGGAAGCATTTTTTAACAAATCTCCATGTCCCTTTCTTTTGACTTCCTGAGGAAAGTTAGGTTTGTGTTTAGGTAACATCCAGGGTCACTTGCCTTTGTCCCATACCTCCATACCCAGAGGGGGTTTAGTAATGTAAGCGAACACATGTCACAACCAATTACACCCCTTATGTAATCATGACCAGTTTTCCTGTTTGCCAGTTGTTGTACAGTGTGTGACTCAGTCATTTCTGAGCTGAACCACTCTGTTAAAATTCTCTTTTTATAGAGGCTTTTGTGGTGACAACGTTTCTGTTTCTGTGCAATTAAATTCAATTGCGTAACGCATTTGTTTGCTTGCCAGAACAAATGCCGTGGTTCACATGCACAATGGGATGGAAAATTCAATTTTTGAAAGGACATCTTGATATGGGCTGTCTTGCCAAAGCGGTCACCACTAGTGGGAGGGGCAGGTGTGAAACTGGGAGTTTGTGAGTAAGTGCACTGAGGACTTGAGCCTCACTCAAACCTGAACTCGTGGCCTCGCGGAACACGTGGGTGTGAGGTCATCAGCATGCAATGTCACAATTACAATGCACCATTGTCTGGTGAAATGCACACGTGGGGGACTGGGCCACCACTAAATAAAAGGTCACTAATAGGGGGAGGGGCAGCTGTAGTGTAGCGACTGTTGTACTGTAGTGACTTCTGCCATGCCATGATTCTGCCATGATTATTTATACATTATAAATATATATATATATATATATATATATATATGTAAAATATGCAAATACAACTCTAGAAAGCATTGTTGGAAATTCTGTGTATGTTTCTGTGTATGTGTCCCTGTGTTTGTGTGCATATGTGTTTTTTGGGTATGTGTCAACAGAGGTCTTAAAATCAGGTTTTACAAGAAAATTCTTGTAATACATGCTTGCTCGCTGTAGTGGTGAATTATTTACCTCGAGAGAACAGGGTTAATGCCCTAAAGTAACACTAAAATGCAGGTCAGTTATTGGTTCCTCTCATAAAGGAGGTGTTTTAGTGAACTCCTGTTTCTGCCAAGCTATGATAGTCCACTAAGGAGGAGTTCTATTGCCTGTTGTAACCTGAGGGTGTCCTTGTTTGACCTGAGCGCAGCAGAGGGTTAGCACCATTGCCTCTGTCTCAGCCTAATGCAAAACCAAAAAGACAGAGCATCTGCAGAGAGACTTTTCATTGCTTGTGCTTTGTTTTCACTGCATTTGTTTCAATGGCTATGACTGTTTGACTTTCAGGATACAGCAGGAACAACTGCTGCCTGTGTCCATGCTTTGGAGACATGAGGCTTCTCCCATGAGGCCGTGCGTCTGGCTTATCTCATACTGCTTCACCCTGCCACAAAACACCTTTGTTTGGTGCAGAAAGTCGTGTTGCGCAATGCCACCCACCCCTCTCACTCTCTCTCTGTTCTGTTCTCCACCCGAAAAATGGGGCTCCCTAAAGTGTTTTAAGCTGGTCCGGTTTAGGCGGGATTTCGGGGTTAATTGCTTCAATGTGCTCACAGGTAATTCATTTTCAGGGGGGCCTCCAGTGACATATGGGGGCAGACACAGGAGCCAGATGTAAGACATGTTTTCTTCTCTGTTTTCTGCTTTCCTCTCCAAGGCAGGATACACATCAGCTCAAGTTACACACTTAACCAGTTCAGCTCCCGGATCCTTAGAGATTTCCAAAGTGCAGTAGCCAGAATACCTACCGCCACCCAGCTATAATCAAAAGCAGTTAATGAATTAAGTGTGGGGGTTGGTCTTAATGAGTAGTCCCTCCTGCTGAATGCTGCATTAACATTGTGAGAGCAGTTTGTTCTCTTTAGCTTGCGCTAACTCTGAAATTGCAGACCACCTTGATTCAAGGGGGAAGTTGAGGTAGTCCATGTTATTTGTCCATTTTGTTTTTTGGGGCAGGTGTGAAATTGCCCAATTTTGGTTAGAGGGCATCTCTGGAGCATTTTCTTGATAGGGTTACACTGCTTACAAGTTCTCTGTTTTTGTTGTAAACTGTAATGTAGAAATGAATAGTGGCGCGGGGTGGGAAGCAAAAAAAGATATCGAGCAGAGAGAGATGACTGGCACCGAATGAGATGCCATCACCAAGTGCGTCATTGTTTTTACAACCTGCGGGTCCTTTTCTCTCTCTCTCTCTCGACAGAAATCGGATGTGAAATACTAGTAGCTTGTTTCTCAAGACCGCACATGCAAAGCGCAGAGATGTTATCTGTGGGGGCAGGGATGAATGAGCAGGCGAGGACAGCACGTAGCCACGGCTGGCGGGGAAGTCTGCCTTCCCCCGTCAGAGCTCTGGTGCTACGTGGAGGTTACGAGGGGTGCGCCGAGGACAGGGTCTTCACCTGAACCCGCGGGTGCGGCCTCTCAGGAGCGCACGGGCGCACGCTGGCCCTCCCGCGATGGCGTCACGGCTGCCAATGGAACGCACATATGGGGAGTGGGCCGTAAACAAAAGCGGCAAACAAGCAGACAGTGCACAAAGGGGCCCGCGGGCCCGATTCTCAAAGGGGCAACCTGGAACTCTGCCTCACTTCAAACATCCTTTTTCCTGTTTATCTGTCTTTTCGAGGGTGCCCGTGCATGAAAGCCTCATTACAACATTTGACAGCCAATTAATCAACACAGGGCTTGGGGGGGGGGGGTGTGGGGGAGGAAAAAAGCGCAAAGCGGAATTATAAGCAGAGTAACGGGTGTAATAAAAAAAAAAAAAAAAACATGCACAATGCTTACACTTCCAAAGGGGCCTCTCCCAGTGTCCACCGCCTAGGTGATTACTCATGTTCGCCAGTGAAGCTTGCATGTGTGCATGCTAACCGCAGATGCCCTTGTCCTAAGTGGATGAAGGATGAACTGAAGGAACAAAGATAGATTTGCACTGCACAGGGGCCCATGTGCCACCTCTGCATGTGTAGTGTCATTTGTGACCCTTGTGGTGTTGTGGGGCATTAAAAATAGAGGCTTTGTTTGAAATATGAGGCAAGAAATCTAGAAATTCCTATGAGGAATATTAGCTATTTCACCTATCCTTCTTGTTAAAGACATAAAGGCAATGCTTTATTCAAAAGTTGCTTCCCCTTTACATTTTCACAATGTATACCACATATACAGAGTGTAAGATTTTGGTCCAGATCCCTAAACCAGCTCACTCAGTGCAGTATAAGATAGCACAGATCCTCTCACTTAATGTATGCAAATACCTGTATTCATTTGTCTAGATGGCCTTATTGTAATCACAGTTCTGCTCACAGACTTCAGTTGTCACTTTGGCCGCAGCTAGCCATTGCAGCAATTGGTACTTCTAAAGAAACCGGTGATAGGTGATTGAGAACTGTTCTTGCTAGGGAAGATAATGTAATTATCAGACTTCCTGTATTTCACTACCTGTATGCTAATTATTGTCGATCCTGATCAAAGTTCTGTATCAGTATAAAGAATGCTTTCGCTGAGTGCTCGGGGTTCAGATTGACTCCACTGAACTCCACTCCACTGAGGGAGTAAAACAGGGAGCCAATCTCCAGCAGACCAGGGGCCCGAAGTACTGCAGTGTCCTGTTGCTATTGTAAGTCCTTTCCCATAATGCAATGCTCAACATCACAGTAAGTGCTCTTTAAATGAACAGGCCATCGTGGTTAACAATGGCAGACAAGGAGGGGAAAATTAGTATTTCCTTCTGCATGGAGGGAGTATGTATGGCAAATAAAGCTGTACCATCATTCTCGTGTTGAGTGTCTGACCTCACGGCTGAGCATTGGCGGCAACGCGGCATGGTCGTGGAGATTAGTGTTAACACTGGCTTGGTCACAGTCCAGGAGCCCGTGAATCCGACAAGCCGCTGAAAGCCGTTAATCAGATAGGTGGTTTTGTCTCAGGGATGGTTTACAAAGCTGGCAGCAAAGGTTACATCTCTGTGAACCACATTAAACCCGGCGCATCCCTTATCGGAGACGGCCGCAGTCAAAGCACATTTAATGGAACGCCTGGAGGTAAGGTACACCTGTTAGCGATCCCCTGGTTGCCAGGGAGATTCAGTCCCGCTGTTTGAGCCTGCCAAATGGCCGCAGACGATGGCAGAATTTCATTTTTCAGCAAACCAGATCACGTTTCCCCTGGGCCTGCATCTGTACAGTTCTGTGTTCCTCAGATATGCCTCTCCTCTCTACGTATCTTTACAAACTTTAGTCGCACTCCTCATGTCAGTTTAGCCTGCTGAAAGAACAGACTGTAAGGAAACCTGCTTGTTTACCATTGGTTCAATTTGGCTTTGCCTTCTGCGTGCTGGAATGGAGTGAATCCAGAGATATTCAGTTTTCTGACAACAGACAGTGTCTCGCACAACACCCTGCACTGACCTGGTCGGAAATTTACCACAATGAAGTCAACAGCCTTTTTCCTGGGCCCCCTCCTCTCTGTCTCTGGTGGTGGATGACCTGGAGGATGAAGATGGAGGAGTTCCTGTCAAAGAGGGACCTACAGTGATCAGATATGAGTACCATGTGCTGTACTCCTGCACCTTCCAGACACCTGTGCTCTACTTCAGGGCTTGCTCTCTGGGTAGGTATGGACCACCTCCCTTCACCTCTGCAACACCTTCATTCAACCCTCATTCCAAGCATTCCTCCAAGAAGAATGACTGGGCGACATTTGTGAGCATCTATTGACAATATCAACTTCACTTCACATTTCAAAGGCCTTGCAACTATGTCCTTATGTTGACATGGATTGTAGATGCAATTATTAAGTACAGATTGATACACTATACTCGGAACATAGAAAATCCTCCGTATTTAAAGTATCTGCACATGTATGCCTACAATAGGCTTCCATAGTGCTCAGTGTAAATATTATGCAAATGTTAGAGAAATACACATGTGTGAGTACACTGGCAACTTTACACAGCCACTGCAATGTGAAGTATATTGCAAATGTCGGCTTGGGGTGAGTGGAGAGTCACTGACCCTAGGGTCTTATGGTAGCAAGTTTGGTTGCACTGTAAACAACAAGGGTTCAGCTTCTTTTCCCACACCCTGATGGAATGCTACAGAATTTTGCTTTATAAATAAACCTGCTTTGACATATACAAAACACTGGCACCTATTTTAGCCCGTGATTCATTTTGACACCAACCCATTAGTCATGTCTGTGCCAATTCCCTGCGAGTTCAGATCGTACGATCTGTTCATTCCCATCGTGCTGTCTGTGTCTCTGTCTCAGATGGTTGCCCCCATCCCTAGAAAACATGTGGGAAGACATCCATCCGAACGACAGGCAACGGCTACTGCAAGGGCCCTTGGACTCACCCAGCAGGTACCACTGTCCTCCTCCCTTCTTCCTTCTCTCTTAAGGGCATGCTACCTTGTGTGCCAAAACCCAGAATACCCAAAAGCAAGGACTCAGACCAAAAGCAAACCAAAACCTTCTTACAAGTAAAACATCCCATGATGGTTTGGGTGGCGCCAGGTTTGGGGTGTGGAGTTTGTCTTCACTTTGTCTGGGCCAGTGTTCTAAGAGCAGACATCTGTGACTGCATGCTGGAGCCTGGTTTACAGCACACACCCCCACGGTGCTTTTTGGAGTGTATCCGTCCCCCACCGCCCCCCCCCCCCTCCCCCTGTAGCTCCATCCAGGCTCCATCCAGGCCCCAGGAAGCAGGAGGTCTGCACCCCTCCACCACGACAGGGTTTCTCCCTCATGCCATTGCTCACCCCCCTCTTACTGCTTTGGCGCGAGGGCCACTCTCTGGGTGCTGGGACTCCGGGGCCACCGCAGCTGCGCCTCCCCGAAACTCCTCATCCGCTCCCCGCAGAGGCTTCCTGACGCCTCGTCGTGACATCAATCTGGGACACCTGGCGGAGGAGGGGGGAGCCGCGCGTGCTGAAATGCCAAGGAAATTAGTAACCGCTTATAAGGCCGAGTGCCTTTTAAAAGGGAAGAGACTCCCATAGCGGCCCCTCTCAAGTGCCATTTTCCATTTCAAAACATATGGTCGGGAAGGATGAAGGGGGAGGTTACTATTTATCGGTTCTCACGTTGTTGGAGATAAAAGGGAAGGGGGGGGGGGCGAAAAAATACAACGTCGAGTGGACATTTTGAGGAAGAGATGACGCGCTTTTCTAATGAGGGTACTCGGAGGTCATCTGTTTGGATTCTTCGCATCTGTTTCATCCCTGTCATCATTCGGTTTTCTTTTTTTTTACTCTCCTTCACGAAGCCACCCGTTTCTACTGCGGCGACTCTGTGGGACAGCGAGGATATTTGGCACGCTGCTGATGGACTTTGGTGTTATAACATTAACCGCGACTCCCTGTGCGGAAATAATTGGTGAAGAAGAGCGCCCAGGGTGCCCAGTCCCACAGCCTCTGAAAGAAGCAGGCAGTGGCACACTCCCCATTCACCCCGCGCTCTCTCACGCACCGACGCCTGTTCCCGCCACTCAATTAGCATTTCAATGTTCTTCTCCTATTGTGCCAGCAGATCAAAGGTGATTATTAATGTGAGCACCGAGGTGTTTAATAGGAGGAACACGGAAGACAAACGAATGCAGCTCATCGCATGTCTTTCGCCACGGAGCTCCGCTGAGTATTGTAGGGAGGGAGGATAGAGAGATGATAATGGTTAAATCTACATTCATTCATGTCAGCCTGCCCTTATGAACACTATTCTTGGACTGAACACCCTACGCTTTCCCATAGTGAACTGCATTACTCCTGTGGTGCATTTTCTTGTAAAAGCAGAAACATTTCATATCTCCAACCCTTAAGCTTTGGGATTATTGCAGATGTGTTTGTCTTTAGTTCCGTCTCATGATGGTAGATCTGTGTGTGTTTTTATAGAGTTCGGCTGTGTCTATCTCTTCAATGTTTTGATTATTTCCGGATGAAGAGCTACTGCAGGTCAGTGTGAACCACTGAGAGGGAAGCTTCTTTTTGAAGTGCCAAATTCAGGAGGAGAATTTTTAGACAATCCCTTCGCAATCAACAAACCCGGCCCCTCCTCAAGTATATAAAATCCATTCCCTGTTTCCTTTTAGTGTCAGCTGTCCATGGCATCCTGCCTCCACCCCATCTCCTGCGTACAGTATTTGTGTTCCTGTTGTCCTAATGGCGGGGTCAACAACCTCAGCCCATGGCAAGATGCGATCCCTTCCTCATACTCCAGGTCAAAGACTGGTACCCCTACATCCCCATCAACGGCAACACTTCTCATTGTATTAAAATTCATATCCTCTGTGACCCAGGAGCTTTTAATAATGGCAGGAGATGGGAGATGAAGAGAATAACAAGGGGGAGAGGGGCTGAGAAAAAAAGGTTGCCGAAGACGTAAAACAAATGGGACAATGGGAGGTGGGCGAGAGAGAAAGCAAAGGAACAAGGAAGAGACATGATGAAGGCAGAGAGCAGTAGGAGGGTGAGAGAGACAGAGAGAGGCAAGAGGGGATGCAGAATTAAAAGAAAGAGGGGAACTGCAAAGCTAGTGAATAGGGCTTAGGCCTTCTCTCTGTTCTCTCATTAGAGGGAGAAATAGAGAGGGAGAAAGAAAGAGTGGGATGGAGCACTGTGCTGTTTGACGCAGGTAAACAGGAGTGACTCACATCTGGGGCCTTTGTGGAGATCTGACATTATTGTCGGTCCCTCACCCCCCCCCCCCCCCCTCTCTGGCTCTCTCTGTCTATCGCTCTCTTCCTCCTGCTCTCAGCTCACTTCAACTCAAGCAGCTTTATTGGCATGACAAACAGGATATCTGCATTGCCCAGGCGCCCATTGGACATTAAAAATAGAAGTGCCAAGGGCTGACTCACTGGGCTCTAGTGTTCTGCACAAGGGGGGTGAGGGCACACACACACAACACACACTCATATGCACACACACACACACACGCACGCACTCTCTACTGCCCCCAATATCTTTTCACATGACCACTAACCACTGTCCAGACACAGTACTCCTCAAAATCTGTTCACAAAGCCACTGATCATTGCCAAGATACTGAGGTAGTGTACACTCATACCTATGACTATAGGTAGCATCTTGCAGTCATGCTTATGGAAAACCAGAGGCTGAGATACATTCAGGCTATCAGACAATGACATAGAGTCACACCATTATCTATTGCGAAGATAACACAGAAATACATTCACATCTATGTCTGTGGGGATGAGACACTGTTACACTGACAATACATTCTATATGGACCAAACACTGATACAGTCACAACACATTCTATAGGGACCAGACATTGATGCAGTCACATTTCTGTCTATGAGAACTAGACACTGAAATACAGTAACTGTAAGACACTAAGATACACTCTTTTTAAAGCAATACATCCATACACCCAGCCTCATATCTTGCATTTCTGGTCATTTTTCTGGACCTTAAAAAAATATCACTACATGCCCACTAGTGCCCTTCATGGCTGCTGGGTGGCATGGAGCCTCCCTGCTTACATAGAACAACTTCATCCACTACAGTGGAGATGTCTGTAAGAACTGTGACACTCATTAGACACATGCTTTTACTGTAGTGCAGTGTTCTGTCTACAGTCATTGGAGGTCACCTGTACTTCCTGGATATCTGAAACATGGTGGTTGAATGTGTTTTCAGCATGTCTGAAATACGGTCACTGGAGTTCCACTGTGCTTCCCAGAGGTCTGAAACACAGTCTTTTGAAATTCATTGTAATCTCTAGAGGTGTAATTGAATAGTTCTGAGTAGTATTAGCTGGACAAGGAGGCTTTTTCCAGAACTGCCTGCTCTTGGTGGATGCATTGGCTGACGTTGTGGCCAGAGCTGACTGTAGCATGGTGAAAGGAGCAAGATGGTAGACTGCCTCAATTTTGGGTAAGACTGAGCACACGGATTAGGGTCAGTTGAGTTTTCTGCTCATTTTATAAGCACCTTTCATATCTGTCTTTCATTCACTGAGCATTTAAAGGAGGGTAAAAGAACAGGATGACATCACTGTAAGCCAGGTTCGCATTATGGTGGCGTACCTGATGTCTTTTTGTAACCACGTAATGGAAAAAAGAGCTGAACCAGACCTCAGCAGTAAAAAGTAAGACATAAAAAACACGGAGATTAAAGGGAGTTGAATCACAGAAAGCCCTGCGACGGGCGGTGCGGGGAGCTCAAAGTGGTTTCAGTCGGCCTCTTGCACGCCGCGGCTGTTCGCAGCGATGTAGCGGTTTCGCTCCATCTTCCCCCGGGGAGCCTCAGATGAAGTCATCTTAATCGACTCGGCGCTGGCACAGAGGGCCTCTCAGATGGCTGCAATTTGGGGGTGGAAGTCTTGTGGGAACGTCTGGAGTCCGCTCTGCGCGGGGGCCAACCGCGGCCTCTCTGCCTGCGAGCTGCGGATCTGGGCCACAGCTTCCCAGAGCCTTCTGGGATCCCGCTCGCTGTTCCGTTCTGTCAGATACGTGGCAACGGCGTTGGAGAGCACGCTCCGGGGTGGGTGCTGATCTGGATGGCTTTTCCTCCTTTGCAGACGCATGGTGTCATTGCCTAATATGAACATACACCTGCTGATGCTCTGATTGGAATTTTATGCAAATAGATATACAAATTTATAGTTGTCAGACAATCCACACACAATCACCTGAACATACCTTAGATGCAACATAAATGCTTTCTTTCATTAATATAGGAATATCTCTGTGTTGTCTTTTCCAGTGTCCTCGTTCTAATTTTTTTTTTGTGGTGTCCATAAGGGTCAACGGTGTCATTTTTATGGCCAGACATGATCCCTCTCCTTGACTCCAAATCAACGTAATAATTCCTTTCAAAAATCTATGTCCAAAAAATACCATAAGCATCATCATCCTTGTGGCAATACCATTTTAATTAAACTGCATTGGTATGTTCAGCAAACACATCGTCACATTTCCATAGCTGGTTATCCACAGTGGAAGTGTGCTCAGTGCTTAAGAAACAGTTAAGAGGTTATGCTTTGGAAGCAATGGGCAAAACTTGCAGCTTTAGAAACGATTTACCCATGGAGCCAAGCTGTTTCCCTGGGTGTTGCAAGATGATGGGGAAGGTCACCAATTTAATGCTGGACTGCGCAGTGGTTAATGGTGTGGCATCGTTTTGAGTTTGGCAGCTGCACTATGATTATATCTGCCACATCCAAAATCACCATGAAATCCATGCCAATGTCTTTATCTGGTGCTGGCTACCAGAGGCTACTGCGTCAGCGCCAGCTCAGCACATTGACATTAAAACAAGGGTTCACTGCTTTATCTTTATGCAGCCCTGGTACAGTACCTATCTGTTTTTCAGTTTTACTGGTCATTTGTCCTAAACTCTGTTTTATGTCCTAAACTCTGTTTTCCTTAAAAAAAAAATGAATGGTGTAATGCACTTGTGTCTCTACCACCTAGCTTGTACCTTGTCTGGCCAACTGTTGAAACATGGTCATTCAGCACTTCTATTCTTGTGACTCCTTGTATGGCTTTTGCTTGTGTTGTACTCTGCCTCACTTGTAAGTTGCTTTGGATAAAAATCACTTTGCCAAATGACCAAATGTAAATGTAACGTAGTGATTTAATGTAAAAACCACCTACATCTGTCTGTTATCACACTCTCCACTGCCTAACAGAGGGCCGCACGTGCTCCATGAGCAAAGCCACTAGCGCTTCTGCACAGTAGCCTTGGAGATATCGTTGTTACAGGGATTAGACATTTTATATTCTTGTAGCAGCGCACAACTTCCAGCAGGCACTGTCCAACAAAGCATTGGATTTGACAAGCCATTTACTTGGACCTCTTTGTTTCGTTGCACTTGACTGCCCTCCAGTGCAGTGTGTCTCTCGCGGAGCAGGCCCGGTCCCCTTCTGCACCGTGAACTTCATATGGATTCAATGAGAGTCTAATCTGCCTCACATCGCACGGTCACGGGCGGAGTCCCTTTGCGAGTGGTAAAAACGGCCCGTCGCGATTTTGTTTTCAGAATACATTTTTTAACATTACTTTCAGCTTTTATGTCTAGCTTTGGGTTTATCTTTTTTTGTGTGTTGCTGAAGCTCTCCCCGTTGAAGAACTCTCGCTTCAGTACAGGAAGTGTGTCAGCTCTCAATGCAGAAACATGAGTGGGATGACAATTGGCTCAATTTTGAAGGTGTGACGTGGTGCTCTTGTTGCGTGTGAATTTTGGGCGTGGTCGGTGACAGGCGTCAGTTTTTACAAATCCTCTCCGCCACTCTGCGCCCTCTATTGCCTCTGCTGTCCCTCTCTGTGTCTCTAGGAGCACCCCCTGCTAGGACAGCCCTTTGTTGTCCACCTCCGCTGTACAGTGGAATTCATGAGTCCTTTACTGAAAGAGGCGCGGGCGGAAAACAGGTATGTGCTGCTGCGCCCAACTGTCTGTCTAGACTACAGAAAGGCTTTTCTGAGACACAGTTTAATTCAAGGCAAACATTTGAAGGCAGTCATTCTGTAGAATCTGTCACTTATGTGCACACAATCCTCACATTTTTTTTTTCCAGATTGGTATAACTGAAAAAACTTCTGCACAGATTTTATTGAAGCTTGCTGGAAAAATGACCCACAGGGATCAGACCAGGCATGCAGAATATTGTTTTGAATCAACTGGGGAAAAGAGACCCCAGAAAAAGGAGTTTAGCACTGAAGTCCAGTTTGCTCCTTAGTACGCGCCCCACAATAAGCATTTCAATGTTGTCTGGATACTGGTATCTGAAAATCAATTAAGTAGTGCAATAATGTAATCATCCACTTCCGCTGAATGTGAGCTATGTCCTCACTCAACCTGAGAAAACTCAGAGTTCAATACCATAGTGCTTGTTGATTGAGAGTACTGTGGCCTCTACCACATGAAAGCCATGAAACCACTCCATACATTTTCATCAGACTTGCAGCTGTTCCACACTTCAGAGAGGAATGATTTTCTGCATCTTCAGATTGGAAGGTCCGTTACTGTAGACAAATGGGAGGAGCTGATGAACTGCTGATCAACATTCTTATATCTGCCTTACACATCTATTAACTCTGAATGGATTCTGGCCTGCATGGAAGTCTGTGGATCTGTTGTTCCTTGGAACAGTGAAAGATTGAAAGTGTCCTTTAGAGGAGGAACAGCTCACTATTCTTCTATGTTCAACAGCACACAGCAATATGAAAAAAAACCTCTTGCCTATTGACACCTGGTGATAAAATATTCTCCAACCTCTTTGAGTGTTTATTCTGTAGGTGTGTCCAGGTTACTGTGTGTCTGTGTTTTTGTGAGTGCATGTGACTGTTTCTGTGTTCATGTATGCGTGTGTACATATGTGTGTATGTGTGTGTGTGTGTGTGTGCGCATGTGAGTACATATATGCATGTATTTCTGTGTTATTTTATTTTACAAATTTCTGTTCAAGTGTGGGTGAGTTTTTGTGTCATTACATGAGACATGTTTCTGTGTGTAAGTTTAAGGGGTTGGTAACAGAGAGCGAGATCTATTTTGGGTGCCTGTGTAATAAAACTGAAAAGTTGGGAAATATTGTCACAGCCATGTTGTGGTCCTGCTGGTCAGAGACCGGAGATAAAGCAATTTAAAGAACGCCCGTCTTAAGCTGATCAGAGAGAGAGGAAACAAGGTCAATTGAAGGACGCTGGTCCTCAGCTGGAGGAAACAACGATGGAAAGAAACTGGATTGGAGAGCTTCAGTCTTCCACTGATGTGAAAGAAAGCTGTTTGGAGGCGCTAGACTTTAGGTGATCAGAAAGTGGAGGCAAATCTGATTGGAGGACAGTACTCCTCAGCTGACCAGAGACTGGAAACAAACTGGATTTGCGAGCACTAGTCTTCCACTGATGCGAAAGCAGAAACAAAGACATTTGGAGGACACTCATCTTTAGCTGATCAGAGAGTAGAAACAAAGACGATTGGAGGGCACCAATCTTCCACTGATCAAAGAGTGGCAACAAACCCAAATGCATGGCACTGGTCTTCTGCTGAAGGAGATGAACAGACAGATGGAAAGAGAAATGGGAGAAAAAAAAAACATCCATATGAAGAGATTGTGCCTGATGCTCCTGGCATGCATTTTTGGATCCAGAGGCATTTGTTCAGTCAGGCTTGTAAAGATTTACACGTGAAGCTGTACACGCTGTTTGAAAGCTATGATACGTTCCTACACGTACCCTTACCAGGGGTGCACGCGATTATTTGTGTTATTGATGCTGGCATTTTCAGTCGTGTGGCTAACATTAAAGGGCTCCTCGGGTTAATACACACA
Organism: Megalops cyprinoides; assembly: GCF_013368585.1. NCBI lineage: Eukaryota > Metazoa > Chordata > Actinopteri > Elopiformes > Megalopidae > Megalops > Megalops cyprinoides. The sequence goes on along the minus strand of NC_050587.1, from coordinate 20,182,507 downwards.
TGCTGGAAACTGAGAACACATTTAATGCAATCACTGCTGTGTTGTTGCTGCTGATGATATTTTTCACTGGATGATGAAGCGGATCGATCCAGGAAAGCCAGTATTCAGCAGGTCTAAATGGGCCGCCACAACCTCATGGGAGTCAGTGTGTTTCAGTAATGAGGTCAGACTCATACCCACAGCGGCTCTCTGTAATGTACGGGACACCTTGTTCCCCTCAATTATTTCAGATGAAAGGTGAGGTGCAGAGGGCATGTGAACTCCACTACAAATGTATGTACATGGATGGCATAGAATAATGGCATCAAAGCATTGAGAGCAACTGGCAGAGCATCTAGCCCAATGTAAGATGGGCAGGCCTATCCATAAACATCTTATTTCCATTCCAAATATTCCAAAAAATGTGTTTGTAATGCATTTTGTTTAATTAGTATTGTAAAACTAGTATCGTGGTATTGCAAAAGAAAAGGTTGTGTGACAATCACATTTTTTAGAAGTCTGTGCAGTAATTCAGTACTTTGTATGTCATTAATGACATATGTCATTAAGGTTTGTGTTTTCAGAAAACACCTGTGTTACAGGTCATGTCTTGATTATTGCAGAAAATCACACATAACTATTCATCCACTATGTTGAGTTTTGAGAAAGAATTAAAAGCACTACTGCCATCTACTGGTGGATGAAAAACCATGCAGTTGATCCCTCTCAGTTTAGTGACCCTACATTCACTCAAGGCAGTCACAGGGAGAGTAGTTCACTCACAACTCTTGGGCTGCCTTGTAAAACAAATGCTACTGAGTACACTTAATACATGACAATATATTATGTGCACGTCCAACAATCTAATTAAGGCTTTAGATGAAGAAAGACCAGATTCAACTCCAAGAATAGGGCTGTATACCACAGATGTTATGTATACGCTTAACCTATACAAGACATTCCATGTTAGAAAAGAGACCAAAAATTTATATTTATTTGCTGTTTTTTAAGCAAGCATATTTTCAATAAAGTACAGCAACCAAAAATGTATTTCTAATTTAAAATGATCCTTGAAATGTGATTCCAACACGCAATCAAACTAGTGAAACCCCCCCATAATTCTAAAAAAAGAACAAACTGATCGATGCATTGAAAGAAAAGGCTAATCGAGTGTTTTCTTCTCTGTTTCTTTTACCAAGGAAACCGCGGTGCGTTTTTGCCAAGTCATTTCGGGGTAATCGCGCGTGGCACGGAGCGTTACAGAGCGAGAGAGAGACGGACTGCCAGACAGCCAACACAATGAGTGCTGTATATCAGAGTGGAGGAGACGCCGAACCGCTAGACCGAGACGGCTGACATTTCAAAGCCTCAGACATAACCCCCCCCCCACCGCCATCTCGCCCTGATACATACCCAGGTGCGTTCAGACCCTCTCTCAGCAGACCTGCACCGCTGCATAGTCTCCCATTGATAGGCAGCAGGAGATATGTCTGACCCCTTCGTCTATGGCTTAGTGCCTATGTTCTCAGGTTCCAAACCTTATTTGCGCTGGTTGAGGACCAAAATGTAATGCAGGGGTTATTTTCCATTGACCTGGCTGGCAGCTGGATTGCTGTGAAACATTTCATTCAGAGCACATTTCCTTTTGTGAATTTCCTTTATATTGTAAGTACCAGAGGCCCCGCATTTGGAATTCTCGTGGTTTAATTTTGGTGATGATTATATGTTTGAGGTTGTTGTACATTGACTGGGAGCTGGTGGTGTATCACTACCCTCCCATACCTGGACAAGGCCCCACTTCACCTGCTTTCAGGGAGAAAAGAAAAAGTCGAGCAATCAATGTAATTTACTTCCACAGGGATGGTATTGGATGGTATTGCTTATGTAGTTACAATTTCATGTTAGTATACATATTCAGGATACATATTCTCAGCATTTGGCTGATCCTAAAGTTTCCCTCAAAAGTTATGTCTAAAGGAAAATAATGAATGATTCACTTACACTTGCCTATCAAGGTTTTAAATAATCTAGAAACTGTTATTTAACTGAATTAATTCATAAATTTGACATGTGCCAAACTGCAGAGCCAATCTTCATATAATGTCCCATCCTTCCTACTAGAAGGTTATTAAAAATGGAATGGAATCGGAGAAAATCATGGAAATGGAAGTGACTTTAGTTTTAGACCTGATGTGAATGACTCAGGTAGGACTATCATATGTGACATGCCATCATAGGGGATCTATCAAAGAACACATTTGGTGTGTAGGTGTGTGTTCTGTGCCATGACAGAAGCTGACCCTCTGAAAAGATGAGAGCACAGCACCTTTGAAAAATCCCTAAAGCAAGAACGTGGGATTGTTTAGAGGCTTTGAGTTCCGTGAAAACCGTGATGAAGGACAGGGTGGCACAGCAGTGTTGAGCAGTGTAGCAGTGGTAGGTTTGGTAATTGGGCTTATAACAAGAAGGTTGCTGGTTTGGGCACTACTGTTGCACCCTTCAGTACATAACCTGAATTGCCTAGATGAAGGTTCAGCTGCATAATGAGTGGTATGTAACAGATGGGCAATGCATATTACTCTGGATTAGGTCTTCTGCAAAGCAAATAAGTAAATGTGTGATAGGTGAATGAATACAAAGCACACAAGGCCTGAGATCACTTGGCTCACAGTCAACCAGGACTTTGTGTCTGTATGTTGGACTCGCAGAGATGAAAGACCATGTCTGCAGGTGAACAGAATGCGCTACACTGTATCCAATGTCTCGTTTCATCCATCACGTGTACCTCAGATCAGACTGGATCAAACTTAAGCAGTTAATTTGATGAAATAAGTAATCGATAGAAGAAAACTGACCACTGTCAGTGTTCTAAACACAATATGAAATGCAGGAACATGTTTTCTGTGGGGATTCCCTAAAGTGGAATCATTAGTGTGCAAGAAAGAGAATGCAATGTACCTGAGTTATAGCACACCTGTGGTTTGATCACATTGCTGGAATCATACCTGGAAGAATTTGTTTTGCACTTTTCCTGTACTTTAATTCCTATGATTAATAACTTCTTCCCACTTACACCATTTCCTAATAACCCTGAAATTTTGAATTTGTTAGGAGATGCAATGTCTCAATTGTAGAGACATTGTTCACCCAGTAGAGGTCACTGATATACTACTTTTCAGACAAAGGAGCACTCAACTTGTGTTTTTTTGGGGGAAAAAAGCTTAACCTGATTGTGAAAAATACAGAATTGGGCCTGAAGCCTATAGTTCCCTGTTCGTCTTCATTGAGATCCCTTTTTCAATATATGTCTAATTTGATCTTAATTGAATGAAATTGAATGAAATTGAATGCACAGTGAATAGATGAGGGAAATGTGACAAAAGTCTGATTTATGCAGATCATGGCTCGTTGCTTTACTATTATTTTAACAATTTTTTTTTTCAGATTTATTAACAATGTTTTAACAACAATTTACGGGCGCTGGCCCTCTTCTGTCCAGGGATTTTGCCCCTCAGCTCATCTTTCTTAAAGTTCTTAAACCTGAAACCAAAGATTTTTGAGTTGTTTTGGGTCCATTTTATGGAAAAAAAGAAAAAGAAATGCAGCAGATAACAAGCTCTCCCTGGACTGTGTTTGGTTCTGAGCTCCAAAGTAATCAACATGACAGGAGATGGTGTTCACAGCTGCAGGCTGTATTAAAGCAGGACAGATATCTAATCCCCCCATTATTACATTTAAATGCAAAATTAATGCCCCCTCTGCTTAAGTGCATTAAGAGAATAAGTATGACCCTGTAACAATAGCTATAATGACCTTAACTCCCATCCAAGTACTTTTGAAGCACCCTATCATTATAATGCTTTAAATTCTGTCTGATGCTCCAACAAATTTGTGTTGGCTGCTCTCCTTCTCCGCTATAACAGCCACTGTTCCATTTAACGTAACTGCCAGTTTCCACACTGCACTCTCACGTAATAGCACAGCCAAGCTGAGGTGAACCTGACATTATGTGCACATTGAGGTATAAGTCTATTACTTGTTATCATTGACTGACTGATTTGAATGCAACATAGCATTTTGCGAGGAGGAGGAATCTTTTGATTGTGACTATGTGTCTGTGATTGACAGTACATCATAGCTCCACCCATTATGGAGTTCATCAAGTCTGAAACTCTTACCTGGGCTGGCGGGTATGCCATCCATCCAGTTGGGGCATACCTCTTATCTATAGAACATGGAGAGTTAGGCTATTTCGTGTCTTCTGACAAATATATACAAAATGATTCTGAAGTGTGACAAACATGAACTACTGTGGCATCTAGCCTCATTTAAACATATGGAACTTGGATGTAATCACGTAGCCAGATAGCTAGTGAGTTAGCTAGTGAGAATAAGGCTGACAGTGGATTATTCTTGTTTGCTACTTTGCTCATTTCATTTACATCCAGTTGGCTAAATTGGTAATTAGATTGCTAGTTTGAAATTCACTGCTAGACCTTCACAGAAAGACCTGCACAGCATCTGAATGGACAGGGGTGTTTCTAGTTTTTTCAAAATCAATGGCTTACTGATCAGTCTCTTCACTGCTCATGCACAATGTCAGTTCCCTTTTAAAAGGAGGCAGACAGATGGTCACAACATGCTCCCCACAGCTGGGTCCAGTAATATCCCGCTGTAGCCACTTCCAGCATTGTCTCCCACTGGTAGTATCAGCTCCAGTGGGGCTCTCTCTTCAGGATACAATTACACAGAGATATACTCTACACAAGCATTGACCTACCATTCTAATCAAACTTTTTTTTACTATTATTATATTTTTTCTCTGTCCTGCATAGAGAATACCCCTACACCTCAGATTCAGCAGTTCATTCCCTTGAAACTGAGATAGTTCTCCTAGGAACAGGCCACAAAGCCCCTGTTTTGCTGGAACTGACTGGCACACACGCCTACAGACTGGCGACACAGCAGAGGGTTGTGGGAATCTCCCACAGGGCCTTTCCACTGATCTTGCTCCAAAGGAGGAGGTGGGTTACGAACAGGAAACTCAAACTGCCAGTCTCCCGTTATCTTCAGCCTGACCTCATCCACAGGGTTGGAGAACACAAAGTGGTCACCAGCCAGGTTGCATAAATATAACGGCATTGATAATGCCCTTCGGCATGTCCCTAGAGCCGGCGTGAGTTTCTCCACTCCTGTTAATACCCCAGCGCAGTAGATTGTGCTGTTTCTGGTGCCCTGGATTCGTGGCTGGGTGATTGATGATTCCCACTCCTCCTTTGTTCAAAGTTGCTCCAGGTTGTCGCCACTATGAAAGCACACATCAGAAGATGAAACGAAATAGCAGAAGTTTTGCAAGTCCTCTCTGCTTTCTCCCCTCTGATGCACTGAGTTCACAACATGGTTGTTCTATGCACAAAATTTCACTAATGATCTCTAGCTAATTCCTCTGACCATGCTTTTTTCTGCATAAGAAATACTCAAACACTTTCCCATGTCTGTGTTGGCTGTCATCTGCACCCAAGCCTGAAACTGACTGTTTTCAAGTGGGCCTTAATAAGTAAAAGTAATACACTGCCAAACCCCTTAATCAAGGACAAAACAGGCATCTCCACTGCATTCCTCCAGGGGACAGCACACACACATATCTCTCAGTCCCAGCCTCCATCACTAACAACATCGTCAACAAGCAACAGCAAGACCCTCCTATCTCTGTACTTCTGACTGGTTAATTAAGGTACTGGGCAGAAAGTAGTAGGAGGAAGTTCATTTATTTTTAAGCAAGGCTGCCCACTCCACATCTGTCAATTATAAAGTCTTACCCACACTCCCTGAAGTGTTACACCAGGAAATGAATCACTGGAAAAATAATATTACAATACTGGAGAGCAGTGACAATAGGTTCAGTGCTGGCTGGCAGCATAATAGACATAAACTTTTATGCCAGCCTTGCGCAAGCTGTGGTATCGGTTTTCACCAGTTCCCATAATCCTGCGGGGAATTCTCCTCTCTGATCTTGAGTTTATTGTCTCTGTTGGCATAACAATGAAAATGTAGGAGTTTTTTTCACATCACACTGTGTCCAGGCTGTTTAGCTTCCTGCTGCTGTATGTATGGTACATTAATGCTCTTTAGCTCCTACCGGTGAATGGGATCTTGGACTGGGTCCATCCAGGCTCCTCTCCAAGTGGCATTAAGGGCCTGGCAGTAAGCAGACAATTAATCCTCTGCACTACGGTGGGGTGCCCACCTTGGGACCCCTGAGGGAAAGCTCCATTGCTTTACTACTGCTAACGTTAAACCACCGGCAGGCCCATAAAGGGCTACTTATACTCACTCTAACAATGCAATAAACGCAGTCAACAGAAGCTGCTTGGCCAGTGGGGTCGTATTCATGTGAGGCAGGAGTAAGCTTTCACACGAAGCCCTCAAACCTCAGAAAAAAGTTTTCGCTTTGCATTCTGCTTCACCTGTAAAGTGATAGTGTTTTACATGTGCGGGGAAAGAAGCATTGTGGTTACTGTGTGTTGTGACATCCAGACAGGAAGGCTATATGGGAGCATTAGTCATAGAACCAAACTCAGATGTAAGGGTTGTCATGTCCATGCAAAGAGGAAGTATGTTCCTAAACCACAGAAAGCCTTTGCTTGAACCACCTTGCTCATTTTCAGTCAGTTATACATTAGCGTGTTGGCCTCAATAAATAATGCAACTCTTAATAGAGATCCAGTCTCAAATCAGGCACCACATTTCTTCACATTAAGATGGCTACACACCTGAAACACTTGTGCTTGACCCTGTTCTGAGAATACATAATTACTACATGTCAGGGCACAGGCAAGGAATCAGGCGCGGACCACGAGAACTCCAAATTCCAAGTGCCTTTATTAAGGACACAGGGCAGAATCGTAACCATAAAACAGGCAGGGTAGAGACCAGGCAGGCAGTCCGAACACAGTCAGGAATCAAAACCGGGGGACAGGCAGGGTCAAACCAGGTAGTCAGGTAGATCAGGTGAACAAGGCAGGGCAGCAGGCAGGGGCAAGGTCGAAGCGCAGGCAGGGTCGATTCGGGGAACAGCGATCAGGCAGAAAACACGGCAGGAATGAGACAGGTACAAACACACTGCAATGAACTGGCAACAAGACAGAGACAAGCAGGGTAGATATAGGGCTGGGCTGATGAGATGATGGGAATCGGGTGTGCAGGCAGGCAGGTGGAGATGATTGGGTGGGCGGGGACTGGGCGGAGAGCGGGGCAGGGCTAGAACACAAGGAAAACAAAAGCATATGGACAGGGAAAAACAAAAACAAAACAGCTAGGGGGCGGGAGAGCTGACACTACAGACTACTAAAGAAACAAAGTAGCCTTTCCTAAAAATGAGCCACAGAAAAGAGCCTTCTTTCTATGAAAAGGATTAACGTCCAGCTTCCAGTTGTAGGAACTGACATGCAGACTCCAATCACTGATAAGTCCGGCAACTTGGTGTGATATTCTGTAGAAGGAACACAACACTTTGGACCTTTATCATGGTTTCTCATTATGTCACTGTGCCACCTCTTTTCCCTGGCTCAGGGCAAATTAGCCATGCAACCACAGACCTTCTATCTGTTAAGTCACCCTGCTCTAATGCTTTCTGGACCCAAAGTGACTGGTGGAGTGTGGTGAGGGACCACGCTATTTAAAACACCATGACTTAGTTACTTGGGATTATAAGATAATGTCTGTCTTTCTAAAATGTAGTCTTTGTTGCTCCTATAGAGAGGGCAGAGCATATCTATAGCTGTGTCACAGGAGGCAGTTGTATGGATGGTTTCTTATGTGAGTGTTACCAGACTAGTTATCTCTAAAAATATGTCTCCCTCTTGTTAGGCTGGGTGATTTTGTGTTCTCGATGTTGCTTTCAAAATAGATTTCCTATAAAGTATCGTTTTTAGTGGAATAGTTAATGACTAGACTTTCCCTTAGTAGAGCCAGTGGTTATTTTTGGTTCATGCTTGATGTCCAGGCTGTGACTCAGTGGATATCTGAAGACAAGGCCCTTGATAAAATGAGGAGCGTGCGAAAGTGTGGTGGAAACACATTATGGTGCATTAACTGAAAGTCTGAAGGTAAACTGGAACAGTTTAGATGGTGATTGTTTTCTCTGGCGAAGACTGGGAATCAGAGAAAGTCCCAAATTCCACTGGCACTCAAAACAGTCTGGCACGCGGCCCCGTTGCTCCCGCCGCAAAAGGTTAACGTTTCATCACTCCCATCATACCGCTAATCTGAAACATGAACCATCTCTTTCTTATGTCCATTCATCTTGCACAGTTTCATTCTCTCTCACACAGGGCAATAGCAGTAGCCAGAAAGAAGGATTCTGCCTGTTTGTAAAAACCCAAGTGGTTTGTCCAGTGGGCACAACCCAAATGAAATAAATCAGTACCACCACGGATGCTTCTTCCCTAACAAAGACGGTGACCTCTGGTGAAAGATACAGCTGTTGACTAGCTGTTAAAACGCGATTTAATTAAATGTCAGCCAGCTCCTTAGGAGAAACAATCAAAATGATGTATGAACGCCACAAACCTGAACCCATGTACATCTTCCAAGTAGTCACAACAGACAGATGTGGTGAATGACGAAGTAAGAGATATGGACAGTAAGCACGTACAGCACTGTACAAGTGTGGCAGAATAACAGCATCTGGAGCGCAGCTGCCTATCTGCTATCTGCTATCTGCTATCACTGTCCTGGCGATCTTGCTTCATGCAGGGAGTCATTCTCAAGACCAGCTCATTCCTTTGGCTGGAGGGCTAAGACAGAAAGTCTATCCTGCTGAGCAGCAAGTGCTTGAACAGGGATAGCGGAACTCCCTCTGCTAACACCATCGGACACTGCTGTCAGCTTCTGTTCCGATCAGGCAGGAACATGAAGGAAAGAGACATACAAATGTGCCGTTGGTCTGTTGTAAGGCAGTTGCTGTTTGCTCTCAGTTGGTGAGACTATGTAACTTCTCTGATGTTTCTTTGTGAGGAACCATGTCAATCAAATCCCCCTTAACACATCTGTGAGTGTATTCCAGGCACCTGTTATACACTTACCTGTTTTACCACCTGTGTTAAGACCACTAGATGATTTTGCGTATTTGTCCGTGCCTGATTTTTCTATGATATATAATAATTAATTATATGTTTATAATACATAAGGTGAAAAGTACACAGCTAAAGACAGTAGTGGTGAAATGTGAAGGGGAAGTTAATAGTGGAGCAAGGAACACTTCGAAAGAACGATACAGGTTTCAAACACCATAAACATCAATACTGTTTTCCACAATGGAAAGTTAACTTATTACAGGTATTTTTTGTAGTTACATAGTGTTAAAATGTGTTTTCTGCTACTGTTTTTTTTGCCTGATAAGTTTGATGTCAAGTATTCGTAGGTAACTATTGTATTTATGGGGGGTCAACAGCAAATCCAACAATTATAAAAAAATGAATGTGCTCAAGTGTGACTGAAAAGCTCGGCATGGAGAACAGAATTCACACAAAGCCACTCAAAGCCCTTTGTCTGGGAGAATCACATTCATGGCATTCTTCAATGCACCTGGTATTCTTGAGTCTACATCTGCAAACTCACCATACTTGCATTTCCCAGAGGAGCACTGCGGTGTGTTTTTGATTTATTTTCTGTTGTCATTGGCAAAACCCCTGGGAAAAAAAGCTGCACCACAAACAATAGAGTGGAATCCCAAGACTCTGTTCTATAAAAAGCTCAATCTTCAGTAGTCAGGTTAGGTAAAAAGGAGACAGCCCCTGCAAAGCGCTTGTTCATTGGACAACCTGTGCTCAACCTAAAATAACTCCCACCATGCATTGCAGGTCATAGTGTTAGGCTGGGAATGCAGTGTTTGATTTAAGAATGTTTACCACGATTCACTTGTCCCTGACCATTTTTCAGGATTCTAGTGAAATCTTTATGCTGACAGTAAGGATGCAATGTCTTTACTTGCATAGTGAGACAAGGTCAATAAGTCCAATTAATTCTCCTCTATCGCACCACAGCATACCCATGGAAACATCTGGCATGTCAGAATGTCTTGTCGTCATTGCCAAGCCAAGACCTCTGAGTGACCACTGCCACTACCAAATAGAAACTTGTTATTGTGATCAAAACAAACTGCAACACGATCTGCATGGACCCAGGAGAATGAGAAGGAACTGGCAGAGTTGTGGCAGGAGCACAGCTGTTGCTTTGATATCTCCTATCATGACAGAAACAAAAAGGACTGCTGGTGGATGGAAATTGTAAGCAATTGTAAGCACTGATAAGCAACAACCTGCTAAGTAAATACTAAATAACAACCTAGCAAACAGCTAACAATGATGCATTTATAGCCAGTCAGGCAAGGCAATAAGATTACAGCATCTAAATATCTCTGCCTGTGTACATGTGGGTGTGTGAGTGTAGGAGGCAGAATATGGTAGGTAGTTAGTTTCCTGCCCATGGCACTGATGGTTCCAAGCTCTCCTTTTTTCTTTTGGCTTCTCGATACAAAGAAATCAAATAACCACGACAATACCCTGTTGATCCCATTGCCATGAAGTCTGAAAAACAAGTGGTGAAATCATACAATATAGTCAATGTAGTGTTCCCACTGTCATGAATGCAAGATGTAGTTCTGTCTGGAGTTTGGTATTGGACAACGTGCAGTGATCTGAGATTTTAATAGCTGCGCACTGTATTCCCGGCCTTAGTCTTCTCCCTTCCTGCCACAAAAACACAGCTACATAAAACAAAAACAAAATGCTGAGTCAAGCTGCACTGATGGCTAAAATGCTAAGTGGAACCATGTTTGTTGCAAGATTAGCAGTCTTGATTCTGAAAACAAGAACATGATCTGCTAAATAATTACGGACTAGCTTCATATTGCTACCCTCTGATCTGATGATCACCGCACCCCCTCCCCCGTCAAAACGTCTGTTGCAAAGCACCATGGGGGTCCCCTTCAATTATAGGTCTGTGATGTGGGATTGAAACAATCAAAGACAACAACATCCCCTTGAGCTTGGCAGAGGGAACTGCGGGGGGAAGACAATTTATTGATTTGTTCAAGGATTTCCCTTGTATCACAGCATTAGTAGTACTAACATTAAAGGATATGCTGTAAGTCTGTGCCATTTTGTGATGAGAAAAAAGATGTGTAAAACAAGGTCATAAGGTTAATTCAGTATCATAAGCTATCACAAGTCCTATAGACCATAAGCATCTTCACACATAAACACACATGCATACATATACATGCATGCACATAGACACATACACACAGATATGTGCACGCACATATACATACAAACACAAAGCGCATTCAAACAGCCCACAGGGAGTTTTGACAATGCCATAATACATTATTAGCATAAAACAAATGACCTCATTTATAAGAGCAACATTGTTTATAGGTTTTATTCAACTCAGGACTATGGACAGGGTTCAACACACCGATATTGGAAACACATGTCCGCGGCTGAAGCAGCGCAGTAATTCAGACCTCTGAAAATGGCAAGCCGTTTCGCCCTAACATAATTAGCGAAACATAAAAACGTACCCGCAGAAGGCAGGGTCCGGAGACGGCCGTTTGACAGTCACCGTAAAAACGTAACGGACTGCTTAAGATGACTTTCAGCTCAGGCCATTATGTCAGGCCTGAGCGTGCAGGGGGGAAACCACATGGTCCAAGGGCAGAACAAGGCCTCCTTGTGATAAAACTGAGCTCACGGGCTCACAGCGTGTTTATGGTCCCCGCAAGGGCGGGAGCCTGCACTGCAAATGCCTTTCAGAGCTCAGTTCTCATCCAATGCCCATGACTGCGAGGTTATCTAAACCCACACGGTTATGGGGTAACGGGCCAAGCGGGATATTACACTGCACAGACACACGCTGCCTTTCATTCTTATTCATATCCTTGTTAATGATAACAAAAAAGAAAAGAACTTTTACTGCAGAATATTGAAAATGATCAAAATCGTTCACACCTATTATTCATACACATTCATAATTATTATGCAATAATAATCCTGCTTCATCATTTTGTTGTCTGCATTATTCATAGGAAGCTTCTGGAAGTTCATACAAGTTTCCCACACCTGCCTTAATGCTGGGTGTAAAGGGAAATGCACAGGAGTAACCCATTAATAGCATTCACCATCGTGGTTAAAATCAAAGAGGATATTTCAGGGGCATTGACCTCCACAAGTCAGGTGATATTCACATGCAACTGAACCTGACAGTTTACACTGTATAATCTATTATCATGAAGTTCAAGGCTATAGGAAGGGTTGCAAACTTGCATAGAGACAGTTTTGACCTCCATGTACTGAGGAGACTGTGGATTGGGAGGAATATCAAAACCTCAAAGGAACTACTCAAAGAAAGGCTGGCAATGTAGGGATACATCTCATAAGCTACCATTCGATGTTGGCTGTATGAATCCAGTGTCCATGGCAGAGCTCATCAAACCACTACGGAAGCCACAAAACATGGCCTAAAGTGTCATTACAATCCAACATGACAAATTTCCCTACATCTTTTGTCTTGTGGCTTCTGAAGTCTACCCAAGAATATCTGAGATCCAAATCACATCTGGTGCTGTCTTTGTAAAACAATATAACAGTTGAGGCAATCCCACTTTTCATTTTTTACGTTTTAAATTGTCCCACTGTGTTGGAAATAAGAAAAACCCTGAATGTAAAGTAGAGAATACAAAATCAGGTGTAATAAGATTGCAAATGCACTTCTGAATTGAATGTGTCTAGTATATTTGCCAAGCTATCCTAACATTGCAAGCAATCAGGCCTGCAATGAACAGTGAATAAGGAGTGCTCTGTTCTTTGTAGATAAAAAGGAATGGCGCCATATGATTCAATTTTAAATGTTCTTTTCTGTTATAAAACAGGGCAAAATAATATGTAATCCTTCTGTAAATCAATGTTATTAAACCAGGCAGAATGAGAACCATATTTACAGGGTTTAGACCATATAGTGGAATACATGATAAAATAAATGATCACGCTCTCTCAGTTCATTAATATAGATTTAACATTACTTTTCCATCACTCTCTGATTAATGGAATTGACCTCTGGTCCATATTGCCAGTAGTGCTGTCCTGGATGCTGCTGGTCTCCTGAGACACTAGGATGAAATTGCTAAAGTGATGATGGCGTACGGTTTTCGAAGCAGAGAAGGAAGACATTTTTTGTTCATAATTCTGTGGGAGGCGGCAGAGGACGTGGAACAGAGGCAAGCCACACTGGGACGCTCACAGAGGCAACACTGTTGCAGGTGGCGGTGGACCTCAGCACAGCTCTGTACAACGTGTTACTGCATCACTGTGTTCAGTTTCCTGTGTAGCTTTATGCTATGACCAGACATGACATCATCTCAGGGCTAATTCGCGGGAGAGCTGATGTGACAGCGTTAGACCCCCCCCCCCCCCCCCACACACACACACACACTTATTTGTTAGCTGCATAAACTGAGTCTCAAGCCAGCAGATTTTCCGGAAGCACATCGTGTACCGGTGTTGCGAAATGCGCTCTCTCCGGGCAGCCGTGCCATTGACTGTCCTTTGTCTTTAAAAGAGATTACGGGGGCGAAACTGTGGGAAAGGGACGGGAAGGAATGGAGGGACCCACTCGGAGGACTCATCTTTCCACTGGCTGCGCTCTCCTCCAGTGTAAAACAAATAGACCGGGAACGCTCCGTGCTGACAGCGGTCTGCTGAGGTTCAGGGTCTGAATGTGCATTGACCCCCTCATTGTCACCTTCGAGGGATGTCAGCCAATGTTCTTGTGAAGGCATGAGGTAATGGATTGTGAATCAGAGACAAACAGACAGACAGACAGATGGAGAGAGAGAGAGAGAGAGAGAGAGAGAGAGAGAGAGAGAGAAAGAAAGACAGACAGGCAGACAGACAGAGACAGGCATTTAATTGTGAAACAATGCTTAGTTATTTCCAATGAGTCTGCAGGCTATAAAGGTGAGGAGGAGAGGCTTAGAATGAATAGGATATCCCTATCTTCTTTCTGGCAAGACATAGTAAAGGAGCATCATTCATGCATCCCATAATACCAGATGTTTTACATCACAGATCTCACCTGCCTTCTCTCGGGCCTTAACTTGTGTTCATTTGCATTGTGATGAATGGATTTCCTGCAGCAGCCAAAGGTGTTGTGTCTCCTTTTTTTTGGATCTCCCTTTCTTCACTCCCAGACGGTGAACAAAAGCACCTCCGGCCAATGAGTATCTCACATGTTCTCTCCTCCATCCTTGTCCTCCAGATCCTATAGAGAAAGTCACAGCTCATTACCCAGAGTGTATCTGCAAAACATATTTATTTTTTTAAAAAAGAAACACAGACCAAAACTGAAGTTTATGTAAGTGTATTGTCTGTTTATTTTAACTACCCACATACTGTAGATGCCTCTACACTTACGTACTATGTACTGTTCACATTCACATTGTAGTTGAGCACAATGGTTATGCTGTGCCTAAATTATGTGGACACAGTGTCAATATACCGGTATTAGGGCCACGTATTGCAAAGCAGGGCCAAGCACTGTACAAAAAGTAGCTACAATATCACAGATTGTGAGGGATTATTTTGAGTCGGTCAGGCTGGAATTACATACATGTCACAATGGTCCTCTGTCTGAATCTCTTCTTTTTTCTTGGTTATGTAGGGAAAACAGTGCCACAACATTCCCCTCAAAATAGGGGAAATTATATTGATGAATAAAGGCAGTTATAGCAATAGAAATGTCAGAAGAACAGAAAGAGAAAGCAGTCAAAGAGCACTGGGAAGTTCTCTGTGGTGTTTAGAGTTTTATTCATGGCACACACTTACAAGCACACTGAACGTAAACCTGCATATTTTCTTGATGTATTCACACATACTGCAAATGTGTTACATGGACAACCAGACCAGACAATCTGGTTATTTGTTCTTGTTCTGGGCTTGTTGTTTTAATCAGCCCCAAATCAACTGTCAGTTTGTGACTTGCATGTTCTTAACAACTGCCCCAGTCACTGACTCAACTGTACTGATGGTGACATTCACACATTCATACCTTCGCTGATGGGGGCGGCGGTGCAGGGGGTGCCCAGCAAGCATGACCCCTGTGTCAGCCTGTTCTCACAGGCCCGCGTCCAGGCTCTCATCCGGAGCAGATTACGGCAGGACTGGCGTGCGGGGCGAGCGAGGGCGGGCCTCTCTGTCACAGGCGCTGGGACAGATTACAGAGAGCCGTGGAGTTTAGGGCGCCGCCCCTTCATCCGGGGCCAGCGCAGAAATCAGTCCCAGCCAAGCAGCCAGATCTGCTCAGTTATTTTAACTCAATTGGATACAGCTCCCTCTCTCTCCCTGTCTCTATCTTTTTCTCTCTCTCATTCGCTGCTCACCACTCTCATTCTTTCAATCTCTCACTCCATCTCCTGTTCTCTCTTTCTGTCTTCACTCCTGTTCCCTCTGTATTATGTCCTTCCCTGCCCCCCTTTTCTCTCTCCCTTGTCCCTCTCCCTCGCTCTTTCTCTATCATTATCTACCTCCTTGTGCCAGTTACAGTATATAACATCTAATCAACATGGGCTTGTTAGTGACATGCTCTTACTAAATGTGCTATGAGACATATAATCCTGCAGTAAATAACCTTAATCCAGATCCTGAAAGACGATTACTCAGTGCTCCTTTCAATGTGTCCATAAAATACGATGGCGAAATGTGTGACGAGTGAAGAAAGAACAGCGAGGATACATGCTTGGTCCCTGCCATATAGAGATGTGTTTGATGTTTTGGCAGCGTCAGATAGCCAAGATGAATGCCGCTCTTTTGGCGGAAGGCAAAGAAGATTGAGATCTTAAATCACTCCAGGATGATGTGCTTGTCTTGCACCAATAGATGGCGCCAGAGTCCAAGATGTTGTGTGAAATGAGGGCTTTGGGGATTTGGTTTTGTCATTTTTCAAAAGTTCTTCACTGCAGCACATTTTGAATGTCGAAAATTATTTCTGGCAGGAATCAGTTATGTGCTAAAAAAGTAAGCTATCTGATAAGAAGGTTATAAAAAAATTAAGCCCATTTTATATTAAGTAGACTTAATAACTATGTAATTACACAATAAATTCACTGTGGTCATTATAACAATCGTTGTTGCTCCTTATGATCCTAGCTTTGTTCTAACAGCAACGATAAATTTCACTTGTTGAAAATGTCATTGTTTATGTTTGTTGAAACAGTGTAAGTTATGTGCAGTTGTAATTATGTAATTGTGTTGCTATTCTACATGTAATAGCCCCATGAAATGTAATCATGCGTTACAGGTTCATTTAAAACAAATGAATCCCTGGATGCAAATCTGACTGCTACACTCAGATGTGTTCCGACGTTCCACAGAAGTGGGTCAGATAATGTCTTTTCAGAACAGTGGTGTCCCAGTTTGTGTTCTGGAGTCTTGGTTGTGTGTGTACAATTGAGACCAGTGCTGTTACATAACTGATCTAAAGTCTATAGTGTATAGAGCAGCAGAGCTGGACAGGCTGCGCTCAATAGCTGCTCTACCCTCGAGTGCCATTTTTTAATCAGTGTGTGGCATGTTGTCACAAAAAAGACTAAAAGAGAATTCTGTGTACACACAATAGGTATTACATATGTCGACACTACATGTCACTTCCTGCTTGTCTTTGTCTGCATTTGTCCATATGAAATTTACCTTCCCCCATGTCTGGCAGGAACTGCGGACTCACGTTCTTGCCAGGACAATGGCAGTAATGTGGATAGATGCGGCTGTAGCTCGGTGTCAGAGCATGCATATGTATGTAAAGGGGGCAAAGGTTCCAAAGGGAACACGGAGGACATAATGTTGCTGATGACGTAAAATCCAAGCGAAAACAGAGCATGAACCTCCTCTGGCTGTGTCTCTCCTCCTCTTGGAAAGGAGGCCAACCGTATGTTTCTGGTTAGGGACCAAGCTGCTGGGCCAACACTAATGGTCTGGCTTGGCTTTAGCCTGGGACAGGAGCTGCACCTGGCCAATCAAGGCTCCTTCTGCTCCTGAATGGAGACTAGTGACTGCTCCCAATGGCACGAGTATTCTGGCCCTGCTCACTGCTTTAATTTTGTGTTTCAGTTTAGCCTTATTTATGACCTCATTTAAGCTTACAGGGAGTTTACTGCCTGTGTGTGGACTGAGAAGAATGTGCAGATGTTGAGATATCTCAGTATGATAAATACTGTAAAAAGTACCTGTCATTTCATACTAGCATATGAACTGTTTTTTTTTAAACCAAGCCAACTGAGGGCTGAAAATATACAAGTTAGGATAAAATCAGTATGAAAAGGGTCTTCTATTTCTGAAAAAAAAAATATTGAATGCACGCATGCATGTCATTTAGTGTCTACACTGTATACACCAGAGCATGAACTATGGAAAAAGGTGATGAGATTGCATTGTGATGACAAGATTTGTATTTCATGTGTCATTGACTCTTAAAGTTACCAAAACCTGAACAATCCCCAGCAAGCACTTGGATGCAGGCACACAGGCGAGGATCCATAACTCCACATTTGCAAGTAGATGCAGTTTAGCTCCCATTATTAGCATTCAATAGTAACTCAACCTTTGGAGAAAAATTAATTTATTGTAGGGCTCAATGACTGCAGATGTCATTTTGGCTTCTTATTATATTTGGGAACACAGAGAGCACTCATGGGGCCCAAGCTATGCTACCATATTATCAGGTGCATATTAGGTCACATTGTTAATGCAGTAATTCTTATTCAAATTACACAGAATTGGTAAGATGAACATTTAAAGTCACACCGGGGTTATGCAAAGGAGTTTTCAAATTCCACTGCACTGAATCTGTTCTTCAGCATTCATACAAGGCTGTTTGGAAAAGTTGCAGAAAGGCTGTTCCTACTCTAGATCTCACTCATTACAGCTGAATAGACTCATTGCAATATGTCCATTTTGACGTCCTCCAACAGTTTTATTTGTTGGGAACCTGCCCTTATTGCAGTATGATCCAGATGTATGTAATATTTGCACACTTCATTCATCAGATACCATCTGCATGAAAAAGACACCAAGCGTGTGCGATCCTCTCGAGGGGCGGACGTGCCAATAACATCTCTGCAGCTATTTTCATCGGAAAGCCTACATTTTAGCCCAATGTGGTGTGTTCGGTCTTCGGTGACTCCAAGGTAAACACCATCTAATGAAAAGCAAACACTGAAGAATTACAGGCAATTAAAGATTCATCATGGAGGTTAACGAATCTCTTCCCATCCCGCCAGCTGGGCCCACTTTGGAGCCACTGCTGCTCATCGTCACAGAATCTAACAGCCTTTAAAAGAAGAGACAAACACCTCATTGCATTCAATCAATCAATCAATCAATCAATCTTGCTTTATTTTGCATTGTCTGTCGGATAATCTATAGTTACCTTTGGCTAAAGCTGCCCTGCTCCACTGAAATAGCCCTTTAACAAGCGGTGCAATGATGTGTAAAAGCTTTTAAATACAATACAGGAGACAAGCTTTTAAATGTAACAAGTACACATGGGATTGCAGGCTCATTTCCAGTGGGATTTGTTTTTCCAAATGCTGTGTCACGTACAAAGTTATGAGCAGTAAGTTGCTGTAAACGAGGATCAAGATCTTCAAATGAAAACAATAATGGTTTGCTGTTTCTGGGTCCACATTTTTGAGGTAACCATGACATGTGACTCCTCTCCATTTTTTTTCTCCCCCAGACATTTGGAAGATGTTCGCCTCCTTTCCTCTGATGAGAAGATGATGAGCTGATGAGAGGATGGGTCCCCCCTGGCTGGTAGCCTGCTCTGCCGCATATCTCTTCTGCAGCAGGACAGGTGCTGATGTGCTAGACACTATTCAAACATTAACACCGAGCAGCTGTCATAACAAGGCCAACACACTGCTCAGTAATGCTTTATTCAACAGAGCAGGTCAGGTTTATTGTTTCACCACTGAAACTGAGACATCTCACGCACACACATGTGCATGCACACACACACAGACACACATACACGCGCACACTGCCCATACAAACATGCATGCATACAAACAAACTCACACATGCATGCACACATGGACATGCACACACATGCAAGCACATATACACATATACACGCAAAGACATACACAGACATACTCATACACAAGTTGACAAGCCACACATATGTACATGAGCACACACATGCACACTCACACACGTCTGCACACATTCACTCAAAGCAAACACCCAATGCAACTGTAAATTACTAACAACATTAATTTCTTTCTCTTAGAAGCAAAATAATAACTCAATTCTCCCATCCCAAGTGTGACTTGCGTATATGTTAATCCCCCGCTGACTTGTATCTTAACTGTAAGAAAACAGTGCACTTTAATGATATGAAATACGAAGTGCTTCTCACTATATTTAAAGGCTGCACTTAATTATGAGCCTCCTTCATGAGAAGAAAACCCCTGCAATTAATTTGATTATTTGCAAACAGAGACTAATGTGGCGTGGTTGTTTATTTTACTCACAGTCCAAGTTCTGGATAGATCTATCCCACGATGACAGTTATTAAGCTAAAGGCTTTAATAAGTATCTGTTGCTCAACTGGAGCATGTGGCTTACGTCACAGTCTGTTTACAGGCCTTGAAGTGAGACATTCTTAACAACACAAGCAGCATTTTCCAAAGCCTGCTTGGTCAGCTGCATGTGCTGTCCAGAACTGATGAAGCTGGGCTTCTTCAGCATTGATGCATTAGACATTTTTCCTTATCGTATCGTTCAGATTTCCTGACTGCTGCCCATTAAGCTCAAAACGACAGAGTTTTTCGCTTCAGTTTTAGGCGTCTCAGATCAATATGCCTTGCTTAATTTTGTCTTTCTGACAGTATGTTGGCAATATATGTTTTTTCTGCATTTTAGCAAAACTGTCTACAATGTGATGGTTATTCTGCATCATCTATTCAAACAGATGAGCTAATGACAGAAGTGTTCTTTGAAATTCACAATTTCATTCTAACGCGAGAAAACTAATACTAAATATATAAACGCATTACATGCTTTAGGCAAATGCGGGACCTTCTTACTTACCATATCACTGTGTTGAGGAACAAAGTATAATAATGATGTATGAATGTTGAAGATAACCAATTTAGACCACCTTTGGTACAGTTTACACAAATCATAATTTTTCAGATTTACTATCCTGGATATTTTATGAGTTGCATGCATTTCTGAATTATTATAGTCATTTTATTTGAAGAATTTGAAGTTAAATCACAACATTCAAGGGAGAGCAGACTCACAGACCTGAAATATATAAACACACGGGAGAGAGACATTAAATTCATGAACAGTTTTTCAGAGTTCAGCCCTCTTTTTGATAATGTAAACCTCTAAAATGGGATTTTGCATTTGAAGACTTTCTCCCAGGGCTGCTGGGTGGTCTGAGTGGCCACTCCTCATCTCTGCGGTCGGCCAGCATCCTGGATGGGCTGTGGCAAAGCTAAACACCACATGCCTGGCCTTTTCAGCTAGGAAAATGTTTGGAGGAGGTCAACAAGGCCATGGTGCTCACCAGGCGAGACCTTACCATAACCAGGCTCTGAAATAAAAAACAAAGCAAAGACAGAATGTAAGATGGATAATTTGTGGAAAATGTTTCCCATCTGGTTCTTTCTGCTTATTCGAAAAAAAATGGCTCCTCATACTTTGGACTCCTATTATGTTGCTTCCAAAATATCTTTGTTGCTACTTCATTGTGATAACCAATTACCAACCAACCATATGCAAGAGGTTGTCCTTTGCTTTGAACTTGGGGATGTGAGGACAATAAGAGACGCTTAAGTTTTAAAACAGCTTTAAAGTACCATTGCTCTGTAGATCAAACATTTAGACATTTCATGTGACAATTGATCATTGGATTGAGCCAAATACAACCAGGCAAAGACATACTTACCTCCTCTGTTCTATGACCCCCATTGTCAATAAAATGCACAATACTCAGTTTGGTCATAGGGTGTGACAACTGTGAAGACCTAAAGCTGAGATGCTGCTTGCTCAATGCCTTTTCACCCTTGACTCATCAGAGAGTGCAAACTGTGCTGTTCAGTACATACTGACACAGATGGTAAAGACGCCTCCTTGGCAGTCAGTAGGCGCAGTGAGAAACAGCTGTGCTGCTACAGAGACACTGTTCAGCGAGCCCCAGCAGCTCTGTACTGAAAGGATCACGTTCAGGAGCTGTTCTAATCAGAGATTTGTTGAACAGGCTGGCTTTTCATGCTCTGTGGGGGGCTGGGGGTGGGGTGCTGTCTCCCGCATGTGTGGGGGGTGGTTTTCTGCCCCTGCGGTACACCAGCAAAGTGCCATAATAGTGCACGATTACAGCTAGTTGTGGGTTGATGGGCTACAGCTGGCTTGCCCGGGTGGTAGTGGTGTAGGGTCACCCCAGTGCACTGCGAGAAGGATGTGCATGCAAAAACACAAGGAGGCAGAATGTTGCAGGCTCTTTGCACGTTTGTTTTACTGGAGGAGGCTGGAGAGGGCCTCAAAAAGGGCAGCAATGTAATACACCCCTTATTTGGCCCCTGCTGACTCCCGTGCCACCCCATGAGCCATTTCCCTCACAGGGAAGCAACCGGCCGCGTCTTATCGCACGCACTGCTCTCTGAGATTAGCGCCGACCAGGAGGTAATCCAAACACCGTAAAAATTAATACCAATACTACGCCAGGCGACTTGCAGTGGCCCTTTAAAATGCCGAATGTACACAAAGCAAGGCCCTGTGTCGCGGATGTAGGTCCGCGGGCCCCATGGGCCCAAAGCAGACGTTTCACCCGGTGCTTCAAGATGTTGCAAGGGCTTGCACAAACATCCGACCACTTTGTCATGGAAGCCTCGGATGAATAATAAACCTCTCCAGCTAAGGGTCCTGACATGATTTCCACTGGATGACCAGGGGAATGGAAGATAATTATTCACTGGTGAGCATAAAATTAGCCCATGAGCGTGTGGATTTGGTCCTTATGTTTGTTGACACAAAGGTAACCCTTTTTCTGCGGGGACTGTGCGGAGTATAAATTCGGATAAATGGACCAAACAAGAGAAGCATGCCGGCCGGAACGAGCTGACAACAGAACCGTGGATGATTTCTTGGGAGAAGGTCTGGAGAGACAGCATTCAGAAATGGCAGAATCCTCACCCTAATTATTTATTAAGTGTGTTCTTGACTACCACACAGGGGATGATTCAAACGGGCACTTCAGATAACGGAGATACATGCGCTCATTTCCAGAGCAAGTGTTAGCCGAGGTTCAGAGCTTTGAAATGCAGTGATTTGTAGAGGCATTGCTACTTAGTGCTCAAACACACATTTTCACGTGTGATATCAGAGGTGCATTCATTAAAAAAATCAAAATGATACATTTTAACAGCGGTTTGGTTATGGCAGTATCTTCCCAGGTTATATAGCGGACTCAAGAAAGATCAATACTTGGAACGGAACTGTAGAACACATTTCACACTGTCTTCGAAGTGAATCCATTTCCATTTGCAAATTATTGAAAGGCTACCTGGTCCCTTGTTCATTCATAAGCACATATGTTTTAAGCAAATATGAATTTGAGTCAGCCCTGGGGTGTTTGGCAAGGGCAAATAAAATTAGCTTCAGGCTTGATGGGAGAAGACCTGAAACAGGAATGGTACTATATTAGGGATTCATCAGGGCCCCTTTCGAGGTGGAACAGTCAGTGTAGGAGATGCGCTGGGGGAATGATAAAATAGCTTAGTGAAGTAACTGGAAACACCTATGCTCCAGGCAGCAGCACTTTATAACCCTGTCCCACTTCAGCACTTTCACTTTAGTCTGCCATTCAATGTCTGTGGATGTGAAAGCAAACGGCGTGTTAGCCGGGTTTTGTCAGAGATGGGAAAACAGAATGTCCCAGAGATTACGCAAACAAAGGCAATTCCCTAAACTACCACTCCCAATGCATTTGCCGATTCCTTTTGATAGTCGTTCATAATTTGGCTTTTACATTCCAGCTGCATCACGTGACTGTATTTTAACATGTGTTGTCCATATTAAAGAGCGATTTTTAAATTTATGCAGGAGGCTTTCATCTGACGTCCTTTGGAAAGAAGTTAATAGCAAGAAGAATATGCTTGTACTTATGAGAGGCATTTATATTCCCCCGTGAGGCATAGTTTAGCAACGGTGGAGGGAGGCTTCATGAGGTGCATAGTGGGCGGAGCTACCACATGCTGTCAATCACCAACTATAACGAATCAGTCAAAAGACTTTGCTCCTCTTTGCCAAAGGCTTGGACTTTTTTCAAATCAGTGAGGCGCTGATAAATAATCATAGCTCCACCCATTTTGGGGTTCCTGGTGTCTCAGTCTCCTATCACATCAGTTTAGCAAGCAAGCTGAGTGACTCAAATGCCATATCTGACCAGTCACATTGTTTTTATATTACATAATTTTTGTGACAATGTGGCCGTCACCATATTTCAAAGTGCGAGGCAGACTCCCCCTGGCACACTGAAGACGGCAGAGTGAAGACGTGATTACGACATTCCCTCCCGGACAGCAGCACTCCCCTTCTGCCTGTGCCAGCTCCCTCTGGTCCTCCTCTGGCAAAGACTTTGAGAAAAAAGAAAAAAAAAGTCATGATAGGCATGCTGATCCTGTTAAAAAAGCCCCCTTCAGGTTTGGATTACAGTACAAGGAAACAGCAGCATATGGATTGTGTTACCGCGCAGCGGAGTTGACGCAGACCTTGTGTTGCAGCTTGCAGGGGGGGGGCTTAGTCTGCCGGCGGTCCCTGGGCTTGCGGGGCAAAGAGCCAGCTGGGGGGGTGTCCCTTGCCAAACATACGCTCCAGGGCTCCCTCACGTACTGCGTGTGCCATGCGTGCTTCGGTGCGAATGGAGCCGCTATGCCTGTTAGGGTGAGCCGCTCTCAGGCTATAAACACACTCCAGTCTGATGTAACTCCCTCTCCCTGCTTCACATGGCCTGGGAGCAAAAGCTCAGTCATGTGTTTTTTGTCATGGGGACAGAGTGGTGTCATCCAGCGGCTTGTGGACTCTTCAGGTATTCGAAAAGGAATCAACGCATTGCATTTTTGCCAGTGTTGACAACCAACATGTGGCTCCTGTCAGTGTGTCACTGTGAATATCAATGTCCTGAGAGGAGGAAAATGACCAGGGAGAGATGCGCTCCCCATCCCAAGCAGACAACTCATCCACCCCTGTAGAAGGGTTAGGGCTGCCTGAGTCTTGCAACAGGACACCTGAGGTGAAAATGAAAAATGACAAATAGACAGGAGCAGGCAAACAGATGGTCAGAACAATTAATGTCAGAACAATCCATATGGCAGTTTGTTTCCAGGTATGCCCCATATTCAATCAAAACCAGCAAGTCATTTATAGTGACAGCGCTATTCAATAATAATCAAAAAAAAACCTTCCCAGATGAGAATGTACTGTATTGCCTATATTACAACAAGGTGCCCTTTTTCCTTAAAATAGTCTTGTCACACAAGATCCAAGATAACCACTGATTTTCTTACTGTGCCAAAACAACTACTCCTACATGAAATCTGCACATTTTTAGACAAAATTGGGAGCTATGTCAGACTATTTCTGGATGTTTCATCTGCACTCAGTACAATACAACCCTACTTTTTGATAGATAAACTACACAACATGAATGTCAACCCCTACTTATCACTATGGATATAGGATTTCCCTCTACACTGACCCCAGACAGTGGGACTTAATCATCATTTTTCAAAAACTGTACAGTGAAACACAACAAAATTAAACTTCCATTTCTTAAATTCAAATTAATTCACTGATTGCAATGATTCAATTAATGGAAAAAAAAAAACTGAAATTGATCTTTCATGAAATTCACAAAACATCCCACTGAATGCTCTCAGTAGGTATCTGGCAGCTAGTCAATCATACATGCAAATGAAACAGCAAAACTGTGTCAACTGTTTTATGAAAGCATTTATCCGCCTCTTTAAAGATCAATCGCTTCAACAAGAGCGCTGTTACAAGCATGTGGAGACAACCCCCAGACAGCGCCTGCCTGGCCACTTCATTTGGTCTTCTACTGGAAACCCGTTTATGACAGTGACCGCTCACGTTCGACAACTTCTCCCTGCTGGGAGGGAGGCGTTTACCGCGTTTCCCCTGAAACATTAGATGGAGGCTGTTAAACTTTACAGTCTGTTTCAAAGAGCCCTGGCTGGGATGCCCATGTGTTAGACTGATGCGTGGCAATGATTCATTGAAAACAGAGCAGCTATACAGTATGCGATGCCAGGGCCACCTCATCCCCCGGCCTTTTCTGATGCACACATGGCTGCTGGGGGTCACAGCAACCTAGAACAACTTAAATCTACGAATTATATTTGTTGTGTAAGAATGTAAACCTTCCTTATATTTCTTAGACTCGAGCAGGGAAATCTCCAACAAGGTGGGGCTAATAAATCTCAAGAGGCAAGACCAGAAGATGGACTACACAGCTACACTATGCAATAAACAATGTGTTCATCCTCTAGTATTACTTGATAACTTCACCCACAGCACATTTTGAAGGAAGGGGCACACTATGACAGGTTAAATCTGTTTCTAAAGCCCAATGTTGGTCAAAATAGAGCAATTCCATTGAACGGGAATACATGAAAACTGAGAATTCCATTTTGCTTCTTCTGATAATTCATTTTGAAAGATTGAAAGTGCACAACATACACAAAGATGCTGATATTACCGTGCTATCTTTTCTCATACTTCACATGTTCAAATGAGACCCTTAAGTCTTGTGCAAGTGATCTACTACAGCAGGGTACAGGGGTGCTCCTAAAAGGAGGGCACTTAACACTGAATGATAATGAAACTGAAGGGAAACACATTGTAAAGGGGCACATCAGTTAAAGCTGTGGGGCAAAACAGGTACAATGCCAGAATGAGGGCAAAGACCACTGCACTAGAGGGTGAGTGGGCACCTGAGTAGAGTAAACCCGTACCATGAACACTCATCACATACCTGTTTTTTCATCTGCATTGTAGAGATGGCAACATTGTTCCCCACAGGGCTCAGTTTCCGTATAATTCTCCACACAAGGCGGTAAAATCCTAAACTCCGTAATTGAAAGCGACCGAGAAAAAGGGACCCTTTCCTCAAGCCATTATTGAGATGTCAACAGTCCAAAGCAGGAAGTCTCCTGGCAATGGCTTGAGTCATGTCTGAACTTCTGAGAAACACTGCCACCTTTGTGTTAATGTTCTGCGGCTCTCTTGACAGATATGCTACATTGAAAATACAACCCAAAATAATGTGACAAGTTGGGCAGTTTTATGCCTGAATGTTCCGAGTGTCAGAATGTTAGATTTATTTTTATGGGTCTTGAGGTGTACAGCCAGAGTAGGTGACCTCCCGTGTAACGGTTAGTAAAGCTGTTCTGCCTGGCTGTTATTTATGGGTTTAAAGGCACAATTTTTAAATTCTGCAGTTTTAAAATAGCACTGACACAGGAATGCCTTCAGCAAAATTCTATGGATTTGCCCTTACTTGTTTTGTATTGCTTTCTGAGAGAGGTCTCTGAAACCCAATGGAGGGATTTATAAATGTTGGGACTTTTGTTGTTGTAGTTAAGTGATTATTAAAGTTTTATCTGAATAAATATTTAGGTAAGTGTTGTCTGTAGAATGATCTAAAAGTTTATCCAAACACGTACAACACGGTAAGGTTAAAAAGAGGCCTTGACCCTTTGTAACATGTCAATCCCATATTCTTATGGAACTGAGATGGGGAATATCCCAGCTATGAGAATGTTGAATTTTTTGAATGAACTTACTTTCCACACAGGAAGCTGATGACATTGTCTGCAGAGTGAATTGTGTATTGAACAGGGGTCTTTTGCTGTCTCATGCAATTTCTAGTCTGTTGTTGAGGTACAAAAGAGTCCACCATTGAATCTGTAGAAAAGAGGTCTCTAGGATTGTGATGTACCTCTTCCTACAGCTGTGAGCAGGTACTAATCATAAGAGATTACAGCATGGCTCTGTTTTGGAAAGGGATTTTCCCAGGGTTTCTGAAGCTTTGGTATCAGTGTTCTCTGCTGAGATCTACCTGAGGACTGGAAGCTATCCCAATCACGTCTGTGATGCAATATATGATCCCTTTGTCTGTAGTCAAGAGGTTTTCATCAAACTGCAGAAAGGAATTCATCTGACCCGTCTAGTTAAATCCACTGTGGGCTGACAGTCTGTTTCTGAACAAGGGATAATGTCATGACCTAATGAATGAATATGTAGAATATATGATTTTGTGGAGAGTTGTAATCTTCTGTTAGCTCCTACGCAAGTTGTCTGCATTATAGTCTAGTGTGCATACAACTTAAAAGGAAGCAGTACGTTTCTGTCTAGAGTAGGTGCATTTTGTTATCATGTGACCTCCTAAGGTCCAGGTCATGTGACCCTCCAAGCCCCAAAATCCATCTTTGCCTATCCTTCTTCTTGAGTCAGAATATCCATGAAAATTCTGTCACCCTCAGCAACATTTTAAACAGCATTTTCCCCATCCTATTTCCTGTTAACCAATCACAATCTTTTTATTCCTTTGATGGAAGACTTCAGCGCAACAGCAAATCGATTTGGCAAGGTTTTTTTTTTTAACCAAAGGAACTCAAAGTACCTTGGGGTTTTCTTGAGTAAAACAAACAACAAAAAATGTAGGACACATATTAATCCTCTACCACCCCTCCCCCGGACATATGCAAGCATGCACACATGCACAGACACACACACACATGGCAAAAACACACTCACACACAAATACACAGTGAATCAGATTGCTCTCTGGTGGATAAAGCTGGCAGGAATTACTACCGTTAAACACAGCTGGCCCTGGTGTCTCAGGTCCCCCGTCCTGCACAGGGATTTCTGGGATATTTCACCGCTTCGCCGCCAGCGGGGGAAAGCCAGTGTTTACGGACCTCTGTGTACACATGCGTGTGCGGTGCGTCCCCCTTGTCTGACCTCTGACCCATCTTCATGGGAGAGCCATGCTGTTTGTGTGTCCAGGAGAAGGAAACAGTTCCCCATGTAGGCGATTGGATAAACAAATGCTCCCCTGCTTGATTGTTTGGCCGCCTAACACTTTGTTGCCCAATCACGGTGGACGCAGAGGCATGGTATTGTTTTCTCCTGTCAGGCTGTTTGTTTGGGGCTGACCCTTCAGCCTAGCTGGAGTCAAGCCTTGGATGTGACATGTGGTGCTTCGATCTCCTAGGTGATGTAGAGTGACTCACAGTTATTCGGCTGCAGGTGTGTGGTGTGAAAGGAGCTGTGGCCATTCTCATTTAACTTAACATCTTCAAGTTCTCTCTTAATTCTTAGATTAGAGGGAGTGTTTCAGTTATAGGAATCGGGGGGGGGGGGGGGGGCACAATGTACAAGA
This sequence comes from Megalops cyprinoides, assembly GCF_013368585.1. Classification (NCBI taxonomy): domain Eukaryota; kingdom Metazoa; phylum Chordata; class Actinopteri; order Elopiformes; family Megalopidae; genus Megalops; species Megalops cyprinoides. Next base: position 20,153,995 of record NC_050587.1, on the reverse strand, counting down.
TCAGATTTTGACTGGAGTCTGTCAGCTGCTCAAATTCAAAATGCAGGAAGTGCAAATAAAGTGAAATAATGAGACGGCTTGCCACGTTAAACAACCTGGTGTCGCTTACTTTTTAAAACATGTCCTAAAACACAGTAACTTACAATGCAATTGAAGAAATGTGCTATACTAAATTAACTTCGATAGATTGACTGATTAAGGAGATGAATGCAAAGGACACATCTAAGCTGAACATTCATGTCCCATAGGCGACAATAATATTGTTGCATTCAATGCTTGCTCAGTATACTAGTCTACAACTCAGGTTTAGGACCTGTAGATTGATAAAGTAGGTAGGTTGAGAATTAAAGATGGATATCCTCAATGAGTGGAGCCTGCACTACTATGCTAAAAAACAATTTACAATCTCTCTTGCAATTATATTGATCAGCGGACAAGAACATTGGTCACTAACTGTAAGGCAACACTTATCCCACTGCTAGTCTGAGTTATGTGGAACAAGGATCACTGTAGGTGAAAGTGCAGAGATAGCAGGGGATGTTTCACCACACAGATTCTGTTCTCTGGTATTATGCTGTGGTACCAGCGATGACATGACCCCAAGAGACAAACAGCGACACTGATGATGGGCCAACGCGAATCAAAAGGTGGGCCTGCAGGCTTAGCAAGGCATCGACCACACCGCATTGTGCAAAGTGGTCTGTCCCTGCTGGAGTAAAACTATACCCTGCAGGGACCCACGCCAAACAGAGCTGATCTCGTCGGCTCTGAGCTGTGGGATGTTTATTGTGCAATTCAGCAGTCTTTTAATCAGCGGGAATTGCACAACAAAAAGGACAGAGGATCTATTCACTGCAAATTGCTCTGCACCGACTTCTGTTTCCAATTCAGGACAAAAAGACAGGCCCTTGGAGAGGCTTCCATAAGGTGTCTGGGATAAAACGCTTCACTTTAATTCACAGTTTTCAAGGTTTTTCAAGATTACTGTGCTGAGGACACCTACCTGTCTGTGTTATGTGTGTTTGAAAGCAGTGTAATATGACAAGCAAAAGGCCAAGTAAACTATTGTTCCCACTGAAGAGAGAGAAAATGTATTTTTTCATATACTAAGGTATGTATGCCAGTACCTGAAATTATTTTTTCATGTTTGGAAAAACTTCCAACTGCTCCAACACCGATTATGTACCAGATAGCATCACCTTAGCAAGAAATGTGCAAAATTTTAGATAGAAGATATTTTGAAGACAAAGACAAGGAATTCACTTTGCAACTGCATGGGAAATGTCACCCGTATCAGAGTCATTAAATGTAGACCCATTACAGACCACATAAACACCTGCGGGGAGGTCAGCGTTGGCGAGATTGTTTTCCAGTCATTACCAGTTAGCTGTACTTAATCCAAAACTGAGAAACAAACTGTTCGGATTCTCTCTCCCTTTTGGGTGCAGAAGTGCATGACCACCAGGCATTTTCTTTGTCAGCTGTCTCTGCCTGAATCTTGGCAGAGCTGACTTCTTGGAGGAAGACAGGGAATTGCTGAGACCATGGGGTCTTTCAGACTTTGTGAGGAAAGTTGAGATACCTTGTCCAGAGACCATGCAGGTATTTGGACTAATGGGAGGGGGTGGACTTCCAAGGCCCCCCATTGTCATAGTTGTCCAAAAAATACATTTCCTGACTCCTGAAGCTCTAGAAAAGTGAGGGCAGGACCTCCTCTGTTATCCAACAGAAGACAGCAAGCTTATCTTCAGCTCTGAAACTTCACAGTTCAGACACAACTAAGGCATTTATTCAGTGTAACCTTAGTGGTCTTTTTTAATGAGCACATCATTTTTCTTATTTCAAAAACCACTGAAATTATCATGTTATGTCAATCTCAAAGATAAATGAATTAGAGAATTTCCTATGATATGTCACTCTGCTAAGGCAAACTGAAATTATACTGAAAAGTCACAAAAATTATATTCTTAACATCCCTGAGGTTTAACGAGAAAACCTGAAATTTCATATCTCTAATCGGAAGGGCACACACACACACACACACACACACACGCATACACACGCATACACACACACACAAAACCAAGCTATTCCAAAACAATTCCTTTGTGCATGTGTTTATACCCCCCCCCCCCCCCCCCAAGTAAAGAAAGCCATTAAAGTTAAACTCCTCAAAACAAAGAGCATTCATGGTTATTTGGACAGGAGCCTTTCCCCTTGCTGAAGCAGTCAGAGGCCACTTTTGATAAATACAAGGTGCAACCCACTTGTGCCCTGGCCAAACGCTAAGCACACATTGCCAGTAGCTCTGCCAGTCACCGTGGCAACCGAGCATCTGATCTCTGTTAATGGCAGATTAGAGACAGTAAATCCATTTTTAAAAGTACACCATAAATCATGCTAATATGTTCAGGGACATGAGGAACATTTTGAAGGGAGCATGATAGCAAATTGTGCCACGAAACAGACGCAGAAGAGACAATGGTTGAAATAAACATTTGTGCTGATTGCTGCTGTTATTGTTTTCAAATAATTTTAATAATTTTAAGTTCTCAAACAATTTCAAACAAATTGGAATTGCCAATTATGGATCAGGCTCATTTCTTTGCACACTCTATATGATCGAGGAGGAGTGTGGAAGTGAGATGAGCGCAATTCTCCGATGCATGCAGATGTCGCCATAGTGTCACAGTGCACCACATCAGGGCAAATACTAAAGGCCACATCTCCACTGATGCCATGGAGGGGTTCCCAGGTACCTCAAGAGACCTGCAGGAACCTTACTTATGACAAAACCCCCAGCATACCCATATTTAAGACAATTTGTTCTGCCTCATGAGCCCCCAGTCACTGTCAGCTGATGACATGGCTGGGCCTCAATCTGGGCCGCATGGGGCTCATTCTGTGCTTGGAACAATTGCTTCAGCTGGCTGAACCAGTTGGGAGCCCCCTGATTGCCATTAAACAGGGCTTGCCTTCAATGGACCATAACCCAACGGTGTCTGTTGACCCCACCTTTTGAGGACATTGTGCGATGTTTTGCGCAAAGAGACTTGCACAGTGACAAATGAGGCGTTTAATTACATGGGGCTGTTCCGAGCTCCAAATTTTGGCTGCAAGCCTGGACCAGGAGGAACGTTCTCGGTATGGATCCATTAGATATTACCCAGAAATATACCACTCACTGCTCACAGACCTCGGTCATTCACAGTGCTGCAGTCATAAATGCTGCCCACGCATCTCCAGCTAGAACACTGAGTTGAGTCTCCTGCTGTTCCAAGGTACAGACTGCATAGCATTTGATGCATGCTGATGCTGACCTAAAGTGGTGCTGAGCCACACGAGGAAGCCTAAAGGGAATAAACATGTTGCCTCCCCAGAAAATAATATTTACCTCCCTCTGGTACAGCAGGGCAGAGATATGTCCTACCCCTTTTGTAGAAGGGGAATGAGAGCCCTCCATTTCGTATGTGCAGCCTTGCGAAACTGGAAGCTGAACTGAGGTCAGTGTCTGCCAGGGTGGGGTGAGTGTGAGAACATGTGTTGAAGAGTGCCGGATGCCTTTAAAGCCAGCAAGAGCCTCCATCTCTGCGCCTGTTCATGCGGTTGGCAGTGTCTCTGTCCAGGGTAACTCATTTGAAACTACAATGGCAATATAGAGCAGTTTTGGCTACAAATGATCAAGCAAGTAGAGCCAACAAAATTACTTCACCAATGCAAACTACAATCAAACATCTCACATCATGTACCACAAATCAAACCATGACCCACAATTAGAAGTTGATTTATGGCTGGAAAGTCCTTCCTAATGCTAGGGAAAAAAAGTAAAAATAAGAAAGCGTGACTTCAGGGGTCACAACAGTCAATATCCAACCATTAAGATTCCAGATGCAGCCATGCTGGATGAATGTAGGAGATCTTCAGATGGAGGCACAATGTTTGGAGCAACTGCTGATTGGATGATGAAATTGTAATGGGAGGGTGAGCCTTCATAAACTCCTCATTGGACAGAGGTACCAAATGTTATATCAGATTTGAACCAATCATACCATTTTGCTGGGAAGAGCAAAGCTTTTTTATTAAAATTGATGGGCACCATGTATTCTCTGCAAAGCATCTAGTCTGAATTTTTGACTTAAGCAAAATGAATACAAAATAGCTGTACACCGGATATAGGATGTTTTTGGTGTACATTACAATGTCCAACAAATTAAACAATGCATATTTTAATGTTAAAACTATGTAATCATTGAATAATGTATTTCTCATAAATTGAAGAAAACAACCATTGTAACTGTATTTTGAAGAAAACCTGAACAAAGCATATGTTGTAATGCTTTGTTGTAAGAAAGCAATGAGGTTGAGCAAAGACTGTATATGTATTCAGTCTCCACTGTGAAGTTGAAATGTGATACAGCTGTTTTCTCTCTGTATGTCAAAAAGTAATAATGTCAGCACAGACAAGAAGAGAAAGATATAAAAACTTTCCATGCAAAATCACATTCTAAAATACCTTTTGTTACCTTGGTCTCCCCTGTGGTGCTGAGAAAGAAAGAATTAGAATTAATTTCTCGCTTCAAATGGGTCCGATGCCCATGAATAATCATGACACAGCAGAAGCTAACTGACATGTGTATGGGTTCTGCTGATTATACCTCCCCTCAAGCGACACTATTTTCTGACTCGTAAGGAGAATATTAAAACAGGAAAGATGCACAAGGAGAGAGTTTACATTTTTGTCCTCATAAAATGCAAATCTGAGTTTTGAAAATACATTCTGTGCTTCTTTAGAAAAGCCAGGTACCTTGAGAAATCTAAATTATTACACTGTTTTATTTATACTCTGGCCATGGGGAGAGAATATGCCGCACAGTAATAATAACATTATTTCTTTTTTCATGTACTTACTTCTCCAGAGAGCCCATTAGGCTTCAGAATTTCTGTGATGATTAATCATTACTTAAATATGGATTCAAATGATTTTGCAGGATGAAACTCCTTTGCAGGAAATGAAACTGCATTAGGAGGATAGACGCCACACCAGCATCAAAAGGATTAAGTAAATAAACAGTCATATGTTTATCAGACCTTTTTTCTTTAGATATAGGACTGGGAAGGCTTTACAGCACATCCACTCATTTAGCAGTATATCCGATGGATTTGCTTGTACTTGTATACATTCACAATCCAGCAGGTCTCTTTTGTGTGCCTCTCCCTAAATGTGTGTGCAGGCATGCAGTTAGGGGAATATGTGGACCTTGTTCAACCCTACCCCGATGGAGACTGCAAATCTGTGGCCTGCCACCTGGTGTCTCCCACCCCTCTTCTCCGGGGACTGGCTTTGGTCCCTTAAATGATGCCCCATGGACCAGAACATTGTGTGTTTGGTGTTCTCTTTGGCCTCACTTTTGAGGTCAGCATGGCATTGCTAATTCCCTTGGCACAATCTGCAGATGATGGGTGCTCCTCCTGCTTATAAATATGTAGGGACAGCAGGGCTCCAGCAGGGGGCAGTCTAACAGGAGTGACATGGCAGAACCATGCTAGTTTGTTAAGAGGGACCCTCACACAGAGGCAGTACTTCATGAGAAAGGCTAAGTTGCACCTGTGTCAACATAACATGAAAACCAAAGGGATGCATGACATCATCCATCCAGACTACCCAACTGTTGTTTGTACACGATGTACTGCTAAGGTATATGCATGTTTCTATTCCTCTATAGGCTTTGCTATCCAAATTTAGTTTTGAGGTTAAAGCCATGTCATCTTTTACTTCATTGTTGCTGGCTCTCTGCGGCAGGCTGGTCTTTATCTATTGGCAATATATTCAACAGTCACAAGGATCCGGTCTCTCCCAAGCTCCACAGCTGAGAATTCTTCCATGGAAAAAAATGTGCAAGCTCAAAATTCGCATGAAAAGAGCCCCAGTGTTCTCATTAAGGAAGCAGAGGTGAGATCTTCCCGGACGGTTGGAGAGACTTAGGGCAGCTCCTTCAGGAAGTCCTTTAACACTCTGCCTGCCTCAGAGAATTAAAAAAGAGATCATCATTAAACTTTGGCAGACAGACTGTCCTTGGGAATACATGGACAACCTGCCTATGAATGATTTATTAAGTCCAAGACTTTCCTTTAAGGAGAAGGACTGGTGTTGATATTTCATGCTTCATAAACCTACAGAACATCCACCACTCCCTCTTAAATGTCCTCTTACAGAGTGTTCCATAGATAAGTACACTGATTGCCTAGTGAAACCGGGTGAAACAGCAAAGAAACATCATTAAATTGCATTTTTGTTTGTTTAGTTAAACAGCTTATCCAAAACAACATAAACAATTGTATACCTCTGACATTTTGTGACCCATTTATACGGCAGACTTTTTACTGGGATAATTGAGGTAAAGCACCCCGCTTAAAAGTACAACTGTAGCATCTCACCTGGGATCTGAACCCATGATTCTGAAACACTGTGCAGGGGCTAGTCAGGACGCCAGCCAGAATATAAGGTTAAGTTACTTTTAGAGATGTTCTCTATACAGGATGGTGGTGGCATTTGGGAGTATTACAAATAATTGGTGCATAATAATACTGTGCATCTAGTTGGCATGATTCACATGGAAGCGTTAACAGATAGGGTAAGAAATGCCATCTGAAATCCTTATCCATCCGTTTCAGCAGCAGTCTTGCAGTTCAGACCTGGCTCCAGGCCTGCTGGACTGAGCTGTCCATCTCAAGGGCCCCGAGTGGAAACACTTATAATTCTTGGAAACCAGAAAATAACTTTCAAGAAACATAGAAGGGAGTGCGTGGGATAGTTTTTTTTAATGGTCAAAGTCCAAGGAGCAAAATTAAACGGTTAACCTGGTCAGTTGTTTCAGCGTAATGAGATTTTCTCACAATCAGTCATATCTCTTCTGACAACAACAGTGGAGAGCTGCATTAAAAAGTTAAGAACGGTCTGTGCACACAGCTGTCCAACCTGGAAGGAGAGCTGCTCATACACCTATAATTGTAGGATAAGAAGGTTTGGAGAAAAACATACAATCTTACTTCAGAATACAGAATAATGCATTGAGACTTCCATTTCATTTTGTTGCTGTTGGAAGCGGTTATGACAGGCCAGTAGATGGCACTCTATTCTCTGGACTGTGTGGAAAAACGAATACGCTACACGCTACATTTGTTTAGCAGATGCTCTGAACCACAGTAACTTACATAGCTTACACATTTTTGAGATATTATCCATTTCTACAGCTGAATATTTACTGAAGAAAATCAGGTTAAGTACTTCCCTTAAGGGCACAACAGCAGTGCCCTTCCTGGGAATGAAACTGGCAATCTTTGAGTTACCAGCTCTGCTCCTTACCAGCACACTGTTCCAAAAACAGAGGGACAAATGGGGACAAGGTGCTGGAGAAGCTACCATTTTTCATATGAGACAGCAGAGCAAATTCCTCAAAAAGAGGAGCAAATAGAAAATAGCCTTGAAATCATGGCTGGAGCCTTTCTCTCTCAACCTGGCCACCCAATTACATCAGAATTTTTTGGGCTACTTAAATCCTCGCTACCTGACCTCAACTGGCAGGCAGTGAGCAAAAGAATTGCTGAAAAAAGGCACAGCAGTACATTATAATGTTATAATTCAAATCAAAATGCAGCGTTGCAAGTGTTTAAAGCAGCGTTGCTTTGTTGGGTTTACAAAGCAGAGAACTGGATATAATTGTTGGAGGTCTCTCGGATATTGGCGGTGCAGTTTACGGCTTGGCCAGTCCTCATTTATCATAAATTGCGGTGAGGTGGTTTCAATTTCAGGGCCATTGCTCTTTGCAAGGGAGTTCCCACTGTCTGTAATTCTGCTTTTCTTTCAGGGGTAGAAAATATGCTGTGTTGATTTATTATTTTACCTTAGAGCTTAAAAATTAATTAGGGCCTGATCAAAACCACACATGTGGACTTTGATAGCAAAGTATTTGAGAAATTTAGCTAGCATACAATTTTTGGGTATTTGTTGACCTGTATCCATAATGGCGTGGCATACATCTTCCATCCTGAGTCCATCATACACATGGTAGCCTCCTGACTGATTGTGTCATACAGCCTTGGAGGCATCAACAGGGAAATACCAACCATATGAGAAATTTGCATATTGTCAACTAATATGGACATTATTACAAATTCCCTCTCACTACTGTACCCTCGGGAAAGATTCTTCAGCTTATGCGCTTCAGACATTTCAGATTTAATTCATAGTTGGTTTCTTGGGCTTTATATGACATCTGCACAGCAATAAAAATAATAAGACAAAGAGGAGGAATTGAGATGGGTATGCACACACATTGACATATAATGAAAAATAGAAGCATTATGGTGGGAAAAAGCTCTATGTTGCACTTTAGAAATACAAGTTTTTGCCCCTTACCCTGTATTGCAACACTGTTTAAGCATACAGTTTACTGCAGATTTATTAGAAACATTTCCATTCATTGCTATGTGCTTACTAATACTTCGTAAGTGTTATTCATAAACATCATATAGGTATGCATTTACATGGTATGATTAAAAATTCCACTTTCATACATTACATGTGTTTCTCATTTCTAATTATATCTTGGATTCAAATCTATCATTCAATAAAAAAATTCTATAAAGTTCTCAGTAATGGCATTTGTATTTGGCTTTTGGTTGTACATTTTGTGTGCATTGTACAGTTTGTGTGGTTACTCTGTTTCTTTTTTCTTTTTTCATTTCGTTTTATATATTTGTCACAGACAAAAGAAACTGGACATATGAGGTGTCACAATTAATATATAGTAGCAGAGTGAACAGGTTAGACCGACATTAAGCTCAAAGCTGGCTCAAATTCATGGGCTGAAGCATTAGTAAGACACAAGCACAACACTCATGGTCCTTACCTGATCTCCTCCTCACAAAAAATAACTAGGTCAGAATTTACAGGCCTGCACATATACTTTTTTTCCTTCACTGTGTCAGTTTAAGTGGAACAGTGCTGAGCAGCCAGCTGCCCTTGGAGAGCATAAACTGCGGGCTTCCGTTTCTGCCGAGAGGGAAAACTCCACAGCGCTTCCCCCAGATTAATCACTCATGTTCCTCAGCATGGCTGGGATGTGCAACAGCCCGCAGGCTACTGCCTGTCCCTCCCTAGGAGGTGCCTTAACAAGAACACACAGACAATGCTTGGTAGATGGGAGAAAGGCCGTTTGCCAATAAAACATATTACCCTCTCCTGTTCCGGCTGCAAAGTGTATAGGGTTTCAGCTCATTCCTCAATTATTTTTACAGGAAAGTAGAAATGGAGACAACCCCAAACCAATAAGAAACTCCCTGTCATTCAGGCCCCTGCAGACAAGTGGCTTTTAAAGAGGCGCAGAAGTGGCATGCAACCCCCCCCCCCCCCCCCAAGTGAAATGATCTCTGCATAGGAGTTAAAATGAGAGGGAGCATGATTTATCATAATGCAGTTATAGTCAAATATGGGAAGAGCATGAAAAACTCCAGAAATACTGACCCATATGCAGTCATTTAAGCCTTGTTGCTACCACAAAACAAAAATGAAATCACAAATTGAACCGATCACTGAAATAGCTGTTGTCACAAGAATCGAAAGCAAAAGCTGAATATTATCCTTTGGCACTGAATCTGCTCAGTGAATCTGCTCAGTATTGGAAACAATACAATTCTGTGAATGTGATATTACATGATAAATGTCCTTAGCACCAAGCCACTTCTCAGAGGGAAGCATCATTCATTTCATACATTACTTCTGTATGTTCCTTTATCTTAGGATCAGATTAAACAAAAAAATATGTATTTAAAAGGGCCTGAAAATGTTTTTGATTCTGTGAATTTTAAAAGTGAATTCATTGGTAAAGGAATACAATCCCTTGCCCTGATGTTCTGGACTGGGACACTCCCCTGCTCACAGTTGCCACTTTGTATGAGTTTGAGCTGCAGATTCATAAAGTGACTTTGTAATGGTAATTAGCATGTGATTTTAATTGAAAAATAAACTATTGTTAACTCATGGAAGGAAGTGGGTGAACTCGCAGACTTCACAGATGTTCTATATAGGGACCAGATACTCAGCTCTTTGTACTTCACAAACTTCACAAACTGTCACTGTTTTTATTGAAACCCTTAAATGTTCTGGGGACTTTTTGTGAGCATTTTTGGCCTCAAACAGAACATTTATAGCTGGTATAGCAATGCAGATAGCACACTGGAACATCTTTTGCAAACTACAATCTCCTAGATAAGTAAGTAAGAATGGAAGAAACATGGGATCTTCATATCTGGTCATAATATAGAACAAATCTCCCTTAAATCTTTATTTGATAGTGAGATAGATGATACATATCTGTGGATCTTCGTCATGCCGAACTTCTTGACCCTGATGAGCACTTTTGTTTCAATATCATCTAAAAAGGAAAGATAATTAGACATGTCGTGGAATGAATTGCAGTGCTGTTTTCTTTGCTAAAAACGTTGTCAGTGGGTCTTTTCATTGAAAATAAAAATGAGCACATTGCTGCACTTATAGGCCTTCAGAACAAAATCTCTACCTGCTTGTGGTAATTCTCTGAGCTCCAGGGTGTAATAATTGTACAAACTTTGGCATGCTGATCCTGGAGTTTTTTTTTCTGATTTCGTAACTGAAAACAGCAGTCGAAAGCTGTAAATTTTAACAGCTTTTCAAAGGAAATAAAAAGTTATGATCAACAGCAGATGTCAGGGTGTCTAAAAGTCAACTTAATGTCTTTGGCGTGGACATGCAAACTTTCACTTACAGATTACAGCATATTACCTACCATGTAATAGCACTTTTAACACAGTTTCACACGTTCAAACATGGTTCACTCTGTGTTTAACATGGTTAAAATACTATCATTACTTGGAGTTCTATGACACAGCTTGGAGGGAGAGCATGTGTTATAATGATAGTAGTGACAAACACAATATAGCAACATCCTTTTATGTCAATGACTAGTAGAACTCAGTGATGTGCATAGAATGGTGTAGAGGTGTTATCTGTTTTGCTAGGATTAATTTGAATATAAACAGCTAAAGGGAAGAAAAAGGGGAAGAAGGGAACAACTGATGTGACATATCTAGTATCAAGAAAAGACAATGAATGTGTTGGTCCCTCTAATGTGCCCATCATGCAGTGCAGATCTGAAAGAAGCTCTGTCATAGTTTAAAGGAACCACCCCAAGTTTACTGTATCACTGCTAAGTATGACAGCAAGTACAGTAATACGTTCACAGATCATAACTGATCATGTTTTTAAAATTAATTTGTTAAGACATGCATGTATATACATGACCATCAAAAGCGCTGGTGTCAGGAGGGGGCTGTGATCCCAATACTGTTCAACATTTGAACTGCAACCTCCTCCATTTTCAGATTAATGATGACGCATTTTCCAGTTCATAACACATTAACAAGAAACACATTGTAGACTTTATTAGAGTTTATGGAACGTGCATCATTTCAACCTGCTGTGCAATTACCTTCCCATAGCTCCATTCAGCCCTTGACCGAAGCACAACTCCTTTCCCCTCAAATCAAATCACAAGTTATATACATTTTTTAGTTTCTCTCCTTCTGACAGATTAAATTGTTATTTGTGACTAGTGCACATATTCCAAATGCTGTGTTGTTGTTTGCCACTTACCATTCCAAAAATTATCACAAGTTCAGCAGTTCATTTCTTATAAAAGTTCAGTGATAAAGATGAACATATGCCTTCATGGCACCGCAGTGAAATATCCTACAGTATATTATGTATTACAACAGAAGACAGAGTGACCTACAGTGATCAGACACATTCTGATACTTGCTGCAGTATTTAAATTAGAATTTTAAATGAGAATAACATTATGGTCAACCTGTAGAAAATGTTCAAAATATACACCATCTTAAAACTACACTGGTTGTCGTGACTGTGGCAGACACCAGTAAGACCAAATGCAAGAGTTGTACACTAACTGAAAAGGCCTTCAGAATTGCATTGGTGATGTTCTTAGTGGTCGCACTTTTAATTTGCGCTGACTAGACCTTGAATGTGAATTAAGGTAACTCAAAGTTCACTTCAGGAAACATAAGATTGTAAAAGTGTGTCTGGAAGGACATTTTTGAAAAATAGATGGGAATCAACCCCCGACTGAAGTGATAACACTTTTAAAGGCTTTGAGCCAATTTCATGAATAGGATTCAGTGTTATTTATTGTGCCATGCAAGGCTTATTTACAGTGAGCTGTCTAGGCTTTGCACTTTCTCAATAGTAACACTATTGTACAGTATGACATGCAAATGTCATTTTGCTTTTGCTTATTTCATTAATGTACAAAGAAAATTCTAAAATATGTGACCTACTTGTAAAGAGACCTTCAGTCTCTTCAGCCCTTGGTTCAGTTTGGGAACTAGTGTGATTATGTGGAGAGAGGTAACTCTGTCTCCCTCTCTCATGGCACACTGTCACTATTGCAATGTGGAAGTGGCCATGTCTTCCTCTTTCCTACCCTCCTGCTGTTTGTGTGGAAAAAGTTCAGTTAAAACCAAGCTTACCACAGCCCTTTTAATCCCAGTGCAAGTCCTTCCCAGATGAAGCCCGGTCAAGCCTATCAACACTTGCCTTGACCACTGCATAAACACTGGGGTAATCAGATATGGCTTGAGGCTCATTAAAGCCAGAGTCATCGCTACCATTAGCCTTTCATCCTCCGTCTTTATAGTGTGCTGACCGCTGGTCCAGGGAACGGAAATCGGTCTTGGTCTTTTGCTTAATGGTTGTGTGAAACCCTCAGTTGCTTGTTAGCCTGTTTTCCTCCCCACTTTTTGCCCTTGGTGTCACAGTAGAGGGGTAGGACTGGGAGAGGTGGAGAAGGGAGTGGAGGTAAGTGACCCAGTTATCAGATGCCCAGTTTTGTTAGCGGTACTGCAACCAGGTGCTGGGAGTTTGCACAAACCGCTCTCAAGGTATTTTGTCTCACACCCTCAGGAACAGGCAGAATAGAAGAAACTAGTCTAACTGAACAGCCCAATCTCATTAAGCTTCTTATTATACTTCTTACATAATCCTGAATGCTGAAACTGTAGAATTCATGATGGGAGAATGATTAAGTTTATTTTTCCTGAAAAAAAGCAAGGGGGAGAGTAATAAAGATGAAATGGCATTAAAAATGATTAATTATTATTAAACTCCTTGTTCCTCAAGGTCACCATGACCATTTCCCAAGGACACAATGTAGAGTTGTGTAGAATTGGCAATAGACAGCACTGCAAACTTTCCTCTCCTCTATCACTGCTGCTGTTGAGCTATTGTGTGTTCAGAGGCCAAAAGAAGTGTTAGACAAAGAGTTGAAAAGCAGCACGGGGCCAAGGTCTTATTACAGCTATTTGTTACACTTACACCAGACGGCAACCACAAACAGCATAGGCTGAATATATGAATTACAACAGAGCCCACTAGAGATTAGTATATAAGATATACTGTTGATATTAAATTATTATTGGCAAGCAGCCCAAAATCACTTACTGTGAGTATAACCACTAATTTTTTCACATCCTTCAAGTTTAATGGCAAGTTTTAAATGGAAGTTTAATGGCTCTGAATAAATACTGGACAGGGGATTCTTGTGCTTTGTAATCAGATACATTAATAATCTGTTTTCAATATGTAGAACTTGTGGAGCTTAAAAAAAAGCTCTTGGTTAAATCCAAGTTTTATAGCCATGCTACCTTTTATTTCGTACTGTTTCCTGGTAGCAAATCGCATTTCTTTGAAACCCCAATGGTTAGCTGCCACACAAAGAAATTACTCTTTCCGACTACATAAATGAAATCATGTAAATGTATAGTGTGTGTCATTCTGTTTCCCAAAATATCTATGTATCTTATGGCCAGTAGAGAGACAATAAATTACACTTCATTTGCAGTGTCTCCAGCAGTGGATACATGTAGCAATATAAAACTGAAATGAGTGGGGCAATTTACTTTTTACCAAGCCTGTTGTTGAACCTGTACAAGACATAGAGTGGGTTATATTCAGTTCAATTCAGTGTTCATTACTAATATAGCCATACAAATGCATAAAAGAAAAAAGAATAAAAAATAATGAAAATAAATAATTAAGTAAATGAATAAATTTAATACGCAAATATCTATATAATTTCATTTCTCATGCCATGTACTCTAATCAGACTGCAGCATGTGAGTGACTATAACTGGCAGTGAAAATGCTTTCTCTGATTATTGTTTTGGAAACAAAGCTCCTTCTCTTTTATAATTTTTATGAATCATTTTCAAGGCAGAGTTTTTGTTTTGTCTCTGACGTAAGATTCGTTTTTCCTCCCTTTATTGGTCCCGGTGCTGCAGCTGGGCCAGTTTGATGGTTCTGATCCAATGGTCGGCACCACAGCAGTCCTGGGAAAGCTTGCCCTGCAGAACCCTGGGCACTGTAGATCACCCCATGGATGTAATCACTTCACCTAACTCAACTTCAAAGCGGGTTCCATGACCAGCCTTACCTTGCTGTGATGAAGTCAGACTCATGAATGCATGATGGCGCTAACATCAGCAAAACCATTTAGTATTAATGTAACCAATCAACACATATTAGAATGTTGACTAATTAAGGTTATTTAATTCACCAATTCTGTCAGTGTAGAGCCAAGACTTAACAGCTCCAGATGTCTGGACTGGTTTGACAGTTTCCAATAATTCTTTTTTTTTTTTTTTTTTTCAAACACACGCAGAGAGCAAGAACAGTTTGACACAATAAAGCACTTCGGTGCTGTTGTGAACAGAAAGGCTTTTTCAAAGAACCTTTCCACCAGACAGGCTTTATAATTATCCACAGTGAGCTCTTTTGTTTTTCTTAAGTTTGGAGGTACTTGTTCTGAGAGCAGGGTTACACTGGTTAGGGTCCCCTTAAATCAATGCTCATTAGCATCTTCTAGCAGGTTGTGAGGTGCCGCAAGTCAATGTGATGATGTCAATGGAGATGAACTTATGCTCCAGTCAATGTTTGCTGCTCTTCAGTGTTCTTCCACGTGTGTGTGTGTGTGTGCGCGTGTGTGTGCGTGTGTGTGTGTCTGTGTTTGTGCATGTGCATGTGGTAATTGACACTTAAGATATTTTAAACCTGCAGTATTAGGAGTTATCTCACTTTTCATCTCATGTGTATGTTCTGAAATGAATATATGCATAGGTATTTTTGTGACACACGACACACCTGCAAAAACGTGCAATGCATTACGATAATATACTAACAATAATATATTCTACTAAAATGCATAGATACGTTAATTGTGTTTACACTAAAGCACGAAATGAGAAAATTAGGTCATGGCTGCCATTGCGATAAATGGGTTTATTTCTAGCACCATTTTTTTGTGGATGCTATAAAATCTTTCCCAAGAGTGATAATGATGAAGCGCATTAAAGCGTTTCAGTGACCCGCATCCCAGTTGCAAAAGAACACTTTGAAGAGTCTGGCCGATAGCTTTATGCTTCCATTTCCGAATGGGTCTCTGCCCTTTCCAGCCATGCTGAGTTGGTTAGCACTGAGTCAGGCACAGGCGGGACCTCAGTTTGCCTGGCGGGGCTAACCCATGCTGCATGGGAGGCACTCATTACCCTCGTTGTGGGTTCAAAGCCATTAGGCCCAGTTAGTAGCCTCTGTATAAACTGTGGCTTCAAAGAGCCTTCAAAGGGCACAGGAGGTGCCCTAATATAAGCAAAGACAGGGGTGAAAGATGAGAGACCCCTTAAAGGTTTGTTGAGGCTCGTTTCCACTTGCATGTGTTTGGGTGCACTTGAGGTGGCCATGCTTATGAGGCTGTTCTCACTTAAGGCCAGCTGCAGGTGAGGTGAGGTTAAAAGTGGACAGCTTAAGGTAAGGTTGACTACCTAATACTCTGTACCTTTTGGCCGGGGTGTAGTTACTCCATATTTGAAAGAAGTAAGCATCTTTATGGTCCCGTCCAGAAAACAAACAAATTATTTTACAGGTAGACATCGAGCACATCCAGCCAGATGTAAGCATTGTTTCGCTGTTGTGCGGGAAGAGAGTGAACTTTTGTTTTCATTCTATCTACACTGGGAAATGATATAACATGGGAAAAGAGACCAAGCAAGGCAGGAGGAATTTTTTTCATTCATTCCATCTACGTAGCTTCTAGTAAGTGACTCTACCTTTTTTTTCAATATACTTGCAATATATTTTCACTGTGTCCTTTGGGGTGATGGAACTATAGTTCAGTTTTCAGCTTTGGGGCCCAGTAAAATCAATGGGTTAAGCCACCAGGCTGCTATTATGCACACACAAACTCATATCAATGCATGTTGCCATACAGTGGATACTGATGTCTTTCAACCCGCCAGGACACTTTGCTCATGGTGACTTTGTGCCTCTCAAAGGCAGGCCACGGTAGTCATCTTTCAGTCTGCATTAATGGAGAGGTGAGGACGGAGCAAAGTGGTCAGCGAAGATGAAAGTGGTGCAGCTGAAGCTTGTGTGGGAACTGGAAGTGGTCAGAAAACGTAACTCACCGGGGGCTTCTCGGCAAACAAAAGCAGCATTATACACTGGCTAGCATCCATTCTAATATAGAGACTGAGAAAATAAGTGTTAATGAAAGGAACCTATGTGCACACATATTCATACTAGTGATGTAAGCAATTGCCAGCAGCCATTGAAAACTGTGCTGTGGTGATGTCACAGAGGGAAATACTGACATAGATGAAGGCCTTTCCTCTGTTAGTCTAAGCTATAGCTGTGAGTACTTATTTGAATCTGAAGCTACACTTTAGAAGGACCAAACTGGCCAGTGTGGCTGGGGATAAGGAATTAAACAGCAGATATGGCTCAGGGCCTTTTTCCCCAGTAGTGGTGAAGAATGTCACAGCTTTGTGGCCTTGTTGAGTTGTTTGCCTCTACTTTTGCTCCTGCTCCCTCTCTGTTCAGCCGAGTCCTGTCCCCTCATCAAATCTTCTCCTCCCCTCCAGCTGCCTCTTTGAAAAGGTGAGGCCCTGCAGCCTCCTACAGTGAACTTTGCAACAGTGAATGTACTATAGTCTTTGAAGGCCCCCAATGAGTCCTCCTGATCAAAAGAAAATAGACCCTGGTCCCCTAAGGCTTTAACTTAAACTACTACCCTTGGGCATCCATCACTGTACACTATCTACACACCTAAATGATATTGCAATGTTGTTAATGGGGGTAAAGTAGACACAGTTCATGGCTCCCATGTAAACATGTCTGGCTCCTCATTAATATCTGGAATAGAAAGTAGTCCACTGACATTGTAGTTAATATTATATAGTGATATACTATATTTGAAGAAAAGTTGGATTGATGCGCATCTTAATGAGCTCATGTCTCAAACAGGTGCAGATTTGATTCACGACTGCAGCACATTCTAAATTTTGTTGAAAAAACAAACAACTGACCCACAAGCGAAATAGGCAGCGGGTCTAAACAGTAATAAAATGGCATGTCCAGTATATTTATTAGCATACAATTTGGCCTGGGAGTCCTCTCCTGTACCACCCCACCAGATCCACTGCACCTCACCCTGACCCAGGTAAACCCAGATGGTTGGGCTGGGCAAGGATAGGAGGGAAAGAGAGGTGCACAGTGAAAGCAATGGAGTGAGGGGGGTTACACTGCATTTAATCTGTTGGCTGGAGAAAGGCTTGGACTGCAGGGATTGGTAACAGACATTATTAGTTGATACTACACAGCTGCGTTAATTCCATTGCTTCACCTTATTTACAGGAGGCGCCAACAGTGTGTTTGGCTATTTATTATGGTGCTTAATTTTGGTGTTCACCTTCCAGAAAGGCCGAAAAGGCATCAGAAACTGGAGCTAACCTCAGCCAAAGAAATATTAAAATGTCAGTTATGCATTCAGTTTCACACCTCCTGTAATGAGATTGACCTTTTAGCCAAAGCCAAACTGCTCAATTAAGAGACTACTTGTTAAGTATCTGAGTATTAAGCTATTAATAAGGATTCATTCCTGTGCCTGTGAAAACAGAGCTCACATTTGATCATTTTATAGTAGGATCAACTAGGTATAAAACTGAATCAATTAGAGCCTCATTTGGTGAGGTGTTTTTCACTGAATGATTGAACTTTGGCACAGGCTTGTGGTATTCTCTTGACAATAAAAACTGGACCCACAGTTTACTAGGATATTAATGACCAAAAATGTCAAATATTCTGGTGATGTATGTCATCACTTGTGCAGCATTAGATGATATGATTATGCATTGTTGGTTAGGCACTCTATAGATGCTGATCGTTGTGGTCATCCAGGTTCAGACATCAGCAAATTCTACCATACGTGAAGACTTAGTTCTGAAGTAACACCAATCCAGTTGAAACAAATCAAAACAGCATACTTCAGAATAACTGCAAGATAACAGTTTTGGGAGTCCGTTTGGGAGTCTGTCTGACTTATTGTTGGATGAGGCAGCAAATTTTTAACTTATTTTTACCCTGGCTCTTCATCTCAAGGCATGCAGACACAGTGAGCCCCGCTGCCACTGTGGCTCACTGGAGGACTGAATCCTCACAGGGTCTTTGAATTTAAGGCCCAGCTTGGCATCCCCGGGACTAAGTGCTGGCATGGTGAGAGAAGTGGTGGAAATTAGTCATAGTAAGAAATTGATGACACAGGTGCATATTGCAAACTGTGAAAAGAGAAAAAAATGTATACATTTTCCATCTGTTTTCAGCTTGTTGCACTTTGGCAAAGCAGTGTGTAAATTCTGACCTTCCAAGTCAAATATATTACTAGCAGCCTGGGGAATTTCTGTTTTTTTGCTTACATTTTCTAGCAAGTACATTTGTGTTCCACTGGGATTAGCTATTCTTTATGTCCTAATTTGCCCTGTTATTGGCGGCTACCTGGATATAAAAGGTGGACCTGTGAGTATGTTTTTCTGGACTGGAAAATGCAGGGACTGAACCTATTTTCAAAAGTTTACCAACAAAACAAAGACAAATTAGCTCAACCTAACAGTGCTCATATCAAACCTTTGCCAGACACATGCTGACATGAGTTTGAATGCCAGCCCTGGCCACATTAAGGGATGCCAAAACAACCCAACAGAAGTAATTAAGTTTATAGCTACACTAAGCAGGGTGCAATAACCAAAAAATGTCCTAAAACATTAATTAGTGCAATGCAATCAACAGAAAATGTACACCACTGTGCTTAGACACCAAGTGAGCTAATGCGCTTTTGAAAGAAGATATTTCCACTTTAACATTTTATCTGGCAGAAGCAAAATAAACACCACTCTCTTTTTTGGTCTATATTAATTATTCTGTTTTACTTTCAACATTGAAGCGAATTCAGGTCATGTGGCAATTTTTAAAAAGAGCTGTGCTCACTTATATCATGTCTAGATTGAAGCATTACCGTGGGCACTGACAGTCTTCCAACTCAGTACGCCAGTGTTGTCTGTCTGTTCCCAGCTGTCAGTGCATTAAAATGGAGGCATTATAACAAGACAGTTCAGATGCTGCTTCAATGCTGACATGTGAGGACACAAACATAAACCATGGCATCTGTAAGAAGGAAGTCCATTTGCATTCAGCACACTTAATTGTGATCATTCTATGTTCTCAAAACATGCATGATTTTATGCCATTCCACACTATGTCATCACTAGGAAATAGAATCCTACTGTATCCACAGTACTAAAGAACATCTCTGCATTCCTTGCTCTGGGTTATCATGGACAGAAACCTGTCTGTGCCACCTCATTGTGAGGCTCTCAGCAAGGCTTAGCTGTTAGGAAATGTCTGGTGAGCGTGTCATAATGGATGATAACATGGGGTCAAAGTTCAAACTCTTGTGTCTCTTCAGCACTGACAGGGGCAGCTAAAAAGAACTCAACGTTGTTTTGACTGAAAATAAAGCCAAGTGACCACGTTGGGTGTGCAAAGGATATATAAATTAACCTTGCAGAGGTCATTGGCTAGGTATGTCTAGAGAAATACTTTCTATCATTCTATTATTAAGTCATTAAAAAGTTAATTTCAAGACTCAATTGAACATGTATATTGAATGCAAATTCTAAGATGACAATTATTCTGAGAACAAATCAACAGTACAGCTTATACAGACCTACTGTGGTGTGCTAAGCCTAATTTTAAACAAATTGCTGAGCCACAGTTCTTACCATTCATCTTATAGAAATAAATATCCAGCTGCATATATGGATATGTACACAACAAATAGGTTGCCTTAGATGAGAGAGTAAAGGCTAAGCAAAAAAGTGCTAAAGTATAACTGTGTAAGTCATCAGTAGTTACTGCAGCATTATGTAAGGGACTGACACATGTGCTTACTTGTGGAGGGAAGGCAAAGGAAGACCCCAGCTGGAAGTCTTTCCCCTGAATGAAATGAGCACTGAATTTTATTTCATTGAAATCTTATTGCTAATTTTCAAATGTTATTGTCTACTGTTTTTGCCATGTTTACTGTATTGTACATCATAGTGAACTATTACAGCTGTTTAGGTGGAAGAGCTGATGAAAACAATGGAAGAAACATGAAATATACATTCCTTTGCTTTCATTTGATGTCTTATTGGTCACACTTTAAGTATGTATTGAGTGTAGATTTATAAGCGCCTCATAAAGTATATATAACACATCATGGGCATAGCATTACAACTTTATTAATCAGTTATAAAAATGCTATGTTTTATTATGGTTAAGATAGAGTGACATGCCAGAAATATTCCCATTCATGGCTTCAATTTTTTTACATAACAAGCACTGTGTCACTCTTGCTGTTAGATGAACTACAATCAGGATCAGGAACATAAACAAGGAGGAGAGTACTTTATAATGACTTAAAATATCTGAGGGCCTGTAAGAAAACGTTTAGCACAAACTCAACAACATTCCCTATTCTAAATATAACAGCCTAGCACTGCTGTGCTGAACTTTGTGTAAGCAGTGGCTTTGGCATGTTTGACTGCCAGCGTGAGTCCGTATTTCAGATGTCACCCAAGGGCACCACGACCCTGCCAATAGAACCCGTCTTTGTGCCGACTGGCTCGTTTTGGCATTCTGCGGCATTTATATCGGATGACATCAGAAGTAAACTTCCCCTCCTCACAGACTGCCATGTTGATTTCAGCTTGGGAGCATTTCCCGCTTCAATGGACAAGCTTGACTTTGCTGTCAAAACTCCCAGACCTGATGTTCGGGATTGCGCAAAACAGCTGCCAGAGCCTTTTGCTGGGGTTTGTTAGAAGCTAGTACACCAGTCAACTGGAGCAGTCAACACACTAAGGATACATCAGAGCTATATATCCTTTGGAATCATTCTGTGACATCTGTATTTACTTTACGGTAGATACCTATGATATAAACTCTCTTAATGTATTGTGACAAGGAGAATGAGAAGTTTCTTTTCCTGATGTGCTTCATCTCACCTCACTACCTTCCAGGACATCAGTTATTTTATTAACAGAGATAATGGTGCTTGGCCCTCCCTTATCACGCTTCGTCTGTTTTCCTTTGTGGAACAAGCTTTTTATACTTTGCACAAAGTGCAGGCCAGCCTTCTCCTGAACTTCCAAATACATACTCTGGTTTCTGCTCCATACAGAGACCCTTGAATACACCATTGGAACAATTACTTTGCTCAATTAACACAGGTGACAGTGTGCTCAGGGAACCTAGTATTTTCGCATATCAAGAGCCACTGAAAATGTGCAAGACTGCGAGTGCAGTACTAGGGCTGTTTCCATCTGCTGCAAGTGCCTGGCCAGGGCTAGGCCTCCCTCTGCAGGTATGTTGGGCTGGAACGTGGAGCTTGAGCTCTCTTTACAGGCTCCTTCTATTATAGTTTTCATAGTGCTCAGACCAGGGCAACATCAAGCAAAAGAGGTTGATTATGATTATAGTTCAGCTGTGTGGGCAATGGCTTCAGGCCTACTGCTACAGCTCATAATAGCCCCCAGCCCTGCCCTTCCCTGCAAGCAGACCTGCCTCTCACTCGGTCACTCTCTGGAGCACCTGGTCTGGCTAAACACCAGAACATGAAATCATGCGAATGCCCCATCAGCTTGGCTTGTGGACGGTCCACGGCCAAATTGCACATCTTACCTGGTTTCACCCCAAACTCTGCTTTACCCCGAGCGCTCACGGGGCCTCAGGGGTATGGGGCCCAGTGCTTTATAGGCCTACAGTCTGCATGCTGCTTAGACTCTTAACAAGGGGGGCTGGGACCCCCACAGAGCTGTCAGTGCTGTGCAATTTATGTCCTCCCTCTCCAATAAATGAGTCGTTTAGGGAAGGAAAGGGTTGGGGGGGGGTCACATCTGGAGTCTACAAAAGCAGCCCTGAGAGGAAAAGCTTTGGTTCCGTAGGTGCTTTGTGAGAAAAGCGTGATGATGTCTCTGTGGTAATAAAGCCAACATTAGTGTACTCACTTGTTGACTACTTCTCTTTGATACCACCTTTCTCAAAGCAAAGTTCAAGCTTGGAGATGCGGTGAAAATCCTTTGCTTTTTGGACAATTATACGTATTTCAGCAAAACCCTAGACTCTGTACCTAATTATCAGTTTATGGATAAGCTTAAACACCCTGTGCCAGGAACAAACACACACCTATTCTAATGCAAAACTACAGAGAACAAATAAGGCAAATGATTGGAGTGGATAAGTCAGCTTTTCTTTAATTCATAAGGTCATAACACAGTACTGTAGAAAATACCCTCTGTGCACCGAGAAGCCTGCTTTCTCAATGCACTTCACTATGTGTTGTGTGTGATTGCTGGGCTGTGCTGTTACCTTTAACACAAAACCCAACACTAAAACTAAAGTTTTCAATACCAGACTGAGAAATGTAATACAGCACTGCAGATAAGTAAAAACATTTTTTTCAGTGTAAATGCCAGATACTGAAACATTAGATTTTTATATAAAAACTCTGTTGACAGTGCTAGGGTGTACATTGTAATTGTCTAATTCTGAGTTTGAGAAACACTACATTAATGAAACTCATTATTATTATTATTATTATTATTATTATTATAGGTCTAACTACTAGATTAAGAATTCTGATTTGTTAATGTGAATTGCGATTTCCTTTCACTCTAAATAAAGTTATGGTCCCAATCAAGATATCAATGTACTTATTTTGATAACAATGGAGCCTTTTGAGAAGATTGCCAAACCAAATTTCAAAAGAGATTTTTTCAAATACTGTAAAAGTTAAACTGTACATCTGTTTAAATTTAGAGAATGTTTCAAAGTGGCCATATCGAACAACAATCCTCTCCGGAGTTCCCTGGCAAACACTTCAGCTGGAATGAAGTTTGAAACCACACTTCTCAGAAACCATTAAAAGGAAAAAAAAAAAACAAACAAAAACATTTTCCTTTTAGTACTGTCCAAAAACATGTTTCTTTTTAATAAATCTTTAAGTTGGTTTAACTTAGCCACTGGTCACACAATTCATCAAAACATTGTTCAATCACTCAATGCCGCAGCAGAAAGAGGTAAGACTACAGTACTTGCGCTGATGAGACCCATCTCTTTGAAGTGTGGGATAATGACTTAAAAGAAATAATATCACGGGTAATACAGTATTTTATGTTCAGGATGATGGAAGGACGTGATCAACTTTCCAAAAGCCGCAAGCCTCTGATAATCTGATAAATAATGTTGTTGGCATTATGGGGGTTCATGAAAGGTGCCAACGGGGATGACAAACATTGCAGGGGGCAACTCTGCTGCTCAATTTCTGGAAGGTTCCACAGACTGAGAGATGAATAATGAACACCATGTACTCCAGTCTTTGGCCCAACCATAACCACTCTGCTTCAGCACTGATCCTTATTGCGATAGCAGACCGAATCTAAATCGGCCTCAACATTGATAAACGGCAATCTTGATCTCTGCAATAGAGTCTTCACTTGTTGTGGTTGCTGTTGGACCGCAGTCATCTTCCCTTCTCCTCCACTCCGTACAACAGAGCTATTCCGAGAACAAAATAGTCAGGGCCATGATGACACAGCAGCAAGCCACATATGGACTCTTCCGTTCACCTGGAACACAGAATAAGGTACAAACTGACAAAAAAATATTCAGGTCCTCAGTCAGTTATTAGAGTAATCTCATGTTGATAACTTCAACTGAGTTTAGTACAGCGCTCCCTCAATTGTCAGTGGACTATCTTAAATACATGTGATTTTATCGGTCACAGTGCATGATCAGAAACATCCATGAAATGTCAAGCCATGCCTTCTACCCAATGTCACTGCCAAATTTTCACTAGTAGCTCTTCAGCAGGTGAAAACACCTCCACATAACAGCAGTAAAGCTTCATGTGGCTCCTGGAGTTCCTGCTTTCATCAGCAGCTTTGTGATGCTAGAACTTCAATGTCAAGGATATGACTGTAAGGTAGCATTTTTCCTCAAAGTGTATTAATGTGAACCTGGGTATGAGGCTTGGATTTATAGCCCTGGTGGCTACATTCACAATATAGCTTACAGAACAGTACAGTCAAGCATTGTTAAGGATTTCTCCTTCTCTGAAGCCGGTCCTTTCTTTGCTTAAATCCGATCACGTAAACCCTTCACACAAACAAGCAGGTCTGGTCTACGGGTAATTGACCGCAGCGATGACTGTACTGCAAGCAATCAGTTGGTCGGGCAAGCATGTTCCTTCATGCTCGCCAAGTTTATACAAGGCACTCATGCTGCAACCGCGTCTGCCTGCCTGCTAGGAAATTATTTGGCTTAATGGGATCATAATTGAGTTGATTACTGACTTGACACATGTTCACACATTCTCAAGGTTCATTTCAAAAGAAGGGCATAGTAATAGACTTGGTGAGAATGCATTGAACTGAGACTGGATGAGTGAGCAATTTCCACCACAACTGCGTTGACAAAAAAGTACACTTCGTATACAAGCAAATGTGTAAGCACGTTATTAGCTTACCTATTCTTGCACACTTCCAGAATATGCCCAAAACTCTGCAAAGAAAGAAAATGTATATTTTAGTCACAGAATTAGCAATGGATATTCACAGCTTAGTGACTAATGTTACATACACACCTCAGATAACTTATTAAAAAGCAACACAAAAAAAGTCAAATTCAATTATGAACAATTCCATTTCCATCTTGATTCAGAGGAACTTAATTTGAAACTCTCGGTTTAGAAAGAAGTCATTAAGGCCCCCCCTTCAATGTACTATTCTAACTGTAAGAAACACCTATTTTATGCCCAATGGTGGACAAAATGATACGTTACAGATAAGAGTAAATGGTGGCCTCTACCAAGAGGGTAATAGTTTAAAATGTTTTTTTTTTTAAGTTTTAAAGATAACCCTCTGTGCAACTGTGTGTGTGTGTGTGTGTGTGTGTGTGTGTACACGCTCCTGCTTTGAGGTAGTTCTAGACTTGCTATCCCCACTGAATGTACAAGAGCTTCATGCAAGTTTGTGAGGCGGGGTTCATACAATGTTCATACATTTTGTCTCAAAATACAAATGGCAAACAGCCACAGGTGAGGCTCATCTTTGGCACCAAAGGTTTATTTTCAGACACAAAGTAATCAGAACAACACATGAACATCTACAACAACAAAAAAATCCAACATTCTATGCCGGGTCTGGAAAGCATTTTAAGGTTACGTTACAGGGGACAACCATGTCGTATTTCACAGAAAGCCTCCAGCTGTTTCTGCAGCAAAACATTTTGATTTTACAGACTTCAACCTGTAGACATTGTGTGATGTACCAAAACATTAAATAAGACCCTTGAGTCTTTAAACTTCCTTTTTATTCTCATGTTATACACTAAACGTCCTGTTCTCATGACTGAAAACCTTTTTGGGCACCTCTTGATATGGTGCACCTCCACAGTGACCTGCGAACGCTGCCAGAAGTCTACTCATATGGTTCTAAAGGCTTCCTCATTATTGTGAGAACAGCACAAAGAAGGCACATGTAGTTCAAAGGGTAGGAGACACAACATCCCTTTTCAAACCTAAAAAATGTTATAGGGGTTTAAAACAGCCAAAGGAAATGTCAAATATGAAATAAAGCTTCCACTATAAGACAAAGCTTAAGGCACCGTTAAAACGTATGGTTGTATTTATGGATTTTATTGATCACAAGACGCTGCTGCTGATGCAATGATTACCACGGGAAAGCCTCCAAATAAATGTTATTTTAGAAAGCTTTCACACCATTTCTAAGCGTGCTGAGCAAAGAGCACATACAAAACTACTCAGCATGTTGGACAGTGTTGTGATAAAGAGCCACAGTACAGAGGGCTTGCAGCCAATGTCAAAATCCACTCTTCTTTCAAGTGGTCATGAAGCACTGGGCTAAGGTGCTCCACTGTCATATATAGGTCACTAGGCCCAACACTTTCCCCCTGCATCTCGTAATTTTCAAATATGAAAATCAGCTGAACATAGCTGCATCACCTGAATCAACAGGACAGCTGTGATTGAGGATTTCTGGCTCGCTGGGACTTAGCAAGCAGCAGACCAGCAGTTAGAGCAGAGAGATTACCTGCCAGATGTATTTAAGGGGAGCTGAAGAGGTACACACGTGCCTCGTCTCTCGTGTGAGCGCGTGCCAGGGCTGACTTGAATGAGACAATGCTGGAGGCAGAGCTCTCCTGTGATTCCTCCTACCGTCTGAACTGGCCTGCCGGAAATTGCAACGGACGCATGTTTATCTGATGGAGACGGATTAGGAAGCTTAAAAGTTTCTGCCCGGCTTCCTACCCCTGAACGCCAAACTCAGAGGGCAAACCAGGGACCTCCTGCAAAGTCAGCCACGACCAAGGCCAGGTTACAAATATCCTCACAGAGTTGGCTGAACGGTCACTTATCCCTTTGTGTTTTGATACTAAAGAGCTGAGGTGTGAGGGGGTGAATGGAGAGATTTTTTTATGGAAAAACTTCTTTGCATTAGTAGCCTGTAGTCTCCATGTGCCCTATATATATGCACATACACATAAATGATGTCTACCAAACTACAGAGTCTGAGCAGGATGACAGCTCCATCTCTTGGATGACTGTGTGCCCAAGTCGCCATGACCCTAAAGGACAGTGTGATAAAATACAGCACCCCAAGTCTAAGCATCATCAGAGAATCTGTCTGCTCCTCCAGGAACTAACAAGGATCGTAGTGCGGTGTGGAGTAGCGCCGGGCGATATGGACCAAAAATCATATCTTGGTATTTTTAGGCTGAATGGCAATACATGATATATATATCTCAGTATTTTCTACAAAGTGGGCTAAATGTTCAGTTGTAAATCAAAGCCACATGTGAGATGTCACAAGCACTTTTATTAAAAAAGACTGTGATCAAAATAAAATGTAAAGACAGGGTTTCCTTCCCTGTTTGAAAATATACAGCTGCAAAGCATGTAAATGAAAAATTATATAAAGTAAATAGCCTATATTAAATAAAAATAGGCCTATGTCTGAAAATGCTCCTTCAGCTGTTTTCAACAACAATAACACACTGATTAAAATAGAGTACAATTACAGGTTTTCCTCTCCTGCTTACCAAAATACACAGCTGTGCAAATAACAATAAAAATGTAAACAGAACAAAAATAACAACAGGCCTACCCTGTTCGAAAATTTCGAAATTGCTGTTGGATGAATTAATGAAAACAATAATTTAATTAGCTTAGAACCATCTTCTGAAGGTAAAAAAGAATTACCGACCTTTTTTGGCTTCTAAGGTAGCACAACCTACTTGCAGTACTATTTCCTGATACGGTAGCAAAGATCGATAGATATGACTATCAATCTACACTATGGTAGGAGGACGTTTCGATAAGGTAGGACAAATTAACAGAACCGGGTTTGCATGCAGACGCAGAGGGAGACTGGGAGCAGGGGAGATGCAAACACTGGCACGGCTTTATGGACGAAGCAGGTTATGTAACGCAACATCAAACTATATTGATATAAACGGTATTGTCTCATCCTATATTTTGTTAGAAAATATATCGATATACCTTAAAAAGTCGATATACCGCCCAGCCCTAGTGTGGAGGCATATTAGCTGCTGGGCACTGTCCAGCTAGTGTGAAAAAAAATACAGACATGGTGACAGAATCTGGGAGACAGATATGGATTTTGAAGAGTCACCACAAGGGATATGACCGTAATATTGTACTCTGACTGGCTGAGCCATTTGGCCCCACAAAGCTCAATCTGTGAAAGGTTCACCCTCACCTTCTAAATGTTAACTCAGATGAGCTTCACTTGAGCAAAACAAAAATGAAAGAAAACCATGCAACTCTGGGCTTCAGCACACTATTTCCATATTAAATTCTGCACTAAATTTATAATTGCACTTAAAGTATACACTTGCAAAAAATGAAGGTTTGTCATACTTGCAAACATTGAGTCATGATTGATTTACAGAGGTTTGATGGCTTATAGGCTATCTGTTCACCAAAACCTCATAATTTACACAAATTTCACTACTTCTCTGTTGCAGCATCCTGTTAACTATAACTGCTTTGGAAAACACCAAAACAGTTCATAACCAGCAGATGGGGTTCTAAAATAATTACTTTCACAATATGAGTCCTGTTAATTTGTCTAGGAAAATGCATGTGTAGGGATCAGATCACTGGATGAGAATAATCCTTTTAATTTCCTTCCCTTCCCATCTGACATCCAAACATATGGCAACATCCTGTTGCTTCAGCCTCATTTAAGAAAGTTTTTTTATTGTTTTCCCAAGAAAAATAATGACACAAGGGGCATGAAAACGAGTAAAGCTTTCAGTGGCTTCCTTTTTTTTGCAAGTTTAAAACGATGTTGTAATTTGTCAAGTACTTCCTCCTAAGGGGATGGCACTCCATCACGGAAGGGTGGCTTGCGGAAAACTTGCAGACGCAAATAAATAAATGTAGTTTATTCTCAGGCAAAGTCGTTGCTGAGTTCCACAAAGACGTCTTGTTCTCCCTCCAGGCGTCTATTGGGGATAATATCTTCAGAGCTTAACTTGCTTTTGAGAGTATAAAGCTAGCCTGGTGGTTCTGTGTGCCTGTGTGCCTGTCTGATGGTGAAGGTGCTTTTTTTTCCTTTTGACCCATACATACCCGGTTTTGTTCTTGTCAAGCAAGCTGGGAGCAAGGGCTCGGATGTAAGCACATGTACAGATGAGCAGCAAGATGACTGTGAGGAGGCTCTGGAAGTTAAAGATGGCAGACTACAAGCGGAGAAAAAAAGACAAGACACAAAATATTAAGACACAAACCTGTACTGTCTACCTGATTAA
This sequence comes from Megalops cyprinoides, assembly GCF_013368585.1. Classification (NCBI taxonomy): domain Eukaryota; kingdom Metazoa; phylum Chordata; class Actinopteri; order Elopiformes; family Megalopidae; genus Megalops; species Megalops cyprinoides. Next base: position 20,124,660 of record NC_050587.1, on the reverse strand, counting down.
TGCATGTGGACTCAGAATGTGCCACTGAAATGGATGAAAGCAAGAGTACGAACATGCTATGACATCAACTTGCTTATGCTTGGTACCTTTTCACCATACTGCTACAGGCCTTTTAAAACATTGCCAGCACTGGAATACTTTTAACTTAAACACCTGAGGGGATTGTTTAAAACAACCTATCAAGAAGATTTCACCGGATCTATGCTATCAACATGATGTAAAGTTGAAAGGGAAGCTGCACTGGGCTGACAAATGACTGCAGAAACCTGTGAATGTGCACTGTCCAATTACAGAGCTCCCTTTTTTCCGTGGCCCAGCTGGTTACATACATTGCAAGAAGCTCATTAAACATTTCCTGGTGATGAATGGACGTCCGGAGAGCCGAGTGATCTGTCATCTGCTCTTGATCTCCGGCAGTTAGCCCTGCTTATTCTCCAAGCACACAGGAAGTTTAAGATGAGCAGCAAGCCGTTCAATGTGCCCAATCTACACTCTCTGTTATTAGCAAGCCTCTTTGGACTGTTATGCCTCATAAGGCCACAACAGCATTTCCCACAATAAACAAAACAGACCTTATCATACTTCACCTCCTGCGGTCAATAAACAAAAGCCAATCACACACCCAGAATTATTCTTTCAATGACCTTACTGTTGATAATACATCACACTCAACGTTCTGCTATAACAAATTACATTTAGCTTCTGTCTAATGCTGACGTATGTGCAATAAATAAACCTACAACACTGTACATATCTGAATCTCGTCTGTCTCGAGAGCACTGCTGCTTCCACCAGGACGCCTTTGCTGTACTTGTGCCCGAGTCCAACCATAAGCTGGACCCGGTGACGTGGGCCTTGAAATATTCGTCTAGCTCGTGACTTTTGTATGACTCTGCACGTTTCATTATCCTAAAATGTATTCACGCAGCCACTAATCAAAAGCATTAAAGTAAAAATCATATGCAATGGCAAAAAGTGAAACTAGAAAGCGATTAGGAAAATGCACTTTTACATTGTTCTTTGATATTGCACGTCATTTCAGTTATGATGCGTAAACACACACACACACACACACACACACATCCAGGCAATAGTACTTCATGGCATGGAAAATAAATAAAGAGCAATTGGTTAAAATATGCTTCAATGACGGCTTATTAACAGGTTTACGTAATGGCTGCATTATGTGTGCAATAATACAGATATAAGTAACCCATGTGGAATTAACCACATGTGAGAACTTGTTTTATTGTAAAACTTCTATTACGAGTTGCGGGTGTCAGCTTGCTAAGCAGCAAAATACTATCATCTTTCTATCTATCTAGTTAGCTAGCTATGTCGCCGTCATATTATAGATAGTTACAGCTTGCTTTTGCGTATATACATTTGGCTTGCTAGCTAAGTATGTCAATATTGACTAGCTAGGATGTAAACTGAAATCAATGATATTATTGCTGACTGTGCGTTACTGCGTTATTTAAAAATTCTAGCCAGCTAAATAGATACCTGGCTAGCCAGATAAAGTAAGTAACTCTTTGTGACTTAGTTCAATTACACTATTCAGATCAGCTAGCTACACTATCTAGCGAGGTAACCTTACGGTTAGCTAAAAAAAAAGTTAGACCTAAATCGTGTTCAATTCTACATTGCGTGACAAACTTGTTGAACCTTCTAATGTTACCGCATAGCTGAAAACAGTTACCCAGCAAACTAGCTAGATGGCATCAGCCAAAATCAGAAAAAGTGATCAGCTACAAAACAACACGTTTAGAAAAATGCAAATTGTTCTTAATCTCTTACCATTGTGAAAGTCGTACAGCCACATCACATTTCCTGTATGCCCCTGGAAATGACGTAGCCAATATCAGAGGAAAAGGGTACTTTCAATTGGATCGTTTCTTTTCCACGCTAAGTGGAAGGGATGGCGCATTTTATTGTCGTTTCAAGACGCACTAGTCAAGGATTGGTTTACACAAACAGGTAAGGAGTTAAACCAATAATAGTGGAGTGCGCGCAACATGCGCAGAGAAAAGAAACGAATCCTACCCGAAACGCTTCGACCCACGTGCACCGGAGGACAGCGCATTTCATTGGTTCGTTTTGATTACACTCGATTCGTCACTTGGTGTACAGTTGCAAGCTGCTTCTAGTTTGAGGTAGGTTGATAAAGTAGGAATACAGTAGCCAAACTGGATGTGTAAAGGCGCGTTTCATTTCATTATAGCGATATTGAGATACATCTGCAGAAACGGGTGGTTAAGTGTGTTCATGCAGCAGTTTAAGGAGTCCAAGGAGGTCTTGAAAATCCTGCTGGCACGGACCTAGCTAGCTGGCTAGCTATCTAGACCAGCTAGACTATGCTATGTTGTTAGTGTCATATGAGCAACTTTGAAAAGTATACGCCTTCAGAGTCCGTAGTCAATATTCTCAGCGTAAATGACTGATCATACATCCACTGTCAAAAGAGTAACAATTATACGGATATGCTTATGTTCCGTTGCGCTGGAAGTCACTATTGAGAAGAACGTCTGCTAAATGCATGTAATCTGATCAAAATCTGAATCTGATCAATTTCGGTCTGTGGGAGCGCCACAGATCCCCCCATCCTCGCGTTCTCTGTGACCTGGAAATCGGTAACTGCTCGATTCCAGTTCTTCAGGAGATATTTGAAGGAGGCAAAACATGTCCTCCTTTACACACTGGCGAGGATTCATCGATTTGTTCTCATGCAGCAGTTTCAAAGGATCTGTGACGTAAACCACCAAACAGATGTAGCATTCCATACATTTTATTTGTCTACGATAAAATAAACAATGGCCCCAGAAGTACAGAAATATGTATGCAACATATAATAAGCCAGAGTGTAATGACTAATCACAATATAAATGAATTACATTTTTGACAATTACACGCATCTCATGGATATGAGTTTTATACAAAATTCCATTTTGCTTGTCAAATTATCCGTACAATCCATGTTAAAACTGTCCTGAAGAGGGAAGCGATTCCTACTAAACGTCATAAGAACTTGACCACGTTCAATCGAGTAAGGACGTTCCATTTCGCTTATCGCATTAGGTACCGCCTTATTTTTTCCTACCGTCTCTTCCTCATTTCCACGATGGGTGTCACCAAGGAATAGCAGAACAGACGCGAGGACACATCTCTGAAGTGTTAGGACGCAGCCCATGTTCTTTCAGGCGTAGAACTTGTTCTTTGTTTCTTAAACTGATACTTGAAACTGCATAAAAGCATTAAACCTGTTGCTGTAGATGTTTTTGATATAATGAAATAAAATGTGGTTTTTCATAGTGCCGCTTTTTATAGGATGAAGGCTGCGTATTTAATTTTTGGACGATGTGCACAAGTTTTGCTATAAAATGATATACAATCTATTTGCAACATCAAAGTATAAAAGAAACAAATAAAATATTACCTAGTGTGAACACACAAATAACATATTCGCCTGCATTATCAGACACATTAAAATCTATTTTTAACTGCAGAGAAAATAAAAGTTAATGACCAGACAATGTGTGATCTACCCATAGACTCCTTTGTCTTTTCAAGAGAAGATCATCAAAAACGTACACACATTGAAACTAGAAACCCTTTTGGCTATGTTTTGAATATAAATGTAAAGATAAGCAGTATCATTGAACAGTAAATATGCGCTGGTTATACTGTATCCTAGAAAGTAAAGAAGATTGTCAATGTACTTCATAAGTAGTAAAAAAATTCTATTTCCTCTCCTTCCCAAGGGTGGAGAATAAAGAAATCCGATCAAAGCTCCTAAAGTGCTTTAAAACATTCAGACTGGTTTCTGTCTTTCTCATTTGGAGACCACCTCAAATTAATTCCCTGTGGAAAATGCCTGGAAAACATCTGAATGCTTGTCTCAAGTCTGAAATGCTTGAGTGTGCCCAGAATCTTTTCACAGCTCAGATAACTCTTCATCGGTGTCTCAGTCTTCAAGCTAAATGTTCATTTAATATTACATGCTCTGGTGCGAGTAACCACACAAATCACCGTGAAAGTGTTGTTGCCATCTGTATGCTATAGTACATAGCTCATTTATTTCCTAATTGAGACTGACAGTCAATCTGTGTGTGATAGGAATAGGAGGAATCCAGCATTACAAACTGTTGAAGGATTTTTTTTAGTAAGTGAGCTCCAATGTAAAGCACAGATGAGTGTTTTTCAGTGATCTGTGCACCAAAGAGAGTAAGACAGGCTCTTTGTGGAGGCTTCAGCACAGAAACTAGAAAGGACAAAAGTGTAAGAAAGGTAGACATGCCCTGGTTTTGTGTTGTGGTTGCAGGTTGATGGAGAGTGGCAGCACTTTTGGAATCGAGATATTTTCCTTTGAATAAAAGGAGTTTTGACACTTGGCCACAGCAAGCAGGCTGTTTCTTTCAGTAACTGAATCACACAAAGGAACATCACCCTGTAGCACAATCAAGACACTTAAATTCTAGATTCACTCGATGAAGCAGGTTTGAAGGTAATGGGGTTATATATCTCCCCTCTGGGTGTCCATTTCATTAAAACCCAATTGACCCACCTGGCCACAAACCAATCATTAGAAGCCTTGTACAATTAGTAGTGTATTGTCAGAGGGCAGCAGGTTCATTCCTAGACTAAAACCGTGCAATAGTAGTGCTGAGCCTGTAATTATCAGCAAGGTGGTGAGTGACAGTTTTGGCTTAATTTCACCATTGCAGGTGCAGCTGCTTCCATCTGCATGCAAAGCATATCCCACCAGCCTGATCTGAAGGTTTGCGTCCGTTTCTGGAATTTTCAGATTGCATGTATTATTTATTACATTTTATCATAGATGTTTCTCTGTGGAAAATCCATGTGTGTGGTGAAAGGCAGAGCAGGAGCAGTTTAAACTGACTCCAAGATGCCCCTGTGTAGTACCCTTTCAGTGACTTGTGGGCATTTGCCCCTTTGAATGGCTTCTTCTGATGTTTCCCCCTGCGGGTGAGTCTGCTGGCTTACAAGAGCTGAGTACGAAGGGAATGCATTTTAAACATACAGCTGTTGCAGCTGTATGACAGAATCGAGATGTGTTATTTGCAAACCACTAATCTCAGAGGACACCTTGAATTAGTGAGTACCTGTGGTTTAACCCAGGTTCTCAGAAACATAAATCTTTCCCTGTGAGTCTAACCTTATATCTGTTTGCTTTGTTTGAGGGTTAGAAGAGACCTTGTGTGGACCCCGTACTGTAAACCGCAGCCAATAATCATACTGAATATTATCCTATTATTTCCAGTTGATGAGTTGCTCTTTGCACTCTCACATCAAAGGCACATCGTTTATCATTAGAATCTCTGTTGACATTGAGTGAAAGCTGCTATTTGCCTTTATTTTTTTGTCCTAATACACACTGCTTTCACCTTGCACCCCTTTTGACCTCAGGCTAAAACTCAATACATTTTGACATCTTGTTTATTTTCCTTGACCACAGTGTCACTGTAGGAGCATGCTTGTTTTGTGTTATTGCAAGGCAGTAACTTACTTATAATCTGTACGATTCCTTGGAGACCTGCAGCTTTAGTTGTGTGGAGAGTGTGCTCTGTGTGCATGTGTGTGCACACACGTGCGTGTATGTGTGGGTGTGCATGTGTGTTCATGTTTGTGTGTATGGTAATTAACATATTAGTTGATTCTTTTAGCCTGCAGTATTAAGAAGAGTAATCTTTTGACCTCATGTGTCTGTTCAGACAGTCTCTGAAGAAGATGTGTATGTGCGTGTGTGTTTGAGGTTGAATGCTCGAACTCAAAAACTTTTAAGAGTGTCTGTTTGGAGGCATTGTTTGCATCACAACTCTTCTTTTACAAAGCTTTTACATTTGGCTGGCTGAGACCGCCCCCTGCTCTGTTCTCACCAAAAGGTGAAGACAGAACACGCACACTGAGCTGTCCCAGTTGGTGAGCTCATGATGTGTGAAGATAAGCATTGTATTACTAGGGCTGTACTATGTGAGGGAGGCCTAGCATTAAAAACCAGGGACACAAGAGGCTCTCTTTTCCTGGATTTTCTTGGTGCTCCACCAGAATGACAGGTGTGTTTTTCCATGTCTCAGTGAATTCACCCTGACTGGATCTCAGCATAGGCTGCAGGTGGTCAAAACAGGGATTTGCTGCCGATTGTTGTGGCTTCTGATTTTAGCCAGTGATGGTCGCTGAATTAGTTCTCTGTTCTTAGTTCCTTGTCCCTGAATTTTTGGGTCACCGCCGTCAGCCAGGGGCAGTTTGGAGGGAACATCCAGACCTGTTGGCAGAGTGTGCCCACCCGCATCTGGGGCTTCCCGATTGGGCCAGCGGGCACCGCTTATCACAGCCCCTGGAGAATCCTGGGAGGTTGTCTTTCTTTTCTTCTTTGCACCCAGTCATTTGTCTCTTGTGGTCCTCTCTTCAAGAATCGGTGGCCTCTGCAATGAATCATACCCCCACAGACTGTTTCTGCAGCTACGTGCTGGATCTATGTGCCGTTGAGTTTGAGTCCAATAGCTACCCGTACTCGTAAGAGCCAGGCAAATCACAAAACCAGCATTATGTCAGAGTTGCGTCTGGGATAGACCCAGCAGCTCTGTGACAGACCAGAGTGCTGCCTGCAGTGCCAGGTTAGTGATCTACTACCAAACCCCCCAACTACACATTATGAACTAAGCGCCTGTCTTAGGCTCTTTGTCAGCTCTGAAAAGACTAGGCTCTTTATCTTTGCACGGTTGGTGACTTTGGCTGCGCTGTTTTGGTTGTTTGTGTTGATTTCTTGGAACAGGTAGGTTGTTGGGGGGGCTGTCTTTGTCATCCACAGAAGTAAAGTTTTCCTTGAGTAAGGTGTTTACTCCAATCAAGGAGTAAGGAATTCTGGCAACTAAGTGGTATAGTGATTAAAGAACTTAGCGGGCATTAAAGAAGGCTATAGGGTTTACTTCCAGGTAGGGTCTTACTGTTGTACAGTAAACATCCCACTGTGATGAGCGACTTTCCCATGTGTGGACGTGTCATGCTGACAGTGGCACGGCCTTTTCATTTGACGAGGTCCCTGAACAGCTGAGGTGTGTGGCATGCGGGCTCCAGGTGGAAAGCACAGCTGATTTATCAAAATTCCATCCGCATGTTTAAAGACAGTCCTGACGGATTCCTCAAGCCACTTTGAAGTCGGCCAATGCATCTGTCCCAACAGAATGCTTATTGAGCAAACGCCTGTCATTACCAGCGGTCACCATCGTTTGCGCAGATGTTACAGTAAGTAATGAATAGCTGTCCTGTTTTATGAGGTTAAAGTTTAATCTCTGTCGGAGCATGCACAGTCAGGTTTAATTTGTTGATGGGGTGTACTGTTGTCTGTTGATGAAGTATGGTGTTCATTTTAAATCACTCTGAATGGCTCTTGGAGCCTCCTAGAAAAAAAAAAATGTTTCTCAGTTTGGCCATATACTGTAAGTGATCTGTTCTTGAACTTAGAATAACTATTTTGTTTAATGCATCTAGAAGGCTGGCTACCAGTTTAGCCATCTCTGACCGTTCATTGGACCAGGCCATTCATCACTCCCAGGAGCTAATCCCAGGAGCTTGGAGATAAAAGTGAATTGCATTGGTATAACTAGTCACAAAGTTGTGTGATAAGTAATACACTGATCATCATTTGTTTAATTACAGGAATCATAACAGGCACAGTACATTGGTGAAGACTTTGAGATAAAATGGCTTTTCACTGAACTCTTGGCACTATCCTCTGCAACAGAAACAAATAAAGTTATCAAGAATGACCTGGACTAGTAAACAAATAATTATAAAAGCACTTGACTGCATTGCCAGATGTAGTCCTGATTGAGGACTGAGAAATGTGATCCTGTCTAAGACTGAGAGTCTGTTTCATGCACTCTTTCATCACTTGATTTCAGAGACACCAAGGTCAGGACTAATAATGTCTGTTAAAACTGAGACAAAGCCCAGTATCATCAATTAGAACTGGTGGCCTTGGGGGTCAAGGCCAAACCCAGGGTTTCAAGTCCTCATCAGTATTGCCCTGGAAGACAAACGCCACACAGCTGAGTTTTGCACACTCGTTTCCAGAGCACACAATTGGCTGTGAAAGAACAAGCCATCACTACCCTATGAATGAGCAGAAGTTCCTGTTGGGTCAAATGAGTATAGGCAGAGGTTTCTCCATCTTGTTCTTGTCACGGCATGCAGTGGCTGGAGACCTGGAGGTGGGCCAGCTCCCCTATTGCCAAACCCACAGGGGCTCCCTGGTGGTCTCAAGAATGCAGGGCTCCATGCTTTGCGCTGCCGCTTTTTACACCTATCCTGCATTTAACACCAGGACCACATACAGTAAAACCTGCATGCCATAAAACAGTGAACGAGAAGGCTAAGTCCTCTGGGATTGATAGACGCGTTTTAAGAGGAGTAGCCATTGTTAATGGAGCTGAAAGGATTTTACACATCCTAGCATCTGCAGTAAAACAGTTACGGTAAGCGTTTCACTGGGTGATGCTGACACATGCATATTCCATATTAAAATTTCCTCTGCTGCTCATTAATAAGTACATTTTCTGCAGAATGATGCAGTCTGTCACGGTGGCCAGGCAAGGATTACATGATTCATTCATTTGATCAGGTCTCTCATTTCTCAGACTGCCACGTCAATGTTCACTACAAAACAACTGCTTTTTCAGCTTGTGCATGTCATCTCCCAATTGCCATACACAATTATTATAGTTTTTTAGAAATAAGATATATGAGAGAAAAAATTAGCAACACGATTATTACTGTACTTTGAATTCCATGCACTGATTATTAGCTAAATTTCACCGCTGAAAATGAAATGTAAATATAACCCAAACCAGTAATGGGAAATTGAGGCTGTATGAATCACATAGTGGCTGGAGCAAGGTAATGGGATTGGGTCGTCAGTGAATCAGTTGTAATATGACGACTCCACCCATTTTTGGGTTCATTAAGTCTCACACTGTCATCACTATCCCAAGCAAGACCTTTGTAAAGCACCATGGTATTATTTATTATTTTTATTTCCGCAGGCTTCACGCTGCCTCAGAGTTATGGATATCAGTGTGCGTCAGATAAACGTGTCCTCCGAGCCTGGGCGCAGTTTCTTCTTGAAGGTGACCTGGACAGATGACTTGGGCGCAGGCTTTGCTGTTGTGCTCTGCGATGGTGCTGCTGCCTGGCATGGCAAAGGTAGGTGTAGAGAAGCCATGCTGTAAGCTGTGCTTGACAGGTCTCCTATTACGACAGTTAGACTCCCCTGTAACCATCCTCAGATATCCAGTCGTTATGCCTCAGCTAAGATTCCGGGGCAATAGTGGCAAGTGGCCTAACGTGTGGGGTGTTGCATGACCCTCTACTTATGGACACAGTTTTCCTTTATGTCCCATAGAAACTGCCCTGCCCAGAGAATCACCCTAATGACCTCACTAGAGTCCAGGGTATAATTTGGGAAGGGCAGGGTGACTCAGGTCCCACAAAGGTCAGCTCTTGTGCTGTCATTTTTGCGAACGTCATACCCGCCCAGATATTCAACTTAGTGATTTAAACATAGCCAATGGAAAACCCTGGTACAGACAGCGTGATTGGTAACATTGTGTAAGACTGTGTAGTCCTGAATTACAGTAAGGTCTGCTCAGAGTGACCGTATGTGATTAAGCAATGATCAAAGCGTCTTCAAATTTGCCAAGATGCAGTGATTCAGTGATGTTTGAAGATGCTGAACTGTGATGTCGAGTTAAGCATGAAAACTTTTTACACTTACTGTTATTTTAAGTGTGGTTGAATGAATGCGTCGGATGTTTCATGTTTGTATTATGTGAGGTGCGTGAATACAAACAAACACACACACACACACTTAAAATTGATCTGAGCTGGAACCTGGCTCCAGTGTGCTTCAGTCATGCTTTATGATTTTGTTCTAAGGATCATGTGTTTTGTATGTCAGGTGATCTTCAACTAGTGAATAACACAATAAGTCTACGCTTAAATCCAAAAAACTTAGACAATATAAGCACATACTCACTGTGTGCATGTGTGTGTATCTGTCTCTATTTCTTTGCCTGTATCTGAATTGTTCTCACTGCCACGTCTATGGACAGAATTAAGATTTTTCTCTTGATATATATGGGCATGTTTGTGTCAAACTGTTTGTGACTGTGTGAACCACTCATCTCTAAGCTGAGTCTCCTTTTGTACGCAGTGTCCGAGGAGGATGTGACCCGGGAGGCGGAGGAGATGGAGGTGCGGAGAGAGAAGTACATTCAGGACCTGCGGCTGGCCCTGACAGAAGAGGGCCAGCAGACCATGGACTACACCTTCCAGCTCTCCCCAGACTCTGGCTGTGCCGGGGGCCTCCACCTGTCTTACGAGAAGGTGCAGAAAGACATTGCGGTGAGTGACCGTCCCCTCTCAGTGCTCTGTGTGACAAGGCCATCAGAGCGGTCACACGCTATGGACAACAGGTGACTTTCAGGAAGGGCCTGAGCGTTTGCGTTGGGATCATATTTATTTATTATTTTGTCAGAAAAACCTGACATGAATCATGAATCACAAGGCCTGCCAGCAACAAGCACGCAGTGGCCATAGCAAACTGACATGCCTTGTAAACTTACAGGCCTTTAGGAAGGACACTGCTGTTTTCTGTTATGAAGGCATTTTCAAATAGATTCATTGTATGGAAGGCATGATGCAAGATATTTTTCTGGAGAATTTTCAGCAGGAAACACCCCCCCCCCCCCCCCCAATTTTGCACAGACACAGATTTACAGACACACAAATCAAGTAATACAATACTTGTTTTGGATCTTTGCCTTTTACATGTCTCTTCTGTGTACATTTATTTTGCAGTTTGGGTCATAACTCACAGTATGGGTGTTCAAGTTATATTTCAGTTTTGACATATTGACGACTGCCAAGGCTGATTAATTTCCCCTGCTTTCCACTGTAATTACCAAACAGTGGAAGGGCAAGCCATTGTGCAATGAGGGTTATTTAAAGACATTACATAGATCCCTTTTTCTTTTCATCCCATAGTACTCTCGCCTAAACAAAGTAGTGAGCCCTGCCACCCTCCCAATGAAAGAAGTGAAGCAGAGATGAAATTTAAGTGTTTAGTGTTTTGTTGTTGGCCAGTCCCCTGATTAGAGGGCGCTGGTTTTGGCTTTGGTTGGCGCTATCTGGCGCCCAGGTGTTTCTCTGTCAGAAATCATCTGGCAGGATCTCACTGATGGTTTGGCCTCCGCTTCTCCTTGTTCTACCACTTTGATTGTGCTGCGCTGTACCAGAACAAAGAAAACTTTGTGCTGCTTTGATAGGAGCTTGGATAGTCATTCAGAGTTATTATTTTCTGATCGATGGGAGAAAAAAAGACAAGATTTACTTATCAGGCTGTGCATGCACATATTCCATGATATCCGTCTTAGATGTGTCCCTCCAGCAGTAACCTTAAAAAATCTGGCATCTTGGTGTGTGTTTTACTTGTTTCCAAAAATGTCTCAGCCAAATGAGGTTCATTGCATGTGTGATCATGTGTTCATTGTAGAGTAGTTCACGTATGGGGCTCCATTGGCTCAAGCACTGTAGTTAACTGCCCCTCACCTTTCACCTTATATATGTTATTTTCCATCAGAGTGCAGTATGGGAATATCAGAAAGCAAACTGAAAGCTGTTGCTGTTATAATAGCTTCCATGAATTTGTGACTCTTAACCAGTCTGAAGACAGTTTGTGTGAGTTTGTAAAAGGAAAGGGTATACGGGTATTTATATTTTTATACATTAATTTGCCACCTTGATTAGAGGAACCCCAATATAGGTTTTTTTACACTGTAATACAGTAGTGTTGCATTTATGGAATTGTCTTGATCTAAACAATTTTCAGTGTCATCTTTTGTGTATGTTTATAATTTACTTATTTTATTTATGCCTGTGTTCTGAGGAGCAACCTTGAGGAGATTGCTCCAGGCCACTCAAATCTCTGTCATGTGTGTGATATTCCAACCACTCTGAACACTGTGGTGGGAATATAGAGCTGGAGCCTGTATATTCAATTATGGATACTCTGACTTGGCCTAAACAGCAATTAGCACACATGTGGGTATGTGGATGTTTGTGTGTGTGAAGGGTTGTATTTTTAAACCATACATCCTATGGTAACACCTGCCCAAGGTTTTTTGTTTGCTGTTAACGTCTGCTTTTTTCTTTCTTTTTTTGTTGGAAGACACATTTCAATACTAAAAACTCAGTAAAGTTAGTTTCCTCATTCAGAAAAAAGAAGTTTGGACACTTAACCTGACAACGCTAATGCCTGAAGAGTATGATGCTACCCTTTGCAAGGACGTGTAGCATGAGGTCAGAGGTAACCAGAGTGCCAACAGATGTAGCGTTGGTCTGCATAATATCTCTGATTCACATTGCCTGCTTTTGTTATGCGCGTACATAGTGGGGTGGTCTGCTGGGCTTGAAGGAACCTTTTCTCATTCACCATCTGGTTAATTAGTTGCTGAGGTAATTGTTGAAATGTTAATTATTGTTTTACTTTGTCTTTATTCACTATGTCACTGGACATTGTTGGGCCATGTGATTGAGTGACTCGTGTTCGAATGAGTCTGTCTGAGCATACTCTTGTTCATATGGCCACATTACCATATTACCACATTACTCTTATGCACCCTTGCTTTATACGTTGCTCTGGTTTAGAACACCTGAAAAATAGCTAAATGTAAATATAATAACAGTTTGGAGTCCCTGGACTTGCTACCTCTACTTATGAAGGCTTGGAACCGCCATTATGACACTGGGTGGGGATATGATGTGCCTTATGTCTAGTGGTAATATGTCTTACCACATACAGGTATATGTTGTAATTGAGATGGAGCACACTATACTACTACCTAATATAAGAGCCGGTGACCAAGTCAGGGACCACCCTGTTGCTGTAATGTACTCCATTCATAGAGCTGGCCATAAACCTTAATGCATCGGCTATTAGAGAGGTGTGAGGGTGACAGTGGTCAGATTGGTGTGAAGATGCGTGTGAACTGGGCCCAGAGGACAGTGAGTGAAAGAGACAAACGGGGCCACCCACTAACTCCCTAGCAACTGCCAAGAGCTTCGGCTCCTCCTAAACAAACAGAGCCGCCCTGAAGCCGCCCTGAAGCCGCCCTGTCCTGTGCTCTTACACCTAGGTGGGAGAGATTTTGGAAAGGGGACACCTCTTATCCCCTCACCCCTGTCCCAATGATCAGTCAGCTTTTGTTTTTCTGAGGCGCAGTGAAGGACGGCAGGGTGCACCCCAGTCGCTACGGTGTCCTTATGGGAACGATCAATCAGTAATCTGAGTGGATCAGGGTGTGTAAGTGGTCTTCTCTTCAGTCCTGATTGTGGGGTCTTGGCCCCGTTCAGGCCAAGCTTCCCAGACCAGATTGGTTCCAATTCCCTGGTTGCCATCAGTTAGCAGATCAGACAGATTTGTGTGACGAGACCTGTCTCAGAACACTTCTGAAGTTATGCTAGTATGAGCTTGCGCTGGCTGAATACATAAAAAAGAATTTGGAAGCGACAGAACATTCTGACTCTGGAATAAACCTCAGGAACCTGCAGTGAAGTGCAGAAACAATGTTAACAATTGTGTCCAATATCCATTGTGCTCTTGGGAGACAATACAAGCACAGGACCAAAGACCTGGGAGGGAGCCAGGCCTTTCACCACACAGCTATCCTCTCAGCAGGGACCCAGCTAGACCACCCTGCTCCTGAGTAAGGTAGTAATTGAGCTTCTAGCAGCCCAGGGATGAATTAAGCATTGTCTTCTGTTTGGTAAACAGAACTAGCATTACACGTCCCTGGGGACCCCGCCATGTCAGCCTTGTGCGTCTGTGACGCCTGAACAAAACTGTAGAGTGTCATTTCATGTTTTGGCCCTTGGAACAACCGCAGACCTGCACCGTGTGAGTTTCAGACTGTGAGAAGCTCGTCCAGTGCTCTTCCCAGTCCAGGATTTACATGGGAAGCAAAATCTGACCTGTTGTTTGTTTCATCCTCATTCAAAAATTTGAATATTCAACCAGCCTGTTTCAAGGCAAACATCCGATCCCCAGTGTAATTCACAAGTCTGATCTCATGCATTGTTCCAACCAGCTAACAGCTGTCAGAGAGACACGCTGAAATGTTGCAGACCACATTATACCATTTTGTTTAGCTTTTAGGGGGATTTCCTGGACCTTTTCACGCTTATAGTTAGGTATAATTAAAGTCATGTGTTTCTGTATATTTTCCTCAATGTGACACAGAGAAGCAAAAGATTTGAGACTGCTTGCCCTGGGATTACAGTTCTGTCGTATCTGGGGTAATATGTGACATGATTGTGTGGCTCAGAGACTACATGTGGTCTGTGGCATGGAGGCCAGCTTTTAAAAATTACATCTTAAATCATTCTGCTAGTATTTGGCTCTACACTTTACACCTGTCTGTGACAAAGTGCTTTTGGTTTATCTATCCAAACAAGCTGGATTTCATCCTCTTTGTTTTGTGAAATTCTGTATTTTCCCAAGCTGCAGTGGTATTAAATATGAGTGCTTCTCAGATGTCTTTGAATTTGAATGAACAGTGGAAGCAGGTCCTTTCTGTAATTGGATTTAGAATGGAAGCCAAGAAACACATTGCGGAAGTGAAGTCTGAAAGCACCGAACATAACATTTTTCTTAAATTCTGAAAAATTCTTAACATAAATTATATGATTGCAACTCCCATCAAATGTCTGAAGCACACAGAAAAAAATGTTGATCAGATCTTATAGGAAAGTGAGTATATAAATGAATAAAATGTGATCTATTTATAGTTGAGTGAAAGCTTGTCGGTGAGACATTTTGCCCTTCAGAGCAGGTGGTCTGTGCCGCTCTGTCTGTGTTCATCTTAGGAGGGATGTCACCTACTGTTGAGGTCCTCTTTTATTGGCAGGAAATATGTGTCATCTGAGTATCTAATGAGTATGTCAGGGGAAACAGAAAACCTACTGTTGTGACAGTTAAATGGATTGTGGTCCTACTGCTAGTGATGTAGACACAAACGCTGCAAGAGGGTCTTTTATTACCAGCTTTTAAAAACAGGGTCCCAGAGTCTTCTGAGGAATAGGTTTTTCCATTGCCTATTTGTCAGGCACATAAAATGGTGAGACACGATATATATGTTGCACTTCGGCTTCCCAGAGGGAATGGTAGCCTTGTAAAATGAAATAATGTCTTTTAATTACTAGCAGGTAATGACGCACACACACACTTACAGTGCAGAAATGGAAGGTGACGCTTTGTTGCTGATTTAACCCTCTGGGACGCTGCCTCTGTTTAACAGATGACTTATTTGGGAGTTTCTGGCTGCATTGACGTGAAATGTGTCATTCAGCACGGGGTCTTTGCATACAGTCATATTTAATTTGTGAATGCTGATGCACTGTTACATTGCGAATCTTTGCAAACTTCAGTTGAAATGCAGATCATATGAGACAGGCTAAAAATAGTGGGAAAGTTTATCCAGATTGACCTCAGATCAAGAGTATTTGAACATTATATAGATCTTCTTTCATGACCTGCTTTCTGTTTGAATGAAAAAGAGCTTTACACAACAGAAACACACACACACATACACACACATGTACATACATTACACATAACACATGTGAAATAACCATGCCAGCTTTTCTTTACAAATCTCTTTGGTGTTTCGTACGTTAACCTTCTGGGCCTAAATCTGAGAGAAAAGTAATGGTGAAGCCTGTCAGTTGGGTTTAATTACCATTGTATCCTTCGGCAGGTTAACTTTTACAAATAATGAGCCAATATGGCCTTGCCTGAAGTCTCTGTTGTTCGTCATAGTGAACAGCTCTCTGAGTTCAACAGACTCCACTCACGGGAGACTGAATTATGTTTTGGCATGATTAACACAACACTTCTGTCGAACACTTTATCAATCCATTGTCCTTGTAAGTCCAACTAGTTTGTTCACTAAACCAAACTTTTCAGATTTTTTGTCTGTATTTCCATAATACTTGTAAGAACTGGCAAGTACATTAAACAGCAGAATTATTGCAGGTTAGCCAGTTGTTGGCTTTTATGGTCAAGGCCTGATAATTATATGTGTTTGCGACTGGTGTGGTGTTGGGTAACCAACCAGAGTATAGTCATAATGGGTGAATGGAAGCCATGGTTTGACTGATTGTTTAGTCTAAAAATTAGATAGTGAGGTATATGAGCCAGAATATAGAGTATGCATATGATGATCCTTTTGAACTCAGATGATGGACATAGTGCACCACTGAAAAACCAGCTGTGTGGCATTCGGTCGAACATGTCTAACACAACACAGTGCTGGTGGTAGCCCTGATTGTCAGTGGGTCAGTTGGGCCACCTGTCTGAAGCTGGTCTAACAACCTCTCTGCGGAGCTAATCGGGGTGTGATTTTCCCCTCTGGCATCTGCCACTCTTCAAGCCAGCTCTGAGGGAGAGGGGAAGAGTAAGAGAGAGAGTGATGCCCTGTCTCCCATCCATCACAGACACCACCCCTTCCTAATGAGTGAGTGATGGGGACAGCAAGGGTGCCTGGGCCTCTGGTGCCGACTGCGGTTTATTAGCCATGCTGTTTGATCAGCTGGCTCATTTATTTGTACAGGGACTTTTTTTGACTGCCTTGTCCAGATCTGCCCCCCTAAGAACACCCCACCATCAAATTCAGACTTTTGAGGGTGAGGTCCCTGTCTCCTGTTGTTGTGTGTTCATGTGGAACCGCTCACCCAACCAACCAATGACCCATAAACATTCTGAGTTTGGAGGAGTGTAATTCTAACATGCCTTTTCCTGAAGCTTTCTTCTCAGCCATTGCCTTCACTGGTTTTAAATCTACCTTGCGCTTGTGATGAATTTGTGTTTTTTTCTTTGTTTTATTTCCCGCTCTTATCCAGAGCAAGTTACATAGGTTGCAGATTTTACAATGATTTATCCATCTATACAGCTGGGTATTTACTGAGGCAATTCTAGGTTAAGTACCTTGCCTAAGGGTACAGCATCAGTGTCCCAGTGTCCCAGGGAATCAAATGAGTAACCTTTCAGTTACGGGTCCTGCTCCTTACCACAATGTTACACTGCCATCTATATGAATGCATTGTCCATTTAGAGTGAACAAATATCCATGTGTACTGTGGTTATTGGTTTGGCAGTGATATCATCCTTATCACTAGGTGTGCTGAGAGTATATAATATAATGGACTGGCATTAGTTTTATTAAACTATTACTTTACTCAGTTTGAATATAAAAAAACAGCAAACATCTACAAGCACCTCAATCTCCCTGTTGATTGGCACTCAGACATTTAGAATCTGTGTAGACATTAAAGATATGCCTTATGCAGGTTTGGTGTGCATTTGTGTTCTCTCTTAGCTGCCTGCAGATGTGAAGATCTTGAACTATGTGGCAGGATGTTTAACTCAGGACACTATCACAACTACTACCAGGCTTTCTGTCATGAATGAAAGCAATGTCTGTTGCTGAATGAAAGTCTGTCAACACCCATACTGCATTCCTGGTCAGTGCTTCTGATGGCCAGCAAGAGAAGGCTTGCACATAATGAAAGGCAGAAAGGGATGGTGGATGGACAGGCTAACAGAGGCATTTCTCGATAGCTGGACTCGCTGACAAACCGCTTTGCCAAGAAGGATCGATAAATATTACAGTTTGTGCACAAACTAATAAACGCAGCCTGTTTTGCTTTAATCAAAACCACATGTGTACAGGGTCCACAAGACAACAAAAAAGATTGTGGTTCCTTCATAGCACCATTGTGGCTCTTTGATTAGAATCAGAGTGTTGATTGCTAATTTGTTTGCAAATTTGAGTTCACTCAATTAGATCTGTGATTGATGATTTCTTCAGCTTACACGTTTTGGTTTGGGAGAACTACAGTGATCATTGAGCCATGATTTTTCCTTGTTTTACAGAACATAATTTATGTCCTGTTTATGTATAATGTAGTGCATAGTGCCCATAATTCTCTCCTGCCACAGTTTGCACTCCTTAAGGTCTGACGCTTTGTCTGTGCTACTGGTTATGTTCTTGCGGTGAAGATGGGATAGCTCATTGGTTTTGGGTTTTGTAGTTTTTGAGTTAGATTTGATCCAACTTGGATAAACAACAAATCCAAAGACAAGCAGCAGCCAGAGGAAATAAATAAATAGACATGGAAGTGTGTTGCGCCATTGGGCCAGAGCAAACCCCAACTTTCACATTACAAAGCAATAAAGTTGTGGTAATGGAAAGAGCTAGCGCTTTGACGTAGACATGGAAGCAGATGAAGTTGTCATACGCACTCTAGATCATGACAGAAGAAAATGAATTTTTGTGGAAAGTAATTGGTATAAAAACACAGTGAGCTAAATTAACTATGTGTGAACAGTTTGTTAATTGCAAATGAATATGCATGCACGTCTTCAGGGATCTGGTTTTCCTCATATTCACCTCATCTTGACATGGGTTTGTAACGGAAATTCTCCAAGGCTTTAAGGAGAACATCTCTGATTCGTTGATTGATTGAGAGATTGATTGATTGATGGATGAATAGATCAGTTGGTTGACCAAATGATTATAACTATACAGACCTGAGAATATTCACATTTCCTGTTCCCATCTCATTGTTTGACCTGTTTGGTCTTTCACAGCAGCTGCTGCTCTTAATGCCATTGTCACCCGAAGAAACCCAAAGGCTTAGATAAACCGGGTGTCTCCCTTTATTATGTGCAGTGATTAACTCTAGCACCGTCTTAATGTAGCACTGATAACAGCTCCCAGTTATGCTGAAGAAAAAAAAAACATGTTAATTTGTTTGTGCTTGCTTGGGGTTGCAGCAAAAGGGCCTTGAAGTCTTTGCAAAATCCCCCAAAAGTCACCAGGGGACTGATAATCACTGCTGCCATCTGACCCTTCACACAGGGCACTGATGCAGTTGGCTGAAGAGAGACCCCCGGCAATGTCCCAGCATGCTCAACAGTGGGGTTTTCCTGGAAGTGGCCTGCCTTTGGTCCACAGTGTTATGGGTTCTGGCATTTGAAAAGCATCCAGCTACTACCCTTTCATTCCTGTCTCTCGCAAGGAGAGCTTTCTGCTCTTGTTTGATGCTTTTCCAAGATAAGGACAGGAAATGTGAAAATGGGTGCCTTGCTGAGAGAGACGGCCCTTAACAGTTGTTGCTAGTAAGTAACAACTGGTTAAGGGGGAAAGCATGTGAAATGGCAAAGTCATCTTGCTCTGGGCATTTCAGATCACATGTTAATGTCCAATGGAAATCTTAGCTAGAAGGATCCAAGCAAGACCTGCTTTTTAGTATGTTTATATGAGCTACTGCTTAGAGGGAAAGTACGAAGACTCCTTTAGTTAAATGTGCTTTGAGATGTAGTGCCTTTAAACCAAAGCTCCTCACAGAAGTTGAAATGCCACCTGTAAAAGTGATTCAGTGCTCCTTGTAATGTCTTTTGGGGAGCTGAAAGTTTTCCCTCATTTAATGTTGTCTTGCGACATGATCTCAAAACAACATAGTTGTTCTTTTTTGCACAGTCTGTTCTGCATGGTGTGAGTGGTATATCCTCTGTGAGTAACGTTATTTTAATGCAAACATTTTGTGATTGTGGTTACACCCCTTTCACCAGACTTAACCAACTACGGGAAGGAGCTATGTACCCCTGTCATGTGATTACATCACCTGTGTGTTACTAAACCAAATCAAAAGTTTCTCTCTCAAGAGAATGTTAATGTTTTTGTGAGTCCGCATTTATTTACAACTGCAGCAATATTTCTTTTAAGGGCTAGTAACAATAAAGTCCGTCGTTAGGTTGAAGCTGGCCTTTAGGGAAAGTGAGTCTGCCAATAAAATAAGAGGAACTGGCAGTCAAACACAAGATGCACTAAGAGCACTAGAATGAATGAAGGATCTGAACACATTACACGGGTCGTCATGAATCACGAACACTCAGTCTTCGATTATAGGTATGTAGGAAATATTCTGTTCAATGTAGTTTAATGACCTGAGGGTATGAATGACTTTTATTTTTTGTTATGTTGAAAGTGAGTAATTATTCTGATCATCATTAACATAACGTAACATTTTGAATTAACTAAATGTTAAGTGTTGGTCATTTTGGAGACAAAATGTATTTCTCATTCATTTGAAGCGAACAGACTTATACACAATACATTTTGCCAATGGGGGAAAAAAAAAGATTTCTGTGTATATTTTTCCATGAATTGGAAGAGTTGGAATTTACTCTTTCTTTAATTCACTTCATGCAAACAGCATGTGAGTATCTGATTTCAGATTATGGAAGAAGCTCATAATTGGATAAGGGCCCTTTTTGAGTGCAGAAACACAGAAGCTTCTGCTAGGGAGATAAACTCACCTATGCTGCTGTTTACAAGGAGAAATTAATTCCCTCCTGCTTGAGAGGTGATGACACAGAGGTCCCACTCCTGAATGGCCTGTGTTTATTTTACCTTCCTGTATTCAGTGAGGGTGAGAGGAAATCTGAGGTGAGATATTGTAATTGATATTAGAGCACAGGGGAATCATAATTGAGTTAAGGCACTACAGTGAAAAAGGGAAGTGTAATTTTATCAGTGACAAAGCCGTAAACAGCCTGTGTCATGCGTGACCACTGCTCTGTGCTCTTGTGAAAGAGAAACAGACTTACAGGTTTGTGCTAGATCCCTTTCTAATTCAGTTGGCTAGAGTTGCTCTGTGCTGTAATTCATGAGGAATTCCCTCCATTGAAGGTTGGTCCACAGATCTCACAGGCAATACCAGAGGACTCTATACAAGTTACTTGCCAGACATAGGAGGCCATTTTTTTAGCCATTGCTGGCTTAGATGCAGGGGCTACTGTCAGCTGAACATGGAGAACCATTCAGAAAGGTTTATACAAGATCATAAATCAGTTGAACTGAGTTGTACCAAAAACAGTGAATATCATGAGGTAGCCATCACATGTTCTTTTAGTTAGTGACAAGGTTTTGAAACCAGGGATTGATGTTACACTGGTGGTCTTCCCTGGACATGGGAAACTGGAGTTTACAAAGCCGGAGAAACAGCTTCGTTTTCTTGTTGTTTCCCCAAGGCGGGTCGCCGAGGGAGCAGATTGCACCTCTGAAACTTGGCCCCGCGTCTGCGGTAAGTCAAGCGGGCTCCGGCAAAGTGGCGCTATCGCCATGTGGTGGATGTCACAGCGCGGGGCCCCGCGGGCGTCTGCTTTGCGTCTCTGCAGCGTGGGTTAGCCAGTGCTGGCACGACGTCCCCGGGGGACCGGAGACCGCTCGCGCAGGCGGCGGCGGGCCGAAGCGTTTCCACCGCCGCCGTGGGGAACATCAGACTCATTTGTTTGCAAGGGCTGTGTGACAGAAACACTTTTGGCAACAGCGTGTTTAAAGTGGGTCCCATCCCCCTCTGTCAGATCCCTGATTTCGTCCTGGCTGGCCTGAATTCAGGGAGACGTGCTGAGACACTGAATAGTTTTCACTCCGCTAGGAACATTATACATAGTTCTTATCAATTGAGGCTACATCTGGCACAGTTGAGGCATTTAACATTCAGAGATAGAATTTTTAATATACAGATTAAAATACAGAACTGCACTTACCCATGTGTTACTGGAACCCTGGGGTTTTTAAAGTGGGGGAATTTTCAGCTGCTGAAAGTTTTACGTCAAAAACGTTACGGAGGTTTAGGGTGTAAAGTTTACAGTGGAAAGTCTGCCGCTGATGCAAAAGCCAAGTTGCTTGCTGACACTGAGTGCTCTCCGCTGAGAGCCTCTGACTGCACCATCGAGGAGAGGGGACGCCAGCCTGCGTGACCCCCGGGGCGATAACGAGGCCCGCTTTTGTGTCTCCTCCAGGTCCTGTCCTCCTGTACTTCACACCTCCGAGCCCCTCTGGCACAGCGTTGCCCAATCACTGGGTCTCTCACTCCGCTTTTCTGAGCACGCTCACTGCTCTCCACAGCACTGCTCCGTGCTCTGAAGTCACACGTCCTGCTGCACTCAGCCGCCTCACTGTCACCTGATAACACCCTTCCCCGTCTGACCCCAATGCCCAACTGCAGTGAGCGGCGTACTATAATACATTTCTGCCAGTGAAGTTCTGTGATTCTTTTAATTTATCAGTGCACTAGGCAGTGGTTTTTCCAAACAGACATGCAATGCAACAAAGATGGAATCCCCATTTCACAGGCGTTTTACAGTCTCTAAACAAGTGATTTATTCTCTGATTTCTTCGCCTTCCCTGGGGAACGCAAGCCTGTCATGTTACGGATTATGTATATATCTGTGTTTTATATCAGAGCCCACGTTTATGACTGGACACTGACATGAAGAAGCCCAGCGTGGGTTCTTTCTCACAGACAGCCTCCTGCTGTGATGCCCACGCTATTGTGCAGAGTGGAGCACTGCTCCGGTGCAGCAGCTTTTGCCATTAATGTTTCGCGGTGTAACTGTGACTGATTTACAATGACACCGGCTCTGGGATGCATGCTGAATAATCATAAAGTAAGCCCGCCGCTGAGTTTTCCCACAGTTCCCTCATCTTCCTGATTTCTGCATCACGGAGCACTGTTCGCGAAGACATAGTAGTGTCCTGTCACTGCACTGTCTACAATTAACTAGTGCGCCTCATTCAAGGGTTTTCACTTTAATGCTGTTTTTAGGCTAGGTTTTCCTCAAACTGCTGTCTTGTAATTCTGTTTATTTAGACATACTGCACTGTTTAAAATATATAATCTATATCAGCTGATTGTTTTAAGAGGCAGCTAAAGTTGGCATATGATACATAAAGGTGTTCTATTGCACTTAAACTTGAAACATCCAAATGAACACGTTCCCCGGGGTAATTATCAAATACTAGTCGACCTTTTCCTAAAAGCTCGTATTCCAGGATTTAAACTGATAGGCTTCCTACATTATGACTGTGAGGAAAAATTTTGGAGACAGGCTCTAGGTGTCCTTGAAGGATGTCGTTCCAAGGAATTATGGAATACCACAGACATATATGCTTCTGTTTGTGGGTCTGCTGACTGGCTGTGTTGAAGGTTGCCACAGGAAAGCATTCAGGCCCAACCATGCAGTCAGGCAGCCCCTGTTCTCTGGGGGCAGCAATGTAGCATAGTGGTAAGGAGCAGGGCTTGTAACCAAAAGATTGCTGCTTCGATTCCCTGCTTGGGCACTGCTGCTGTGCCATTGTGCAAAGTTCTTAAACCATAATTGCCTCAGTAATTATCCAGCTGTATAAACAGGTTACATGTTAATTTGTAACCTATGCAATTTGTTCTGGATAAGAGCATCTGCTAAATGACAATGATGTAATATAATGTAATGCAATATACCAGCACAGAACTGTAAGCTGTGGTTTGAAAATGTTCTGCAAAATGAAGCCTTTCTATTAACTTAGCCGTTTATGGCATGATTTTGTCTCCAGCAGTGGGTGAAGGCCTGAAATAATTGACCTGGGTACCTCCTGCAAAACAGCTCTTTGACAGTGTGAACAAATGCCAAAGAAAGTGGTTCTGATCGTCCTATACCCTTTGCTGGAAGAGAAGTTCCTACAGTGATAGTTGCGTGGGGTTACTTGCCTGCTGTCGATGTATGCTGTTTTGAGAGGAAACAGAGGGGCCCCCCCATAGAGCTCCAGGGGTCACCCCCCCCCCCCCCCCAGCCCCACCTCCCTCTGCACCCAGCCACCCACTAGCCCAGACATTAGGAAATGCGCACTGGCAGCTCCAGATTATCTGCATCCGCCGGAGTGGCCTCACCTCTCCGTTTCTCGTTTATCTCTCGGGACTCCTCCGCAAGGTGGGCGCTCGGGTTCGTGGGGGCGAACGCTTCCTGCTGATGCACAGCTTCCTCGAAAAAACCACCCTCCTGGCTTTTCCCGTCGTTTGGAGATAGGCGGCTATTTTCAGGCCAGGAGGAGCAGGGAAAGAGTCAGGGGCAGAGCGGAAACCCCAACTCCAAGACTGGCTCCGGCGTGCCCACGCAAGGCATCGCATGAAAGGTCAAATCTCTCACCGAGCTGTCCCCTTATCCACAGTTTTTATTCCCTCCGAAATGCAGGTTGAGGCAAGGTGAAAAAAAGGAGTGTATCGCAGCACACCTCCCCCGGCTGTCTGTAATTACATCTGCTAAACCTTAATTGCGCCTTGATGTGCTGTAATTTCTTCAAATGGACTGCAGCCCCTGCCTTCAAAGGTGAGCCTACTCTCCCTTGGCTGACTGGAGGTTGGAAATGTGTCATAGTGTTGGCTGGCATCCCATTCTGTGAGGTTTTACTACAGCCCTCCTAGCCAGGTAATGGAAAAGGGATGCTCTCAGCAACGATAGTAGTGAGTTCACACACATGGCGAAATCGAAAACACACTTGGACCACTCTGATGGCTGTTGATGTTTTCTCTTTGATTCTCTCTTCTTCCTCTGTCTTGCCTGGTTTTCTTATGTAGTGTTTTTCTTTTTTTTTTAGTCTTTAGAAGGTTATTTGCGGATTTTTGTTTTGTATATTGATCCATTTTCAGGAAAGCCAGTAGCAGAACTTTTCTTTCTAAAAGTGAGACATTTGTGGGGTTCAACGCCTGTGAAAACACACAAAGTACAGTCCATTACATAGATGGAAGGTGACAGATTGTTAGTGTGGATGTCCAATTGGTCTGAAAGATGTGATGGCATCCGTAATACATGCTTCTGGGAGGCTTCTGGGGAGAAGTGTGTCCCCCTTGTTTTTTTTTGTAACACTTTATTTTAATTTGACTTCATACTGGTGTATGATACCAATGGTATGATCTTATATTCTTGTTAATTACTGTACTGTACAAAAGTATAGTTACACAAGCAAAAGGTCAACTTAATATACAGTGTTAGTGAATATCTCTTTCTTTGTTTACCATTATATATTCAAAGAGAATGCCAGATTTAATGAAGAGAAACTTTTAGAAAAGGGCACTGGAAGAATGTGTGTGACCCCAGAAAAGAGGTGACTGACTTCCTCATCCCTCCATTCCTGACATCTTGTTTTCCTTTCCCTTTTTCACACCTCCATTTCCCCTCCCAGAAACTGACCTGCAAGCCCATACTCTAAATCTGTCCTTGGTCGAGAAGATTATGACATCCATGCTGATAAGGTGTCACTTGTGATCCTGTTTTGACTGCAATGGCTTGGGTGTGCCTTTCCTAAAGAGTCCCTGAGTATGTGAGTGATTTCTTGAGCTTCACCGATAATGTGGACATGTGCTGAGGTGCTCCAGAAGGCTGAAGTTGTGACTCATTTCTCATATACCAGTACACTATCCCCTGGATTTATTTGAACATTTTTTTTTTTGTTTCTTGATTGTGTTTCACAACAGCAAGCCAGTTCACCTGCAGTAGGTCCTAACTTTTGTCATAGCCAAGGCTCAGGCAAGGATGTCTTCTCATACTGCTCTTTGACTCTGGACCTTTGCCAGTCCAACCTCAAAGGACTTTTACAGCCAGGTCAAAGAGGTGAAAGAAGTGACTGCAGGAGGTGGTAAAGGGATCCAGATGACTGGACCTTCACTTTGGATGCACTAAGCGGAAGGTTTATCGCCCCGGTGGGGGAGACCGACAGCACCCTTCTGGGTAATAGGCATGGGCTTAGTGCAGAAGGGTCCGGGAGTGGACAGGTTATCGCCTGAGCAGCAGGGAGGTTGCCTGGGCCGGACGAAAGGTCTGCAGGTGAAGGGGGTGCTTGGCTTTGATCAAGGGACTGGAACCAGCGGCCTGCGGATTTTAAATGCGCAGACAGCAGTTACTGTTCCGCTCCAGGGCTTTTCCCCCTCTGTGAAAGAGGCCCGAACACCAGCACAAATTGACCCAGAAAAACTGACCCAGAAAAAAAGGACATTAAAAAAGATGCTGAAGCCATTGCTTTCTCCGTGGGTATCTTTTGGACGTCATCATATTCTATTTCTGTGGCAAATTTGCCATTTTATAAGTCAGCATAACTGCATGTTACACAGAGCCACAATTATTAAAACACTGCATGTGCATTAGCTACACAATTAGAAGAGGCAGTTAAGTCTTGACAAAAATGCATAGGGTATGCTAACCAGGTCTAATGGGTCAAACACAATCAGATATTGTTTTCAGGTGTAGTCACTGTGGGCCTATGCGCTCCCTGAATATGTAATTTTTCATATGTGTCTGCCTTATTGGAGTGAACATGTAAGAACGGGGAAGATTTTTTACATATAGTCCACTATTTAGTTGACATTATGTTATCCTGCTCTGTGTTACCCTGTGTTGCTCTGTGCTTCAGGGGATTTTGAACACAATCCTCTGCTGTAATACTATTCCTTTAGATTGACTGTGTGCTGACCCACTTCACATAGCTAGACCTAATAAATCAGCTGTTAACCTTGTGTTGCCTCATTGAAATCCACATTTGCAGTCTTCTCTTTTCATTGAGCTAATCGGCCCCCACCCCAGCATGTTACAGAGGAAAACCAATGAGCATGGTACAAATGAACCGAACCGCAGTCCAGCCAAAACCAAAACATATTACACCTGCGACTAGTGAGAAGGCTTACTGGTTGGTATATGACACGTCACTAGGATTTATGAGGATAGAATAAAAGGAAACCCCTAGCTGTTTTTATTTAAAAGGTCTGTATAGTTACTGCATTATTCTGGAGTTTGTTCCGCAGATGAAGTGGTGCTTGTTAGGGAGGTGACCTTTCCTCCAAGGAAGCACACCGAAAGTAGCAGCAGCCATGTTGAAAAGATTTATTCCCCTTCAAGAAAAGAGAAAGAGTTGTTTTGACTAACTCGCTCAAAGATGAACTTAAGACCTTTTTTAGATGCTTATTACTCAGGTTTTATGCTATATTTTGCAATGATTTAATGTTTGTTTAGCGTTCACCAGGTGTTGCTGTCTTGCCTTATAATTTAAGGGAACAGTTGAGAGTAGGCCACTGAAGAACATGGTCCATGGCATGGTCCAGCTGTGCTTGAGTCTTGCTTATGAATATGTCTGTGGTTAGCTGAAACAGAGCTCTCCAAAAGTGAGCAGAAATCACACTGTCACACTGTCTGTTTTGGCTAGAAGGAAATCTTTGGCCAAGCCTCTTTTAAATGATAAGCCTCAGTTACCTCTGGGGGCAAGGGACACATTACTTAATTCTACAACCAATTAGACAACAAATGTAATAAAGCAACAATTCAAATAAAATTTTATTAATTTGCATAAACATTTTCCCATATATGTAAGCAAGACCAGGATGTCAGTGGCAAAGAAAAACACCTTTCCCAAGGATGAAGGAGGACAGTAAAACAGGATTCAACTCTTCATTTGTACACAAAATACCTAATACCCTATACACCCAAAAGTGTTCATTATGATTTTCATTTGTTTATAGGCCTCTCCATTATACTGATTTGACTTCTGGTAAAAGTGGGCTTGATAGTAATTATACATAATTTAACATTATTATTGTTATCTTGTTAACCCTTTATTTAACCAGGAATGTCAATTGAGAAAAAAGTTATAATTTCCATTGATGACCTGACAAATGAGGGGTAAGGGACACATTCCTGAGAATAACTGTGAATTTCAGTATGTAGTTAATTGTAATTGATATTTCATAAATGGAATATTCCAAAGTGGTGTATTCTGCTACTCTAGCATGCTGTTCTTGCATCTGAAGGGCAGGGCTCAAATGCCTGCTTTTTTCTTTTTAACTCCCTCGGTGTACAGAAAAACATCATAATAAGGTTAAAAGTTGTCTTTCACGTCTTTAAAAATTGAACAATTACAAAATATGTGGTCATAACTCATACCTAATTACAGTACAACTTAAAATTGTCCAAAAATATGTATTCAATGAGTTGTAAAGCACAGGTTTGCAGACATTCAGTGCAATGCTACAGAGACAGGATTTGTCTTGGCACATGCTGTTGGATTAAGTTTGGTGGGTATGGTGTCTAAGTTTACTCTTAAAGGCATTATTATGTTCATGAACTATTCTGGCAGATAAAAAAAATTATCTATTGAAGTACCATTACTGAACACTCATGGTTTGTTGTGCAGTTGTACAAGTTGCCATTTCCATGTCTGCTAAGCTGTAGAACTGTATACTGCTACAGTATATTGAAAGAATAAAAGCTAATGAACACAATGGCCATGCGTTAAACAGCAGCCCCATTGAATCAAGCACTCTTTGTCTATGACTAATGGAACGGGTTACTGGTTGGTAAACAGTATGTCACAGAGATTTATAAAGAGGGAAAAAATGGAAAGTAAACATTTTTCATCTGTAACATTTACAGAAAGAGTGTGTTTGGGGTGGAGGTAGCACAGATGTAATTAAATTGTTTGCCATTTTGAGCCTGTTTCCGTGGGAGCCAATTAGACTCAGTAAACCAGTTTTAAAATCCACATTTGTGGCACAGTTGATGAAAACAAGGCCATCCTTGGCAGTGATGGAGAGCTGATGTTGGTTCTCCGTCCTGGCTCAGAACTTTTACACATTTTTACATGTGGGCCCTATCAAAGAGCTGAGGTCAGGGACTGAGGCAAAACATGGGGAGAAATCCCATCTGGGTCTACAGCATGGGAAGAACTAAAACAGGAAGGCTGTTCTGTTATGGATATCCCCTCATATATTTTTCCAATTATGTTTTCATATAAATCTCTAAACCCATGGGGGGCCTAAACCGATTTAAGAACCTTGAGATCCTGCGACCCTTCATAACAAGAATTTTGATACCCCTGACATACAAACCTGGTTTCTGAAAAAGATCCTCTAATGCTGCTCTCTCCCTAACCTTTCCGGTTGTATTTTTGAGTTAATGTCCACCAGCACTCTAGAGACAAATTGCCAGTCTTTCATAGACCGAGCCTCTGTAACTTGTTCCACATGAGGACACCTCTCTCTCTCTCTGTCTGTGAAGAGTCTATTCAGAGTTGGGAATCCTCAACACACCTTTGTCATATGTCACTGGCAAGGCTTCGCATTTAGCTGGAGGTGTAGAGCGGTGTTTTACAACATATGAGACCCTCCATCTCTGACACACAGTCTTTTCCTCACCCCACCCATGGAGAGTATTGAGGTTCCTCTGACAGGTCTCCCTGTGGTCCTGGTGACCTCTCACTTCAAGGGTTCACTGGAGTTCTGCATTTAATCCCTTCATCTCAGATAGATTGATCTGGTCTGGAGCCTCTGCAGTCTTGACAAAGGCTTTTTTTTTAAGGCACGTGTGTGTTTTGGAATTCCTTCAGTTTTGGGTGAGCGCCGCTGGTCTCGCGGATGTAAATCCAGCCTGCTTCCCCTTGATCCGATGGGAATCTCGAGGTGGTTGTTTTGCCCCCGCTGAATGTAGATCTTCTTTGGCAGGAAAAGTGCTGAGTCTTTTGAACTCGGGTTCTGGTAATGAGCTGCCGAGCAGCCTATCCAGCCCAGCAGATGCTCTACCTTTTAGTCGTGTCCAGGGACTATGGAAAAAGAACACAATGGAGGCCTGCAGGCCGAGCCTACGATGTGCTTCTCTTGGACTTGACTCCATGACTCATGCAGAGACTTGGATTACCAATTACGAAGAGCGATTCAGAGACCCCACAGATGCATAGCTAATCTGATTCCAGTAAGGCATGAAGGAGAATAAGTGTGGCACTGCCCAACAGATCGCAGATGAAGTATGGAGAGCTCAGCAGTGCAGTGGTAACAATTTATTATAAAGTGTTGTGCAGATGTGTGGCATGGTGGTAAGGAACATTAATTATTACCCAAAGATTGCTGTGTCAATTCCTCATTAGGGTACTGCTGTTGTACCCTCAGACAAGGTACAGAATAAATATCTAGCTGTATAAATGGACAATGCAAAAAATGTAAGATGTGTAAATTGCTCTGGATTGGAGTGCTAATACGATGTTTGCTGAGCCCATGTTATTGCACTGTTCTGTAGGATTTGTGTCAGCATCCATTGTACTTCTTGAATGAAAGGCAGGATGTGTGGTCCATAGAGAAGAATATCTTCTCTGGTAAAGCTCTGGTGGCAGTTCTTGCTTATTGACCCCAGTACTTGATTTACAGGTGAAGTGTACAGATGAATTGCAGGTTTCAAAAAGACATGTCTGTCATCATCTTCCCTGTATTTCTGTTACTTCTTTATTTCTGTCATATGTGTTAATTTAGCAAATGCTTTTATCCAGAGGGAATTACAAGGCTATCATGGCAAGATCATGAGATCGTCAAGAACAAGAGCATGTATGAATAGAGGGGCGGGCAAGACATCAGTAATGAGCATCAAGCTAAAAGTTAATAAATATAAAGCCAATCAGACACAAATGTGTACTGATTGTGTAATAATACATGTCCATATCACAGGAAGTAGTGTAGTACCTGCTTTCAGAAAATGCGCTTTTCTTTTTTCTTGTTTATTCAAAGGGACTGTCACATTTTGTTTATTTGTACACTTCTGATGTCACTTAGTAGAAAACCATCCTCTGTACCTAGTCGGCAGATATTCTCTTCATAGATAACATAAATAACACAGAACAGAGGGTCATTACCGGGAACTGGCTGTGGCACTTCACAAGGTGGAGGGTGTGTTGTGTTGCTGTAGCAACAGAGAATGGAAAAGCTAACTTTGAGACTTGAAGTTTAAAAAAGGAAAAAAAAACTGTTGCGTCAACTTTCTTGTCCCCAGACCCGAGCGCAAGCTAAAACGTCAAAATGGCTTGTATTTCATGGCGACTTTCCTCTGTTAATAGCACAGGAGACGCATACCACATTGCTGTGTTGGAATTCCACAGGAAATCAGTTGCCAGGATTGTAGTTTTTGCGTCCAGTGGTTTCGAAATCCGATCTATTCGGTGACTTACTGGTTATTAATGGCAACAGGCCTTGTCTTTTTCATTACAGGAAAATGCAATAATTCAATGCAGCTGTCTTTCACAAAAGACCTCTCTCCCTGCCTAACATTGAGTGGAGCAGGACGCAAGTCTTTAAATGTTCCTCAGGAAGGGAGATAGGATAAAAATGCAAAGGGAGAAGTAGCAGAAAAAGATGAGGAAAATATGCTAATCTAACACGTTTACTGTGTGCTGCTCATTCTCACAATGGAGTTGTGTAGGAGCCCTGAGGACCCATGGGTTTGATGGGTAATCCTTAAATGTATGGTATGTTGCAGTCAAATACACAATTCAGCCCCCTGGGCAAAGGCACAGGGAACACGTTTTTAATGATTCACTCCGAGCTCCAAAAGGAGCAGATGAAGGTTAGAGTTTACATTAACTTGCACTACACCATTGTAGTTACACTGTAACTAACAGTCATTTAGTTACTCTCTTGTTACATAATCATTTACGGCATGTAACTCACTTGTTGAGCTCTATAAATAACAATTACAGTATTCTTAAGGTATAATGGCATGCAGTTACACTCTTGCTACCAAATTAATTATTATTAATTTATTAATTAATTATTAATTATTAATAATTAAGTGATACAGAGACTGGAGTCACCACTTTCACAGCCCACGGGGCGTGAACCCGCAAACCTCAAAGAATTGGTGCCTCAAGTTTACTTCAGCATCATGGAAGCATCGGTAGAAAGATATGAAGTAATGTGGCGCACATGAAAGAATGGCAGCTTTCTCTCGGAGGGATTTGAACTCACGACCTTTGGATCATGGGTGCTGTGCTCCCCACTGCTCTGGATGCCTCACCGCCTGGTTGTAGCGCAGCAGGGTCTCTGTGAACCTCTGACAGTCGCATGCTTTGATCTGTGGCAGGATGTGCAGGCCTGGCCTGCTCTGGGTCCTGGTGAGCAGTGCCAAGCACACGGTGAGGTTCCCATTAGCACCCATTGGACCCGCGGTGATGCAGCGGGACCCACACAGCGGGGGTTGCTATGCAGGATTCCCTCCCATGTGAAAGGCATTTATTTATAGTGTTTTGAAAGCTACCCCAGCTGTACTTTGCGCGTTTCGTGAACCCCTCAGGACAAGCGGGAAGGGTTGGCACCGACACAGCGATCCCCGTCTCTCTTTCTCTCTCTCCCCTTCTCCACTATTCCCCCCTGCCTGCTGCTCTCTTTGTTCTGCATGCTGGCTTGAGCTAAGCCCCCCTCACCCCCCCCTTGAGTGTGGGCCACAAATCAATACATCTTCTTCAGTGCATAAGGAAAGGAGACGGCTGAAATAAACAAATTGACTCTGTTTGAGCTGCTGTTGCATAAAGGCTCCTTCTAATAGATGTTTGACTTTGTTGGGAGGGTAGAGTGTGTGTGTGTGTGTGTGTATGTGTGTGTGTGTGTGTGTGTGTGCGTGCGTGCGTGCGTGTTCGCGTTTGGAAGAGGGTTGGGTCAGGACCAAGATTATCCAGTAGAAACCCAACCAGTCCGATCATTATTCAGAAGCAAAGATGAACACCTATTTGTTGCCCTGCTTAATGAAGCAAATTCAATACAAGTAGATTGTGAGGATAAAAGTAAGTATTGCAATCTATACAAACCTCACTTCGCTACTTGTTCAAACTAAATTGCACATGGCCAAACTATCCTGTTTAGTAAAATACACAGTACAACAACAAGCCAATCAACACGCAGTGGAAGACAGAGGAAATAATTGGCTCCATGAGGACCAAAGAGTTTAGACGAGTTTAGAAGAGTTCATAAGAGCCATACGAGTTTTCAGCCAATTTGTGTGAATTTAGTTGAGCCCCACATATCAGCTTTACAGGCAGTTGTGTTTGCTGCTAATGCATTGCTGTAACATTATAGTAGGTTAAAAAGGAGGGGAAAGAACAGAGGAGGACAGTCTCTAGAATGTTCCATGTGCCTGTTGAGAAAACAGGTGTGTGGCCTGCTGGGACATTTTGAACTGCTGTAAAAATGAGAGGAACTGAAAAGTTGCATTTAAATCCAAGAGTTTACTATGACAGGAGCTGGCCACTGCTGTAACCATGTGGAGATTTTGGAGACCTTCTAGTTTTCCATGGTTTCATTACTGAAAAAATAGCAATATTTGCAAGTGACTGTTTTTATGGATTTCATGAGTGAGGACAGTTCTCAGAATTTAAATGCATCTTTTTGTGGTCTTGCACTCTGTGCTTGCCTTAACTATTTTACCAGAAAATCGATAACCAATTTACAAGCTACTACTATTCCTAGCTGTTATTTTCATTATTATCCCTCATTCATCTACATTTCCTAATTGTGATGTTATTCAGTTAACTAGCATATTATGCTATTGTTATGCAAAATGCTTAGCTGTGCAAAATCGAATGGCATGTATTCCCTTCTCTAAGGTCAAATGTCTTTCCCTCATACATCAGCAATCCAGCTGTGATTTACTGATTCCCAGTTCCCAGAGTCTGTGGTAGCCCTGTACTTACTGTACAGAACATTCACAAAAACTCAACTTGCGTCAATACTGTTGCCTCGCTGGATTAAATTTACTAACGCTGATAAACTTGGAACATCTGTTCCTAACAAAGGAAAAATTCCACTGAAGCCTGAATGTTCTGCTGCATCTCCAAAGGAAGCTATAGCTGACACAGCCACAGCAGGCAAAAAGTGAATGTTAAGGTCATGTGACCCCATGACTCAAGGCAAAAATTGGCCAAATACATTTTAATAAGGTAAAAATTGGAAATAAAACAGAATGTGTTGTGATTTGACTGACACTGCAAACATTTTTGCCATAAAAATGTGTCCATAAAGTAAAAATAAGTTCCTACCAAAAAATCTCAGTACTGTTCTCTGTTGTCTTCTTATTACGTCCCTCCCTCTGGTTATGGACATCAGTGGTGTACTTTCTCTCAGATCGCCCCTCTTTGGGGATAAACGTTGTAAAGTGACTGCGTCTTGCTCTCTGGCTGTATTTTCTCTTGCTCTTATTGTGTATTGTTTCGCTTGAGTTGGTATCAGATTATACATTGGGAGCGGTCACAGCACCAAACGTCCATGATGCCAAATTACTAAGTTAATTTTTTTTTTCAGAAGCACCTATGAGAAACAACATGTGGTCGCATTTAGCCCGAGCCATGGAGCACTAAATGGCTTCAGTACAATGGCATTGTTTACAAGGCGTAAGCCGATCAATAGTGAAATAAAACGGAAAGGTCAAAGTTGATGCAATAGCCTGAAGACACAGGATGAATGTAAGAATGTATCAACTACATGGCACTCCTGTTCGTGCATATGATAAGCACTGTTTGGACTTTGTGCAGATGCATTCACTGTGTTTATGTACAGCCAAGTGGCTGGAAATAATCTGAGCCATTTGTGACTAAAAACCAAAAAATGTATCATTCTGGGAAAAGGAAATATCAAAACTTAGCTGGTTTGTACAGTGAACACTGCAGCCTCTTGCCTGATATGAATCTCCAAATTATCACTTTGATAATACATTGTAAAATGGTATATTAATAAAAAATATACATGAGCTGGCCAAATTATTCACAGCAATAAAAAAACACAGTGTACTCGCTTGGACATATTTGACGCTCCCTTCCCTTTGGTATAGTACATAAACTTTATCTCCATAGGGATGCAGTGTGCTTCATAGATTAGAAATATCTAAATATTATGTGATTCTGTTTATAGAATTAGGGAAAGAAAAAGCTCCAGTAGAGAGGGGTTATTTAGCAAAGCTTTCAGCTCCTCTGCTTCTGTAGAAGAGGTCAATAAGGAGTAGTCTCAGGTAAGACCTGTCATTGGAAGACCCCTGTGCTAAGGCCCATTTTTCCCTTTTTTTCTTTGTAGAGGTGAAACTATGATGTCGAATGCTGTTGCGTGCAGCGTAGGTGAACTTTTTATATCCTGTGTCGTGCCTTTTGAGCAAGTCATTCCACTTTCTCTTGGCAAAGGCCACAATTTATCCAACTGACCTCACTCACATACGTCAGAGAGAGCATTTACAAAATAGAGTATCTGTGCCAAAGCCCCCAAATAATGATGTTTGCGTTGTGGTTTTTTTTTCCTCTTTATCATTCAAACAAGCCCAACCATGCTGAGGAACTTCATGTGGTACAAGGTAACAGATGCTCCTGTAAAAATGACAGCCTATGACATCAGTGCCATTCTTGCAGAGTGAGGTACAAAGAACTTTTGCTGTGGGAAGACGAATTCATCCAAAGGGTTTTCCACATATGCACATAAATGACACTAACCAAGTATGTGCATATCATGCTTCCAGAAATCACACATGCAGAATATATGGTGGGCCAGGCTCATCAGTCTCAGAGTAAATAAATTGCACTGATTGAAGAATCCACCCACATACTTTAATATGTTGTTTGTTACCTTGAAACAAGCCCTCCTGTCTTGCTTGAATCAATCCTCATGCTTGTGAACCAAAGCACCTCATGAAAGTGGCAACTGTAATACTTGGCCCTTGAAGTCATCCCTGGTACTGTGTGGGATGTGTAATTCTTATTGGATAATTGAGTGAATGCGCTGTAAACTGTCGTCCCAAGTGTGCACTGTGAAATGTCTCCCAGTTGGAGTGCTTCTAAATCAAAACTTGCATTCCAACTTACCCTACAAGAAAAGGTCCCTTGACATAATGCAACTTGTCACAGAGGCAGCAAAAGAGTTTTAGATGCAAAAAAATAATTTTTCATGGACTGATTTCATTTAATTTCATTTCACTTACTGATTTCATTCAGGTCGATTGCTTTACAAAGCAGACAGGGCCCTTCACTTTGACAATTGATGTCTTTAATGAACTTCTGGTTGTTGAATGTTGGCATTACGCAATGAAAATACCGTGTATAGACAATATAGACATCTGTTTGTGCTCACTACTGCTTGTCACGTCTGCAGAGATGACAACACTGGCTGTGACACTAAACTAGCGCAATTAAATGTATGCATCCTGAATTTCTGTATTCTTGTGGCTTTAGCAGGTGCACTTGTGCCAGCTCTGTAGTGTTAAGAGCTTCTAAGTATTTACAGAAAAGCATGCGATGAAGTTGGTGATTTGAGCTTGTGAATGAATCACATCATTATAACATATACTGTCCAATACTAAGCTTTATTCACCTTTGAAGTATACCAATCCCCCCCCAACCAACCATGAGAATACAAAAAGCTCTCAGTGTGTCTCAGTTTAACACATAGTATAGGAAAATGTAGAACTTTGGAAGCACTGCCCATGCTTAAATTACAAAGATAGCCCATTCCTCAGATTTTCCCTGTATCTTTTAAAATCTGAAAATAGCTTTTGCCCTTTCATCCTCCAGCTCTTGTATCTGAGCTCTCTCTGAGTGTCTTTCATTTTGCAATCTGCTGGACAATTATGATTCGAACAAAGTAGATGTGCTTCCAATGTTTATACAGTTGAAGCGTTTACACAGTTAAAGAGTTTAAATGTTGTGGCCCTCCATAATGAAATTTTCATGTTTTAAGAGCCCAGTGTGGGGTCATTTCTTCATACATATATGTATATGTGTATGATGTAATGTCCCTGGCCTAGTGCCAACCACAGTATGTTAGCATGTTCTGACGCCTGTTCAATGTCACCTGTCATGTGGCAATAGGTGCAGTGTGACATTGCAGGCATATACCCATGAGAAAATGACCTGTTGCAGTTGGTCTGGAAACGTCACAGGTTGAGATTACCTGCTGGCCCTCAAGGGGGCGATTGTTTCATCTGAAATTTACAGAGGCAAGCTGATTGATCATGGGAACGTGAAACTGTAATCGCTTCCAGACCGAGAAACAGAGAAACAATGCTGTCTCTGTAAGGCCATACAGAGTGTCATTGGTGCTTGTTGCTAAGTGTGTGACGATTGAAGTAATAAGGCACACTTCCTCTTCTGATGGTGTTCCACTTCCTTTTTTCTAAACCTTTTTTTTCCCCACTTCTGCACTTTCCATCATCTGGAAAGTGAATGACATAGTCTTAATAGCGTCAATAGAATTATGTTCAATTACAAGTGCTTTTTGCTTGCACGACAGGTCAAGAATTCTTATTTCAAACATTTCCCCAAACGTGTTGACTATCCAACAGAAGCAAAGAAAGTAGCTTTTTTGAGTGTGCTCAGTTGAGGTTTCTCATTATGATTAGTATTCACCCTAAATTCATTTATAACACTGTTCTGTATACCCTGAAAATTTGTCTCTGTAAAATCAGAGAGTGTAATGTATCTCCCTTAATGTCACCCTCCTAGTCAGAGCAGTTCCAATTTGGCATCTTGGAATATAGGCTGAAAACCAGGAATACGTAATAAAAATATTCAGGAGTATGTAGTATGTATTTTTATATCTCCCACATGTTTAAAAGAGTGAATGGTGTTTTGGTATGGTATTTTTGAATGGTATTTTGATTTAGTAATGCAGATAATTATAGTCCTTGGAGGAAATTAGATAATAGCCAGCCAATATGTGAAAATAGAGTTGTGCTGTCAAAACCATCCTCAGGGTTTGGCGGGGCCTGTCTGTGTCATGAGTCATGGTTTCTCTGGTGAAGTGTTCACCCAGTGCTGGTACACAAAAGCAACTCAGACCACCTTTAGCTAAAAGGGTGGGGCACAGCAGTGACACACTCAGCCCCTTGCAGGGATGTAGAACTTAGGGTCTGGTGTGTTATATTGCTATTTAGGCACTGGTATATTTTGTGGTCATATGAATAAAACTGTTAAAACACATAAAAGTGATGATATGTCTTGTGAATGTATTGAATTTAAAATCCATCACACATTTACACGCTAATCAATGTGTTGGACAGTTCCATTTAGCAATTTTTTGGGGTTATGTAATTATCTGTAAGACCAACATAGTGTTACTGTTGCTTAGTGGTGATATCCAATGAACTTCATATAATATAGTGAATCACCAGTCACATCAACCAAAAAAAGTATTAGTTATGTTTAAAATTATTTTATAGTAAGTTGGCATTCATTTCATTGTACCTCCTTAATAAAGCATAGTTTAACAGCTGTATAAGTAATCACCTATGTAACTTAGGTTTAGGGTTGGGTTAAGGTTCTGGTTAGGGTTAGAGCTGCAGTAGAAACTGTAGACTCATTTTCCTCATTATTACCTTTGTAACAGCATGTAGTTGTAAGTTGTAGCATGTAAGTAGGTGTCAGTTATTAAATTGCCTTATTAATATAATGTGTCATTACCCATTTAATAACAAATGGACCTGACATCTGCCTTTGGTTGAAATGAGTAAGTCCATTCTACCGCATCTGAAACATGAAAGCTAATGCCAGCTTTAAACCTTGCCGCAGCCCCACCCATAAGTCTTTATATCCTGTTGTATAGTGTTCCACACTGCATATGAGTAACATCACTTCAATCTGAATAAAAACTTGCTCACTCGTTATAAAGTCTGACCTAAAATTCCCTACAGCTAATGCAGATTCCATTCTTTGGATAACAGCTCTTAGAATTCATTATGTATATATATTTCATAATTATTTTCCATCTTGGATCATTAAGTTTGCCGTTTTAACAGTATGCACCTGCTGGTTGGCAGGCGCCCAACTGAAATATGTGAAACATTCAGACCACTTGCCATATTAACTCTGCACTGCCACGAGGCAGACACGAGGCACCTGCAGTGACGATTCTGATTTTCCTCAATCCCAGTGCGTGACTCAGTTCAGATGCGCGGTTTTAGCCAGAACAGAGAAAATAATGCCTATATGTTAGGCATACTGGTTTGGCATGACTTCATGCAAGCCTAAGTGAAAGCAATTCATCTGCAAGGTGAACCTGCACTGGATAAAAATACACTAATGTTGCATTATATTAATTATTACTGTCGTAATGTGATGTGGGGATTAAGGATTCACATGCCAGAAATGACAAAAGGAATGCAAACTCAGAACTATTTACCAGTTGAGTCACGGTGGAGAAGCCACACACAAAGCTCAGTGAGATGCTAGTAAGGAAGGTAAGGACAGTAGCTAGGTTCACTAACAGCGTTCAGGAGATTATGGCATTATCCCTATGGGGGTGCAAAGGCTATGGCTTCTTTCTGAGTGAGCATTCACCGCAGTGTAAAATGGTCAGGCAGATATATTCATACTTTATTCTGAAAGCAATCAGTTTGTCTCCCCAGAATCCCGCAGCCAGGACTGATTTATGTTACGTTAGTAGAGAACTTCAGCAACAGGACACTTCAGCAGTCAGTATAGCATTAACTCACAATTGTCACATCATTGGCCTACCGGTTTGTAAAAATATATATGATGTTTGTGTGCGTGTCCGTGATTAGTGCTGTGTCTGCCAAGGATGGCTTCCAGGACAACGAAGTCCTTGAGATAGGCACCACACATTATCTTCCAGGCCCTTGTCTGAATGGGCACAACGAACCTGCAGCCTGGTAGTCCTGTCGGATCCATTAGCTCACTCCCCCAAAGTGCCTGTGGTTATTATCTGTGAGGGGGGACAGCGTTATGGGAACGGCTCAGCGCAGAGGATCAAAGTGCGTGACGCCGGGGTGGTATATCCACGGTGAGGACGCCCCCCCACACCACCCCGTGCCTCATGAGTGACGAAAACCAGCCTCTTTGGCCGCGGTGTGTCCGGCTAACCTCAAGTGTGCCATCGCGATAGCAACCTTCTCAGTCTCATTGCTGATAGAGGCCTGTCTGTTTTAGTGCTCAGACGAATCACAAGAACCCTAAGGGTCCATCAATACCCTGTTCTGATCATTGTACGCTGCCCCCCTTATCTTCATGGGAACCCTTCTTTGGACGCTAAGTGTGTGCAGCAGTTGTAGGCATTTTCCCAGGAAGGCCAGTGCTCTGTTTTTCTGTGATTTCTGATTTGCTCTACACTGGTTTGTCTGCTTTGCACCTGATGTATGTGTGCATATATACTTGTTGTTGTAATCTTGAGCCCTTACTCTCCACCCAAACCTGTTCATAACTGCTACACCCCATAGAAGACTTGTTCTACTTCCTTTATGGGTTAGTATTAAAGAAAGGGTTCATCATTTTGTGAGTGATTTTACTGTATCTGAAAGTTATATGCTCTCTCAAACACTCAAAATGAAACAAAATGTTGCAAATTTAGAATGATGCAAGTCTTGGTTCATAAGTATTTATATTTTTAACACATCCATTAAGATGAAGTGATGGCATTACAGAGGTCACTTTGGTGTTGTTTACTTAAAGGGAGGGCAGTGCCCCTCTCTGACTGATTAGCAGCCTGTAGATTGGCACAGTAGATGCGGATTGTTGTGTTGCTTTGCTGGTGAGTTCATGTCGATTTGTTGCACGGGGTCTGAATGCAATCAATGTGCCCTGCTTCTGATGGCAGTGTGTGCTGGAGCCCCTGAGCTTGTGTCCCGGCCAGCAGCGCTAATCCCAGGTGCCGGAGCACACAGTGATGCGTCTGTCCGTCTCCCACTGTCTCCCTTCCCAGTTCAGACTTGGATCAGTGGAGCTGCGCCCCGTCCCAGCGCCGGCTGAGGTGGTTAAAGAGCTCATTAGCCATGGCTTGGGGCACATCACCCAGCTGCAGGCCAAGAACCGGCACCTGCAGGAGGAGAACCGGCAGCTGAGGCAGGAGCAGGACCACATCACAGCTGAGTAAGTGATCTCCCACAATGTGCTCCAGGCCCCTCCCCCATCCAGCGCTTAGTCTGCCTTTGCATCTCTCCGTAGAGCGCGCTCCTGTTTCTGTACATCCTTCTGTGAACACTGTATGTGTACCAGTGTGTAGAACTAAATGTTCAGGGTACAAGGGCAGGGACTGTGCAGACAATTTGTGTCTAATGTCTGCTTTGGAACACTTTCCATGGTATGCTAGAATACCAGCAGCGTGAACCACGGGTTTTTACTTGTGAATCACACCTTGGGTGTAGCTCAGCCGTCGAGCTGTGTCATCAGGGAAACTCTAGATGCGTCTCTCCCCACGAAAGCACAATGCCTCTATTTTCAGCACTCTAAATTTGGGATGCAGGAGTACGGCGGCTCCCAGATGGACCGAGGGGGCTGGAAAAGCAAGACTAATTGATAGCATGTGTTGTTACTCCCAGTGACGTGGGCCGTGCTCTCACACACGTCGTGGGCGTGGGGGAGGCCCCAGTCGGCTGCCCCTGTGAGGCCCGGAGCATGTGAGCGTGAAGGGACCGCAGCATGGGGCGTCCAGCTGGGCTCTCGCCCTGCGCTCTGTTTTCCGCCGTCTCTACGGCGACGGCCACGTTCCACCCCGCCCCACTCCAGCTGGACCCTGTCCTGAGGATCAACAATGACGTCGTCGGCCCGGGGCCGGGCGATCCCCTCGCCGGCTCCTCCCAAAAAAGGGAAAGTGAGAATGTGTGTAACGCACAGCTTAGTAAGCGGGCGGG
Organism: Megalops cyprinoides; assembly: GCF_013368585.1. Taxonomy (NCBI): domain Eukaryota; kingdom Metazoa; phylum Chordata; class Actinopteri; order Elopiformes; family Megalopidae; genus Megalops; species Megalops cyprinoides. The sequence goes on along the minus strand of NC_050587.1, from coordinate 20,083,295 downwards.
TGGGGTTGCTCTTACATCATTTGCTTTTACTCGTGGTTAGCGGTCAAGGCACCCTGCGGAGGTCAGAGGGGTCAGACAGCAGTCTGGCCGGGCTTGGCTGCGCTGAGCGTTTTGTGTTCTACTCTGTACAGTTGAATAGTTCCATGTGAATGCATTACCATTGGACTTCTATTTCCGTTTCCGAACTGTCAGTGTTGGTGTGAAGAAGATGTGTCTGGGTCAAAACGTTGCCTATAGCCTGAGTGGATTCAGGATTCTTATGTCACTGTCTTGCATTGTTTTCTTTGTGGCACCAAGATCTTATTGCTGTCAGAGTACAAAGAAGTACTGCATCTTCCAAAGTAAATCAAATTTTTTATGAGTTTGTGCACCCCTATGTATGTAGCCATTTCCCATGACTCTCCTGCCCCACAGAATGGAGAGGTACGTCCACGGCAAGGAGAGTTTGGAGAAGGAGCTCTACACACGCTTCGTGCTGCTCCTCAACGAAAAGAAGGCCAAGATCAGGAGACTGCAGGAGACCGTCAGACAGCTGCAAGACGAGGTGGATGAAAAAGAGCAGAGGTACTCCTCCTGACAGGATATTGCCCCACATTATAATGTAACAGTCACTTGATGATATACACGTAAATTTGGAGTTCCCTTTCCTGAAAGCTGTTGTAATTTGCACATTATGCTATCTTAAATGCATGTGACATTGAGTCACTTATTCCTGTTGGTGAAATCTTTATGGTGTAACCTGGTGATACATGGTGTTGATAATGTCAGTGAATGATTGTGATTTTGTGATTTGCTGACTTTGGTCCAGGGGAGTGGACTAAAGACACTTCTCTGTGGTTTTTCTGTGTGTGTGTGTGTGTGTGTGTGTGTGTGTGTGTGTGTGTGTGTGTGTGTGTGTGTGTGAGTGTGTGGTAGGGCAGGTGGGTGTTTTGGTATGGGGGGATATAAACTAATATAAAACATTTGTAAATGGTCAGTCTTCATTTGTCAGATATGGCATAAGCTGTGTCAAAACGCATTTCATTTACTCTCTTCCCTTCCCTTCCCTTCTCTCTTGCTTTCTCACTCTCTCTCTCCTCTCTTCCCTTATTAGGGAGGTGGGTGTGGGAAAGAGTTCAGCCCTGGAGGAGAGTGGGGTCCAAGGGGGGAGCGGCTCCCCAGAGGGGAGTGAATATGGGGGGAGCACAGACGAGGAGCAGCCAGAGAGCCCCCATCAGTCCCAAAAACCCCCAAAAGCAACGGTCAGAGGTACAATAAAAGCCCTTTTGTCTCTCTGGATAATTGTGATCAGATACCGAGAGAAGCACCAATAAAAACAAAAATACATGTACACGAATCGGGGGAGACCACAACAGAGCCAAGCTCGCATTAATCATCTCCTTATGAAGAACTTTCTCATTTCTTAACAAAATTACAAACAGCAGTTTACTCTGGGCTCTCTCATGACCTGATCCAAACCTTTTCTTCCTGTTGAAAGAAGAGGGAATTTCTATTTATTTAGTTATTTTTCGTGTGTGCCATAAAAGCTGTCAGGGTCCTTAACAGATGTGATAATCATGGGAAATTGTGTCTTACGCTAGTTACATGTTTTTAGCCATGAATGTGGTTACTGAGACTACAGGTTCAATGCAGATATAGTGCTTATGGCCATCCAACTGCGAAGAGCTCCTTTTTTGTATTTGTGTCACCTGATGAATTTTGAAGATAATGTAGTGTTTGTGTTGAAGCTGAACCTAAATGCAGAGACCCTGTACATACAGTTGTATACGGGGAAGGTTTCTGGCAGGGAAATCAGGGAGTCCTTTTTATGCGTTGCTCATTTTTGAATTGATGGAACATATTGACTATGGCAGTTTTACGCATGTGCTGCGTGGACTGGTGCTTTAATCATCTGGTGTGACAGTTGCAGCACCACTCACTGTGTGGTGATTCTCTAGCATCGCCAAGCAGAAAACAGCTGTGAAAACCACATGTTTCTTTCCATTGTGCTTTGAGGTTAGAATGATGCCTTCTCAGTCTCCCGTTGAAGAGACTCGGCTGAACCAAGGAACCACTGGGTAGCTTGACATTGTGGTGTGACTTGTGTGGCAACATTGCAGTGCGGTTTAGGCCATGTCCTCAGATCCCTGCTTCGGCCTCCTGTCTTACCATATTCCTGTCACCCCTGTCAACCGAATTCCCTCGTTAGAGTTTAGTGTGTGAGGGTTTTTTCTTTCTCTTTGTGCTCCAAAATGTCCAGTGTGGTGTACGTAATGACTGGCGTATGAGAGCTGCTGATATGAGAACAGTGGGAAGAATTCCCGAGACCGTAACCCGGTTCCTTTAAAAATATTAAGACTGAATTGAGACATAATGTCCAGCCAGCTTCAGACCGACTCCAGCTGTTACAGGAAGTGACAGAAAATGGAAAGATGAATAGAGGTTGTTACCAGAGACCTTTGATCACGAAGGAGAGTACTGCATTCATTCCTTGTGCTGCTAACCAGCACAGGTCAGTGGTTGTTTAACTGAAGGAGAAGTTTCCATTCATCCACACTTTCAATGTAATTAATAGAGAGCAATATCTTGATTTCATGCTGTTGTTACTAGCCAACCCTTCTTTTTTTCTTAAGATGATCCTACTACCCCTATCAACTGTACCATTAGCACCAATAGTTACCTATAAGCAATGACTTACACTCCATATGAGACCATATTATTTTTTTTTGCTAGGAAACGTCACCTGTTTTCTTAACAATGAGGTTGTATTGTGGTGATCCTTTTCGGGGGGCTTACTGTCTCACCATGTGTCTGCTCCTTTGAGTCACTCCTCGTGTGGTAGCAGAAATGTGGAGTGGGTAAAACTGCCGTTAAACATGGTTTTAGACTTAATCAGTTTCTCCTTTTGTCCATCTGTGCCCTGGTGGGTAATCCCGCTTCACATCGGCATCGTTCCTGTGTGTGTCATAACTGTAACATCATGCAGTATTGACTTAGTAATGTATGGTTGCTACACACTGGATTCTTACTTGGCATTTATTGGAAGAGGGCTCCCCATAAGATAAATACATATAAACCAATATACTCTTTTTGGGAGGGCTTCAGAAGTTCAAGTTGGCAACACAATGATGTAGTTGGCCTTTTAGGTATTTTCTTTTTGAGGAATATGACATGTGTTGCATGGTACTGTTTATTTTCTTAAAATCTAGAAAAAAGAGGTATAATTATAATTTCTGCCATCTGCCCAACTCTGTTTAAAATCGTCTTTGGGGAAAAAACAAATCAAGCTATAGGCCTTCTTTCCTGCAGGTGTACCACTGTGGTAACGAAAAATACACTGACATCCATACAGTAACTACAAGCTTGTGGAAGCGGACAGTGGAAGTCATGGAAATTCATTTATAAGAATTCTGCCATTGAGGGGTGGTGAGAGAGAGGTTTGGGAGTAAGAAAAAAGTTTTTTCCAAATTGCTAGAACAAAATGCTGAAATAAAAAAGCAAAAAAATGTACTATGCTCCATAAATATGTGCACTTACATTCAGAAATATTTAGACAGTATAAATATTTGTGAATGTTTGATTTAATCATATTCATTTTGTGAAAAATTCTGTCTATTCCATGATTAGGAAAATAAAGCCTGTTTCCAGGAACCCATTACAACACTTTCATATTTAAATTTCAAAGTAAGTACAGTCAGCACTAAATCGTTCCTGTTCACTCATTGTAGATGTTGGAGAACATTCCCTTACTCACTGTTGTTGTGAAACCATGACAATGAGTCACAGTCCCTGCTGAGGTAGCATTGTGAGGGAACAGCTGTGGGGGGCAGTGGGGCGAGGGGAACAGTTTTCATTCTCTTCTTTAATTAACTGTAATGAGGAGCAACCATCCGTATGGTACATACTAAAAACATATGCATGAAAGGGGGAGCACTCCTATTGACATTGGCTGGCAGCACAGTTGTAGCTAATGTATATTTACTTCATGAAGGTATCATTTTTAAAAAAGCATTTATCATTCTTCTCTGTCAGTCACAAAGGGGGATTGTCAGGTCTGGAATTAGCCCCCCCCCCAGCAGCTTGTTGCATTTTGCAGTGCTTGTGTTATGCTTTTGGAGTTCAGACAGAGGGTATTAACGAGCAAAGGCAACATGAGCACTGTGCTGGGTTGTGATGTAATTAGAGGTTGGCAGATCGTCTTGCGAGTTTGATGTGGTCTGTGTCTCTGATCTGCTCACTGTAGTTTACTCTTTATCGCACCCTTTGTTAATTGCATCCTGCTGGAAGTGTGTGTGTCTGCCTTGCAGGGCATCCCACCCCCATTGCTAAGCCATTACGAACACTTCCCGTGCTTTCACACTCAGAGAAGAGAAACAAGAAACAACCAGAGGTCTCTCATCCCAAACTACCAGGGTATTTCAGAGAAGCAGAAATATCCCAAACTTTTCTTTGTGTGTTTGTGTGTGTTTGTGTGTGTGTGTGTGTATGTGTGTGTGTGTGTGTGTGTGTGTGTGTGTGTGTGTGTGCGCGCACACGCGCATACAAGCGTGCGTACGTGTGTGCGTGTGTGTGTGTTTGTGTGTGTTTATGTACGCATGCATACGTGTATGTGTGGATGGGTGTGTGTCTCACCTGAAAGTTGATATTGATCTTGACAAGGGTCACCAGTATCTCTTCTTTCTGCCATTTTGCCGTGGGAGTGGAAGCACTGGACCAGTCAGGGCAGGCTGTACACTGTTTATTTCCACTTTGCCGAAATCACTGACCTGCACCGTCGTTCTGAAAGATTAGCAACATATGCTGCCCTGGGGTCAGTTGTGAAGTTCATTTATTTACTCTGTCCTGGTATATTTATTTCTCTCTGTTGGACGTGCAGAATTGCACATGGTCCATCTGAACAGAGACAGTACTAAGAGCATGGTCCAGAATGGAAGACAGTGAGGACAGAGTTCTTACCCAGATTTCCATCTCAGATCAAATGCTTGCAATGCAGTAGAAGAAAAGACAGTATAAGGTGAGCAAGTCTGTAACCAATCACATGGCCTGCCATGTAGAACTCTTCCCCATCTCCCATATTAGGCCAGGGTTGCTTGAATCCCATGGATTGTCACAAAGGGCATTGTTCAGTCTGTGACGTCTTTCAGTTGCGAACATGGTGGCCAAAAGATTATGGCACTAGGATTTAATGAGGGTTCATTACCGAAGGAGTTGTTGGAAGCAGTTGAAAGATTTGTGCTTGAAAGTGAAGTCATGTATTCCGCGTTTTTAAAGGGCAGACAGGCTGAACTCTGTACAGTGGTTTGCTGGAGGGAGCCAGAAACAATGCTTCGCTCTGGCAGACAAAAAAGCTCTATTTCTCAGTTAATTGCTCATTTTCCAATTTGCCTAAAGAATAGACACTGGGGCAAAATCAAGCACCTAAGAGAGGTGAAAACATTTTCAACTATATTTGTACATCAGGTCCCCTTACCTTAGTCTTTGTTACCAGACTCGTCTTACTACACCCTGATATGAGTGTCTGGGTTTGACACAGCGAGTGTCACTTTTCCCACAACGCGGTTCCATTACAAATTGTAACGACTACCCTGGGGTTGTGACACGTGAGCCGCAAAGGAGCGGCATACACAGTTATTACTTGGAAAGTCATTTGATTATGTGGAAGACATTGATGACGTGAATAGTGAATAGGAGATGCTTGAATGCAGTGAACTGGGGCAGGGACATGGGTGACCATGTGCAGAGCGACGCTGGCACCAAACAGACTGGCGGGACTTTGGGAAGCGTACTAGAGGAAAGGGTAGTAGGGGGCACTTTGTCAATGACCTTGTTCAATGGGCTGAGCGAATTGTCAAATCTGTTTCCCTCTGTGAAGCCTCATGTGGGCTTCACGGTCATATCGAGAAGGCACAAGGGAGGGTGGTCCTTTGTGAAAAGACAGCAGAACAGATGAAGTTGTGTCTGACAATGATATTCTTTACAGTCTGGGGTACCATCAGCTGCCAGATGTATGGCTTTTTTGCACTGTGAGAGCAGACACATCAGGCACGTAATATGCAAGAAGGAAGAGTGTCCTTGACCCCTATTGAATCTAACCGTCTTGTGTTTTGTCTTTACTTTTGAGCAAAAAATTTAAGAACGTTGCTCATATTTTAGGTTTCACACATGATTAGACTGTAGTATGTAATGAGAGGTGTTTATTGAAAAATTTGTTGAAAAATTTTGTATGGGAGTCAAAATATACAGCTTACAGTCTTTGTTCAGCTTGGCCTGTTGTGTTTTCCCTCTCCAGTAGTACCTGGCACCAGTTCCATGGACGACAGCTTTACCGACATCATTAACGTGATGCCAAGCCGAAAGCGTCGCCAACGACATCTCCAAGATCCAGGGTCGGAGAGCAAAACGCCATCTCTAGAGCTCCAGCGGAGGGAAAGGTAGGAGTGGAGGGACTATGGTTACCACCGTTATAACAGGTCATATTTGAAGAAAAACTGATTTATTTTGTCATAACACATAGCAGTGAAGAAACATAAATTATTTATATAGTTTTTTTCTGTTTAATCTGTCTGAATATATGTGCCTTCTGGTACTTCTGTAACAGTCTGTCGTTTTACATAAGTATTAAATAACAAAGTTCAAAACAGATCAGTGACAGCTCAATGAGAAACTGCACACAGTAATGATTCTAAATTGCTTCAGTCAATGCATGCATCACATAAGTGTTAGAGGGGAGTTCATCTTTTTTGGTGTAATGCTTTTTCTGGATGATCAAAAGATTCTTTAATGTACAGTACTTCATTTGATAAACTCCGTATGTGCAACAGTTGAAAAAAAGTTGGAAAAAAAAATCAAAATGATCACATTTCTTATACAGAAACCAAAGAATCCCTATTGCACACTTTCAAAGTGTATTTGTATCTGCATTAGACTGACATTTCAGCTGTTTTATAGTAATAGAAAACATGCTTACATGATTTATCTTTTTTCATACTTATGGTAGCTCCTACATACTCTGTTTGCATAATATTTCCCATGTGCAATGCCACTAATAATTTTGTATGTTTTTCCAAAAAACATTTTACTTAAATCTTTTGAGATATGAGTAAAAAATATTAACTGTAGGATGCATTCATGATTGATCATATTGGCTAATTTTGATGTCTAAAATGATTAGCTAAATTTTGTAGTGCAAATGTCACTCTCTAGCTGTTCTGTTATGCTTGTTCTTTCACTGAACAACTGAGCTTGTTCTTTTATTGGCATATCAGCTTGTCAAGTGCATTGACTACAGCAGTATTCAAGAGTGAACTATAGTGGATGTGATAGTTGTCTTTAGTATGTCGTCCTCATGCGTCCACTCCCTGTGGAAGTAAAAGTCCATAAACTGGAATATCTTGATCTATCATGTACAAACACTCCCCCAAATAGAACAAACTGGATGATGAACATCAAGACGCTCTATGAAACAATGATAACGCTAAACTTTACGCTGAATGTTCTGTCCCTTTAGTTCAAACTGAAAATTCAGCTTGGGGGGGCTCCTCAGTTTCAACAACATAAAAATTGACAGGAAGCCGGAAAGGGAAGGATGGCAGTTTGCAAAATATAGATAGTAAATAGTCTAGCACAAGCTAGTTGTCTGCCTTCAACTGCTGTAGAAAGAAATGGAGTCCAAAGGGATCCCGGCTGCACGACCCAGGGAGGGAACCCATGGAGTGTGGAATGAAAACCACGTGTCGGATCTCTCTGTAACATCGCCAGATAAAAGGTCCAGAGGAGCATGTAGCCATTAATCAGTGCTGTTTTTAAAGTCTGAGGCTATCACCACAGTGCTGAATGACTTCCTGTGCTAATCGGAAACACAGATCGACAGGGTCACAGCGCTCAGGCTCTCTACCCTGATTAATCAGCCTGGAACACGGAAGAACTCACACACTTCTACCAAAAAACAGTCAAACGCTGAAATGCTAAAACATTGGCAGAATGGAGGTGTATGGTGCAGCAGTATAGCATAGCGCTTAAGGAGCAAGATTTGCAACCAAAAGGTTGCTGGTTTGATTCACCTCTTGGGCACTGCTGCTGTACCCTTGGGCAAGGTACGTAACCCACAATTGCCTCAGGAAATATCCATCTGTATAAATGGATAACATTGTAATAAAAAAAAAAAAAAAACTGTAACCGATGTATGTTGTATAAGAGCGTCTGCTAAATGTCAATAAAAATGTAAAAAGTAATGCAAATATTCGAAGTATTACTCATTTGAAATAAATAACACAGTGATTCATGTTCACAAATGTGGCATATGCAGTTTTAGTTTGAAATGAATTTACAGAGGGTTTGTGGCTCATTTGGCCTGAAGGTGTGGTTCAAAGATGCTCGATCCGGTTTTAGCACAGGTGACTCAGAAGGCTGCCTGAGTCACAGCATATGTGATGCGTTACACCTCTGGCTTCTAAAAGAAGAGGAGCCCCAGCCTGGAACATGCTGGCGTTGTTATGACTCACAAGCCCCGGGTCCAGTGTTCCCTCCTCATACAGTGTCCATACTGGCAGACTCGCTTGTAAGATCAGCACAGATCAGCTAGAGACACAGGTAGGGACACAGATGATAAATGTGTATGGACCAGGTCTTCAACTTCTGTCTGCCATGAAGCAAAAAGTGTTCCGATCTGTGGGCTTGTTATTCCTGTGGGGGCGTAGTCAGAAACAGAAAATGTATAGCTAGAGTAGCAACACACAAAGCAAAAACTCCAACTGGAACCTCCTGCTATCCTGGAGGATAGAAGGATCTCAAAATCTTGCCACAATCCAGAATATCTGTGATTTACAAGCTCCAAAAGAGCCATAGATCTGTCTCTTTTGCACAGTTTCACTGCATGTTACCAGTTTGTTTGGACCACACAGTGCATTTCAGTCATCACCTTTGCCCCATGAATTGAGGAAAACAACTAAAAAAACAGATTTCCAGTTAAGCCCTTGGAAGCTGTAGACCCATTTTCTTTGTATTTATAAATGGAAACTGCATATTCCATGTCATCTTGATATCTCTTGGGGCCCTCTTTATTGCGGAATAAAAGCCCTTCAGTACGAATTAGCTCTTATTGCACAATGACAGTGAACCTTCACACACAAGTGCAGAAATGAGTTTTCCTGGAAAAAACATGTATTAATCATGTATATTAATGTAGTTATGTATGTAAACAATTTGCAGGCTCTTTCTGAGTTTAGTAGTATGTCGGTTGAAACAGTTAAATCATTTTTCTGACCACTTTATCCTTTTGTAAAATGTGTAGCGGACAACATAGCTACCTTTTCACCACACTATAAATCCCTTAGGTAGCCATCACTGTAAACACTGTGCTACTGTAAACACTTTTTCAAATATATTTCACATCTGTATCTTGAGCGTGTTTTTTTTTTCAGGAAACATGAATTTGACTAGGTAACTTGAATTTGAAAAAGTATTGAATGCAGGGCTAGAAGCATGAAGCCAGCTTGGAAAATTTTATTCCACTGTCTCAAGAGTGGCCCAACTTCTGTTTTTTTTTTTTTTTTTTTCTACTTTTAAAGTATGTTACGTACGTACCACAAAAGGCCAAGGGAGAGTGATAGCGTTACAACCCTTAACACACCCTTAACTGCCCTGAATCTTCCCTTCATGTACACATATGCACACTGTGTTGGTTATCTGACTTTTCATTTATTGTGCCCCCCTTTAGCACAGCAGTTATCAACAGGTAGAGCCGAACAGGAATTCTACATGGAAATACACAGGGCAATTACAGTGATTATTGTAATCCTCATGTTACATGCGCAGTGTAATTTGACAATTCATTTATTTTTTTCTTTTTTAAATGTAATGCTTACAGACGTTTCTCATTTATGTGTCCCTTTAACACTGAGTTTTAAAGCCATCATGTGGGCAGTTGACTAATTAGAAATGACAAGCTGAAACTCATGGACTTGGGAATGTTTGACTTTGAAAGAAACAGGCGCTGCAAGTGTTTGAGCTTTAAAACAAATAGCCGGTTTATGCAAGATCATGTTTGCGTATTAGATGGAAAATAAGCTCCTGGGAGGCGGCCTGGATGGGAGCAGTTGCCTCGGGCTGCTGTGAACTCAAGGCGGTTGCGGGTTCAAATCTCATTTTTGCGAGGCCCCGAGTGTTGTGTGGTGTTGTGAAAAAGGTTGCGTGCGATTGGCCAGCATGTGCGGGGCGGAGTTGGCAGGAGGTTCAAAGCCTATGAGAGATCAGACTTTCCTAGTCCATTCATCCATTCTGCCTGTTTCTTTTCAGTTCTGTTGTTAATCATGTCAGTTGCCCTGCAGGTCTGAAAAATAGCAGCTTTGCTAGCTTTTGATAAGTGTTTTAGGAGGACTGCGTCATATTTCTGGCTATGTAAATCTTTGCCCTTCATACTTCCAGTGGGAGGCACAAGCATAAAGCTGAACTTTTTTTGGTTTGAAAGTCAAGCTTCACAGATGTACTGCAGAAAACATTTCATCACAACAGTAGTAAATGTTTGTCATTTGTTCACCGTCTTGGTAATTAAACTGAATGCAGTTACAGTTTGATATAAACAGTAACACAGTTACTCCTAAACATGTACATTCGATTGCTTATTTCTGACTTAATGTGATAACATCTATGTGAAAGCAGGAAAATCGCAGCGTCGTCTGGGTGGCTTTCAAAATGCAGACAAAGAGAACATAGTGCTCATGTGTTAAATGATGCTGTTTGCTGTAGATCTGCTACGGGGGGATTTGTGACATAGATGTATATAATCTGAGGAAGTGCGAACTGAACCCACCCTGAAGGGGTAAGGTAAGACTTACACTGGAGACATAAGATTGGTCGGAAATTGCTGGCCCCACTAGTGGCACACTCTTCTCAGCGTGAGGCTGGCTGACAGTAGCCCCAAGGTGGGATGCGATCCAGGGGGTCTGGGGGCCGAGGTCCCAAGCTCACCTCAGGTAGCCGAGGAGACGGAGGGTTGTTCGCGGAATGGCTCTCTCACATTCTGACACGTGGAACAAATTTCCACTCTCTCTTTATTAGTTGCTCCATGGTGCGATTCAGTGGATAAGGCAGCCGTGACGTCCGTCAGTCCGAGAGTATCACGTTTGCCACCCTTCATTTATTAGCTGTAAAACTCTAACACTCGCTTCTAGGATCTTTAGCATTGCCTGCGTCGGTCTTCCGTTGGGACACGTGTTTTCAACAGGCCCAGAGCTTTGTGGATGTCTTTTAAATGTGTTTTTTTTTTTCCTCCGACATGTGACTGTAGGTGCAGTATGCAGCTTACGGGACATTCCGCACAGTGGTCAGATGATTAAAGATGACCTTTCCTGAACAAAATCAATTTCGTTTTGAGTTTTGAATACATGATGGCCAAAATAAGTAAAATGTGGCCTGGAAAATGTCATCTGGTGTTTGATATAACCCCACTTCTTTGAAGTTTCTTGTAAACTGTTCAAATTGATGTAATTGAAGTCATTAAAGTAAATTAAATGAAATACCGATTTGAAAATAAACCAAATTAAAGAAATTCAATGTACACGCCATTTCCTGCTGGAAAACTAAGGAAGTCCGACTTCCATTTAGGGTTGTACTCCCACACTGACAACCAGTGTAATAGTTATAGTGTGTGTTTTACCACACATACTTAGAATGTTCAAGTTTAGTTAATATATGCATTTGTAAATGATCTCTGGTAATACTTTTGTGGATTGACAGACCAAAAACAGAGAAAGGTATGTTAACTCTGTACCTTTCTTCTGTCTGTCCGTGCTTTGAGCTTTACCAAAGAGAGAGGAGAGAAAGAGCAAGAGACAGAGAAAGATGCCAGGTACGGAAGCACAGGAAATAAAGCAAATGAATGCACTCTTTAGATTCAGGAAGGAGAAGTCCAGTCATGTACTGGGGTTGCAGTTTTTCCGTGGCCGGAAGGGGTGTTGGTGCTGCGGTCATTTTGAGGCTAGAAATGGGCTTGTCATTGCCTGATGCAATGGTTCCCTCACTACTGTGTGGCCTTTCCCTTGGCTTTACTGTAGCGGATCTGATAATATCCCATAAGGCATAGCTTATAGGGTACCAGCACAACCACCTGTTCATAAATGACTAACCACCAGTTAGATGTGCTTTTATATCGTCTGTAGCAAAATTCTTATTTTGCGTTTACTCATATTTTAGGTAAAAGATTTTCACAAAATTTGTGGTATAGGTGACTGTTTCAGGAATGACACAGATGACACAAAATGTATGGCTTGTGTGTGTGGTCTCTGTTTCTTTGTATGGTCCATAACTTGGCTTGGAAACTCCTTGGGCAAAGGCCTGAAAATCTAAGCTTTATTTAAGTTTGAGCTGAACTGGACTATACTTTCACTCCCATAGTTTTCACTCCCATAATCCCACAGTTTAAGCGTATTGTGTTCCATTCAGTGGTCCCATTCACTGGTCATGTTTGTGTCCTTCCAGCTTGTCCCCAAGCATTTTCCCTAATGGAGGATAAAACTATAGTGTTAATACCACCAGGTATTATCACTGTAGCAAGGTGAGATTAAGGGCACTCATGCTGCTCGTGTGGGAATTGGGGGTGCAGCCCATAGCATGTCGGAGTGGCCAACCTTTCCTGTAAGAGCTGTGTCAGTCAGGAGATATCTGAGCTGGTTTCCTCACCTCATCTAGGTCATTTAGCATCCTTTAGCCATTTTGCTCCCACAACTCAACCCTCCTTCAACCAACCATTGTGAGGCCATGGCTGCTGGGCGGCAGTGCAGCATAGTGGTTAAGGAGCAGGACTTGTAACCGAAAGGTTGCCGGTTCGAGCCCCGTTGGGATCACTGCTGCTGTACCCTTGGGCAAGGTACTTAACCCGCAGTTGCCTCAGTAAATATCCAGCTGTATAAATGGATAACATTGTAAAGAACTGTAACCTGTGTAAGTCGCTTTGGATAAAAGCGTCTGCCAAATGAATAAATGTAAATGTAAATGTAAATGCTGAAGTTCAATCCAAGGACAGAACCCCCACAATGCCTTGCCCCTGTCCTCATTTGACCTTTGCTAGCACATCAGTCGGCTCCCCTTCCCGTCACAATTTGACACCCCAGCCATCAGTGTCTTAACTGATTACCGTCATCTGTAAAGGAGCGCCGAATGGCTGCTATGGTAACACTACTCCAACAGAAGGCGCAGTGAGCAGGCGGCACTGAGTTATGACCGCTCGCAGACTAAGGCCACTGTTAGGCTCGGGTACGCGCCCAGCAGAGACAGCATTTGGACCTGGCAGGCTGGGTCCGCCGCAGCTACCCAGCTCTCAGATTCTCTCACTCTGTTCTCATTGTGACACATGCCATGCCCTCATGCCAAGGGGACTGAGCGATGGGCGCATAAAGACGGCTACCCGCAGAGCCGCCCACAGCCCAGTTCGCCAGCAGCCCTCAGCTGCATCTTGTCTCAGAGCTACGGAGCTGTGGCTGGGTGTGAAAGGAAGGAAGGCTTTGTCCAGATTAATTGCAGCTCATCTACCCTTCTCTTTGGCGATCCTGCAGACCACCCCCACCCCACCCGGCACTCCCTGCCCCCGCCACAGAAGACACACGTGCTGTTGCACAGAGACACAGAGACGCCGTTGTGGAGCCCTTGAATGAGAGTTAAAAGTGGCCTTTGTTTCGACGCCTGGTGTTGGCGCCCTTGCCCATCCGGGAGCCCCCCAGGGGAGGGCCTGGGAGTGCGCTCCAGAAGAGTCATGGACTCACTGAGGAGTTATCAGCGGAGCTCGCCGTTGCCGTTTCTCCGCTCTGGGTCACCAGCTCCCTGTGAAAGGTTAATCCAGGGCAACGTTATCCCCCTCTCTGGCAGCAATTAACTCTCAAGTCTTGAGAGACTGGACGACCTTTGGTCTCCCCTGAGTGCAGCCGACATGGAAGACAGCGGTCAGGAGCAGTCCTGACAGGGTCATGGCTTCAGTGTGTGGCAGGCCTCATTAGGGTCAAATGAATCACCTCACACTGGGCCTATCCCCGTAACTTCAGAGTGTTAGCCACCGTTAGCCTCACTTTTTCCCACACTGCAAGGAGGGGCCTCGACATTCCCACTGTCCTTCTGCCTTCCCAGGCTTTGAATCAGGTTGAGAGAGGGTTTAGAGAGTAGGCCAGTTCAAACTGAGAGCCAGAATGGAGAGGCAAACAGATAAGGATGAGATAAGGCCAAGAGGTGGAGATAAATGGATAGTAGTTTCACATAGCGAGAAGGACACATGTCAGAGTGTGAAACGCAGAAAGGCAGAGATTGAAAGATGTAGAGGCAGGCAGAGAGATGAAGAGTGATGTGAGATACAACCAGAGGAGAATGGGCCCGGAGATGTCAGATACAGACAGCGGGAAACGGGGAGAAAGAAAGATGTCAGATATGGAGAAGGAAAGATGTCAGCGATGGTCAGATGAAGAGGTATCACATGGAGAGGCACAGATGCAGTGTTGTCAGAGTCAGAGAGAAGGCAGAGTTTGTTGCAGAGAGAGGGCATTCTTGGCGCAGGCCCTTGGTTTGGGTGCTGCTGTTATTCAGGGCTGCAGCTGCCCGGCTTCAGGATGCCTGAAGCCAGCACCGGACAGGGACCCACTGTCTAAAACGTGATGGCAGCACTTCAGTGCTTCGCCTGTTTGTAGCAATGACACTCTTCTCTGCAGTGATTTGTAGAATTACTGAATTAATAATCGAAGTGAAGGACACTTTGTTGACTTAGCTGTCCCTTTAGGTTTGCTCTGTTCTCAAAAAAGTCTGCAGTCGTGGCGTTATCATGAAGAGGCTCCTAGTTTTTTTATTTGTTTTTTTTTTTTCTTGAGGTAGTCTTGCAATTATAAATTAACATCAGTGGTTACCCTCTCCCTTGGCTTTAGATGATTACAAAAGCGATGTTGCTTACATGTCACCTTTACTGTGACACCGTTGTACGCAGATAATTGAAAAACAACCCTAGCTTCTTGTTACCACATGCAATGGAGTGGCACTGTAGATAATAGTTATGGGATATGGGATTTCTATGAATGGAGTTATTGGCAGTAATGCCACATGAACCCATATGTTTCTTATCTCACTTTCTCTTCTTAACACCTGTCTTAAAAGGAAATGAGACCAATATTTTTTCCCCCCTTTGACCGTCAGGAGGAGGAGAACACTGTAGTGCAAGAAAAATATCCTCTCCGGTTGCTTTCCCCTGGCATGCCATTCACGTGGGTAACATGATACCTCACAGTGCCTTCATTGTCCCGCATGTGAAGCCCCTGCTGTGGCTGTATTTTATGGCAGTAATTACTGTGTGGGCCCAACACAACATTAGAATCTGAAAATCATTGTTTTGTTTTGGTTTGGTTTTTACTTAATGACAAATGATTCAAATGCAGAGCTTCGAAGCTACACCCATTGTAACTGTTGGTGGTTTTTCTCAGCCATCACGTTGGCTAAGTAGTGTGTATTCTGAACTGTTTCCACATGCTTTCCCATGCGAGGACTGTTATCGTGCATTGAATTTATCGTTTTAATTTGAATGGCGTTTTATGGTGTGTGCATGAATGGTTGCATTTTAAGCCTCAAGCGTCACTTTAACTTTATCATATCCACTGGCGTGAGTGCAGCGCTTTAGCATATGATGTTTCCTTTGAATTACTGAAGCTACTGGTCATCGAACAAGCTGATGAGGTCATTTTTATCAAACAAAGTGGTCTGTAACATTCCGTTGGCCTTTACTGAAAGGGTCATCGCCCTGTACTGAAATGGTGTTGACTGGTGTACATTGGTATGTGCTTCTTAAATGAAATGTTAATTTGCCTGCTTATCATCATGTTTCATTTATATGCGCACCTGCGGCACTTCTTGTGAGCAGGACTGAGACAGTACTTCTTGCTTTTTTATTTGCTGTGGTGCTGCTTTATATGCCAAAAGTGACCCTATTGTCCTGTGCTCAGAACTTTGAACGCTACTGTAAACATAAGAAGCAAACTTGAAGGTCTCTGAAAAAAAAGAATATTGAACTTTAGAAAAAAGTTCATTGTTTTCTGAGCGTTTTGGAATTAACACCATATCTCACAGTGCCGTTATTGTACTGCTCGCGCAACCCTGCTGTGACTGTATTTTATGGAAGTAATTTTGCTGTGTGGCCCCAACATAAAATTAGATTCTGATTTTTATTTAGAGCCAGAAACTAGAATGTGCTTTTACTTTAACTTTGATTGGTGAAATCAAGAAACTTTTGTTTTGTGTTACATAACACTGAGCTTGGGGATCCCTGAAATTGAGTAGTAAAGTATCTCAAAAAATGTGGATTCATTTCTTTGTTCCAGGTTAAGGACAAAGCATATTGTGATTATAATGAATCTGGGTCTGGCTTACTCACTGCCATTGGTTGCTGTATTTGGTTTCCTTCTGTTCCTTTTCCCGTGAGAAATGTAGAGAAAGCTGGTTGTCATGGTAGATCTCCCTCACAACCTAGATATATGTCCCTGGAGAAAAATTATCAGCTATTCAGCAGAGCTGTTTGAATTTACTGGAGACTGGTCTATTGAATAATAAGAGCAGCGTGTAGCAGAGAAAAGGAAACATTTTCTCTAAGATGAAATTTCAGCTGCGAAGTCAGCCAATAAAATACCTTTAAATTAATAGTAAGCTTCTCTAGTAAGTTTTGGTCCAGACAGCAAACTGAACAAACTGAGAGATATCTGAAATGCAAACCATTTGACACAATTTTGTTGCTCATCAAAATTGTGTGTCATAGGTCTCTCAAAGAACAACTCGTTTCTTAAACAAAGAGGCTGCAAGTTCCATTTTCAGCACTTTATGTGGGATGTGTGCCAGTGTGAACCACAAACTAGATTTTATTTGTGGCAGAAGGATTTGTGTCTTAGCAGAACAATTGACTCTTGTTTGTGCTGATGGCGTTTTCATGAATAGCAGAAATATGGACTAATCCAGCTAAACTTGACACTGGCCCTCAAAGCTCCCTACATCAATCCAAGTTTCTAATCAAACCCAAGATACACAGCATACACCGCTCATTACCAGCTACTCTTTGAATCCTCACTTCTTTATGGCAGTACAGAGTTCATTGCTGGGAATAGCACTTTAGTCATACGTGTTGTTGGCTTCCCAGATGGCTCAGTTGGCAAGGCTCTCATTTTGAGTGCAGGCTAAGCCTTACAGCCCAGGTTCAATCCCAGCCATGTAATGCTGGAGCATTACAACAAATTGGCCTTATTTCACTGGGAGAAGGATGGGATAGTGTACCAGCTGTCCACATCTCTCTGGTATCCTGCGACTTTTCAGACACCTATGAAGCATGCGGGTTACAAGGGTGGAGCCTTCCAGTGGATCCCACCAGATGACACTTACTTGACTGTAGTGCACTGTTGGACTTGTAATCTGAAAAAATAGCTGTTAGCAGTGTGCATCTGTAAAATTGCCTCAGTACTCCTGCACAAGAGCAGAAATTGGTGCAGTGAGACAAGGATAATGTTCAATTGATGATTCTAATAAGGTTGCACAAAACATGTAACAACTAATGTATGCTGTTACAGCAGTTTTTGTTGGTAATAATATAATTGGTATCCAGAATCCTAATAATAAAACATTTTCCCTCCTTGTAGTAAGATCTCTTGTGTCCTTTTCTGTCACAGCAGCCTCATCCAATCATTTGCCACTGTTATAATCTTGGGGGATTTTTTTTTTTTTTACACAGACCATTTGTCTATATACATACAACTTTGAAAAGCCTTGTTGGTTTCTATTTAAGCGAATGAATATGAACACATGAGGGGAAGAAAAACTGAAGACTGTTTAAAAAGTTCAAACTGCTCCATCATGCTAGTTGTATAACCTGATCCTAAAATTCTGTTCCTGAAAAAGCATAGATCATCCAGAGTGATTTACATTGTTCATTTATACAGTTGGGTATACACTGAAGCAGTTCAGGTTACATGTCGGCTCAAAAGTAAAATGACCCTTGGAATCAAACCTTGTTCTGGTCTCAAGCTCTGCTCCATAACCACCACACTGTGCCACCACCACAAAGTTCTTTATGACTAAGGTTTATAACTAAATATCAACATCATTTCCTCTTGACTATAGCTCAAAGTCATAACCCATTTGGCTTGAAAGCTTTAGTATGGTTTCTTGCCACCTCTGCTTTTCTGTGATGTCTTACTGCCTTGGCTGCTGCTAGGTAATGATGTGTGTTTAATTAGTCAACCACTGACCACTGTGCCGTTATGTTTCTTGCTTGCACTGTCTATGAATACACCAAAACTCCTTGTAGGCTGCTGAGTTTTCCATTCTATTGATGCTTCTTTTATACACAGGAAAAAAAGATGACTCATGTTTTCATGTTTCCTAAGCGTTTCCACACTTATTTAGCATATGGAGCCAAGTGCCACACTGGGGTATTGACAAGCTAATAGGAAAAAGCCAGGCCATCTATCTGGAGATTCTGTATACTGTACATTAAGACTTATAGCTTTAATTTAAAACAGACTCTTCATTATTGCCTGCTCAGTTGGTACTCAGGAAGTCCACTTTTACTGTGCACCTTTGACCCGTCAAATAAAATTTTCTTTACAGTCTGGTGAAAGTGAATGGTGTTTAACAGTCCTTCCGTGACAGTTTGTGCCTTTAATCTCTGAAACTTGGGGATCCCTGGCCTTGTGATGGTGATGCAGGCACTCAGGGACATCCCTGTTCAGGCCATGTTTCAGGCATGGCTACACAGGGACACTTGTAACCGGCCACTACACTGTCCCTCCTCAAATGTCCTAACACTCAAACGGAACAAAATGAGATCATCTCTCTTAAGATATTGGCCTGTACTGTCCACGATCAGTTTTGTGCTCAGATGTGAGTCGTCTCTCCCTTTGCCTGTTTCCATGCCCACAAAAAGTCTCTATTTGTAATGATTTTCCGTAAGAGAGAAATAAAAAGATGTAAAGAGTGTGGCTTAGCAACACTTTCAGCTTGTGAGATCTGCATGAACATCATGCCACATCAACTTCTCTTGGACCGATAAACCATGTACACCATATACAACCTTATCTTGCAGCCACAACGGTTTCTACAGCAGTTGGCCATCTCTTCTACAAAGGCTAATTAAATTGAGTTGGATGTTTGGATATATGTATGGTTAAACAAACAGCCTTTTTATTAATATTAAAATTAAAAGAAACAAATTAACATATGCATTGTGTGAAGGTCTCCTTTGTGTTGTGATTGATAATTGTGCTGTAAAACAAATTGGTTTATTGATTGATTGTGTGTAAACTGATTCCAGTTGTTTTAGTCCTGTGTGATCTGTAATGATTTAAAGCAATCTCAACTGGTGTTCAAATAATGTTGCAGAAGGACTCTTACATTATTCCCTTAATATTAGTATCTACCTTGTACGTGGCATCATTTTTCCTTACCAGGGTTTCAGAGTTCACTTCACCTACAGTGATGCTATTGTAATATTCCTAAATAACTTCCAGATGTGCTGGAATGACACAAAATTATAAGTTGCATGTGGCGATTATTCATTCAAAGATTTAGTGTCAGATTATTATCATATAAATCAGCACAAAGTTGGCTCTTTAAGATTGCATATGAATGCATATGCGTGTGTGGATACAAATGTCTTTTTTTCTCCCTCAAAGACCTCAAGTCCTGCTAATGTTGTATATAAGGGTACCTTGCTTTCACAGCATCTGAATGTCTAATAATTTGTCAGCCAAAGGATCCAGATCACAGTAACTAGTTATACAGGTTCAGAATTGATATACCACCGTAGCTGTTTTCCATGATTCATTTGGATGGTAAAGGTTATGCAGAGCCTATGACTAAATACTGTCTCCAAGCTGCACCTTATGACAGGATATTACAACATTGTGGAACTCACTTTGGCAGTAACTGGACCCTTATCATAGCATATTTTAGTGGAGCAGTGTTTGGACTAGAGTCTGAGAATCCAGCTGGAGATATTCTAAAAACTAGAACATTGAGAGCGTCCTTCCTGCTGGCATACTGACATAATAAAGGTATTTAGTGGTGTTTAAAACTCTGAACATTCCTCTTCCAAGCCTCTGAGCCTGAAGACTAATTACATGGTGTCAAAAATGAGTCCATCTTTTGTTATGCAATCTGACAGGAAGTGGCTACAGTTGTGGCTGGACAGATTGACAAAATGGCCTCTAAAGGAGCAGTTAGCACTACTTTCCTGTTGGGAAACCTCAAGCACAGAAGACAGCCTTGGGCCTAGTGGTTAAAGAAAGGGCTTGATGACAGGAGTGTTTCCAGTGCTGCATGTTAACAGCTCTGTGACATCAGAGGCTCCATTTCATTGCATCAGTTGCTTAGTAGATATTCTTATCCCTGGTAACTTATGATCTTGCATCATTAATATAGCTGGATATTTAACTGAAACAATTCAAGCTAAGTCCTTTGATCAAGGGTGCAATAGTGGCCATCTGGGAATTGACCCGTCAACCTTTGGGTTGTGGGGCCTACTCCTTACCACTATACCACACTGCACTGCACAGTCCCATTCACATATCTGTCTACCTAAAGTCTGAAAACAGAATCCTCTCAGTTCAGTACGTGAGACATGCCCAAAGCCTTGCTAAGTGTATGACACCCCTGCTCCTTCCATGTTATCACGCTTATACTGGGTGGGAGCTCTTAGTCATGCCACACTTCCCAGGATGCATGGCAGGGTGTGTGTGTGGTTCATGGGGTGGCAAGCAATCCCAGGGGTGTTTGCATTGCGTCGTTTTCCTTCAACTTGCTCCCACCTTTATGGGAACACCCACTGTCACCATCAGCCATCACCATGTGTAGACTTCTGAACCACTGCAGATTACCCTGGGTTTAAAAAAAATACTGTATTCTATAAATGGATGGTAGATAGATGTAGATTTTGATCAAGTGGACTTGCTCCCAGAGGGTCTTGGGTTCTAAGCCGGGGCGAACCTCTGTGCTCATACTTTTGTGCAAGGAACTTAGGCCTGACTTCCTTCCAATTCTGTTTATTGGCACGGAAAAGGGTAAGCTAAGGTAAACTCCATGTGCTGTAGCTCTCAAATCAAAAAAAAAAAAAAAAAAAAAACTAGAGGAACGAAGTGCTAATTGGACTGTGAAGGGAAATGGTCTGCCATTGAGAAGCAGATTCCAGTGAATTGACAAGAATTTCCTTTTCGTAATATTTCATGGAGCAGAGTGTAGAGTTTTCTTTTAAGGGTCAAACCTCTGCATTATTGAACCCTCCGGCATATAATGGAATCTGAATGGAGCAAATGTGTGCCTAACGCAGAACAGATGAGACCCATTCTGTTTTGAGGTTGCATATCATTTTGGCTTTCCTAATCCAATAAATCCATTTCACTGAATTAACTAAGTGGAAGAGTAACTGAAGAATATTAGCCTATATTGGTGTTTTCGGTCTGCATAGAGCATGTGTAATAGAAACTAAATTGCCCACTAAAGAGCTGAACTTGGGAATGGAGCAGCATACTCAGACACTGCTACCTGCTTTAGGAGCACCCATTCCCCATCGTGCTCAGTGTTTTACATGCCTTTGTAGAGTATAAGCTGTCACCAGTGCCACGTGATCTTATAGTAAAAGAGATTTTTGAATCTGTGTAAAAGCCATTGAGATTTGTTGTTTTTGATACTGAAGCTGTTGGCCAATCAACAGGGCCATTCAAGGCCAACATGTGGTGATCATGTTGAGTTTCTCTTTCCACCTCCCCTTATTGTTTGGTATCAAAAATATTCTTTGATTTGGAAGTAGACTGGTCTTAAGCAGAGACCGGGCAAAAATTGTTGGTTGTCATGTTTGGGCATTTTTTATTATATAACCTTTTATTGTATTTTCCCCATTACATCCATAGTTAGACATGCCAACAAACTATGAACAGATTGGGGTTGTGAACAGTAATACAGAATGGAATTGCAATTGTGCAGTAGTTTTCTCACATCCTCAATAATTATTGACCCTGACCTGTATGGGTTACAGATAGCACTTGCTTTAGCTAATAGACCTTTCTGTATTTGCATTTTTGCATTACATTGCAATACAAAGGTATACATGTAATATGCATGAGTAAGAACAAGACCTTAACACAATGGAAAAGGCTATAGAAGTTTGCAGATCAAAGCCCCCCCATGCCATTAGTGCATCAGTGTTAGTTGTTCAGTTGTTTTTTTTTTTTTTTTGAGTTCAAGGCATGCATCCCTGTCATTCTAAGGTCTGTACACACCTCATATCTATCCTATAGCATCTGTGGAAGCAATATACTGCAACATCAAACACATGTGTCTTGGACTTTGTTGGCACACTTTAAGATACTCTTACAGCACGGTAAAATAAGGACAAAAGAAATTTTACCGCATCCTTCAGAGCATTTCAACACCTTAATCATCTCCAAGTGCCACTTGCTGTGAGCTCACCTTGTTTGCTTAGGGAATCCTCCTAGAAGCTGCTGTTTTCCTGCCTTTTGCCTTGTTCCAGCAACAGGGAGAAACCTGAGCTTTCATAACGATGCCAGTAAAGTAAATCGCTTGATCTCAGTATCGCCCTCCATTGTTTATTTGAACATGAAGCTATTCCCCCCTCACACCCTTGTTGAACTCTTGTTTGCTTTGTCAATGGACTTTCCACTAATGGAAGAGTCTGATTTCATATTATGGCTGGGTGGCCTCCAGTAGGATGGAGTCGTTTTCAGACATTGACCCCCTCAGTGAAAGTACAACACAGCCATGGATGTGAGAGAGAGGGAAAAAATGCAGTGGCATATTTATTGGCTAATTTGGGAATGGTCCGTGTAATTGCATGAATTTAAATAACCTCTGCACTGTAAAACGAGTCGAAGGCTCCTCTTTCATTAAAGTCTTCCAATTTCCCAGCACAGAGAGAGAGGATGACTGATGGCATGGCGGTTCCTTTTGATGTCCACAACAACCTTTGACCTAACCCCTCATATGCCCACTGTGATTCAAGTAAATGGCGCATCAAGTGGTTGCCATTATCTAAATGGTTAGATTTTTAGAAGCACAGTCTGTTATCACAGCTTCAAATTCTCGTAAACAGGGTGACTTGGACTTTCTCCATTTCTGCAGCTGAACGTGTAATGAAGCAATTCAGGCTGAGGGCTCCCACCTGGGACTATGTGTCCAGTTGTATTGCATTAATTGTACATTGTAGTAAATTCAAGACAACAATTCAAGTGGTACAACAGTTGAATTGTTATTTTGAACTAGTATGCAGTATGTTCTAATTACAATATTAAGTACACACAAAATACTGTCATTTTATATTATTCTTCTATTTGAAACTGTACACTTTATTTGATCCTTCCAACTGGTAATGTACAGCAGGTCATACCAGATAAATATAGTAATATGTTTAATGCAGTTCTTGGTAGTCAGTTAAACTCCCATGATAAAACCCAGAAAAATCTGTAAGAAACATCCTCCTTATGATTAACACAGTAAAACTTTTAGGTACGTTGGCAAATATTTACCAAACAGCAGGCCTGTGGTGCAACTTTCTTACATAGAGTAACACCACCTGGCAGCTACATTTCAGGGTGACCGTTGAAGGTAGCAGCCAGCTAATCTTGGCACAGAGAAACGCCGATACGTGGCAATATGCCACCTGTGCACCCCTCTTCCGGCTAGCGGTCCTTCTCCCACCTCCCTTAATGGCAGGGATTAAAGATGTGCAATTTGACCTGATCCGCATAATTACTGGGATGAGCGGAGCAGCATGGCCGGATTTTGCATGGTCTTCTTAAGAATTGGCCACTAAGATGTCGTAATTGCAGCTGTGCTGAGCACCTCTCTAGCAGGGCATTTCCTTCCCTGGACTTTCTCCTCACACACGTGTCATCTCAGTTAGCAACAAGCATGGAGTGGACTGTTTTGGAAAAACCAGTCAGTGCTTTTTCAAGGTCTCGGACGGTTACAAAGAAAGCATGGTCTGCCACTCACCTAGACAATCAGGATTAATTTCCCAATTGTACAACAGAAGTTTCCTGCTGTGGAATTGAACCAACAACCTTTGTGTCACAAGCCTCGCTCCTTAATGCTGTGCCACACTGCTGTCCAATACAAAACAAGTGTTGATAGCGAAGGTAAAGGGGATCTCTGAAAGTAACAGGCAGATCATCTCAACAAGAGTGTGCAAGGTTTGGAGACCTGTGTAAAAGACCTCATTTAACTCGGGTGGTCCAAATGAATTATGCTTTGACCGGGGGTGTTTAAAGCCTTTGGGACTTTGGGATTCTGTTGTTTTGGTCCACCTCTGTTCTAGATTACTGATTTGGAGTCATTTACAGGACTGGAGCACAAGTCCCCTGTTGTTCCAGGTGGCATTGAAGGGCCGGCGGAACAATATCTGATGGATTTATTGCAGCTCTGCAGGAATTGGGTCGAGTCCCACTGGATCAGGCGGCAAAGAAAAGCACCCCTGATGCTCACAGAGAGCAAGGCAAAGCCTGTTGGGGAAAAAAATAAATAAATCCTTCATTGGATTTAAAAGCACAGCAAATCACACGGTGCCATTGTCACAGTAAGATTGGACCAGATTCACCCTTTTTTGTGCATATAGTGTGTGTACGATTAAAATAACAAACATTTTAGAATATATCAATTTCTGCTTATCTGGAATTTGTTCCTACGTCTGAATGAATCTCACGTCTGCTCCAGACCACTCATACCACATACACAAGCGCATACATTTCAGCAAGACGTTTTTATTTGCCATTCTGATAAAAGACTACAAATATTGAATTTATGTATGAAGAAAATGTCCCACTGATTTTTTTCAGGGGTGGCCACTTTTTATCAGCTGCCTACTTGATCAGCACTGAGTGGTGAAAGCACATTTGTGGAAGACCCAGTTAGTTTTGATCTACAGGTGCTCCATTATGAACCATCTGCACAATGAAATGGCTCGGGACAACAACCATGGTTATTACTTTTTTCCTAACAGCACATATTCAGTGACAATATTCAAAAGAAAGGTTACATCACGCATGGACCTGAGCAGGAAGATGGGACATGTCAAGGCTGCAGCACTAGTGAAATAGGGCCTTGTGTATTAGTCAGATGTTGGCATTCTCCAGAGTCTCCTAAAGCAGCAGGGTCATTAAGGCCTGTGAGATTGTGAAATTCAGCACAGCCAACTGTTAACAGTTGTCTACCATCCAGCCTGAACGGTCTCTCACTTCTCAGCTGGGAATACTGAAGAGTTGATCCCATCTTCTTGTAACCAGCAGTTTCACTTACTGGCCTCCCTCGAAACAGCTGCTCAGTTGAACCCAATTTATTGTTTGTGCTGGATGGGAACAACATTCAGTCAGAAAGGCTTTAGGTTTCATGTTTCTTGTTTTTACTTTTTTGTATGATAAGTCTTTGCTGAATCATCTGCACATACATGCATCCATTCATACAGTTGCATACATACTTGCTCTCATGAAAAACATACATAGATATAATACAACAATGTATACTCACAAACTTTATTTGAAGTCTGAAGATGACTGAGATACGAAGTACAACATATAATATGTACATCATGCATATATGGTTTTTACTGTCAGTTGTCTTAAATATAACTCCCAGACTGCTGTTTCTTGTGCATTTAAGTAATTTTAGTCATTAGTGATCCTCTTCTGTACCCCTCCTAGGTCTTTCGCGACACATTCCTGTCACAGTAGTCACACATGGTTCAATGTTTTTAATTTGGTTCAATGTTTTTAATGTGTGAGCGCCAGTTCCGGTGCACCACTCATCGCCGGTCTGTTCGCACTCAGCGTGTCATATTTCTCAATCGATTTGTCTCAACTCATTCCTGCCAGACACGGATCGCTCCCTGGAGAGCTTGTAGCATCATGAGAGTTTAGCAAACTGTGACACACCCTCAGTTAAATCCTTCCTCCTTTCTGACTCACTGTAGAAGCACAGAAATTTTATTTATGCAGAATTTATTTTTACTGAGTGGCCCCCATTTTCCCATAGCATCGCCTTACACAGAATATGAAACAAGCTTCTGTTTGTAGCATGTTGTTGAATTCTATTAATGTATTTATACTTACAAACAAATCTATTTCCTGTCACAATGCATTTAGTAAATATAGATATGGTAACTGGCAATAAGCCCCAGACTGAATTTACATTAAATTTATAATAAAAGTTTTGTTAAATAGTAAAATAAATTGGAGCTTAGTTTAGTTAATGAATAATCAGTCAAAAAGTGCAAAGTGTTGTATCTTTGATTTATATACTTATAGCGATGTATATAAAAACTGTCATCCTTCAGTAGTTAATTTACTGTAACAGATGACTGCAAAGTGACACGATTCAACAAAAACCTGTTTCTTGTTATTGAATGGTTGTTCCTGGAAGAGAGCCTTTTTGAAATCATGTGAATGGTTTACATGTGCACTGTAAAACCATTAATGGACCCCATGTTCCCCCGTGGTGGGCTAAATTACTGGGATTTACCTCCTCTCTGACGCGAGAGTAAAAGGTGAATTCAGGCAGTTGCTTCCTTATTTAAGTCATTACAGGGCAAAACGGCTGGGTAAGTAGCCATTCTGAAGTTGAGAATGAATTTTAAACAGAAGGAATGGTTCATTGCCAGCATTAAACTGTATGTGACCCTACTTGCTCAGCTAGTCTCCATCTATGAAACAAGCAGCTGACATTTGTCTTGGTTCAACCAAGACTAATAATGCTACAATGGAAAAAATAAGGACATGAATTTGAAAAGTTTCAAGCCTCTTACACTGAGAGCGTCACTGATTGTGACATGTGCCTAAATGGAACGTCGTGATAGTGGCAGTCTGGACCAAACTTTTGGGTGGCTTCACTGATTATGACACTCACGTCATGGCTGCCGCTGTTGTTTAAGCCCATGTGGGATTGAGTCTGGTTCATCCCCGGCAGTGTCTCAGGTCAAAGCTCACACTCTGCAGCTGCATCCAACATCTGGAAGTGGAGTCCCTCTCCCGACTTCCTGTCCATGGCTGCAAAAGATTCTTTTTTTCAATTTTAATTATCTGAAGCTCCATGGAAATGAGCGTAAAATGAAAAGGCATGATGATCAGCTGGGCAGTTTCAGGTGAATTCTGGAGTCGGGCAGGGCAGATGCGTACGGCACTATTGCAGCATTATCTGCATGTTTCTGCAATGGGTGCATTGCCAAATGCAACCATCAGCAGACCCCACATCAAAACGGCAACCTCCACTTTACTTTGAACAGTCCACTGGCAGAACTATCAAACCCTGTGTAATGAATTTGTTTTTTTACCAGTGTACTCGTGAAAACGCTCATAATGAAACTTCCAGTTGTGTAAGTTTAGCAGTGTGTGTGTGTGACTTACATTAGCATGGATACAAGAGTCATAATGTTTAAAGTTCTAGTGTTTTGAAAACCATTTTCATACTGTGTCATTGATCATTCAGCTCCTGGATTTTGTCTGTTTCCTGTGTCAGCTAGCAGTTTGATTTTATATTCACCACAAGGTTTCCCTTCTCCTATAATGCAATAGCCTCAAACCATGTGAATTTAGACATATGGGATGCCTCAAAGTAGAGCTCATTATTGTGTTGCCTGCTATTCAGGGGGCATTTGGTAATGCACAAAATCTCAGGTGTGTGAATCTTTAAGAATGGTGATTTTGAACAGATTCATTAAGCCAGATTCACTATTCATGCCTACACACTTTTTGTGCATATAATCAAAATGATGACCATCATCAAATTCATCAAAATCTTTGTACCTGAAATTTGTTCCTACATTTTAATGAATTTCAGATCTACTCCAGACCACTCATACCAAATATGCAAGCACACAAATTTCAGCAAGAGATTATGTTTTTATTTGCCATTCCAATAAAATTGTACAAGTGTCAAATATATGTATGTGAACAAAATAACCCTTTGCAATTGAATAAGATAAAAACATGATTAAATTTGCAATAAACAAAAAATATACTAAGTAACTAATTTAATCAGTAGGGTTCTATTGTCATTGGCTCTGCCTGTGCTGTAGGTGACAGATTATGTGATGAAAATTATTTGATTCTGTGCCTGCAAGAAAACACTCAGTGCTTTCCACAGCAGCTGGTTTTGGGAAATGACCTAAGATAAACAAAGTCAACCCACACACTGTTACTATCTGGGGCTACAAAAATTCCAGCAAAGGAAATAAGGTAAATGCAGGTGAAGCAGGCCCACCAAGTGCAGAGGGTGAAGTGCAAATCAGCAAACAGTTTGGTCAAGCAACCTTGATCAGAGCTATTCTATTTTACGTAGAGATACGGTCTGAAAAGCCAGCTGATACTGCTGGTTAAACCACAGACACCACGAAAGGTTCAGTGCAACCTTGTTCATGCAGTTGTGCAGTAATGGAGCCCACTATTTGTGTGCTGAAAGGTTAGTGGATGTGTTTGGACACAGCAAGTGGCATGATTTTGTACACAGCAAAGAGGGTGTGAGAGGTGATGCTGGTGTCCTCCACAATATGTCCATGAAACAAGGCATTAGTTTGCCACCGGATGAACAGCAAGGAGTGGACCCTATGTCCGAATCTCTCCAGAGGACAGGGTTGTGATAGCATAGATCATAGCAGCTTTGAGTTAAGCTATGAATACCCTGTAGCCATGCACCTTTTATTTCCAGTTTACATCTGCAAGGTCTATATCCAAATTTTTAGATAATGGAGTCCTTTCAAAGTTGTGTTCATTTCGACCAGTGATTTACCAATGTTTTGGACACTCCGCTGCTCACACTATGATTTTTTTCTTGCATCCATCCCGTCAGGATTGTGTAGGATCACTGTCAGGATCTCTGAATCGGAGAAAGTATATTCTTTATTCCCTTTTGTAAGCATCAGCTAAACCTGCAAGTCAAAAGTCAGAATGCCATTATATAGGATTTTTAGGGCATTTGCTTATGCTAATTACAGCATCTAACTTAAAAACAGTTGGTATTCATCATCGTAAAAATGAGGGTAAGAGTGAAATAGGGTGTTTATACACAATTCATGAATCCGACGTGATTTTTTTTCCTACACACTTTTCCCAAGAACAAAAATGACTGTTTCTACAAACATTTTGATGAACGAGGCCCATAATTCATAAATGTTATGATTTAAAAATGATACCAAAAAATAAAAACAAGTATCCGTCATACATAAAACCTGAAGCTCCCAGATTTCATCTGGGTTTCGTCCATAGAGGTATCTTCTTCCTGCACCACATGCGAGTCATCTCACTGACTTTTTTTATCTGTGCACTTTGCAAATGAAATGCATGTTCCATTTAGGAGTTAACCTTGAATCATTCCGTCCGAGACGCCGGAGGCTGAATGAGATGATTTTTTTTTTTTGTATCCATAAACACACCCTGCAGCCAAATTATACTCACCAAGTTGCTTTGAGGCATTTCCATTAAGGTTGAAGATGAATCGGGCAGAAACAAACACTAAAAAAGCCCCAGAGTGTTGTCTGAACTCCTATGTGCATTTTTAATATCTGTCTCAAAGCTGTCTGCTGAGCCAGAGGGCTTTAACACTTTAGCAGCCTTCTCTGGGTGGTCTAGGCCTCCATCTCTGGTTTAGGGGATAACACCTCAAAATCATACTAATCTTGTCTAGATTAATCTGAGCAGACAGGCAGATTCTCTGGCAGAGATCAGTAGTTTTCGTACATTATGTGACCTCTTATTGTTTATGGTTTTTCTAAATACTGCTTATTATGACAGAGCAAGGCAGTACCACATATGGTGAATGCATTTGGTGTAGTGGGGAATGAACTGTTTGCTTAAACGTATCCCAAGGTTGACTTTTTAGATTCACAAGTAAAAGAAAACTAAGCAAAATGTATTTTCATATGTACTGTAAAGATCAGTGTGTGCCTGTGTGTAATTAGTCATTTGAGTCAGGTGTAAAGTAAATGGAACAAAGCCATTTCAGCCTCTACAGAATGTTCAGTCTTTCACTACATACAATTCCACCTGTTTTCTTTGTTGATATTTTATTTGTTGATATCCAGACAGGTCATGCACAGTGACATTTCACATTGTTTCCCTTCGGTTGAAGTGTTTTTGAAACAAGCAGATAAGTTTTTCCATCATTTTTTGAGTTTTGAGTGTTATTATTTGACACGGAAATGATTCTCACGTTGATTAGCACCGGATTGAATTTTATGGTCCCTTTATTCACAACATCTTTAGGCTACTATAAGTACAGTCTCTAATCTCAGATAGCATGAGGAGTGTGTACTTTGGGTTCTAGCAGTAATGAGAATCTGAGTTCATTTTTCTGCCTCGTGAACTGTTTATGAGATGTTAAGACCACTACTTAGACTATCAGACAATCGGACTAAACCCACAATCTCTCCCTAGAATTGCTTGTGTTTTGCTTGTGTTTTCTGGGACAACATTAGACAAGGCCTTATTAGCAGGCCATGCGTTACTGGCCCCATCATGAATCGTACAAGAAAACAACAATAAATCAGCATGTTTATTTTTCTTCCAGTGTTCAGTGGTCCAGTAATGCTTTAAAATAACTTAACCTGGCAGCTGTTATGCAACCTTTACTGTGGGTCATCTGACACCTATTACAAGGGGATCAATTATTGGTACAACCAAACACTTGTGATCATTTTCTTATCAATCTAATCTTAACAGATATGTCCTGTATAGTTTTTTTCTGCTTTCACATTCAACATATATCACAGTGAAAGTTTATGTATAGCAGTGAAAGTTTCCAATGAAGTAGCCTCTACGTCTGTCTTATAGTGTGGGCCATCCGTGTCAGAAGATCATGTTTTATTTGCTTTGAAGCTGAATATTTAAGGATGTGACTCAGGGAACTTACCAGAAGAACAACAGAGTGAGCCCCATACCGGTACTCGATGCTGCTGGTTATGAGGCCATATCTCTAAAGTCTACTGGCGCCATTCTTACTAAAAATAAATTTTAAAAATAAAGCTGCAGAAATGTACATTTTTACTAAAACTCGCATGCAGTTGACTTAATTCACCTGGTTTCCTTGTCATGTTGTTGTTTTATGATTAGCCTGGCAGCAAGTCTTGTCATTGTCTTGGGTATGGAGAATATTCTCTCTGCAGACTGCCTGAAAGGGTGAGATAACACTAGGGCAAAAAAGGACCCACACAGAGTCAAGAGCAGGAAGTGAGGAAGGGAATGGAGTACCTGAAGCACTCTATGAGTCTAGCTCGTGTCATAATACACATCCCGAAAGATACAGTACTTGCCTGTCAGTCTCTCTCCTTCCTGTTATGAAAGGAAACCGCTGATCAGCGGGATCAGTTTAGAACAGGCAGCTGGTGATAAATGGCACGTGAAACAGCAATCATAACAAAAACTGATTATAATGAGGACAAGAATGAAAAAGACAGCATTTTTGACATGAGCCCTCGAGGGCTAAATATCTCACAGTGCCTATTAACTTGTTCCACCGTCGGCAACATCATGTCTAGTCCGGACTGAGTAACCCGGGAGACAAGTTGATTTCACGCAATTAGCGTCGCCTTCTTAGTACTGTTACACCGACCCTCCTGTCAGATTTGATTCAGTGCTGGTTCAGGATTACACATGTTCAGTGATAATTATCATTGTTTTTCAAGGTAGTGAGTTATGCTGAACAGTTTGCATTTCTGTGTGGTTCATGTGGGTAATGCATCTCTATTTGCAGTAAGGAGACCGCACGATCCAAAGAAGAGGCCAATCAGAAAGCAGCTAAACGGGCCACCCCCATCACTGCAGCCAATGTGGATCCGGATGACCTGTTTGATGACTTATAACTATGACTTTTGCTCCAGGATCTACGATAACTACCTCTTTTCACACTACATACTTTTATACTGGCCCTTACATGGGTGAAATAAGATGATTGATTCAAAAAGCATTGTAGACTATACAAATCTTTTTAAAAAATGCAGTGTGTTCATCCTGATTTTTTTCCAGTCAGGAAAAGCATAACTGGATTTGGTTTCAAAGACACCTGGATTTGTCTACAAAATAAACTAGCCTTTGCTGCTAGAATTATAATTAAAGGAGAAATTCTGTAACAACAAAGCATGTTGAGATGACACTACAGTAATGACTGCAGAGGAATGTGGTTGTTTTAAGAGGTTTGTGGGAAGGATTTGTTAAAGGAATTCGTTACAGAACCCCCCACTATTCAATACAAATTAAAAGTCAACAAAAAAGCTGAAATATCATGCTGACTTTTGTCTGTCATTTGTATCTTTTGAATCAGCATTATTAAAGTTGTTATTTACACTTAAAACTGTCTTTAACTTTATTTTGTATGATTACCTCATGATTACCAACATACTTAAAACTCTCATGTTGCGCATCAGCAATGTCATATGGTACTGTATATGATGCACTTTAACCAAGTACAGAAATACACACAGCTCTGATTAATGGAGAAATACACACAGATCTGATTAAGGCTGCACAACACATAGAAAGCTGCAGAATGTATTCATTGGTTTAATCCTGAAGCTGCACTATTTTTTTTCTTATTGAGTATTAAGCCTTTCTAATCATAAGCAGTATAATCAAAACCAAAGACATTCTGATGAAGGGTACTTGAAAATTCTGAATTTTATTTCCAAAGCAAAGTGAGCCATGTGATGTTATAACACTAAGCTAAAGTACTAAAGTAAATTATATGTGAAGTAGTATAATATGTCAATCATGTAGGCTACACTTCTGTGCAATGAGCAACATCCATTGTAACCACTTATGAATCAAAGGCTTCGTGCTCCTTGAATCCTTTAACAGTACATGTTCTGAAAAAAATAAATCTGCTGTATGTTCCACAAAGAACCTGGTTCTGGATCGAGCTGCATGTGTTTGTTGATAAGACTGCTCATATGCAGTCTGCCTGAACACAACGTGCAATCTCTCAGGTCCCACTTCAGTCACTCGATGATGGAGACACTGTCTTTCCCCCTTTGATCTACATGGTCATGTCACTGTGTGGCAGTGTTGACCAGTTATTCCAGCAGATGCTTGCAACTTCTCACCTCCCTCTTGACATGCTCCACGTTACACTGGTTCAATCACAACTGATGTTGCACTTGTAAATGAAATGAAAATCCAATGTTCCAGCTAGCGTGGCTGCCAGCAGGTAAAGTTGGTGCCTACACATAAATATTGCTTCAAGGAATCAAGAGATCAAAACGTCTAAGGAAGAATAAGCCATAAATACAAATTAAGGTCAATATTCTGGCAAACCAGAGCCATGCTGGTGATCTGAGCCACCTGTCAGCTCTTGGTGATAACTGGCATTATCTAAAAACTGCAACTACTACTTAACTACATAGAGAGACACTCACTGATAGCGCTGATCACACAGCTGTCAAGCAAAATTTACTCAACATGTCAACTCTGGCTGTCTGGTATTTGAGCTGTGTCACCCAGTAGATGCCAGGCATGTTTAAAGCTATAAGGAAAATGTCTCAGTCTCCAACTACAGAAACATGCCTCCTTTGAGATTTAAGAGAGACAAAAGAATGGGGCGTCCCAGGTATCCACGTGTTTGCATGAACATAAGAATGGAACAGGGCAGCAGGCTCATATTTGTGAGTCTTAGTTCACCTTCACCTGTCTGGATACCAGACAATCAGCCAACACATAAATTACTTCATTACGTAGGCTGTAATTTACAAACTTGGGTTCACTGCCATCTTTCTCATCCTTAAATTAAAGAGAACATGAGATGTGTGGCACCCTGTTGTCTGCATGGCAAATATTCTGTGTCAGGTAAATCAGCCCAATGTCTTTCACAATCCTTGCTTGGAGAGAGAGAAAAGCCTAAAAAGGTCTCCCAAATTTTGACTATTCAGCATAGCTCACACTTCCTCATGAAGCAAACTACAGCAAACGTGTGGGTACATCAATACAGGCATCCTCAGAGGGATGCATGCACATTGAGCACAGATAGTGGCGTGTATCTATGTAGATTTGATCTTAAAAAAAAGAAACAAATGTTGTAATTCACTTAGGTAACCCCTAAGTGTAGGCCATTTGTAGGGGAGAGTGGGGTAAGTTAATCCTGTTGTAAGATGAGCCACTCATTCTTTCAAGGCAACCAAATACAAAAAGAACCATGTAATGCCAGTTACAGAAAGGTAATTGCTACGTCAGTCAATTGATGGGACTGGCCTGCATGGAACAAACAGGAAATGGATTAGGAGAAAACCGGTGATTTTACCCATGCAAACTCCTTTTGATTTAGCAGTTTAACAGTTCATATATCTGAAGAAGAGCAGAGAGATGTGATGCTGCTGTATTCTATGGTGGGTGGTCCCTGTTAGCTACAATATGAGCCCATGGATATGGCAGTAGGCGTACGTCACAAAGTACAGTAGTTATCCTATAATAGTGGCAGCAGGGTGAGATGTGCCACTGGGCTTGGGTCAAGCTGAGCCATTATGGAACAGTGCAAAAGTAACATAGCAACTCTCCAAACTGAGATGAAGAACTGTTGCTATTAATTGTTGGTGCATTTTTTCCCTCTGTAATGTGAAGTAAATTCTATATGGCTATGTAACAGTCTGGGTGTGTTTTATTTGATTAAGTGGTCTTAGATTTTCTTAAAAATATATTTATAAATATGTACATTTAAGCATATGTATATAAAATTACCACACACGTATGGGAAGAATGGCAATATTATGTCATGGCTCGAAAAACAGACAGACAGACAGACTTTTTTAAATCAATAATAGATCAACATTGATTTATTGAAGGTAAAACATTTTTTTAAATTAAGTATACATAAGTGTCATAACTGGGGAAAAAAATCATACATTTCCCTCGCCGTGGTCATGCAGAATGTAAAAAGTAGCTTCCCTGGCCCAGCTCTCTCTTAGGCGTCTTGGGGCAGAAACGAAACTATCAGTCGATAATTATATCCAATTATATTTATATCTATTTATATATATTTATAATTATTTCCAAAAGGTCAACAAAAGCCCCCCCCCCCCCCCCCCCCCCTTCTTTCTCCTTCTTCTTCTTTTCCTCGGAATATGTTTTCACTATCTTAACTGCAGTTTCCAGTAGCAGGAAATCGATACTAGTCGCCTGAATTTTGTTAACCAACTGCGGTACGGTCTCTCCCCCGTGTGGAAAGGATGTGAAATGTGGGGAATCCACTGGTAACGGCAAGCTCTCTCTCTTCCGACGCAAAAGAGCGCACTGTGAAGACACCTCTTACAAATGTTTAGACCACTGTAGCGTAGCCCTCTGAAGACTGCATACCATGCTCGATAACTTTAATCTGAACCAGACAAGCAGCTCAGTGGCACTTGATCGACGGTACACCAGTGCTGTGTAAGCATCGTTCAGTTCGTATCACTGGATAGCAGAGGATTCTCAGTTGGTGAGGCTTCCTTTCAAGCATCAAAATAGACCACACGCAAGACTTTACACATACCCAATTAAAGACTGTAGACAGTGAAACTGTGAGCCGCATACATTTTTTAACATAGCTACATTTTAAGCAAGAGTATAGCCTAATTCGGCTGCGCCGTCACGAAGTCAGCATCCTCCTAAAGAGCGAAGTTCATCATTTGACTCAGCTGGGAGCGTTCGTTGTTTTTACATCTGTTCATTCAATTATCCTTACTTTTATCACTTCCACATTATATATGTGTTTGTGAGTGTTAAAATGAATGAGAGTCACGATAATGAAGGTTATACCATGTATATGAATTGATAAATGAGGCAGAACATGCTTCTTTCCTAATGCTGTGTACCAGAATCAGAATTAACATATATTGGCTGGATTGCGAATTAATCGCCACTAAATTAAAGTTTGGCAGTTCTAACACAATGTAAAGATCAGAATAAATAAACATAACGAGTTGTCAGAACATGTCTCGAACATGTGTTTTAATTAAGGGCTTTTTTTCCCCTCAGGGGTTATCCGCTCACTTTTTAGAGTTGTCATGTGTGCCCCTCCCCTTGCTCTGACGAAATAGTGGGTGTAAATCGAATTTGAACTTGCAGCCGGCTGATTTCTTGGTTCTTTTAGCCAGCATCTGAACAGGCAACAAACAGGAGTGGGACCCTGTGTAGATGGGGCAGTAGGAAACGTCTACAGATAGCCTACTCTGGAGAAGACTTCTGTTCGCGCAGCTTGTTGGAACGGACTGCAGCTGGGACAGTTTTTTAAGTACTCGCACATTCTGGAGCAGGACTTAAGGATATAACTTGAATATTTCTTGAATTCTGGAATTACAAACACTTGAGGTATTATTATTATTATTATTATTATTATTATTATTATTATTATTATTGTCTGATTGCATAA
Organism: Megalops cyprinoides; assembly: GCF_013368585.1. Taxonomy (NCBI): domain Eukaryota; kingdom Metazoa; phylum Chordata; class Actinopteri; order Elopiformes; family Megalopidae; genus Megalops; species Megalops cyprinoides. The sequence continues at coordinate 20,046,941 of NC_050587.1, read as the reverse complement.
AATGGTTGTGTGTCAACAAAAGTCAAGTGATTACAGTGGTAATCGTATACTTGAGAAATGTTTCATTTAATCACGAATAACGATAAGGAAAAATACTACAAATATAAAACTACAGACAGTCGCATGTGACAGTGTGATAGTAGCGAAATACTAATAACGAGAAAAATGTATTTCTATTCTTACTTTTCAGGTAATCGTGTTGTAATAAATTTGTGGCTTGGAACAAATGCTTTAGTTTGTTTGACATCAACTGTCTTGCATTTAGCCTGAAGGACTCCTTAAGGCGAGCCTCCTCCTCTGATAGAGGACACTAGAAAGAATGTTCGTTGTTTTGTGGAGAGGATTGTATGAAAGGAGTATGCCCACTCATAGATATCAGATGCCCTACATGCGCATACCTCACAGCCACAGGCACTTGAGTCTTTTATGTGGAGGCCTTTCAAATTCATTATCTATGGTCCTTTGACATCGGTGACACCACTCGGAAGTTGCTTGCGCGGAGTGCACTCTCTAACTTTTTTCTTTGCAACATTCTGAGACAACAGTTAGGCTATGCATTACCAATTCTTTCATAATGTTCTGCAAATCCGTGTCCTCTTGAGACTTCGGCGTGTAGGATAAGGTCTCGTTTTCGCACCTAATGCAATTATCTAGGAATGGACGATTCGCTGGTTACCGCTGTATGACGAACTGCCAAGGTTGAGAGTGGGCGCTGTGAAGCATGAAACCAGTCAATTCGGCAGTGGACTAATGCCTGCATGGTGATCCAAGATTAATGTATTTCACGGCGCTAACCAAAAGGGAAGTGCATTTACGAGTTCAAAAACGTCTAATCTCAGTGACTCGATGAAATAAAACAGCTCCGACTTCTTGTGGAAGTATTATTTCGACATGGTGTTATCTGCAGGTATCATACATCCATGACATCTTAATGTAAGAGAAAATACGACAATGTTTATGAAACAGGCACAACGACAACATTTACGGGCGAGATGAATGTAGTTTTTATTTCCCAAGAAAGGCTAATTGTGCCATTGTGCCAGCATCGCTCCCCTAGTGTTTAACCAGGGCACACTTTGGATTTTTTTTTTCGTTTTTTTTTTTTTTTTGCTGCTTTCTCTTTTTTAATCGCTGCATGGATTGCTTTTTCATTTAGTGCAGCGGGGACATTTCACTGCTTTGGAGTAAATTTGTGTCAATGACCAAATGTATGTTTTAGTCCTATAAAAAGGTAACAAATACCTAACATTCCTCATTAGCCTATCAATTGAGCCACTTATGTTAATACTGGTCTGGAGAGAATCAATAAAACAGAAGCACGTCCATCACCCTAGGGCTATGGTCTTGAGTGACTAGCATAGGTCATTCCTAAAAATTCTGAATGGTACTTTCAAGGGTTTTATTCAGTGACTTTCTTTCTGATATCATGGCATTTTTTTTTAGCACAATGGATAAAGTTAATAGTTATGGGTAGTTAAAGCCATCATTAATTGCAGGTATAAGATGGGAATTCACATGAGGTTTTCCAGAAGCATATGAGGATTAAAAAGGTGATTAAGATCAAAAGGAAAGGAAGAAAGATTCAAGTGACAGCAGGACAGTACAAAGCTGAACAGTCACCAAGGAGTGCTGTACAATTCTGAAGCCATCACATTGGGTCACAGTTCAGGTTAGTGAGCATTAGATCAGAGGCAATCAAATGAGAGTGGAGGAATGAATGCAGCACCTAGGGGTCAATTCAACAGTAGCAGTAGTAAACAGTAGCCAGTTCAATGCATTTTATTGCTTTTTTGTCACAGTCCAGCTATAGAGCTTTTGTGAATTTGAAATGATACATGAAGAAAGCGGAAAATGCATTGACAGATGTGTTTTTTGGCCTCATTGAGCAGTTAACTCCCATTGAGGATTTTTTAGCACAATGCTCCATTCACCTTAATTGGTCATATATTAATTCTTCTAACCCAGGCTTCAGTAGGTTCTATAGTCAAACTGCTCATCTGCCATCACTACCTAGAAAACACACAGCTGTGTTATGATGGTAATGTACCACCACATGTAGAGAAACACTCGGTCATCATAGTAAAGCTGAAACTGTATGTGTCTCTAACAAAAGTGCAGATGGGGCCCTCATTCTGTTCATTGTCCCCCTCTGCCACCCACCTGTGACTCGACCCCGCTAGGGTCATCTCATTTGTGGTTATTTTGCCACCCACTTAGAGGACTCATCCAGACGGACAAATTGCCTTAGACCACCAGAGGATGACAGAAGGCCGATGGCCACAGAGGGCCACTCTGGGCTGTGGGTGTTGCCAAAACAGGAAGCAACACAGTCAATTCAAATGTGTTTTTCATAGACTCATTGGGCAGTGGTCCCTTTTATGTACTCAAATGCCATGTAAATGTTTTCTTGGCAAATATCCTGAAATATGGTGAAATATGACATATGTTAGCTTGCCTGTCTGTTGGAGTACGAGCAGCTAATACAATGTTATCATTTCTTTTTTTTCAGATTAAAGATGATGCTGTTGAATATAAAACACATTCTTTGGTTATCTTGTGTGTGCTATGCAGTTGCTGAGCATGGTAAGTTTATATCTTATATCTACTGAGCATGCTGAGGACACATACAATGAACACTTCCTGCAGTGTGCTGTTGTGGGGACGCAGTGATACTGTTCATTAGGGTGACAGTTTCTCATCTGGTATCACTGGACATCATAAACATCTGGTATTTTTACAGTACAGGTCTTCTCTAAATTTCCACTGAATTTTAGAGTTAGACATCCCCACACTCAGAAGGCCCACACTGATTTTTCAGGTAACCTTTCATTAGCCTAAAACAAACTGCTGGTTTAACACCAGGTCCTTACAAGGTCTTCATTCAGCTAAAAACAGATGTCCACATGCAACCTTAAACATTCTGAACTTATCTGGTGGGATTTCACTGGGTCTGTGATTTTTGTGGCCATTCCAAGCTTTTAAATATACATAGACATGGCTATATGAGAGCTTACAGAATAAGGTCACAACTAACCAGATTTATACATGCCTGAGAGTCATGCCTGAGACAAACTAAGTCAATTCCTTATTTTGGGTCTACAAAGCATTGGACCGTTATCAAACATGATGTTTTGCTTAATTTTTGGCTGCCCCAGAAAGGTATTTTTAAGCCAAGGGAGGGTTGCCACACATTCCCAGGCTAGGTAGACAAAGCAAATATCATTACCTCTGCCACGTTTTTGCTTGAATCATTTGCTGGACTGAAAAATAGATTATTGCAGGTACATAAAAAATAACATGTAAAGCAATGACATGAGAATTACTCATCGCAGTGTTTGGAGCACTGTACAGTATATACTTTTGTTTAATGCCAGCCAGAGCTGATACTTGCATACCTTTTCTTTGCCACCTGCTACAGAGGCGACATGGCAAATGAAGGTGGAGAAGAGCCCCCCTGTCAGCGGGTCTCTGGCGGGGAGGGTGGTGCTGCCCTGCCACTTCTCCACCCTGGCCACCTCTGCACCCACCCTCAGCACCACTCCAGCTGACGCCAGCACCCCCAGCACTACCCCCACGGCTACAGCCTCCACGGACCACCTGCGCATCAAGTGGACCAAAGTGGAAGAGGACACCGAGAACACGGTTCTGGTGGCCCAGAACGGGGTGATCAAGATCGGGCCAGCCTACAAGGGCCGGGTGTCGGTGCCCAGCCACCCGGAGGATGTGGGCGATGCCTCCCTGACGATGGTGAAGCTCCGGGCCAGTGACGCCGGGCTCTACCGCTGCGAGGTCATGTACGGCATCGAGGACACCCAGGACACAGTCTCCCTGGACGTCAGTGGTGAGTGGTTACTCTCGGCAACAGGGCATGCCCTAATCTTTGAGCTGATGATTCCAGGTCATGTTTTTACCAATCCTGAGTTGCTATAGATTGGGTAGATCAGTAATTCAGGTAAAAGTTCCCATGAGCAATGGATTGCAAAACCTTAAACAATGACGTTCAACCAACATGACACAATTTCTCATTGGCATGCTGCTTGGATTTCTTTGGCATGAACCTATCACTGGCAGTGATGTTTACCCCCTGGGCAGCACTGAGGCTAGATGCTGCATGGGTTGAAATTTCACGTGTGGGAAAGAGAACGAAGATCAGACCATAGTAGACTATGTACGGCAGGTAAAACCATTAACTTGATCTGGTCATGTCAGGGAATTCACTTAAAGAGCAGTTTATCAGATTCATGTTCACTTCATGGGAAATATTTCTTTGTTTAACAAGTATTACAGATGTTGGCAGCGAAAACTGCAAATGCAGTTTCATTTCCTGAAAGTTTTTTATGGACAATACATGTTCTGCTCAACCATCCATAACTTTGATTTTGACTGGTGGTTAAATCTGTGAAGCACATTGAAGATTTGGCCAGTTTTCATGTCATTACTGAAAACATTGTCAAGAGCTCTTTGAACCGAGCAGGAAGTGTCATGTCATGGTTCAAACTGTGAAGAATCTCACATTTTTTGAATGTGTCATATTTTAATGGAAACAAAATGTCTTCAGGCCTTGATCATGCTTCTAACAAAGTGCAACATCACCGTCTAAGTATATTTGCCCATGTGGGAGAGTCTGAGCTCACTTTAACTTTTTGATTCTTGAAGAAATGGAAAGGTAAGACACGGAACATTGAGATTAGATGGGGTCCTACCCTCTGTGGAGTACAACAGGCCGAAATTGGGGAGGCTAAAAATTTCTTCCATCCATATGGAGTGCCACTCTTTGTACTCACCTTTACTGATTTAATGTTGCCCTACAGAGGCATATGTATGAGGCTGAGGTCTAGTTTCAATGAAAGCCAAATGAACTTTGTCCCTAACTCTGAATGAACAAGTTTGCCTTTTTTTCATTACCAACATAATACTGTGTTAAATCACGGAAATAAACAAAATGTTGTGAAAGTATTTTTAAACATAATTTTATTAAAGTTACTGAGGAATAAAGATGTTCTGCAACAATTTTATTCTGCTTTTCTAAAACAACCTGTCTTAACCAGTCAATTGTCTGTTGTATCCATGGGGCTTGCATCTTTCCTTGATTTTGAGATTCCAAAACAATTGGGTTTGGCATCAAGTATGTTCAACCCTGCTCAGCCCTAAGGAATTCTTAGTGGTGGCAGAAGGGCACCAGCTTTCTTGGTGCCTGCACAGAAGAACCTGAGCTGTTGGATACTGTACAGCTCTGCTCTGCAGCAAAGCCAATAAAATAAACTGTAACAGATATTCATTGTAATTTCTGCTTACTGTAATATTTTACCTTAATTTCTTAATTTGGTGCTGTGTGTCCTTCTGGGACACTGGAAAGGGGTCATTTTAGGACAGAAATCTGCAGGGTTAGCCTTTGGAGAGCTGCGGTGGCCTGTGGTTTTTTGCGTTCCAGCTCAGTTCCCATTGATTATAACTGGACCCATTATTTGCTCAATTAGTAGCTGGCAGTGTATTTTCCAGGTTCTTCATTCATTGGCTGTTTAAAGCTACCTATAAAAGCAGCTGAGCTGTGACTGTCCACTGAGAGGTTAGGGACCATGGTCTTTATACAATGAGCTCACTCTCCATATTGGACAACCTCAGCTGCAAAGCATAATGTAGTCTCTTGTAAGGCTCAGCACAGGGGAAGTCCCGCTACATCACAGGGAGAATTGGTACTTGAAGAGGCTCTGTAATGGTAGTTTTTGAGAGTTTTTGTTTGCATGTGGCAGCACCCAAGTGTCACACACAAAGACAGCCTTCTCCATAATGCTTATTGCTCATTTTTTTCCTTTTAGTCAAGTCAATTGAAATAAAGATCCTTCTATTCTACTCACATGTAGTTTCATGTCTATGTTTCCATAGAGCTTCATCAGTCTTGCCGATTTAGAGCTCACAAAGACTTTTGAAGGCCGACTTCCAATACTGCATGTTGGATAGGAACATCATTGCTATGCTTAGCAATGCTTTATGGAACTGATAATTGAAAAGCCTTTTTATCAGTACTGTAAATACTTAGTATTGTTCTCATAAACCTCCTACTCATTTCCAGTAGAATTTATTTTGCTTTTGAATATTTCAATCATCTGGCTAAGTTACACCAAAAGCTTTGAAAAAGCAGCCCATTGCCCCATTACTTGAAGACCTTCTTTGAGGGTGGCAAATAAGTGACTAAGAAATAAATGTCTTATTAGTATCTCATCAAGTCAGAGCTATTAAACTGATCACTTGATTCAATCAACACCAGCACATGATCTTAAGAGAAAGTGATATTCAATCAAAAGAAACCTTTCCAGATTATCCCAGTGCTGTAACTGACTTCTCCCCTTAAGATGGCTTAAGTTTTGATTTAGAAGCCAGTTATTTAGAGTCACTTTATTGTAATTGAGTGTAAGACAGTTCCGGGATAACCTGGCATATTATCCCAAAGCTATACGTGGCTTCTCCCTTTTAGATGGCCAAGGTTTTGATTTAGATGTCACTTTATTGCAACTGAGAGTAAGACAGTTCTCAGTGTGTTGTTATATAACTATGCTTTCCATTAACATGATTTGGCAGTTTTGATTGAATCCAGGGGTAAATCTCTAAACATAATGCCTTCATATGTTTGTGCAGGTGTTGTTTTTCATTACCGGGCAAGCACCAGCAGATACACCCTGACCTTCAAGAAAGCTGTTGAAACCTGTCACAGTGTTGGGGCGTCAATTGCCACAGTGGACCAGCTGAAATCTGCTTTTGAGGATGGATTCGACCAATGCGATGCTGGCTGGATTGCGGACCAAACAGTTAGGTGAGAGACAATGTGTTTGCTTGCTGTTTTTTTTTAATGTCTATGTTTATTGTCTACCTGCACAACAGCAGCCATCATTACACAACAGTTATCATGGTTTTTTATTTCAGTTTATTAGCGTAATGCATGCATAATAAGCATAATGACAAGAAAATGCCAAAAAAAAAACATCTGAAGATAGTTCTTCTGAATTCAACTGATCACTTAAAACACTACCACCTAAAGCAGCTTGTTATGTCTTAATCTTTGTTTTCCTTTAAAAGTTCAGATCGAGTGGTTTCATGCACTTGTATCTCTACCAGCTACCTTGTACCTTGTCTGGCCAACTATTGAAACTTGGTCATGCAGCCCTTATTGTTGACCCCTTATATGGCTTTTTACTAGTGTTGTCTTCTGCCTCATTTGTAAGTCACTTAAAAATGACTGCCAATAAAAGTGTCTGCCAAATGAATAAATTTAAAATGTAAAGGTAAATGTTTTATAACAATAAGGCTCCTAAGTTCACAAATGAGATTTCATAAAATTTGTAAGTTAATTTTACAAAGTGAAAATTTTCTACCACATATGCCCTCTGACTGACTCCTCTACATGCTTGCAGCAGTGCTCATAGTCCCTGTTTTTTCCCTCCTTGGACTCTTACCAGAACTATAATCAGATCACCAATATGATGCTTGTATGTCTGATGAGTCTGCAGTGATGAGCGTGCTCATCAGCCATACAGCCTGCTCTGATGAGCATGCAGTGCCTCTCACCACACAATGTGCTGTGGGTATGAGTGTTGAAGAAGTTCAGTCTACATTTTTCTTTGCGCAGATACCCAATCACAAGGCCCAGGGCTGGTTGCTATGGAGACAAACTTGGAAGGCCCGGTGTCAGAACGTATGGACTCCGAGACCCTGAAGAGACCTTTGATGTATACTGCTACGTGGACAAACTGGACGGTAAGCAAACATGGTCACAGAAATGGTGACATCTCCCCTCGCTTCCACTGCCACCTTAAAACAGTGCACATTTGGTGAAAAAGAAAAAAACAACATCCTCTTACACAGCGGTAGATTTCAACTTTACAAAGCATGAACTAAGGAAGAACATCATAACTAAACTATGTGACATGTAATAGGTTGGGGGGGTCAAGTTTCACTTGTTGTTGGCCTTGGCTAACGTTAGCAATAGAGCCAGTCAGTACCCTAGGTGATAAGTCCTTTCTCAGTCTAAAACAACCTTATGTATCAAAGCGATTAAAGTTCATCTCTGGTGACTGGCTATGGGTTTCTCTTATTGGAACAGCTCAGTATTTCATGAGGCAAATTTAAAAAAATGCAAATATGTGATAATGGTAGCATTTAATATGTTTGGCACCAATAAAGGGAAGATTTATGTACAGCCAATACTTTATCTTTTTGTTTTCCTAAGATGGCATTCACTTAATATCCAGTTTAGTCATGACATTGTAATCTCTCTGATTAAAGTCCATTTTTAGGCCAAATATATTTACAGGCTATACAATACAGCACAGTATCCAATGCATACTTATATAAATAGGAAGTGTTAAGTAGGGGACATATTGAAAGAACCACGACGATTCACTCTCAATAACTAGGGCCTGTTATGGATGCAGGTGGGAGTCACAAATTCAGACATGCAGCAGGTTATAAGAGCTGTGCTCCAGACTGCAAGGATTCTTGGCTGCAGTTGTTTGACGATTTATACAACTCCAGACCCAGAGAAATACAAAGAAAAAGAGCACCTCCGGGTCATGTCTGGGTCAAATCACATTTACGTGTACATTTTCCTGATTTAACAGATGATTTATCAAACGATGCATCACACAGAATAAACTTGCTGGCAGATGCAGCCTTACACCCCAAAAATTATCACCTCTTAGATGCATATCTGATCAGCGCAGTTTTGTGCTGCTATGTGGCATCATCTTTTGTAAGGCCAGAGGGATTATGATGTTGTGTGGCAACTAATTTAGAGCTGAATATACTGTATGTCACAGTATGTTATGGGCATGACGGACAGGAGCCTACTGGATTACTGTAACACAGTGATGCATTCCCCATACACATAACCATTTATGCAGTGGATATTTCCCATATATTTCAAGGCAACATGAGAGATTTATGTTTTATTTCTCAGTTTCTGGATTTTTTACTTCCCTAAGGAGCTAATGTTGGATTTAATAGACTGGAGGACAAATAGGCCAGGCAGTTAAGCAGCACAACAATTAGAGTATAAATAAGAAGATTTGTGGAAAGGTCTGTGTTAATGTAACCTCTTTGCTCCTATACATGCAAACCACACAAATGTTTAGCTAAACACTGGCTTCCTTGACACCAGCACTGCTGTAAAAATACAAACGCCCTTTTGTATGTTATTGTGTTTCATACGTCTCACATCTGTTTTAAAAGGAATTTAACATAAGGGGCTCAAGGGGAACGTCCATACCGTTGGGCTGTAAATGTACTGAATGCTATGGAAGGCTTCGTCATTATTTTTCAAGTTACACCCAAATCTAAATGAAAACATACACTCCGTCCCCGTCACTTGCTGTTTTTCTTCCTCAGTTTGTCTGTGGGAGAGACATCATTTACTTGTTTATAAAGGCGTATTGATGCTTATAGACAGAGCTGTAATGAGAGGATCAAAAGAGAAGCTTGGCACATTAAGAGCAGATGAAGGGCATGGTCCATTTGAATGAAGTGTGCACTCACTTACAGCCCGTAATATATTTATCACATGAGAGCTTAGAGGGGACCAACATTAAAGCAGTTTGAGCTACTGCAAAGATGGAACTGTTAGACTCATGCACACATGTACAAGCACACACACGTATATGTTTTTTGTTAGAGTGCAGAACCACTGCATGGATGGATGACAATGCATGGAAGTAACGGATTGTCCTGACCACTTCTCCCCTTAGCTCCACATGGTTTCCTTCTCCCAGGCACTTCACACAACTCAAAGACATACATCACGCTGACAAATTGGCCCAGAGCATCCCAGCTGAGGATACAGTAGTCCAACAGCTGCCTCCAATATCTGGAGGAATAGTCTACTCTGTCATTTTTTAGGTGCCACATAATGTATACAGAGGGTGGAAACAGGTCATTGAAGCAAATCTGAATGCTTTACTCCCATATAAAAGACCTTCTGGTCTCAATATGGTAGAATGAAGTTCCCATAGTGGTTAGGCTAGAATTGCTGTTCCCAGTATGACACTGGCTATTGCAACACTGTCTGACGGATTGCCACATGTTCAGATTCATTTCATCATTTTCAGGATGCCCTCCTGTTTATGTGACTATAGTGCATATACTTCTGTACCTTTGCTTTGTAAGTTGCTCGGAAATGTGGTAGTTTACTAAATGACTGAAAGTAGACGTAAGAAGATCAGATTCTCCCACCTCAAACAGTTTGCATTTTGGAGCCAACTCCCCAAATTTGTCTGCTTCCTCAGGTGAGGTATTCTTTGTGCCTGTCGATGCCAAAATGAATCTGGAGGAGGCACGGAAGGAGTGCGAGGGGAGGGAGGCGGTGCTGGCATCCCCCGGTCATCTCCATGCGGCGTGGAGGCAGGGTTTAGACCGCTGCGATTACGGGTGGCTCTCAGACGGCAGCGCCCGCTACCCCATCTCTGTGCCCCGGACCCAGTGCGGGGGAGGCCTGCTGGGAGTCCGGACCCTCTACCGCTACAAGAACCAGACCGGTTTCCCTCTACCTACAGAAAAGTTTGGAGCCTTCTGCTTCAAAGGTACGTTTGTGGGTACAGTTTGTGGGTGATGACATTAACTCTGATGTGGATGATATTAGAGAGGTTAGAGATATGAATCAGGACAGATTTTCTGGGTCATCTTTCAGAAATGTAGCTTTTCAGAAATGTTAGATTTGAAATAAATGACACACCTGTTATATGTGTGACATAATGCTTTATCACAAAAGACCTGAAATGTCCAAATGAGTCCTATGGAGTGAGTTTTGAGCGTGACCCCAAACTCACAGAAGCAGTGTAGTTACACCAGTTATTTATTGTGTGTGTGAATCAGCAGCTGAGAACATTCAAAGTGCATGGATGGCATCTTAGGATTTAGACTGGCTCCATCATTCTTGAGTAAATAGTTTGTTGACACCAGCTTTCATCTTGAAGAAACCATCTAGACACAATGTAGCTATCAGACAAGACCAGTAGTATTTAAATAAGGTTTAGGTTACACTTTGCTTACTTGCCAGTTGATCGCTACCATACATATTTAATCTGTGCCCTGTCTTTTGGAAATGTCTGTTATACTAAAATTTGCATTGCAGTCTTTGATAGAGTTTTTATAGTGTCTAAATAAACACCTCACACCCCATATATTCGAAAAACTCAAAATATAAACCAACAGATATTAGTGTTGACCAAAGAAGCATTCGGGTCACGTTAGAGCAGGCAGTGATATCATTGGTGACCCCCCTACCTCCCCCCAACCCCCACCACCTAGGCCTGCAAAAGGGATAGACCCCTGATTGTTTTATTCCTAATGCTACCCTCACCCCTATTTCAGATAAAAAAATCTAGAACATAACTAAAGCAACAGTCCAGCTACAATATTCTCTGTGTTTTCTGCATATCCACATGTGAACCAATTGGCTGTATTTTGTTGATGTTGGACAAGTGAAGTGCATGCCCACAGAATCCAAGTCTGCATCAACTCTCATCTGTCAGGTTAGTCATAACTTAGTAAAGTTATGCATTGGGCATTCCCTGCTGTGATTTCCTGGCCTTACTGTATTTCTTGTGGGGTTCTTGCCAGTATCCTTTGCCTCCACATGGACATGACTTGTAGGAGGGTTAAATAAACTGAGGTTTCAGGGAATCAAAGCCTGAATTATACTTCTTAATAATAGATCTGTCTCTAGCCTTTGTTGTTTTGAATATGTCTCCCATAACAAATGGAAATACAGTACAATTTCTTTAACTTTTTTGTTTTGTTTCCCCTGTCTTTAATACTTTAATTTCTCTGTGTCTTCTTCGTCAAAAGAAAACAGGAAAACAGTTGACCCCTTTTTGCTCACGCTCTGGGTCTTAATGAACTTTGGCCCCATTTTTTCATTCAGTTAAAGGTGATCTGAACGGCCCATCTGCACAAATCTCTGCTGTGCCCCAAATATTATGAGGCTCACATAAACACACCGATGTCTGTACATTCTGGGGAAACCCCATTTCTTCGGGGTCTACCCTTTGACCCCTCTGTTTGTGCAATATATGCCCTTTATCTAAAGCATATGACCCTGCCTTTTTAGCATTTTAGGCACCCCTTTTCAATCCTTGGAGCATTCTTCACCACCCATGTCAGTCCAGCTAACATTAAACAAATGAACGTCAGAAAGGCGAGAGGGTATAAAAAGATGACGGGATACTGAGAGTCACAAAGTCCTCATGAACAGTACACAAACACGGCTGAGATCATGTACTTTCTCCACTCCATAATAGGTCACTGCCTTTCTTTACTAGGGCCTGAGGTCTGAGTCTTACATCAGAGATAGGCTCGCCGCTGAGAAAGAGCGCATGTCCCTAATCTCAAACAGCTGCCCCCTGCTACACACAGCAGACAGAGTTCTCAGAGCTCTCTCAATGGCCGTACTGTGCTTTGCGATTTACAAGGGTGGAGAACATAGATAGCAGGGGAATTGTGGTCCTTAATTCCAGACAGCCTGATCTTTCAACCTCACAGAATAGTGGCATCTGTAATCCAAACCATGATGCTCACTAGACAAGACTGTATATTGCCCTGTATTATTTATAGCCTAACCCATTGTGTTTCAGCCATTACATAAAAAAGCATGGATTGGCAGACTGATCAAAAATGATGACAAGATGTGTTCCACACTGATCGTGAAAAAACAGTTTGGAGCAGAGAGGAGGTAGATAAAAAAGCCTAAACACGGAGCTTGAGATAAACCTTGAAAAAAGACATGCTGAAATATTTGTCTGCTGTAGGTCCACACACACCAAAGCTTCTTCAACACTGTTGTCAATGTAAACTTTTCAAAGCAGGGGATTACAGTCATGTTAGATATTATGAAGAAGACAGGAAATGGCAAGAGGTAATCCTATTCCTTTTTTATAAAGGGGGGATAACCCAAGCAACTGCTTGGAAACCACAAAATGGTTTTTAAAGTAGATACGTGTAATATTACTGTACTTTACAGAAAGCGATAAAGAAAACTGATGAGTATATTATATGCAAACATCTCGAAGATTACATGTACTGAGAGGTTATTGTTTTCAGAACAAATTTAATCCATCACCTACTAGCCACTTTGCTGGGTATGCAGCAACTGCTGCTATCATTTATCATAGAATGGCAGCGCTACATTTTCAATGGCAGGGAAAAGTGCAGCAAGTATGAAAATAGTAGGTTTTGTAGGCGGTCACCAAAAACAAAGCAGAGAGTCTTTTTAATCCTCTTCATTTGTTTTTCTTTGCTCTTCTGGTGATTGGAGGCTATTGATAGTAGAAGTGTAATTACCTTTATTTATGAATTCCACATCATCATCATCATCATCCTTCGGCCGCAGCCAAGATAAGAAGCAAAAATAGAGAGACTTGACCTTGAGTGTTGTACTGCAGATTTGGCTCACAGGGTTGTGCACAAATTTGTGTTTTTTTTTTCTCAGGTGAAAGAATGAAAGCTATGATCAGCTGCTTTTGGTTTGAATCCCTTAAGGGCTATAAACCTAAAAGGTTTCGAGTCTAAGACTGTACTCCATGCTAATAATGGAATCAGGGTTAGATCTGAACACTGTGGTACGTTACATCTGCAGTCATCTCTAAGGAGGATTATGCTAACGAAGGCTTTATAACATCCCAGATAATAAACAAGCATGCATGAAAACCCAGAAATTCCTCTTGTTAAATGGTTTTAAATTATTATTAACATTTAGCTTTTTTTTCTTGTTCTGAAAAGCTTAAATTACGCAAGTGGTGTGGTGCGCTGATGTTTGCTTTTTGTCCACTTTGCGTCAGTTCTCCCCTGCCCTAGAAATGCTTGTTTTGGCAAAGTTCCACAGTGCAAACATAAAACTAATGACATAATTTATATGAAGTCTTCTCTCCTTCTCTATGAAAAAAAAAATCACAGGCAGTGTGCAAATGATTTACATTACTACATTCTATAGTCTATATAATGATTGCTGTTATAAGGATGGCCACAGCCAGATGGCTGACTCACTGTGCAAGCTCAGTCATAGATGGGTTTGTCCCGACTGTTTAAGTTTATGTGGTGTCAAGCCCTTAAGGTATGGTCTTCAGGGTAAGCATGAACAGTATGTATTACTCCCAGCAGAGTCTGTTCTTACAGTCTGGAACGTTGCCATTTCCAACAGATTGAAATACGCTGTGGGTAAAGTAGTATTGAGCAAGCATAGAGGAAAAGAGGGAGGGGGAAGAGACTGGAGGGACGCCCACACATGTGCGCACACACATACACACACACACACACACACACACACACACACACACACACACACACACACACACACACACACACACACACACACACACACACACATACACACACAGAAGGGGGGTGGGGGAGAGAGGCATAAGAGAAATGCATACATCTTTAGAGTTGATTTTTGGGGCCTATGTAGCAGCTTTTTGAAACTTGGCCTACATTAGTGTAGGCAGGAGAAACGGTGCACTTCTGTGCCAGAGAATTTCCAGCAGGAAATGGGAGGTTTAAATTGGGAAGAAACAGCCAAGTTGAAGGCTGATGAAACATTGCATTGTCTAAAAATAAGTGGCTGTTGGCAGAAATGATGCATTTGTGCAGTATTACTCCAACTAGTCTGACATGTCTGGCAGTCTGATTTCCCAGAATAAATTGGCTTTCAACATCCTCATCAACATCTTCAATGGGTGTATTTTTCAGTTATTGAATTTCATGTATGTTCTTGTATATGAAAACAAATGCATTCCTTGTTTGCATCCCTCTATTTGTCACTCAGCAAGTCAAAAATAGCCAAAAATCCATTTGGCAAACTCCTTTGGCTCAAAAGTTTGATATAAGTCTGACATCACAGTTGGCTAAAAATACTTTAGTCTGCATTTTATGAAATGAATATTGTGTATTTCATAAAAAACACATTGCTAGATGTGTATTCTTTTTATTCCAATGTTTTCATTTACGTTATTGTTGTGATAGAATGGTCTGAAATTTGTCCAGGATGCTGTTAAAATTATTCCATGTCATT
This sequence comes from Megalops cyprinoides, assembly GCF_013368585.1. Taxonomy (NCBI): domain Eukaryota; kingdom Metazoa; phylum Chordata; class Actinopteri; order Elopiformes; family Megalopidae; genus Megalops; species Megalops cyprinoides. The sequence goes on along the minus strand of NC_050587.1, from coordinate 20,031,892 downwards.
GCAAGATAATTACCAGCAATAAAATTTTTCATGTTTCTTGCTGTCTACATATGTAGAAATTACTGATAGAAAGGGATAGGCAGTTGTGAACATGACATGTAGAATATCTGTTTTTGATTGCTTTGTAAATTTTGTTTCATGCCCCATGACCTCAGTATTTCATTTTTTGTATCTCATAATAAGTATCGTTATATCATTATACTGCATGCGATTTATTTCATCTACAATAATGCCATTGACAGATAAAGTACAGATTAACTGTAAAGAGAGCACACCTTTCAGTATAGGAACTTACATCTACTTAATGACTGTTGTAACTTCCCCCGGTCTTAAGTAGGACCAAATGATACAAAATATAGTATGATTATGCAATTCTACACATTTCTGAGTCAGTGAAAAAAAGTCCATTAATGTCCCATTTAATCTGTATTCTTTGTTTTATTTGCTTCTCCTTGTAACAAGCTTTCCCTTTCTTGTGTACTTTTTAGACTACTGTAAGATGTGTATTACTGTGATTAAATTTATTGTAGTACCTGCATATTCATGATGACCCTAGTTATTACTGTTGCTCTTGCAACTTGATTGGATTCAGTTGAGTACCCTTGCTTAGTAAGTTTCTCTGGAAAAGAGTGCCTGATGAGTGACGAAATGTTAGTGTGATGTAAATGTAACTGTAGGTATTGATGCTTTCTTGAAACATCTGATTGGCTAAAACAAGCATTGATTCGCTGTACTCTTTTTTTTTTATTCCCAGGTAGAGAGACTGAAAACCAGACTGCTGTGGTAGGCACCACGGTAGAGCCTCCTTCCACATTCTCAACAAGGACAGTCGCCCCGCGTGAAAAAGCTACCTTCACCACCCGGGCTGTCAATGTCATTACAACAACACCATTTATCGAATATGATGTTGATGACTTCATTGGTAAGAGCGATCCGAGTCAAGTGGAGTCAATCCCCCGGGGTGACACTCTCTACCCTGAACAGCTACCTCCTCTGCCCACCATGAAAAGCACCCCACCCCATCTTGACATTGCCACCAAGGAAGACACCATTCATCCAGTAGTGGAAAGTGAAACTACACCCCCAACGGGACAGGAGGACTTGGAGGGATCAGCAACAGTTGTCACAGAGGAGATGCCCATGGAAGCCAGTGGATCCAGCCCAGAAAGCCCTCATGCCGTATTGATTTCCCCCACAACTGCATCTGCCCTCCTTCCAGATCACAAGGAACCATCAGGACCTGCAAAAGAACCCTCTTTGCCACACCGAGATTTAGGAAAGCCGGCCATAGTCTATAAAGAAGATAGAGAGAGCACCACCGACACTGATGCGTCCAAAGATGTTTCGGAGACCGAGGTGACTGTGTCGCCACCACTTCAGGCAGTACCCGAGAGACCTCCCGTCATCACTGAGGGCAAGACAACAGATGACACCACCAAGGACATGGTCATCTTCGAGGAGTCCACCACGAGGGGGGTGGAGTCTTCCGGGGATTCCATGGAAAGTAAAGACAGGATGACGGAGGTTGACGCAGAGTACCTCACGCCAGCTAAAGGGTCTGTCACTGTGGACAAGCCGTTTGAGGTGTCCACGCTCACAAAGCCACCGTTCCATATCATGGTCGTCAACGTTCATGAGAAAAACCAATCTGGTGAGCTGCATTTTCCTTCCTGTTCTTTCACAGACCATTATAATCAGCACATCATAATATATTCAAACCTAGTTACTGGAATGTTTGTAAAGAATAGAGTTATGAGGTTGTGGGCTAGTATTCAATGACAGGCTATATGTCATATTTAATCCAATGAGTACTTTTAGTTTGAGGGTGCTATGCCAGATTGAAACAGATGAATAACTTCTCTTTGAAATTAACAGCCTAATTTCAGTCCTGGCAGAATTTGCAAACACAGACTTTTGTTTTACACGTCACATTCATTTTCATTTCTCTGACGGTTCTACTGTGCAGGGGGTGGGAGAATATCAAATATGACAATGCCAAAGCTCACACTACAAAATACGTAATATTTCTTCCTCACCTGGAAAGAGCTGGAATTGCAACAAATGGGATTACTTGGTCATGTGCTTGACTGCTGGTTTAGATTGGAAGACCTCATCTCATACCAGAGGTGTCACACTGTAGGGGTTCTGGAAGTGGTCTCTTAGGCAGCAGCTGAGGATGCTTTGGGTTGAACTTAAAGGATCAAGCATAGGATACATGAATAATTTGTCTGTGTGATGAATAAAATGTGATACAGTACTTAAACTCAAATCATGATTTAAAGTGTAAAACTAAATTGCAATACTGTGTATAGCATTACCCACCTACAAGATGTGCATGTATACTTAACATTTTTAAATGTAACAAATGCTCTTATCCAGAGCAGCTTACAAAGAGTAAGTTCAAAGTGCATTACAAATAACGTGGAATCTGACCACATCTAAACATATGTCAGCCCCAAACAGATATCTAGTATGTTTTGCATGCTTCAATACATAAGTGCAATACACAATACCTTATAGTGAGAATACATAATGCCAAACAGATAAACTACAGCATACCCTACTGTAACCCTACACAAGAGGGGAAGGAGTTCATACTTGGGTAGGGGAGCCTAGCTGTAGCACCAAATGTAATTATCTTGCACAGACGCTCATTTTGACCCTTAGGGGTTCTGCATTGATAAAAGGAAACTACTGTGCATCTTAAAAGGGGTTTTGACTTTCCAGGTCTCATAATAAGTTTTTGTAATATTCCGTAAACAGTTAACAGACAAGGATAGCAACACTGATAGGATAGCAACACTGTAACGCAATGTAATGTAATGACAGGAACACTGGTTTCCATAGTTGTGCTGGCTGTTTTATTTCAGAGCATTCAGTCCATCTGCATAACTGAATAACCTTAGAACCTTAGGGTACTGAAATCATACAGAATGTGTTGACATCTGTAAAGTCCGTCGACAGTTGGATGACACTGTTGAGACATCTTAGATTGCTAAAGAGATCATAGATTATCTGGTCTCAGCATGCTCAGATTGTCACTGACTGAGACGGACATGGGGAGTTGAGGCTGTCCATGGTCCTGAAGATGACTGTATCTCACCTCCCAACCAGTGGAATATAGACTCATACTATAGATAAGATGGGGCAATGCATGCATATGCTGTAAACATTTTTATGCATATAGCCGCCTTGTGATGTGAAAGCACACAGCTAGAAGGGTAATATAGTCCATAATTCTCACTGCCAAAGAATACATTTCCATCATAACAATCATGATGTTACCTGTGGCAGTTGTATTGTCTTTTTGTCTTATTATTGACTTACATTGACTTTCAAATGGTTAAGATTTAAAGAAAGAATATAAGAATCTATACAGAATTTTTGCCAGTGGGTGGCAGGGGAATCCATGTCTGCATCATGTACTTTTAATGCTGTAGAATAAATGTAATGTCTCTTATTGACATTCATTTGCATGTCAACTCATTGCTACAGCAGTGCTATGAGCTGGAACAGTGTTACATTGATTGAGTAGCAAAGAATCCATACAGGAGTCTAGGACACCACGTTCCTTTCACAATTTGGCTAGAAATACAGCATTTCGCACATACATAGCAAACTTGCTCCAAGGAGAGATGCTTGTAAAAGTTTGGCATTGCTCACCTTCATAAAACCTGACCAGGTGCTAAATAAGAGACAAACTGATATAATCCTGACAGTGCACCTTGGATATAACTGTCATATCCATGGAAACAGCCTTGTTTTAAAATGATGTAATTCAGCCTTTATGTAATAAATCTTTGCACTTTGCAGCCATCACCTCACAGCATCAGCTCTCTCTGAGACACACACTGATTACCCAGCTTGTAAGATTTAAATAATGTGATAACCTGATAGTTTTGGGAAGGCTCATTTGAAAATGCCTCTAGGCATATAGGCATATGAACCACTTTGATTTGTTGCCAAAGCAATGCTGTGAATAGACATCAAAGCACATTGAACCATAACATGTCATTTATGTGCTTAGCACACACCCAAATCCAGGGAGTTTTGCACATCTTATATATTGCACTCACCGTTTATACAGCTGGTTGTGTGCAGAAACAACGGAAGTGAAGTAACTTGCTTGATCATAGAGCAGCAGCACTCCTAAGATATGAACTTGCAACCTCCTGGTCACAATTATAGTGTCCTAACCTCCTCTTCATCACTTGCTAAAATTTGCAGTTCTATCATCACTAAATCAGCTGTGCCCAGATATAATGAGATTGAGGGATCAAAAGAATTCTTACAAGCTACTTAAGCGATCTGGTATAATAAAAACAGTATTTGCTTTTTAAATTTTATTTTAACAGTGTGGTTCTTTATTCATTAGCATGTCTTCACCCAGTACATCCATTGAAAGACCTCTTAGTCAGTTGCAAGTGTGAGGGCTACCTTTGTTTGCACAGATGTGGAATAGAGGGGGAATACGGGTATGAAAAAAAGAAGGAAAATGGGTTGACTCTTAATTCCCAGGGAGCAGCTGCTTGTGGAACTAATAGATTCTTAGGTCAGGGAGAGAGCGGTCTTCACGGTGTGGTTATTTTTATTGCAGCAGCACCTCCTGTATCATGTGCACATCTGCAGTCCAGGACCCATTGGCCACATATGTGTTTCACTTTGCGGTCAATTGGTCAGTAGGTTACAGTAGCTGACAACCCTGCAGGGCTTGTAAGGGGTTGCTGATGAAGACACTTTTCTTTGGCACCTCTGAGGTACTTCATTTGGGCTAAAGGCAGCTATTTGGAGCAGTGGCACTTCTGTTCTTTAATGTAAACACAGAACAGAATAACAGTATTCCTAGTTTAGGTCAAACTGCAGCTAATTGCATATGGGTGTATATGCATTTGCATGCTTGTAGTTGTTCTGGAGTGTGACTGGTGTTCTGCTTTGAGCCTTCTCATTTTATGCGACAGCATTGGAAAGCGCACCACCTTTCCTTGTTTGGTCTGGCTGGTGGCCTGCTGCTTTACCTGGAAAAATATCACCGTGTGTTGGCAGGGGAATGATGTCATCACAATAGCAAAGTCTCCCCCAAAGAAGGGAGCGGAACAGCTGGAACCTGCCCAGTGTAAGAGAGTACTCTGGGGTATTTTATTGCATCAGCGCCGTTCATTGTAGCAGAGGCTTTGCCAATGAGGTCCCCAGTCTTTGGCCTCTAGAAAAACACTCTGGAAAACATTGAGCCGTCTTTGACTTTGAGAGGCTTCCAGGTGGTTTCAGTGCTGTTTTAGTGAATATAGTTAATAAAGCAAGGCAAACATGTGAAAGGGAAAAAGCCTGTTAGCACAAATGTTAAGTCATGGAATTTGAATTTGCACAATATTTTGTAATATAACAAGAAATATGTTGTTCAGTCCAAGATTTTAAATATAGTAAGCAAAGCATAAATATATCAAAATACACCAAAACTACAATAATTTACATATTTTCAACATTTGTGCTAAAACATGCTGTTCATGTTGAGTTAAAACATATATTCTCTAGAATATATTATCAATATATATTTTTATGTGGGGATTATGTATGGGGATATCAAGTATACATTTCAACTGAGAGAAAAGTAAAACACTGTTAAAAATAATAATAATAATCTTATTTGTGTAGATTATTTAACAAAAACAATAATAATAATGATAAAAGAAGAAAAAGACAAATGGTCCCGCGGGGGGCAACATTCCAGCTGAGGTAATGGTCTGCAAATGGTCACAGCTTGCCATAACCTGCTATTTGTATTTGAGGCGGCTTATTTTAACAGATGCCTTGTACGGCACCAAGATCTCCAGCATGGGCCATTTCCAAGCGAAAACGGCTCTGGGCTCCAGCTTCCCCAGGCTCTGGCCACCATAAGCAGGCGTCCCTGTCTGCAGAGATTCAGCTGTGCAGGTGTTCAGGCTCTGAGCTGAACATTTTTTCCAGTGCCCCGGATTTCAGGAAACATAGTCATTGGACGGACTGAGTCCAGCAGACACATACTGCAAACAAATAACAGTTCTGGTACAGGATACAGAAAGCAAATGGAGATTCTGTCTGAGGGAAGACGTGCCAGACATTCTGTCCCCCCTGTCTGTCCACCTACTTTGTTGGTGTGAGTTTGAATATTGTGAATACAATTGTGGCAATTGTTCTGATACTGAAAACATATTTTTATCAAAAGAAAATCAGAAGGAAAAATCATAATATTGCTGTGCATTTTTAGAATAATGCCTAACATTGCTGCAATAAGGGACCATGGAGCTCCGTTTCTGCCTGGAGCCCTGATTCTTAACGTACCACCCATGGCTGTCTTGTGTGTGTGTGTGTGTGTGTGTGTGCCTGGGTGTATGTTTCTGTGAATTTATGTCTGCGCATGGTTGTAAAATCCAATGGGAAGACTGACCCTGTGGGGAAATGGCTAAGCCTTCCCAACATCAGTCAGCAATCAAATCAGCTTGAGCTAATTACTTTCTACTAACTCTCATTCTCCACAGGTCAGGTTACTGCTCAGGGCTGCCAGTATTCCTATCAAAGGAATGGCATTCATAAAGGGATATGACTTAATATTAAATAAGCATGGCATGTGTACATGTAATTTTGTATATTTACTTCACTAACGATAACAGACCAGACTTTGGGGTTGAAGTCCATGAAACTGTTCAAAAGTTCTGAAAATGGAAAAGGGGTATTGTACACATGAGTTAAGCTTAATGTTTTGCAGATGCTTGAAATGGAGGTCACAGAAGGTCATCTTAGTTAATAGAGCATTGTTGACAAAAAAGTTCATGCATCTGTGTGCAAGTGTGAGGTCTGGCACTCACCAATGAACGTTTGATACAAAAATGTATTAGTTAAAATACAGTCTCACCAACTAATTGCAAGTTATTGACATGAAACTTCTGTTTGTGTAGTTATTTTGGCCACAGGCCATTTGCCTTTGGTAATTTGTACACAATTAGCAGCTTTAATCAAATTGGACCCCACTGATTCTTCTTGCAAAGTTGGCAGTAGCAGTAGCATTAGTGGTAATAGCACCAGTATCAGTGTTAGCAGGCATAACACTGGCAGTACAATGAAGAATCTTGAGTGGATGCTGAAGCAGTCAACAGAATCATTTAACATCTCAAACTTTGTAGACTTTCATTATTAAAATGTAAAATACATATTTAAAAAAGTCAACCCAAGGAGGTGCAAAGCAGGCCCAAAGCTTTTTAAGTGGGTTCTATTTACAGTTTCCACAGTAAGAATTATTTCTTAGCCCTGTTGAAGGTATCCATATTGGATATATAAACTGGGGTGTTTGACTAAAGATTTAGCTATGTCAGATTCCAGCAATAATATGTGCCACAAGCAAAAGAAAAGAAAAGCAAACCTCCCCTACTTTAGGACCACCTTACCACATGCACATTATTATGTGTCTGACACACAAAGGGGAAATTCAATCCAACCAGGAAACAGTCTGGCCTACCTCTCACTGTATCTAATTTAAGCCGATGAAGCTTTCTGACATAACTTATGGGGTTCCTCAGGTTGTAGCTAGTCAGTTAACATTTTGAAAGGATACAAAAAAGTGGTTAAGGGGAAATCACACAGTGATTGGAAGTGCATGTTATGAAAAGCTATCACTTAATTTCTATGTGATTCACAAGTTAGATTTCCTGAACAGCATTGAGCCAAGACCTTGCTTTGCTTTTTTAGAGAGCACTTGTTTGCATATAAATTCATGTACTTGAAAAAGAGAAAGGAATCAAGCAAAAGATGAATTTTAGATAATTAGATGTGTAAAGTAACCAATTATTTGTTGATTCTCTACTTGCATTATTGATGGAGTAATTTATCCTTCTTCTGGTTTTCCAGTTGAGCCCATTTTGGATTTCCTAGGGAAACCTATCGACACCGACTCGCAAGGACCTCGGATTCCACTGGTCCCTGTGTCACCAGATCACCCTACCCCTGCTATCCTAGATAGGGAACCAGTCCTGGGTAGTGGGGACACAGACCTGTATCCCCCCTCCAGTTTCACCACAGCCCCCACTCTGAGGTACATTAACGGGAATCACAAGCTGACCCTTGCACCGAAGTATGTAGGGGTTCAGGAAGCAAGAGGAGATCAGTTTGAGAGCGTGTCCCCAACAAAGAATGAAGTCCTCCATTTTGAAGACGAAACAGAAAAAGAAAAGGCCCCGTTTGATTACTCCTCAATAGATTTGGGCATAGTGCCTGATAAAGACAGCATCAAGGAGCACATTTCAACCACATCTCAGCCCTCATCTTCCACTACTGAGCCAGATTATGTAGATACACTGGAAAGGGTAGTGCATGTGGAGTCCTCTGCTCCCTTGCCTCCATCCTCAGGGGAGGCACCTCAAAGCAAGGAGACCCCATTGACCTCTGCTCCCGTGACCTCTGCTCCTAGCACACCCATGAGCACAACTCTGCCGGCAATAGAAACCTTTTCCACATTGGACATCACAGCACGCAGGTCAACGCCAGGCACCCCAATTGATGAAGACACTGAAGGATCCACAGGGCACCCCACAGATGATGAGGCAGACACGACACATCAGGAGGGGTCCGGAGAAGAAAGATACAGCCAAATGACAGTGGTGACAGATGAGACAGAAATTGCCGAGGCAGTTAAGACTCCAGAGACAGGTATGGAATCTTCAACAAAAGCCCCACTGAAGACTCTGCCTAGCTCTACACACGATCGTGTTGAGGACATCGGCTCGCAGCCGGAGACACCAGAGGACTTTGAAGGGTCGACTTCAGCTGAGGACGAAGGCTCTGCACAGGAAACGTATCCACCTGACTCTGTTGAAAAAAGGCCTGTGATCACTGGTGGCGTGACTCCACTGGAAGCCCCAAGTACAACTGGAACAGTTACAACTTTTACAGAAGCAAAGAGAGATGAACCTTCTGTGACAAAAGCCTCTCTGGCTCCAAGCAGTGCTGGCACAACTGCAAGTTTTAGGGAATATCCTACACCTTCCCCAGTTACCCCTGCAGTTCATAAAATTTTGATACCAAGTCAGTCAAGTAGCCATCTTCAACCTGACGCTGATGAAAGGTTGGCCACTACCAAGCCTTATGACAAGAAAGAATCCATCATTCATGTGGATACTGCATCTCCCACAATCCCAACTGAGGAAGCAGTGGGGGTGGCTGTTGTGACTATATCACCAAAAAGCACACTTACAATGACGCAGGCACCTGAAGGATCTGGGGAAGACCTGACAACATCCTTTGCTCCTGACTCATTGCAGATTACATCTGAATCTACCACAGCTCCAACACTTTCCTCAGATGATTTTTCGGGGGATGATATCAAGACCTCAACTGTTGCGGAACCCTTCCCAGGGGCAACACCTTCGGCCACAACACCTGCACTGCCCGAATCTCCCTCGGCATCTGCATCTGTATCTGCATCCACTTCTGAAGAGCAGGAATCTGTAGGTATCACAGAGCAGCGTCCAGCTCCAGGTGCTGATGGGAGAGAGGTGGAGTCAATCAGCTCAGAGAGCTCCTCTAAGGAGCAGGAAGAGGAGAGGGAGAAGGTGGAGACTCCCAAGCATGCAGAAGTTATTGTGCCCAGCACTACAATGATATCTACTACCACGGCAGAAGAACATGAATTGGTGGAATACAGTCACGTGTCAAGGCCTCCACTTCTTGAGGCTGAACCTCCTTCTCGTGGAGAGGAAACCACGGTCAAACCCGAGACAAGAACAGACCTTGGATACACTATTGAAGGCCAGACTGTTGACATTCCAGGTACCCAATGAAAAATTCACTTCTAGTCAGTGCTTTGGAGATGTTGTTAACTGGGGAAAACATCTTTTATATTTTGAATTCATTTTATACCCTCTTCTGTTGTTCTTTTTGGTCACTACAGGTATTTTTTCTTGCACTGAGAACCTTTGTTTCAACGGAGGCACTTGCTACATGAGAGGCAAAGTGTACATCTGTGCATGTCCTCCGGGATATAGTGGGGAGCGCTGTGAGACAGGTATGTCATATGCTCTCACCTCACACAAGTAAGCAACAATCCCATCACACTGGACCTTTAACTCAGTGCTTTGCCCTCATCATATTATTATTGCATATTATGATCTGCATTGGACAAATCTGGTAGTCCTGCAACACCTTGGCACTAATGAAATCTATAGACATGTACATTAAATATATGCTAATGTTTGTTACGAATATTTCAAATGGCAGCTATTATTCTTAAAATAGTCACAAAATAGCCTTTCGTCCTTAACTAATAACACAATCATTTTTACTTACATTGATATTTTTTGACTGTTTGAGTCATTCTGATTGCCTCCACTTCTCATGCTTGCTGTGTGTAGACATTGATGAGTGCCAGTCCAACCCATGTCGGAATGGTGCCACTTGCATAGATGGATTGAACTTTTTCACCTGTGTCTGCTTGCCAAGTTACACAGGAGCACTCTGCGAATATGGTAAGAATCATGACTTTGTAATTTCCCATTATTCCCTTGTAACTTTTTCACCATTTTTGCAACAGTGGTTATTCAGTAATGTGTAGAATATCTGGTCCTGAAGGAAGGTTTAGGGCATTTTGCAGGTAATTGCTGAAACTGCAGACCCTAGAAAAAAAAATCTGTTTGCTTTTCTTGAAGTGGTGCTTTACTTGCATTGTTAGGAAATTCACTCTAACAGGTAGAGTGTCAGAGTCATTTAAACTGGGGCCTTGAGGGCATACCAACACCCGTTAACATCTTTTCACTTAACATGCATTGAGCAGAACAGAAATGGTTTGTGAGGCTTCATCCAAACCAAATCCAAATGGGTAAAATTGCCGCTGAGTGGCTGGTCCCTCTAATGGTATGGTTTTAGTTTGCAGAACATAGCAATCTTGCTTTCATGTGGGGCCTGTTGGCTGATTGACGTCTTCTGTGTATTATATTTGATAGCAAGACTTTTGCTCACCCCTGGTTTAAAGTCTAATGATTGCAGATCTACTTTTTTCTTGTTTTCAGATATTTTCCCTTTGGTTTTAATGCATAACCCAGAAAGTCAGAATAGTGATTGATATCCTTCAAATATAAGTTTATATAACTTTTTTTGCACTCACCCCTGTTTTCACCCCCAATTCTAACAATTATGAATCTGCTTTTCCTTGTTTTCAGTTTTGCACATTTAGCTATTGTAGATCACCGTTAAATAAGTATACCTGTATTTTGGGATTATTGTATGGGATTATTGTACATATTACTTACCGGTCTTAATTATCCCTTTAGTTGTGAACAACACCGATATCGCTCATGATTACATTTTATGGCTCTGCGTTATAATGTCTTTTTATCACATAAGTAAACTGTGACACTTGGAAAAAATGAACAGCTTCAGGCAACAGATTTCAGTCCACACAATCAACTGCATCGGCAATGCATCTGGCTGAGCCCTTTAAATCATGGAATTAAGAACATGATGTTTGTTGTGCTGGGCAGGTGTCAGATAAAGTGGTTTGAGGACAGTGGGTACATTGTCAGCAATATCCTCACAGTTTTCCCCTCTGCAGCTATTGAAATGAGAAATGTCTCCCATCCACCACCCCTAAACCCCTATGATTTATGTCGGTTTATGGACACATTACTATGCGTATGTGTTTATGCCACAATAAGCCAAACTGTGTTAACACCTCATGCACTGTTGAAACATATGCCATAGATCTATTTAAAAGAAAACAGTTATGTTTATACACCTAACAAAAGCAAGATGTCATAATGGCAGTCTATTACCTTGTAGTTTCAGGTGTAGCATAGGAAATTATTAGACATACACTGATGGTAACTATTAAAACGGTTAATAATTCTGTAGTGTTTTGAATAGGAAATTATTAACACAATGTCTAAAAAAGCCAAAACAATCTAGGCATTAGGTGTAAACACTTCACAGTGAATCATCAGAGTAGCTTTAGTGTGATTAGAAAAATTCATGTTTGTGCAGGAGCTTCTTGTGGAATTCCTCTGCTATTCAAACATGGGGACAAAGAAAGCATTAAAATGTAAGTGACGTTGGTAGATATACGACTTATCAATGATTTGGTGTGACCTCATCAATCACAACAAATGAAGAAACACCGAACAAGGAGTTATGGTGATATAGAGCCCCTTGCTGATGGGGTTCCTCTGACCTCGAGTAAGCCAAGTCATTCCCCTTGAGAACTAAGAGTGTGGCTGGAACTGATTTCAATGGCCTGTGTGTCACTATCGGGTGGAGTTCTACCGGGGAGGTGGGGCCCCACACGTTTCTGGGAACATAAGCAGTGTCTGCAACCCCTATGCAGCAAGACAGCTGGAACCAATTTAACAACACTCTCCTGTGCTTTTCTGGCTGCGACTAAAACACTTAATAATGACAGTGTCCCTCACACACTGAGTGATTGACCCACTGAGTGAGCGGCTCCCCCAAAATAACAACAGTACCTTCATTTGCCACTAGATGGCATAAATGCTTAAAAATTAGGACTGAAAAAACCAGCTCCCGGACCTGAACAGTGCTTGTCCTCGCTCTTGATGAAAACACTCATACCTCCAAATTGATTGTGTTTACAAGAGACAGGCTGTAATAGCAACACTCCCACACACTCATCGCTGTCACTGCATTCACTGTTTTTTTGTCCCACTGGATTTATGCAGTACACAGACTGGGCATAATCATGGTGACCAATTCACTTAGATTTCATAGTACGTGGAGCAGCTGTTCTCACTTAAATGCCAGAGGTAGGCTTTTTATTATTATTTTGTGTCAGGTTGTGTGATTGGCGGACGCACTGGTCGAGCCCTCAAAGCTCAGTCACTACATTTCATCCCCATGGTGAATTGGTTCCAGTCCCACCCTGAGTGCAGCTGTAATTACTCAGCAGTGATTCACCCCCCTGCATCCGATTGCTCGTGCACAGCTGGTTTCTCAGGCTCAATTGCCAAAGACGAGGAAGAAAAAAAGACGAAAACATAGCAAAAAGACGTCCATTATCATTTCAGAGGAGATTTGCAGCTGTGAAGAGGAACACGATGAATAAAGAATAGCTCTGTTATGCATTGGGATCAAAACTAGTCAAACATTTTTCCATCTTTGAGGAAAAAATATTGATTCATAGTGGCTTCAACACAGAGGTTTCAGAAATGGGCAAACCCCCAGCCACAGCTGAAACACGCACATAGCTCCTGTTTTTAAAGGCTTAAATAGGATGTAAAAATCCACTGAGGGAATAAGAAATCCTGTAGTGCTGAAAACTGATTTTTTTGGGGATCGGACAGGTGTTTCACATATCTGCTAAATCCAGAATTTGTCTTTTTTTCACAAACTTGTCTTGTCAAAAATGTCTTTTATAGTTTTTCTCTAAAAGGAAAAAAAAAATAAAACATCTTAAATGCACCAAATATATAAAAAAACAGGAGACACTGCAGCAGACATATACTGCAGGTAATACTTGAAATGCTGTCCAACTCTGTAGTGGTTCAGGCAGTGCATTGCCTCCCTGGCTAAAAGCCTCACTACTTCCAAACATGTGTTTCTTTATGACATTAAGCAGCATTTTAATGATCTTCAGAGCTTTCACACAAAATGACTTGCTGCTTTTTATTTGTTTTTTTGGCTTTGACTACACCACCACAAAATTAAGTTTATCCCTCACTTACTCAGTGTGAGTGAGTGAGAGTATATGAGTGATTCATCCCCAAAGTGTCAGGAGTACCTTTGCTTTACCAGGAGATGGTGCAAAGGCATTAATAGGGTGATCCACCAGAGTGTGTGCTGCCTCTTAATAGTGCTTGCTATTGCTCTGTTTTCATGGGCTGTCCCTCCAGAGCAGTTCACATGGTGCAGGTACCCCCCCCCCCCCCCCCGCTTCCTTTGGCTTTTTGGGACTCTTTTTTGCCTCCACTTCATCATTGCCAGACTTCCTGTGAGATCAGATCTCCTGACTAAACTACGCAAATTCAGCAGGGGGATTCTGAGTGGTAATCACAACATAGCATACCCACGCCCACCATCAGGCTTGGACCTAGACTTTTAGCCTCTGTCCTCCTGTGACCTCCCTCCTCTCAAACTTTTGAGGGCCTCACTCAGGTCAACAGATGTGCTAAAGCCTAAACTTGAAAAGGCTTAGCATGGCAATAGCTAGACTTTTCCAGGGTTGCTAACTTTGGTCAGCTGACTGTAGTGATATTTTAAATCTGAGACCATCTGGTGTAATCATGCACTTGCTTTATGTGAACAGGTCCACAGGTTAGTTCATTGTGAGTCATTCAGCGTGTTAGGTAGCTAACTAGACTTATAAGACAACCTGGTGGCTGCCCACTTTACCCCACACTACGCTCATTACCTTGTTAGCCAGCTAGCTAATTCTTTTTTTCTGCTACATTTGTTATCTCATTAGCTAGGTCACTTTTACACCTTAGCCAGCTAACATGTTAGTAAGCTAGCTAGTGAATTCTAGTTAGGTAGATAGCAAAGTAATGTGTAATGTGCTAGGTAGGTAGCAAATTCTATTTTCAGTCATTTATCTTGCTTGCTAGTCCTGTTCTCCTTTTAAAAGCTGAAAGCTGATTGAGGCTGTATCTGGGGCAACTGTATAAATCGTATTGTGATGTCAGCTGCACATGATAGAATGTTCACATTCTCAACAAAATGTAAATATAGTAATTCTTCATCAGAAACGTGCTGGGATACAGAGAAGAAATTGAGTAATGGAAATGCTCTCCATAGATTTATCAGCAAATGTACATCTATAAATGGATAACTAAGTAAGAGCTTTATTCTTCTGTCTCATATTTATAAGACTTGGACTTCTCTCCAAATTAATAGTTACAATGACTGTGCATTGTGTGGCCTTCAAATAAAGTGGCTCTGTGTATGGGGATATCCCTCGTGATAGGTTAACCTCCAGGCTATTAATCCCTGTTTATATCAAGTAATGCTTTGGTGATATGTCATTATCATATAAAAGGTCAGCATTTTCCTTTACCTGTCTGCCAACATTCATTTCATGAGATTGCCATTTCATTTCCCCACATACCTCCAGGTCAACGGTGCAGCAGTTAGTCAATGCAAATAACAATCCTTTCATCAATGTTTCATTCACTGCAAAGGTTTTCATTTTCATTGTAAAAGTGATCACTACAATAAAAAGCATGTTTAAAGTTCATCCAACATTTAAAGAAGTTCTGTGAATCACAGTAAAACCCAAGGCTTTGTTTGTAATTTAACCATATCTTAGACCTAGATCTCAAACCATTTGCTTGTGCAACTGTCTTAGTTAGAATCTTAGCAATCAGGCTACCACATACACAATTAAAACTGATTGGACACGTATTTCATACAGGTATTTATTGAATCTTCTGTATTTCGTAAAATGTTGTGGAAGCATGTCTTCCTGTTGTTTAAGACCTGTAGACTTAGTCTAAAGTCTCAGATCTATGGACTATTCAGTTGATTTACTCAGTGTTCAATGCCGGGGTTGTTTTGACTCCACATAGCATGTCTTGGTTGGGTATAAAGCCAGCTTTAACATAACAAGGGTTAAAGGATAGTTTGTTTGCAAGCCACAGTTAGTAATTTGTGCTATGTATGCTATATACACACATATACACACACATCTGCAACAGCAGGGTTAATTCACCCTCCTCAATGGTAATGAACTAGATTGAGGAGAAAAGGACAATAGTATTTGTAAAGGCCTGCCAACAACCAAATGTAGCACAAGTGTGCATTGTGTGTATGAATTAATTCAATAAATGGCTCATTATTTAGGAGCTGTGTGGTAGCCATTGTTTCCCTCAGGCTTCTCCCAGTGGATATTGAAGTTGTTAGTGGCTTGTTGATTAGTTAGATCTCGTTAATGGCCCCTGCTAAATTATACCCACTTATTTGCATAGCAGAGATTAGCATAGTAGCCGTTTTGTGCATCACCCAGTTGGCCACCGACTGTGTCCTTTCTGTAAACCAATGCACTGGATCGGCCCAGCAGACAGAACACAGAGAACACTTCAGCAGCCACTGAGACTGTGGACTTCGTGTTTGGGAAGAAAGACGATCTGACTGCACATGTAGCGCCATCACTGATGCTAATTCAGCATGCCGGTGCACATCTCAATGATTTCAAATGTGTGCACATATGCTTATTTTTTTGTCTGTCATTGTGATGCACTCCACTTAACCGACTTAATCTTATATTATTAACGTTTTATTTTTTTGTGCATTTTCTTCTGAGATTTGCCTTTTTTACACTTTATTATTGCACTAAAAGTTTTCTGAGTATGAATTTATTTGCACCATTATTGTTGATATCATTGTAGTATGCATTTCACATTGCACTGGGAGTCTGCATTGACCATATGAGTCAGTGTGGAATCAAACCAATAAATCACAATTTGAATTTAAATTTGAATTTGAGCTTGTCTTACAGACTAATGTACACTCTCTGCCCCCAGACACAGAAACCTGTGACTATGGTTGGCACAAGTTCCAGGGCCACTGCTACAAGTACTTCACCCACCGACGCACGTGGGACGCCGCAGAGAGGGAGTGCCGCCTGCAGGGGGCGCACCTCACCAGTGTCCTGTCACAGGAGGAGCAGCTGTTTGTCAACCGTAAGTGCTGCCGGCCATTCGCAGTTCACAAAGGCGTTGTGCTGGGAGGGCTCTGTTGAGGAGTCCTTTAGGGCCAATACTCACCCTCACCCCAAACCTCACCTGGAGAACAGTGTCTAGGGTATTCACCATATCCCCAGAACCTTTGTACTGGAGCAGCTGTGAGGGTGGATGCAGGCAGAGGTAAAGCTTAGTGTCAAGTGTCAAGGAATTGAACTAGTAACTAGAGGGTGTTGTACCTTTGTACTGATTCATTAAAGTGGCACTGAAATCAGGTACTGATTTAGTACTGATAGTGATGCATTGGCTAGGTTTATTAAATGTTTATTTATATGTGGATAACGTTCAAATATTTATGTATTTATTTATATTTGGATTTGCCTTAAGCAATGCTTAGGATCTAAATTCTTAATGCAAGCTCTACAGCCTTTAATGGCCTTAATTTCTTCCTAACATTGAGACATTAACAGACTTTTAATAAACTATTGAGGTGAAGTGCAATTTGGCAATGGCCAAAAGCATAGGAAAGTTTTCTGAGCTGCTGGGACTGAAAAAGGTATGTCCTCTAAACAGCAAGCACTGTTCATGAGGTTAACAATGTCTCTGTGTTTTCCTGTTAGAGCTGAGAGCCTATTATGGCAGAAAAGTGAATTCTTGACTTGCGTTTCATTGTGTTTCAGGCCTGGGACACGACTATCAGTGGATTGGCCTGAATGACAGGATGTTTGAAAATGACTTCCGTTGGACAGATGGCCGACCCATGGTAAGAAATGACTGTGCCTTTTTTCTCTTGTACGCATGTGCGTGTGTGTGTGTGTGTGTGTGTGTGTCTGTCTGTCTGTCTGTGTGTGTACATGTGCAAGAGTGTGTGTGTTTGAATATCTGTATGTGTGTACGTTTTTGTATTGGAAGATGGCAGCATACCAGGCTCCTGCCTGTGGATCTCCTTCACCATGTCAGACGGGGTCTAATTACTGTTTTTGGGAGTGAGCTGAGTCAGTCTTCACTTCAAAGTAGGAACAATACTGAAAGAGAGGGGATTGAAAGGAGCAGGCCAGAGGGCTAGGAGATGCACTGACCATCTGCAGAGACCCAGCTGGTGGTCTCAGCTGCTCAGGTGTGGACAGGTAACGGAAGGCTTTAGAAAGCAGTGGCATTGGAAACAGGGACCCACCTGTCCAAAGAATCAACAGGGAGAAGGAAGTGGGGACCATGGGGTTAAAGAAATATCCTTCCAAGAATATTACAGCTGACAGTGGATCAGCTGAGTTGAAGGTGTTAATGGTGTTTATCCAAAAGCCTATTGAAAGACAGAGGCTAAGATCAGTAATGCCCAACAGTCAGGATACATTCTCTTGTATTTGCAGCTGATGCATGCAAAGACCCTCTACCTTGCTGTAAACCTAGAATACTGCAGTTCTTTTCCAAGCAATATACTGTGCCTTTTCATGAAGATGGCTAAAATAGCAATACTGTGTGTGATACAATTTTTTGAATTTTTCTGAACATTTTTTCTGCACACTTGAGTCAACTTGACTAGGGTTCGAACAATTCCTGATCTTTAACCCAAGCTAATACAAATGTGATATTTCATGTAGATAAATGTTACCCTTTTAAAATGAAAAGAGTAACAATGCTCAGATTTTACAAGGTTTTGCAGATTTTGCCCAATGGTAAAAACTGAATTATGAAAACTAAAAGGTGAATAATTGAACTGTTGTGGTTCATGAATTCTCTGATGAAGGGAGGTGTGCTGTTTATCATGAGGCTGTCTCAGTGGTGGTGTTTGATATTGGAAGGCCCAAATGACAGGTCTGTTAGTGTAGTGCAGAGGAGGGACATGCAATGCGTTGAAAGCAATGGAGAAGCCACCCGGACAGTGGAACGGCCCCGTGTTCAGCTGCTGTTTGCATTCTCTGTTCAGGCAGCTGGAATCAATCATCAAAGACCAACACAGAGGCTGTATCAGGTGCTGGAGCAGGAGGGGGTGTTGTTGGTCCTTCACAACTGTTTATTTCCCCTGGTGCCATGGCAACAGTAAGAAGGGCTCTGGGGGAAATTTTGCTTGCAAACTCAACTGTTAGCCTCATGGAGCTAACATGAAAGTTATTTGGAACAACCCATATTGATTTAATTTTGGGCAGTGCAACCTTTGCCCTTGAGTAAGTGCTGATTGGAGGGGGAAACCCCTGCGTTTGTGATTGTGATGTCATAGCTGGGCTATGTGAGGTCATGGGTATCTCATGCACAGTTTGGAGGGAATGGAGCTACTTCTGCTTGCAGTCCATCTTGGTTTTTGCATGCAACAGAGGAGCTCAGGCAGCATTTGGGTTGTAGATGGTGGTCATTGCCAATCCTGCACAAAAGCTTAAACACCAAAACGGCCTTCCTCCGGAGTCTACTGCCAGAATCTCCCTCTGATCTAATACCAAACTCAATCTGCACATCTGCAATGATGTTGCATTAAGGCCCTACTAAGTATGAAATCAGCAAAAAGGCCGCTTCATTTTGAGAGGTCTACAGTATCATGTATATCATATGTCTTACAATTTCACTAAAAGAGCTTCCTGCACCAAGTGCTTCCATGTGCTTCGGGCTGCCTGCAGAGAAAACTTCTGATACAGAAATACACATAAGCGCCCTCATGTGGGCAGTCAAAGTACGAGCACAGGTTTGTATTACTTATATGCAAACCAATGCAAATCCCCTGTGCTTCCATCTCTGGAGATTTGAAAGTTGCTTTGCTCTGCAGTCTTCTATAAAATGAACTTCGCATGGCAGCATGGTGTATTGTGATTATTTTAGGAACAGTACTGTGCGGAGATTGCACTACAAGCTAATTAACAGAACACTTCCGTTTTTACCCAACACCTGTCAAGTTTTTAATTTATGTATGCAGCCCTGAGGAGAGAGGACATTAGAGAAAATGTATCAGAGCAGACGTGTATTCCCTCAGGTTAAGAGGAAGTGCGACAGCCTGAGCAGGGTCCTGTCTTCCTCCTGGGAGCCCCAGGCTTCTTCTATTCCTGCTCTCATAAAGTTGCAGCAAGAGAAAAAAAAACTGGTCATCCAATGATTGAGGTGCCTCTCACCCAGCAACTGTGGCGTGAAGCAGAAGGAAGCACAAGTGTTCTGCCTAGGCAGGTCGCCATGACTGGTGGACAGAAAGTGGTATGGTTCAGCTGAGGTTTGAATTGAATTGAATTGAATTGAAGCCATCCACTGACAGAGCTGTCGAGTCGCCACCTGTGTTTACCGTTGCACAAGTCTAGGTCCGGTTCAATGGACAGAGGGAGGTGCTTTATTGTGACCAGGAAAACTCAGACAAATATATTTATCACTTGCAAACTGCAACTTCCAGAGCTCTGTGTTGTATTTATATTGTGCCAAATTACCTGTATCATTCCATTCCTTGAATTGAGTCAATCATAGAATTTGGACCTATTTCAAAATACTGGTCGTGGTAAGCCTAGAGACACCTACTGACATTGCAGAAGAGGACTGCTTTGTTGTGCTTTGCAGTTACAGCAGTTAGGAGACTTGAACATATTAACTCTTAGGCAGCAAGAGTACAACAGGTGGTTGTCAGGTCTAAATGTACTAAAGGCATCCAGTCTTTGCAGTGGGCCTGTGTGGTGCTGTGGAGAGATAAGGACATAGGTTGTATGAATGTCAGTTGATGGTGATCTCCTATTAGCAGTGAGGTAGTGGGAATCAAGGCATTTTATTAGTCTACACACATATAAGGTGTGTCTCTTTCTCAGAGCTCTCTACATGAGAAAAGCCTGTCTGCTTAATCCTGTGTATTCAATCAAAACCTGTCCTTGTATAGAAGTAAATGTGAGTGGTGCTTAACAAAAACTCCAACATTCTCTCAGTTTTTGTTAACTTTGATGATAGCTCAACTCAACAAACTTTGTACACTTCTTTTTGAGTCAAACTTAAGGACAAATGTTGATTGAATGCAGGGGTATGTCTTGTGTCCTGATTAAAAAACAGGATACCACTAAAATAGAATTTAATTTTATCTGCATCTGTCCTGGATGAGCTTGTCTCAGAGGAAGTAATGCTCAGATAGAAGTAAGAAATGGACTATGTGCATACTTTTTCCTAAACACCTGCAAACCAGGACATTTAAAGCTTCAATGAAGAAAGATTAAAGCCCTGAGGGTTAACCTGTGTACTGTTAAATTTATATTTTAGGTAAGTCTCTTTTTACGCACAGCCTGCTGAAAGCCTGCTCCA
Source organism: Megalops cyprinoides (assembly GCF_013368585.1). NCBI lineage: Eukaryota > Metazoa > Chordata > Actinopteri > Elopiformes > Megalopidae > Megalops > Megalops cyprinoides. The sequence goes on along the minus strand of NC_050587.1, from coordinate 20,011,004 downwards.
AATGTATAAAGAGACTTAAAGGTTTACACCATAGAGGTAAATGGGCCCATAAGAAACAGGAGCATAAACTAAGTGTGTGTGGGTGGGGTGCCCCTGGACTTCCTGCCTTCTGCTCGGCCAGTGTGAAAGAACTCTTGCCATCGCCAAATGGCGAAACAGAACAGCTGTGCAGGCTTATCAGATGTTTGACGCGGCAGCTCTGTGGTGCCTTGAGAAACTGGGGAGCAACACCAAACTGTGCCATGCTCCTGTTTGCCCCACGGTAACTAGAAAGCCTTTCCCACGGCTTTCTGGGAGACACCACCCTGCAATGATTACATTATTCGTCCTAATGTTGTTATCACACCAAGCTGCCCCTTGATAGGGATCAGATTGAGCCAATAGCGAGGAAATTACTTATAGGGCCATTTATAGCTAATTACCCCTTGGGTATAGAAGGGATCCAAAACACAATACTTTGCAGGTCAAGGAGGCCCGGGTAGCAGGCAAATTCAGATTGTTAGATTTAATGACTAACAGCATTTCCCCTGTAATTCAAATCTGTTTTAACCTGGATGGCAATCAGACTGTGTTTGTATGTGGACATTATATCCTATTACATCATTTGTTTTTTTTTTTTTTTATAGCAATATGAGAACTGGAGGCCAAACCAGCCCGACAGCTTCTTCTCCACGGGTGAGGATTGTGTGGTGATGATCTGGCACGAGGGGGGACAGTGGAACGACGTGCCCTGCAACTACCACCTCACCTTTACCTGCAAGAAGGGCACAGGTGAGTGGTCACCCCCGGGGCATCCCAAATGGAGTGTACCCAAGGCAGAGCTGGAAGCAGTGGCGCTATGCTTTTCTGTGTTACTATGGGCATGGAGATTCAGCACATCGGCTCTCTGCCATGTCTCGGCGGGCAGACTTCAGAAAGTCAACACACACAATGCTATTACAGCTTCGCACATTACAGTGTTCCTCTGCACTGGTGGGCTGCAAGGCTTAATGCTGGTTTGAACTGTTGTTCTAAAGGTGTGAGGCTGTTGCTCCTGAGTATCCAGTGACATTAAGACACCGCATAACCTTTTGCTGACAGGTTGAGGGACCTCAAGGAGATTTTTCTTTATTTCTGAGATGAGCATTGTCTTAATGCTATTTTTTATATCATGGGGATGTTAAATTTAATGTTTGTCTGAAAGTGCCGTAACATTATTCCTTCTCCCCAAAACCACCCCATTGAAACCCAAGGAACATTTGCTTGATGTATTCACTCATTCATTGACATGTTTTCCTTCAGTTTCATGTGGTCAGCCCCCAGTTGTGAAAAATGCCCGCATCTTTGGAAGCATGAAAGCTCGCTATGAGATCAACTCCCTGGTGCGGTACCACTGCAAGGATGGCTACATCCAGAGATACGTGCCGACCATCCGTTGCCGTGGTGATGGGCGATGGGATGAGCCCAAAATCTCCTGTATTAGCCGTAAGAGCGCAGCCCTTCCTTACCATCATTGCAATGATTCTGTGTAGTTCCTGGACCTTGTTGAGAATGAGTTAGTGTTATTAGGTCGCTTACCTGGTGACATAAGATTAAATAACCCCTGCAGAGCTGGAGTTCTGGAGAATGTATTTACAATTTATGTGATGAACTGTAGACAGGGGATGTAGAAATAGTAGGGACATTTCAGGGGGACTCATCCAAAAACAAGGTACCTTAAAATAAAATAATTTTATATGAAATCAATAAATAAGGTAAAAATAATGGGAACAAAAATGGTTACATTGGTTAGAATGTCTTAATGGGCATTTGTTGCTGCAAATGTTTAAATAGAAAGGGATGGGAAATTGTCATCCATTATATGCATGTTTGAAACATATTTGTCTGTATTTTTTCAGCATCCACCTATCAAAGGACTTACCCACAGAAATATCAATACAGCAGCTTGTACAACAATGCCAAGAGGCGATACAACGAGTCTGCTCGACACCGCCATCGCTGGACCGTCCGAGGGGGCAACACCAAACACTGATCCCGCAGCAGGAGTGCAGAACACACCTTTTCCTGATGGAGAGCCATTCTCTATGGTCTAAAAGAACAAACCAGAATCAAGTGCCTTTTGAATGTTTCAAAAGTATCTTTTCCGTCATTTTTCTTCTTCATTCTTTATCAAGGGACACATTTATCAGTGGACAACAAAAAGGACACACTCAATGCCAGGTCTCTCTGCTGGTGCATTTCCGTGTGATTTTTTATATATATATATATATATATATACCAATTATTCTGATACTAATATATTCAGTTCTCAACTCTATTCACATCAGAGCCCACGAGTCCACAACTACATGTCCAAACAGTTTATAGAAGTGGTAAACTAAACAAGCAAATAGCAACATGCTGTGTACATTGAACAAAAAATACAGAGTTTAAATAATGTACATAAACAACACATCACATTTTAGTAAAATTTAAAACTGGTTCTTAAGACTTTCTACTGTAGAGAGTCTGACTGCTGCTCCTTATATGGGCTCTAATCTTTGTAGCTTTATCTGCACAGAATTTATACCGAGTTGTGTTATTTGAAAGGCATGAAACATCTAACCAGAAATATAAGTCAAATGTTCAAAGAATTCAAGGAGAAAACATACAAGCAGATATGGTGTGATAAATTAAAGCTTGCAAAGAAAGGTCACGCTCCCTGCAGAAATATAAGCAAAAATGTTTATGGGCGGACCATTTGATCTCTGCGGAATTACTGAACTGGGGGAGGAGGAGAAGAGTGGGAGGAGGAAGCCGAAAGGACTGCATATCTGCCCCAATCAGATTTCAGATACTGTCAGGAGAGCAAGACATGGGAGGAGCTTTTTTAGCAGCTTTGAGCCGCACATAAAAGATAAAAAAGGGGATCTACATTTTAAATGTTTTTTTTTTCTTTTCTCTTGTAGAAATGATAATAAATTAATAATTGGGTTCATGTTTATGTATATAACCATTTTAATACATTTTTGTTTGGTATGATCAAAAAGTCAAAGATCAACATCATGAATGTCCATGACTGAGTGTTGCTTCCTGAGAGCTTCTAATTACATTAGCAATTAAAGTGAAATGGTAGAAACTGGGTTTATTTGACATGCTGTGTAGACTACACAAGGGAAAGGTGGATGTGGAAAAAAGATAATATACTTTTTATTAACATTCAACATTATCCATTGAATTCCTTCGTATGTTAAGGAAAACTGGTGTTTTGCCTTCTTATTTTCTAGTGGCTTTGCTTTTGCAAATAACCATGGGTCTTAATCTGTGAATACAGCTCATAAAATGCTTACCCGTCTTACTCCATAGAAATGAGTCAAACCACACTTAATCGAATGTACTTTGTGAAAAACTCAAAGAGACTTGAACAATTGCTTTTGATGAGAGCTGCAAATAATTTATTTTTCAAGCTGCTCTTTTTCCACAGGGCTAGATATCCTGGCGATATAATCATATCTTCATGGCACAGTTATGGCAGAGATACAGAAATATATTTATGCAACACAGGAGATAGATGAAAACGAATGCCTCTCTCCAATCTGACTGAAATTTGCTTTGTCTGTACATTTGACTGATGAAAAATAATAACCTCTAAAACTCTTTTGTTGTATAAATACTGAAAAAAAAAAATTCCTTTGGCTGAATTTGTTTCTGAATGTTAAGGACAAAGCACACTGAGGGTAGATTGAACAGAGGCAAGTCATTGTAATGAATAGGATGGTGGCACATTTGTTCAGAGACCTATGGATGATATAATCAGGGGACAGTGTCGAACCAATACCCAAAAGTCTCTATGTCCTTCAATTAAAATGTCTATGGCTCAACACTGAAACCTTTTTTGTTCTTTTTTTTTTTTACTTGTGTTGCACAATGGATTGATGGCTGTCCATTTATTTAGTACCCACCAGCGATGTCTTTTATTAAACATATGTTTTTCATTTGTTCTTTTTTGGGTTTTTTGTCTGTTGTTTTTATCATTAAAATGCACATTTATTTGTATTTATATCATAACGTTATTGTATAATGTGAATGTCTGGGATGTTTGTGAATTATGCTTTGTAAAGACTTTTTACCTTTTTATACATGCTCTGTGTCACCAAAGAAGGCCCATTTAAATACATTATTTTGTATCGCGTGTCTGCTTTCTGTCTGTCCTCATGGTGCCATTAACAATATTAACAGTTCCACAGATAAAAGTAAGTAATTGTCAAAATATGTCAGTTGTGAGGCCTCAACTCCTATCACCTCTCAGGCAATACTTGCACAGTAATTGTGCAGTCACTTGTGATTGTGCAATCATTGTATGAGTCAAATCCTGTCATACATACAGAAAAGCAGTATACAGTCAGTATACTAGTATACTTACCCAGAGCTCTAAAAAGTAGGCACACTTTTTATACACAAAATCTATTCACAGAATCCTCTCTTGCCATCACCTTCCCTGCTGTGATCTTCTATTAAAACAGCTACACACACATACTGAAATGTTTTTTAGATGGCTGCCATATGCACAGAGAGATGCTGATATTCTGGGCGGACAATTTAGTTGAAACAAAAACAACATGATTAATGATAAAAGGCCAAATCATAACACATACTTTATAATTAAGAGACACAGCATAAATGGCAAAAAAACTTTCAAATAATTCTCAAAATAAATGGACTGGCTATAAAACAAAGTGCTGAATCCAACAAATAATCCTTGAACAACAGCAAACATAATCTATCTGACTGTCAGCCCCTCAGCAAAATCAGAACTGTTGCCTAGCCCAGTTTGTTGATTTGTTAGGTTTTACTGCCAACCCTATTCAAGTGAGATTTGAGTGTTACAGAAATGCACTTGGAAAAGGCCTACACAATTTCATTTTGTTTACGTCTACACTTGCTAACAGTCAGGGCTGCTGTGGATCTGAATCACCACCAGATGGCACTGTTGGATATGACACCTACTTGCACTATTTAATAACCCAAAGTCAGTTAAAAGAGAATGTATAAATAAACTAATACATGAATAGTGACTCCTTTGATATTTACACACAGCACCATCTGTGACAAGACAAAATCATTCAAAGAGGGTTTGATTTTTTGGATGTATTCATGTACTGCACTGCGTGAAAGGTGCACTGCAGTACATTAAAAATTGTGCATCCTCTAATTTAGTCCTCTTGCTCAGCCCTTGTAAATTTATGAGGACTATCAATGAGTGTGGCGTAGGAATTAGGACAGTCACCACAATGTAGCTTACACCACTTGATTTTTTGACCGCCCAGAATGTTCCCCACATTTGACACATTTGGTGACATGTAGGAAATTCCAAATTTAATGAAATGAGAGAGAGAGAGAGAGAGAGAGAGAGAGAGAGAGAGAGAGAGAGCGAGCAAAAACATCATTGCCGACCTATTAAACCAAAGATACAGTGTAAGGAAGGGTTTGCAAAGGGTTCAAACACTGACTCTTGTTATGTGATTATAAGGGTAATTTTGTTTGTGAGGTTTCCAGATTATTATACTGACTTTATTGGAAACTAACTACAGGTTAACTGAGTGGTGTTAGAACTTGACTTGTTGGTTCAAATTGTTCATCCATTTAACTGTATTGGGGGTTATTAGGGGGCCAGTTTGGGAATTTGTCCAGGACGGCCCGTTCAACAGCTCTACTCTTTCAGTAAGCGCCTCGGGATCTATAATGTCTGCAGTAAATTTGTGAAGCTGAGGACCACAATCTGGCAGCACATAGAGCAGGGTGTGGTAAGGCAGATATAAGGATTAGCTGGCAGAGTGATAACAGAGGAGCACTCATGTCTGAGTTTTTGACCCAACAGTGCAAGTGAGGTAAAGAGGTAAATGTTATCTATTTTCTTCTGTTGAGCTGCATGAATGCTGGCCATTACCCTCTAATCACAGAACGCCTGTACACTGATTAGAGACCCCAGGATTGCAGGGAAGAGAGAGAGAGAGAAAGAGAGAGAGAGAGAAAGAGAGAGAAACAAGAGAAAACATATCAGACTCAGATTTCCCATCATCCTATCACTGCTTTGGTCGAGTTCTCAGAGCTCTTACTAATCACTTCTGAATACTATTGCAACATGATTGCGACATGACACAAAGTTGCCTGGTTTGTGTTTTGTCTCTAAGGGATAGGAGTAGGAGTTGTTAATTATTTCCAAGAAGTGAAGCAAAAACACCTCTATACTGTCTCTCTGTGTTGATGTGTTTCCTTCTGAAACTGTGCAAGACTATGAGAACTGGTCCAAGTCAGGTCCTGCATGTCCGCTTGTGCCATACCTCTCTTGGATGTCCATCCAACAGAAGGAAGAGGTGGACCGCACCCCATATTCCTTTGACTATGACTTCTCTCCTGCAAAGTACTTTGCTTTAAAGTAAACTGAGGCCATATATCTCATCTTTTGGTTAAACACGGTAAGAGAGAATTCATCAATGTTTTATTAGAACCTCAGCGGGGCCTCTTCTAATACATGCAAAAAGGAAATTGGGTGCTTCCATCTATTGACAATGTGCAATGTGCAGCTGAAGCAGTTTGTTTTGGGAACACTGTAAATACCTCTTTGAGGAGACCAACATGCAAAAGCTAATCAATTACAGATAACTTGAATATGCATTTCACCCTGCGGTGAACAAACATGTTTTTGTTCCTCATTTTATTCTGGAACCTCCACTGCCTTATCTCCTAACCATTTACATCCACATTGTCTAAAATGAGAATGTAAAGAAAGGTTAAGGTGCCCTACATTTGCAATTTTTAAACCCACTTTTTGCTCTGATTAAATCACCAGATAATAGCACTGTTGTACACAAGGACTATTGAGGACCTGTAGATTGTGGTTCATATAATGTAATCAAATCAAAGAATAGTAAGAATGTAATCAGTTATACTACGCCTTCTAAATCATGCCCATCAAAGTGAACCTATTAAGATATAAAATCATACAGCAGTTTTCATGATCAAATAAACCATGTCACCAGTTTCTGTTTTAAATGGTTTTATTTTGTTGTGTTGACTTTGGGTCAAAAAAGTACTTTACATAGATACAAACAATACTTCACAAAGTAATGTTTTATGTACACAAAAAATAATTGGGAAATAAATGTTCGTTTTGAGCATTGTGGCTTTCAAATGCATTGTGACATTACATTGCTGATTGTTGGGGTTGGTCTGCCCATATTTGCCAGTCAATCTGTACACTTGCTGGATGAAAGAAGCAAGCAAAATAAAGCTGACAATGACACAAGCAACAAGCACTTCTTCGTATTGCTGCAATTCTTGCCTCTTGAATCCTTGTCGACCGTAATTGTTTTCTAAACACTATCTATAGTGGCTAGAGTTAACAAATAATCAGCGAGCGAAATCAGTTCTTTCCGCCCTGAATTTCCAAAACTGTGACCTTCACAGTATGCTGACACAAAGAAAACATTAAAATACTTTCAGTAACATATTTGGTAGGATTATAACATTTTTTTTCAAAACTAACAAATATCAAGCTGCTTCTTTTTTTCAATCTGCACTGTCTCTGTCCAGCAGTTGGTTTTGGTAACTGCCCTGAGTTTATGATTTATGCTGCTAAAAATTCATTTTGTATTATCATTAACATAGTTACCTTTGGAAAGGTAAAATCAAATCAAAACAAAAGAAAATAAACTTCACAGGAAAGCTACTCAAAGGTAACTCGATACTTTTACAGGAGGGGCAATGTTTTCAAATCTATAAAATTTTATTTCCACCCTACCAGTGAGGATGAAATACATAAAAGGAAATCTTGCATTTTAGTTGGCACCCTATTAGTACCTGTCATCACCTGTGGAGAAGGAAGAGGGAACAGAGGAAATTAGTGTGGTTCCCCACCTCAAGACTATGTACTTTCCACTAGTGTAAGCCATTCCTGTATCATGCAGTCAGCAGGTGCAGTGACATCCCTCATTAGCAGCAGGTCACTTATTGCTAAAGGGCCCACACGGGTTTCTAATTCCAGTGTTAGCAACAGCCACTAGGGTTTGACATTTATCAGAAGTTGTAACAAGGTCAGCAACAGTCACTCCTTTCCCAAAGCAATACTGACCATTGAATAGGCAGTGAGAACGATACTGGATATTGTGCAGCTACTGAGTTCCAATGCATGGCTGTTCGCGTTTACTTTCCTTGGTGAAAATGAATGCTGTGACATACTACCAGAGCTTTGTGCAAGGTTTTTCTTTTCATTTTTATTGGCTGTACTGGGGACAGAGTGTACTGTATCACTGCATCTATTGAAATATCTAAATTAAGAACATTGGAGAAAACATAATCCGATGGAATTAGATGTCATGATAAAAGTGAACAACACTAGAAAAATGCATGCCTCTTTCAGAGAAATTCATAGAGAGATTTGTTGACCAAATGACAGGCAGAAAGCCACATTTAAAAAAGGCAAGTAAGTTAACAATTCCAACTATGGCTTTTTATTTTATGCAACTGTTTGTAGTAATATGTTTGAGATGTAAATATGGCAGTTTGGTCCACATACATTAATACTGTACTTGAAAACAAAATACACAAAGGTATGATTAAAGTACATCAAGTGTATACCATATAGCACCCCAGAGAGATGGCAGACAGAAGAGAGCAAAGGTGCTTTCTACTTATTGTGCTAACTTTTACATGAAGTCCAATGCCTCAGAATAGAAATAAATTTGAGACTGATTACACTTCTGCTCACTCTGATATGTGAGCGGTTGATCCATTTTAAACAACATTATTCTTGTGCAAACACATACTGCAGATGGCACACTCTCCATAAAATTTCTGTACTTGTTGATTTCCTACACATCATTGAAAAACAACAACACTGCTGCCCAAAAGTATCAGGTCCCACTTTGAGAAGCTTTACTGTTTTTTTTTGTTCAGTCCCAACAAGATCTTCAAGCTACTGCATGCCCTGTTGATAACTATTGGGGTAATGTAAATCAGTCCCCTCTCCCCCCACTTCCTTCCCAGTTTCTGCTATGCTATTTTTGTCATCTAGTTCTCCTGATAAAATTACATTAATTTAAAATATCTGAGAGTGATAAACAATGACATAACATTTTGTTTCCGTTTACAAAAAAAAAGTTTTGTCCTTTACCATATGAAAATGATCCTTTGTCTTTACCTCTTGTCTGACATTATTTAAAAAAAAAAAAGTTATCACAGTTTGAATGCTTTCGTACTAAGTGTAACTCCCATGTGTTTTGTCGTTTTTGAAATGAATACTCAAGTCGCGCTTCTCTCAGTTGTACGCCTTGAAGCAGTAGGCGCCGTACAGCTTGTGCTTTTTGTCGGGGAAGCCCGAGAAGCGCACGGCCGCCTCCGTCGGGCTGCAGCGTCTCCGGGGCCGCGAGATGGGGTAGCGCACGCTGCCGTCGGCCAGCCAGCCGGCGTCGCAGCGGTCGTAGCCTAGCAGCTTCCAGGCGGCGTACATCTGCCCCACCTTGGCGATCTGGGCCCCGTCTTTCCGGCATGCCTGGACGGCCTCGTCGTACGTGAGCTTGGTCGGGTGTATCAAATAGTAGAAACGACCTGAGGGAAAAGGTGAAAATGCTCCCGTTCAGTCACAGGCCCTAAATCAACAACCTCATTGTAGTGTGCTCAATTATGAATAACTTCCAGTGGACCTTCTTCCAGTCCAAGTTGAGTGATCACTGAAATCAACTCAATAAAATTATGTAAGAATTGTTAGCTACCTGGCCTTCCTGCAGTGGGTAATTGAAGCCTTATTGGACGCATTCCTGACACAAATCTTTTCTTTACAGACAAAGTGAGGACTCTGAGCTAGCACCTACCCTAACGAGGTCAAGTAGAACACATTATATGTATTGGTCTTTCCCCTTCTCTTAAGTAATGTACGGATATATTCCCTCCTATGGTAGCAAAGTAGAGCACTATTGAACATGTTTACTGACACACACTTCTTTGTACAGTCAAAGTGGGCACTCACCTCTGTAGTTAGAAGTGAAGCAGAACACATCGTATCGGTTCTTCTCCTTGTCACGTAGGCCGTAGTTCCTCACGCCGGGGACGGTGTCCTTGCCCCCGCATGGTTCCCGTGGTTTGGTGATGGGGTACTGCACAGACCCGTCGCTGAGCCAGCCCGCATTGCACCAGTCCAGCCCCCCTCTCCAGGCGTCGTACAGCTGGTCGAAGGAGGCCACCACTGCATCCTGGTCCTCGCAGGCCTTCTCCGCGTCGTGGAAGTTCAAATTATAGCGCCCCAAGCGGGGGAAATAGGGGAACACAATCCCTGTGGGATAAAAGAGTGTCAATCATTGTTTCTGTATGTATTAGCATAAATCTTGCAATCAGGAAAAATGTTCTGTTGTGTTGGTTGATAAGCTATTCTTTCCATGTAGAGAAGCAACACATTGCTATATAAGCCAACACAAGCAAAATAAGCATGTCAAACATGCTTATCCATAATCAGCATAAATATATAGCTAATGTTGTATTCAAGGATACATCTCACTTATAGATGTACATATTTATATTATTATACATCACAAATATAATGTTTTATAATATTTTTATAGTATTTGTGGAGGACACAATTTTAAATATGTATTAAAATCTATTCTTAGATTTTAAGCATATTTCTTACCATTGGGGATATGGGGATATATCTTTCAAATCACATTCCTATGCTGCAATTTGTGATTCATTTCCTTGCACTTACAAAAATAGGAAACGTTCATTTCATTGGACCGTGCTTGAAGGGCACCAAATACAGACACCCAGGGGACCGAACCCCAATTACTTTGCCATGATACTTCTTCCCATGCAGGTAATGCAAGATTCACTAAATTTAGCACTTGCAATATCCTACAAGGACAGGCTGACTGAAGGTATTTACAAGGTAAAGAGGAGTAATGTTGTGATGACTCGGCTACTCTGTGACAAAGCCACAGAATGACTGGAAAAACACAAAGGCATTGGCATTTTTAAATACCTGACTGTCTATTCTGAAAATGATGGCCCATTTTTCGCTAGCAGAGTAAAGACAAATGACATGCTTAAACTTGGCTCCTTCACGACCATTTTAGAACTTAGTTTAAGCTTCCATCTCCTCTCTCCTGTGTGAAGAAGGGCATAATGGATTATGTGTTTAGTTCAGCTGCACAGGAGCATGACTTTGGCTAGGACACAGCCCAGCAGACAGGACTGTTTGATGCTTCATCTTTTTTTAAGCTCCAGTGTATGTAACGTACATCAAGAATCCAAAAACCTCTTGTTGGCAGATTATTACTCACTTAATACCACATTAACGGTATGTAATTATGAATGTTGTAAATGTTTGCAAAGCCTACAGCCTAGTCATGAACAGAGGCTGGATCATAGAACAGCATGTACTCTGGTGTTCCACACCTAGACTCTGACACTTCTGCTCCTGCAGTTATTTCCAAATCCACATCTGCAACTTTGTTGAATTTAAGCACTAATCTAGAGCAGATCATTTTGGTTAATGTGTAACAAGCATACGCATGCCTGACAAGCATATCAGAAATGAAGAGACAGTGACAGTCAATAAAATCACTATTGATGTAAATATTTTACCACAAGGATTTCATCCTATTTAAAACTGACTAACAGCAAATGTGTTCAAATGTCCAAGGTTTCTGGTTGCACTATGCTGCAATGGAAGCATACCAGTACCTCAGGGTTTAAAATAAACACAGTGCTGACTTTGAAAACTTTTCAGAAACAAAAGATCTTTCTGGCTGCATTGGCTGCTTGCTTGCAGGAAAATGATGAAAAAGACTGATCTATGTTCTGTGCCTTGAGGCACACCATATGGACAGCTATTTGCACTGGTCACAGACAATTGGCCAAAATACCATGAAAGATCCCAGGACACTATGGTAGGCCTCTTGTTGAAAGCATGATAATATCATTCAAAGTGTAAAAATAGCTCATGCTGTAAAGCTTACAACACACCTTAAAGTTATGGCCTTAAAACCATAGATATATACACAAGGGTATTGATCGCATGGTGTTATAGTAGCCTTCTTGTTGCATAATGAGAAAAAGGCTAAGAATGGTGGGATCCTGAGAAGATGGCCCATCATGGAATTTGAGAATGGATGTGTTTTCTTTTTTGTAATATTCATTCAATTTGTGCAACATAAGTACCTCTGTTTGTATGATATAATTAAGTGCCCAGGAGGTTTAGCTCTGAAAGGACACAGTGTAGTACGCTTGCTAATTGGATCAATTTGTGACTCTGCCGACTTCTTAGTCAGCAGCAAAGATGCCACATCCAAAATGCAATGGTAAGTCATCCTAACAATGCACATCAATCCATTACTGTATACATTAATTATACAAGAAACAGAAGCATGAAAAATGGTTCATCACATTGTTGTCATGAATGTGATTTGAATTTGACAATCAGTGTGTTTATCCTAAAATGGCTATTCCCTGGACAAGGGACTTTCTTCACCTATGACTAAGCCAGCTAAGTAGGTCTTGCCAGCATAGACTAAGGGGTCCATGTTGTTTTTGGATAGGTTTTCACCACACAAATTAGTTTCAGACAAACTTGATTTCACCATACTTCCTCGGAAAGGATTCTGAATTTCCCATGTCTAATAAGAGATTAAGAGATGTCTAATAAATGTTTTTACTGTCAGTGTAATGTCGTTCTGAAAAAAAAAAATCGACACTAGCTTTGAGGCAACAATGGTATTGTGGCACTGCACCATTCTAAATGTTCTCTGATTCTCTGATGTTATTTTCAGAATATTCAGTTATACAATGGTCATGTACCCCACACTGCCTTTACCTCAGGTCAACACCCAAAACCTCAGTCAGACATCTTCTGTTACACATTTAGCTCTAATACTGCATAAATGTGAGGTGAAGCTTACTCAATATTACTGTTTTCAGTCATATTGTACCATGCAACTGATACAATAACACATTTCCAGTGAGTTCTTCACTAATTTGTTTTCACTACAGATTATTTTAAGCCTTTTCTGTGAACCACAAAAATATGCTGTCATGTTTGTTTTCAGCAGAATATCTGTGATCTTCTAAGTGAAGCCTTTAGGCACCATGAAAATATCTGCTTAAAATCAGTTTAACCTATGTGGTGTAAGTGATGTGCACTAATTCTGTATGCACTGAAGTGCTTTCGAATGTTTTTGTCTTCTTGTGTGAGTATTTTGATATTTTTTATTGCCATTACTCCTTGGCAATTAAGATTTCATTCATTTGTTGAGTCACTTATTCATGAACAGTTTTTCAGTGGGCATGGACATAATGTAATGTTTTCTTTTGAAATAAATTATGTTTGTATTTGTATATGTACAACATCCAGTATAAGACATCTGTACATCCAGTATGAGGATGTGATCTAAACCACATTATAACACAGGGGAGTAGGAAGGGACGGACCCTTGACTACAGGAAGCACAGCAAGACGGGCAAAGTACCTTCCAAATCCAGGGCCACCACTCCGGTGCCATCCTCTAGGCCGTCGATGACCTCGCACTTGTACTTGCCGTAATCTTCGAGTGTGAGCTCGGTGATGACCAGCGAGGCATCGTTCTCGCCGGCCTCCTGGAGGAAGACCCTGCCGTGGAATCTGCCATAGCTCTTCTTGTGGAAGCCCATGGCCACAAAGACGTCCACCTCCTTCAAGTAATCTGACGTCAACTTGGTCCACTTGATCCTCAGCTTAGGGTTGGCAGCGGCCGCGCCCTCACGGTAGTACTTGCAAGGCAGGGTGACGTTCCCACCCCGACGGGAGACCACTTTGGCCTGTTCCATCACCACCGAGAGGCGGGGGCCATTTTCTGAAATTTCAACGCAGCACAGAGATTGTTATGCAGTGACATACATGGGACAATGATATGAGGATATTCCCAAATAAGATGTAACGATGCTTTACAGTATTTTTATTATCATTTTATTACCACGCTGACGGAACACCTAAAGGCTGACCATGTAATGCTGTGCACTTTCAAGCTGCAAGAGGGGAATTCTTCATAATAGTGTGGGCATTCATGTTTAAGGTACTAATAGCTACATTAAAATCATTAAAAATTCAACACTAAAAATGTCTGTGAAGTGTGATGAAGTGTGATGTGTTGAGAAAATGACACACACTTGATGATGATTTCACATTGGCTTGTTAGCTGGAATGCGTATCGTTCACTCAGTCCAGCAAGGCTATGTAAAACATTTGTTGGGCAGAATGCCATCGTAAGAAACCAAGACCAACATCTGATGTTCTACATGTTGCAATTCTCTACGTTTCTCTTCAAACAGAACCTCTCTTTTAAAACTAAACCGAAACACAAACATTTCTTTCATTTCATGTTTGGATATTTCCCCACAACAAACCATGCACTGTACAGTATAATAAATGAGAGTATACAAACTGTACAATTCTATATAAAATTTTTTGTTTTGCTTTAAAGCAATTTAGATTTCAGTTTTTAGTATTCTCTTGGCTGACCTGCACCTAACACTGAATGCGTCTCAAAAGGTCTCCATTTTCTCTTGAGCACCAATAGCGTGATGATGGACATATGTTACTGCAGTCTGGCTATGAGTATGTGTTTTGATATACCTTTTTTCCTACCCACAGTGTATCTCATAATAGCCCCCTGGAACGAAGCACATGGTTGACTTAGGGCTCAAATGTGCTGCTTTTATTTAGATTATGAGTTGCACAGTTCTGGGAGGCAAAAGAGAGTTGTTGATCTGGTATTGATATTTATGTGATACATGCCAACAATGAAGGCAACCATATCACTGAAGGCAAGTCCACATATCTTTTTCTATTGTGTGTTGCATTGTGATTGTTTGTCATTTTCATACTTCCATTTCATAGAATCCACAAACATGTTTCACATTTACAGTACAAAGATATTTTATGTACAGGGGTGCTACAGTACAGTTATCTAATCTGAAACAGCTAAATCAATGATCTGTGTGTCTTGAGGGCAGAGAGAAACATTAGTTAGTTTACAAAAAGGTTATGACTGTTCTCATAGCTCATGAATGTACCTTTTGTTAGTAATTTAAACACTTTAAATTAGATTTGAAAGAATTACATTAGTCACTGCTTGAGTACCTGTAAAAACCTCAAACAAACCCTTCAATAAAGTGAACAATCTGAGCTATATTTATTTTAGTAAGACACTTAATCATTAAGAAGTATGGAATTAAATGCCATTAAAGTGAACTAATTTAAAACTCCTACAGCATCAAAGTACATTATTAGAGAATTCCTTGGTGAATGTGCACTTAGAATCCAATCCACACAGATAACCATATTAGATATAATACCCATTAGAATCCAATCCCTCAGTGACAGTTTTTTTTTTTTTTTTACCAGCATCTATGGATATGCAAATGACAAGATAACTGTGATTCCCACAACTCCCTCTTCCTCAAGCTTCCCAACTGTCCCACGTGCGTTTTGCACATTTTAAATGCCACCATCCTTGTAAAAACGATCAAATACAATCCTCATTCAAATCATTGTCAATCTCAAAACCTAACTGAAAACCTCATCTGATTTAATAAACCATTAGTGGTCACAATCCTAGCAGCAGACCGAAAGATGCTAAAGTGGCTAAAGCTAAGTGGACACATGCTTTGGCAACACAATTGACAATGCAGCAGCATACAGTGTGGGAACATTGCACCACCTTATACATGGACAGATGATGCACCTCGATCTGCAGGTAAAGCAGCCGTGCACTGCTCAGTGAAGTGCAAGGGGGCGGTCCTAGCACACAAAGAAAAAACTCAACTGAATTAAAAGGTGCAATGCAGAACAGTGCAGACCTACAGTCCCTCAACTCCAATTCGAAATGCCAGAAAACACTGTTGTACTCTAACTCCTCAAGAGCCCACTGATCACAGCCAAAGACTGTAGCATCTGGCCCCTGGACACTTCAGCTTTTAAGAGCTCATATTTCATGGTGTGTCTTTTTGTACAAGGCTGTTCAAAACACTTTGAGCAATCGGCTTGATATTGCATTGCTATCTACTCCACATCTAAGAAGAATATTTCAACACTGGTTTTTCTCGCGTGTGCGAGCAAAGGCTGGGACAGGGAAACAATTAAAGTATTACATAAACAAACACATTTGATACAGCACAATAAAATTTCTACGCCAATAAAAAAGCTATTAGCTGTCACACAATTCTCTCTCAGAATAACATCCAATATCGCTGACTGATTAAAAACATCTGTCTCTAATGGGAGGGTACAGAGGGTACAAAAAACACTGCAAGATTTCTTGGATCTCTTGGCTATTTCCAAGAAAATCAAATTGGCATGCTAGGCAGGGGCAAATGTTAAAGTGCTTGTCAAATTTCAAAATACAAAGGAAAGGAATTGGCTAATCCTAAAAAGGTTCCCTTGTACAAATTTGAGATTACATCACGCCCTTAGCACAGCCCAGTATGTAATCCCTTTCTTCCTTCAGTGTAGATTTGTCAAGGTCGCAGTGAACATTAAGAGAAGACCAAATGACAGCCATCACATTAATGTCATCATGTGCATTCTGACACAGCATAAATATAAAGTTTATTCCCCAACCAAAAGAGTATCACATCCTAAAAAACAAATGAAGACAATGGGTTAGGTAGCTGCTCAAACTTCACACATAACTCAACCCCCACCCCCAACTGCCACCCCTTCTTATTCAATACAACAGGGAGAATTTGGAACTGTAGAGCAGGTCAGCAAGTCAATGAGAATGTCAACGACTCAGCAAGTCTCTCCCATGAGAACCTGGGAACTCCCCTGTAATGGCAGCCACCCAGGTTAGTGACATCACCGGCCCGCATGAGTCATTACTACACATATTGAAGGTATCAGATTACCACGCACAAACACGCGCTTGTTTTTGTTTTTCACTGAGCCCATCTGCAGAAGGAAGGAAATACTCAAGTGAAGACTCAAGTGAGACAGGCGCTAATGTAAACAGCTATAATCTAATCTCAGCAATACTTTTTTTTTAAACTGATGAACCTTAAAATTACATGTTTATTTCAGTATGGAACACAGACCTACCTTGCCATTTAGAGCATGGAGGTCATTGGGAGGCTACTCAGCTGAGATAACAGCATATGCAGATGAAGTGTGGGTAAATGTAGCACCACACCACTCTTATCATTTATTCATCATCCGTAGTAAGGCTGGGCTGCGCTTGGATTACACTGCACACAGCAAAGAAGATGACACAGTCCAGGGGCAGCCCCCCGTGTCGCCGAGGCAACGGCTGTGGGCTGATGGTGCCAGGGACACTCCACAGATGCAGTGGGCGCTTGCTGCTGCATTGTGAGGGGGGGAGAGAGAGGGAGCAGCAGTGCTTCACTGCAGTCACCCCAGCACCACATCGCTCTCACATACCCCCTCTTCACCCTCCCCCAACCTCCCCACCAAACCCTCCCTCATCTACCTGAGATGTAGATGGTTCTGTAATGTTCCAGGTCGCTGTATGCGTGGTCAAAGTTGTCAGCCAGGCTCAGGGACACAAGTCCAAGGAAGAGTAGGGAGTTCATTTTTATAGCACCGAGGGGCCTCTTCGCTGCAAAGAAGAGTGGGGAAAAAGGGGGCAGAAGGTCAGACGTGGAGCTACGACCACATTATCATGTCACCGTCTCCTCTTTAACACGCAGAACTGGAAACAGCTGAACTACATAAAAGTTTTGACTCAGTTTCAAATGTCCTGAAAAGTGACTCCTTTAGCAAGGTTAAAACAGCCCCCTCCCAACACACAGAACACCACCGGGGAGTGAAAGCATCACTCTGACCGGTTTGCAGAAAGGCGTATTAACACAAGCATGCATGTGTGGGACATGCACCACTCCTGTAAGCTGCAAACATTTTTCCATCTGCGGCAGCCTCCCCCCTGTGCGATATAGATGCAGTCCTCACAGTGCCCTTCAATGTCAGCACGAGCCCTCATCAAACACAGCAGCAGAGCAAGAAATGGGCCAGCGAAAAATGAGCGCTGCCGAGAATAGCACAGCGATACTTATCAGTGACACCGCGCTATTCCGGCAGGTATAGAACCTACGAGTTAAATCACAATCCTAAAGTTAGAAAAAACACCTTAGTGCCCTGGGAGCTATTATGGCTACTTATGTCATGCTTAATGCAGCATGAAACAACTGAGCCAAGAAAATAGTTTCTGAAAGCAGCACAAGATATCTAGCCCTCTGCACTCCGACCAGTTTCAAAATTGAGGCAAAACTTTCCGAGGCGCACCCCCCGATACCCGCGCATCCCACCGCCGGCGTCTCCCCCCTCGTCTCCCTGCAAGCTTTCACCGAGGTGCAAACCCGGGGAACTTACCATCTTAAAGAGTACTTGCACCTGCTCGGGGCGTGTGGACAGAGCCATGCACAAACTAGGTTAGAGTTGCGTGGGCTCGCACTGCAGTCGCGCTGATTGATTTTTCATTCATTTCTACCTAGAATGCTGACGCACCCATGAGCTGTGCCAGGTAGCGCTTCTGCAGTCAGCAGAACAGCGCTCTGCGGAGGAGCCCCCTCTCGCTCAACCCCCCCCCCCCCCCCCCCCCCCCCCCCCCCCCCCGCCCCCCCCCCACCACACCACTATCCGAAAATGGTAATTACGCAAACGAGGACCCGACGCCGATAAGAAAAAGGACAGAGCGGCGAAGCATCCTCTTTCCTCCAGGGGGGGAGTTGCTGTGTTAGAGCGAGAGATGGAATTTCCTGGAGCGGTGCAGTGCCTGCAGGACGGGATGAGCAAGTTTCATTAAAGAAAAAAAGGGAGAGAGAGAGAGAGAGAGAGAGAGAGAGAGAGAGAGAGGGAGCGAGAGAGAATAAACCTGGTTCCTCTGCAGCACGGGCAATGCAGAATTTCAGCCCACTATCAATAAAGGGACATGCAACATTAGGCAGCCAAGGGAGGACACTGCATAGGTTTGTACAGCTAAACTGGCCCGCCGGGCCTCTTTATGACAGAGCCTTAACAGCTGGACAAGTTTACACCCCTTTTCTTCCCAGGTGTAACAAACAGGACTTCTTTGTAGAAAAAAAACCTCCCCAAATACAACTCTCCACCCAAAACCTATCCGCCAACACTCTGGCAACAGGCACACTGTTATCCCTGCATACCACAGGGATACACTATTACGGGAGGTAAAACTATCAGAAAGGGCAAGTCAAGGCTTGACAGGAAGGTGACATGCTGCAATTAGGGTATTGCTATCCTTCACATGGGTCACTATGGCTAGCACGGCATCTGTAGTGTGTAGACTGCAGACTGTATGGAAGCTAGACCTTTAGTAGTAATGCAAAGGCAGCTTGTATGATATACACAACAGTCAGTTTATTTTACGATGCTTTTTTCATGATGTCTTCTTACAGCTAATGCATACATTTGGGACAGCAAAATGGATTATCCTCCATTAAGAAAACGCCAGAGGGAGTAGGGAGAAAGAAAATGGGATTCTGACTATAATTCTTTTCATGGACCTACTGACACAAACTTCATTTTTACCCAAAAACTAAGACTACAGGACTTCATAAGATGGTGCATGAACTTTCAACAAAACAAAGTAGCATGTGTATCCTTAATGCACAGCAGAAACAAAGAGCCAGTTAATGGGTCCACTCCACCCTCTCCTGGGAAGCTGTTTTTACTTCACTTCACATCAAATCTTCTATCTTTTAACTAATTTGTGGGACTGGACACACCAGTATCTAGTTATTTTAGGTCATAATTTCAGGCTTGCCGACAGTACTATTTCAAGGAGCGAGGCTGCCTTCAGTAGAAAAGAAGGATATCTGCGGTGAAGCTTAGACATGTTCAGACAGAGAAATCTAGGGGTTAACAGCACTATTGTTCTGCTACTTCTTCTTGTGATGTGGTCCAGGTCGACGAAAACTTTACATTGGTGTGAGAGGGCAACACAAACACTTGGAAGCAAGGATACTTATTTTCTTTCCCCTCTTTATTTTTATCCATCTGATTAGCCTGTAGTGAAGAAAATGAGCTATATTTGCAAAGACATTATGTTTGAAGTACTTTTGTGTCCTACGTTTGAAGTCAGCTTTTAATGTTAATGAGCATCGCTCCTAAACATCTGAAGAGTTCACTGGAAACTTTGGTATTGTTACCTACACCAAAGTATTATTTACAAGCCTAAAGTAATGATGAGCTTCTTCAGTGAAGAACCTAAATGAGAAAGCTGGCTTTATTTGCTCAATTTCTGCTTAGTGGCTCCCTTGTTTGTGGTGAACACTGAAACAAACGCTGACAGGCAGGGTCTTTGCGAAAAATTCACACTATTGTTTGAGAAAAACAATGTGTCCAGGGTGGGGTAAGGGTGTTGCTTTCAGCTTGAA
Source organism: Megalops cyprinoides (assembly GCF_013368585.1). NCBI lineage: Eukaryota > Metazoa > Chordata > Actinopteri > Elopiformes > Megalopidae > Megalops > Megalops cyprinoides. Next base: position 19,990,616 of record NC_050587.1, on the reverse strand, counting down.
ATTCATCACAGAAATGTCTATGGGGTCACTTGTTTATCATCTCTGGCAGTAGCTGTAACACACAACGAGCTTATAATTGTGCAATGAAACTATTGGTTATAAACTATGCCAAGTAATCAGGATGCAGATTGGAGAGTAACGCTTCACAGTTAAAGAGTACCAAAGTAAACATCAAATTGTGCCCTGGTTTCGATCAGCTTACAGAGGATGCAGTAATGGAAAGTCTGCAAGGATTGCTTGATAAACTAAGAAGTGATATTGCTAAAGATGTAGCTCTGTGTGCGTGTGTGTGTGTGTGCGTGTGCGCGCGCGCGTGTGTGTGTGTGGGTGTGTGCGTATGTATGTGTATGCATTCCTGTGTGAAAGTGTGCATACACTTATGAGCACACATGCCTTTATGGGACACTCCTGAAGGTTATTACTGTATATGGTGCTGCAATACACTGGCTTACTGCCAGTACATGTCCATTTTGCTGCCAAAGGATAGTCTGTGTGTTATTAAACTGGCCTGTAGCTTATTACACAATACTGAAATATATTGGCTTGTAGCTTATTACATGATGCTGTGATAGAATGGCTTGGTGGTTATAACTAGGCTGTATGTTATTACAGTACATGGAGAATAAAACTGCCTTTTAGGTTATTACTATATGTGGTGCCGTGATAAGATGGTCTGTAAGTCATTAATTTATACGGTGCCGTGATAAGATATCTGGCAGATTATTGCATGATGCTGTAACAGTATTGCCTCTAGGTTATTGCATGGTGCTATGACAAAGTGGCCTGGAAGTCATTACAATGTTTTCTACTCTTGGCAGGTCAGCATGCGTATCATTCTCACGGGTATGCTGCGGTTTCCTGGCTCTCCGCCGAAATGCTGAGGGGGGATCAGTTAGTTGACACGCATCAGGACGGGTGTCTGAGGGGTGTCCATAAAACACAATTGTTCGATCAAAAAAGGTCAGCTCGAACACAGAGCTGACTGCATTATCTCATATCTGCCCTCTGTCCTTTTGACAGGAATATATCCCATGATGTGCTCTTTAAACAATACATGTTTACCTATACAAGAAGCAACTCAGAAAGTATTGTGTGCTCTTAAAGTAGTTTGGCATGCAACATCTCTGCATGGAAGACAGTAAATGCCATTAAAGAGCCGGTTTCTATGCTTTGTTGATTGCAGTACTTGCTACAAGGACAGAACTTTGGCAAAACTCTCGGCTTTGTTAGGTGACCGCATTATGAAATTACTCTGTAATCAGATTCTGAAAACGTATAGTATGTGTGGCACCACATGCCAGTACCCTTGACACAGACGCATATTTGACTCACTGCATAGCACTGCCCCCTCTACCATTTGACCCAAGCTGTGTTTTCAACGTCTTTGACTGTCTGACATCTAACAGTAACAGAAACGATGTAATGGAGACGGGACCCTTAAGCAGAGTGTACACAAACTGCCATCATCTTGCACCAGTGCTTTCTGCTGCAATAACAATGTGGGTGGGGTTGTTCTCAGTGTGCTAGTTTGAGTACTGTCCTAACATTTTGCAAGGAACAGATTCACTGCCCCCGTAACCCCTCGCCCACTCTACTCTGAGACTCTCTGGGAATATGTTGTTCCATTTTGGCAATGGGTGTCCCTGCCCTCGCTCCAGGATCATGGCAGCAGAGCCATAATTGCACAAGGGGCTGAATTAAATTGTCATTTCTTATGATATTTAATAATGCTATGGTTGTTGGCACAAGGACATGAGCAATTATAAATTGTTTTTGTGGCTGAGCTCTGTCTTTTTTGACAAAGTGAGCTGCTTAAATCTTTGCCAATTTTGATAGAAGCACTATTAATATTTGGTAGCATTTTTCTTCTATAACCTTCAAAGCCAATTTCACTAAACTTGTGGTTGATATAGCTTATAACTGTCATCTGCTGTATCAGCGCTGACACATAGAAGGAACTTGCTTGTGTGCAGAAGTGGGGAATACATAACCCACACTTTCGTTTTAAAAAACAAATTCTAATGTCACAGATGTGACAGAGGGCACAGGATTCACAGAGTTAATCAGTTTTCATGAACAAAACCTTTACATTTCCAGAAATCATCTTGGGGAAGATTATGAAGTCTTTGTCGGACACCTCTTGTCAAATAACAGCATTTATGAACTGCACACTTGAAACAGTATGCACAGAAATTGTATGACAAGCAAATTAATTTGAACCAGTGCCAATACACTCTCCATGTACAGTATGGTCATCAGACAGGCATGGCTTCAGTTCAGTGGAAGCGTCTGCCAAATGTGGCTCTCTGTAGGTCCAAAGAGACTCTGTTTAGAAAAGAAGGGCCAAAGCACAGTGTGCCCTTTCCCCAGCATTGGATAAGTGCCGTCAGTCTGACATTCCCAGACACGCGCCTGTATTTTTGTTAACAATCCAGAGACTTATGTGACACAGGAACAATCCACATTTTGGGTTTCTTTAAACCATTTTGTTAATTTTGGCTAGACATTTACTTTGTGGAAGAGCGACTCACCATTATTCCCCTATTCAGAATGAACGTAGATGAAAATCATATTTTCTTCCAGCAAAAACGTGAGCACAACAAACAATGGAAGATACAGTGATCCTTTTCAGGTTAATTTCTGTAGTTCCATCATGTTCCACCATTAGTATGAGTCTCTGGCAGACAAGTCAAGAAATCAGAGAAACAACACAATGTAAATTTTATAGGGATATTCTTATTAAAACCTGTGTGTGTTGCAAAATCTGTCCCAGCATGCACTGCACACCAAAATACCTGGGCAGGGTAGTTTCCTAATGTGCAGTGTAAACTTATCACTGAAAAAAAATGTCCAATGACTCGTAAAAGAGAAGGTAATTTTACTAAAGCCGTATTTGGCTCATTGTATCATTGTCATCCCGAGCTGAAATGTTTCCCATGCTGTAGGTAATGTACCACTTTCATAATTTAACTTCAGCTGTCCTACAATGCAAATTAGATGGTTTTGGAGCCCAGCCACTGTCTAGCATTTTTAGAAACTTAAATAATGGGTAAAGCCACATTTTGCATATGATAGCATGAGCCGCCAAACGGTTATCAGAGCCCAAACATCAATATTTGGAGTGAGCAAAATGTTAATGTTTAATGTTCAAAGCTGTCTCACACTCACACACACACACACACACACAAACACACGCAAGCATGATTTAATTACACTATCTAAGAGCTTTAATGCAGCAACACTGTTCCACTGAACTGCTCCACATAAATTTGATCTGGATAATGAAATGTCTATCTGTTCAGATGGTGGTCTAAAACACAAAGAACCCTGGCATGTGGAAAATTCCTCCTCATTAATAACAACCAAAGCTAGCCTGAGCAACTCCTTCACTGCTGAGAAACTGGGATACAGTTGCAAATGATCAACATATTACCACTTGTTCACACTGGGAGCAGGATAGAATTGCCACAATCACTTCTGGGCTTCCACAAAACAATGCCAGACAGGGGTAAACGAGTGAGCCAAGAAAGCTAGATTCTTTTATCGCTGTTCTCTATCTGGATTCTATGGGAGATTGAGTGAATACTGCCATGTGGTGATCAGGAGTAGGGCATTTTGAACTCAACCATGATGTGAATGTTCACTTTGTAATCTACTCCAGAGCATGCACAGTGCTAGCTAGAATTATGTAGTCTGGAGTACCCACATTACCCTCTGGGATTATTATCTAGTCTGGAATACGCACAGTACTGTCCAGGGATGTACAGTAATCTTCTCCAGAATATGCGTAGTACTGTCTGGGGATGTATAGTAATCTAGTCCAGAGTATGCACAGTACTGTCTGGGGATGTATAGTAATCTAGTCTGGAGTATGGACAGTACTGTGTGGGGATGTAATTTGGTTTGGAGTATACACAATACTGTCTGGGGACATAATGTAGTCCACAGTATTCCCAGTACTGTCACAGGCATTAGAGAGCTAGGATTCTAAATGCAGCAAAGCCAGCAAAGAAGGTGTACAGCTGAGCAGAAGCTCTGATTACTCTGCACTGAGGGCTGCCAAGGTGACGACAGACACCGTTTTCAAGGGAATAGGTCTGCCTGATATGGACACAGATCTTACAAATGAAGCCACGCGTAACGTGCCACACGCCAATTGGCGGTTTGAGCTGGGTTAAAAAAAAAACCTAAAGAGAATGCAAGCTCTGCGTTGCATTGTGCTGTGCTACAATGTGATGAATGCCTCATTAAGGAAACAGGAAAAACCCTTAGAAGGCTTAGCATTTCTAGTGATCTATAATATCAGACAAGCCCAACCAAATATTAATATTAATGTTAGAACTGTTTCCCAAATGGGTCTTTTGATGACAGTTTATCTCAAAACCCCAGTTAGTTGGCAGCTAAGGGAAATGTTTTTCCATGCATTACAAAGTTTAAAACAAAATAATTTCCAATCATGAAATCTCAATTATTTCCAAAAGTGATTATAAACAACAACAGCTATGCGTAAACAGATTTAGATTTTGTCATACCTAAAGTATCCGAGCTAACATGTCCCCACTCCATTACATCAAATGACTTCTCCTCAAGACATAGTACAGATAATTCATGGTCTTTCTGAGCCTATTGATAGGGAGAGAAGGTTATCTCTTTTTTGCTTACTTGCAAAGTAAGTACATATTTTTCATTAATATAGCGCTGGTGCAATTTTATCAACTTGGCAACAGAAGCCCTAGACTGCCAAGGGACCTATTCTTGGTCCTTAATCTCAGGCAAGTACATCAGCCATGACACAAATCCAGACTTCCACCTGCCTGCCAACTGGACTGTTTTTATGAATGGGAATAAATAAATACAAGCCATTGTGTCTGCATTCCTCCAAAGGCAACCAATTAATCTAATCTTGAGGCACAGATTTACAGCGGCTTGTCTTTTTTTTAACAGAGGATGCAGCCAGTGCTTACACCTCTTAACATCACCAACTGATAAGAGGATGTGTGTTCCCTTCAAATCAGCTCTCCTGTTAAGAGAACAGACGCTCTGTCTTCCAGAGATAATAGTCAATGACAGACAGAGACAGAGGGATAGAGACAAGCTTTGTCAGCTTGAAGTTGCCAATGTCAACACAGAGAGAAAGAGTATCAGCTTTCTCGCCCGAAGGCCCTGTTTGATGTAGAGATGCCCTGCATCCGGGGCTGGCCATCACCTGCAGGTCAGCCAATCTCTCAACATGAGCCTGACACATGGATTCATGAGATTCCACAGAAATGGGTCCACACATGCGCTGTCAAATGGTCTTTGTTTCCTAAGCAGAGGTGACAGCTACTGCATAAACAACGTCAACAAAAGGACTGGTCTTTCTGCTGTTGTGAATATTAACAATCTGAGTGTTCATATTTATCTAGTATACATAAATAAAGTATGCATACACAATCCTTTTATACAGGATATTGTATGCAAATTTGCCCTCCGTTCTCTCATAACCACTGTAATAAATTCTTATAGGGCAATACCAAATGTAACCCTAAATGAGTCAGTTGTCCATTGTGTTACATGTCAGTTATATGTCATTTGTCATTAATATATAAATGAGCATGAATATATAACATAGATTGTCTTCCTATAAAGCACAGTCCTACCCTGAATGTCATGCAGTTTTATTATGGCTCAGAGGCTAACTCGCCTTACTGTATGTAAAGGAATATGATATAGCCCATCTCAATTCATGTTCATAAATTCACCTGATGTACAACATAATTGATCAAACCTCACAAAAACAATTGTGATTTCTTTGTAAGAACCCTGTAATTTTTCATCCTGGGTGTTTATTTTAATGAAATTAGCTGAAAAACCACCAAATTCTTCTCCAACTGTGTAATTGCTAAGTTTGAAAGTTTTCTGGCCATGACCATCCTGTACAGTATTTTAATTCTTTAAAAGGAGTTAGATTGGCGCTTATATCGACACTGATACAATGACAGACACAGGAATGCTTTGCAGAAAAATGACGCTAAGCAGTCATTCCTTTTCAGAGTCATACAGACCAGGGAGCGTTATACTGTTCTCCTCCAAGGCAGTGCTCCAGTGTGTTTCGGATATGCTGTCATGCCTGCTTGGTTGCAGTGCAGTAACTTGGCACTGCAGAGACCACAGTGACTCGCCCCCTCAGGGATCAAGGTGTACTGCCCCTTCAAGTGTCCAAGAGGGACACATGTTCTGAGCTCATACCAAAGAACGTCTATCAGTAGTGTAGAGAGGGCCATGAGAAACCTACACAGCTGAGTAGCTAGAGGATTAACTTACTTCATGGACTGCGTTATATGTACCTTAATCACCTATATATTTAAGAAAAAAAACATGCATACAAACAGAAGTTCGTACAATCATTAGGATCTTAATTGTTACTATTATGTTTACACAACTACTGACGCACTTTATGGTAAGCATGATTTCATAATACATTTCAATTTCAATTTTATTTGTATAGTGCTTTATATATAAATAACACCCTCATGAGCTAGTAGTTAGACCTTTATAAAACATCCATAAACAATGCAGTGGCTCAAGATGACTGATAAGTAATACAACTCATGCTGTGTTAAACATGAGACCAGGAGAAGACTCAAGTGGCATAAAGCACATTTGCTTATCAATGCTTAAAATGCTAACAACGTACTCATGATGATTTAAGTATATTTCATAAAAGCTTCATAAAGTTTCCATTAAATTGCATGTGACCTAAATGTATTTCACATCCTTCATTACAGTTCAAGACATCATGGCCATGCAACAAACCCTTTTTAATTTTGTTGCTATTTTGGATTTAAGCCAAAAGAGGATTAACTGCAGAAAAAAAGAGAACTCAGTTTTTTATTTGGGAAAACAGCTTTCAGTTACTCTATTTGGCTGCCTTTATGTACTAATCATTTTACCCTCATGCCCATTTGTTTTTTTTTTTTTACCAATTATATCCTTTGTTCCTGCTGAAAAGGTTGAAGTGGCCATACACATCAGTGACCATAGTAATACACATTTTTATATATGAATAGTCTTAAGCATGCAGAACTTGAAATGACATTCTTCCACAGAGACAGTGATATGATGTATACATCTGCACTTTTGTCTATTTAAATTTGAAAGCTAAAATTTAACGGGACACATGAATAGCTGAAAATTTCAGTTTCCTTATCTTAAAATCACCCTCTATTAATTTACTTCTATCCAGTATATAGTGAAATGTAGACAAATGCCACAGTAACTAAGTAGTGGGAGGATATCATTGATTATGAAGACATGACCATTAGATATGGCCAGCAATGCCAAGGACCCCTGTGGCATTTATCCAGACCATACATGGATCGGATTGGGACGAATGTGAATTCTAGGCATAAAACGGTAGAACAGAATTTTAACTACTGAAATTTGGTATACCCATTCAGAAGACTGTAAAGCCATGTTGTTCTTACACTGCTACACATAACTCCACATCTCCTTTTAAAAAAACGTATATAAATAGACATAAGACTCTGCCTGCAAGGCTCCCAATATAAACCTTATCCCCATACAACAAGCAAATGTTGGAGTAGCAGTTCTGCATCACAATGGCCTGAGGCTGTTGACATAGCTGAAACCTTTGTCAGGTTTGTCTCAATTTCACGTCCCTAACGAGACACACATCTTGTCAGATAAGAGATTGCAGGTTCAGGGTGGTCTATGATGAGGTCATATTTATGGGATATGTGATGTGATGTAGCTTTTTCCTATAACAATGGCACCAGGATCTGTTAGGATCTACTACTAGTAACCTAATGATGATTACACTGGATTCAAAGAAGAGAGAAATAATGGTGTGGTGTATGTAGGGCTGCCCCCGACCAAAGATTTTCCTTGTCTACTAGTAGTCGTTAGTTCAAGCCATTAGTCGACTAGTCGTCGCACATTTATGATATTAGACTAATTTAATTATTTAAATATATATTTTTTGGGGCATCAGAAAATGGTTTAAGTTCCAGGGCCGAGAAAGAATGTTATAAGTAACATTGTTAACACTGTGCTACGTTACAAAACCATAATAATGAGCCTTTAAAATATAAATTTTACAAGCGCACGCACGAAGCGAGCCACCTGTTAACGACAATGCTAACGGCAAAAGCGGTGATGATTCTGAATTTGTCGGAACAACCAGCAAGGAGACTGAACATTTTGTTGATTTATTGCAACACAGTATAACATAACGCAACTTATGAACTTGTAATACCAAAACAATAACTTATAAAACAAATGATAAATAAAAAACAGAACATGAAGTTAAACATACAGTAATCGAGGTAATATAGGCTACCTATCTTCCCCAGTCACCAGGAACACCTGGATAAGCCTAATAACACATATGACAATATATTTATTTAGCGGCATATAGCCTTAACTTTGTTCATGTTAATTAGGCCATTGATTATTTAGCATAATGGACTTTCACACATACGGTCACAGTGGTGTGATTTGCCATTTAGCGTGTAGCCTATGCTAAAACCGGTGCAGTTAGAACACTAGATTGGAAAAATCTAGCTAATTTTAGCTTTGAGGAAACAGTGATTTATCGTTAAAAATATAGCAAATGCTACCTGAAAACTATGAGAAGCTTAATAACGTTAATGAAAACATAACGAACCATGTAAGGTAACATGTGCGCTATACAGCATAAAAATAAGTTAGGTGCAAAAGGGATAATAACTTTAGGCTACTTAGGGGAGAGCCGGGACGAAAGTAACACTTTTCAGATAAATGTCATTTTAAAAGATAACATTACAGACAGAAACTAATTTTCGTTGTGATCAACAACTCACATGTGTGTTCTATCAATAACAGGTGCTACTTTGTACAAATGTGGAACAACTTCGGTATAATAATATAAGAAGTATCGTTGTTACTGTACAGGGACAAAAGAAACAACTGTTACAATCGTCCAACAATGACTTCTGACAATTAAACCTGACTTGCATCTAAACTGAAAACTCTGACATGGCAAACTTCAGGATGTGTTAAAGTACTAATTAATCGGTCAAATGATCATGACTATGACACATGAAACAATAGACACAACTTGTCATTCAAAAAAAAATTACAGCTTGAGTGAATTTACTTTCCGTGATCAAAAATTGAGGTCAATGAATGATTGGCGAATCTTTGCATGCAGAGTTTGCATGTCGCCTTCTTGGGGTCGTCCTTTACGCGTTCGAAATGATGCCACACTTTGGATGATTTCCTGCCCGACATAGTCTAATAACTTTTTAAATGACAAGGCGCAATTCCCGACTGGAGTTTGAGGGGTTTTTTTTCTGCGACTAACCAACCAATGAAAACTTGGTCGACTAAGACTCTTCTCATCGACTAACGTTTGGTCGACTATTAGGGGGCAGCCCTAGGGGTATGGGTAGGGAGCAAGGTTCATAACCCTTAGGTTGTCAGTTCATTTCCCTGGTGGGCCACTGCTGCTGTACCCCCTCAGGGCAAGGTACTTAATTTGAATTGCCTTCATAAATAGCTGTAACTGTATAAATGGATAGCATGCAAAATGGTCAGCTATGTAAAGCTGCTTTTCTAAGTGTAATGTAAAGCAGACACACACACTTCGCATATTTGTCTTTTTTGCATTGCCACCATTTCTTACCATTAACTACACAAATAGGTTGCTTTCTGATGATTGTTCATTGCATAACTTGGACAACATTTCTTGACTATGTTGGAATTTTGAATCTGTCTCTTCGTCTGTTCATGCCAACCAAAATTACCTACATTAATACCTCCAGATAACTTCTCTAAAATATGTGAATATCACACCAAGCAATCACATTTCTGGTGTAGAATATAATGCTTCAAATGTTCTAAAAATTGTCATGCATTTGAAACCAGTTAAATTCTAAAAGCTAATGATATCTGACACATTTTAAGAACAGTGTTTGTATACTTTATTTTCACAAAGTAGACCATATCAAAAACCAGACCCACCCCTCTTTCATACTCAGTCTAAGGATTCAAAGAGTTTTTACAGATTAAATAAAGAACCCTTTCACAGTGGAGTACCTAATTAATGGGTGTGTATGAATGTACGTTTAGAGTAGGTCTGTGGGTAAAATATAGGGGTGGGTTTATATAGGGTACACAAGTACATTACCTTGGTGACTTTTAAATATATATACCCTTAGTCATGCTCAGAATTGTACGATTCTGCCATGATGTTTAATGGACCACACCATATTATTAGTATGATAAAACTGACTTGCAGATAACTATAAGCATGACAGAAAGTTTATTTTTTTAATTTGCAACACGTCTCTCATTCATCTTCACAAACAAGTGATGTTCTACAACTATATCACTGATTTGATATTAATGTGGTGGTGCTGAATCTTCATGGATGGATTGGTCATTGAGCATTGTCACTTTATAACCACAGCTAAGAATGAAAACTAAGGCCCAGATCCTAAAGTGCACTTTATCCCCATTCAGTAATGGATTGAAGAGTCATGTTTTTGCTTCATACAAAATATTTTCCTTGGTGTTGCTGTTAACTCTAGCAATCTCCAAACATTGTGTAAGTATCTCAAAAGTAACCCCTTGCCTGAGTCACACAGCCTTACAGTGCCAGCTGAACATTCACCTCTTATTACTGTGCTTCAGCACTCCAACCTCTCACATGCCTGACTGACACATTAAACTGACATCTGTTTTACAATTCAGAACTCTTGGTAGTTTAATTTTATTTAGCTTTAATTTATTTTGTGTAACTCAATCCATAGCTTGTATCAAATTGTACATTTTACTGGCATTCAACCCCTTAGTAGTGTGGTAGTTATTACTGCTATCTAATGGCTTTACTTTTAGTATTATGCTCTGTACTCTGCTGTGGAACAAGCAGAGTAAAATAAGATGAAATAACATGTTTTACTTTGTGTTAAGGACGAAGTACACTATAGTTAGGTCTCCCCTACACCCAATTTACTTTGTAAAGAACAAGGTATCCATTCAAACACTGCATAGGTGACTTCAACCTTCTATGTGTTAGACAGAGACTTGCGGTGGCTCAGAGATATTTTTCCCACTGGTGAAAAAAGAGTTCACTCCAGTCCAACCACACAGGATTTCTTTTAGAGGAACGCTGTAGGCTTCAGCGTCACACATGCACCACCCCAGAATGCACAAAGAGCTCTCAGTGTGGGCCCACAGAGTGAACTCATCATTCCATAATCAAGGGGGTTTGGACTGGCTATGTGCCGTGCTCTGAAACCTTGCCTACCAAGTCTCTCTCTCTCTCTCTCTCTCACACACACACACACGCACACACTGCCCCTCATTACCTCCCACCTCACCTGGCCCACTGCTCTCTTACACTACAACTTCATAATCCCTGCTTGGAAATCACTACGTTCTCTTCCAGGAGAAATTTCCGAACTGGTTTTCAGAACAAAAAAAAAAATCTGTGTGGGTTCCAGTGCCTTTAAGCTCAATTTGTTCAAATTAAGAAAAAAATGCCAATGACGTCCTCATTCTAAAACATCTCATGCCAGGAACTCATAAACTACAACTATTACTGATGGTGGACATGCCTTATTAATAGCAGATGAAAATAGTTCCCATCAACTAAATATTACCAAATGTTAGTAGATTTTTCAATGTCAGAATCAGTACATCATCAGAAATTAATCTGCAAGGTCCAGTGAGATTTGAGGAGAACACGGTATCTGTACTGCCTGATATACTCACTTTGAAGGGTAATAAATTCTTTTTTTTTTCATAAACTGAGTCACTTGGAAAGTGCTTCACACTCTTCTGAATAAAAGAGCTGGTACATTATCACATTAGCACTATTGACTAGCCAAATTAAGGAGAGTTTTTGTCTATGAAGCACTCCAGATAAAAGAGATACTTTGTGGGGTTTCAAGCAGGATTAAGCCAATTAAGCAGATCTACATCCACCACATGGTAATAAAAACGGAACACTCCCCATCAAGTTCTCTGTTCTGACTCCACGCAGCCAACCACCACCACTCACAGATGCAGCACTCTAAAGACAGCAGGTCATAGGCAAAGGGTGTAATGATGTCATGAGCGTTTCCCACCTGGACCAAAAAACCCCAATAAAGGTCTTTGTTCTCCACTGTACCGGTATGGCCAGCGCTAAACTGATCATTACATGAAAGAGCTCCAATGAGGTGGCTTTGGGTCATGTTTTCACATTTAGACATAGTCCTCCATCTCATTAATGAAGCTCATGATGTCATCTTTATACAAACATTGTTATCTTCTACAGTCCCAGTGGCAGACAGTAGATGGGGGTGGGAGGGGAAGAGGGAGAGTACAGGGCAGGGTTAAGGGAGGAGACAGAGGTCATGACTGAAGTTGCTGGATGGCTTCAGGCTGTCATCACCTAAGTGTGGCAGGAAGATAATAAACGGGGGTGGGACCCAACCTTTCACTAGACAGGCAGCATGCTGAGCATGTGCCAACAGGACAGCGAGTCAGGGATCTGGACTGACCATTACAGAATATGGTGCAGAAATCCAGAGCAGCATAGGCGAGTAACAGGTCATCATTCTGGACTGACCATTACAGAATGCAGGGCTGAAATACAAAGTATTCAGTGGCTCTAGTCTGATACCTATTTCTTTTGAGAATTGTTGCAGGATATACCATTGTCCCATTATTAAAGCATATGAGATACCTTGACAGAGAAGTCTTGGCAAGAGGTTTATACCACACACTGCTGCAAACAAGAACCAAATTTCATGAGAAAGGGTAGCCATTAAAATAGCCTGTTATGCACACAAGAACACCTTCTAGATAAAAATTATGACAGGTGCTGGTGGAATGCTATATGAAGTCAGTCATAGCTGTTCAAACCATCAATGTGTCCTCAGCAAGCCAGATGTACTGCTAGATATTAACTGAGACAATTTGGGTTAATTACCTTGATCAAGTGCACAACTGTAGTGCTCCTGCAGGGAGCGGAACCAGCTCACTTTAGGTCACAAGCCCTACTCCTTACCACATATATTCTAATATTTAACTAAAATGACTGAAAAAAACATCAGCTGGCTCTGACAACAATACCAATGGTAACTAAAACAAATTTATAAGATCAAGTGAAATGCATAATTGAGTATGTGAAATTCAGGTGCACAAATTTGTTTTCACCAGAGAGAAAATGAATACATAAAGAGAAAAAAAACTAAAAATACATGTTAAATCGTTTAGCATGTCCACTAGGAGGCAGAATTTAATCCATTTCCTTGTAAAAAGGGTTTATTTTGGCTTTATCCAGGGATTCTATTCTCTGAAAACTTATCTTTTGTTGCACACTGAAGTCAGTTGAATTCTGAGAATAATAATGACGAAATGAAGCCATATCCATTAATAGAGAAAAGATTAACATGTTTGCATTCATATCCAGCACTGACATTAACTTACTTTGACAGAAAATGTGGTTACCACTCAATCAATGTGTGCAAATCAGATAACTGCTAGCTAAGGGTAGATCATAATTTCCTTCCCCAGTTTGTAAAAATAATGCCGTTTGGTTGTAATGCACAAAGTGTACATTCATCCAATACATCCTTCGCTGAAGAGATGGAATTCTGAAACTGACTTTTCAGTGCTCTGAATACCTGCGACCGTTCATAACCGACAGCCCATTTACTTCACTTCCTTTTTCAACGTAACGGAATTTTCTCACCATAAATGGACAGACAAATCTGAGGAAAGTGTATCCTTCAAACACATGTACTTCGCACACTTCCTCAGGAGGCTTTATTTCCTGCTTAAAACCAGTAGATGGCAAACTTAACTCACTTAACTCCACAAAACGCTCCATTCATGAGGTAAATAAAGAAACGTTTTATTAATTTATACCATTACACCAACACTGCCCCCCAATGTTTGTTTAACCAGCTGTTTCCTCCGGTGTGCTTTCAACTGTATAGAAGTGGGCCTTATGTTAATGTGCTCCAAGACCATTTGCCCCAAAAGAACATTTTGTCACCATATAAGTACTACAAGCAGTCTTTTCACTTACAAGATTGTGGGCTTCACTTGCTGGTTTCTCGTGGAGCCAGACAGTCTTATAATTCATCGAGTATCAAGAGAGGCGAATAGAGGGGAAACACTGGGCATGGTAATTCAGCTCGCATATTAACTCAGGTATCGTTGGCTAGATCAGTAATGTGAAATATAAATAGTATTGTTTTCTTCTGTATTTTGGGTAATTATCCTACAATGTGTGATCTCATCAATTTAAAACTGCGCAGAACGGCACGAACAACGTTCGCTAAAATGTACATAAACCCTACAATCTGGAATGTTTTAAAAATTGCCATAAAGTCTGAGAATTTTAGAATATATCTGTGCGCAACTGAGAATCGTAAATAACCTCATTGGGTAAAGTAATCGGGATTTTTGGAAAGGGTTGCGCATTCCCGGTTGTCAGTTTAGTATCGCTTACATTCTACATGTTCCAGGCAAAGTCTCAATGGTCCTGCTCTATGATGACATCATAGAGGGAGACTAAGTCCAAAAACTGTTTCAGCAATTCCCAAAACTCCCACTGCGCGTGTTCTGTATGTTACGAGTAAATGACATCTAGAATTACTCATCAATTTATGATCATTCGAGGGAAAAGACTCCATGCCATTGTAAGGATGAATGTGGGTGAGTTTATACCGCAACAACAACAACAAAAAAAAGCAAATTCCATCAATCGGAAAGAGAACGAGTGATAATACTACTATGCTGCTCCACCTGATGAAAACAATAAGAATTCCATAATCATCACCTAATAAAAAATTTTCCACCGTTAACCACTATGATTCCTCAAAATAAACGTCAAATACAACTAAGATGACATCTCTGTCAGAAGTTATTTCTAAATTTGTAAAAGTAAATGTTCAATTCTAGAACATCTGCTTAACTTAAAATAGGAGCATCATTCGCACAGGATTCTATTCTCTGCCTTCGCATTACGACCCCCGCGTTAAAAGCTACGCCAGTGCGCTCTTTTGAGAACTCTTCCAACGATTAAATAATACTAACAGCAATCAATCAAAAACTCATCTTGCAAATCGTTTTACCTCACTTTTCACACACGCGGCTCCATTTCAAAATCAGTACATTAAGAAAGCGTGTCCCTGTTGAAATAGTTAAATTCTGCTCACCTTGTGAAGTTGCGCGTTGAGTTGCAGACTGATTCAAAAGCGGTCCCTGCCCGAGAAAGAGTGACCCCACTTTCTCAGCAACTCAGATGCAGGAACCACGTCACAGGCAGCAACAACTCCACAGGAAAAAAAATCAAGTACCTAATTACTGACTAAACAAGCACCTCCAACAAACCAGCCCGTCTAATTCAAGTGCAGTCACCGAACAAGACAAAACCTTTGTAGTGTCCACACGTTGTTCAGATTTTTTTTCTGCCGTTTGTTTCTGTGAAACAGACAACACCAACAAAACAATACACAAGTTGCACGTTTACAGGAGTAACAAGCTAAACTGCAGAAGCCAAGGGGCTTTCTTCAATAGCGTAGTTACACAGTTTGACCAGTTGAAAAACTGCGTCATAATAATCGAAATTATTAATGGCACACTTCACAAAATCTTTGTACATATATTCGTAAAAGAGCCGGTGCAAAATCACCTATGGGCGGGGTTCAGTGAAAAAATTAACTATGTAATGAAGGAACATGTGTGTGTGTGTGTGGTTGATATGTCAAAAATGTGTGGGCTATTGCACAGGAAGAAAGTAATGTGATTTTAATGTGATATAACGTGCGTCGACAGGCAACACGTCCATCAAGCGTAAAGTCGAATTCGCATTCCTCATCGTTCCACATCGTTTTTCTAATTTGACATCAGAAGCATCAACGCGCGCGTCATTATTTGAAAACGTTAGGTTTATCAATGGGAAGTGCTTGTGACCTGACTTCACAGCAAGTGGCGCTATTGTCTGTGAGTTCAATTTTCTTTGCTGAATGGATTTTTTTATTCAGATTACCAAGAAATACTAAAGTGCTAAATGTGTATCCGAGGAAACTCTGGCACTTATAATTAAAACGATCGTTGTTCTCACTCACTTTTACTCACGTTATAATTGAATGGAGTTGATGTATCTTAGTGAAGTTGGTGTTATAGCTTTTTAATCATGAGTCTTTTCACTTAATGTGACACCAGGTTTAGAGTGTTCTGATGGTACGCCGCAGTTGTTTACTCTAACGCTGCATAACGTTAACTATTTTATAGTTAAACTTTTGATGATCAACGTTTTAGCCTCTAAGGATTCCGGCCCTAGCCCATTTGTATCCTGCCTTCCAAATCACTTAATTTAAAGTGACCGGGAAAGCAAATAAGTTTGAGAAAGCTATGAAGCGTGAATGCCTAAAATATTTAGTGGGCATTACCCCCCCCCCCCCCCCCCGTGCCTTGCCCGACTCGCCCCCCAAAAAATAAAAAAATAAAACCACAGTGATTTATCTATTTGTTTGTTTACATTTGTGGTTTCAGCTCTTAACTAATTAGAAACAGTGCATGGGTGTCATACTAAAACTAATTTAACAACTGACCACATTAAGAACATTTCACTCTCAGTAATAATATGACATGATGAAGATTCCGGAGTTTTTGGACTGATTTCCATTCACCACCCTTTGTGGCTTCAGTAACACTGCTTAAATCCAACAGATTCTCCATGTCATTCATATCTGCAGCTGCTCAGGTTCATAAATGATACTCAGGAATATCCATATATAAGCTGTTGCAAAATGTAATATGACTATTCAATTATATGGTCATGCACATTATAAACAAGGTTGTGGAGACTTCATTGCTTTGGGGTGTGTTAGTGCAGGTCAATCAACACATAATCAAAAAATATATGTATAAAATAAGAAGATAAATATAACTCAATCTAATGCCTTTCATTTTCAAGGGCATGATAGTAGTGACATTTCTTGCTTATTCAAATTATGAAAATAGCTGAAGGACCCCAAATGCAATCAGATATGAGCTGGTAGCTATGTGTATAATAGCTAATTTACCAAGCTTTTGTGCATTTTGGGAGGAAAATGCTTTTGTGTATCTGATGTATGTGAGGTACAAAAGGCCTTTGCATATAATAGGAACACAAACAAGTATATAAACTTGCTGGATACAATACAAAGTAGATGTGGATCATTATTTTCACAGAACAGAGTGCATCTGACAGTCACAAAAACAATATAAAGGCCTGTTGTGATTCAGAATCTCAATAGTGTCATTATTCTAAGAGTATTTTCCAAAAAAAAAATATGTGGGAGTTTCGCCTCTAGATAAAACTCTATGGTGACAACCAAAATAATTTATGCAATTCTAATCCTCTGCAGAGGTCAGTTAAATATCAGACTTTCTTCCCAGCAGTGATGCCAGACAGCATGTCTATATCCCACAACATTGCAGCAGACCACATTAAAAACAGTAATAAGAAAAACAATAGTTAATGAATTACACATCAAACCGCTATCCCATTTGCAAATTCCAAGTGTAAACACTATGGGAATGACTAATTTAAAGTTATCAGTAAGGTTTCAGGATCTCTTGCTTACCATCAGATTTTGCCTGAACAGATGACAAAGTGCAGTACAAAAGAGGACCCTGTAGTATCCTTTCAACTTACAGGAGAAAGAGATGGGGGGAGGAAGAGCACTTTACACTGGTTTTTACAGAAAGGTCCTTGAAAATCAAAAAAAAAAAAAAAAAAAAAAGGCAATGGGTAGATTTTCAGGGGTTTGCACTGTGCAGATAATTCACCGAGGATTTGGTTCAGTTTACTGCTGTGATCCTTTTCTTTCTAGAGCTTACAGGTCTAGCCCCTTGCAGTTACCCATTATCACTCTCACAGTGTACTCACTTTAATCTTAAGGCAGATAGACAGACTTCAGACTTGCTTTGGGATGTGCTCTGTCTGCTCACTGTCTGCAGTTAGACAATACCTGCTGATATTATACCTGGACCACTGCATTCAAAGGCAACTCAGTGTCGTCTCAGCACATAATCTGAACAGGGCATCCTTCCTCATATCATATGTTATATTAGGCTATTTGTTTGCTTAGCAGACACTCTTATTTATGCTAATTTACATAGCTCACATTGTCTTTCTTTACAGCTAGACATTCATAGAAGACATTCTGATTACTTGCTGCAGGGGACAAAAATGGTGGCCATGTAGGATTTGAACCAGCAAACTCCTGTTAGTCATGATCCATCACTAATACATCATAATATTTTCAGTGGATCATAACTGCATGTTCATTAAACTTACTGCCCCTGGGTATTTTTCAAAGGGCATTGATAACGGGTGTTAATCGTTGGAGTGTCCTGTCTATGAAGGCTAAGACACCCCCCTAACCCTGTCCCTAAGAGATTGTGAATTAGTTTAACTGGACTGAGGGCAGTCTGCTGAGAGCAGGTTTCCACTTTGCAATGGTGCTAGTTGGTTAAATTGTCTTGCATCATTTGACTCATGTGCTTGCAGCGGTTCCCACATTGTAAAATGGCACTTTGACAAAAGTTGAGTACTTCTTTCAAGGTTAGAATAAATTTTTGCTTTTTGATTTCATCAGTAAATGCATGTTTACCATTAATATAATATAATATAATATAATATAATATAATATAATATCATTTGTATTGTTATTTTCTATTGGGTCATAAACCTCAATTTAAACAGTCCTGGCACCATTTGGTCAAGGTCTGAATAGTCTTTTGAAAACTCATTGGTAGGAATATGCTGTAAAAATGTATCTTAAAGTAGAAAGGTAGCAGGGTATATCAGGAAATGTATAACATCATTTCCTGTTTTCAATATTATTATTAGTAATCCCTTAAAATACCAACAGGTCATTTCTGTCTGTTGAAAAAGAGTATGGCCTGCCACTGAATATATATTCATAGCTGGGCGAGGCTTCTCCACCCACTGGAAAGGGACTGGAGTTTCTGGCATATGCCTGTCCACAGTAACACTTTCTAAATGAGGCTTGGCTGGTTTTTAACAGGGACACATTTGTCCAAAGGGCAGGGTCCCATTTATAAAAACTAGGTATGTTGTCCACATATAATGGTCCTAAAGTGTTCCACCTTTATTCAACAAAGTGGCTTCCAGCAAGTTGAGAGATACATTCCTCATAGCTCCAGTCACCCAGAGGGGAGAGTGGCCCCCATTGTTAATTCTAAACCAGATCTGTTTCTACATGGATAGTCTGAATGCATACAGTACACTGTCCTACTGTGTGTGGTTAAGTACAGTCTGTTTGGACTCAAATGTGACAGTCTTGCAAACAAGGAAAACAAACTATGGGATGTTTGCAAGGAAAATATGATTCAAATATAATTCATCCTTTGCCCGTCTCGGTGAAAGAGATTTCTTCATCCTTTGCATATAGATATAATACATAGCATTTTTTGTACATGTGACATGTCATTTATCAAATGAACGCAACCAAGTTGTATTTAATTTCTATTGAGCTGCACATTGAATGCAGTAATACTTGTATTTAGTTGTCATAATAATGGAAGGTAAGTCTTCCAGACTTTTGATGGCAGTAAGCTATGGTTAGATACCTTTTAAATGAGTGCACTTTTTTCACAGCTAGCTCTGACAGCTCAAGATAATATTGCCAACCAAAATGACGCCATTCTTGGCATTGAGGTCCTTTATTTAAACCGATGGATGAAATCGATGTAAACGTCTTTGCTTTATCAGATTATTTAGGTGGCAGGTCTTCCTTGGTATGAGAAGGTCATCGACTCCTGGAACTGAAGGGTTTGCAGATCTCATTCTGGCATAGTGGGAGTTATTCAGCACTTTTCTCTGCTGCCAGTGATGAATCAGCCATTGGCAGAGGGAAGAGGTTTGATCACTAGAGGGACAGCAAACACGTCTCCCCCTCTCCCAACCAATCCCTGACTGCAACGAGTCAAACAGCAAACAAGCAAGCACACATCCGAGTAACTGGTGTTGATTCTGGTGTAAGAGAACGAAGCAAAGTGACCCCCTGTTGGATTCACAAGTGAATGTCAATAAAGTCCCGCTGCAGCAGCACTAAGTTATGTTCAGAATTTTTCCTTTTTTTCTCATAATTCACTCTTGTGTGTATATAAGGCACCCTATGAAGCCCATAGACACATAGTTAAATTACGTGACACCACTAAGCAGAAGTTTTACACATGTAAACATGATTCCTTCCTGCTGCTATAGCAATAGTTTACCTCAAAGCCATTACACAATCTGTTCTTCATTTCCAGCGACCCCCTGGTCCCATGTAACTCAAGCCTCATGTCTGGTGAGAACACTTGCCCAGTGACCCACTTAGGTAGCCATGTCTGGCTTGTCCCACTCTCACGCAGGTCTGCAGTGATGCCGTTGTGATGCAACAACTGCCAGGACACATTAGCGTCTCGGTCAGTGCAGGTTACCTTTGCTATCTACGGATCATTATATACTAATTAGTGTTTTTGTGTACCACACTCCAAGTTCATGGCTCCCGGGCATGCCTGCTGGGCACCATGCCAGCGCCAGGCACTCTCTTCATTCTCTTACTGTACTCTCACAATGCAGCAATGTACTGGTTCAACATTTATTTTACATGACATCTGTATTTACATTTTTATCATTTAGCCAATACTCTTATCCAGAGTTTCTTGCAGGGTGCAAGTGCCAAGTGCATCTAAGAAAAGTGCAGGAGAGGTTGTACAAATAGGAAACCACTGATCATATCCAAGCTTGCGTCAGGGCCAAACAAAGTACTGAGATCACAATTGCATACCTGGTTCAACATGTAAGAGCAACATACTAAATATTTCACACACTACGCAAAACAATCCATTTAAAATGATCCACCATTATATCATTGATAAAAATACTAACTTAATTTGTTTTATGACACAAATTCTGATTCATAACAAAAAGATGCTGGTGAGTATGAACAGGAGCAGGAATAAGCTTAAGAGGTGAAAAAAAAATCTGAAAAGGCAAATCAGATTTTTCTTCTATCAGGGGTCTTTGTTTAGGTTATTGTGTTGCCTTTCTTAATTTAGTTTGTTTTCATTTAGTGAACTCCTCAGGGGGAGCTGTAGAAGATTTATTTGTTTTCATCTTTTGAGCATATATGCCATCTTGCTCACTCTGTAGCCTAAATAATCACCTGTTCAAAGACCATTATTTTCATCTTGCTCT
The DNA here is from genome assembly GCF_013368585.1 of Megalops cyprinoides. Lineage (NCBI taxonomy): Eukaryota > Metazoa > Chordata > Actinopteri > Elopiformes > Megalopidae > Megalops > Megalops cyprinoides. The sequence goes on along the minus strand of NC_050587.1, from coordinate 19,969,369 downwards.
TCTCCATGTCCTGTCTTTTCCAAAAGTCAGGCAGTACAGTTGTTACAGTTTCATACATTTAAATCATACCTCATGTATGAGTACATTTGTCTTAAACCTGTCAAGCCTTTGTGAAGGAACATTCTTGTGCAGGAATGTAACCTCACCTAAAGTAGGACAGAATTCCTTCCAATAGACGTACTAATCACTTGTTTGATGCATTAGTACATTATTGCTTACACTAAAAATGAGGTTGTTTAGTGCAGGATCAAATACTCATCCATGCTAAAGTCTCTATAAAGTCTCTATTATTGGTAATGTACATTTCTCTCATTTGCAAAGATCTCTATATGCATTATGCGCAAAAGCTAGGATACACTGTATTTCACTATAGGGAGTGTTACATGGCTTTTTTCCTGTCAGTTTTTTTCCCCATCAGTAATTTTCTTCCCTGTCTCTCTTTTCATGCCAGTTTTCCACATGAAATACACTTGACTATATTACTGACAATTCTACAACTGAATACCTGTACAACTACAGTGATGACAATTTCAAATGGTTAATAGTGGTACACTCTCCACTGTGTTATCACACTTTAAGCCCTGCTGACTTTACTGATGCCCCACTGAGTGCAGATTATTTTCAACTGATGAAAATTGATGCTGTTAGCATAATGGGCTACTTAGTCAGATTGGTAATTACACTAGAGTCTGGGAGGGAAATTCTAACTAAAAGAGGTGTTAATGATGCACCGTGTGGATTGTGAATCTGGAATACATCTGCGGGGAAGTACTTAACGTACCACTACTGATGTGATTTCAAAATATGGATAGTCTATGGTACATGGGGTGACAGTGACCCAGTGTACCAGGGAAGGTGTCCATGAGGTCTGATTACATGCAAAGCCCCTGTGCATCCCACCCCCCAGCATGAGGAGGGTTTGGCCTCCAGCAGGCAGGCTACATCCACCTAAAAGGCGGCAGTGAGCAGCAGGCTCTATCTCCCGCTCTTTTTTAGACCAAGTATGAACCAAGAATGCTCTGCCCTAGGAGGGAATGAGTGCAACCTCTGTTTACAATCGTTGGCCCACACAAAGACACCATTTTGGGGGCTATGTACTCGCAGGGTTCCTGGAGTCATCATATTTAAAAAAAAATGTACTCGTTACCGGCTAACAGGCCCAGCCAGAGAAAGCAGTCTCTGTGTGTCTGCCACAAGGTCCAATTCATTTTGGGGGAAAAAAGGAACCGACAGGAATTTACGGGGGCAGCTCCCCAAGGGCGGTGGTTCGAGCTCTCGCGCGCCGATCAAATGCGTCGGTGTGCACAAGCCTCTCAACAATAACATGTCTCATTATTCCCTGGCTTTCAAAGCATGAGGAGGCAAATTAAGGCAAAGTCTTGCTCCGAAAAAGAAAGGGATTGTGCAGTTCAACATACGTACTCACATCTTCATGTCAGACAAGTTCTGGCATTCCCCTGCATTTATTTTCATAGAAGTTGCTTCAATCATGGGTGCATAAACACATTTTAGCATTCAGGATCTGATGTGCATCTGCAATAAAAACACCGGTATTCAGTTGATCACCGTGAAGTTGATTATTCATTGAACAACAACAACAACGAAAAAACCTGTTAACCCTATTTGACACAGGTAGCATTCATTCATGCCATGGCCTGGTGAACACACCTTTACTCTAAAAAAAAAGCTGAACATGTTTTCTCCTCAGTTTTTTTAAAGGCCTGTTCATGAAATTTCCATGACCTTTGAGGCAGGGGCGTGGTCATGCTGAATGTTTCCGTGGACGCAGCAGGAAATGAGGCAATAAAAGTGTGGGATTCAGTGAGGCACTGGCCAATGGAAACATCAAAAGGGGCTATAGAAGGCAAACACACTCCTGACATGGATAAAGGGGCATTGTGAGGATGTTAAATTGAGGGGCATTTCAGTTACACGGGCTCTGTGATTCAGCACACTGGGTCCACGGGGTCCATGAGGCCTTTCTGGAGGTTTAAAAATGGAGTGCATGGATTTTCGTGCACAACACAACACCATGGCTAGCACACCACTCACTTTGCATGAGGCAAAAATAAATTTGCCTGTCACCATCAGTTGAACGCTTTGTACAGCTTAATAATAGACAGACAAATAAATAACTATTAAAATAAATTTGGTTTTGATCCAAGCTGGCCATCACCAGAAGCTGGAAATATTCTTACACAAACACAAGCCTTTACCGGCAGCATCCTTGGAGGTCTCCCTTGCATGGTCAAAAAAACTGACCAGGCCCTCACCATGCTTAGCCTCTATGGTTTCTGCACACAGCCTTAAGTTAGCATGTCTGCTTACAGTACATACAAGGAATGCATTTAAGACTTCTCTTACTGGCTGCAAACAGCTATTCTCGCATGCCTGTGGCACAAAATCCTTGAAAATAGCCTTTATTTCTGTATGCTGCCATTGACTGTAACAGACTCAGTTTCTCCACTGTCTCCACAGCTGTGTGCATGTTAGAAGATCTGCACTGGGCTATTACTAATCAATTCTACTGCAAGGCTCACCTAAAGGAGAGACAAAAGGAGGAAGGCTCCAGTTTTATTCACTTCTCATTGCACTTTGTGTTATATATTTCCACTGGCTCCTAGGGGCTTCTATATCACAATTCAATATTTTATCCATAGTGAGTTACAGCACAGAAGGGAGTGAATGAATTGTGCCGTGGATTACGCTGGTGAAATGTTGTCACAGGGCATCAATGCTGTAACAATCACTACTCTATGATAGATGTCTATGACAGATGAAGGTAGAGTGCTTTCAAATTCATTTATAAAATGAAGATACATTTCACTTTAAACATTAAGATTTGGGGCAGATTTTTTTCTCTACTATGTTTCTGTAAAGGTTTCACAGTCTGTCCCCAAGATAGAGGACAGGTCTGACAAAAGGAGGGTCATTCAGTGTGACTAAACAATGTATTCGTCAGTGTCACATGTTGGCTTTACAACAGAGGAGGAATGTCTGGAGCACTAACATTCTAAAGACATGTTTTGTGGCATCTTGATTGAACTTGTTCCACTTCATTTAACGCTTGAGGTGTTTGCTGTTCTCTAAGGCACAGAACAGAGAGCACAATTCAGAGTACCAACAATGTGGATGAGGGATTGGGGGGGGAGGGTGTCACAATGACAGCACATTGTTAAGGTGGCACTTCTCAATGACTCCCACCATATAAAAAAATAAAAGTGATCACCTGCAAAAAAGCATTACCTTTAGAGCCCTCGTTATCGTAAAACCGAGGTCTCTCATTAGCCAGGCAGATAACACTACCGTCCCATTTCCTCCTAAGAAATAACTTGCCCAGACCAAACATCTTGTCCAGAGGGGTTTTGAGAAGTTAACTGTGTGGGAATCCACTTTGTTTAACTTGACAGTTGGAAACAATAGCCAGACATTCCCCACAGAGAAAAACAATTCCTGTATTTCTTGTGTTGAGTGAATGACACAAGTAGGCCCAGAACTCGGGCCTCTAGACACGTACCTAAACACAAAGTAAATATTAGCCTGAATTTATGTGATTAACACCTGAGAGCGTGACTGTGACAGTAAGACAAGATGTGCTAATTTGGATTCATGTCACTGCTAGGGGAAGGGCTGGGGTGGTGTTAAGCCAGTCTGAGATGAATGTCCTTGCTGCCATATGAATGGGTTCATCAGAACTTCATCCATACGCACTGCTGCACCTTGTGGCGGCTTGCAGTGGAACGCTGACATTTCACAGAGACAAGGTGCCTCGAATAGCATCATGGAGCAATTATGTGCTTTGGTGAAGTCCCTCCGCAGAGATTAAGTGACAGAGCAATGGGAATTTAATTGCCCTGGAGGTTTAAAAAAGTATTAGTATAGCATTTCCTTATTATCTTCAACAGCTCATTAGTCCTGGTGTTTTAATAGTGTTTGAATGATGCAGACAGTAAAGGGTAGAACAACAGAAAAAAATGTTTCCTAAGCATGGAATCCAATCCACCCACAAACTTTCAACAGAACACTAAAGGCAGCGGCATTCTTTTTGTGCCTTTCATATAGTTCTTTTTGTTTGTTTCCCTTTAACGGGTGAGGGCATGACTCCCTCCTACATCTGGAGTTAGGAGCCTCATGACTCTGGGGGTCGCCCGGGGGTTGCCTCGGCCCTCTGGTTCCTTTCCGCCAGGTTAAATCAGGAGGTCATGACAAAAGGATGTCTCCCATCTCACGACCCACCGGCTATCTCAAAGCGCACATGTGAAGAGGGAGGCTCCCCTGGAGATAAGAGGGGAGAACCCTGCCGGCATTCAGACTCCCACAGAGACCGTGAAATGGTCACCAGGGACGGGCGTAAGAAGGAGAGGGTACTGCTGGGTAAAGCGGACTCTGTGTGGAAAGGGAGGGAGAGGCATCGGATGACAGAAAGAATAACAGTTAGTCATCAAGGTAGGCATTTGGACTGTTATTGCAGCATGGCGTCGCTTTTCCCCAGGAAATCATGGCTTCATTTATGGTCATTTGTTCCACAAGGGTGATTGTACAAAAACCGGATCCTTAAATATGTCATTGAGGCAGTACAATATAATAATTAAAGATTGCACTCAATACATCATCTAAATAAAATGTTGAGAAATATGAGAAAAAAAAAACAAACACAGATACAATTGGATGCGATGAACAATCTAAGTCTCCGCAACAACAAAAACTAAAAGTATCAGCCTTTTGAAATGGTCAGTCCTAAGCAATCCATTTATTGACCAGTGTATTGGTGAAAAATGCTGTCCGAACTAAATCTATGCGTTGCCTTGTGCTGTAGGAACATTTGTTGATTTATGCTTGCTGTGGGACCCCTATTTGAATTTCCCTTTTTTCACCAGTATTACTTCATTTCTTCTTTCCTTTATTCTTCTTCTACTTCTTACTACTATTATTATTATTGTTATGAAGTAAAAGGCATTCATTCTTTTTGTCTGCAAATTGTTTGCAAACCCTATTAAAGATCCATGTACCTGATGGCTATTTTCGCTGAGACAGTGGGGATGTGTGAGGGATTCATTCTCTGCCATCCTAATAAGCCACTCCCTCAATGATAAGCTCAGGATGTAGCTGTCCAACAGAGGCCTAGGGTATCTGGCTATCAAAAGAATGAGTTACTGCGGGTGTTGAAACAGCCAGGAGGTTTGGGGGTGAGGGCGGGACATAAAAGATGAACTACGGGATGTCACCAGCTCAGGGAACTTCAGAGCAGCACATAATCTGATGAGTCTCATCTGCTTGGCCTGCATTTTCCCACCAGCAAAACAGGAAAGATCTGTCTCTAATCAGACTGCTGACAGTGTCCACCTCAGACTCATCAGATGCGTAATCCTCTACCCAGACCTCCGACAAAATCACTGCCATTCAGTCAGAAGCATCGCCATCACGGGTAAGTAAGGATTACAGTATGAAAATGTGCATCATCATTTTTTTTTCACTCAGTGCGTAGAGTACAGTACGTCTGCCCCCCCCCCCCCCCAATCACACTCCCTCTGAGACACTGACATCAAATTACAGTTCATGTTCTGTATTAACCTAAAATAACATTACACACCTTTTGGCAGGGCGCTGTTCCCCTGTTACATCAGGTCTTCAGGTTCAAGTAAGGAGATCACACCAACCCACTGTAGATGGAATGACTTTTATTCCGTTTTAGGCTGTTTTTAGCTTAGAGTCTCCCGGGGTTACTAATAATTACAGTATGACTCATAATTTGTATTTGTGCAGCTTTGAAACTCCAATGGAATGCTCGCTCCACAGCGTACATTCAGCCGGCTTCAGTCATCAAGGGAAGTCAGCACAAACGGTCCCTTGAAAGTGTCCTGAGGACTGTTGATTTTCAAGGTGTGTGTGTGTGGTTCAAGCCCAAAGCTGGAAGTTCCTCAGTGGAGCAAGTGTCTTCGTCTCGCCGGGCGTGTCCATGGAAATTGCTGACTCTGAAAACACTTACACAGACTCCTTTCTAACAAAAACAACAGAATGAGTTTCTGTGTATGGTCCTTCATGTGACTAAAAAAAGGACAAGCATGGTTTCAGAGGTTTTCTAGAGTCAGAAAATCCGTTAGTCGTCACTTACAGTAACCCTATTTGGAGTCATTTTCTCCCTCTGTGCCTTTAGGAGGAGCTCTGGAGCAAAATGCTGAAGGGAGGGAAAAACGTTAGTGTGCAAAATGTCAGGAATGATCTATGGTCTCCTTTGGACATTGAAAAGGTGGGTTTCTTTTCTGCTTGTGTGATGTGCTTCTCAGTCAGAAGGTGAAATTCACTAAATGAGACTGAACCTAGTTGTTTGAACCATTGTTACATTCCGCATCATTAACTTCTGAATTCTGAGAGGAGGTGGTGATGTATAACTCATCTCAAATGAGCACAACATTAGTAATGACTGATTTCATAGGAACACACAAGTAAAAAATAGTAACTTCATTCATTTTGTTCTTTTTTTTTGTAAATGTGGCATAATCTGTTTCTTGAAAACATGAAAATATGCACCCTTAAACAGAGTTCATTTACAAAGATTTATTTCCCTCATCTCCTTCAGCTTTCTCCAATGGCAAACAGGGTTTTAGGACCCTTCAATGATTATAATTATGGTCCTTTATTTCTGGCAATCGGGTTTGTAACCTGTAATTCAGTACAAATACCCTTCTCTATAGCCAATCTATTTTAACACATAACAAGGTAATTGACTGTGATGAAGTGCAGATTAGATACATACAGACTAATACATTTTCTCTGTATTGTATACAGACAGATACAACTTATATTGTTATTTTTGTATAATGAACACAACCAATAACATTGGTAGACAGAAAGTCTGATCCTTTTAGGGACCCGTAGAAAGAGCAGCACCTCTCACGATGCAGCACCTCTACCAATGATGAGTAAGAGCTGATTACAGGTTCCATTCTTTTCTGCGGAAAGCATGTGAACAACTACCATGACCTGCTGAAAGTTTTGCACTATGCCTTTTATGGGGGACCATGATTCATAGTGGGAATCAAATCTTGTAGGGGGAATCGAATCTGATGCAACCTTACAGATATTGTGAAACATATTTACAAAGCATTTGGTCAGACTTTAACAAAAAAAAACAATGAATGCAAACCAGAAAAGCAGTTTATCTAACTTGCAACCAAGTTGGGAGTGTTGTTAGTCTGGTCTGACACTTTTGCTCGTTTAAAGTACACATTTAAAGTTATTTTCTATTGTGCTGGAAGTCGCTCTGGATAGGAGTGTCTGCTAAATGCATGTAATGCAATGTAACAATATTCCCATAAATGTAATAATATATGTGTCAATGTAATATGGGTCAATGTCTGAGTGAGTTGAAAGAGCCAAACATGCAGATTTGTGAATCAATTCACATAGCTTAATGAAATGATCAAAAAGAACAAATTACTTGTGAGCATTGCAAATACTGCAGTGATGAGTAGAATGCATGACATTCTCTAGATTTCCCACCCTTTCACTCAATATCTACACCTTGCTGTAAAGAACAATGGTGCTGGGGAACAAGTGAATTATCTCCTGAAGATTGGCTTTCATCCTATGAACGAGGACCATTCCCTTGGCATACATCAGATCACTATTACCGGCATGAATGGTGAGGATGTGTCACAATCCACAATTCACAGTTTCAGTTATCCATATGCACAGGGTGTGATGCCTTCCATATATTATTGTATATGAACATGCATCTTTACCCTTTACTGGATAACCCTACACTTTGAAATTTACTATTCATCATCAAATAATGGGTTGTCTTTGGACATTTTGAATAAAGTTAGATGGTAAACATATCAGAGTTGTGGTAATTATATGACACATCCGTTGGCTTTGTAACTTTGACAGAGAATTTAATTAAAGTGGTTTACCATTGAAGCCAACAAATAATCCTTCTCATCGTCAGTGATCATTGCATATGTGCGCCGCTGATAAATGGTCTACACCACCAATGTAACATTCGACATTGGAAGTGTGCCATATTGCTAGCTGAGACTGTAACCAAAATGAACAGCTGAATAGTTGACATGGGCATTTTGGACAAGTCAAAAACAATGTGTGCAGCTGCTAGGCTGAACAAGCTTACATGTACACACTATCCTGAAGGGTTGGCCTATCTAAAAATCCATAATCTTTCCAGGGTACCTTTTGCAATAATTATGACCACAAGAAAAAAGAAAAATCAAATATCTCACTGTGCGCAAACGATTTGATACGGCTTAATTAATGAAGTAAAAAGGTCAGGTTTTTCTCATTTTTCTCTGCCTGTCTGCCACAGGGTCCTCTCTTGCAGGCAGCAGCCCTCTCAAACTCCTCATGATGGACAGCTCTGACTTCTGCACCTGGCACATGTGGGGGTCTCTCAAACATCAGCTTTCCCTTTGCTCGGCCAAGCCGATGTCGGCCGCCGTCTGCAATGTCTCTGCGAGACCCAATAAGAGGTGTGGTTCATACTTGTTACGGCTACTGCTGGGAGCGAGAGTGAGAAACCCGACGGAGACCTTCAGAGGAATAAAGACAGATGGTTGGTCATAAAGGGGAAAGATAAACGTGCTCTGCTTTTGAAAGATGCCGGAGAATAAATATCATCCTGGACCCTGCAGAACCTGTCAACATGGCAGTCATACAGGTTTCGTTTGCTTGTGATTCTTTTTTTTTCCTTTTTGATCTAGCAAACAAACCCCTGTGAGGGGGTGTATTGCCTCTCCACAGCTCCTTAGACTGGGTAGCCACTGCAGCTATATGTAAACTCATATATATATTTTCTGTGTGGATAATGCCAGCCAGAGGAAACGGGCACCTCAGCAAGCCCAGATGTGGACTGCTTGTATTGGAGGGGTACATTATACATGTGATCTCCAGAAAGTTGTTTGCATTTGCCTTTATCGCGATTCATTTAGAGCTCTTTCAATTTAGAGTATTTCACCATGAGTAGCTTGCAAACACACTAGATCTTCATAATACACTATAGCTGTAAGGTACCAAATTTGAGAACCAGGAAGAGAGGCACTGTAACAGTGGTTGCCATCTACTTACAAGCATTCTCAGTGTTGGAACAGTTTTTGGGAATCATTACAGTTTCACACCAGTGACCTATCTTCGGTCAAGGGCATCCTTGTAATGATATAGGAGTGAAAACATAACAACCAAATCTGTCAGCAATATGCTATGCCACATGCGTTGTTCTTAACATACAGCCAGACCTACAAGGTTGCACAATTTGTCAGACCATAAACATTGAGATCAATGTAGCCATATTCTTTATCTTTAAAATATTCATTGACTGGCTAGTGCACAACCCTGGAGCTTCCATATCACATTACTGTTATAAGCAGATTCTGAGGTGAACAAATATGATTGATATAACACTTGGGTCTGTCTATCAGAGTCACACTGATGGCCACTGGCTCTCACTCTTACTGACAGAAGCAGCTTGTTTGAAATGGTGTTATTCAGAGGCAGTAGTTTTCTTTTGACCTTGACAGTGCATGGTCTTTTTAGTAAATATATTACATGTATACAATGAACATATGTGTACAATGGTTTCAGTGAGGCTATAATATTTAAATATTTCCTAGTATCTTTCTAAGGCAACATATTGTTGCAGTATTTGCTTTTTATTTATGCATCACAACAAGGCTCAAATGTGACACCTTGGTTACACCAAAAAATTATGAGCACCAATAATTACATTCATTCCAATCATCTTATGAGGCACAACCAGATATTTTCTCTCTTATTTTCCTGTTCTAGAGGGCAGATAATGCTATTTTTGTTCATCGGTGATCACTGACTGTGTCTGAAGCCGCAGGCGTTTATTGACGGATCCCGACAGCATTTTCCCTGAGTGTGCGACAGTGGAACACGCACAGCTCTTTGAGGCCCCCAGGAAAAGAGGAGGCTGGGCGCTGCTTGGGAGAGTCCCCTGGGAAATGTCTTTCTCTCTCTCTCTTTCTCTTTTTCTCTCCAGCACTTTCATCAGCAGAAAACCCACCTCCATGGAGGGGCTGTGTTTGCTGTGACCCAGTGCTCCGGGAGAAGCTTTGTTACTCAGTGCTGAGATGCCAGCCCTCCATCTCACAGGTCTCCCCTCTGAGTCTGGGGATCAGCGCCTACCCCATACCCTGGGTAAAAACACAGCGATCTCAGGCCTGGAAAAGTGAGCTCAGAACCCCCCTTAGGGAAAACCAGCCCCCGCTCTCTCATCGCCTTATCTTCAAACCCCCGAGCATCAGGATAACTGGGCCTGCCAGCGACAGGCTATCTAAAAAGACAGGACTCTGATCGGACCCTGAAGGCTTGATAAGAGCAGACGTTCAGGCCTTTCGTCGTCAGGGAAACATCAATACGCTCCCTGCTCCCGGATTCCTGTTTAGCCCCGATTGGGCTCTCTGGCTTCCTGCAGCCTGTGTCCAGACGCTGCGACTGATTGGCAGCTCACAGATACCATGACAGTCAATGTCTCCAACTTGCCTCATTTTCCAGACAACGGAAACGTATTGACTACTGTATGTCCGTTGGAAATGTAGCACAGATGAGAATAGTAATCGTAATTGGTCCATGTGCGCTGCAGTATTTTTTGTCAAGCATAGTTTTGATGGGCAGACCTTTGACAGATCCTGCAGTCAGTCTCAATATGCATTATCTAATGATCAGTCTCATAGGAACAGCATTGTTGTCTCATGCTTGTGCCAGCCTTACAGGCTGTCATATGTTGGGCCTTTTGATCTTTCTAACGAGAAATTGGCATCTGAAAGAATTTCTCATTGTTCCATGGAGGAAAAAAAATCTAAGCATATATTACAATCAAGCTCATGTGCATATTTCAAAACATTATCAAGAATTTCATGAATACAGACAATTCACTTACAATTCAAAAAGTGAATGGCAGAATTGCAATTCTAAAACCTAACAGCAGATGGCAGATTTTGGTCTCTATTCTAAGTGAAGGGTGGAATTATTTTCCACTGAGGAGATGCTGCTCTCTTGGGGAGTTGATGTGCAATATTGGTATTTTCGATTTCGTGACACTTCCACACCTTTTTGAAGTAGTCTAATGTGAAATTGTGTCTCCTTGGGCTTTTTTTCTGATATCTAAAGCACTCTGTTCTTCTAAAAATGTTGGACCTATCATAGCTGTTTTAACATGCTGCAGACACAAATATATAATTCATAGTGAAATGTATTCAAGTTGATAGCTAATCTTATTTTCAAGCTTTGAAAGATTTTACAAAGTTTCTCTGCATACTAATAGAAAAAAAAATAAGCTTCACAACAGTTTGTTCACAATAAATAAGATGGATTGCAGAACAAAACTAAGAATATACAGTATATATATATATATATATATATATATATATATATATATATATATATATATAGATATATATATATATGCCAGAAAATGTTACACGAGTAGTTCTTAACAATTCCAATTGTCTCATGAAACTCATCAGAGTGGACTTCAATTTGATGTTTTCACTCATTCCCCTCTAGATTTGTCTGTAGCTTTTTACATAGTGGATGATGAGGTTCCTTTGATACACCATTGGCTGGATTGACATCTCAGGCAATATGGTGAGCCAGGCCTGCTTCCTATGTTTGAGGCCACATTTATCAAATCACCCGGGGAGGCTCCATCTTGACCTTTCATAACCTGTCAAAAGGGGTCCCTCAGGGTTAAGTGCTTGATCCTCATCAATTTTACCTTTATACTGTATCACTTCAGTCTGCTATTTTTTTTTCCAATCTTTTGTTACCACTGCTATGCTGATGACATTAAACTCCCATTCTTCTCCCAGCCCTGACTCACACGAGTCTACAGGGATTGCCATGTTTTGTGAATGAATTTCGTGATGTTAAACTAAACTCACAGCAGTAACCTAGTCCTGAAGATTGTTTTTCATTATTACAAGAGGAATCTGTCTATTTTTAACAATTAATCCCCGCTCCTGGTCCACGCTCTTGTGTCCTGCCTGGCCACTGCAACTTCATGCTGGCTGGCCTTCCTGCCAGCAACAGCAGACTGCTTCTCCTCATTCACAACACTTGTGCTTGGTTTGGCTTCAGTCTCTCATAATATGCCCATACATCCCCCTTCTCCAATCCCTCCTCCCCTTACTGGACCCCTACTGAGTAACCTGAAATACCTGCAATGGCCAATACCTTCACAAACATTTGCTATCAATTTAACCTGACAGTTATTTCAAGGCTGTACTGTATCGGGGAAGAAAACTGAAATTGTCCTCTATTTACTTATTATTCAACCAATTCATCAGCTGTGTACAATTCTTCTATAGTTAATTGATTCGTTGATTATTAATCAATAAAACAATCTACCACTCTGCTTCCATTCAAGATTTCCTTCAAGTGCAATAATTAGGCTGGCATACCTCCTGCTGAACAATGTCAACTTTTTCTTGGCAGTTTGAATAATTTGGAGTGCATTATTGCTCATTTTCTCTTGAATGCACAGCCAAAATTTCTGAGAATGGGAATATGTCCATTGGACAATTTTGTTATTGTAGTGCATACAAAATGGCCTCTTAACAGGCATACTTTTCAGACTGTCTCTGTCATGGCTCTGCCATATTGCTGCATAAAGCTAAATTCAGAATGAGAGTTACAGCCTTTGTGGTGGATAGACTCGTCCCCCTGTCTATTCCTCTTTTTCTGTTGCCCTGAGGGAGGGACAGAGTGAGATCCGTTTGAGGTGATGCCACTCTGACCCTGAATTATTGAGTGTGGCCTCCAGCCTCTGAGTGGCAGAGGGGGGGTTTTATTTCCATCCTGCAAGACAGAGTGCTGGGAGACAGAAACAAGGATATTATTTTTATTTTTTCACTGGATGAAGTCTGCCAGCTTTTGGAGTCAGGGTCCTGTGATACTATTATAATGACTCAACATAAATCACTAATGAGGAGAGCATAGTGGATAAAGCAATGGATCTGGCATCCAATCCATTTACATTGACAGCTGATGTTCAATATAATTTCAATAATTTTTCATTAAAAAAGAAAAATCCATGCTGTTCCAAAAAGGAAAAAATGCATCTCTAGAAGTGACAGTAGGTGGTTCAAAATTGAGACATATATCCTGAAGAAAGATTTCATTATAATAGTCCCCCGACTATAAGTGCATTTTTCTAGCCTATAAGTGTGTGCTTCTGCTGTTCATTTGATTTTTCAGCTCTTCCTCATTTCAGCTGCCATCATTGCAGCTGTGGGGTGGGTGGGTTGGCTAGTGTCTGGCCATTTGGCAGAAATGTCAGTCTTAGCTGGTTCAGTGTGGTCCCTGAAGCTATTGTTCAAGTCTTATGCCAACAGCCCTGTGACAAGTTCTTTAGTACCCTAAAATATGTGACCAGATCAGAGCAAATGATTAACCATTGCAAAAACAGTGCTTCTGAGCAGTGCCACATTAGCAATATGTACAAGTGAACATGTGCATAACGGGTGGCTTTAATGACCCTCTTGTAAACCCCTGGTGTCATGACACTTTTTCACCATAGAATGTCACTGTTGAGTATCTATTGTCTGAAAGGCTCAAACTAACAACACAGGGCAGAGCAGTTTTTTCAAGGGGGTTACTATGTAGTAGGCAAAATTCTTCCAGAAGAATGCCTAATGGTGAAAAATTATAGAACTCCTTCAGATGTTCTTTAAAAACATATCGATAATTGGATCATTTCAAATTTTATTCCACCAGAGCATGAAATTAATTGTACCTGTTCTAGCAGAGGTCAATACGTATTTGAAAGTAAATGCCTGGAGGTAGTGTTCAGTTCAGGATCACATGCCAACACCAAGCACGCACCAAGTCTATGATCCTCACAAGACTGATTTATGTTGTTAATGTTTCTGCTTGTGGTGGGAGATGGGGTTTGGACAGTCAACTTGCACCTAAACAAATCCCTATAAACATTAAAGGAATGAACAGAACTTTTCAACATTTAGGCCTGGCACAACCCGTGGTGTCTCAAGTAAAGTCTCATTGCTTATTGAAAAAGGTTTATTAAAAATATGGAAAATGAGCCCTTCAGAAAAGGATATAGCAGCAGACATTTTACAGAGCAGGTATTTCACAAACAATTACAGTGCATCCCTTAAAGAAAACCCTGCACCTTTTACTAATTTGTTTATTTCTTCACAGCATGGAAAACTCCGCTGCAAATATTCATATAGTTAAGAAGTGGAAGTCATGTTAAGAAGTGTTCACTGATTTGGAAATCCAATATCTCTCTTCTGGTGTCTTGCATTTCAGAAAAATGAGCCATGGGAATTTGTTCATTTATTCATTTTTCACCAGCTTGCGACACTGCAAGTGCTACTCTACAGTTATCTTTATCCCTTGCTACTTACAGAATACCCTATGGAGTGCACACTGTTCAAAAATCGTAATGATCAAGGTGACAGTTTCCACCATGATTCACCACCAGCTGCATCTGTTTTCAAAGCGGGGTACAATTGTTGTTGAATGTCGAATGGAGTTGAATGGTTGTACATAGAGAACAGCCTAGTTACCTGTCTTACATCCTCAAGCTGCAAGTTCGTTGAATATTGTTTTTGTGATGATTCATTTTTGCCTGAGAAAACCCAAGTTCCTTACTGTTCATAAACTAAATGATATGGAACCAATAGCATTACCCCCATCCATATAGATATAGATGATTTTTTTCTTTTTCTAAGAGTAAGATGCAAGTCCCTGTAATATGCACACATTAGGCTGAGACATCACGTCATATGACATATGGCAGAGAAACATTGTTCTTTTATCATTGTGCAGCACACTTCACTTCTCAGAAATCGTGAATTACTCTTGGGTAGAATAATATTCTCTCTGCAGAGGAAGATAAAAGCTTTGGGCTCACTGTTTACTTTTTTCTAGCCTTTTACTTTGCTTTTTTATGTCTCATGTGGGAAGGCTCAGGTAGGACATGGGGCACTACATTAGTGATTTCTCACTGCAGTTGGGTCACTCACAGTTCCACAGCGATTAATCTTTTCACCTTCCTGAGCCATGATTTTCCGGGATTAAAAGTTGATGGCTTTCTCAGCTCAAAGAATAAATCAAAGTACTGTGATATCATTCTAGGTGGTGCTACATTTAATTGTAAAGAGACGTTTTGAAGTTAAATTTGGCATAAGCTGCTCTGATGTTAGATTGTTTCAAAGGACATCTACACATGCACTACGCTTAAAGAATCCGTATATCCACATCCCCAAACTGATGCTCCTCAGTTGCAAAGTACTGACCACTGTTTAAAATAAACTCATTCTTATAAATGAAAGGTATGATTCCATGTTCTCCTCAGGCTCATATGGTATCAGTAATCAATAGTCGTTATTCAAAATCATGTTTTTTCCCCCAAGTAAATTTAAATAACACATTTCATGGGAACCACTGTACAAATTTTCAATGACCCCAATGTAGGAAAAGAATTTGTACACATCCTGCTGGTCAATCTGCATATATCTGTAATCCTTACATTTGGGCATCAATGTACGTTGCAAAGCTGTTGATTCGTGAGGATAATTCACTCTCCAAGAGCAGGAAGCACATATTGACTGTGCATTGGCTGGTTGCACACACTCACTCAACTTAATGAATGGTTTGGAGAGAACCTGGATTAACTTGCAGGATTGCATGTGTTTGTGTGTGTGTGTGTTTCTGAGATTTCGATCAGTGAGCCCTGTTGGAAATCGAGCCCTAATTGTTTGAAGATCTCATTAAGGCCCATGCAATGCAAGGGCATCCTGCCACACCGACCACATGGGATAACGGATGGATTCACATTGGCGGGTGGGGAATTACATGTCTATCGAACCTGGCATGCTGCCATCCCCATCAGACTGGCTAAAAGCAATATTTTTCACCTCACTGCCATTTCAGATCGTAATAAAAGTAATATAGTCATCCCGGCTCTTTTGACCAGTTCATGTCAGTCTTAGTCAGGTCTTTTTGAGGGGATGGGGGTGGGTGTTGGCATCCTTCTTTCCTACAGGTAACACAACAATATGCCTCAGCCAGGGAGATAGCGAGATAGGACTGCGTTGACTGAAGAGACAGAACTGGTTCATTGCCAGGCATCAGTCTGAAGATCCTGAATCCCACCACATGATTGTACACTTAAGGCTGCCCACACTAGATTCAGCCACCAGTTAATGATCTGTAGCGAGCGGGTCGCCCCAAGACACAATGGCAACGCTAACGCACGCGTACGAGTGGGAGATGGCACCTTCATCTTCATTCTGGGTCACAGACTCGTAACTGACCCAGTTTCAGAACCCAGATACAAGACTAAAGATGTACAGACGGCACAACAGGCACGAGCCGTTCCACCCTATTCTGAAATGGGAAAATCCCTTCTCAAAATTCGTTTCCTGGAACGCGAAAGCACAAGCCGAGACAGAAAAACACAAAACAGGATAAAAGTTTCTTTCTTTTTTTCTGATGGAATAAATCCAATTATGCCTAGAAGGTGGAGAAGTCACGCATTGGGTGTTATACAGCATTAGAGATAAAGTGACCTTTTCTTAGACGCAGCATAATGAAGACAATTTGGTGACGCCTGTCCTATCTCAGGATCCCGTCTTGATCTCCGTGTTGTTCCTGACGCTGGTTCCGCAAACACTTTTCTAAGGCACATCCTATCAGGAGAACACTACCACATGGTGTGCAATTTCTTTTGATTTCCTTGATACCAAATTTTTCATTTGGAGGTGAACAGTGCTGGCACTAAGTTTTGTCAGCCTGAGGCGAGGCAAAATTAGACAGGTGGCAATCCAACATGTTTAGGTGCTCTAGAAAATAAAGGTCATATTGTTAAAAGGAACACCTGCAATGAGAAAGAATTGTGCACTGATTTCACCTCTGATATCACCTCATTCTCTTCTCTGAAGCCTGTGCAGGTGCTCCAGACCAGTGGTATGTAGACATACCTTAATAGAATGAAATGATCATGGAGGCAGTATTCCGTGCCCTGTTCCACAGACCACATGCCGGCATTCCACTGAGGTGATTTTCTTACCCTGAAGATATTTCCTATTCCTCAGCTGAAAATATACAATTAAGATTCCACTATAGATACGGGCAGTGATCCGCGCCGGACTCCCCGGCATACCTTATCCCTGACCTTGGGAAAAGAGAGAGGGCGTGGGAGACAGCGTTAAAGCGAGGTTGATGGGTTTTTGGCAGTTATTAGCGTTTCAGGGCATGCTGCTGGGCAGAAGGGGGAGAGGAGGCTGGGAAAAGACAGCTGCACTTCTGCAGATTTAATGAGGGGCTAGGGGGCACGGGGGGGGATGGGGGCAGGAAAGGGGGGCAAGGCAGGGAGAGGGACGGGGGCACAGGGAGGCCTCAATCTGACCGCCATCAAACAGCTCCTCTGACGAGGAGGTCAGGCGTGCCGCTCCCCGTGTCGCTTCTCGACCCAGCCGACACAGCATCCGCCACATGGCTTAACAGCAGCCGCTGAAACCACCCCATTTAATAGAGTGCGTGGCATCAAATAAGCGACAGCAATGGATCAGGATTAAAACTGACTCTTCAGAAGGGTAAAGTAGTGACAGCCACATGCTGAGATCTCATCGCATTTACATTTCTTTCTATTGACAAAACCTTTCTAGCACATACACAATAAAAAAAGAACAATATACAACAAAAATGCATATTCCAGTATATTATATAATTTATATACATATGTATGTATGAACAAAGTTTACTTTGCTTAAGAATAATCCAGTTGCATTTTGTATTGATGAAACAGCCCCAGATGCCTAGTAAAAAAAATGCCAGCAAAGTTTAAAATGACTTTATGTGTACCCATCAGTTATGAAGTATAAACTAGATGAATGGAATTATAACTATGAAATATAAACCAAGTGAACAGAATTATAACTATGAAATACAAGCCAAGTGAATACAATTATGACTATGAAATGTAAGTCAGGTAAAAAACAACATCACTGTAGACTTGATAAATCTTCAAGGGGAGTAATGTGATACATGTTCTTTGTATGTAAGCGTAATGGTATTTATAAAGCCCAGTCAATACAAAATACACATGCCACTGTGTTTTATTAATGCCCTCCTCACTTCCCCACCAATACATCAAAAATCACTCGCATGAGGGAAAACATTGTGCCTAGGTCTAAAAATGTCTTTGGTCCATTAGGCAGCAAGTGGCAAGGCAAATTTAAACAGTGTCATCATTTCCCAATTTAGCATTCTCTGCTGTACAGTTACCAGCCAATTCAAGGTGGCGGGCCCTTTTATACAAAAGTAGATGCTCGTTGGCAGACTGGGTAGAGCCTGGGTGACAGGTATGCATAATCTATATGGCTTTGCAGGAAGCAAAGCATTCACATTCTTGTGTACACACACATATATATACACACACACAAATGCACATGCACAAGCACACTCACGCACATTTTCTCACTCACACATACTCACACATGCACACACACATACATACATACAAGTTCACATATGCACACACCAGGGTTTCCCCTAGGATTTTTTCTTGCCAATCCAGTGTCTGGAAAGAATTTATTTTACCAGACAAATTTGAAACTTACCAGTCACGTTTCAATAACAGTCTATGTTACTAACGCAAATATAATGTACACCTAGGTTGATGAAAGAATGACAACAACCTCAAATCAGTTTGACTATTTAATGAACAGTAACGATTACGCAAAACAAACAGTAACGATTACGCAAAACCTCAACATTAGCCGCTAAAATGTAGGCTATTGTGAAACATCTGTAACCTGTAACATCTGTAGCCTGTTTAAGAAAAAAAGGCTAGGCCTACATGGCATGAAATGTAGCCTATAGGCTACCAGGTAACATTTTATTTTCTCCTTTTTTTCATTGCAGCAAAGTCGTCTGCTGCCGACTTGAAATCAAACGTGTCAAATGTGTCTTTGCAGCTTGCAATGGGCATAAGCCGCGTCACTCTCTCCTCCTCCAGATGACTTTGCAGCACCGTCTTGATTCAATTTTGCAGAGAGAAGCCCCTCTCTGCTGGCACGCTTGACACGGGCAGAACACAGGCAACTTTAGCCAGTGTAGCCCAGTCGGGGTACAGCTCATACATAAGCATATTTCTCTGTCAAAACACCAATGTCCTGTTTAGGGATAGCCTTTGGTATAGCTACGTTTTGTATGAGCATTATTACCAGACATTTTGACCAGCAAGTTTCTAATTTATCTGTTTTTTATAAATTTTTACCAAGCAAAAACCGGTAATCACCAGCTAACGGAAACCCTGGCATACACATACATACACACACAGACACACACACACAGACACAGACACACATACACAGACGCACGCGCACACACTTGTGTGCGAATGCCCTGCAGGATTGCTCCAGGCTATACTTCTGTAGAAGAGCCCAAGAGGCAGCTGTAATGGGTGCTCTGTGTGCCCTGTCCCAATCAGTACACCATACACCCAAGGGCAGCTGTCTAATATCGCCCACATGGGAAAACAGCCCGGAGTGCACTAGTTCACCTGCCCCTCAGAAGGTCCCACTCAAACTTGCTAAGGAGCCCTCTTTGCTTTTGATAAACTCCTTTTCAAGGTTTTTGCATGTGTAAATAACACGTTGCTGTTTGATTTATTTCGCTTGCGTTGCCACTATTCATATTAAACATTTCATATAACACCCAATCTTCACATCAACCCTGAAATCCATCAACCCATCAATGTCTGGCTCTGACACCACTTCCTCTGTACCAATATGTGACGTCTCTGTCTTCTGGGAGCTGGGATCGCTAACAAAAAAAAACAACCTTAATTCAAAATAAATGATTATATAACAGTATGCCATTTGAGCTGTTAGTAGCATATTCACTGACATATAAAGACATAATTTCAATATTGGACATGTGATTTGCTCATTAAGATTTTATGACTGAACGCTGGCCTGTAGTTGATTATTAAACAAGCCCTCTTAATACTGCCTCTTAATAATCCACCCCAAAGTCCCCATCCTGCTTACTTCATTTATTATGTGATAACTGGGCTGGTGAAGCACCATTATGGAATGAGCTTAATGACACTGTCTTTAGCATCTAAAAAGCCATGCTTTTTCAGCGTGAACAGAGTGGTTTATTGGCATTGTCTCTTATCTCTCGTACAGCATGCACATCAAATTAGCCCCTTTGCCAGAGCTCAAACCTCACCCATAGACATGGTTCCTTATGTAGGTGTAGATGCATAAATGTGATACAGTAAACAACTGTTAGCTTGTTAAGTGACTATTAACTGTGCTAATTTGTCTTAAGAATGTTTGTAATTTGTTTTGATGAAATTCACTTCAATATCTTATGTATAAGGATGAAAACCATGCAGTTCACATTACAAAAAGCACCATATTTGTTACTTTATACTTAAAACATTTTTGAAAGCGACTCTATAAGAATGCCACTGCAATTACTCAGTCAAATCACAGCCACTGAAGACTAACCTCTTGAGGACATGAGCTTAGCAGTTTTAATGGCCTAACCAGAAACAAAACACAATCGAAGCCTCATTACTTCGGGTTAAAGCAAAGGCATATTTGTGAAAAAACAAAAATAGAAAATTTGTTTTAATCTTGCACGAAAACACACCAGGAGTGACCTCACAGTACCTTCCTGAGGGATACTGAAATGAAAGTCGTGAACAACAGCATCTTTCAGTAGAATTTCAATACAATCAAAGCATGAAGGTTGCATTTGATGTATCATTTGATGTATTTTGATGTATTGAAGTACTTTATATTATTTGGTGTCCAACAAGAGGATTTCAACTGAACATGGCCCAAGGTTGTTGACCCCCCCCATTGTGGACATCATAAAAACAGGGAAAATAAGGGGGGAGAGGGGATGGAGGAGAGATGAACAGCTGAGACAGAAAGGAAGTGATAGTGGTCATTTTTATTGTTGGGGACAGGACTCCCTGAAATTTGGTAAAAAAGGGTAAATATAGCCTTGGTAAATATGCAGGGGTGAAACACGATGAAAGCTATGGAGCTAAGTCACATTGGATAAGGGTGTCTGGTAAGATGTGTAAGTGTGAAGGAAGTGTAATGTATGAAAATGCAGTTATTTTCTGTCATACCATGAGTATTTTGATGTTTCCCAGTTCCAAAGCAGCCCAAAAAATTGTACAATGTCTTGTTCTATCTTAAAGTATATGGAAATGGCGATGAGAAACAAGTAATAAAGATAGAATTTCCAACCCAACTGGCTTTTTTCTATATCCATGGGGTTTTCATCATTTTTTCACCTCCTCCTGTTAAAAGTCCAGTTAAGATGTATTGACAGTATGCAGTTGCTACTTTGTTAAATATATCTGATGCTATAAGCCATGAAACCACCCCACTTTGTATTGTGTTACAAATTTAGTGTAAACAATTGTTCCATCATCACAAAAAAGGCACAAAGATTGCATAGTTGAACATACCTCTGATGATGCACTTAGATTAAAAAAAAACTGTTTTCATTCTCAGAGGTGCACTGCAAAGCATTTCAAACGCTTGATGCAAATGAAATGTGATGTAAACAATACAGAACAATGGGAGCACAATTAAGGAGAGGGTTCCCAAGAAGACAGAATCACGTGCTCAGTTTAAGCGGTTTTATGCTGTTCATTGACGCAGCTGGATCTAAGCCTGAGGTGAGTCAGCCTGTGTCACCTGATACATTCTGCTGCCAGTTTTCCTCCTCCCAATCTTCATGGTGCAGTCATATGCTTTAATTGAAATGATGCATTTCTTAATGTAGCACAGCATGCCTTTCATTAAATGGGAAGAAGAGAGTGAAGTTCATTTTGCTTGATATAGGAAGACAGCACTGTGGTTGTGCATGGAAATACGATTCACATTTTTTTCAAATTAAATGAATGTTAAAAAAATGCACAGAGAGCCTGGGTTAAATATATGAGTGGATGAAGAATGAGAACAGACCATTCAGACAAACCGAACAAATCATGTACATTCAAGCTTAAAGCTGTAATTGTAAAATAATAAATAAATAAATAAATAAATAAAAGGTTCGACCACATAATAAAATGTAGGGACATTTTAAATCTTAAGATGCAGACTTAGGCTAACATTTGATTTCAGGGAGTTTTGCTGGAGGAGAAAGCCCCAGCCTGGGTTCCATCAGAGGCTGTTGTATTGATTGTGATTGAGTGAAAATGTTATTTGGGCTGAGGATGGATGAAAAACCAGAGAGGACCATTGCTTCAGGTGGCATTTAAAGTCTAGCACCGAACCTGACCTCTGCACAGTTCTAGCAGAGATATTGAAGTTCGATATCATGATCGCCAAAAAGAGAAGCAGGGGCTTTCAGGGGACCAGCAACATTTGACAGAGTGAACTTAGAAAGAGAGAACATACAGTATGAAGTGTGCAATTAAAGGAGATACAAGTTTGGAAAACCACTGAAGAGAGTCCAGCTGGTAGATTGCTTTTAAGGTGTATTGTTTTCTCCACTACCTGCTATTTCAAGTATGAATCTGAAGTATAAATCTGAAGGTACTTCATAAAGGCCAAGGTGAATTGAAGCTATAAATACTACGCAGTTTTCCCTTTCAACTCCAAATTGTATCTCCACAATCTCAAACCAGGAACAAGAATATGATTCATGTCATGCTTAACAAATAATCATTATATTTGCATGAATGAGTTTTGCCTTACATTTGCATTTATTAATTTAACACACACTCAAGAGCAAATTAGAGAATATTCAGTGCATACAATAAGGAACATGAATATCAACATTTAAACAGGAACAAGCAAGCAACGCATTCAAATAACTGTAAATACATTATAGTGCTACTATAAAGAATCATAGTCTGTACAAATCTGACTTAAAGCTGCTTTACATGTGCAAAATGATTTAAAACACCAGGAGAGAGTAGTCTTCATTCAAGTAACCAGGGTATAGTCTGAAAAGGTGAGGTTTGTTATTGAATGTAATAAGCTACCCTAATATTTGAGTGAAATGGTCACTGCACATTTTCTTGCTTCTCTTTGCAGCAACCAATGCCAAATGACAGCAGGGTTTGGCTGACTGATGTCTCAAGAAACCATACATTAATCTTTCACACAACATGTATACATTTTCTGTACCTTACTGTTTAAACTTGTTGTACATTTTTGTAAAGGATTTTACTGCTTCCGTTGTGATATGGTGGTGATATTTGTTGTAAAGATTCAAATGTCTTAGCCATAATTTTATTTCAACATCCTTGTACAAAGGATCAGGCAATGAAGAAAACAATAGAATTCATTTGTGCTTGTGACAGTTCTGGACATCTGGCAAGGCTTAATAATGATTTAATGAAGACTCATTTTCTCATGATTTATGAAGATTCATATTCTCATCATCACAATTTGGTGCAGATGTGTAGCTCTCATTGTATAGCTAAATACCATAAATTCAATTTAATGTGCTTTCAAAGAAGAAAAATATATATTCATGTGTAGTTCATATTCAGTTGTTTTCGACTCGCGTTTGTAAAAACACAAGGCAGTGTATATCTGTTAACAATACGGGGAAAAAAGCTTAACACCTTGGATTATCTAGCAATATCTAAATGCAAAGTGCTTTTAGAGACAATTTCAGAACACACAATTGATTACACAACATGAGACTATGGTTCAACTAGTTCCACAGCTGCCATGATGACTTTGCCGAAATGAACCAATACCAAGCGAGGCTGCATTGCCATAAGCATCCATGTCCAGTTGCGTTTCATCCCTGAATAAGTAAACAGCAAGAAAAATAGTTGCTGTTCACTTGACCCGGTGGTGGATGGAGCTGGACAGCGCAGGCAATAGCACTCGTGTGGTCCGTTCGTTAGGGGAAACGGCATCCACCAAGACAAAGTGACTTCTTGACATCCGAGTGTGAGTGATTGTAAATTGGGGCAGCTGTTATTTTTCCACAAACGGGAGAGAATTTTCCAATTCTTGTGCTGTGTTGTGTTGCGCTGTGCCGGTTGTCTGTTTATATCTCTGTGGTCTGTATTCACAAAGCACTATGTGTGACTTTGTGGATAGTTGGGAAATGACTGCAAGCATTCTGAGACCAGTGACACTTGAGCAGACTATTTACACTCCCTTAACTTATGCTTCCTTTTTTGAAATAGTAAAAAGCAAGTTAAAAAATAATAACTATATTAAACTATGTTAGACCATGATGTCACATTTCATGGCATCTCCATCTAAAAAAGGTTATGCTGTTAAAACTTGGCACCCTTCCCTACCTGCTTGTGTTTTACGAGAGATGTCAGACTGCTTATTGTCCTTTCATCTGGGCACACACACAATCACACACATCTGGGCAAGGGTGGGGGAAAGAAGAAAAGAAAAAATTTTGCCCTGATGATTGGACTGTGGTTCAGAAATGTCAGCCTATCACAGGAAAGCAATACCCTAAGGCTGAGCCATTATGACACAGTAGACCAAACCAAAAATGGTCTACCCTTTCCAGACTAAGAAATGTATATCCTATACTATGTATATGTCTGTTAGGCAAACTAGGGAAAAACAGGTTTAACAGGGGGATAATAATCAGAAACACTTGCTTGGCTTCCAGGTGGGCCTTTATGTGGATTGAGACATTCATGTGGCCAGTAATGTGTCATCCCTGCAGGGCCTCAAATATTACACTGCAAAATTTCATTCCCTCCAATAGTGGCAGATGATATGTTTGCTAAGATGCCATACTGAAAGTTTCATTTCAACATGAGACATTGGAGCATTCATTCATATCATTCATTCTCCCAGCCTTGAACAACATCAGTCCCAGCCTGGGCGAAAGCAGTTTTGCACATTGGTGTGGGAATGTCCATGCAGATCACCTCTGCCTGCTACCTGCCTTTTGCATTATCAGATCTCTGTATTTCTGTATCTCTCTGCTTGTGTTTCCTTCTAGGTAGAAGCTGCTCCCCTTTTGAAGGCTTAGCACTCAGCTACTCACGCGATCACCTGATTTATGGTCTTCGTGTCAGCCTCTGGCTGGGCGGCTGGACTTTGTAACAGAAACCACATTACAACGTGTATTCCACGACTCCACTCCCGCTGGCTGAAGCTTCCCTTGCTGGAATTATTGAGCATTTGGCTTCACCTTGATGTGTATAACGGGGGCCAAAAGAGTGCAGAGTTCAGTATGTCTTTAATAAGGATGATAACACACTGCAGCACACACATGTTTTCCTCAGAGACTTTTCATTGGAGACCCATGAGCTCATAAAAGCTATGGGGTCCCCAGGGGCGTTTCTCACGGCTCAAGCGAGAAACTTTTGATCGACACAGCTGCCAGCTCACACAATTAAGCTCACCTTTTGTTAGTGTTTTGTGCAGAGAAGCTTCTGCACTTTCTCAAGGCAGAAAAGACCATTATGTTAATTAAGAGGTCTGTGAGTGGGTGTCCCTTATCTGTGCTTCTGCAGCAGTTTGCGGGGCCAAACCCATTCGCCAGAGCCTCTGAGGAAAGAAATTCAGGGACATTTTTCCCTGAGACATGGTTGATTTTACTGCTAGCAGCATTAGCAGTCTCTTATTTTGAATGCCAGCATCCAGTACCTGCAAAATGGAAATATTCATATATGTTACATATCATGTGATCATTGAGCAGTGATTAAAAAAAAACAATAAAAATAACTCCATAGGACTTATTCAGTGGTGTGAGTAACAGAATAGTTTATTTTAGCAAGGGAAATGTCCTTACTTTATTAACGTACTCTTATATTGTAGATGAGAGGATTTCACCAAGGTCAAGTCATATTTAGGTGATGTTTAGGTTATGACTATTTATTCAAAACCAGAAACTTCCCGTAGTTTAATTTACAGGTTTATTTTTTAAAAATTACCTTCTCCCTTGAAATGGCTTGGTGGTCAATTCATGGACAATTCTATTATAATATTGTGTCACATCATAATATAATCAATAAATTGTTGGGATGCAGTATCCTCCAAAGGTAGCACACCATTTATATACTGTGCAATATACTGTATGTACAGCATATTATCAAACATATCAGTGGAAATGTATAATTTTGAAACTGCCAGCAATACTTTCCTATCACTTTTAGATGCTGCCTGTCTTCTGTTGTTATTTTTGGCACAGTTAATCAGCACAGGTTTTCAGTGAAGACCCTGACAGTGAATATTCTCGTCAAGGGATACAGTCAGTGGTTTTTCAAGTGTCATTCTTCTGAGATGGTTGTTCAATGTCATCTTAATTTGTAGCATGCACTCAAAGCAATGTTAGATCACAACGTTTTCCATGAAATCCAAGTGTGTGGCTCATGTGTTAATTAAGAGCCTGTTACTTAAGATAAACAAGGCCAACGGTGCACATTCAATGCATATTGCAAATTAAGCAGTCAAAATATTTTTTTACATGTATGCTTAGTTTATATGCTTGGTTGAGGACTATGTGTAACTATCCCACATTATTACATAAGTAACTGTCCTATGAAAAAATACACAAAGGATTTTGTTCTGAGTAACTGTCATAGGCTTTATAATGGAGGTGGCAAGTATTATAACTAGGATTATCCGCCTGACTGGATAAGATGACACACTGACTCAACTTGTATTGGAATGAGTGAGTTGTATACTGTTTGCTATTTGTGATCTGGTCTGTGAGCTTTCAGTTTGTTATTGAAAATGCCACAAAACTGTCCATTTCCTTGGCAGGAAAAGTATAGGATGAAAGTAGCTGCTGCAGCAGACAGCAAACATAGTTTCCCTACGTATTTACCCTGTGAGATGTTGACATGGAGGACAATAACTGAGGCAAGCCCCAAAGGGACTTTTAGACACAGGCTTTATAAATGTTTTCTGCCATGAATTATTTATGAGGCTGGGGATATGAACATTCTCTCCGCATTGTCTCCCTTATCTTGCAGAGGGATGGTGGAGACAGGTGCCTGATCGGTCATATCCATTGTGACATCACCTGGAACAGTGCAGAAAATCATCTCATGCAAGTTTCATGGCTGCTGCTCTTCAAGACAGCGGTGCTAACTTCCCTTCGCAATCTGTGACACTTCCTTTGGTTGCTGTAGATACCGCCCCTCAAGCTACATCACTGGAGCCACAAAGTTATTAGCCCTAATGGGCCAAGCATTGGAATTGAATGGATCTTCTTTTTTGCTGTTTGTCTCACTTGTTTGTTAAGCATGCACTAATTCTGCTCTACATGAACACTAGGCTGCAAGCACTCGATATTTTACCAATGGAGCATATAGGGTGATCTATATGGAAATGAAAAGATGCAGTGGATCAGCATCGCATTGTGAGTTGTTGCTACAGCCGTCGTCTTTTTTTTTTTTACTTGCAATATTTGGTTGTGAATAAAAACCTTGTCATCTGCTGGTGTCAGGCTAAGACAGTGTTTGCTGAGGCTTTTTAACACATTGACTAAGTCAATTTGCATATATGCCCATCTGAAAGTAAACAACAGAGCCTTCTGTTCAGTAAGCAGAGGTGGGGGAGCATTTGGTTGTTTTTTTTAACATCTCCCACCTTTATTACAGAACACATTTCTGTATTTGTGCACACAGTTACATTTAATGAAAGGGTTGGTTTGTTATGACTGCCAAAAAACAGCATGGATGTACATGCAACTGTTTTTTTCCCTGATCAAATGTCACAGTAGTTGCCTGAAATGTTTTTACATCTACTGGTTATCTTTGGGGCTTATGGAAATACTGCAATGCAGTTTAAATTTTCTTGCATTTTGTTGAATGTAATTTCAGCAACATTATGTTTGGCGTATGTTTACTTGGAGTAGTCATGGAAGTAAACTGCACATTACACAAGCATTGTGTGCACGTCATGTGGCTCATATCTTTTAACAGACAGCATCTGTGTAATTTTGATAGAGACTAAAAACAAGTCTAAAAAGTCGCCCGATATTAAATCCTATACAGAAATTGCTGTGAGGATTTTTTTCAAGCAGCCACAAATTATTGTTACCAAACCATGTCAAGTGCCTGCACCTAATATGAGGCTTGAGGATCAACCAACTTGTTCAGTGAAGGTGCATTCTTGTTAAACCAAGCATAATGGGCAAAACCGCCAATTACATGGTGGCAGAGCATACAGTGAAGAGAGACTGCATTTTACGTTATCACTCTGTGCAGTACAGAGCAGGGGACTTTGTAGTAGTCTTGTGTGTTACTTGAACCTTAAAACCTGAGGACAGAGAATAGGTAAAGCCATGTAATAGATAAAGTGCATGATGGAGGGGTTTATACAGTGAAGAGTGTGAGCCCGTCTATGTTGCCACAATGAAAGACATCAAATCCTCTTTGATAATAAGATTCATATGAACAAAGTCACAGGTACCATGAGACATGCCCTTTAATCTTTTGATCTGTGCACTGTTCTTTGTCATTTGATAATAACATCTGGTATGCTTTTCAGCAATAATGCAAGGAGTGTATTTTCAACAAATTTCTTAGTGTCACACACAAGAAATGCAATAGTATTTATTGTATTAAAAAGATTCATTGAATGTTTTCAGGAGTCACTATTTCTCGGAACAGGAATGTAATAATCCTATTACTGATATGTTAATAGGTATCTCAGTGGGTCATAGGTTTAATAAATTAGATATCTCATGCATAACATACAGCATTTCAGCATATTAAATCCTTAAAAAAAATCAGTGCCTCAACTAAAGTGACCATGTGATCTCACTGAGACCAATTTATATAACCATCATAAGTAGATGATCCAAAATTTTTCTAGCTTTCAGTATCATGAGACTAAAATTAAAATGCGTGTACACACATACACACACACACACGCGCGCGCACACACACACACACACACACACACACACACACACACACACACACAATGATCTCAATTCAATGATCTCATCAGAGCATACATTCAGCCTTTCTAGCAGAGCATTCCTTCACAGATTTTAGGTGAGATCTTATAATTTACAGTAAAATGGAAACTTTGTTTCATGATCAGCTCAATTTGATAAGGAAATGACTTTGCCTTTGTTACATGTATAAATGTTTATCAGTGTTTGGTTGTTTCTTGTCACATTTACTATGCTGGTAGGAGAATCCCAGAAAATGTAATTAAGTGTAAAATGTGCATGGAACTACACTTTACAGCCAAAAGTATGTGGACACCCAAGTTATTGAGTTCAGGTGTTTCAGGCACACGGATTGTTAACAGGTGCATACAATCAAACACACAGCCATGCAATCTCCATAGACAAACCTGGGAAGAATGGGTCGTACTGGGGAGCTCAGTGACTTTAAATGTGGCACTGTCATAAGATGCTATCTTTGCCACAAGTCAGTTCGCGAAATTTCTGCCCTGCTAGATCTGCCCCGGTTAACTGTAAGTGCAGTAATTGTCAAATGGAAGCATCTAGAGCAACAACAGCTCAGCCACGAAGTGGTAGACCACACAAACCTACACAGCAGGGCCACCGAGTGCTGAAGCGCGTAGCACGTAGAAACCGCCTATCCCCTGTTGAATCACTCACTACAGAGTTCCAAACTGTCTCCGGCTGCAACATCAGCACAAGAACTGTGTGTCGGGAGCTTCATGAAATGGCTTTCCATAGCCAAGGAGCTGCACACAAGCCCAACATCAGTATGTGCAATGCCAAGCGACGGCTGGAGCAGTGGAGTAGTTCTGGAGCAGTTCCCTGGAGTGATGAATCACACTTCACTACCTGGCAGTCTGATGGATAAATCTGGGTTTGGCGAATGCCAGGAGAGCGCTACCTACCAGAATGCTCAGTACCTGTTTTCCACAGAACTGAAAAGGTGCAGGGCAGTGCAGATGCCCTGTCCAGGAGGGAATCCTTATGGGCCTCCCTGCTGGTCAGAGCTGAAGGAGGATTGTGTGGCAGCAAAAGGGGAATGGCGGTGAAGGGGGCCTACCGGACTGAGTGTTAGCTCCATCCTCTGGTGACATACTATGGCAGGCCCAGGCATCCAGGCAAAAGAATAATTGCCCTTATACAGGCACACGAACATGTATTTAATTAAACAGGTGAGGCTGGTTTGCCAATAGCTTTGTCAAAAACATTTTTAAAGTGAACAGTTGCAGTTCCTGTTTTGTTCCATTGGTAGAAGGTATATGTTTCACACACACACAGATACACACACACACACACGCACACACACACACACACACGCACACAGTATATATGTTATGACGCATAGTCCACCTGTCCAGACCGAATTGATTTTTGTGCATCCCATGTATCTTACACTTATCACCCGATACCTTGAGTGAACCTTTCTCTCACTGATCGTTTCAAGGCACTGAGTGCATATTAGCATGGTGCAAGGGTATGCTGCGTTCATGAATCATTGTTACAATCATTGATATGTTTAAAGTTAGGTAAGAGGAAGCACAATGATGTTTGCATCCTTTTTTTAAGCACTATGTATGTGGTTGTAAAAGGAGCTTATAATTATAGGTTATAATTGTATTCTTATATCTTTGTACTTGAGTA
The DNA here is from genome assembly GCF_013368585.1 of Megalops cyprinoides. NCBI lineage: Eukaryota > Metazoa > Chordata > Actinopteri > Elopiformes > Megalopidae > Megalops > Megalops cyprinoides. The sequence goes on along the minus strand of NC_050587.1, from coordinate 19,938,805 downwards.
CTTGAGTGAGGCATGAATATTTGATTATATGGTTGACTTTACAGGATTTAAGGAAAAAAAAATAACTAATAAGAATTTAAGCATCTACATCAGAGATACAGTGTGTATGTTTTCAAAGAGGTCTTGGATTTATTTGTCTGTATATAGAATCTCTTGCAAGAGCCTGCCAAGTCCAAATTTTTCTGACTAACTGTTTCTCTTGGCAAACCCAAGGCAGTTGGTAAACACTATTTTTGCCTATACAGCTAATAGTAGTGTGAATGGCCTGACTTGTTACACTGATGTTGTGAACATTCCTGTGGTGTACACATCTCAACATCAAAGATTTGGTGTTTTACCATACTCAATCCCATGAGATCCAGCCCTGAAAGAGTAAATCCTTAATGAGATAGATTTACTATTTCCCCCCTTTTTGAATCGAACTTGTCCTTCTGCAGGTCTGTTTCAGACAGCCCCTCACCTTCAGGCGACTTTTTTCCATCTGAGTTCACTGAGATGAGTGAAGCGTCATCTAAACAACTGGCTCACAGCTCACATGGTCTGATGGTTTGCTATATCAGTAAGGCAGAATATGAATTTGATACGAATAATGACCTGCTGTCTGCTTGTTTTTACAGCAGGGAAATAAACATCTTCTACTTAGATGGTATCTGTTCAAGACTTGTTGATCAGATTGACCTTTAGAGAAGATTGGCAGGCTGGTGTTGAGCCTCTCCTCCATTTCTGCAATAGATTCTCACACATGTTATCTAGTTGAGATCATTGACCAAGGCCTACTCAGTGGAGAATTGTTGCAAAAATGATGTGGCATTGACAGCATGTTTGTCAGGAAAACAAACAATATGGTAACTGTAAGCATGAGGCTAGTTAACTGAGTTGATTTTTTTTTTTTTTTTTTTTTTTTTGCTTTTTTGGTATTTGGGATTTGGCAATTCCATTTTAGGCTGGTCTCATCACAACACAACATTTGTACTTGTACAGGAATTCTGGGTATAGCGGATTCAATTGTCCAATATATTCAAATGCCTGCCACGTATAAATTTCACACCACAGGTCTGACCATGCACCACAAGGAAGCAAGCTCTGATTGGAGGATAGGTACAGTGGATATAAAAAGTCAACACACCCTTGCAGGTGCAGGTTTTGGAAATGTAAAGAAAGAAATAACAACAATGTAAATGTCAGACTTTTTCCATCTGGAATGTGATCTTCCAACAAACAAAAATTCAGAGAAAAAACAAATAGTTAATTATTAGGAACATTTTAAATATTAATAAAAAAAAAAACTACAACACCCTCTCCACTGATGTCATCTAAGCAACTCATGGAGTGCTGACATGAGGAAACCCTTCTAACAACCCCATCCTTGCTCCCCTGCTGTAGGCTCCCATGGCTGGCATCACACATGGGCTGTAGGGCCAAGCCGGCACTCAGAACGGGCACTTAAGCAAACTATTCTTATCTGGGACCCTTCAGTAAAATATTTCTAAACCAGTGACAGTCTCTAAAGAAAAATAAATGTGTATGTGTGGCTCACTCAGTGATGTCTACAAAACAGCATGTATGACAGAAATAGTGGAGGTGAAGGAAGTAGGTTGGGACTGTTCCACATTTGTTCTGAAATATTTTTTCTTTGGTAAACTTACAACACTCACCCCCTAACTTACAGCAATGGCTTGAAGCCGCCTGACTTCCTGTTACTTGATTGGCAGTCAGGAGGCATGCTCGGCTAAATGCTTTTCCACAGAATAACTCTCTGATATGAAGGTTATATTTCATAAAACATATCAAATAACAGGTCTTGAACAGAATGGCCTTTTAATTAGTCCCTGAGTTGCCCTCAGAATTTGGTTGTGAATATAAGATAAAAGACATTCTAAAATGTTAATGCAGAGATAATTAAATTTGGGGCAGATGTCTTACATGTTGAATGTTTTCAATATGCTACCTATAATCATGGTGCCAGATGCATCTGTTCATGTCTGGTAAGAGAACAGATGTCTTCTTGATCAACAGTGACTGTATCTGGCATTTCAGAATGTCACAGTCCTCTCACTCATCTTATCTGTCTTTTCAAGTTTCAAACATTAGCTTTATCATGCTTTTTCCCAACACATGGGACACTCTGGTCACAAACAAAGCAACAAATTACTTCAATTCAGTGCAATTCTTTAAATATGAAATTCGAGCTGTGCTATGACTTGGTTGGACACAGGAGTAATGTGGACACTTTGATGCGCATTTAGGCCATTCCCATTCCCCTCTTCTGACCTTAAATCCAAGGTTAGAAGATTTTTTTCCCCTTGTAGAGCTTTATTCCCAGTAACTTTCCCAATAACATCTGCCTGAAAACAAATGCTCACACAAAGACAATGACAGAGGACACATTTTTTGAAAAGGCTTCAGCTGTTCACCATTTCAGAACTGCCCAAACATTGACAGCCTATTGGTTGGTGAAGGTTATCTTCAATATTGTACCGTTTTCATCCACTTCTCTACTTCTGTGGATTTTGTTTTCATGGGTCATCCAAATTGCTATCTTAGCCTGACAAAGAGAGAAAGAATTTTAATAGGAAAATTAGTCAAAGAGAGAGAGGGTGCCAAAATGATAGAATGCTGGTAGGTGAGCTGCTTTAAATAATCCCTCAAACCCAGGCTATTTATTTAAATATGAAAATATTTAGACAATACAAAGGTGTGCATAGTTCTTTGCAATGTAGGCTGGTTAAATTTAGAGAAATACTAAATTATAAAAGTAAATTGAATTTGTAAAGAGTTCCTCACCTCATTTGTACAGTAGTCCTTATTCCTTATTCCTAGCATTACCTTGACAGAAATGTTAAAAAAATGAGTGCAAATCAACAAGCTGTCATTCCTGTCAAAAGCTGTGATGTCTGAATTAAATGGATTGATTGATTTGACTCAGACTGATGTGAGCCTCACTGTTTCTGACACTTGATGACGGAGTGCTGTCAAAACATGTTACACTCAATTTTACCTTCGTTTGTAACTCATAGATTACACGGATCACTGAGGATTTAAAAAAAACCAAATAAGGTGGTTATCTGACATCTGGAATTTGATCCAACTTTGGACTTGATCCACATTTTTGACCGTTACCTTTGAGTAAAATATACGGGTGCATGCTGCATTAGACAGGATTTCTATGTGTGGTTAAATAAGATACTGTGTACATCCCAGCAAAGGTGAATAAATGAATTTTACCCTTACACAAAGCAAACTGTAAGTATTTATTTGAGTTCTTCAAAATACACTTCAAAGCCAAGAGTTTTCAGGTCCTTTCTTTTGGATGTTTTTGTATTTTTGTATTTCCTGTGTATCTGGTTTTATTGGATCTCTGCGGTAATAACTTTGATAGTTTGTATATCATATGCACTCCCCTAAAAAGGGTTCGAATTCTTTCAGCATATTGCTGTTTATCATGCCTCATGACATTTCAGACTCAACTAATCTGCCTTTCTGCATGCCAAGTCAGCCATGCCCCTCTTGATGGCATGCAGAAATTGGGTGGAGCGCAAATCTGTTTAAGTGACACATTAGCGTTTGGAAACCAAGCACTGGATGGGCCATTACTTTTGGCATGATACGAATAGCTACAGCCATTTAAAAGTCATACGCAGGACCCCAGCCATTTTGGCTCGAATGTTGGAGTTTCTGCTTCAGCTGCTGTGAGCTTTGGCCCCCAACCAGCCTTGTTGCATTTGACTACACTGACATATTTTCAAACCCGCCCCCAGGCATTCTTCCATCTGCTATACCACTGAGAGTGCTACCTAAAAACATGAACCAAGCAAAGGTTCTGGACTTCACTGCGCAACTGTGGCTGTTTTTGTGAATTGGAGTTTGCAAAAAAAAAACCCTTGTGAGCATCATCTTCTAAAAATGAATTGTTGGAATTACACCATTTTATAACTGCATTTCTTGAGACGGGGTACTGATAGGATATAAAGAAAAAATTACACTGAGGGTGTACACATTCCCGTGTTGAACTTGGTGTTTATCATAGTGGATAATAACTGCATACTCCAAATGAGTGGTTTATTGTCTGCAGTTGGGGAATTGGACATACCTTGTGTTGAGTAATGTAGAGCCATTTTATTGAAATTATTTTTTTTTCTTAAATGCAGAGAGGAACTGTTAGTTGTGTCAATAACAGGTTTGGTTGTATCATTCCACTGCAGAAAGGAGAAAACATGTTTTCACAGGAAACTATGCTCATCGGAATGCTAGTTTTCCATAGAATAAGAACATAAAGCCTTCATCAGTGCTGCATAAACTGGCATGGACTGTAAAACAGTGTGTCTAATTATCAGAAGTGACATGACATAATGTCATAGTAATGTAAGTTTTGATTTGGATGGTGACATAGTACACCAGTCTATGCCTGTTGGCTTAGGTTTTTGTGAATGTTTATACAATGCTTATAAGGGTGTTATGAAGTGTTTATGAAGGCTTTAAGAAGCCCCCTCTCAAAAAATTATTACCAGACAGTTTAATTAAATCATCCCGAAATTGAAATTATTCTCATTGGAGATAAGATTAACAATAAGAATGACAACAAGGGTATAACAAAGGAAACAAGGGTACAACCTCTGTGATGTAAGGAAAAAAAAGACACTGTACAATTCACAGACATTTTTTTATTTGTCAAACCAAGGAGCTCTCACTGAAGCAACCATATATCTATACACAATATAATCCCGATGCTGTCTCCCTCCACAACCTTTGACAAATCAGCACATGATTGGTACATTTTGCCAGATAGCACTTTGTATTCACATTTGGAAAGATGAATTTAGATAATGCAGACACAAAATTTAAAAAAAGTTAAACTTACAGCCCATCCGGAGCTCACTGTCTTCACAGAAGTAGCCTTCCTCACAGAAATCACAAGTTACAGTACACAAAGTATAAGACTGCAAACTACTGGAAACAACACTGAACTTTTACCCATGTGCCCACAGACTGATTTTTGTCTTTCATTGCCTTAACATGGCTGTATGCATACATTTATATTTAAAAAATGAATTTATGTGGGCAGTAGAGCACCACAACTGACACATGAATCAAATTGTTCTCCTTAGACCTCAAAGGCATTACCATTACAGATTACTGGGCCAAAGGACCTTCTAGAACAATCTATGAGGAAATAGATGAACAAGACTACATCAAGTCATATAACGGCTATCGTCTCCAGAAACAGAAAACATTGGAAATACTGTAAACTGTGTAAATATTACTCATAAGTGAAATGGGAAAACCTTTTGTAAAATATGAATTTCCAGAGGAATTAGTATTCAATCCATAATGGAGTTTATCACAGATATCTATATATAAGTAACAGATACTTTGGAAAATATTTCAACAATTATTGTTTTTTTTTTTTTCGTAAACTCTGCACTCTCCTTGTCAGGGTGCAACACATGGATGATCTTCTCTTTCCAAAGAGTTGTAAACTCATTTACATCTCATTTGACATCATATCACCTGGATTTTGGTCAGTATAGATCAGAGTCCGAGAGCAATAGCATTGTCATTCCCATAGTCCCTGCCACTGAAGTACCTCATTTGAACTTGTTTTTGCTGTGTGATTTTTTTTTTCATTATGAATTACTTACGAATTTTCAAAAAGTGAGCACTTTTTTGCAATTTTCACCAAAACATTGCCATAAAGGGCTTTCTTGGTGGGGACCATGGATTAAAAAAAAAAATAAGTAAGGAAAAAAAAAATATATAATTTATGCTTTACCCCATGGTCTAGCACACTCTGGCTGGTACTCTTCAGGCATGGTAGCAGTTAAGTGGCAGCAGGAGCTGATGAGCTGTCTGGTAGGATATACCCCACACCGCTGGTTTAATTCATCCTTTCGATTACACTGTTTTATCACCAAGGTATTTTTCACATAATACAGGCAGAGTTGTTATTTGGAAAAGCTGTAATTGCAGTATATATGTATTTTGCTTATTTTCTTGCAAAACAAATACAGATAAAAAAAGCTGTTAATGTGGTGACTACTGTCTCTCAAAAAATGTGGAACAAGTTTTAATGAAAAAACTGATAGGGTAATATATATTTGATTTACAATAATTATATATCGCCAATTTTCCTACATTGTCATTTCATTCAAGTGCTTTCAGATATGAATGGTATGTTCTCAAATATATTAAGAAATTAATTTATTCTTCAGCAAATTGTAGAACTATGGGTAAAACAAACAATTTTAAAAAAAATCAACAAAAACAAAACTGTACAAATAAGTGGCTTCTATCCTGAGCAGTTCAAACTGATTCCGATGGTCAGAATGTCAACATGCAACACTATTAAAAAAAAGATCAATGAAATACAGTGCAAAAATAGGAATATGAGGCCAACAGCATACTTTTAAATAAATTAAAACAACACAATGGTGAGAGTATTAGGACATCTTAGTTCTAATAATACCATTTACCTCTCTGCAGTGTCTCTTTTTCAATAGCTTCTCTGTTAATTGTAGTAAGTGCATTTAGGTCTAAGCCTTTGAAGTGTATATCAGAAAACATAACAAAAAGTACATTAAAAATATATACCCCTAAATCACATTGTTGATATTCTGTGTATTGTAAGCTTTTTTACCTTGCTATAATATGCAGTTAATACCATGATTTGTGTGCCATGCAATTATTCTTACTGAAACTGTTATTTTATGGGGAATTTTCCCCAAAAAATACATGAATGACAGTAATATTTGTTAAGTGTTGTATTAAAAAATACAAATGCATTGCATAATATTAGTGGTTATCATTTCTATAGTAGCTTACACCTTTTGCTTTCTAATCAGATATGGACAGCTGTCAAAGCTTTTCAAACAGACTTAATGTCTTTGTTAAAAAGTGAAACTGCAGCTTTCATGGTGATAAGTTTAAACCACAGTGTGAGAAATCCAACCCCTGCCCTAGATTTAAACAAATACATTCCAATAAAAAACGACAACAAAGCAAATGTGAATGTTTAAGAATAACAATAATAAAAAATGGTAGGGACGAAGATAAAAGGGACAAATATTATATAAGGGCAGGTCTAGATCATTATACAAAACTTAAAGCCCTGCCAACCACAACCAACACGTACTCTTGAAAAAACCCATTGGCAATAGATTTATACAGGTTTCACACAGTTTCTCTTGAGATGCTAAGGGAAATCTTCCATATTCCAGTGTTCCAGGGGACTCAGACTGCTGTGTTCAGTCTTCCTCTGTGCATCCGAGAAACTCCGCCCGCAAGGTGATCCGACCGTACCATGACCACGGGAGGATCCGGATGAAGCGGGCGTAGATGGGTGGGTCTATCACATTTTTTCTGTGTGTCTCGTTGTCAAAGTTTCCTTGGAAGATCTGTTGAAGATATGAGATGGATAGTTAAGCAGATGGTGGACACAAAATTCAAACAAAGAAAGTTATATATAAATAGTAATAAAACAACCAAGTCAGTGTATTATTAGTAATAGAGATGGTGGACAATGAACATTTTACATTGACAGTTCTGTCCCTAAGTTACTAAGACCTAGTTTCCAGCCGCTGAACTCCTCACGTTCAAAATTATGAGCGCTGACTGGAACTTCTGAAATAGACAAGTACAGAGCAGAGTTTGTAATAAAAAAATCCATGACAGAAATAGCCAGTGCAGAGTCTACAGATGTATCTGGCCTTGTTTCTGTACACAAGTGTATGCTCCCAAAGTGAAACTTAAAGGGTTCCCCCACCAATACAGACACACATTTCATACACATTTTCCATAGCTGCCTCACACATAACTTTAATCAATGAGCTTGATTAAATGTTATAATGAAGCAATAAAAAATGAAATAATGGCAACTCCCCTGACTTTAACATGCCATCTCTGTTGGAAACTGGCACAAGTTTCACATCACATAGAAGCTTATGTTACTACTGCCACTTTAATAATGCAGTGAAACAGCTAATTGGTGAACATATCAGTCTCTATTTTCCCTTCCACCTACAAACACGCAGTCTAGGCAAGAGCTTCACCTTATGTTTGTTCTGTTTGAAACCCATGTGTGAAGGAAGCACAGAGTACTCTGCATGGGTGGTAGGTCAAAGTTTACTACCACCCACTGCAAAATTCATATATAGCAGCACTCATTAAACAACATAATGAAACCAGGAATCAGATCAATATAAACACAGAATGATTTGACTTGACATAATGAAAACAATCAAATATTTTTTACCATGTACATATTTCACTGACATGCATTTGTTCATGTAATGGGTAAAAAAAGTTTTTTGCAGTTAAACTGAATTTGGTTCCAAGTCCATCGTAATGGTTACATCAGGATGAAGCACATTTGTGTTGGTCTATGAAAACACACAGCCAAGACGGTTTCATGTAACAGAGCTTTGTGTCAGGGTTTGAGCAATTGGAATGCACTGGAATTAATCAGAGCACCAGAGCTGGCCCCCTTCCTTCCCACTCAATCACATTAGTGACCTCTTCGGCTCATCTGCGGCTGTGGAGAGACATGCTTTCTCTCTCTCAATTTCCTCTGCTGTCACATCGGTGCAATGGCTAACACAAGAGAGTGCAATGTAAAGGTTAGAACCAACAGTTTGCCATGGATATTTCACAGACCCTGTCTCATTCTCAAGCGCTTGTTATAAAATTCTTGGTTTTAAAAAATGCTTGTAGGTCGCTAAAGTGACGATGTGCAAATGTATGTGTTAGGTTTGTGTGTCTTGTGTTGATGGCTGTATTGTCTTCGCCACCAAGGAGATTTTGATGAAAGAATTAGCGACTGCATAATATGGTTAGATATTAAAGTAATCTAATCCTAATCCTGTATTGAGTATTATTTATTTATGGGCAGAAAACCTTTTTAGGAAATATTTAAAAGCATTTGGAAATAAAAATGCACAATGGCCCATAAGCAGCTGTCTAAGTTCAATCAAATATCCAATGCAACACTTTGCATACAAACAAATAATTACAGATGATTTCCCTTACATTATCACGCATGTTGCTACCCCAATCCAAAACGTGCACTCTACAGTATTAGAATATTCATACTTTTCATGTGCAGGCTATCCCTACCAGAATTCTACTGCCTGAAGTTTGCATCTTCAGAGCACAATGTTGGGTGGGGAGAAAAGAAGATTTGACAGAATTAGGTCCCCCCCCCCATGCTCCTCAGACGGGACAGTCTGGCAGTTTATCGACATTTGGACCTCAGTTAAGTTGTCTTTCTGCAGCCTCAAAGAGGGTCGTGGGCTTATGTCTTTCCTTTGAAGCTGAACTGAGGCACTAGTTCTCCTCTGTTTTACAACAGCTTTATTGTAGTTATAGTAAAAAAAGGCAAAAGCAAAACAAACTGGTTGGAACAGAAACCAAGTCATTCTAAAATGACTGTTGCTTAATTACTCAGGTACAGGCTTGGCAAGCTACTGGATGCTTTGCCACTGCTCTGAAAAAGGTGATGCTTTGGCAATGCCCGACTGGTTAAAATTTAGATTATGGAGAAGGTCAGCTTTAATTGAATTGCTCCTGTTTATTGTGGAGCGACAACAAATACACACACACGCACACACACACAGAACAAACACTGGGAAGCCTCAAATAGAGCCTCACCCAATCCATCGCAAATTTGTCACGACACTCCAATTTAGTATTTCACTCTTCCATGCCTCAAGTTGTGAATACAGACATCTTTTCAGTCCTTCTTTGCATGACCAGAGAGAGCACTTGCATCAGATCCTTATCACCTGTTTTTCACTAGAGCCCAACCCAGCTGCAGAATGACAATGAGATTGAACTCTCCAGACACCCTCAATGAAACACTAACTTCAATGGTGAGGTAAACACAAACACACACAGTGTTTAAACTGAGTAGGTAAAGGCTTAGTATATGTGTGTGAGTGTGTTTGTGTGTGCATGCGTGTGTGCATGTGTGTGTGTGTGTGTGTGTGTGTGTGTGGACTCTGTGGGAAAGAGTTCAGGTTACTTTGTTTTCTTACACAGCTCATAAACCAAAGTTTGCCTGCAGAAATTTATTCACAAAAGCCAAAATTTTTGTATTGTGCAGCCACCCCAACATTTTGGTGCAGGTTGGTCCTTGTACATTTATGGATTTCTGATGGGGTAGGAAACAGCATGCAATACAACAGAAATCCAACAATGTTTAGTGCCATTGGTCTTCTAAATTCACATCTGCAGGCAATAAAAGCAAGGGCTTTTGTAACATGATTTAATTACCACTAAATGTATATGTACATATATTCTCGTATTGCTTGATATTTCAATTTGTGAATACTGGAGAAAACTGTGTTTTTATTACAAAAATAAGAACAAAAGAGTGATATGAAATCCATAAAATATGCAATTAAGCTTTTGTTGTTTCTTCTATAATTTACTTCACTTCATAACTTCCACTTAGTTCTCTTGACTCCCAAATTGATAAACAACAAATGAATCATAATGCTAACTGGGGGAAAAAACAAACACAAAAAGATTGTAAAAAAAAGAAAAAGGAATGTAAAAAACAAATCAGTATTACCCTCAAGAGTGTCCCTAACTCTCCCCTCCCCCAACCCACACACTTCCACACAAGGAAAGAAGAGGCAGAATAGCCTGGAGGCTTCACTTGTGCATTTCAAAGACTGCTTACAACAGCACAGCAAACTGTCAGATCATTTAGGTGTTCTCTGTGTTTAAAATATACATTCAATTGTCTTTTGCTGGAGGGTAGCACTTGTGTTGCACACAGTTAAGTGCTTTTACTGAATCCTGCTGTGATTTGGAGGGATTCCGACTGACAATCATCAAATGCAGATAGCGTATAATGTAAACTTGGTCGCTGCTGTATGAAATCATATTAGAGGGATAATGATCTACAAACTTACTTTACTGTTGTATCTTCCTATCTAAATGAATGTACACACACACACACACAGATTATATATTATACACTACACACACACACATATATATGTATATAAAGAGAGAGAGAGAGAATTATGTTTGAAATATCTGACTGTGAATTCCATTAAAAAGTCAAATGGAGGACACATTCAAGGGCATTTAAACGTGTGTCAAAAAAGCACTGCAGTAATGTCCATGTTTCCAGTTATCAGAAAAATTTCATAATACCCGCAAATCCAACTGCTCTGCACTCTGCATGATCTCCGGTCATCTCAAGTGTTTTCTGAGAAAGGAGGCCACAAAGGAAGACAAACAATCCAAAAGCCTCAGTAACATTTAGGAACAAGGAGAAGTGAGGCCAGAAAAGCTCACTGCTTGCAAGGGTGGGAATGGCCAAGTTACAAAAAGTTACTTGCTAACATACTGCCACCTCCCCAAACTTTTTCCCCACTCAGCCAATGTGTCATTTGGCATTTTTTTCCCCCAGCCAGAGCAGGAATCAATCAGTTTCCTTGCAGACCAAGCCACAGGTCTGACCCAAGTCCTATGCATTATGCAATCGTGGGAAAGCCAGTGTTATCATCATTGTAACCACAAATGAAATGATGCAAGTGAATTTTGATAAGGGGCCCTGTAACTCCTTAGGCAGGGTTAGAGAGACTGGTGTATGTATCATGCTCAGCAAGGCTTCCACTGAAATGAGTAATGTTAGAAAACCAACAGCACATGTGGCAGTGGTGGTGGTGGTGGTGGTGGTGGAGGAGGGGGGGGGGGGGGGGCAGGGGGTTAGAGCCCCTGACTTCCACATATCTTCCAAACCCCACAGAGCGTAAGAAGGGATTTAACAGACCTTCATCAGCATGCAGCAGCTGCACTGGTCAGAGCTGGTCTGGAATCAGTGTGTCACGCTTAATAAACCACCACAAGCCTTATTAAGAGGTCACAAAGTACGCAAATGGAAGTTGTGGGTGGGTGGTGGAGGTGAAGACAAAATTATGCACTCATCTTTGTATTTTATCTTCCTCTCTGTCTAAGACCTTTTGACTCCTAACTGCATCCCTGCATGTACTTACAGTTCTGTTTCTTAATGGACTTGACATCTGCCACCTCACCACCATTGTGAGGAAAAATTTAATGCAGTAACAGTACAGTGCCAGCTATACATATTGTGAAGGAATAGAGTAACATGTGGTTTAATGCAAGGGAGATATAAGATAAAGCTGGATGTTGATGGAGATCATATCGGGGTAGTAACAAGAAGTGAATGGTAAAGGAAAAATAATTACAGCTGGAAGAGATACTACAGAGCAGCAGTTATGGGATGCTAAGAACTGGTGTAAAGGATCAGCCTGGTTTTAAAGGATCATGATTTTGAAATCCCAACTGAAGCAGAAAGGGGCCAGGTAATGAGTGTGGTACTCAAACCTGATGACTCCTTCAAAAAATCGTGGCCAACAAAGAGCCCCAAAAACTGCCAAATTTCTCCAGAAGGAGTCTGCTGAACAAATGAGTCTGCTAAGTGAACAAATTATGATAATAATAATAATGCCAGGAAGTGAGGGCACTGAGGAGCAGTCTTTGACGGAAAGGATTTGTCTAGCCACAACACGTCTATAAACTTGATAATCAAAGCCCCTCTGACTAACATTGCTAATGTGCAATTCCTATTCAAAAAGTAAATGAGGACATTGTTTGACAACAGAAAACTGAGTCTCTTCATAAAAGAAATCTAGCCAGTTACTTGAAGAGAAAATGCACAATGAAAGGAGAGATAGGCCTCCTTTGTTTTGTCAGTTGCACCAATTTATATATTTGATCTTTCGATTCAACTTTTAATTGGACTCTGTTTATCTGCTCACGTTAAGTTATCTTCATTAGTTTTTCGGCAATTCAACTCAATTAATTTAGAAAGGATTTGTAAAATGGAAAAGTGAAAAAAAAAACTACAAAGTTAATTTAAGGACAGAGGAATCAGTAGAAACATCTGCCTTTAGTGAGCTGACACGTCTTACTGATGTTCTTTTTATTCATAACCTCCAGAAACACCAGTCCTCTTTAAATCATAAAAAAAAACAATGTCTTGAAACTTCTAAAGACAACAACAGTTGTCATCAATACTTTGCAAGACATGTTAATTTTATCTTGTACATCAATAGCAGACCAAAGACAAAAAGTCTCTTTCAATCTGTGGTTTTTTAGCATGATACATAACCACAAATGAAAAATATAACTACTGCATAGTAGGAAAACACATTGATAAAGCGTCTTTAACCAGTATTTTCTATAAAACATCATTTCATATTTATTTTAATAGCTTGGGGCAGCCGCAGAAGTTGTTTCGAAATTTTGATTCTTTGTTAACTCTAACATTGATATGCTTGTATTAAATTAAGTTTATTCATACTACACCTGAATGAATTCTTTCACCAATTTTTTCAAAGGTCCCACCGAAACAACCATTTTTCAGTTCATGCAATCAATTCAGATTGAAAATCTTAGTGTTTTTTTTTATTTCTCACAGAGAGATTGCTCAAGTGCACAATGTCAATGATTCAAACCTGCAACCTTACAGATATAAAGAGAGGGCCCAGTCATTACTCCACAAGTCCACACTATGTGTTTATAGCTATATAGTGAAGCACACAGTAATCTGCAAGATGTGCACAACTGGCACAAGCTCACTCATCCATCAAATTGTTAGACATTTCTGCAATCTTAGGTTTACAGGAATAACCTTGATAACCAAGCAATAAGGTCACATTGCACCAGCTCCCATTTAAAAAGCTATTCCATGGATAGAATTACATTGACATGAGCCTCAATTAATAAACTGAAACACAACCTTTCAAGAGCGCTGGACAATTAATTTACTTACAATTATCCAAAACGTCTGAGAAATAACTTATTTTTTAAAAAATTCACAGGAGCACACAAGGAGAAAACGTCTGTCATGACCTCTATTTCAGCATCATTCATATTAAATAGATACATGGAAACCTCTGTGACTCCAAAGAAAATACTTTCTGCAAGGGCATCCCTCAAGCATGTTTCATATGAAAGATATATGACGTTGAGAACACACACACACACACACACACACACACACACACAGATGCACACAGACACCTACAAATGAAGACACACACAGACTTCTGTGCATCTGCTTAAATACACACACACACACACACACAGGGAAATAGGCATAGCAGGTAACAGAAGTCAGAGACAACTGGAATATGACAGGAGTCTTTCTCTCCATTGCAGCCTCGAGATCCAGGTCCTGTCACTGTTGTTTTCTGAGACAAATTGGGAAGAGTGAGGCGACACGGGGAAAACAAGAGCGGGAAGAAAAATAAGGAAGATAAAAATAAAGAGATAAAAATTCAAAACACAGGGACTGATAATAAACCAAGAGACAGAGATGATTCCTCTGCGCCGCTCTGCTATGAAGATAAAGTCAGCAACAGTGATGCACATATCAGCTTCTCTGAGTGAATCACAATGACAGAAGGCTGCACGCCCACGCAATGCTCTCAGAGTCCTACTTGTTTATTTACTTGTCTATCTATGTATAAATGTATGTATGTATATTTGTCCAGATTCATTACATGCACAGGTACAGATTCACTGCATTTTGTATGTATTGATTACCACAAGGTAGGCCTTGCACAGATAACATATGCCTGATCTGTGCATATGTTGTTTGATTTCAAAGTAATCTTATCATGAGACATTGCTTAGCATTGCAGAAAGCAAAATAGTCCTGGAGTAGATGCGTCAGGCCTCTAACGCCATTGCAGCGGTAGACTGTGGCGTTCCACTGGTTGTCTGCCTCTGCTCTCCCCTCTCGTTAACCATGGGGCTGCCTGCTAATGAATCGTGATGTTACCTGGGAAAACTGAACCAGTGTAGCCTGCATTCTCACAGCCACGCTGTCAGGCTTTCTCCACAAAACCAAAGATGAGTTTCTCCAGCCAAAAAAGCTGTCCTTCCAGACAGTGACATTTACTGGAAAAAAAAAAAAAAAAAAAAAAAACAGTAGCCCACCTCCCCACTCCCGCCACCACTGTCACCCATCCTACCTCCTTAATTACATTTCCCCACCTGCCTGATTGATTGGGTCATTCTGGGCTTCTTGTGCATTGTTATCATTAATAAGTATAATACCTAGGAAGGAAGATTTTATCAGCCTGTCTTTGCAGTCTTCCTGGAGATGACATTTTCAGAGGCAGGTTTCGACACATGCAGCGCAAGAGGTGCTGCATGGTAATCAAGAAATGGAAACTTGTCTACTGTTCTCGGACAGGCCTGTCATCTGTCTAATGCCTTGTGTTTTTCCTCATCTGAACAAGCCTGACACCCGGAAACAAAGCAAACAGAAGCTCGGAGCATGTCGGCTCTGACCTTCCTCATGTTGCACTGCCTGCCTGCGAAAAATAACAGCTCTCGTGATTCCACGCCTGGCAGCACCTTCAGTGGAGGAGGCAGAATTCCTCGAAACTGCAAAATAGAACGATATTGTCCCCCTAGCTGAACCAACGGCTTGGAATGAGAAAGTGTAAAATTTGTCTTCCTATTTCGGCAACCATAAATTTGCACATGGCCCTACAGATGCTGATAACATGTCCGTGGCAATCTCGCCAGGGCTGAGCCGCTGCCAATGGCAGGACTAAACTCTAACCCAGCCACCTGCTGAACAAAGTGCTCACTCACACTTCAGAATGCCTTCCAGCTGACTCATGCAGCTTTGTTTCTCAGCTATCGATGTCTTGAATGGGAGGGTTATGGTTGCTCATTACAATGGACACCACAGAGCTTGAGAGATGAATGCTGGTTAAGCTTTTGGACAGGGAAGTAATCCTGGCTCTTCACTTACCAAGACTACTAAAATGGCTTTAATAGTTTGTCCAACAGTTTTTGTGGGATGCACACATAATTGCTTGGGCAGTTTGCAATTTCACCAGGGAGGATGAAGCTACAGCTAATGAGTACACCCCCTCCATCCCCCCAGGGGGCAGGTCACTCCCCATCATAGTAAATTCTCATCCCAACCCATGTCCCCAGCAGCTTTTACCAATGGTACTTCATGAGGAAGCAGTGTTTATTTAAGGTTAATCTGACAACATCGTAGTCATTACATTCCTACCACTCATCATTAGACTCAATGCTCACCTAATTAATCCAGTCTAGCTGGGTGCATCTTTGAATGCAAATCAGCTACATTCCTGAAGAAGCATCAGCTCTGGACAATACATTGGTCCCTGAAGAAGTGCTCTGGGAGATTAGCAATGGAGGCAGGCGTTCCTTGGGTAAGATTTTGAGAATCCCATGCCCCACTGCTTCTCTGATTTTGCATGACAGAAGGGCTCATTTCCTGCTGACTGGTCAAACCCAGACAAGCAGCACCCTTTCGATTATTTTAAGAATGTACAATAAATGGGGAAGCCAAAGAGATGCTACAACCGGGATCAATCCCAAATCTCCTCCATTCTATGCAACATAATCTCCTGCCTACCATTATGTGGTCCGTTGGATAAACTATAGCTGGAGCTAAAGTGTGCAGGTTTTGTGTCTGGTTCTTTCATTCATTTGCTGGCACTCAAAGCTTTCACGGCAACTTTGTCATGGCTCAGGCAAGGACTCAGACGCGGACCACGGGAGCTTCGGGCTCCAAATGGGTTTATTGTAATCGTCAGACAAAATCGCGATTCAAAAACAGGCAGGGTCAAGACCAGGAAGGCAATCCGAGGGCAAAACCAGGGTCAGGAACAGGAGCAGGCAGGGTCAGGAACCAGGCAGGCAGGCAATCGGGGCAAGGCGGCATGCAGGAACAAGGTCGGGGGCACAGGCAGAAAAACGGTGGGGTCAAAACAGGCACGAAAACACTGCAATGAACTAGCAACGGGACAGAGACAAGCAGGGAAGATATAGGGCTGGGCTGACAAGGTAATGGGAAGCAGGTGGGTAGGCAGGCAGGTGGAGATGATGAGGCAATGAGGTGGGCAGGAACAGGGTGGAGAGTGGGGCAAGGCTGGAACACAGGGAAAAACAGTAAACACAAGCACATGGACCAGAATGACGGAGGGGAAAAACATGAACACAACAACTAGGGGGCAGGAGTAATGACAAACTTATACAATTGGAAGCAGGCTTGTAGTTTTGTTCAGTTTTGCCCCTGACCTCTGGTGCAGTCCTGTGTCTAATTTTATTCTGGCTGCTTACACAGCTTTAAAGTGCACCCTGGGCCATTTGGCAAAATCATAGTCACAAATTATCAGTCTATTCTCTTCTGCTGTTAACGTAGCTCTATTTGAGTGTTTTCTGGAAAATGCACGTATATGGTTTTGAAGAGAATAACCAGGCTAAGTTTTTAGTTTTAAATTTATAATGCACACACAAAGTCAATACTCCATACAAGGCTGAATTAAAATGTCCATGCTTCCCCTGAACAATATTTTCTCATGTAACTACCTGAGGCGTCGTTTAAATTCATCCACATCCCCTTGCTTTTTCAATGATGGAAATTGGACTGTGTAGGCTTGACAATTTTCACTTCCCAAACACTTTCCAGACACGTTTGTTGTGACATTTCCCAGTGAACTGTGAGAGCTGTCGTTTCCGCACCTTCACATCACCCGCCTTGCCAGGCCTCTGGAAGGATTCCAGTCCTCGAAATGGAGATTGCTGAGTAGAAAATTACACTCTGTATGCAGTGGCCCACATCCAAAGATCATCTTGCACATTGAAATTATAAACTCCTCAAGCGAAGCATTTGCATATCGAAAATGGGAGAATTGCTGGTGCACGGCTCACCAGATTGACAATTTATTGGCAGAGGGAAGTTTGCATCGATCTACCATCCTCCGAAAAGACACTACATGCCCAAAAAAGTGTGCGCTGTATAACTGTTTTCAGACCCTGCGATTTTCCTGGCTTTTAAGTAAGGGTAGCCAGAGGA
The DNA here is from genome assembly GCF_013368585.1 of Megalops cyprinoides. Taxonomy (NCBI): domain Eukaryota; kingdom Metazoa; phylum Chordata; class Actinopteri; order Elopiformes; family Megalopidae; genus Megalops; species Megalops cyprinoides. The sequence goes on along the minus strand of NC_050587.1, from coordinate 19,920,915 downwards.
GAAGAAAGGTAGATCCATGGTTGTACTTGACAGTGAAAGCACTTGAAGAAGCTTTTTATTAAAGCAGCTTATTCCTCTCGGAGAGATATACAATGGATGTGTTTTTGAGGACAATGCAACCTGACAATGTTATGCACACACTTTCAAGGTACCAAGGGTCTGATGATCTCACTGACCTTAATGTTGATACAAACCCCAAGCATGCATGTTTGACTGTGTATCTTTGAGTTCTCTCCGCACTGTGTAGTCATGATGGTTTTTATCTTTCTGAATAAACAACAGTCCTAGCATAAGATGTTAAACATGGGAGTCTTCTCTCCAGTAGCGGGATGTCTCTCAATTACAGAAGTCTGACATTTGAAATGTCAACTGACACGATTTTTTTACTGAACAGCCTGAACGAAATATTTCACACTGTATTGTTGAAGCTCATTGTGTGAATTGTTATCAGATCTTGCCTGGAAATAATCTAAGGGCTGCCTCAGCACAAGAGCCCCTGTACCTCCGATAAAAAACATGCTGTGCCCACAAAAACAGGGTACCTTACCAGTTACACGGCTTTCGCTGCATGTGGCACTAGGTGGTCTATAAATCATTATGCACAAAGTTAGCATGCAGACGGAGTGAGAATAAGAGAAAGGGGATGAGAAACCCTGAAACGCTTAAATTCCTGCAGTTCCTCATAAGGCATTATGCAGTTAAATAAACACATTCGACCTTCTACCATCCTTGCAACTATAACAACAAAAACAACAACACAAACCACAAAACTAAGAAATACAGAAAGAAAGGATCAAGTGTGTGCATTGGCTTTTGTTTTGCCCTCTTTTGAATGGCAGGTTGAGTTTACATTTAGAGGAAAAGCTAAGCAAAACTCTTTTGACTCAGTCAGCTTGTGAAGTGTGTCACACTGCATTTACACCTCAAAAAGTATGTAAAAGGATTTCACTGAAATCATAAAGGGGATTTCCCTGTGCATAACCTGAAACTGAATACGCTACCTCAAAATATAACAACATAGCAAAGCAAGTGAAGTGAAGTGAAGTGTCACACCAATTTTTTATACCACCAATCACAAAGCAGAAACGTCAGGTTTATGGGAAGGGGAGGAGGTTTTGGAATCATACATTCCTGAATGTTTACATGGCAACTGTAATGAGTGATGTGAGATGGTGATGCATCCCGTGATGCCAATATGCAACCTTGATCACAATTAAATTACACAAGCCTACATTTGGAAGACACTGATGTGACAGAGAGCTCTAACAACGACTGTAATACCTTGTCTTTCCTAGTTTTTTCATCCTGGTAAATAGCCCATCTTTCTCCATCATTGCTGAAGGCCAGTTTATAGGAGCCCACGAACTGGACATGTCCGAAGTCTTTGGCCCCTTGGGTGATGATGCCAGTCACTTTGGTTGGAACAAGCAAATCCACCTGTAGAACATACAAGGCAAGAAAGAGGCTAGAAACAAAATACAGTAAACACTAGGGAGGCTGGCACATTATGGCTCCAAAGGATTAACAAACCTATAAATTTGGTGTAAAATGCAGTTACAATTATTCACAGAATACTGAACAAAACAATGGAGCTTAGCCACAGCCTGTGGCAATAAATACACATCCAATCAATTAACAGAGAAGCAACATCAAGGTTAAAGGTGGCTCAGGGTTTACAGTGAGGCTTACATTACATCAAATGGTGCTATTTCATTACTCATTTGCTGGCAAGCCTGAAACTACAAATGTGCTTTATACTTCATGGTTTGTTATGATTACTATTTTTAAAAAGTACATGTTGAATTTACTGAGAACAAATATCATTTGAGATTTATATAACTTGCATAATTTCTGCAGTACTGATAAATGAATGTTTGTGTTTGCATATTGTCAGAGAGAGACATTGACGAGACAGACGGCAGAAAAAAATGCACAACAAAAACATGAAAAAGAAAACAAAACAAATATGTTCAATGACTCATAATTAATGACTGTGTTTCAGTAAAATCTAGTGACTTTATTTCCTTCAGATGGAAATATTGTTTTTTTTTCTACTGAGGACTTAATGTTTCTCATTGATGCAGGAACAAAATCACATCAGATCTTTCATTTAAATGCTGGAATAAAGGATAAAAGCTCAATAAACTCAGGCAGAAACTTTATCAATCAAAGTGAAAGCTCTGCAAGGAAGATTAAGGTTGGGCACTGTAAATTACCAGGCTGTGAGCTTTGATTAATTAAGCAAATTTAAAAATGAAATTAAACAAATCTAAATTAAACAATCTAAAACCAGTCAGGTGCATGCACGGTGAATAATGACCACATTTAGTTTCAATCTCTCAGCTAATAAAAGCAAACGACAAAGACCAAATTACACCACACATCAATTACAGCACTTCAGAAGTCATTAGACACTCTTGAAGTTGGTCACTTGCACCAAAACGTATTTCACTTTGGGAGTCACACTGAAAACTAAGCAGAATAGAGTGTATGTCTGTATATGTGCAGTTGTGTGTCATGATATGATTAAGGTTCTCAAAGCTTTATTTACTTATATTTAGTTATAATTTAAGACCATAAAATAACTAATTTTATTCTTAATAATATCAACATGAATAATGATATGTTAATACTAATTTAGTTATGCTCAAATGGTCTGGAGGATCATAAATAAGGCAAAGTTTAGTTAAACACTTAACTTATAATAGGTTAAAATGTTAAGAACAAACATAATAACATTACATCTCATCTTTACCCATTCTTCCATCCACCCATGCATTTTCAATGGCTGGGGTGTCCCTTTCACCCAAAATTAGTCCTTCAAATCCAGGAGATCATCATCACAAAATGTGACAAAATTCACAGAATTTTTGCAAAAAATGTGACAAAATTCACAGAATTTTTGCAGATGACAGGATGTCTTACAGTCTGTGTACAATGTAAACAAAAAAGAAGCCAGAAGTCTTTAGGAGGCAGCAGGGTCTGTAAGAAGAGTCTCTGAGATATTCTGGCTGAGCCTTAAAAAATTGGGGTCTCCATCATCTAAGCCATGACAGAACTACTCAGATTCATAATCATAATCACGTTTGTTAGCCAAAAGATCTGATTAGATGGTGTTAAAAGCACTCGAGAAGCCACTTCAAAACATCGCTCAAAAGCTGTTCCATTTATAAATGAAACAACTCTTAGAGGTTTCTAAATGAGTGTAAACAATATTTAACATGTAAAGCAGTGCTGTAGAGCCACTCTCTCAAGACACTTTGTAATATGTGACGTCAGTGGGCACTGGATCTAAAATCATTTAAAGTCTGGACACATCTCTTTTTAGAAACTGGTATAATGCAAAAAGGTCTCCATCCCTGTGGGAGTTTAGCTCGTGAGAGTGAGGGCATGAACATATAGTGCAGCATATCGTACAGCACAGACCTTGAGAACTCTATATACCATGATAACACTATACACCATCTCCACCGGGGGCCTTATTAGCTTTACTGCACCTTAACTGATTCCAGATGTCATCAACAGCAAGTATGATTGGTGCACCGGTGTTACAGTCTCCCCCAGTGGGGAAGTTAGGGAAGACCTGCTGATGTTCCAATTTGAAATCATACCTCTCAGATTTGGGAAAGAGCTTATTTGCTTCATCAGCGCTAACTAACCCCCCCATACTGGCTTTTGCAGGTAGAGGTGACATACGCTGCAATACCCTTCCATACCCCTCTAATGTTGTTACCTTGCATTTCACTCTCTAACTTTTATTTGAACTTAATTTTTTTCCCCTCTCTGATCATCCTTTTTACCCCCTTCTGTGCTGTGTTCATACCATGTCTGTCACCCCTTAAGAATGTTACTTTTTTCCAACTGAGAGCTGCTTTGAAGTCTTTAGTGACCCAAGGCTAATTATTAGAAAAAAAAAAAAAAACTCACAGTCTTGCGTGGCATAACATTATCAACACGGAAATTAATGTAATCAGTCACACAGGTTGCCAGCTGGTTTACATCCTCATCCTCTGCACCAGTAAACATGAATGGTGCACTCAAAACAGCCCTTCAATTCATCGCATGCCTTGGTCAACCGACCTCATACAGTGACCCTGTTGTAAGAAGCCAATGAACAAGTGCGGGTTACTTTGGAATCATCTGCACCATATTATAGTCAGAGTGCCTTAAAGGTGGAAGCACCACAGTCTTTGATGTTTGCATAGAACAAATCAATTGTCTTATCATTTCTAATTGGGCAAGTGACAAGCTGGAAACACATTCCCTGAGCCCTGGAAAAGGCAGTCAAGAAACTCCAAGTAAAGAGAGGAAAGGGCACAGAAAGTACACAAGAAGCATATGAAGGCTAGACACATATGAAGGCTTTTCAACAATGGCAAGGGCTCCTTATCCAATGAGGCAAGGTAAATGCTGATCATTACGACCACCCGACAGAGATGGATTTCCCCTCTCTTCCATCAGTCACGGCTGACTCTATCGGCTTTGATTGACTGGTAATGTAATGTAAGCTAATAACATAAGGAATTCACAGCTGTCATGCGCCTCACATTCTGGTAATAAAATACTGGGTTGGTCTGAAAGTAAAGCTTCTAAGATCTGATAATCCTACTGATGGCCTTGGTACATTACCATATATGTGTTTAACAATGTATTCAAAATATTTGCTTTCTTTTTCTTACCTGTTTCACATTCTCACTGAGAGTGAGACTGAGGGGCAAAAAAGAGTAGCTAAATCAAATCTATGATGCAACAGGCAACGGGAAGTTCTCTGCTAACCGTAGTTTACAAAAATATTTTTACCTTGCAAAATATTTTTTCCCCTTCCTCATGAACTTACAGACAGAGTTAGATTTTTCTGTCTTCATTCAGGATTTTCCTCCTGGATTTTTGTGCCTCAGGGCTTTCAAGTGAAAGCCACCGCTGCTTTTATGGATGGGCCTACCTCAAACCACAAACAGATTGCTGCCGGCAGTTTAATATCTCGTGATCCATTACACTTTGCCTCAGCTTCAAAAAAAAAGAGATGTGAGCATCAGGAGAAGGCTCCTAAAAACCCACATCACCCCTCACAAATACCCTGCTTTTGGTTTCTGGCATCAAGAAAGTGAAGTAGACAAAGATAACATATTTGTGGAAAAATCTGTTTTGCATAACATCTAAATTTCTACCTAGTCATACGCTGAAAACCCAAACCAATACAATTTACAACTTGCAATTATCAGGGTCCATAGAACAGTATAGACAGCATGTCTTTATATACCATGTCATGGGTTGTTCTTCTTCTCCAGCTATTTTTGCAGAGCACTTACCATTGAGCGGGCAGAAAGCTTTCACTTTGATTACGCTCAAAAATGCACAGCTCAGGTAATCTCATCCAGGTCTGCGACTCTGAAACTCACACTATACCGCTGAGGGCATTCTGTAATTGCTGTCACAGGTCACGGTCAAAGACGCCCTGTCCCCACGATTCCCCTGGCTTTCCACGCCAAACCAAAACCGAGACGAAATAAGCTCGTTAAAGGGGAATGTGCTTAACAGTGACACGCTCTGAATACATTTTCACACAGGCATATTCAAGCTTTTGAAGTCTTGCAGCAACCTATCAATGCCCATGGCGGTGCCATTTAATCCTCCCATTAATCTCCCATGCTTCTCCATGCATGAAGACATGGTCCTCCCTGTTTCTCCCCCAATTAAATCACTGCCCATTCACAGAAATTCCTGAAGAATAAATTACCTGCAGAATTTGTACATTATATTGCATTTTCATTCCATAAAATTATTTTTAAAATACTGTACATTATATTACTCATGGTATCATATTGAAGCCACAGAGTACATGTTTGTAATAACAATTAACACTTAGTGTTGTTATTCGTATTTATCACACATGTATTAATAGAACAACATAGTTATTACTGTTTTGTAATCATTATGCAAACACACATTTAATACCATAAGTACACAGGTAATTATTGAACATTTATTTATTGAATTTATTGAACTTTATTAGATACAATGTGTTCTCTTTCTTATTAAGCATCTCTGGATGAGATTGTCTTCTAAATGACAAACTGATGTAATATAGACAATGTAAACAATGAAATGTAAATTTTGGTAAAAGACCGCTTATAGCTTATTAAATGTCACAGAGGTCTGTGGTTTTATTGTGAGAACATGTACTCATAAAAAAGGCATGGAGACAGGTGCAAAGCACAGGGCTTAGAGAACTGGACTTGCCATAGAGCTTGAAAGGACACTGCTCCTGCATAGCAAGACACTAAAACTGTTTAACTCAACAAATGATGAACAATTGAACCACAACAATAAGAACAAGCCTAATAAAAAGTTAACAGTGCTTTTAATGATAATGCTAATTCTAAGGATGATGATGATGATGATGATGATAATAATAAAATAATAATAATAATAATAATATGGATACCACGTACAACACTGTAACTGTCTCCCGCTGAAGTGACTGTAGATGGGAGGAGAAGGTAACTATATGAGTAGGACAAAGTAAATCAATCCCAATCTGAAATAACTAGACATGGTGATCTACAAATTCATCTACAAATTGCATGCTCCAACCTAGTTTCTGCTGAGACTAAATGTGAACAGACTGTACTGCATATACAGTTCAAACGGCCATACACTTAAAGTGATCATACCATGCTCCATCAACCTCTGAATGGTCCTGCCATCGTTAAACCCTCACCAAAGGCACAAAAAATTCATTCGGTATGGTCCGTTAGTCATGAGCCGTCACTACTAAAGAGAAAGGGTGTCCTGTGATTTGTTATGCGTGATGAAAGACTAACAAACCACACGATTTATTATAAATCATTTTCTTTCTAGACCATGTTAAACTATGACACACACGCATATTAAATGGAAACATTTCTCATCACAATGTTATCTGTCTCACTTTCAGACAAACTAGGGTTCCTTGTCTCTAGTCCTACAGGGTTACTCTGATGTAACTATATGTCAGCTCTGTTTAAAGAACTGGCAATGTCAGGACTTGGAGGAGGTGTTAAACTGGTACAATTAAGGCCATTAATTAATTTAATCAAGTGCTCAAGTGTTCGGGCAAAATACAGAGCATAGATTATATCATACAACCTCTGTTCAAGATGTGTACTCTACTCTTACCCAATGTAAGTGTTGATCTTAATTTTCTTCTGGTTTTGACCTGTGCTATTCATATAGAAACTGCTTGAATAACCTTCTGTAAAAAATATTTAAACATGCCCAGTGGTTTTGGTGAGCAAATAAATGGAAAAGCCATTGATGGTGTGGTTATGTTAAAACTAAAATAGATATAAAAATCAGTCTGTACACAAAGTGCAGACAGTGCATAGTCTACCAAGCAACCATCCCCCTCTACAGCAGTTTTGCACCTCTGGTCTTTCAAACTTCATTTCCCCGCAAGCCTTCTGAAAGGGTTTAGCTTTCCTTATGGGTTGAAATAATGAATAGACTAGTAAAATGTTAGTGTTTTGTCTCATAGGGCAGCAGAGATGTGTAGTGCCAGAGAATGATTGCAAATTTGAACCTTTACTGTTGTACCCTTAAGTGTGATATTACCTGATTGCCTGACAAAGCTGCAGGGTTCAACAATAAGGTTTTTTATAACCTTCCCCATTGGGCATGTTGTTCAAAAATCCACTTACCTGAACTAAATTTCTACTTCCTTGGACACAACATAGTTTAACTGTAATAAAAAGCATGTAAAAAGTGATTCACTGGACCCTGTCCTGGGGTTACCATGGCTTTTGTAGGTTCTGTTTTCTGTAACTGTAGGAACTCCACTCAAAATGATTAATGCTATTGAATTATTACTTTCTTTAAAATATGGCTGAACAATTTTTATTACAGTCACTGATGAGTGAGGGGATGTCTGGTTCTAAACTGGAGGGCTTAAGTCTCAGGATCCTCACTGTCCAATCTGCCTGACCTGGGTACATCACACTGCTTCAGTAGATGTGAGAAATATAAACATGAAACAAATGTAACAACATGTAACTACAGCCAGCTGGATAATTAGCAGGCAAGCTAGGTGGTTGAGTGTTAGCTAGCTAGCAAGGAGACAACTATTTTAGCCTACTGATATAAAGAAACACCAGAGAACTTTCTGGCTAGGTGTGAACGGCAGGGTGACTCCTTAAGCAGCTGTAAAACTGTAGAAAAGCTGTGCGACTTATTGCACTCTGACATTAGGGGGTCAATTTACTTTGCCTCTTTGGGAATCCATTTTAACATTTGGTCCCCAGTAGCTACTAGTTAACTATCTAACTAGGGACCCTGTCTCTGCCATCACAGTAGTGGCAATTTTGTTCTCAGATTTAATCCTCCAACCTCTGTGATACCAGTCCTATTCCCTAACCACCATGCTACAGTTATATCCATGTGGTGATTATAAATCAGCCCATCTGGAAACACTTGCATCAGCTCAGGTAAGTTCAACGCAAACATGCTCCTACGTTAAATACAGCAGGTGCCTCATATGCTATAGGGTGGGGTGAGCTGAATGTTTCTATTTTCAGATAAAGTATGTATGAAAGGAATGCTGTGAGGAGCAGCGATTACCGCTAAATTATGAATTATACCTGCAAGGACATCCATCCCTCTTTTGAACCCTTTTTCATTCCTCTTTGAAGTGCTGTAATGTTCAGAGAGGATTTCAGATAGATACACCAGGCCACATGGTAGTATTTCATATCATATAAAGAGTTTAATGGTCACTTCAAGACTTGGACTGGCATGTAGAACATCGGATCTCATTCAATACCACTGGTCCATGTTTTGGATGTGGATGTTAGTCACAATATTATAAGTTTCAATCCAAGTTTCAATAGTTGGCCAGACAATGTACAAGCTTCTCACCAAAAATTCAAAAATTTTCTGTGACATCTGTGGACACTGTGTTTCAAACTCCGTTGCAAATAATCCATGGAGCACAAGAAGATGGCATCCATAGAATAGATTAATAATCGACGCTCCTTCTTGTCATACAACAAATGTATCATGAAAGCCCAAAGATTCTTCTCAAGTGATGGGTTGATATTTGGTGTGGTCCCGCAGTCTCAAGCTCACCTGCATTCTTTTGCTGCTAATCATGAGCCCACATAAAGAATGTACTGATGCTACAGGTCCAGTCAAAGAGGAAGCAGGGCAAATTGCCTGGGTGCAAATGGCAGTTCACAATTTGACCACAAACGTGTTAACCACACTCAATTTATTTGCTGCCATTTCCTGCATTACATACACAATCTAAATATGTAGAATACATCATGGATGCCAGCCATGGTTGAATTCAGTTTCAGTTATATTTACTGCACCAGAATCATCTGAAGAGAAAAGTCAATCCTAAGAATTACCTCTGATGGTAAAGGCATGCGTGCAACTTCAAGCAGCATATGTGATCACAGCCTAAGATAATTTTAATGCATTAATGAAGTGCAAAATAAGTGAAAAGCAATGCCACAATGCAAGGAGAGCATCACTGAAATCCACTGTCCTGTCAGATGTTGGATGCTTCTCAGAAATATCTCAGAGTTTGAAAAATTCAAACTCAAAGTGATATCATATCTGACAGCAGACAACAATGTTCAGAGTATGTTATATGGTGAGAGACATGCAATTTCAGAACCCTCACCTAAGCCCAGTCTCATAAAGGCTCTCTCCTTACATTAAAGAGGCTTATACTGTCTCATGATCGTACTTGACCATCGCCATTGACTGAAGACAACTCGCATGCATAGATGCAATGAGAACAAAGATGATTCAGGTTGCAATAGCTGATATTCAGTTAAGGTATGAGACATACAGTATAAAGAATTTTCTCTCTCTCTCTCTCTCTCTCTCTATCACACACATGCAGGCACACACATGCCAAGCAGATGAATACCAATCTCAGGATTTGAATCAAGGTAGTATGAAACCTGCTCGTTCCTCACAATTCTGAGATTTTAATTTTTGATAAGTATGCAGCAGGCCAAAGATTAAAGATTGCACTGAAGGGAGCCTCATTAATCAATCGTCAGAAGATAGGGAATACACTGACACGTGGAGATCAAGCTTTGGATGTGGATGTTAGCATAATCAGTCTACCTTTTTGGTGGATAAAGGTGCAGTGAATTTCAGGAAATACCTTTGAATGTGAATACATTGTAATGTAAATCTCCAATACCCAAATGAATTACCCAAACAGCTGTGTTTTTCGTAATTACAGTAACTTCATTTAGGAGCTAATTGAATCAGTGACTTAGCCAGAGGAAATGGCCTAAATTGAACAGTGTACTGTGCTGGATTAAAATGAAACCTGGCCAATAATGTTTAATGAAATTTCAATAAATATGTTTCCAAATTACCATTATTATTCACTAGAGTGTTCATGAGCCCATTCTGCCGTCTGACAAAAACAGACCAATCTGTAGATGGTCTAAATGGGTTTGGTGTCTCTCAAGCTTCTAGGCCAGAGTTTTAGGATGTGCACTTTGTACAAAGCACAAACAAATTACACTGCAACTTGCATCACTAGGGGAAAGCAGGGCACCCTACCTCGTGTCTAAAGCCTGATTTAGCACAACCTCAATAGCAGGACTTTGATTAGGTGAGCAAGACTTGTCTGGAGTCACTTATCTAACTAGGCATTCTAAGGGTAGGACTGGTTTGTAGAAAATGAGAGAATTTGTACATAGTCCTGGTTTTTAATCTCTGCTAGCTAAAATGCTTAATGAACATTCTTTTTTCTCTCTAACACTCTGAATCAAATCAATACTGAGGCACCAATGTTCTTGCATTGCAAATTGCTTTTAGAATGCATTACCAAATCCTTTCAGTTTAATAGTGGCAGCCAATTGTGCTCTTTCAAGCTTTCAGAATGACCTAATGAATTGCATTTCAGTGCATGGCTTTAAATGATAGCACCAGTGGCTCCACTGTGACCGCCTTGTCTGGATCAACCTTTTATAAAAAGGCCTTTCAAATATTCAGGCTTTCATATAAGTCAGCTTTACTCTTCAAAAGTTCACTTAAATGTATCTGATTATTGTGCTATTTAAAGCTTCACCTACTGCTAGACTTATGACTGTGACTCTTTCAATAATGTAATCAATACGGGAAAGGTCACCTCACACATTTAAACAGGGTACATAATTCATCTGTCCTGACCAATTTACTGGACTCTGTTTAAATTTCAGCCCTGAATATCCAAAAGCCAAGGTAATCACTAAGTAATTTATGTTATAATGTATTATGTAAACACACAGAAGGAGACTTTCAGGGTAAAATGACCTTGTGTTTTCAATAAATGCATGACGCCCAGTTCTTAATTATTGCCCATGTGTGCACTTCCTATAATTGGGAAAACACATGGTGCAATTTTTCAATGTATACCAAAATATCGGCACACTTGCGGAAGAGTGCCTCTTGCAGCAACATCCAACTTCACTTTTTTCATGTACGAAAGAAGCAAAGTGAATGACCAATTACAAGCAGTCCTTTCCTACTTCAAAGATGTTTGACAGGTTATTGTGCCCATAATTCAAGCTAAATCCAAAAACAATTTGACAGCACCTCCAGGCAGCACATGTTTCACAGTCCTTTTCCTCACCTGTGGCAGAAGACAAAAACAACAGCACAACCAGATAACCTCACTGACAGAATATTTTAGAGTGATGTTTACTTTTTGACGTGGCAGGCACTGAGTGTTTCCTCTTGTGAACATTTCAGAGCCATCAGCTACTACTGCTTTCAAGGTAGACTGCAGACTGGATTTCTTAAATGTGATTTCTCACAGACTTTCTCTTTTCTCTCTCAGACTAGCTATTTTTTAGAATGTAATACTTTTTTTTTTTTACATTGTTGTGTAATTATTGTTGCAGGTGATGACTTTTTCATTTCAGAACTCCTCAGATATTTACTTTAAAGCACTGCATGGGGGATGCTATAAACATCTCTTTGTGTTTTCCAGCACAAGAATTAAAGCTGTAACCTTTCAACCAAAACTTCAACATTTGCTCGTTTCTGATCATTGCTTTTGTTTACTTGTCCCTGTTTCTTCGCATTGCTTTCTGCTCAAGAGATTATATCAATAAAACCTCTGGCAATATTGTACTGTGCACATTATTTTTGTGTGCCAAAACAAATTGTTTCATGGGATTAAATAAAATATCTTGGAAAGCCATTATGTGGCCTTTGTTACAAGGAGAACAGAGGCACTGATGCGAGACAAAGGCTCCCCACTCTTCTGTGATGACACAATTATGCAATTTTAAATGGTTTAAATGGTTCCAAAATTCTACAGTCCAAACGTCCATCACACAAAAGCATGAATCATGCATATCTGCCTGGAGAATGAAAGCTAACTGTGACAAGGTTGGACCAGTAGATATACAGTCAATTGTTGGGAACTAAATCTGGATTTTAATTGACTTTACTCCTAACCTTAAAAGGTGCTAAAAAAAATCTATACATACACATACATTCTAATCACTATTCATCATTCCCAGGAGTATAAAAAATAATTGTAAAATCTCTGATAATATCTGCTCAGCCACCCAATTCATAAGAAAGAGTAGCCAAAGCATTGACTACTAATCAAAAAAGAAAGGCTAGTGACACAATAAGCATATTTTTTTAACCACTGTGTTTAATTTGAATAGCTTAGCTACAAGACCAAGATTTCCATAATGATGGTGTGCTCTAGACAGCAGGATTCTCCCACGAGATTTCCTATTTTAACATGTACAGTCTCACCTTGGCCCCTGATAACACAGCATGGGGTAGTAATGAGGAGATTCTGTATAGCCCTCCTACAGCCTGCATGTGCCCTTATTGGTCCACTAACAAGCGCACTGGATGCAGTGGAGAAGCACTGGGACTGCAAGGAAAACGGGCCAAACACATTTACCCAGCCCCTGTTAAACCCTGGGTCACCCTCACAACCTTGAACTACAACTCTAATAGGGTCAGAGTCTCCAACTCCAACGCTTCTCCCAGCTCACCCCACGCCCCAGCAGAAGAACATCCACCCATGAGACGAGCTGACCATGACTCACAAACATGCTCCACTGTGCTGTAAACACCACACGATGCACAACACACAAAAGCAAATTCAGACAAGCATCATTTTTTTTTTTCAGTTAGGCTATGGAGGATAACCTGAAAATAAGAGCTGAACAAAATATTCCACATTCGTAGTGCAGCTTAGCATTCTCATTTGCTTATTTCATTATTCCAAAGAATGGGTTATTCAGATAAAATTTCCTTTACATTTACAGTATGCTACACTTGCAATTTCATAACTGGACACAGTGCTTATACATTTACCTATATTTTATCTTCTGTTGGTAGTAGGGATAGGACAATATAGTTATCTCACGGTCCGGTTCAATATACGATATGAGGTTCGCGATTCAATATCACCACTATTCGATAGAGCCTAATAACAGTTCAGTGACAAAGTATGAATATTCAGAATTGATATTTAATTTTTAGCCATACAAAATACAAAATAAATTCTCATTTGAATAAAGTTCTCTACTAGACAACACATAAAGAGATCAAAGTAACAACTGAAATTCTCATAAATATCAGAAGCATGACAAAAGTGTCATAAATACAACAAATAAATGAATAAATACAACAAAAATTACAAGCAAAATAAACATTCAATAATAGTTGTCTACATTTAGGCTGATCCAGTGGATGTAAACCAGTATCTCTCAACTATCCACAAATATAAAATTGTCCTGAAAAATATAAGCTTGCAGAGACCTCTGCTATAACATGCTTGGCAGCTTTGGTTGTTACATAATGTGTTAACAATATGGAAACATGACAAAATACAGAAAACGGGAGAGAAAAGGCAAAAGACAGGAGAGAAGATGCAAGAGCAGAAGAAGCCTAAGGTTGGAATTCACACTACAGTCCCACAAAGCCTGAATTCTGTATGTTCAATTGGAAGCTCACACTCACACACTGTATGTGCGTGCATATCAGGGCTGTACAGTGCGACAATTTTGCTTGCATTTGCGATTAAAAATTATTTTGCACAAAATTAAATATTGATCCACTCCCACCCTTGTGATCCGTCTCTGTAAGTGCCAAATTCATGTTGTTTAATATCAGAATATACACATTTTATAAAATAAGTACTTACATGTAATTTGAATATAGTGTTCCTAAGTAACAGTGCTTATTGCAATACCCTTATATTTCGATTGTTTACATGATTGGTGCATGTCACTTAGCTCGGACCAAAAGCAACAATGAAAAGATATCTCTTGGTTGTGAATGGGCAACAAGAGACAAGTGAACTTGACATATGCAGGTAAAGCTCTACTTGCACTAACTAGTTACTAGCACATCATTGGGTAAGATTAGGCTACAATACAAAGTAGCAAATATCGCAATATCATTTTCTGACTTACAAAATGGATTGTAATATTTCTGGATTGCGATATACCGAATTTCGATTTATTGTCCCATCCCTAGTTGGTAGAGAATGATTGATGGGGCGGATGGATGGAGGGTGAGTCTGGATGGCTGGGGAGAGGGAAGCTTCTACAGGTTTGACAATCTCCATTTGAACACATACCATTTTCAGTCCCTGGCACAATCCCAAAAGTGGGAAATAGCAAATTATTAATCAGTAAGTAAAAACTGCTCTGCCAAGGACACCTGCTGGATAGCAATCAATAGTATCATGAGCACATAATGTGAGACTGTTTTTCAACAGATATAAGTCTTACAAGTAGTAAATAACTGATATTTTCTTGGCTGTTCACATACTTGTGATGATATTTTTCCCATTGCTGTTTGCTTCAGAGCTGTCGAGTGAGAAACTGGATGCCACATAAAAAGAGTAGATGTAGCACTGGTTATTAATGTGCACAAGCCATTCACAACATCTAGGCTCATCATTTCCTTTTAGTCTAGAGAGTATCTCACACTGTGTCAAGTGTGGTCTTGAATGATCCAAGGGTTTATGCCTGCACTACAAGTCCTTCATTAATAATTCTGTGTGCAAAAATACTTCTTACTGTCAGTGCAACATTTACATTTAAATCATTTCAACCAGTGGCCTCTTATTCTGCTGACACAACTCAGCTTGAAACTAGAAACTTCTGTAATCTACTTTGTTAATAAACCTCAATGAAATCCTCCTATTTCCAATCCTCCTAGGCTAAGGCTAAATAAATTGTCTTAAGCGTCTCTCTACACCATATGTTTGATAACCAACACCAGCCCTTTTTCAAACGTTTTTGTGTCAAGAGTTATTTTTATTTAAGAGTTCACAATGTACTGCCCAGAACTAGGAACAGTCTAAATGTGATCTCACAAAAGCCTAATAATTTGAATATAACTGGTATTAAGCCCACAAAGGGGACTTGCAGCTAAATTTATTGTAGCTGTTAGGTAGCAGGAGCTCAGAAGGGTTGCAGGGGTTATATTGTTTGAAAAGGCTCTCTGCGTTTTTAATAATGCAGGGTCATGGCAATGCAGTGCATTCTGAGCAAGACCATATAATACAGCAGTGGCAGACCCTGACAAAACTGTTAAAACTGAGCTGTGCCTCATTTCATTCAAAAGAATTTGCTGAGACAGTTGTTCTCTCAGAACAGATTTACAGAGAATTTCTGTTAACAAAAACTGCAAGTGATATTCATTTCATTCATTCCAACCTTTTTTCCCACACAGACATTTATATAGATTTAAATTCAACCACTGCCCCCCTCCCAAAAAAAAAACAGAAAACAAAAAAAGATTTAAAATTTAAAAGCCTAGGAGGAGGATAAAAACGTTTAACTTGCTGTTTTCCCAATTGTAGCTAGCTTCCCCTATTTTAACTATTTTAACTCTAAGTTTTAATTACAGTTATTGAAAGTATATTTCAAGGTCTAGTGCGTGTAGCATGCGGAAATTTTTGCCAAACCTGTTTGTTTATAGAGCTAAGCCTGCCAGAGCACAGGCATGGATATTCAGAGGGATATTACAAGTATTCACTGGCTCTCACCCTTTCAGTTGTGTGGTTGTGCAAAATTAAGCAATCAGCAGGGCCAATTGGAACACTTAGATTCCAGTTTCCATATTTATAGCCTTCTCTTGGAAGATAAGGATTGAGTCAAGATAACTTTTATCTGAATGTGTAGTTGTGTGTCATACATCAGTTTTACCAGTGCTAACCCAGTGATCAAAGAATGCTGATGGACTTTTTTACTAATCAATAGCCAACCATGCTAACAATAACACAATAACAATATAAGTCCTAAAAGCAGAAAACCTCAAAAGAACCATGGCGTTAGAGTAATTTCATTATCTTAGATCTAGGATGTGGTAATCATTAAAAAATAAAATCGTTAGAATAAAATAATAAGCATAATCTGAATGCAAAAAAGAAATGTTACCCTGATGAAACTCTCTCGTTCTTTTTTGGTTTAGTGACCATTAAATCAAGTATAATAACAATAAAAAAAACAACACTTAAAAAGAAAATAAAGTATGAGAATGCAAATTCAAATGAACATTTCTCTTAGATCTGTATGTCCAACAAAAAGTTAAGGCTGATTTTTTTTTTTAACAGAATAGTCTTACGAGCACTTTGAGCGTCTCCAAACTTCAGCTGTGAAGGTGAAAAACAGGTTGAGAGACACCAGGTGCAACATCTTCACTAAATGCAGGTCTCAATTTATCTCTCCTGGCCAGAGGAGCCCATCGCCTTTATCTTCTCGATTCATCAATTGTATCTGTGAACTCTAAGACCTCCAATACTGACTGCAGTGACTCAGGGTGTGACCAGACTAACATCATGCCATCTCCAGTCATTATTTTTTTTAAGCAAACAAGATAAAACCACTGAGGAAAATATTTCAAAGTTATCAGCAAGTGTAGACAGGCAGACTGGGCGAATATGCTACTTATGCACCTGATATTCAAGTTCAGCCATGCATTATGAGATAACTAAGTGCCAAATGCAATACATGGCTGAATAACTATGACGTAACTAGGCTTCCTGTCTCTGTTGGTCAAAGCTGTAAATAAAAGTTCACTGCTCAAAGATGATTCATTCTGTTGTTACTGACAGAAATTTCAGCACTTCTGAACTAGTTCTATGTATAACACAGTATCGACCCAATGTACAAATAATAAAGGAGATGATGGTTTGGCGCTTTCATGGACAGGAGATCACAGTGACCTCAGCCCAACCTCCCAATTGCTTGGGGTTCCCAAGCAATTGGGAGTATGGCTGTAGCCTGAGCAATTTCTGCGCGCGAAGGCAAAACCGGCAAGTGGGAGCGGGACGTGAGACAAATTAACTGCAGAGTTCATGCAAAGAGAGAGGGCAGGAGAAGGAACGCAAAAGTAATTTAAAACTTAATTAGGCTAACAACGGGAAATGGTCAGCCCGAAATAGACAAACCCAGGCAGGCGAGACAAATAAACAGAAAGAGCCTAGGAGACACTTTGTGTCAGGTTTATTGAGGCGGGTTCTCTGTGCTGGGGGGGCCTGGGGATCTGTGGTGTCAGCATTCCAGGCACCGTCCGTCGGACGCGTGGAAAGTGCCAGAATGAACAGAGCTGCGAACCTTCAATCATTGAGAGAGTTGAGAAGACAGGCCCTTTGCTGTACAATACAACCAAACAAAGAGAACAGAGCCCAACTTTTTCCTCTAAGGGCTGACCTCAGTCATCATCTATATTTGTGAATTATAATGGGCCTATCTGACAGCTCCATTAGTTTGTTTTTCAATTAATTTAACTGTAAACTTGATGAAGGGAGCCGAGCCAAACTATAAACACATACAAGCTGATGCAGCCTTTCTTAGTAGTTTCAAACTAATGGCACGGCCGACCTTTGCTTACTATAACTATACAGTTTGTTGTCATATTTGGTATTTTCGAAGAGCCTCTTTAATAACTGAGCCAACAATGATAAATTATAGAGAATATTTGCAAGTGGACCTTGCGTATAAATAGAGGTAGAGAGAGGGGACAGGAAAAGGTTGTACCTTCTTCTGAATCCAACAATGGAGGCACTATTAAATTACTGCAAAATATCTTGTTTGTATACCATTAGTGTACATAATATAATGAAAACTAGAATGAGGCAGGAGCAAGGTTGGCCACAAAATACAAACTGTGTAGTTCTTTCCATCACAATAAATGACTCATGCAGTAAGCACTTCCTTTTGTTCTGATGCAGTTTGGATGTACCATATCTGGGAGATAAAACACATTGCAAGTGTAATCTGAGGTGTTTTGGTTTACCAAAGGTGTATCTAATAATACAAATGTCAAACCTTGACAGTGGCAGGCATTGTTATTTACTGCGCTGATCTGTCCTCCATCCATCACTTGCTCCCATACTAGAGATGTACTGTTTGAAATCAGGGACTCAGCTCTGACTGAAATGTCATATATCTTTAAATGTGACAGGAAAGACTCCAGAAGAAAACAATGAGGGAGGAATTATTATTATAACAAATAATGGCAATATACTGTAAGGAACAAATATTCACATTTACTATTGACTTTTGGGGAGTGATGGGTGGGGATGTGCAATAGGCTCATAATGAGAAAATTGCTTATTCAGTTGCAAGGTGGAAGAGCACTCTTAAAACACAGCACAAATCAATCATAGGCAGGCCATGCTCAGGATGAAATGAAGTGAAGCTAAAGAGTTCAAAAGAACAGTGAAAGTAATTCTGATGACTCATCTGATGTAGGAAATCCAGTTCAATTCCTATCAAATTTAATTTAAATTTAAGTTCCACCATATTGTGGTATGTGAAATGCTTTCAAAGCATTAATTATCATGATAACGATCAAAACATTAATGATCATTTTAAGTCAAACTTACCACAATGGGAAATTAGACAGAAACACAGAAAACCAGAAAATACGGGTCACAGATACAGTTAAATCCGAAGGATGCGTGGGGATAGAAAGGACATATGGGATAAATCAGCATACAGCTGACAAGGAAATACAGCATCACTTGTTTTCTAAATGCTTGGCTCTCATTTTTCCTCCTGATTCTGAGCACAATGCAGCAGCAGGAGTATTACTTTATCCACAGAGATCAATATGGCAGACTTTCATGCCTTGACACAGCTAACCATCCATCTCGTTTCTGCTAAAATATCCTGCAGTCAAAACCTTACTCTTAAAAAAAATGCTGGGATAAAGAAAAGATATCTCACATGGGGTTCAAGGGACCTAATTATCTGAACACAAGCAAGGAATCTGACAGTGCATTAGACATGTCAGCGCTAATGTACAATCACAGCAGAGAGAGGAAAAAGACCCGAGGGCCTTGACATATTTCCCTGCAGAGACAACTATGAAAAGGGGTCTGATTTTGTATTTCTCTGAAAAAACTTTAGTCTCCCTTTGTGGTGCGAGCCCTTGCAGCAGTGGTTCTCAAACTAGGGTCTGTGGCAGGTGGCCAAGAGGTTTGTGGAATCACAGAACTGTGTATGTCTATATTTAGAATACTCTATTCACTAATATTTGGTGTGTGTGTGCATTTGAACACAAGCGTTTAGGTTGTTCTACCACCACCATGCGAAGAGCAACCAAAACTGTAGAACTGTAAAATTAAACAGCTGTATTTATTAATGATAGCTACCATGCAGCAGTTAGACAGAAATGTTCAATATTTACAATAGAAAAACTTCAAATTGCTAGCAATACATGTCTCAAACAACTATCTAGCAAGTAAATGTGAACTCTTTCACTAGTTACATGTAAGTAAATGAGTTCTCTGCTAGTTAGCTAACATTGCCTACTTGGCCAGATAACGTTAGCTAGCCAGCTCTGTTTTCACTCAAAAAAGGGAGCTCATACTATGCTTCCACACTGCTTCATGAAAGCCAAGAAGATTGGGTAGTGACACAGGGCATTTACAACATGAAAATCATTATGAGACTCAAGGTCTCCACTTTGAAGCCAGACATCTCCTTGCTCTCACCTCATCAAAAACAAACAAAAAAAATTCTCATTGGGGTGAAAGCATTGACAATCATATAAGCAGTTTTTAAAATAAACAATTCAATAACATGAATAATTTTGAACATAATTTGCTAGTACTGTGACATGGGGGGGTAGTAAAGGAGGTACCAGGAGGAAGTAAAAATACATTTGGCAGTAGATTGAACCTGAGGGAGAGAGGAATCAATGTTTTGGGCTCCTGTGTTTTGATGATTTTGTTTTGAGCAAAGTAAAGTGGGTTTGGAAGGAGATGGGTATTGTACGGAACCATGATTAGAGAGGCTTCTTAAACCTGCTGCATGTTGTACACTAGCTAGGTTGCCTTGCTTTCACATTGGACACTAACACCTATTGGACACTCTTAGGAGTGGATGCCAATTTGCTTTCATTTTTCTTTTGCTAATCCACTTAAAATTTGAACAAAGATCCAAAGCAGAGCGCCACATCAGTCCAAAGCTGTGGACTGAGAAGACCATGCTGCCCAGGTTACCAAGCACACTCCCATCCGTCAGACTGGTGAGCACCCACTCAAGCTGGGAGGCTGTCTCAGGAAGACATGCCGTTTTTCTTTTCTTTTGGGTTTTGCATTCATACCACATATACACACATACACATAATACATAATAATAATAAAACTAGAGTACGACAATTAAAAGAAACTTCGCAGGGTTATACAATTTATACAAATCTACACAGCACTTTGCACAATCACCAAATAAAACATACCACAATAAACCCTCAGCATTCCAGTCAATCATCCCTACAGAAGACTCAGTGGCTGTGAGTCTTTATGAACGGGGGTTAACCACTGGCATTTTCCAGCAGGGGATGAACTCGGTGGTTGTTACCTGTATTGTTTCCTAGTGCTGGTAGTGATACACATGTTAATGATCATAGAAAAACCCAACACCTAAGATGGATGACTGGATGGATAACTGTGACCATTTCAGTGACAAGCACTGTTCAATTACCCAAGTCCTCATCCTGTTATAAACTGGAATCTTCCACACAAAATTTCTGCAAGGATATTTTGAGCACTGTCCATTAAAGAAAAATGGGAACATCTTTAATACATTCTTGTAGCTGGGGGTACAGCACAATGTTACCTGGAGACTCTATCGTTTATCAGAATACTGCTATCCTCCCATGCGTTTTTACTTACCAGTTTATTTCACATTGAGAGATAATAGAACTTGTGCTGTGTGAGAGGCATACGCCCTTTCTGGCCTCTCAGGGGCTTGCTTTAAGACTGTCTGGAGATGTTTCACCGCACCCGGCTATCAGTTACCGTAATGAACACTTAACAAGCGGGACAACACATTTCTCTTGTTTTGAAAGCGCTGAGCTGCAGCCAGAGATAACGAGGGCATGATCCATGAGGACGAAGAGGAGAGTAAGAGCAATGATGAAACCCATTCTATGCCGATGCCAGCCTCTGAAGTTATCTGTAGTCAGGCACAATTGTGACAATGACCTCACCTCTCCTGGGTAACTTGCTGATTATAGCCATTTCCAAGAACTCACCCCCACAAATACTGCATATTCATGTTTGAGAGACACCCCCAGTAAAGAATAAACATAAATAAATAGGCTGCAGATCTTGCAAGAATAGAAAGTATTGCAAAAAGAAGGTACAGTGTATCTACAGACTTCACAGACCAGAGAGATTATGTTCTCATAGGTTTGTCCTTGAACAAGCACTCATTAAAGCAACTGTGTGATTTGTGTTGTGTAGTCCAAACTTAGGCAGCTCTGCTTGACTTTGTCTCTATTCATTCCTCACTTTGCCTGTTCTCATTGTCCTGAGTCATGTGGCCCTGAAATTAATGCAAAAAAGAAGCCTGAGTGACTCTTCTTACCTGTAGCCACTGCGACTGGTCATTATGTCCAGATGTCCACGCATTGACCTTGCCCTGCTTGTCCAGTCGGGCCTTCCCTGGTTCCCAGGAGAACATGTCCATGTTGAGAGTCTGAAAGACACTGGATGATGTGATCTGATAATCCTGGATGTGACCTGTTTTCATCCCCATTGGCTCAGAGCATCCTGTGAAAAAGGACAAAAAGAAAAAAAGATCATTTAAAATTACTGGGAAATAAACTGGGGCAAAACATGCATACACCTAATCTCTCTTCCACCTCTGAATACTCTGATTCATGTATATCTTTTCACATGCTTCGTGGCACCCCCTAATGGAACCCTCCACCCCCCACCCCCAAACCCTGTACGAGGCTACGCCCACCTTGGTTACTGACCTGTGAGCTCGCAGCCCAACAGCTCCATGCGAAGGGTGCAATGTCTTCTGCAGACTTGTGGGTAAATCCGCACGTACTGCGCTTCAATCGGAGGAGTGAAAGAGTTAGCAGAAGGTGTGTTGTTATCAACATTTCCACGGAATACCTTGAGAGAGACATAAAAAAGGGGATTTATTACAAGAGGATGTCTGCCAAAAAACACACATTTAAAAAATTCACGTTTTTATATAATACTGCAATAACCAGCTGCATCAATTTATGAGGATATGGGAGGATATACTATGCACGCCAGGAGGCTTAAAACGGCACTCAAAACTCCTCTTGAAATGATGAAAAGCCGAGTATCATCCACGGTGATTTATTGCATAATGACAAAATGATTCAGCCCAAAAAACAATAAAAAACAGAATGGGGGTGATAGCCGGCGGGAGATGAACGTTTCACATGGACATTTAATTAAAAAGCACTCCCCGCGCTGTTGGGAGCAGCGGCGACGAGACGTTTCAGGTGTTTTACCATGTCCTCCTCGGTGCCCTTGACTTTGTACGTCCTCCAGGTCTTGCCGTCGTCGCTGAAGGCCACTTTGTATGACTTCACGTACTCGGGACTTCCGATGCGCTTGGCACCCTGCGTTATCAGGCCTGTTACCCTCATCCTTCTCTGCAGGTTTATCTGCGAGGAGGAACGAGACAATCGATTGCTCCATCAGCAGTTGATGAATAGGCAGACATGAGTGAGTGCGGTGCTATGTGTTGCTGTCTGGAGGCCAAGCGAGGGGCGGGAGGGACAAGCAAATTGTTAGAGAGAGGGGCGCGTGTCACCTCCACTGCAGGCCGTCCATCTTGTTTAGTTACCGAGGGGCACACTTCACGCGTTCAGACCGTCTCCAAACGCCAGGTACAAATAGGCAATCAAAACCACCAGCATCCTCTTCAAAGAGAATAAACGATCATAAGAGAAAACTGCATGGGATGCCTGCCTCTGTGCGTGATTTCTTGAGGAAGAATGATGACGGGTTTGACTGAGGACAGCCGCCATATGTGCACCAGTGTTCTCTCACCTTCAGAGCGACAGGTGGCGGCATTAAAGCACCTGCAGTCTGACTCAGGGCACCTGGAAGCACGCAGGGATCCCTCCTCACATAGAGGGTCGGGGGGACTGCTGCTTTATTAGCCTTCTGCAAGAGCCACCCTGCTCTGCGGTCGGCAGTTATTGTTTTTAAAATCGCTGCGGGATGACAGCTCCTCCAGCGCAATGAACCGCGGACAGCTTGCCACAGCCTAATGCCGCCGCCGTGGTAGATCAGCAGACGCTGTGGTCTCCATATTTTATCATGGGTTCTTCCCTCACTTTTCTCAAAGATGCTGCTGGTGAGCGGAGAGCTAGCCACTCTCAACAACAACAAAAAAATATCTGAGTCACGTATGGAAATGACCCTGTAAATAAAAAAAAATACATTTTTGCTCACTTGCATTGTATCGAAACAATGAGATTTCTTGTCTCATTGCCACTGAAATATGCGGACCTAAATGCACATCTCCCAGCCATGAGAGTGCCCCTGTCTTCAGGCTGGAGACGGAGCTGACACTGAGGTTGAAAGCTGGCACAAAGAGGATGTATTAAAAATGATCTGAATTATTTATATAAATGATACCCTGCTGTGCTTTCACAGCAGTTGGTGCATTGGACACATTCGGCCCAAACTTTGATCTTTTGAGGTGCATGAGCACAGTTACAGAGTGGATCTGCTTCTAACGTAAAAAAAATTCAAAAATATTGGTTTGAGGTGGAAAAAAAAACTTTTTCATGTGCTTAATAATGACTCACTGTACTGAAAGTGGTCTGCTCTCCTAAGAGAAGCACTTTGATTGTTTTCAACTCGTTAATCATTAATGAAGCAATTAATTCTAACAGTTGAGTGTTTTGTGATGCCCCACTTAACAAATCTGTGAGTTACAGCAAATATTTCCATTTTCAGTAGAGCCTAGGCATTTCCAAATATGAGACAGCTGCAACATTTGTGAACTCAAGATGAAGCCTTTCATTTCTCTTTGTGGAAACTGTTAATGTAGAAATACACGGACCTGTTTCTGGATGTTTTGGGCATACAGATGTCACAAGAAACATGGTATAGAAGAATTCACATTGGGAAAGGCAGACCTTCATAATCAAATTATCTGATTTCATAAAAAATGAAATATGTCAATACGATTTCCTTATTTTATTAGCTTACCATATGTTTTCTCTTACAATATGTAAGTGTTTGAGTATAGGATCACATGTTTCTGGCTAAAAAACCCACCTTAATATTCATGATTCCACCAAATCAGTCTAAAACTAGAGACCTAAAGACTAGAGATCATTTGCAGATTGCAATTATTATTATTCAAATGGAAACTTTAAGTTCCAGATTAGTTTTGCATGTTGAGACTTTGAGAGGTATTGGGTAAAAAAGAGTGCAAATTGCCACTGTTATATAAGCTACAATAATGTAGCACAGTCAAAAGTCCTTAACTAAATTACTTCAAACAAAAAATAATAATTCAACAAGCATTAAATTGTTTTTTGAGTGTCTCCATGATAACTGCCAATATGTAGGCTATAATTTTCATTAACTGTATGATTATAAACTTGTCCACAAACCAAAGACAAGTTCCCCCTGAAGCAAAGGGGCTTTGTTTGTTTCTGTTTGTTTAGTGCAGTCCTTCCCTCATGCCAATCTCTGTCTTTTAGAATCTTAGATAGCGTAGGCTACACTGTGCGATGCCAAATCCCAGCCGCATATTAGAAAACTATCGAAAGACTCAAGAAGATGGCCTTTTTGATTTGTGGGAAGCCCATGTCCCATGAAAGCACTTAACTAAATTGCTTTAACTAACTTCTTCTCAAAATATTTTATGTGCCAGATGCTACAGTAATTAATGCAACATACTACATTCACTGCATTCAAATTCTAAACTGCATTTTTTCTTCCTTATTACACATCCTTGCACTTGATGGAGTACCGTACTGAGTGTTGAGTATGGTCGCATTATGAGGGAGCCCAAAATAATTTTATTAAACAGACGGATTCTTAGAGGCAGAAGATTAATATAGGCTGTGTAGTATAGAAATAATTCACTCTCAGTGTTTTTGATCACTGTATGTGGCTGATTTGTATATGTACAATTCTCACAAATAGAGTACCCTGGTCTTTCCGAAAACATTGACTACCCTTCCAACAGTACAGCGGCATATGTTTTATTAGGAGGAGGAACTTCTTTTCCTGGTGTCTCTGTGCCCACAGCTAATTGAACCTGCCATATTCATCTGAACAACAACTCCAACAGAAGCCTGCCATCAGTCTTGCCGCTTGCCAGCGACCTTATTCTCGCTAATTGGCTCAATCCGGGTGAGCTGATCCAATCAGAACAGCTTGTCCCCTCCCCTCCCCTGTTCCAGAGCCTATCTCAACATTGGAAATGCATCACTAAAACCAGTGGGGTAGCACTGCAGGACTGGACGATGTATGACAAATTATGGGATGCTAGGCTGTGTCCTAGGCTGTGACAACTGCTCTCTTACTGTCTGTTATTCACATGTACTTACTGTACAATACAACTGTATGAAACTGGTCAAGTAGTGAAGGGAATGGCCTTCAGTGACAAGAAAAGGTTCTTTTTACATGTGAAAACTGTGCACCAAGTTTAATAATATAGTGCATACTCACTCCATTATGTAGCGTGCAGTCACCCAATTGAATTTTGTCAGAAAATTTAATAACACTTCAACAAAGAATTCTTTTTTTTTTTTTGCAAATGCAAAATAATACGCCTGCGTTTGCAGGATTATGGATGCTTTTTACTGCACCAGGAAAGCCCATGGCTCAATCAACATTAGTATTAGATTAATTGTTAGTATTAACAATTAACTCAGTATTAGAGTGCACTGGATTTCTTTTTGTTCATGGTAATTGAAGGAAGCATTAATAATTAATTGATAATAAAAGTATTAATAAGTCACAGCCTCCATCATCTGCTGTAATGGACACACAATAACATGGTATTGCCGTGCCGTGCAATGCCATGATGGCTACAAGGGTCTGGCAAGAGTTTGAGGATTCATGTAGCAGAGGAGTAAAATGTATTATCCCTAGAGTATGGTCATTCTTTTTTTCCCCGCACAAAATAGTATAGAATAACAACAGCCACTCCAGTGTATATACTTTGTTGTCAGCTTTGAGTAACAACTTTAAATGTGTTACTTTTTTATTCTTAAATGTAATAAAATGTTATTGGTTTGTATGGCACCCACATGACTGGTGAGGACTGGTCATGTGTGTTTCCTATTTTGTAAGCTCCACTTTTATGTTAGGCTCATCTCAACCAAAGGGACAGCCACCAGCTTTGCTAAGGAGTACTGAGGCAGGACGAGGCACTTCTCCAATACGCTCGCACGCAGCCAGCGGCTA
Organism: Megalops cyprinoides; assembly: GCF_013368585.1. NCBI lineage: Eukaryota > Metazoa > Chordata > Actinopteri > Elopiformes > Megalopidae > Megalops > Megalops cyprinoides. The sequence continues at coordinate 19,894,205 of NC_050587.1, read as the reverse complement.
TTTTCGCACAGCTGTTTTTTGCACTTTTGTCACTACAGCAGAGTGGGCACTCATGGGAGGACAGTCAATACTCCACTGACGCCATCCAAGCATCTCTCAGGCGCCTGACGAATCACAGCGTGTCTGAGAACACACCTTTAGTGATCCGTATTTTCATCGTTTTCAGGGATGTCAAAATGTACATATTTTCAGCATTCTGACGATTCTTACCAAAGCACAAGTAATATAATAACAAGCCGTATTGCTTTGTTACTGGCCACACAAGAAAAAAACAGTTCTGTGATCTATTATTCAAAGCTAAGAAAAAATACTGTGATTTATTCTCTTCTTGGGTAACTCTGCCTCGAGCCATGCTGGGGGCACAGGCATGGGGAGACGGTATTCAACACAGACGGCTTCACTTTGTTACCTGGCGCTCCACAGCCCTGATGCCTTACCCCTCATTGTCCCAAGTCTTTCTACCCATTGTGCAAGTTAGACTGGGGCGAGAAAAATTTCAGATGCTCTCCACCTTTCATCTTAATTACTGAACTCATTGAGGGCTGCAAGTCTCACCAGACAGTGCGCTGTTTAATGAAAACAGGCCCCGCATTCAGGCTGAACACAGCTGGGTGCGTGTAGATAGCAACAGCACAGTGCACTTGTGAAATACGTGGAGAACAACATTATAGCAGCACCAGGCTCTCCCCTACGGACCTTGATGGAATTTCAGCGACAAGTGCCTTTTTATGTGCTTATTTGCAAAAAGCTTTGAAGAGTTTTGTGTCCACATACAAATCAGAGAATCATGCAGAATGACACATTTCTCCTCCTCTTGCTGCATAATACAACCCTTCTTCTAGCATGGTCACAGTATCGTACAGGTGGCGTGTAATTTTGTAATGAATGACCAAAATTGCTAATGTTTCAATGATTCTATGGAAAAGCGTGCTGGTTTTAACCAGTAGCAAGCTCTTATGCAAACATACAAAGCACACTTACTTCTTATACGCATTTGTTATACCACAATCTAGCAGTGAAGCAGGAAAGCTCCACAGTTATCTGTTAGCAAATGTGAGTGTTTGTGTGTTGGAGGGATTGTAATTTATCATTAGCTGGGGACAATCTGGAGCCAATCTGGGCTGACTATTTAATGAGTCAGATTTTTTTGAAGGGTCAATAAAGAAAGCCAGTCTTTGCTCTGTGGATCCAAAGCATTGGTTTCTTTATGAAAGTGCTTAAAATTTGGCAAGGCATTCACAGACACCACTACAGAATAGATCAGATCAATTTAAAATAGTAATAGGTTTCTTGTATCTGCTCAGTCCAATGTTTGTAACCAGAACAATAGTTTTGCTCTGCATACAGTCTATATTTTTCTTTTAAAATATTTGGGCAATATTGTGGTGTATGTGTAAAAATTTAGTGTCTTGCTAAACCTGACTGAAAGACAAATACTATTTAGTGATGCATAAAAGGATATTCTGATTTTGAGGTTTTCCAGCCACTACAGCACCATGTCACATTAATTAACATCAGTAAAACTACACCTACAAGAAATGTTAATTGCTTGAGAATATATTTAGGGTGGTGTCCCTTTATTTTTTTTCCTTTCAGGATTTTGACAATTCATGACAGTGGCCTTATTATTACTGTTGTTGTCATCATCATTTTAAGCAATCACGCAGTAAAATAATCATCTCCAGTCACTATTCAGGCAATTAATCATGTATAAACACAATACAAACTGTCATGTCTCCCCATACAGCAGTTGTACAGCAGTGTACTGCTAGAAGCTGTCTAATATCATTAGTGACCTGTTATATCCATTCATTTCTACACTGTATTACCAAATGTCACATAGTTGTTGTTATGTTGTAATGTAGCAAGCAACTAGCTGTGTCTGTACTCACACAGACAAGCATTACCAAGACTAGCTATTTCTCATGTTATTTTAACTAGCTGCAGATTGTGATATTACTGCTTACCAACAGTCCCAGCACCTGTTACTGCAAGACACTAATCCCAGTCTTTTTCCAGTCTTTATCTCCCCTTCTGCGACTGTCTAATCACAAGATAATCCAAACCTGCAATGCAATTCATCTCCAAACCTGAGTTTTGCAATATACACTCCTTATTTTACTTTTGCAACTCATTTTCTAAAAATGGTGAACCGCAGAGGGTGATGATAAGATTTTTATTTGAGACAGTAGAAACAGTTCAATAGTAGGAAGGGGGTTCCGGTCCATAGGGTGTCTGAGCACATTCTAAAGGTTCTCAATCCTTTCATCTAGCTCAGCAACCAGCTATGTTGACTTAAGCCACACTGGCAGGGCCAAAACTAGGAATTAATCTTAACTGTAAAAAGAAATCATTGCTGTTACTACAAAAACCAATAAAAACACTTTTTAACATATTAACATATATTACTACCAAATTACCATTTAAATCCATACAACTTGACATCCAACCTATTTTTATTTAACACATTTGGTATGGGCGACTTACTTGTAAAGGGATCTGAATGCTGCAAACTATACTAAGGTTAACATACGGTGGCACAGTAATTTCCTGTATTTTAACTTCTACAGTTTCAAAACATCATTGGGGTACTTGAACTTTTGCATTGTTGTCTCCATATATGTATATCAGTTAAAACACAGTTAAACCTGGTGTTCGTGTTTTATTAAATGTACTGACTTATGTTGCCTGTCCCTTATCTCTTTCCACCCATTTCCTGGTCTCCATCTGGTACCTGAATCCAGGGCCATCTGTCGTTCTCTGCAGCACTCCAGGCATTCACCAGGCCCTTCTTGTTCAGCCTGGCGAAGTACGGATACCATTTCTGCAGCCCAAACAGCGCTCGATGCGTAGATGATGCAGTGATCTGTTGGTTGGAGATAATTCCCCCTTCCATTCCCAAGGGTCCGGAACATTCTGGAAGAAGAACAAAGACCCACACACACACAGAAGATTAGCACATAATCATTCTACCATGCACAGTACAAATAAACATACATCTCGAACATACATATATAGAAAGTACCCAATTGGCAGCATTCCTTGGTCTTGGTTTGCAGAGTATCCTCATTCTGGGCTTCACCCTCAAAGATGCTCTCTTTTAATGTCCCGGTCTCTGAATTGCTATCTTTGATCGTTTCTGCTTCTGATATGTAATCTTTGGATGTTTCGCCTTCCCATATATCAGGCAGAGTTTCACTCATCGATATTGTATCCTTAGTTTCACTGATCGAAATGGAATCCTTGTCTTCACTGACAGAAATTGCATTCTTATGTTCGTACAAAGATGCATCATCCTTCTTTTCATTGATCGACTCTTCAACCTTGCTTTCAGCTATCGAAACATTATCCTTGTGTTCGTTTTCCAAAAATCCATTCTGATTATAATTCTTAATAGGAGAGCCTTCCTGGGCCCCATTGTCACCTGCATCTGCTAAAGGATGCAGGGATTTCTCTTGTGCATCTTCAGGAACAAAAAGGGCTCTAAAGCTTGCCCTCAAGGAGCTCCGACTACCATGTTTGGACAGCATCACCACAAATGTTGACAATTACAGCACCTTTAAATACCCTCCCTAGAAACACTCTAAACTGAAAAAGCATGACACCAATTACTGTCTAATCCAATAGTGTGCCCTAGAAAGTGTTAGCAACATTAAAAAAATAACCTTCTCTCTCTTCCTTAAAAATCATTCAGAGGCAACATTTTTCAGTGCACACATTAGTCACTATGCAAGTCTTACAAAATCAAAGACAAAGATCCTTGTCATGATTGTTGGCAATTTTTGGACCTCCTAAGTATGCAGATCTTAAATGGGATGATTTCATTTAGTGAAAACACACAATTGAATCAGGTCTTAGAAGTATCCTTCTAAGAAAGTCTTGTTAAACTCCTAAATAACATGCATAGAGCATAACAAAGCGAGAAATGTCACATGTAAATCTCCTCAAAAAGTCTGCCTTGAGTGCTTAAAAATGACCTCTGATGATCTGACCTTCATCGCTACATTGAGGTAGATTGCCACATATTGACAGTTTGTAGGAAAAAAAGAGAAAAAAGTACTTCTGATCCATTATTCAGTGTTTGAAATCCAGTTGAACATTTTGACATTTATTTACATTTGAGGAATGGTGATTCTTTTTATGTCATATGGCAGGTTCTTTGAACATTACGCTTTAATAGACTGCTATAAAAGATTAGAGATTTATTCAGATTATAACACAAAATCACCGACAGTCCCAATATGGACTATGGAATCCATAATCAATCATTCTGACAAACCACAACCATATAATATAAATTGATACCTTATTATACATAAATTCTTTCTGTAGGATCTTGTATTTTTGGAGAAAACATATACACTTAGCATTTAAGAGGTAATTTACATAAAGTGTCAGATTAAATTTCTACAATAAAAGATGTGGTATGCACAATATATGTTCTCTGGTGATACAGCTACTTGTTAATCCATCAATAGTGATCTTAGTTACATTTTTCATTCACTGTATTGCATTTTCACTTATATAATTAAATGTGGTGTACGTTTGGCTGATTCTGTGATGATTTGTGGTGGTTTTGATGCTAAATTGCATTTATGTTATGTTACATTTACATTTATTCATTTGGCAGACGCTTTTATCCAAAGCGACTTACATAGGTTACAATGTAATCCATTTATACAGCTGAATATTTAGTGAGGCAACTGTGGGTTAAGTACCTTGCCCAAGGGTACAGCAGCAGTGACCCAGCAGGGATCGAACCGGCAACCTTTTGGTTACGAGTCCTGCTCCTTAACCACTATGCTATACTGCCGCCCCGTTATGGATGCCAATGAGATTTACTTTATGGTGGGGGTTAGTCAGGTTAAGTCACAGTCTTGGTTTAACATCTAATTTAGAAGATGACGTCTTCTACAGAAGCATCACCTCAAAGCACAGGGCACTGGTTTTCTACTTCTTCCTCATTTAAAAAAAACTGAACCAACAATTGCGTACTGTCAGCGCACCTAGGAATTGGTTTTGACTTTGTCTAAATGGAAGCCTGTCCCCTACTGTCTTAACAACACTACCTAGCACTAACCAAACCCATAGCCACTTAGCCTCAGCCAGTTGTCAAGAGAGGGAAACAGGGTGTTATGGCTGTAGTTTTGCTTTTCTCTTGCATGCAAATGAGAGATGAATGCAGTACTCACAGAGAATGTTTAAACCTCAGCACAAATGCACTTCAGTAAAAGCAGACAAACAGACTACTGAAGTAACAGAATTAGGTGTTGGTTTTCGTCATACTCATTACTGAGAATGCTATTCTAGTATACAAAAATACATGAATCGAGTGAAGTTGTGATGTTACCATGAGCACGTAACAATATTGTGGGTTTTTATATAATCATATGAAAGTAAAAACACAGAAAACATAATACTGGATGGCAATGCATCAGTTTGGCAAGGTGGTCATTGTGGACAAAAATGCATAAATACTTCCTGAGATTGTGTCATTTTTGAGGGGTATTTGGCTGATCATTGTGGAGTCATTTGTCAAGAAGATTCAATATAGTGTTTATGATTTTCCAGACATTTTGTTCCAAAGGTATATTCTCTCAGTGCCGTCTAAAGAACTTCTAATGGAACCACTTGTATTTTAAGCCTTGCCCCATACATGTTATGAGAGCAGTGTAATGTTAGACTAATGCTTGTGGCTCCAGTGGTAAAACACAACATTTACATTTACATTTTACATTTACTCATTTAGCAGACGCTTTTATCCAAAGCGACTTACAATACGAGGAATATTTTCAAGCTACAGTATGAAAGGAGGCCTTGTAGTAGGCGCGAAGTGCTAAGGGAGCTGTAAGGGATAAAGCAAGACAATGCAGACAGAAAGGTGAACCGATAAGTGCTATAACATAAAGTCGAACAGAATAAGGTGAGGGTTAGAAATGTTAGTATGTTAGGCGGGAAGGTGAGTTCGGAAGAGGTGAGTCTTCAAGAGATTCTTGAAGATAGAGAGGGACGCCCCTGCTCTTATAGCCTTTGGTAGCTCGACAGAAAAGAACAAATGACTCAAATGAGAACACAAAAAGCCCAAATATTTAATGAGGACCAGGAACCCACCCCTGCTTCTGACTGTGATATCTACACGTAACCATTCAATAAATCAAATATCCCATTTGGCAGCTGTAAAATATGAGCATACAAAAAGTATCGACATCTTCCATTTTTTCAGCTGACAATGAAATGGTGACAACAACGATTCACCAGTTTATGATGTTGCTTCACGGCATTCGAGTGTATTATTAATCTTCATGCAATATTCAAAACTGGGGAAAAGGCAACAGATGTGACAGTGCCATCACAGAATGCTCAGCTAATCCAACAGGTCCCAATGTTGTAGAGCAAAACACTACAGTTTCTGCAGATTCACATTCCAGTGGTAACATCTGGCAATATACTCAAAGAAAACATTACAAGGCCCTCATGTTTAATGATCCAATTGGAATGCAGCCTTATGTGGTGATCCATGAGCTAAATAATCCTGATAAAATCAATTTTATGAAGTCATATTATATTCGAGAGCAAACTATTGCTTTGGTGAATATGAAAAGGGTAGTCCCTAAGAGGCAGTCCCTAACAAGGGTCCCTTTAGTGGCCAGGGATAAAACTACATTGTAGTGAAGTAATGCTGGCTATTGATAGTATCTGTTTTATTGAAATTTTCAACAGTTTTTGATTTTATCTGTCCAATATTAAAATTGTTGAATCTTACACCTACATTCTTATTTGCTCCAATTAGGAAACAGCCAATACAACAAGTAGTGGTAGTGATGATTAATCTTATGATGTTATGGTAGATCATTTTGTATTGGCTAATAATATTGACAACAAAGAAGCTGCAAGTAGCAGTCTGCATAATCACTTATTCACCCTACCTTCTAACCTCTTGTGGTGATAGGGGAGTGGACAAGTAGCTTGCATAATAATGCAACGTGGTATCAGACTTAAGACCTTCAACAAGTTGGAAAAAATACGCTTATAGACAAATGACATGTTGCTGCTTGCATAAATTATAAAATATATTTAAAGGGCCTTATCTTTATATCTTTTTCTATATACAAAGAAAAAGAGATGGGGCCTTCTCTCTGATCTTAAAACTGGGTGAAATCCTACATGACCAAGCTAAGGTTTTAAAAGCCATCATCCTCTGTGAAGTGATCATTTTACTTTTTTCTAAGTCTGTTGACACATTGTTGTGAAAGAACGGTGGACACACGGTTTGCACAAAAGTGCAACATCCTTGTTACACCACCTAATCTCTAAAACAAATTACAGAAAACTCAAAGCAAAAAAGATGGGGTGCTCATGCTCTCTCTCACTCAGCACACTATGATCTCACAACAGTTATAAAAATACTCAACAGTCAAACTTTTATTTGACTAATTGGTAACCTACCAGTTTTTGGTGAATTTGTGCTAGAACAACTGAGGTGTGGTTCTATTTTAGATGAAAAAATACAAGGAGTAGCGTAGCATGAGCTGCGTGAGCTGAACTGCTCTAATGACTGAAACGTCATTCTTTCTTCTCAGTAAAGGATAAGCCTACCAGCAGTACAGTCATTATTTCTCTTTTTAATTTATTATTCCCCTCATTTTTAACATGAGGCATTAAAGCCTTTCTCTAACAGTAGTGAGTCACTTCCACACACCTCAGCTAATTTTGGTTCTAAGGAAATAAACACTGAGGCTTTTAAAGTTTTAAAGTTTTACGGTATGTTCAGCACTGTAATGTAACCCATTACGGTATCTTGAAATACAGATAAATTAATTTCTCAACCAGACAGGACTAGAAGTACTAAACATTTACCCATTTAGATTAGGCCAGGATCTACAATGCACCAGAGATATCACAGGACCACACAGTACATTTTGCTCTTGTTGAAACAACCTACAAACCACATCATTTTGCGGGTTTAAGCCTCAGCTTCCACCTGGCTCAGGAAACACACCCCTCATCCATAACATGGTACTCTTGTTTCCATGGCCTAGAAAAACATCACAAGCAAGGAAACAATTGGAAAATAATAAAAATAAAACGCAACAGCTGACCACTGAAAGAGAGAGACTGGTGCGGGGTGTGCTTGGATAGCCTGTACACACTGTGTCAGGGGCTCATGGAGAAAGTGTGACAGTTCAGCAAAGGGGCAACGATGCTATACAGCGTTTTTTTGCTGTGCCTCACAGCGGAAGATTAGGCCCACTCTATGTGCTGAGTAGCAAAGAGAGAGAAAAAGGGCCTCTGTTTCCATGGGAACCCCGAACTGTTGTTAAAAAAAAGTCCACAATGACTGAGCTTAAGCAGAGACAGTAACTTGTCAACAACTTTGTGGAGGGTAGGTCAAGAAAACACACTAGGGGGTGGTGTCATTTCCTTCTATACAACCAACTACACTGTGTTAATGCCACCATTAAGTGTTCATTTGTGCGCAAGGACTAATGGCAACTATTAGTTTACCAGCAAAGTGACTTCTATCCAAATTGCATTGACTTCTCTTGCCATACAGGTTGTTACAGAAACTAAACATTCTGTGTTCCAAGTGCTATCTATATCTTTAAATCAGATCAGATACTTTGCAATGAACTTTTCAACAAAACCTATTCAGACTATGGAATTAAAACAACAAAAGACAGTTTGAAGCCAAAAGGATTAATTTAATATTTCATTTTTTTCTGTGTGGATTTTTAAAACTTCTCTGGTGTCTGTCATGAACATAAGGTCAATGGCACAGGTTTAAACTGTCAACAGCTCCAGCTGTTTACAGACATGGGACTAGCCTTTAATATGATAGTAACAGAATTATAGAAAGTGATAGCTTTTGCATGGATCTGTGTCAAGATTTTAATTCACTTCACAGAGAAGACTGCCCTTGGAAATGTATACTTTTTTTCTTTTACAGTGTTTAATTCTTTCTCGGTCCAGTGTATGTCCTTTACAGAGTAAAAAACAATGACAATGAAAAAAATGTTTCACAGAACCTTACAATAAATCTGAATAACTTCTCTGTATCTTGTTTACTGCTGTTTCTATGTAGCTCACATTGTATGAATAAGCCTAAAATTTGACCTTTAAGAGAAGCTATATTGTAAGCTTAACCAGGACCTTAAATAAGATAGTTACAATCAATACATGAGCAAAGATGTGTCATGTTGCATATCAGTGTTACATACCATCATTGTATTTCCTTTGGGTGACACATTTGCCTTCATACTGTATGCTTCCTGCCTGGGCTGTTGTTGGCTTATTATGATTATGCCAGTCATAGGTCCCGACAGTGAGATGTGAGCAGATTGCAAATGTCAGATCAAATTATCCCGACATGGCTTTGTGAGAAAGGTTGCCATCAGGTATGTTTTACATTAATTCATTATTCAGCCAACAGTTGTCTGTTCTCTGGGACTGACAACAGAACTGCAGTCAAAAGCAGCTCCCTGGCAGCCTTGTGGCACTGCTCATCCAGATATCATCATACTCTTTGCCCTTCTCTTTTTGGTGTGACTTACCAACACACTTCTAATTGGAACAAGTACTTAGAATTTTTTCCCAAGGACTAATATTACAGCTTTGTGGTAATTTATTATTTACGATGCCAATATATTACTGAAATTGTTAAAATATAACCAATAAATGGGGTTGACTATGAAATACATAACTGCCATCATGCATTGGCATCATCTTTGTTATGACTTTATTAGAAGCAACTTTCAATCCTTCAGGTTGGATAAGGCCATCTGCTGAATGTCAAAACATAACATGGTACACCTTTGCACTCCTGTTTTTCTAAAATATTTATGCCCTATCCTCCCAGGTGCATAGGTCACCAGCATGTTCTGCTAATACGAAGCTCTTTCCAGGTGTTACTATCTTCAGCATACTAATGGCAAATAATCTTTTATCATAGTTATGCATATCACACCAGGTATTTACATCTCTAGTGATATCCGTTTGGTAATGCACTTTTTTCAATTAATCAAATAGTTAAATTTCTTAATTAAGAGAATCTCCCGGATGAGGCTGCAAGTGAATTTTTAACACATTATACTTAAAATGTTATCTTTATTGCTGCATATAGGAATATTTGTAGTCTCTAGTCTTTTTTATAAGCTATACTATAACATAACATCAGCTACATCCTGGACTTGTCTTGGAGAATGATTGTGTGAATTTGTGCTTGATTCATGACAGTAAAATAAAGGACCCGGCAAACAGGGAAGAATGGGAGAGTGTAGTTATTTCTATGTCTAGATTGCTTATTGAATATGTATTCACAGTGTGGAGTAACTAAAAATGGACACACTGTAACTGGCTGCAAGTTTACTAAAGCTTTTTTTTTCAAAAAGAAAGAAACACATTAAAAACTAATAAAAGCTAAAACTCGAGTCAAAGTTAAGGGCAAACCTAAATGTGAGAGGATCGCGTGTGTCCCTTCGTCTTCTTTAACTCAACACAGCTACTTAGACGCTTTTGTAACACTTCTCTTCAATGTCTGTTTTCACTGTCATTTGAATCTGTGATTATTATTCAGAATCTGTAAACATATAAATTGTCAAATCTTCCTCATTCACTGGAAATGACCTGATAATAAATCACAAATCACAAAACTATGCTTTTGAGCACCAAATAAGTCTGATTCATGGACGTTACACACCTGCCTCTTTTGTATTAATGCCTCACATTTCTAGCTTACCACTGTGTTCTGCATCTCACTAAAGCTGTTTATTGTTCAACAGTTGTATAAGTGGATCTAACAGAGCAGAGATGTTTTGTACAACAGATGCATAATAACTATCTGCACTTCCATATAGGTGAGTAAGAGCAACAGGAAATGATATATTGAAATGGAGAACAAAATACAAACATGCCATGCATGCACGCAAGTGAACCGAGCAATAGAGATTGTACAGAGCTCAGTTCAATGTTGCAACAAAATAAGGAACTGCATGGTTGAACAGTATGAAAAACTCTGCTGTTCAAGACCATATTTATTGTATTTAATACATTCAGGTAGGGAATGAAGAAGATTGAAATGAAAGCTAGAGTTGGTGGCCCTGAAAACCACTGAAGCCTCTGTGGTTGGTTATTAAAGCGTAGCTGAATCACCAACACACAATGCAGTGCGATTATCCTCCATGTTGTGCAAAACAAATGGATCTGTGAGTGAAGGAGAACCGAGGGTGACTGGAAGCATCACAATCAGGTCTGAGGATTCCTTTGCCCCTCTCATGCGTCAGGTTGTGAGTGCTGCATGGCTGAGTGAAGCTCTATCACGTGTCCTTCTGAGCCATATATTGCCACTGCAACTCATTTCTCAAAGGCTCTGTGCAATTAGATTGATGAAAGATGAACAGAAAGAGACAGACAGACTAAAAGATGGACATAGCGACAAAATAGGACCTTTGAAAAAAAAAAAAAACCTTAACAAATCCTTTCAACACCAGCGGGTACAGTAGTCTTAGAATATGCAAGGGAGAAATAGCCAAGAAAGACATACTTACTGTACTGACAGTTCTTTCCCATGAATTCCCCAGGGCATTCACATGAGTAGTTGGCAACCAAGTCAGTGCAGATTCCTCCATTTTTACATGGCTCTTTTTCACATTCGTTGACATCTGTAATACAGGGAAACAAAGCATATACGTTGACCTACGCAATGTTGTGACAGGGATTAGCAGGACACAAATAACTAAAACACGCTATTGATGATTGTTTTCCACCTCTCTTGGATATACTGAAAAATCTGTGCATTTGATTTGTGGAGATGATATTTCAAATAGCTACAATGGAACAACAAATGTATTTTTTATTAAACTTCACAGAACTTTGAATGTGCCCTGTAGAGCCACGGGAACATGTCAAAAATTCTACTGTAAGCTGTGGTGAAGGTCAAATATTTGAAAGAAACTGCAAGCAAAGCCTCAGGTGCACATGATCATGGCCAACTGTGTGTAGACTAGGTTTCAGCTGCCTTCCATGGATCTGGAGTACAGTAGGTTCCGCATGGGCACACACACCTCATCTTTGCCAATCTAAATTTTTCAAAACAGGTCAAACCTAGGCTGTGGCCAACTAACCATGTACTATTCAACACACTGGGTGCAATAGTTTTACAACATCGCACCAGTGTAACTGCACCACAATCAAGTATGGACTAAAGCTTCATGGATATGTCCGTTTCTATTATTGTGTTCCATTAATCATTGAAATTTTTTCCAATGACCAACAAGTGTTTCTGTTTGGCACTTAGCTCTCTCTTTCTCTCCACTCATTGGTCTAATGATTCCTCATATATTATTTCTCATCAAATGGCCTCCATGGATCCTCAGAGGCCCCTGAGGCTTCAGTGGGACATCTCGTGGTTTCCTTTCGATATCACGCTTCAAATGGTTCCTGCACACATTCACTCAGCGCCGCAGCCGGAGAGTTAAACTCCGAAAGATGTGTGGCCAAGTTCACTCCACGCTTCACTTCAGAACTGCGATGAAAGCCGAGAGCGTGCGTGCAGCCTGGCCGTGTCAGTACTCTGAGGGTTTGTTAGTGCCCGCCCCACTCCTACGGGCGCCTGAGCAGAATCAAGCAGCCGCTGGACCGAGAGAAGCCAAAAAAATTCTGCTGTCTGTTTCATGCCTTGCAAAAAACTCGGCCAACCACGTGCCCTCTACTGGGATCCCTGTCCCCACTGCTGCCTCATTTCCCTACCTTATCCCAAACCACAACTTCCCCAAGTTCTATAACCTTTCTCCAAGCATAACTGTGTGCTAAAAATTTTGTGGCATATTAAATTAGAGCAGGCACAAAAGAATGCACATAAATAAACAGAAGACATGTATGAGGTGTACCTGGACATTTTATTGATTGGATGACTGGGTCCAGATGTTAACATGATGGCTGTGTTTAACTGGACAGAGGTTCATAACATACCAGATGGAGCTCTACATAAGCAAGGTGTGGACACCACATTTTCCACTGTATAAACTCAGCTCTTTCAACAGAAAGCAGCTGTGAAGAATTAATAAGAAGAAATATGAAATTCATACCAGAAGCTTGGATTAAAAAAGCCAACTGTTATTTAATCCATTATATATTTGTAAAAGAAGTACACAACTAGTTGCATATATTATCACATGAGGAATGTCAGCAAGAATGTTTTCTTCACAATAGACGCATCCTGTCAAAAATGCGATTTCTTCATAATAAACCATATGTTGTTTTGCAATTTTGCTTTGGCTTTATGTTTTTCAGTAGTCACAAAATAAAAATAAACAAATCAAACAATTAAACTGCTGAGAGCATTCTTCTTGTCTGAATGAGTAGTTGAGTAGTTGCTCACCACAAACAGACCACAAACAGCACAAATAACATTTTTTCTTAATGTTGTGGCACTTTGTTGTGTATAACAGCAACGAATGCATATAACCAATGGATGGAGTTTTGTCTTTCCAGTACTATATCCCTAACCCTTAACCGCTAATCCTTCAGTGCCTGTGTTGGAAGGAGACTGTAAAATTTCAGTTTCAGTCGACTGTCACTTTGTTGGGGAGTCCCTAGTGCACCAAGAATATGCAAAGTCATTTGAGACTGGGCAGTTTTAACAGTAAGGATTCATAAGAGCAAATGAAATTTTAAAGAACTATAAGACAAAATATCCCCCAATGACACACACACAATGTATATGTTAGTCTACAAGTGCTTATCAGTAGGAGCACCCTTGTATAATTGTGAGAGGCACGAACAATCAAAATGAGGGGAGTTTTAATTAATAAACATGTCAAGTGGACTAATGAGGTCTTTAAAAGCTACTAACGTGACTGCATTTTAATCAAGTATCCATCACTTATAATTTATCTCATACACTTTTTCTTACAAAAATATTTTTTAAATAATGTCAGAGAAAAAGAGCAGCCACAGAATTTTTCTCATGCTGAGAAAATATTGAAGAAAAAAAAAACTATGTTTCTTCTTATTTTAACCCTTACCACTATGTAGATTTTACCTGCCCAATGGTTGAAGTTAAGTGGGGTTTGGATTTATTGGTAGCCCTCCTGAGAAAACTAGGTTTTTGTGAGATGTCTTACTGGTGGGCCAGGAGGGGGAAGTTGTCTCTCTGGACCATGCTGTAAGCCAGTGCCTCAGGGACAATGTGCAGTAAAAATACCATGCTTCATATGACATGCTTAACTGAGGCCCTGAATCACTATGATCCTTAAAGATCCAGTGGCACTTGCTGCAAAAATGCGGGGGCACCCCATGACCCTGACAACACTAATTTAATTATCCCTTAACATAAGTGGTTCACTATATCACTCCCTTTCAACCAAACTAATGTGTGGTAGGCACCCTGGTGCAAAAGAGCTCATGCACTTCCTGAATGATTGACACTGCTACAATACATTCTCCAACTACAGCATATCATACACCTATGAAAACATACTAAGCATAATAACCAGTGTGTTTTTATCAATACTCTTTTAGTTTAACAGAGTCTGCAGGACATTTAAAGCTCAATCACCAGTACTTTAGCTCACTTTAATATTTACTGATTTCCTATTTATTTTGAACAATAATTCCACCATTACCATTTTCTCTGATCAGGCATGCCACAAAGACCATGCCATAACGCACTAACTGGTTTGTTCTTTTCTGAAAAGCCTTCTCTCAGAGGCATCCCTCGGAGACAAGAAAGTGGGAAGTTGGACGGGGTGAGGAGAGAAAGCAGTGTGCGAGTAAGACCGAGTGCACGGAAACGGATTACCCCAGATGCAGCTAATCCACAGGGGGCAGGAGGAGGGGATGAGTCACATCTGTGGGACGTGTAAACAAAACGCCCACTTCCAGACGCGACCGTGGCTGTTCGCTCCACAGATCCTCCAAACGCTCTCCTGTAGGTCCTGCAGTGTGGATCTACAGTAAAATCGGGATTTGTTTGTCCCTAGTACAAAGGTGTTCTGTATGTTGTATACGTGGACCAGATATTCAGGTCTGTGCGCTTCCCATTGGAAGTTCTGCCTCTGCCATTGCTGATTTTCTGGCTTGTTATGAATATTCTCCAGTGGGTGTGGTCTAACAGAATATTCGTATCTGGCATAGGAACACAGACAGCACCAGAACCTCCTGCTGCCAACTGGAACATTCAAGACAAGGAAGTAAAGAGGGCAGAAGGATTGCAACAAGTGAATAGCTGGTCATAATAAAGATCACGTGTGCGTAGAGCTTGAAGAATCATCAATCAAACTCTTGGACTGCAGAATTGTCAATGGCAAGTGTCATTCTTTTGTCCCTGAACTTGTGCTTTTTCAAGTTAATTGAACTTCTTTTGTGCTACAAGCCCCCAATCACAATGAATCACAGAGGAGACAGAGCAGCATACAGTTGTGAGCGAGTTATGTTGCTCAGCATTCAAAGAGAAAGGCTCATCAAAAGTGTTGAGCATGACTGAATTTGATGTACTGTCATGTGAAGCAAAGAGTGAGCAGTATAGTAATAAGTAAGCTTGAGGAGTGCTCCAAGCAATAAGTGAGCATGGATGCACTTGGAATGAAGTGCTCAGAGCGTGGTGAAATAATTTGATTGGATGATTGAGTGAGCATCCAGGAACTGTGCTGACCAGTGAATCTACTTATTTTCATGAGCACTTACGAATTCAACTGGGAACTCACTGTCATTCCTCACTCTGAGCTGTGTAATTATGAGAGCTCACCCACTGAAGACACACTATGCACACACAAGTTCAATGCAGACAAGAATGTGACGTGGAAAAAATTAATATATATATATATATATATATATATATATATATATATTTTTTTTTTTTTTTTAACTATTAATTAAGTCTACATGAATGACTAACATGTACCATGATGATCAGATTCTTTGTCCAGGTTTTGACTTCAAGATGAAAATGTAGAGAAGAGTAAATAAGGTTTTTTTAATATATTTAATTACATTCACTGGGCATTAGGAGAAAACAAGTTGCATTGTTAGACATTACAGTACAACAGCTGAATAAAAATGAGGAGATACAGCAGTTAACTGCATCCTCTTTAAATAATAAAAACACTGTTTTTCTATTTATAATTCCTCTTGAAAGTTTGGGGGTATTGTAGAATTAATATTCATTAACCTGTCAGTCTGAGCACCAAAAAGCCCTTTCAGCTGACCTTAATTAAAATAAATCTGTGCTAATAGGTTGTAGCCCTGTCAAATTTGTAAACTCCCCAAATTAATTAGCAGAATGAAAGGTAATCTCTTCAAAATGTTGCCCTCAGCTGCGAGACTTTCAATAACATTTTTCTAAAAGCAAGGCCCTTTCGTGGATTTGTGGGTGATGTAGGAGAAAGAGATAAAGAAAGAGATGTGAGCGAGAGAAAGGAAAATAGAGAAATGTCCTTTTTCGCCAGCTGAACCCTTCATGAAGACGTTTGAGCTTTGATGGAGGGGCTTGAAACTGACAGGAGAAACCTGCTTTTCACTCCCGCCCCTCGGATGATTGGGCTCACCTCGCCTCACTGGCAGCAATTATCATTAAAAAAGATCAGGGGCTTCATAGGGCCCACTCAACAAATTACCTGCAAGGGGTGTTTTCATCAGCCTTGTAATCTGACCCTGCAATATATAGCCCCTCCTCCTTCCAGCTCCCCTAATAAATCTATCTAATAAAGACACGCCTTTTCATTCCCGGCTCCCCCCAAATTAAAGGCACCACTCTTTCATTTTTGCTGATGCAAATACTATGAGAGATTTAAAGATGTCTACAGTATACAGTAAAGGCAAAATAGCAGATATTAATTATGTATGTTAGGGCACTGAAGGGTACTGACATGTATTTCTGTCTAGTGTGCTCAAGCCATGGTGATTCCCTGCACAGCACTTGATATATAAGGGAGTCCCATACCATCAGTTGTTCTGTGTTCTGGACCACAATCCATGACAGACACTTGGCAGATACAGTCCAGCTCTTCCATGGGTCTCAATGTCAAAAGAACGTCAGTTCAAAAGAACGTTATCGCTGAAATAATACTGAAATGCACACGTGAATTTTGATTCCACTGCTTCTCTGCCACGCTGAGGCCACAGTGAACTTTCTCAAAGGAAACGCCTCGTTCCCTAGGGAGCACGGATTCAAAACAACGCTCCCCTGAATCTCTCCGCAAACTCAAGAATGTATTTATGAGGACACGGAGTGCTGAACTGATTAAAGGCACATCTTGCATAAGCTAGATTCATGTCTCACACACACACACGCGCGCACACGCACACACACACACACACACACACACACTTTCTGCCCAAATATGTACCAAATACACTTTTGCAGAAGGCTTTTTGTACATATGCATGTCAACCTGTGTGTTTATTTAAAGCCAAGGCTGAACCCCTGCATCAGTCTGACATATCAGACATCATGTGAGAGGGGAAGGGTTGATCTCTCCAGGCTAATGCTCACCTCTGAAGGTGATGTCCTGTCATTAATAAGACACCATCACAAGTGTCCTACACAGGGGAGCCAATGAGCACAGGGCGACCTCATCGCATACATCACCCTGGCAACAACCCATATCTGTAATGTATTTTAAGCACAGATTACACCTACATCCATCTCCACACAGGTTCATACATAATAAACTAGAGTCATGCTGAATTAGACCTACCACACCTAATATAGAAAGAATTGCACAACAATCTGTAGCCACATATAAAGTACTTGGACAGTACCACATTTCGAAACAGGGGCTGTTTCTCAAAGTCAAGGAAGGATCCTTAACGGCTACATTTCAAGGATGCAACGTCATCGAATCCTGCCGAAGGACTGTTCCGATATCAAGGATCTTTTGAATTCTACCAAGGACTGAGTCCTTTGTTCAATTTTCAAGGATGCATAGCATATATCCTCAGTGTCCTTAAAGCACCCACAATCCTATGCACACATACAACAGTCGCGGAATTGAAGGCAGGATCTTTTCAATGACGCACACCTGTAGACTCTCTAGACTGTGCCATTATCTGTTCTCCGAATGCTAGGAAGGAGTCTTGCCTAGCCTCAGAAGGACCCATCCTATCAAGAAAGCATCCTTGACTTTGAGAAACAGCCAAGAACTGGGGACCTCCCCTGGATATGACCCTTCTCAGCCACCATACACAGATGTTCTGCTGTATTCTGACTAATTAAGTTAATTACTCCAATTCATAAAATGGGATCAAATTACTTAGAGGTTCATTAGATTAAAATAGCAATAATGGATACAAATAAATAATTACAGTAACCTTGAAAATGGTGTGGTTTGCATGTGATTCAAAGGGTAAGAGACACTTAATCCCAATTCAAACTCAAAAAACCAAAAGCTAAAAAAGCTCAGAATTATAAAATAAGCACAGCACTATTTATCAAAAAGACATAACATATAAATTAGTATGCAAAACTGGAGTTCCAGACAAAAATATGGGAGAATTTTAGACATCCCCTATGCAATGAACAAACCTGTCCCATCCTAAAGTATACTTACCACATCCTTTTCATCTCAGCTGTTCATAGCATCCCTCCTCAACCCCATCTCTTCCTTTTTGCCATTCCTGTGTATAATGTCCATACCGGGAGTTCAACAACTTTGGGCGACGGCAAGGTGCAACCCCTTCTTAGGACAAAGAACTATACTCCCACATCTTCATCAACATGCCTCTTATCATATTGAAATTCATATCTGCCGAACTGTATGTCATTACAGATTCGCAAATAGATAATAGTGCATAGTTAAGCATGCATTGGAATGTAATATTATAATTATGGCCAATATTCATACCAACAGGAGTGGGAGTACTGGAAAGGAGAACTGCTGGTCCCCTTTCTCATGAGGAAGGGCAGTTTGTGCCTTTCCCTCCCGACATCCACCCATCTCAGCATCCGCCTTTGGAATTCAACCTTGAATGTGACGGCTGTCAGAGCACGGTGTTCCGAATGATGTGTGCGTTGTCATCCCGTCTGCCGTATTTTCCCTCGGCAAGGCTAAAGTGCAGGCAGCCCTGCTGTTAGGCCGGTCAGAGGATTTATAATGGCTTTGACGGCTGTCAATCTTTATTTGGAGGCTCCTGCTCAGTGGCAGCATGTCCCAGCTGGTTTGGATATGCAGCATGGAGTCAATGTACGACTGTGTGCAAAGAAACGGTCCATTGTGCGCTGCTGCCTCCACACTCCCAGCTCTGAGCTCCGGGCCCAGGCAACCAACTGTCCTACCCTGCAAATTATGGTGTCACAAACTAGATCACTACTGCCTCCTAGGGGCTCACCCGATCCTTACTGTAATGAATTAACCAAGACCAGTACCAACCACTGACATTTGACATTCCACTAGATATGTCTTTTGTTTCAATCAGTTATGCAACAATATATTGGTTTCAGCAATTTTGTTTTGCCATCCGAGAGGCAGAATAGCTGAAGAAGAAATGAACTCAAGACCAATTCAAAAATTAAACAGGACTCTCATTCCAGACAAAAAAACATGATCAGATCAAAATACATTCAGGCTGTATGGTCACATTCAGGCTGTATGGTCATATTCAGGCAGGAGCATACAAACCTACATCTGAAAAAATGACCCTAACAACTTGCAATATGCAAGTGTGAAAGCCAGGAATGCGCAATTCGGCATTAGAATTTAATTTAATTAGACTTACATAACCTTTAAATACGTTAATAACTAGACAAAAAGAGAGTGAATCATTCATACAGACAGAGGATAAATTAGTCATGATTCCCCATTCTTTTTCATTGTGGCAAGCTCAATGTTGTGGCAGACTCTGTCCTTGGGCCTCATTCAAAACCAGCAGGACTCATTTTGAATCCAGCCTGTTCCATACTTTGAGTCATGTTCTGGCACCATTGCCAACATCTTTAAGGTCACTTACCCTGCTGTCAAATTAATTGCAGCCAATAAGAAACACTAAGAAATTAAGTCATTCATAAGTTGTCAAAGACTGACAGTTATATACAGCTGACCTCCTTCCCTCTGCTGCTCAAGGTCAGTCAGGCCTTGCTACAACTTCATATATCTAAATTCAATTACAATATTCATGGCTTGAACACATAAAAAAGCAGATATGCAATTGACAATGTGGATTTAATGATACAATATTTGCAACTTTATTATTATTTTTTTAAAATCCAGAGGTCATTGCTTAGTGTGCTCATGTGTATCCGTCTGCTTAATATAATGCATAACTATACTACATCTCCCTAAAGAGAATCAGTATAGTGTGGCTCAAGAAACTCTTCCAGCAAGGTCCAGCAAGAATAATTAACCATATAATGGTTTTACAGAGAGTATCTCACACAAAAATCACACACTCCAATGGCACACTGGGCATTGGTGTCAGCTTGACGAACACTGAAGGCTGCCCATGACAGCAACACTTCTTCCAGTAGTAACCTGCTTTGGAGGTGTACTGTTTAATTATAAAAAAGCATGTGAAGACTACACAATGGTATGGCTACTGGCTAGACTAGACTCTCTCTCTCTCTCTCTCTCTCTCTCTCTCTCTGTTTCTGTCTCTATCTCAGCACATTAAATTGACAGGAAAATTAGGAATTTTTAAAATTTAAAGCCAGTATGACCATCTTCATGAAGGGGTATCTTTTATTTTATATTTTCATCTACTATCCCATTCATTTAGGTCATTCTCACTCTCTTTTTGTCTCTCTCTCTCTCTCTCTATCTCTCTCTCTCTCTTTCATACACACACACACACACACACACACACACACACACACACACACACACACACACTTCATTGGCCACTTCTTCACAACGGTCTCAAACAAACAAATGCAGACAATGTCTGCAACTGAGATGCAAGTCAATGAGGCTGTTTTCATTCTGCTGGCAACTGTATGTTGTACGAATCTCAGTAATCAATCTACAGCCCTGACACTTATTCCTAACGCCTCTTGCTTTCCACACTGCCACTTTTCTTAAGACAATGGTGAATAATTTATGTGCACAGCTCCTGGGGAATGAAAATAAGTACTGTACATATCTCAACCAGGGTGTATCACACTACTGCTGTAAGCTACATTCAGTCCAATTAAAAGTGCCTTCATTAGATGGAATATCTTATTATAGCATGAAAAATATTTTGGTCTCCAGGTTTTTTTTGATAAAAAGGAATCATTCTACTACATATAAAGACACACATTGTACAGTACACATCAAAGCGTGACAGGCAAGGATAACAAAGTGGTCTTTGACATAACACCAACAGATATGACATCTTAAAGCAATTTGTTCAAGCCAAAATTTGTGTTCCATCAAATATTTCATAGTAACTGCACAGATAGTTAAACATCAATGATTACATGTACGCCATAAACCTCAATGGTTACATGCATGCCATAAACCTCAATGATTACATGCATACTATGAACTGCTAAAGATAGGGTTTTGGTACATGCATATTGGCTACAGGTCACAGGCTACAGGTCAATATACGCTGATCGTAAATAGGTCTACATTTCAACATTGGGAGTAGAACTGAGAGCTAAGGAGAGACTGATACCTTTGGGATTTATGCTTTCTGTGATTTTTCTCTTCAGTATGCACACATACTCAACACAGGCAAACTAGGAATCTATTTTGAGCGAAGCTAAAGCCAGCTCAGAATAATTAATACATCACACACATGTATCCACACATAGGTCCTCCAAATACATTTTTTCAAGCTGAAGGCACATAGTACTCTTTCTGATGCATGCAAACCAATGCCATTGAATATAAATGTCAGAATGGATGGAAGGAAGAGTGTACCATCTGATTAATTAGTCTGTGGTGCCTGTGGATTTTCTCCATATGGACATTCACAGCCTTCCGACAAGAGATGTTTGCATTACTTCAATAAAATGCATGCATGCACCATGTTGACTTCTTATGTGAAGTTAAGTCTTCCATAGGCTATACACTTACTATACAATACTATCATAAGGACTTGATCCCCATTTCAGAAATGTGATTAACTCGTTTAAGGGGGCATTTTTATTTTCATATATTTATTTCATATATTATTTTCATTTTATGTATGATTTGCTACACATTCAAAATACGTGGGGCTTTCAGGTGGAGTACAGGGGAATGTTTGAGGCACATGGTCCTCTTCCCAACCTAGGTGTATTGGTATCAGGCCAGATAGTGTGCTGTTTTAGGTGACATTAAAATAATGACAACTTTCTTTCTAGAACTATGTTCAGCAAAAAGATTAAACTTTCATGAGACCAGAAAACAATATTCTGACAAATTTCTCTGATTAGTTCTAAAGGTTAAAAAAAAAATTATAGACAGGAAACCACAGGCTCTCCAAAAACAAATGAGCAGTGACCCACAGTAAACCCTATAAGAACACCTAACTTCTCTTTCAATTAACTGTTAACTTTTTTATTGCATCCATATCAAACCATCCACTCAATAATTTGTTCTTCCCAAAACACGTTCCTGCATCTTTAATAGTGTCCTCTGTTTGTTTATTTTGTTTTGTCTTTTTCTTCATTTTTCAAATAAGAAGCTTAGTTTCATTGTTTCATTCTAGCCTCTAACAAAATCTCTTTACCCTTCAGGGAAAGGCTTACAATTTTACTTCAGGGAGTCTGTTACTCACAATATGCAGGATGAGAAATTTCAAACTAGCTCTCATTTTACCTGTACCTTTAAATAAGAAGTCAGGGTATACTGAGTCACTTTACTCCATCTGACTACCATGTGCTTGGTGTGGAAGAATGTCATTTTTGCTTGTGAAGGGAAATTAATGAGAGAAAAGACTTCAATGGAGGTACCTGCAACCCTGCACCCTGCAAAGAAGAAATAAAATTAACCCTCCCTTTATAACGCCTTGTGAAAATGTGCAAATAACTAGATTTAGATAAATACAGTCTTCAACCATAAAGCAACTGACTGTCCCATCCCAACTGGGTCACTTTCAGACACGATCCCTGCCTGTACTGGTCCTTTAGTGGTGGAATGGACTCTCCATGGGGGTCAGGGCAGCAGAACCACTGGCCATCTTCTGATGCAGACTGAAGACCCAGGTCTTCAGACTGCATCTCAGTTCCACCTCAGTCCCCACCCCCTAATACCGGCTACTTGTAATATTTTGTTTATTTTACATGTAATATTGCGCTGTTTTGGATTCTGTGATCTACTAAGTCAAAGACATAATGGCAGACATGGTCAGTCAGTCAGTGTTGCTTATCATTGTAAGAGGGGAAAAAGCCATGGTTCCAGAAACTCAAATACAAAGAAACCGTTTTTTATTAATGGCCAAACCTGAACCACACATCTGCCCACATAAATGGCTTTAATTTGGCAAGAAACATTTTTGTTCATTTGCAATAACTCCTGCCTGCCTTACGGGCATGGAAAAGCAGAGCCTAAATTAGCAGTCCTCCCCTAAATAAGTCAGCCATTCTTCACACATCTTTCAGTTTCAAGAAAGATATTGAAGGACTCATTGGAGTGAGTGACCCCCCCCCCCCCCCCCCCCCCCCCAATATGAGAACAACTGACAACAGAGGACCAAGCTCTTTGAAATTCTCTCAAATAAGGTTCTGAAGCTGACGGGATTGTCACAATTTCTGCCAAAAGTTTAGAAGAGGTTTGCTTGCATCATACTACAAAACATGTGAATTCAAACTTAATTTAAACCCCAACCTAGTAATTACATTTAATTATTAGTAATTATAGCAATTTACAGCAATGCTGTGGTATACCTATGTGTGACCGGAATCCTAACATTCTAGAAATCTCTTTGGCAAAACAAGCGATTGAGCAAGTTGTGAGGCAACCTGACCTGCCCTCCCTTATACTCCTGGGTGAACAAGCCAATTTATTCCACCACAATGACTGGTTAATGACACAGCTGGGATTGAGCTCAGACCATAGTGCTCCACCTTGCACTTGAGACAACGAACACCTTCACTGGTTGAGCCACTCAAAGCCCAAACAAGTCTTCAAAATAATTTCACTTAAAATTGCAGCTAAAAAAGGACTTTGCTGATTAGACTAGACGACAGACCTGTGCTCCGTCCCAGTCTAGTTTTACCAGGCCAGGTTGATCTTCCTGTGTGAGACTACTTTTTGGAAGACTGTCCATCTCCACTGTGAGAAGCCAGAAATAAAGCTCAATGCTTCTAGGAGACTGCATGCACCTCCCCTCTGCCCACGTGCCCACAGGGCAATCACTGCAATCATCAGCATGACACTTCATTACAATAATTGCCTATTTTCGCATCAAGTGGTCTGCCAATCCGCCTCACTGCGTGGTTGGAACACGGCAATTTATCATTTAAATAATGACACCACCGCTGTGGAGATTTCTTAGAATAATACTGACAATAGCCTGTGCTCCACAGAATCCCCGTCTTGGAGACACAAGGACAATAGTGTCACAAGTATCAGCCAAGACCTGCTGTATTGCTTTTGAGAGTACTTTCACATGTAAATAAAACTTTTCAAATGGATACAGCTGGAATTCTGGATGTTTCACAATTCTAAATGTAAATTTAATATTTATTTCAAGATCGTTAAGTAACTACTGGAGATCGTTGGACAACTACACCAAAAATGTGGGTAAATGATCTATAGTATTAATCACATGATATAATAGTATTGATACTAAAATGCAGTATGCTTCACCTATAGAGGCAAACAAATAAGGCCATATACAGTGTAACACATAATAAGTGGGTGCAAGCAGGGATAAGAAAATCTATGCCTCTCTGTGACCCAGTTCTGTAACTCATATGGGAAATTGGAATCACTTTCAACCACACAGTAACATCAGGCGTGCTGTCTGCATTGGTTAAGATGTGTTCATCTTTTCGCATTAAACCCCACAAAGCTAAAAAGGTGTCCCTCTAACAGGATAGACTCATTAAAATATTCTCTATTCATCCTATGCTGTTGTGTGACTTTTCACACCCTTTGTGGTGCATTCTGACATTACGGCATGGGACAGAACAGAATCAGCATGACACAGAAAAAGATGAGCACATTCAAAAAATGAAATGAATGATTAAATGAATAAATAAATGCATTTTTCTTCAAGCAGTTCATCATGTATGTATCTTTAGTGATAAATATGTGAAATTTATTTTCACACATTTCAATTACTTTTGTGGTGCTCTTAAATTTCACCGGAAATGTTATATTATCTTTCTCCCTGCACACAACAAACATATAACAAAACTGTGCTTTATCAAACTAACCTAAGAAGACTACAGATCGCAAAATACAATATCTTCAAGGACTCCCAGAAAATCTATTACCGTCCATTGTGCACTGACTACAATTGAGAAGAACTTGAGGGCAACTTCAATCTGCTGTGAACAGAACTGAAATAAATGTTGTGTAAGTTTCAACAAAAAGTACTACTGCCTCCTTATTGATTTTTTAAAAGGTATCACTGCAGCTCAGCCCTGCAGTGGATTGAATTGGCCCCTTGGCAAAACAATGGTTATTTTAGCTGCTGCCATTGTGTCAGATGTTTCATGTTACAATTATTTGATCTGCTGTTAAGGTTCTTAAAACACCCAAAAAAGAAATTCTGAGAAATTACTTGCATATTGTTAGCCTTTGGTGAATCTGTCATTGATTGACCCGCTTGATTGAACAGACGATCACAATTTTGATTCCAGTTATATGTCAAGCACCTGATTGAGGTGTTTGACATATAACTGAAGAAAGATAAAGCATAACAACATCTATATGCTAACCACTGCAAAAGCCATTCTGACATACTGTAAGATGGTTTTAATACAAAAACCTTTTAAGCATTCAGCTATTGTACCTTAAAACAATATAGCCTCCTCCAGAAATGGAGGCAAATGCAGTTTGGTTGAAGAATAGCATGTCACTGACTCACTTGGATTCACGGGGCTACGCACCGGTGTTCGACATCTTATGTGATGCTAATCCCCCTGACAAAAGCTCAGCTGGACATCTGGCTGATGAGAATGCACTAAATTAGACCGAGTGTCAGCCCGGCTGAGGCGGGCACAGAGATACGTAGATGGCGATATTACCCCTAATCTCAGGTCCTTGGATTTGGAGAGCCGTTGTTCAATCTGTCTGACAGCTAGGCTTTGAAGCTTCGCTCTGCTGTTTGGGCAACACTGCATTAATTATAGTGTCAGACCCAGGGAGGGACACCACCCAGCAGCTTCTGTATCAGTGGAAATTGAGGGCACTGATGAAAAGCAACACAAAATAAAAAAACGGCAACAAAGAAAGAAAGATAGAAAGATAAGAAAAATGATCATGTCCTATGTACTCTCTGAATGTGAGAGGTTTCTTGTTGCTCCATGTTATAGCAGCATCCCCACTTTTAACTGTATGTATTCTTCGAATGTAATGAACAGTAGATATTTTCAACCAAGTTTTTTTTTTTTTTTTTTTTAATCACAGTATGACATTATCATCCCTGAATCTTTTCTACTGTTCTTCTTCTGGCATGGGAATTAAAGTCAGCATCTGCCACTACAGACAGCTGTAATTTGAAGGACAATTACCACCTTTATCATGTAATTGCTGAAATTATGCCACCTGGTGTCCCTTATTGAATTTTCCATGTACGCAGGTATACCTGTAATGGCAGGGTCATGATTGTCTTTTTTATATTCTCACAGTAGCGAGTCAGATGTTCATTCCGGGACCTCTCCCACACTTAGGAAAGAATGGGAAAAACAATCACAGTAACATGAAAAAGCAAGTACCCTAGGGAATGATGGGAAAAATAAAACATTGACTCAGACAGCACTTCAAAGTAGCCCAGGATGAGTATGACACCCTCTGAAAATGGATGTCACGATGTCACACACTCCAAACACACTGATTCACAAAGTCACATTTCCTGCCCTTTGGGTGGCTGTGCTCTGAGAGTGCTTCTCATTTTCATTTAGAGAATTTCTCCTCCACCAGAAAGAAACAGAAGCTGTGAACTTTGCTTGTTCATTCATCGATTTCCATACTGGGCCTGTAAAGTTATGAACCACACACACACGTGCACACACACACACACACACACACACACACACACACACACACACACACACACACACACACACACACACACACACACACACACGCACACACACTCACACAAAACATATTCTTTTAGTCGTTGGTAGAGTTTTTATGATATCGCACATTGTTGCAATGAAAACTAAAGCTGCACTGGAATTTGGAGGGAACATCGGGTTCTTTCCATGCAGAGTTTGTGATACATCAAGCACCTGCCATATTAACCAGGTCAGATCTGACTAAAATGTAGAACGAATGTCATTAAACATGGCAAAAAGAAAGCTCCTTTACCACACTGAAGACTTCATATGGGCTATTTTTGCAACCTCAAAGGATTATTTCACACATATTTATTCTATTGATATTTTAGTACCTATGACCAAGCGTGCTTTTTTATACACCTTCTTAGGATTATCTCTTAACCAGTTCAGCAACAGGGATGTATATTCACATGTCAAGCTCTGAGTTTACCCGCATATTCAACCCTGTTTTGACCTGAGAGAGGAAGCATTTCAGGGTTCTTGGAAGCATCATTCTTCCTTTGTAATGCTGGCATGGGTCTGTTCCAGCAGGCGAGGGCCAGACTACAGGCATTTTGGCAGCCAAATAATGTCAAAATGTCTTTCATGTACTGGGGGTAAGGAAATGGTAGCTTGCTGTGAAGACGGGCTCTAACAAAGCAGGAGTTTCTTTCACTGAGGAAAAAGAATGGAAACAATTACTGATCTCTGCAGACAGTCTGGTCTAGGGCACATTGCATGGTGCATTCTTTTGTCAATATTTTTCATGGCTACTCTTGATGGATGCCAAAACTGTCAGCCAGCTACGAAATTCAGATGAATTCCACCACTTGCACACAGCTGAACCTGTTTACAGTCTCAGTCCTGTGAGACAAATGACAGAACAATTCAAAAATTTACTTTCATTTCATTTAGTGATTACAGTACCTAACATTATCTCCCATTCATACTGAATCCTGCTCTTCTTCAACACCAAGACAATCCGAAAACCGACATTATAATCCTCTGAAATATTTGCACGCCTCTTATTTTATCAACATGGCATAATAATAAACGAAATGAGGGCACAACAATAAGAATGATGAACTTACTGTGTTGGCAGCGGATTCCGTTGAAGCCAGGAGGGCACTTGCACACATACCCGATGAAGGTGTCACCTCTGTACGTCTCACTAATTTCACAAACACCTCCGTTATGGCAGGGGTTTGGGTGACAAGGTCCTAAAAACGACAAGAGAACAATGGTGATATATGGTAAAGGTCTAGTAAGTTTAGGGGGGAGCAACAGAATGAGGGCAGGTGCTCCTTCAGTGCATGTTGGTTTCATTTTGCTGTTTTCTGTAGCAGCAGCTAGAAGGCTCGCATTTAACCTGCACAGAACACTTTGATGGAAAAAGTCATTTACACTAAAAATTCTATCACAAAACCACACATTTTCTATATGTGAATATCCAGCAGCTGACTTATCCCAGGACCACGAAATAATATTCCAGTTTTTCCCCAACGAGTTGGTGTTTTTAAGTTTTTTGATTCCTTCTGGAAAATGTGCACTGTATGCCACTTTGGGAAATAAGCCATAAAAATGTGCTATGACAAATACATCCTGACTGTTGTGCCAGTTGCCCGGTTTATCTTAAATACGCACAATCAATAGTGCGGTACTTTCTTTGCAACTTGCACTCGTAAAGCTCATCTTTGTTCAGCATCCATTTAACTATCCCTGTGTGCAGCAAGTCTATGGTTTTTTGCCTTCCAGTTAAAAATAAAAACGTTTTAAAAATACTAGACGTCAATCAGGCAAAGCAGAAGAAAACAGTGACATTTATGTTAAAAGCTGATGACTTAAAGGATATAAGATGATGATTTTTAATAGTGCAAATCTTCCTTTTGCACAGGTAAGGACTTCAGTGAGTCACAGCATTTCGGGATAAACGGTTTTTTATTTCTGTGTTTGTACCAGATGCCGACCAAACTTAATCAGCACTTCTCTCTGGCATCAAAACTGAAGAAAAGAGCGACACACACTGTACAAGGATCTCAGAAACTCCTAGTTGAAATATACTCGAAAATATAACCAAACTTTCAAAAAACTTAAAAAGCAGCCATAACCCGAAAAAGGTCATTGCAATAAAAACTTGTTCCACAGGAAAAACGAGACTCCTGACATGAAAAGCTTATATAAACTTTTAGACCCCTTATGTTCAAGTAATTCAGTTTGGGTCAGACTGCAATTCCAGTCAGTAGCTACAGCTGGTAAAGGACATTCAGTGTGTTAAGATGCTTATGTGTCTGGCTGAATCACACAATGGGACCAGACAGCACCGCTGCGCTCATCTCTCTATAGCTGCGAACTTTCTTCAAGACCACACTGTGTATAACCATTTTACAAAGATGTACAACACACATTAGGGTCTGACACTGAAATAAAAGGTGCCATTACATGTAGACCAAAATCAGTTAGTCTGCATTTCTCCAGCTTTCCTAGGATGCTTATGCATTCAAGATTGCATCTGGATTTTTTGCCAAAATGTTTAATGCTTGTTTGTATGCACAAGGTTTTTTGGGGGTGACACTGAAATGCTGAACAAATGCTTCATTGTGACTGTTTACCATTTACAATAGCAGTCATTCATCCATGCTTGTAATGGGATTTATATAACCCCTCATTCTATTCAATGGTATGGCCACCATGTTTACCAGCAGTTTATTTATACTACCTCAATTAATTAAATTAGTTGTATCCTTGCTTATACAACATTTCATGCTATTTTGTTTCTACATGCTACTTTTTACTAGCATTTTTGCAGTCATCCTGAATAAGTGCATCTGCTAAAGGACAAAAAGTAAATGTAAATTATAACTTCAGTCAATAATAATGGTGAGTAACCATTATGAGTGACACAATGGTATCACTAAAGGGAGAGATTCATAGCGATAGGTTGCTGACCCCTGTATTAAAGGATACAAAAATGGCAGTAGGTACTTTATGTGCAAATACATTAATTTGACAAATTGAATATGACTATTTATATTTTGTGTTGGTGACTGGTTTTAGTCTGTTAAACAAGCAATATGTTAAGATACTGTGGTGCAATTTCTGACAAAATATAAAAGAACATGTCCAGGGTCCTCTGAGACAAAGTCCGCACTGGCTCATAATCATCAGTCTGAGCAAGAAGAACATACACAGGAAGAAACAAGAGGACTCGTTTTCATTAGAGAAGGACGGAGAACTATCAGAAGAGGATGGGGACCTCTTGAGATGTGGATAAGCAGCTCATCGGGAATCAGTGGGATTGTGGGTCTCTAACTCCTAGTAACACCGGTGCCCCGATAATTGTGCAGCTGACGACTCAAATCAAATCACAAATCCAAGCATAACGAGTTTTGGGATCTTATTTAAGAGGAACAGGTTCTGTTCACTCCACAGACATACACAGAGGTCGACAGCTCGGCCCCGGAGATAGAGATATCCTGAGCTTTTCCACTGAATGCTAGAGGCTGCTGGTGGCACGGTAGGGCTAATGAGCCTCAGGCAGTGGTCTAAATGAAACTGTCCACACAAACAGACAGGCGCGCAGTATACTAGGCTATCCTAGAGCTGCAGTTTCTGCTGTACTGTACATTACCAATATTCAGGCTTATTTAAGGATAAACATTTTTCAGGCTGCAGAAAGCATTCAGGTTTCTGCATTATTTGATAAGTGACTGCAGAATCAGTTTATATCTTCTTGTTGATAATTGGCATCCTGTAGATGGGGACATTCATACTTTTATTCCATATAAAATTTCAAATTATCCAATAATACTTTAACTACTACTTTATGTAACTAAGATTTATAATATAATTATGCTCTGCTACAGTCAACCACGTGCATGCCCTATCCTGTTGAAAACAGATTATTCAATAAAGATAAGCTCTGAGACAGTGCAGTGACAGTCAATTACAGCTCACTTTTTCAATGCTGAAATGACGTGACTATGAGGGATTCTGCATCATGGGTAGGAAAACCCATGGAACCTTAATATTGTTACTTTCACCAAGAAAAAACATGCATTATCTCAATTAATATTAACATATTTTCTTCAGACTGGCCTTCTCTTTCGTTCTTCATTCTCATACAGCTGTCACATACCTCTCTACACTACATTATTAGAACTAAGCATTGTGTCTGTGTGTGTGTGTGTGTGTGTGTGTGCGCGTGTGTGTGTGTGCGTGCGTGGCCTGCGTGCGCGCGCGCGCGTGTGTGTGTATGCACACTGTTTCACATTGTGGAATACAGTACTTTTTACTGAATGTAACAGTTGTTGTAAGAGTTGTTCTGTTCCAATGCGTGCTGGAAAACATATTCTTCTTATCAGATTGAGTCCTTTATGTATACACCTTCCATTTAGATTGTCCACTGGCTCACTTTGATATTCAGAAATGCTTCCAACCTTCCATCTGCAAAATTAGAAACCACATTATATAGCATTGGCCAATGAGAGGCCTAAAGCTCCCCCACTGAGTTGAGTATTGTTTTACTAAGAACGTACAATAGTTCAAAGGTTCTCAGCTAAAAACATACTTGACTACTTGCACACTACATGATGCACTTGCTAGATGCACTCGTGTAAGGGGAATCAAGAGCTATTTGTAATTATAGTAATACTGGTAATGTGAAGACCATTCACATTACCATTTCCCCACAACGTGGGGAAACTAGAATTTTTGGGGAGGATATGGCAAGGCAAGGAAGCATTGGAACCAGCACTGCAAGGACAAACTGGCAAAACTGATCAACAAGATCAACAAGCAGCATAACACGAGCTACTCAAAATTTAGACATTATATCTACCCCTTTTAATGTATACAGTGTTTAATGTATACAGCGTATAGGCTGCACTTAAATATGTTCTTGCTCTAGACATTCTGCGCAAAAAATCATGGTATTAAACATTCATTACAGCCCCAGGAACTTGAACCGTTTCACCCTTTTGAAGTCAGGCCATTTGTGTGCAAGTCTCGATGTGCAATAAGAAGCGTCTTGGCGCTAATTAGAATAAGAGTAACAGCTTTGTGTTCCTCCATTACGGGAGGCTTCCACACCGAGGGACAAAGTGACAGCAGGCTGAGCATTTTGATGTGATGAGCAATAATGGCACAATAGCTCACTGACAAGACGAGCACATTCCCCTACAATACCTAAGGATACCTACAATACCTAATGTGCTGGAAATTTGTACAGCGTTCTCAGGGACGCATGTGCAGATGCAAAGCTTTTTAATAAAGAAATGAGCATCCAGTCCCTTATTGATTTGTTTGGTATGAAGTAAAGGTCAGGCACTCCTTTGTTACTGAATTATGAAGTGAGAGATGTATTTATTTATTTGTTCTTTTAACCTTTATTTAACAAGGGAAGAGTTCTATGAAATTAAAATCTCTTTTTCCAAAGGAGCCCAGGCTAAGAAGGTAGCCAGACACCTCTATTTCTGTATTTCAGTTTAAAATTATCAAAGAGTACACATTTCATTCTACACTAGAAATAATAAATACATAAAGCAGATTATGACAAGGCCAGCATGAGATGAGTCAAAAATGTAAAAACTTTAACAAAGCCCTGACTAATGAGTTTGAAATTATCCAGCAACAAGCTTTAGCTGAACAATCTGCACCATCTCCATCACATTCACACAGCCAAAGATAAAACCAATGAAACGTATGAAAGGTGTTCCCTGCAAAAATAGATAAATCCCTCAAGGTGTTTTATCTTGTGTGAAAAAGAGGATTTGTACAAGTTCAATGGATGAGCATGCATACACACAGAAAATGTGTCAAAAGACTGAAAACTTGAAACTGTGCCATAGTTGCTCTGGGTTGTAGTATTTTTTTTTTTTCCTCTTGGGGCATTTTGCAACAGTAACCCTCTCTCCAGGGATCCTACACAAACGGTAAAAGGTCAGCTCACATTGAGAAATCAGTGAACTGTAAATCTTGCACATCTATAATATTTGAAAAAAAAAAAAAAAACAAACAACGCCGCGGGTGGCTGATTTTCAGCAACGGTGATTTGCTGTTAACTGACAAACCTCGGTAAGTGGCTTATTGTCTCACTAACAAAAGCAAGCCAGGGATTTAGGCAATCCCCTCATTAACGCATTAAATAACAAAACAGCAGTGATACGCTGGCTGATGAGTAATTATGTGAAGAATACACTTCAGCTAGTGTCATTTAGGGTGCAGAAAATGGCATACCCATAATTGCACAGATTGAAGGTCTTCTAGGCAGTGATTAATTAGTAAATTAAATGTTAGCCGTTATGACTCTGCTTCCTCCACACAACCTCCACGCAAACCTTCATTACTAAAGTTTGTGAACAATCTACATTTGAGAGAGGCTGGTGGAACCCTGTTGTTTTTAAGCATCATTACAAGTGTGATGCAAAAAAATTTGAATGGGTGACCTACTAATGGTTTAATGACTTAGTCTTTTTAGATCTTAACAAAAATCTCAAAATAAACTCTCCACAATTCCACTGCGATTTTAAGATGTTTTTGGAAACCTAATGAATAACCTTTGTTAATTTTTTGCATATTCTGGTGAAGAATTCATCCACTGGTTTTTAGGTCGCTTCCACTTCAACTTCAATGCTTAAAAAAATGCACTTAACACAGAATGAGAAATTGTGTGTGTGTGTGTGCGTGTGTGTGTGCATAGTATATAATACGCATGTATAGAATAGATTTACTCTATCAAGACCAGAACATGTTGACATTTATCTCAGTTAGAAAGATGACCACATAAATCAAAAAGTAATAAAATCCATCGACAGTATTGAAACGAGGAGGGTAAACTGAATAAAGCCCAATATCACCTTGAAGAGACGGTCAGACGTGTAATGAAACAGCATGGAAATGTCACTGCAATGGCAGCGTGCTCTTAGGAAGCGTTACGTGCGTGCTGCTCCCTGACTCTGCGACAGGCCACCAACGGTGGATTAGATTCAAACACGACCAGCCCTGTGCATTCAAAAGTTATATTGGGGATGCTGGAACACGTTTTCTAACGTGACAGAAGTCACTTTGGCTCCTTTTCATGATATACCATATAAGCCATTGGTGAGATATTCCGCTTCTCTGATACAGACCTACTGAAACACGACGATAATGCAGAGGATTCAAAAACGAGCACTCCTATGATTGTCTCATTCAGTCGTATTATGCGTGAAATGATGCACCATAGGCAGATAACTCAATACAAAGGGCCTCTCCCACTGCCATCAATCCTCACATCAACTGCAGCCACTAATTGGAAGGATGCATTTGCCCCTGTGCCTTCTGCGTTATTAGCGGAACGCCGCATCTTAATTCACATCTGCATCTCAGGAGTGCTCTTTAGAGGGCTATTGTGCAGCGCCTTTCAGCACAGTAGAAATGAGACCTGGTTTCTAATGCCTGTGGAAGTGTACATTTTCAGCACTGCAGCTAGTCTGACGGAACAGAAATCAATCACTGAATGTTATCAGCATTCACCTGTCTGTACCTTATCCTGCTGCGCAGATAAGCATTTCAGCACAGCTATGCTTACAGTGCAAGTCCGATAGATATGCACATGCTTTTAAGAGGTGAAATAAGAACGAACTTGAAAGCATTTCACTCATAAGAACACAGTCCTATATCTGTCTATATATGTGGACAGGAGAATCCCTTTACTCTATAATGCTGTGTGCAGAAGTGTCAAATCGGAAATGCAACTGAAGTATTCAATCCTCAATTATTTGTTATCTGTAATGGCTCAGCAATGCTTGTCAGGCCTACAAAGCAATAACTGAAGCAAATGTTTCAGGTAGGCAATTTTCTGATCTGTTTTTATTATCTCCAAGAGAAATCAATGGTGAGTGGTAAATTCAACTGAAAGTCTATGTGTTTGTGTCTGAGGGAAGCTGCATTTAGCCCGATTCAGGGTCTACACATGGTTATGCAATAGTAAACATAAGATGTCTAGCTTTGCTATTTAGGATTTTGGGCTATATCTGCCTCTACATTTATTTGTATCCCTAAGCAAAAAAAAAGCACAACACTGTAACCTTTTTTCTCTTTAAAAGCTTTAAATATGTTGTGCTTTAATCTTAATAGTATCACATGGAGCAAATTCAGTTAATTCATTTAAATTCAGAAAACACGAGGGTCACATTAACTCACACTTTCAAATGATCTTTAAAATAAAACCTGAGGAAACAAATCTGCACAAACATTATGCTTATTGGAAGTTCAGTAGAAGCTTTTGGAACTATTTAGAGGCATCCACAGGCATCCTGATTTCCTGTGGTTTAAACACAAGGTAAAAGAGAAGAGATTCATCAGTAACAACTCATTATCATGGGTAAGGCAAGGGAGTAGTCTGCATATGGGCATGTGGTCATTGATGTGTACAAGTTTAAATACATAAGGAATTCAGAAAAACCTGAATCATCAACTTTCCACTATACTGCTTCACCTGTGTACATTATTCAGTAGTGTAAGACTACTGGTACAGTGGCAACCCCACAAGTAGAATTCATGAATATCTTTCTACCACAGGCTGTAAGACAAATGGTTAAGGAGGAAACTGTAAATCCAAAGGCAAGAGCTGGAAAACAAACTAGCACTTTCAGGTTGTCAAATTGGCATGCATGAATCAGGCTGGAGGGTTGGAGGGAAGAAGCCTGTTTTGAAGGAAACCCACAAAATTAGGCAACTTGAATTTGCCAGACCACATATGAATGACAACTGGAAGCATGTGTCATGGTGAGAAAAAATGATAATTGAGCTTTCAGGACATGCTCATCAACTTTATGTTTGGCATAAAATGGTGAAGCTTAGTGTATGTTGAAAAAAAAAACATTCCCAAAGTCAAATATGGAAAGGGGTTTATTATGTTTTGTGGTTGCTTTTCTTTTTTTGCTACCATGCTTAACCTGGAACCAGTTCACACTTCTCTGAAAATGGATATTTCATAATAATAATTCTCAGAATAAATGTTCAAAACTGTCCAGACCTCACTCCTATAAAACATCTGTGGTTTGAGTTCAAGAAAGCAGTTCACAAGCAACCAAACCAAAACAAAAGATCTGAAGGACCTCCTCTTGAGGGTAATGTCAGATATCCCACTCAGAAGTGCCGGAACCTTCTAAAACACTACATGACCTGACTTGTCAGTGTCACCCATGCCAGAAGAGGATATAAATTAAATATTAATTACATGGGAAATGAATAAGTGGAAAAATTTTCTGTTTTACAGGGAATTGAATAAGTGTGACTCTTGTGTTTTCTGGAATAAAATCCATTGTTGTTGAATTCACTCTGAAAACATTTAAGTATTTAATTAAGCTTAAAAACATATCTAATATAAAATAGACAAAAAAGTTGCAGATTATTAATTCAAATAATTTCAGAAACAACTACACATTTTCCAAAATAATATTCTACACAATCACCTATCTATCTTTTGACAATTGCTTTCTATCTGCATTACAATCAGATATATAACATATATACACATCAAACATGACAGTTCTAATGACACAAACACATTCAGTGTTTATGAATACAACCTTCTGTATGATATTCTTTCAACATCAAAAGTACATCTAGTCTACATCTAGTCTGTAGGCATAGTGCTTGTACAATTCCCTGCCTTTACACTATATTGCAGTGTTTGCTGTGTTGCTGGATTTAAACCTGAAGAACGGCACCTTTGGGAGGTCTGTCTACAACGGAAGTGGCTCATGACCTTAAAGGTGGCATAAAGTTTACTTTTAACCTGACCATTACTCTCAGCAAGCTTCCTTTTGTTTTACTTGATTAACAAGCTTGCCAATTAACTGAATGATTCATACTAATTGGCAGGCAATTTCCTTTCCTCTGATCTTATCTCATGTGGGAGTGTTCTTTTTCTACTTGTCATGTTAGACCGTTTCAATGATAATGCATAGTTCAATTTAGCACAATCAGTTAAACCGTTAGGCAACGTTATTAATGTTAAAAAGGTAAATCACCATCTAGCCGCATGCCACACCATCTCTGAACGGAAAGCTAAAAACATTAGTGAAAAAAACTAAAATGAACAAAATCTGTACTTTTATGAATATACACTGTGGGATGCATGCATGGATTAAATGATCTTTGCATTGTCAACATGTTTTGTCCGTGGGGATGGATTAAATATATCCACATGGCAGAATAAATCTGGACACAGATGGGTATATGCAAATGCCATTATGGTTCCATAAAACAAAAGGAAGGCTACCACAAGAGAAAATAAAGATGCCGACCAATTATTCAGATAAATAATTGCTTAAATGTTAATTGAGTCATGCAGTTGAAAACAGGCTGAGAGAAGCTGTAGCTTTTAAGGGAAAACTTCTGCCTCCTCTTTTTTGAGTTCACAACCTGTAACTGACATAAAAGCATCTCTGTCTGTGTAGAGGTGCCTTACGCGTGCAGATATGGGTGTTTTCAGGTCCCGAAGGAAGGCTTGAGACCAGGGTGAAAGATGGGACAATCTTCTAGGAGGTGCTCTTTGAATATACAAAGCAGTCTTTTTCCTAAATCCATGTGGCATGTATAATTTTAAATATGCTATGTATACTCCATTTACTTCTTTGGTCGTACTCTGGGCTACATTTCGTTCAACATTCAGGTGACACAGCATTCATTAGGTAGTGAAGAGGAACATAGCAATCCTATACTGCTTAAATCTTTTAACTGTTATGATCACGGATGGCTGGAATTAAGCCATTACCTAATTTTGGGCGTAATTTTGGAGGAACAGACGTCTTTCTGCAAATTATTGACAACAGGTTTTGTTGGGACAAATGTGCCTTCCATTACAGAAAAGACCATCCGGAAGAAGGAACACTCTCTACTGAAAATGAAATGTAATTTAATGTGTCACTATATAACCTTAATCCTCCATAAGCCACTCTTCAAGAGCACATTAACCTGATATGAATCATAGTATTCTGTACATGGATTCATATTTTGAAATGTAGTAGTCCACATAGTGTTGGCAACAGTAGAGTGGAAGCAGAGCTGCATTATGCACAAGTCCAGTTGCAAGGGGAGCACACAGTGCCCAATCAGATGAACAACATGAACATCCAATGAGGATTTTGAGACAGTTTTCTGTCTATGCCATTTCTAAATATTGAGGAAACAAAGTACAAGGAAATGATTGACTACAACTGCAGCACTCATGGACAACAAGAGCCTATACAACTGAGAATTACAGATGGGGAGATAAAGCCTGGATTCTGTGAAACACTTCACAAAGATGGACTGTTGCACGCTGGGAATGATAAGCAATGGGAGATCACAATGTACTGTACAACCATGAACATACATACCTACAGTACTGAAATAAGTTGATCACTCATCACTGAACAATGACCCCTGCCAAATTTCATTCCAAATAATAACTGGGATACTAATCTCGGATACTGGTAATTTAGCAATAACCGGTCTCAGCTGGACCTCTCAACCAAAAAACTTTCAAAGGCCTTTGTGCCACAGCCAGTGAGCAAAGGCTGAGCTACCGTTGAAGTGCCACATACAATTCTGAAATATTCAGCACTGGTATGCAAAAACGTTAACCAGGAAAACAGTCACCTCCTTAGCACAGTCTTCAAAGCCTGTGCAGAGTGAACGTAAAATGTGATAAAGATAAAGAAAAAAAATTATGGAGAAAAGAACGGGAGGACTTTATTAAAGTAGGCTCAGAAAACAGGCTGGGAACACATGGACTGGAAAGC
The DNA here is from genome assembly GCF_013368585.1 of Megalops cyprinoides. Taxonomy (NCBI): domain Eukaryota; kingdom Metazoa; phylum Chordata; class Actinopteri; order Elopiformes; family Megalopidae; genus Megalops; species Megalops cyprinoides. The sequence continues at coordinate 19,855,319 of NC_050587.1, read as the reverse complement.
AAATGCAGGCTTACATTCATGACAGAATCGTAAAACAAAGCGTGCGGATGTGAGATGAGGGGAAACGGCAATTACACGGTCTACAAAAAAAAAACCCACCTGCTGAAGTAGGATCCTCGCCATCCGCTGCTGTGGAACAAGAGAGAGGGGGAGAGAGAGAGAGAGAGAGAAGAAGGACAGAGAGGGAGGAGGGAGGGTGGGAGGAAGAGAGAGGAGAGAAAGATCAGTTATTGTAATTGTCTGCACTACAATCTAGACTAAAACATCACAGCATCTACACAAACACATATTACATAGGGGTGACTTGGGTTACATTTAGATGTACATAAAAATGAATGAGCACGTTTACAATATATTATACCACATTATATCATCAGTTTACTTTGTGAACAATTGACTGCATGCAAGGAATACAGAATATTGCTTTCATTACAGTAAGCCCACCCTCTTAACCGAAACAACTGAAGTGCCAATAAATTGCTCTTCAAGCACACTAATTTCGATTGCATTATCTAATTGAGTAATTCTCACTCTTTAATTATTCATTGAAATCCTTTCGATGTGCCATTAATACGTATTTCACATTGAGCTCTATCAAAACTGGAATCATCAGTTGAGAGTTGTGTATGGCAAATCTCTGGAACAGCTATATTGATCCAGTGGCAAAACTGTGCAGGGACTGGCTAACTAGAAAGAACAGACCAGTGGACACAAACCTTTTAGTCCCAATGTTCCACACTGTGAGCTGGTTTCATACATTCCATTCAACATAATACCTTTGATTAAACACACTTGTGTGTGTGTTTTTTTTTTTTTTTTGGGGGGGGGGGTTGGTGTCACGACTGAATAAATCTAGAACAAAATAATTACTGTGTTATTTATAATTAATTAATATATTACTAACGATTATTAACATAACTTAAGGCTAGTTCATATTTGTATGTTAATTTCAATGACTTAAGAGTCATTGAAGAAATGTTATTGAATAATATAACATGATCAAAAACATAAACTGACATTTTGTAGTGAAACTGGCCAACACCTCTCTCATTAACGAGCCCAAAAAGAACAAAAGTTTAAAACAAACAATAATTTATCCTAAGATAGAACGAACAAAACAAAGGAAACCAGCCTATAAGCACCAACTGCAGGGACACAATGAGCCTTCTCCTGCTCCCCAGCCACACCTGTATTTAATCGAGCTTCCATTAGTAGGGTGTGGCTCGTTACCCAATAGGCCAGTACTCCACACAAATTAACACAAGTGCATACAATTAACAAATGATTGCCAGAATTAACAATTAGATTCAAGGTAGAGGTGGTCAAGGCTCTCCTTCACACAATTAATGAAACAATGGCATAGAAATCAGCACAAGCATTGTGGAGATTTTCCTTCAACAAATGAATAATGCAAAATAGTGACTAAGGTCAAAACCATAATTGTTTTTTCTGTTGTTTATTTCATCCTTTTATATGAACATGGTGCTGAATTTTTGATCAGTTACATAGTGACAAACGTGTTTATCATAAACAGATATTAAAGTCGCACAAGGGGATAGATTCGACACACAACGCCACTAGAGTAAGCAAAGCATGTGACGGTCACGTATGTGTGACAGGTTCACTGTGTGAACTTGTGAACACATGTTTGAAAGAGCTGTAGTTCTCTGACTTTTTTGGGTAGAATGATGGAATGCTGAGACAGAATCAAAACAACCACAACAAAACTGCTAGTATTACACAGTGCATGATATGAACATTTATCATCAGGTTGCAGCGGTGACAGTTTATGTTAGAAGAACAAAAACACCCTTATATGTTCTGCAGTGAATGGAAAATTCAGTCTATACCCTCTTCCACAGAATGCACAACTTCTGAAGCTTGTAATTCCTGTTTGCTGAGGGGAGACAGTGTGTACAGCAGCATTTGATATGTCTCATACTTCACAACCTTGATACTATCATTGTGTTTTTCCTTTCCTTTGCTCCCTTCTGACGGTCATCTTGCTGAGTTAAGGCTGGTTGGGCACTTACGGGATCTCAAGAGCAATAGAGGAGGATATCATTCCTAGAAGATATAACTACAATATAACTATAGCTTTTTGCTTCAAGAGAGATTAGACAAAGCAGTCAGACCATCTGCCTGATTTAGTCATGGAAACAAACATATCAGCACAGCCAATTTCAGTGGCACTCAAACCAATCCTTATAGGATGTGCAAGAGCATTCCTGTCACTAACAGGAATGCTGTGTTATTCAGAAAGCACTAAAGACAGACATGGGTACCCCCATTTTCCATGGATGAAACAGTGCTACATCATGACATGCAGGACCTGCTTGTGCTTTGAGGGCAAGGCTTGGTTGGTTTTCCACTGTAATGTCCTGGCTGTTATTATTAGAGAGAACAAGAATGACTTTTTGACAAACCAGGCCAGCACTGGTGAGGCTGTGGTTATTTCTCATCCAAAAAGAAAAATAAATAAGTAATAATAAATCAAAAGACAATGGAAAACCATCTGGAACCTGAACTTATGGAATCACTCTGATTTCAGGTCTACAGTGGGGGAAAAGAGGGTTACCAGAGTACTACGGGTGACCTGAAAGCAAAGATTAGGAAGATAAATGACAGCTGAAGAAGTACCATGGGGAAAGGTGTGGGAGAAATGGGAGACAATGCAATCCTTTCTGTTGATTTATGTTGCCACAATGAGCCAGTAATTCCAGGTGGTCTCTTTTCAACACAAGGCAATACATGTGGCTTCTCTATCCCAGCAAAAAACTACCAAAATCAATGAGTACTGAACATGTCTGAGACAAGAAGCTGCAAGACCCAGAGGTTAACTGAGCAGTGAAGGTCTCCATGTGACTCATACACACACATATTGGACACTGTAGAGAAGCTGTGCACCAATGATCTCAAAATAAAATGTATGCATATGGGCACTGTAAAATGGCTATAGGGAGCAAAATACAGAAATGCCTCCACAATAACCAACAGGGGGGCCTTCAGAGATGTGATTCTCATTGAATACCATTCCCAGAATTCAACAGATGCAAGCGCAAATGTTTCATGTGAATTTGTCTATAAAATGCGTGGGATACATTTCTAGAGGAATATTATCATACAAAAACAAAAGAAAACAGGTAGACAATGTTTGAAAACAAAGCAGAAACGGTAGCCAAGCAACACCACCCCAAAGAGGCATGCAACATAATGAGACAGCTGGCAGGATAGACAAACACAGGCAAGAGTCATCCAGTCAGGGCCAAGCAGGGTAATGTGCTTACCAAGGAGACACAGCAGACGGGGTGTTGAAGAGAGCACTTCCAAGGAACCAAACCATTTAAAAAGCCTAACCCTTGAATGAACACCAATCAGAAATGGACTGCAATATCCCAAAAGTAGCTGTACTGAAAATTAATGTAATGAATGCCAATGGCAATGAAATGGAAAACAACTTACAAATAATTTAATTATTGTTATATTGCTTTTTTGTTTTAGGCTGCAGTCACAAGCAGATTTTCTGCATAAGTATCACTTGGTCAGTTTTCTCATTATGACTTTATACTTTATCCAATTATAAACATAATTACCAAGAATTTTGAAAAATGACCAAATATAGTCATTGTTGGACCTACTTTTTGCTCAGTGTCACTGAAAAACTGCTGATAGAGGTGGGAGAACACCAGCTTGGGGCAAGTACAGCTTGGGGCTGAAAGCTACAGGTACAATAGTGTCACATGATGACATGCAATGACACAATAATAATCTATCCAATCAATCAAAGTAGACATAAAATGGTATGTGAGACTAGAATGCTTAAAATACACAGCTCAATGTTAAGGACTAAGCATTCTACTTTAGATGCCTTTGAGATTGTTTGTAACCAAGTGAGCCTTCAAAGTTAAAAACGTCTGCCTACTTAATACATATGTCTTTCATAACCAAAGAACCCTTTCTTCTGGGGTGGGAATCAATGACCACACACAGCACCTTTCCAACCCAGGTTCTGTAACATAATTTTGCTGCCTGCTAATGCGACTCCATTTTGGTCTCTAAAATTGTGGTGGGCTAATCAATCAACTCACTGTGCGTAGGAGGATTGTACTGGCATAATGAGACCTTCCATGCCGTGGGTATTAAGTAAACGGACAGCTTGGTAAGTGGTCATTTTCTTTGTCAGTGTGACTAAATAACAGATCTTGCCAACTCCCAGCTTGGCTTCCCAGTGACCCTGCTGAGACCAGCTGAATTAATTAACTGACTTGTGCCTTACTTATTAATTTTCAACTACTTAAAACATGTATATTAATATTCCTCTCCTCTGGGGATAAAGAGACCACTTAAAAGCAGTAATTCTGGACTACCTTGGTAAACTCAGTGCAAAGGGGACTGCAATCACATATATCTGTTGCCAATTCAGTCACACCCTTGTCACACATTCTCATATCTGCCCTGAAAGTAATGCAATATAACGCATGATGCAATACACACATTGGTGAAAAACATCAGTATGTGCGATTGACATTTAAATAAATGACAGACACTGTCCTCTACAACCTTTTTCTTTGAGATGTCAATATGAGGAAATCTACACCATAGCGATGGAGCAAAGGAAATGAAAATAATGACATTAGCTAGGTTTTGGATTAATGCAGTGGCAAGGTTTTCTGTGTGAGAATTCCTGTCTTAAAAAACTCCTGGGAGTCTGTGAGAGAATGATGCAGACGACAATAATCTAACATTACTGTGACAATGTCCCGTGAAGTTGACTTTTATCAATATTATATTTGTTCAATTTGAATATTCAGAAGCATGCACTGTAAGGAACCACCAAGCACTTCAGTTTCATTTGACTCAATTTCAGAATCTGATATTAAATTGATGAGCTACCGTCTGAGAACACAGCTAAGAATATATAGTTTTATATACTTTATGTACTCACAGTAACAGATTCGATCTTCCCGTTAAGCAGGATTGTTTGTATTTCTGTGTGAACTTCCTGGTTTGTAGAGAGAAGAAATACCTAATATAAACAGAATTGTGGTCTCATGTTCCTGCGTTGTCTGTGATGGCCCAAAACCATTATCAATTCAAAGTTTTAGATTTATGACAAAAGAGAAAGAAATAGTGTTTCATTTGGTGGTCATAGTGTTTGTGCTGTGTGGCACTAATGAGAAAGAATACTCTACATATCACATACAAAGGGTTTCAAATTCCATCATCTGTATTTTGATCTGTATGTTCATCTGTATCTTAATGAAAAAAAAAAACTTAGTTTCCTGAAAGCAACATGAGTTGAAACAAACACTGCATTGTAATGCCACATGTAGTAGGGTACTAAACAGTGTTCTACCTGAAATACTTAGAGTGTCATGGAGTTTGCAGATATATTTTTTTAATTTAATAAGTGTGACTTTCAATGTAAAATATGTGCACTTAAAAAAGGAATTAATAAATAAAAACAGAGAGCCTGCATTGGCCAGTAAATATGAATTTGTGCAGCAAACTGGGGTGAACGTGGTGCATCACCAATACATACAATTAGAGTACCCAAAAATGTAACCTACACAATGCCATTTTTACAAATATGCTTTCTATTTGGAAGCAAATTACAGTCAATGTTGTTGGGAGAGTATTTGTAGTAACTGTGCAAACACCTAATAAGAGATTTCTTGTTAAAATGTACATTATTAAGTTACACGATTAATGTGCAATTTTCATATCAGTTTTTAATGAGAAAATGCTTGTTCTGGTCTGCAATTAAAGGAACATTATGGTGGTTTTAAGGTCCCAAAGATGTGTCCTTTTGACTTGCAAGACTCACTATTGTCCTGCCTCTCCATTAATCTTCTGTTATATTCTGGATTAAAACTGCCTCTGTAGAGGAATTTTCTGTTCAAATTTAGAAGGTGTTTTAGAGACAATTTTGTGTGAATTCTCACAACAAGAACAACTCTAAAATAACAGGTCATATGTCCACCCAGTGCCGGTTTAAATGAGCAATATCATTTGAATCAATGAATCCTTGTAAAGCAAAGAAAACCTTTCTTCTTTTTGTGCCTGAAGCGCAGTATGACAGTGTGAATTGCACTCACTGGAAACTGATTTGTTTAGTAAATGATTAACACCTGCCGCAAGACTACAGCTTCAAATACATCAGAGAATGAAGCTCGGTTGTCCTGAGATTTTTAGTGGGATGAATGGAGTGATTATCCTTCTCTCAAGCAATGAAAAGTCAACCTTACCTTTGTCACTGGTGTCCTCAGAAAGGATGTCCACGAGGACAGTGGAACTCACGCAAACATCCTACTCTGAAACTTGTTACCGATTTACCATGGCAAGATTAATTTAAGTAATGGATTTGTACCTTGAACACACATGCACCTTTCATTCAGGGCTGCGCGACTTTACAGGTGATTAAAGAATGCGATTTAATTACAAGTGGCCTGCTGTGACCCTTAACCGTGCCCGGCAACTGTGACATTTTTCACCTAACAGCACATTGATTAAAGCTGCCTGGCATGTGTCTGTGGGCCCCTCCTGTTTTGGTAATCAACGGTTTCCACCCAGAGGCCATTCAATCAGGGGATTTCATCTGGTGCATCGGCATGTACCCTACACCAATGTTTCCCAGTCCTCTCGTGGAGGACCCCTTGTCCTGCATGTTTTAGATATCTCCCTGCTCCAACACAGCTCATTTAAATGATCAGTTTGTTATTAAGCAGCTTCAGGAGTTTATAACGAGTTGATCATTGAATCACCTATGTTGGGAGAGATCTAAAAAATGGAGGACAAGGGGTCCTCCAGGAGAGGTTTGGGAAACGCTGCCTTCACACACAAAAACAAGAAATAAAAGCAATTTAATTAAAAAATTTAAAATTCTGCATATTCGTCACAGAGTCTCTTGGATGATGGTGCATCATATATTGTATGATGTGGCAGTGTCCACAATGTGAATAAAATTGAAAATTATATAGCAGTGATAACACAATATTTGTTTGCACACAAAGTACAGGAAAGGAAAATGCACAGATAAAGGATTCCCTGGAGACGACCCACCCCTATCTGTCATACTCTGTGAATTCAAGACACAATAAAAATTTGGGACTGGCTGTTGTCAATGCACAAATTGAATAATGGACAGGAGAGAGCTGCATGGTTCCTTATCATGGGGGGGGGGGGTTCCCCCATTGCTCCCCCAAAGAGAAGTCTATGTATTCCTGCCTTGCCAGCTACAGTAACAATTTATACAATATACACAATGTACACAATATACATGTACATTTTAGGGTGCATCACTGACACTTTGGTTTCACAATTGTTATCTAATGTCCATCAAAGCCATGTAGTCAATGGGTTTCATGGCAAAAACTCTCCCTTTATCATCACAGGTAAAACCTGAAATCATTATCACCTACAAAGAATGGATGCACTTGCGGGATGCAAGAAATGCTTTTTTAATACTCAAATGCATAATTAATCTTCAACCTTCTTAGTGCATGATTTTGGCTTTTAGTTCGCCTTGTTGCCCGTGTTCTCAGAAGTTTTCTTATTGCAACATATGCTTTAAGTCCGGATTTAAAAAGTGACCTTCATACTGTTGATGGATGGACAACAATACCTGAGCCTCCTGCCGGTTCTGTTGTAAATTCAGCACTTTTTTTCTATTTTCTTAAAGATATTATCTTCAAGTAGTGTGCATCCCTCTTAGAAAGCTTGTTTAGCTTGTTTCTACTCTTCACTTTGTCAATGATAGATGCATCTCTGTACTTGTTATCCATTCAATATCAAACCTTGAAAATCAAGTGATGCAAACTTCACTTCAGGTTTTTCCTTTTTATATAGTAACAATGTTCTATGGAACTCTTTGTATCCATATAAGAGGATATGTGCAGTACATGTTGTGTATCCATGTTTTGTAACACTTGATCAAGAAAATTATACCATTGCCCTCCATCAGAGATCATAGATGGAGTGACTGAGGGCACTCAAGCACTCAACAAAGACAACAAAGACAAGAATATTCCAGGAAATGGAACGGATTGCTGTTCCAACAGAGATCACACGACCATGCAAATGTGATCCAGCTGATCATATGTGGTTAAGTCTGAGAACCCATTGGTTTTTCATAAATATCAAAACAACAAGCAATGGATCTTTGTGAGCAAGAGAGAGAGAAAAACAGGTAGAGAAAATCTGCTCTTTTTGACAGAACTATGCGTGTGATATTTGTGAATAAACAGGGATCAGGGACAAGCTGTCATGCAGCACATGATTTGGGCGGCAAGCTGGCGAGACGTGGCGCGAACTGACAAGGCCACGATGGCATGCCATATGTCACTGCCTGCATCCACCTGCTTCATCATGATCAGACAGGAACCAGGCCTGTAGGCCTCTCGCCTTCCCAGAGGAGAGCGATTACTGTCCCACCGCCTCCCCACGCCTGACACTCACGCGACCATCGACTGACACAGACACAGGACCACAAGGCACACCGCAAGGCAGTCACAAGTGACACACCAACCGCGAGGGGGAACACCACAGGACCAGGTTCAGACAGGGGCCGAGTTCACCCAGGCTGTGACAGGCCAGGGCATCGCTCGTGGGGAACAAGGAGCAAAGGAAACATGACCCATGCAGCACGAAGGTGTCACTGTGATCCGAGCTATTTTTATTTATTTATTTTTTTGGTTTCACTTACCGACCTCCACAACACTAGCACACTTGGGACCTGAGAAGCCAGAGCGACACTCACATGAGAAGGCCTCGTCGGCTAGCGCCGTGAAGCAGGCGCCCCCGTTCTCACATGGGTTTGGCTCACACACCTCCCCTGTGGAAGACAAGAGGAGAGGAGCAGTGAGAATTGCTGTGTTTGAGTGGCACAATAACACACCACAGAGCATCACTAGATTTAGCTTTTTCGAGACCCAGCACAGGATGAACAAAGACGGAGGTGGCCTTTAATGCCATGACTAGCAGAGAACAGAAGATTTTACCACAACTTGCAACCGTCATCTAATGTGATTTGTCAGCATGAGCTTGCTTATATATAGGAGTCACACCCTTTCTCTAATAAAGCAGGATGCAGGGCACAACAGTGGCCCAACCAGTTCAAGGGTTTGCTGTCATAATTGCAAGGTGGACCACTACAGCCTGGGTTCAAATCCAGCGCCCAAGTGTTAAGGATGTGTATGTAGTATCTTCTTCTGACAATCTAGGCAAGAGAAATGCAGTATGTAAATGATGTGGCAATGGAATAACATGTTTGGAGGTGAGCACACATTTGGCTGTGCCCTCCCACATTGACATCCATGGTTGCAGTAATAAAAGGGGCTGCATGTTGAAGCACGCACTTCGGCATTCCAGACTGGGAGAAATTTGGAGGGAAAAAAGCATTAAAAGGACATTAAAATTCACAATAAATCAATAAAGCAAACAAAGCAGGATGCAGCCACAGACAGAGAAGCGTGAGAGGTGAGGTTTAAGAGAAAATAGTACTCTTGAGTACTATTCACTCATAGCATTTTTGTATTCATATTCACCTGTTCAGTACAGGTTTATCAACAACCTCTTCTAGACACATCAATACCTTCTACCATGCAGACCTGAGTGTGGATCCAAATCCAAAGACACCTCAGTGGGTAAAACTACCCCAAATGGAATCTCCAGTTATTCAGAGAAAAATTCCCACAGAATGAATTCATGTGTCAATGCTGAAGCTGCTAAGGAGCTTTAACTTCTTATGAACCAGATTACAAAAAGAGCTGTCCTTAAAACTTGCCTTGTCAGTACTTTGTTACTGTAGAGTCGGAAGCAGAGTGAGCTGGGGGGGGGGGGGCACGTCTGACCCGGGCCCATGGTTCTTCCAGTTACAAAGGGACCCATCTTGGGCCCAATCTGACTGAACAAATCTGACTGAACATGCATTTTTGTCGTTTAGTTGAATATTTTTAATGAAGTTTGTTTGTGTCTTGATTGCCACAAAAAATCAGACTGAGTCAAAGTCAGACTGAGAGTGTAATGGTTTCGACCGAACCCAGCTAAGTTTCTCGCATCGATATTTATTTTGAATGAGCAGAGACACAACAGAGTTACAGTATCATTGTGTAAGTGTACAAGCAGAAAAATGACACCCTCTGTTCGAGTCCCAAAGTAGGAACTAGGCAATCGCTGGCTATCTTGTTTTATTTTCCATCGCTGTCACTGCTGACGGAGCTGTGGCATTTAAAAATGGTCTCACGCAATAAGGTGTGCTGAAATAGCACACTTCGTTGTAATCCACATTTCTCTCTGTTCTGCCATTCTGTATCCATAAGTTTTCCCTTGGATCTGTCTTGCATCTCCATACAGCCTATAATAGACTGTATAAGGGCCCACTACAGGTCCTTGCCCCTTCTGCAATGAGCCATCGGCTCCGCCCCTGTGAACAGTAAATCATTATGGAGGCACTGCAGTGTAAAGGGAAGCACTAGGAAGAGAGTGAAGAGAGTGCCACAGCCAGTCTAGTTGAAGCAGTCCTAATATCCAGTCAGTCCTTTCATCCTCATTTCCACAAAATTAAATTCAATTCAGTTCTATCTCTCAGGTAAATTCCATCACTTCAATTCCAATTCCAGCCCAGCTGTTTTAATTCAGAGTCAATTCAATTCCTCTCAATTCCAAATTTAAATAAATACAAAATATTCCCAATTCAATATTCAGTTCCCCCAAGATAAATTCAGTTCTTCCTTAAATTCTATTATGTCCATGAACTCAAACCCATAAGCAGATCCCACAAACACCTACTACACCTTTTACAAAACTGATTTGGAAGAAGGAAATTGCGATTGAAGCCACTAACTAATAGCAAAAATGATTTTGTTTGATTAAACTTACAGTATACTGTGCAAGTAATGTTACTTCAAGCAGCCCAGTTATATTTAAAACCATTATGCATTTGGCAGTACACAATTTTAAATATAAAGTGCATTAATTCTATTAGTGCATTAATTCCATTCCAAACTGAAAACTCCAAATCTAATTCCAAAGTATGCAATGTTCACAATTCTAATAGAATTAAAGTTTCAAATGTCTAAATTCTAATTCACCTCCAGTTCAAAGTCTAAATTCCAATTCAAGTCCTGCATCTGCAATTGGTATCAATTTTCAGTGACTTTTCCTTTGAGACTGCCAAATGTGCTGCTCATTGCACAGTGCCTGATGTGCTCTGTCCTGTTGAAGTATTAAACCTCTGTAATCATGATGACTTCAGAAAATTCTGGCCTATAATTACTGTGTCTTTAGGTCAGTGAGGGGCACAAACTGAGGTCAAAACATCCTGACTGCTTTTCCACTGCATTACCCAAAACCAGAGCACACAGAGTCACACTAAATGCTGGCATTTGCCCAGACAGAGATGACTATGGACTTGAATGCATTTCAGGAAAAAAGGACCCCAATTTACTTCTTTCCACCTCTGCCTATTTACTGTGATCGGTGACGGCAGTGTGCTCCTTTACCCCTTCTTTATTTATCTTCACAGTTGTTAATGTCAATGCCAGAAGAAGCAACACTGTTACGCAGCTTGGCAACTTCACCCACAGCTCGCTTGAAAGTAGGCCAGCAGCAGATGCTAGCAGGTTGACCTGACATGGAGTGGCACAACAACAACAACAAAAGATAACATAAAACCACCCAGAACCTAAACCAAACCATCATGTCCATTCCAAGGTCCACTGTAGAAAGGGGTTATTAACACTCTAATCAATGTGCCCTCTGAGTCATACTATCCCTCTGGTACTTCTCCACAGCACAGCAGGCAGGCAGTCTGTGTCCACACAATGATATCATCAGCCAACTCCAACTGCTTTTAACACTGAGGCAGATTTTTTTTTTATAATTCAGGGCTCCAGCAAATTCAGCTATGGGGAATACAATAATAATGTAAAAAATTCAGATACACTAGATATTAGAGACACACAACACTTCACACTGAAAGATTTGTCCCTGCATTGCTCAACATAAAGACTGTATTTAAATAGCCACAGGAACTCCTTAGGTGGATGAGGTAGGAACAAACAGCGCTTGGTTTCCTTTGTGGATAAGCTGTCTCTGGGCGGAATTTCTCTATCATGTATACAGAACTTGAGAATTAATTTAAGTCAAGGATTCAAATCTGTTGTCAAAGCAAGATGTATCAGGCTACTCCTTAAAAGAATGCATTGCTTTTTCTGTATCTACAACAAAACTGTCAAGTGGGTAATCTAGTATGTCTGGTTAGGATAAAGAAAAAAGGCATTGCAGGGAAACAGGGAGCTGATAGATCCTTTTTACCATTAAACTGAATGGTCTCTTCATTTCTGCAACAAAATCATTTTTTTTTTAAAAATCACATTGGCATGTAGCACAGCGGAACAGCATGGTGCTTTACAGTGACCCATTATTATTGGTATTTTCACGTTTCAGCTGAAATGCTAAAAATTTAACAGATATGTTGCATTCTGTTATACATGAGTACCTTCGTAAAGTCAGGATTCAGGATTCAGGGGTATATTATAACTTTCATGCTGTCCAGCAGGGGTATTTAAGTCAAATCTTGACAGAGAAAAAGGCCACATTATCAAGGGCAAGATGGGCAACTTCATTTGTACCTAAAGATAAAAAAGGACATTTGAAAGAACATGGGTCCTTAAAATGTGCTCTTAAACCCTCTTTGGGCTTTATGTGAAATATTAAGCATGCTAGTGTAATGCTGGGCTGACTTGCAGAGGACAGCTAATGTGCACTGTCTCTGATTATAGGACACCCCAGGGTTTTAAAGGACTGAAGGACTGCTCTATGGTTCGCTGGCTGTAAATGGCCATACCAGAGACTGAGCTGATGTATGACCCACTTTAGCATCTAATTAGAAGTGATGTAACTTACAAAAAAATCTACATTTGATGTAGGGAAGACACTGCATTTTATCTTTAGCTCTTGTACCTAAGCTTACATGATGTATGAAACACCCAATAAAAAAGAAGTCTTGTTCTGAATGATGGCAATGATCTTTTCTCTTCAGTTGATACAATTCACTCTGAGAATGTGCTACACATGAAAATACAGGCATTGAAAATCAAACATGTTTATATGCTTATGTGCCTTGTGAGGTCTTTGTGTGATTTTAAATGAAACTCATTCAACGTGAACTGACCCATAGGGTTCTCAAGTGCTTTTACAAGGAAGAATTTCATGAGTTGCACATTATTATCTAACAAAAGACTGTAACACTGGAGCTTTCAACATTAATGTGTGCAGACAAGAAATAGATACCTTCATTTTACACAAACTGCTTGTAAAAATGAGGGAAGTGGATTAATCACTTGCTATTGTACATTATACAGTTTGTACATTCATCATTTTAAAAGTAAGTAATTTTGTTCACTTTCCAGTGTGACAATGGAAGAAATGTTGAAATGTGGTTAGACAGTTGTTCATGGCCTTGACTTTTCCAGTGTTTCCAACTCTCCCCTTTTAACTACCTTGCCTGCAGCAGGAAAGAACCATGCTGTCAAGCCCTATCTCATGGCCATCATTGACTGTTGGCCTACGCTGTTCACCACTCTCTGGGAGATGTATTCACTCTCAGTCCGCTTTAAAAGCCACTGAGGATGTGCTGTTTTTGACTATTTTATCTGGTGGAACAAGATGTACCACAGCAGACAGGGAAATACATTTCCTGACATCACCCCATCTAGCTATAAACACACATGATTGATGTAAACCTTAAGGTGCTTAGAGTGTATTAAGAACAGGTATTGAAAGTTTTTTTTTTTTTTTCAGTCAGTAATAGTATTCAAACTGTTTGGAAAATGCTCGCAAATACAAGGGTCAAATAAAAATGAAGCTGCAGAAATCTGCTCTATACAAGTAATATCATGTGACCAAAACTATTTCAGACTCCTGAGACTGATAAGACGTATGTAGCCAAAATTAGCATTTTTTTCCTGCTCCATTACGGTTAACCAGGATACACTGAGACCTAGAATGTTTTGTTCTCTGCCACAAGCAATGTACAACTTTACAGTGCATAATGCCTTGATGTATTATGGGTATTTATTTTATTTATTTATTAACACATTTTACGATCATACAACAATTCACACACACACGCACACACACACATATACACAAACTGTCTCTTACTGTACATCCCTGCAGGGACACATGGATAATCTTAGTTAAGTAAGGACAGGGTCCAAAGGCCAGTGTGTCCAAAGCAGTAAAATGTATTGTCAGAGAGTCTGGATGCTTTATGCTCTGGGTTTTATTTTAAGTTATAGCAGTTATTTCCAGTCCAGTTTGTAGTTAATAATTCAACAGTGGTACTTTTGTCTCTGCATAGATGCCCTCACAGCAGCCATAAAACTGCAACACAATAACAATTTCTCATCTAAATATCCTTATAAATACTGTGGTGTGTTTATATGATCAATTACCATAAAAATAATTCTATAATGTGATTCTATAATGTGAAGTCCAGTGGGTTAATTGGTCTATTTGTAGAATGGACCATATAATATATTTAGTGAAGAAATGGATGGTCCATTAATTAATTCCACCCACACACATTAATCACAAGAGACTATACTGTTCATTAAGGAATTAAATTCTCTTCATTATGATACATTTCTGGACTTAGAAATAAATTTGCTCGCATAACAATTTTAGAACTAAAACCAAAAGAGCTGTAGCCAAAACAATATGCAAGCAGCCTGATAAATTAAGTGGAAATTGTAAATGAAACCAGACTAAATTTATTGGATGGGAAAAAAACACAAAACTGCTTATTCTGCAGGGTGTCTTTAATATGATTCTGATAAGGTATTTGTGTGGAATCTTTGGTAGAAAATCCTGTTGGTCTGTTATGTGCTTCCAGTTATGTGTACTGGCATCAGACAGACTTGCAAGCTTCAGCGCGATTAGTGACAGATTTGTATAATGTCAAGCTCACAGCCATGTCAAGGGGGAGGTCACAAAGGCAAGGCTAGCTTGCTGTTGCATAGGATCTCCCATTCAGGGCAAAAGTGAGCCCTGAATGTGAGAGAGAAAAAATCTCCGAACTAGGGCAAGGGTGAGGTCACCAAGGAGCTCCCAGTCATGGCAAGGGCAAGATCACAAAATATCTCTCAGTTAGGGCAAGAGTGAATTGTTGCATTTATAATTTAAGCCATATAAGTATTGCTGGTCAATACATTACCTATTTACTTTGCATATATAATGAATGTGTAAACTGTTCCAAATAGTTTTTTTTTTTTTTTTTCTGACCATTTGCTCCCACAGTTGCATTTCTCTGGTACCTGTAACAACTGGGTTTGGTCTCCTAGGAAGCCCTTTTCACACTGCAGGACATATAATCAAGCAGTCTTATATATTATTTGTATCTTGAAAGCTCAGAACTCCTAGTTTGAAATAAGGGTGCTGTGCTGAAGTGTCTCATGACTCAAGACTATTTACCTGATAATGTTAATCATTTTTGTGCAAGTAGTGAATGTAATTTAGGGCTGTTTTGGTAAAGTCTTTTGCATATTGAATAAAATGAATGTATACATTGTTACAGAAAAGGGATGTTATTTAATAGCCAAAAAAGAGTCAATGACTATCCCATAACTGCTCAGGTTAAAGGTCAGATTAACAACAAATACAATTAGAGCTGAAGCCGTTATTTCATAGATGGATGAGCTTGTCGGAGGCAAATATCTCTCATGTGATAAAAAAGGAGCTGCTACCATAGATGGTCTAACACATCCACAGTGCTTTGTTCATACAGTAAAACAGTGCAGCCCCCATTCCTATACCACTACTAATATACTACACCCCAGGAGAGTGTTTGGTATGTTGCACATACACCACTGCCCTGGGCTCAATTATCCGCTCACATGGTTTCTCATACCATTGCTATGCTGACGATACCCTACTATCCATATCGCTCCCACCAGATGACTCCACGGTCTCGACTCGGATCACTGCTTGCCTTGCTGATATCTCCTCTTGGATGAAGGAACGCCATCTTCAGCTAAACCTCTCTACGACTGAACTCTTGGTCATCCCAGCCAACCAGTCTGTCCATCATGATCTTGAAATCAATACTGACTCTTAATCTCTCACCCCAACTAGGGTGGTGAGGAACTTGGGTGTCATGACTGATGATCAGCTATCCTTCAGCGACCATATTGCTGCGATCTCTCACTCATGCCGCTTTGCGCTCTACAACATACGAAAAATCAGGCCTTACCTAACTCAGTATGCCACCCAACTCTTGGTACAGGCCATGGTTATTTCTCGCCTCGACTACTGCAACGTTCTCCTCGCTGGCCTACTAGCATGTGTCGTGAAACCCTTACAGATGATCCAGAACGCAGCGGCATGTCTGGTTTTTAACGAACCCAAAAAGGCTCGTGTCACACCGCTACTCATCGAGCTCCATTGGCTACCAGTAGCCGCCCATATAAAGTTCAAGTCACTAATGCTGTCTTATAGAGTGTTTGCCAGCTCCACTCCCATCTACTTGAACTCCATCTTAATGACTTATACTCCCAATCGATCACTGCGTTCCTCGCATGAACATCGCCTGGCATTGCCTTCCCTATGCACAAGGCAAGCCCAGTCCAGACAGTTTTCGCAGGCAGTTCTCCATTGGTGGAATGAGCTACCAAAGGCTATAAGAGCAGGGGCGTCCCTCTCTATCTCAAAGAATCTCTTGAAGACTCACCTCTTCCAAACTCACCTTCTCGCCTAACATACTAATATTTCTAACCCTCACCTTATTCTGTTGCACTTTATCTTATAGCACTTATCGATTCACCTTTCTGTTTGCATTGTCTTGCTTTATCCCTTACAGCTCCTACTACAAGGCCTCCTTTCATACTGTAGCTTGAATGTATTCCTTGTACTGTAAGTCGCTTTGGATTAAAGCGTCTGCTAAATGAGTAAATGTAAATATAAATGTAAATGTAATGTTTAGTGGTAACATGAGGTCTGTATATAAGACATCTCATGTTTAACTTCAATCACTGCTAATACTCTGATCATGAATTAAGATTTGTTTTAATGTTAATCTTTAGTGGAGAAAGAATATATTGAGCAGGTGATCAGTAAAATGTCCTCACTCAGTGCTTCAATATGACTAACCTATCATAGGAACTCTAACCAAAAGCATTGTGCAAACATCTAATCAGAAAAGAAAATATCTTAAAACTAGAAGAGAGACTGCTCCCAGCCCCTGGGAAAAGGCAAGTTGATGTCTTAGAGTATTAAAATCTCTGGCACCTTGAGACAAGTAGGATTAACCTTTGAGGGGCCTTCCAGGCCGTACTAAAAATGTCAAACCTTTTTTTTTTTTTTTACATTTTTACCTTTGGCAATATTTCTTTCATAGCAAAGGTATGCTCTCAATTTTCATTTGGTTAAGACATAAGATTTAAAGGGGTAAACAAGACAAACTTGGCTATTCATTCAATAACCTGTTTACGTAAAATTCTGAACAATGGGAGGCCTGTTGAGATTTGGCAGACACTCAGAAATTGTTTCAATATAGGGAATGCACATAAAGATAATCCTAACAGCTGTCTTTGGAATATGCAATAGCACTGTGATATTTAAGCAATACACTCTTCCAAAGTATGCATGCCACTTTAGACCCATGTAGTATGCAAAAAAAAACAAACAAACAGTGCCCGGTCCTACATTTAAGAGTAAAAATCTGAACAGACAAAGAATTTCATGTGAAATCAAAAATACCATCTTCACTTTGAAGGAAATATAAAAAAAAAAACTGACCTGACCTCCAAATCACTCATAAAGCTGACACCACTGCACTACCACTGCCCAAAACACAAAAAGGGATCATCACAAGAAAATGGTTGCATAGTTCATCATCATAAGCTGAGGCTAACTACTTTGATTTAATGATGTAAGGGCAAGGATAGAGTACTGGGATTCACTCTTTACCACATGCAGAGCCTTGTTGAATTTAGCACGTGACCAAGATACAGGTTATACTGTGATGTTTTAACAATAAAAAAATGTGTTAGCAAGTATGTTTTGACGCTCCTTTAAAACTTACCATTAACATTGCTTCAGGATGGGGAAGAAGGGTTGTGGAGTACACCTCCAAAATAAAATTTGGTTGCAACAGGGAAGTGTGAGACCCCATTATCTTGCTCTATCAATACCCAATAACACAAAAAGATACAAAAGGTGCAAGACTACTCCATTCAACATCACTGGCTGAAATCAGTCTCAAAGTACTATTTTGTTCATTCTCTGAAAATCATTTGCGCTAATAATTTACATTACAATTATTGTTTAAGTTGTTTACATATTTTGTGCATGAAAATACTAGAAACAGTGTTTAAAAAAAAGGACTGGAAAATGCTTTTATGGGGGGGCACCCAGTACAAAGCAATCCAATGGTCTTTACAAATGCAAGACACATCTATCTGACCAGTTTCCCTAGATTTTTATTTTCCCTTGGAACCACCCTTAGCGCCTGTTAAAAGGCATGGATTTCAGATCACTGGCAAAGGGGGACATGTTTGTCTTGTTTGCCTTCTGCTGCAAATGTATGTTTGTCACTGAGCAAATTGAATTCGACCGAAACCTACGAGTGGGAGTGCATGTTAAAATCTGCACTTCCATGCCTTTGGGAAAGGACAGCACTTAAAAGTATTACACAAGGGGTTCACTTGAGCAGTCTCTGGCAAAGCTGGGAACAGCAACACAAGTTGGTTTGAAGGTTCCAAGAGGCCCGGCTGAAGATGGAGACCCCACCAATTAAACAAGGTATTAAAGCATGGCATACTGTCCGCCAACAAACCTTCCCAAGATGTGGAACCAAGATTTATGATTTCAAACGGACAGCTGAGCCAACATGTACAGCATTGTCAGAATTAGGAAGACATACAAAAGATAAGGAAATCCTGATCAGTTCAGCTCATTCAAACAACACCAAATTATCTGCATTAGCTAGCCCAGTGAAGTCACATGACTTCAATCAAGGTAAACACCATGTGCAGAATCCTGTTCAGACTCTCTAAAACACTGACTCAGAATTCCTCTGACAGAATTAGTTTTCAATATTTTTATTTCTTGTCAGAAAACATCTACAAATACCTAAACTTTTCATTAGACTGTTGTCAGATTCAGAATCACTAGCACAGGGAAGTTCAATTATACTTATACTGGCAGATGGCAGTATATGGCAGTTTCAGTGATGTCAAGCTATAACAGTCATACATATTATACACACCATTATGTACAGTACAGTGTCAGAGTTATTAACAATATTAAATTATATATATTATATACAGTATTTAAACATATATATCTCATACAATACAAATACAACACAAAAAAATTCAAACTGCCGTATCTCCATGAATTCTGGCTCTACAAGCATAAATTATACATCAAAACAGATCTACACTTGTGCAGATTCTCACAATGTTGTCTGTTGAGCGCTGTGACGGTTTTTGAATTATGAGCTTTTGTTCGGTCTTTGGTATCCCCTAACTCTAACTAGATTAACATATAATTAGTATTATTAAAATATATTTTAGACCATACCAGCTAGTTTATCACTGTAACCCACCTGATCAGAAAACTTCACATAAGTTGTCTTTATTTGACACATTATCTTCTTTATCATCCATCTATTCACTTCATCTGGCATATTCATTGTCACATGATTTTTAACGCATTAAAGATCATTTATAGAAACATATTTTCCAATATATGACAATTGCATCATATAATGGGTTGAAAATTCACTCTGATAATGATGATGCTTAAAACAGACCCATTCATAATAATGGACGTACGCAGATGTACACACGCATGAGTAGTTTGGGTATTTAAGCGTGGAAGCACGCTCTTAATTTGCACTGCTTTTTCATAATGCTGGTCTCCAAAAAACAACTTCAAGGATCCCCAGTGGTGCATGGAAATGTGATACCCATCATATTCCAAAGCCTTTGTATACAGCCTGCACACAGCGTAGCTTCAAACGTTCAAATTAATCAGGCCGCATCATTGGGTTATGAATTGTGTGGACATAAGTAGCTCTGGACAGAGCTGCAGTGTGCAGGAACCATCATTTTAGGAAAATGCATTCTCTCTACATTCTTTGCGCACCTTCCCCCTGTGCTACTGCATCAGAGACCTTGGAGACAGAGTTGTATATTATGTGGATTTTACTATGGTCTTAACATCTAAGAGAAAATTCCAAAGAATTAAGGGAGCAAGCTGGGTGTCCAAAAGTCTCAGAAGTCATCCATGACTCATTTTACAATGTACTCCTTTCTTGCCGGGACATCTGCTCTTTTAAACAGGGGGACCATCAAAAGGTCATGGAAATGCTGTTGCAGTGGAGACCGATTTCCATAAATTTCTACTATTTCCTTAAAAGCACAAGTCCAATAAGAGTGGCAAAGTAAGGCACCACCCTAAACTTTTAAATTTCTCTTTTACTTAAAGATTTAACAGAAAGCTGATTTTTAAAATATCATTTTAAAGAAATAATGTGGAAAAACATGGAGCAAACTTACATAGGACAGACACCCTAAGCAATGTTTTTCTTACTTATACAGGCAAACATTGACACACCATTATGCTGTAAAAATACCTTTCAGCCAACAGGATAAGGTTAGCACTGAATGCTGAAAACACATATCAGCAAGGGAATTACAAAACACAATACAACAATGAGAATAATGTTGGTACTCAGGTTCAAACAGAGAGGATTAACTAGGCTAACTAGAGAAAAGCTCAAAAACGCATGTAACCAAATATGCATGCAACTGTGATAAGTTCATTCACATAAAGGGAAAGTGAGCAACCATCAAAATTATTTTTTCAGTTTCTCTCTGAGACATCAAGATGTCTGTATCGATGAGATATTTTACAGGAGTGATGTATCCTTAAAGCAGATTTTGGTTGGATGAACACGCTTATACAAATGAATAATTAATTATGCTGTACAAAGGCACATGTAGCTAACAAGGGATCACATGGGGAACGTTTGTGAAGGGAAAAGGACTAGTGCTGTTAAAAGTGATTTATTTCTGCACAATCACAAACTAGGTCGGCTTAGGTGTGGGAATTTGCACGGCAATGAAAGAACTCACTGCTATGGAGATCCAACCCCATCCATGCGCCTCCTTTCCTTCTCCACAGCCAGCTCCCAGCAGACACCACAATAGTTTTAATTAGCGCTTTAAAACATTACTGCAGGCGGCTGTTGTCTCAAAGTCACTTTACACCTCTAAAATACACCAACACGCAGACAAAGGAGAACCTTGATCCGCTCTCTGCAAATTAGAGAGAGAGTGCTCAGATGCAATACATCTGTGAAGCAATTCAGAACCCCAGAACAGGTTGTGCACGATAAGAAAATAAGCTCCTAACACTGACGCATAACCAAACATTTGTATCTGGGAAGAGAACAATCACGCTTTCTTTTAACACATAAAATATGCTAACAGCTGAGAACATGTGCACTTCAGAAGGCAAGAGGTGATCTCAAAGAATTCTTTCAAGACAACGGTCTTAAAACCTCCCCTCCCAGAAAAAAAGGTTCGAATTATCATACTGGCAAAAGAATCTGCAAGTATATACTCTGTGAGTAAGCAGAGCAACTGCACAATAAGATAAGAACATTTAAAATATATTTCCACTATGATGGGATTTTGAAGGGAGCGCAAAGCAATATGTGTTGGTGTGCCATTCTTTCAGAACCATACCCGGTTACATCAGCCAGCTGTTTTTTATCTCCCTGCCTGTACTTTTGAATGGAGTACCTTATTATCAGCATGGAGGACCATCTGTGTTAACGATATTCCATTTAAGATGAGTTAAGATCTTCACTCAAAGGAAAACAGGCATGTCTGAAGTTGTGAAGGATTTACTGTGCAGTGCTTCTAATACATATACAAACATTTCCTTTTATGTTTTATTTTTTAGCTACCTTCAGTTGGATATTTGTGTTAAAATTATTTCAACCAGTAGACATCTTTCCATACTGAATACCCCACCCCAGTTAGCAAAAACTTTTTTTGGTTGGACATCTTGTTTAGCTACCTTGTCTAAAGAATCAGATGAATATTTCAGTCAATGCATTTTAATTATATACAGCTCCTCTAATAACGTTGAATTTGGGAATGTTGAAAAGAACAAAATTTTAATTTACCCCTACTAATACACAAAATTTATCTGTGTTTCAGCGAAAAAGGTCATTATTTAGGTCCCATTTAAAATTTGGGAACAGACAGAATGAGAGGGATTTCACCATATGCCTCCTGATATATCTCTTAGTTGGAGAAAAAAAAAGTGTTTGATTTTGCAGATTCAGATTAACGTTTGCTGGCTGCCCTCAAAGTGTAAAACC
Organism: Megalops cyprinoides; assembly: GCF_013368585.1. Lineage (NCBI taxonomy): Eukaryota > Metazoa > Chordata > Actinopteri > Elopiformes > Megalopidae > Megalops > Megalops cyprinoides. Next base: position 19,832,914 of record NC_050587.1, on the reverse strand, counting down.
TAGTTTCCATGTTGAACTATAGATTTCCATATACACGTATTCACAAGAATTATGTTAGCAAACACTATTTTCTGAAACACAAAACATTGTATTTTAACAGTAACACATTGGTATTGGGGACACTGAAACCATGGGAACTTTTTTTTACTTCATAAGGATCTGAAATGTAAACTCACCACCCACTAGGAGGAGAATACTGTAGGCTACTACACAGCTTGCTCAGAGTATGTTTGCAATGGGATTTGCATTGCAATGCACCCCTCCAGAAGAGGGCTGGAAAGAGAATGCTTCCAATTAGGCATAAGAAGAAGCTCACAATACAATATGAAGTGGAGTTCAAGGTAGTAAATTACAAAACCACGCTTTTAATAAAATAAAAACATAACATGATTGAATAATTTTTCTTTTTGGTCCTTTCTTCGGATACAAAACCACTAGCCATGGCAATATTCATGATAATGAATGATCCCACCAATATGTGTGCCATACTGCTTTTATAAAACAGATGCATAATTGGATGAATTCTACTTAGCTACATACAGTAAGAAGAGAGACTGAAATTAATAGGTTGTATTGACTAAATGGAACAAATAATGAACGTAGTGCCTAGTTTGTTTCAACACTTATAGTAACTTATTATTATAAGAAGTAACTTAAATAAATAAGTAACCTAATATTATTTGGAGCTGAATTTGCTTGCTAACAAGCTGGTTTTTGAGATATATTTCATATTAAAGTTGCACACTAAAGTTCAGTTGCTGGCTTACTGCAAGTTCTACTGACTTACTGACAGTAAATGTTTCCATCTTTGGTAACTTAATTTAGCTTTTTGGGATATGGAGTAGTTCTGTTATTATTTTTATTTTGTCAATGTGCAATGATACTAAAACAATGTATGAAAGTGCCCTTTAGCCGGGGTATACTAGTGAATACTTTAGCACAAACTGACCAACAGGAACAATGGTAGGACCCAATAATTTTATAAAGTATATTTTGTCACAACACTTATGAGGACTAACGGGCAGTTTTTGGAAATAAAAATTGCATATTACATTCTTGCCATTTTTGATATAGATCACATGGAAATCTGATTTTATGGTGTGTTCTCAGGACCATGAAACATTTTCATTTTCTGAATTAGCAAAATTCAAAATTAAGATACATCTTCTCATGCCTACTTCCAGTTTGCTTAGGTTTCCCATTATCCCTAGCATCTACACTCCCTACCGCAAATGGAGGCTCATCCAGATTCTTATGGTATATGTGAAAGTGCTCTGAATGAGACTCCTCAATCAGGTGAAGTGAAATTAAGTGCTGAGGTGATTTCTGAACAGCTGACTTAAGAGATTTAAGATAGGAAGTTCACAGTTAGTCACTGCCATATAAAAATGATGGGATTTGAAGCTAACTTACTGCAGGGGAACAAAAACCATTATCGATAAAGACTGAATCATAGTTAGCTGAAAAGTTAATATTTAAAAGGGGGTGGGGATGAGTTCTGCTGTGTCTTTTCTTAACCACTGTACCTCAATGTGGCCACTGAACAGAGACAAGGAACGGCACAATATGCAACGTGTGGAGGGTGAAGGACAGACATCTGTTGCATGAAACACCAGTAGCATGGCTCATATAGGTGTAATCTGTGCCATTGTTAAGGAGTTTGCTGCTGTTAAATGTAGTCTTTTTGGTAACTTTAGTTTCTTGTGCCAGTATAACTGTATACATTTTTACCTTATAACCTTATAATTGTGCTTTTGTCAACAAATGGAGACATGCTCATTACGTTTGTAGTAATGTAGAACTAATTCATGCTTCAACAATGAAGCCATTTTTCATAATGTTTTTGGGTCCCAACCTCCTGTCCATTTGGCACTGTGTGTATGGCCCTGCCAATTATGAACGCACATAAGCTGTACCAGCCTCCTACAGAAACTCCTCTATTGTTAAGGCAAACTGGCATAGCATGTGGTTGCATTTGTCATTTCACATTAAAAAGAACAGAGAACTGTAAATAGCTATGGAAAATGCTAAATGTGTGCAACAGCATGATGGCTGTTTTCTGTGCCTGTTGTACCTAATGTGTTAGCTGACAACCTCTTGGTTCCAAGCACTGGCTTTGAGACAGCTTATCTTCCTGGATAGAATCCTTTAGTAGGGGGGCTGCATTTTGTGACTTCACTTGCTTTCAGCTTGACATTTAAGATGCTTGTCCATTACTGGAAAGCAGAGAGGAACAGAGATGAGAGGGCAAAATTTTCCAGGCCAGCTATAATCACAGATTGGGGTCGACAGCTCACTAATTGACACTTTGCCAAGCTGAGCACTGTTAAGCTTCAGAATGAATATATTAGACAGAATGCTGAGTGAATCTTATATATACACCTTCCAGCTGGTAGAACTGCAAAGAACAGAACCATATTGCCTTTGGTTTTCTGAAGTTGAATCCATCTTCAGTTTGACCCACAGAGGTCTAACAAGTGAAAAAATAAATAAGCTCTTTAACTTGTTATCAGCCTCTTTGTCTTCAGGGCTGTGCCTCAAAGCATCCTTCCTATAATTCAGTGTATAATAGAAAGTGCCAATCTTGAAAGAAATGCCTTTGGGAGAATGGTGCCTTTAAGTACTTTTAATCAAAAACTGCCCTAGAGAGAAACAAAAAGATTCTGGAATGACTGATTTTAATAAATTTGTGGCATTGATCATATCCACCTTGATGCCCCCTTTCAGTCTTCACTTCATGCAGCATTTAATTTGTCTAATTTGAATTAAAAGTTCAGGTTTACAATTTGTCCTCTTTCTGACTTAATATTTAAAGGTGGAAAGTGCTGTTATGAAGCGTACCTTACTATGCTACACTGGCCACACCCCAAAAAGATGCACCACAACCTTAACTTCAGTCTTAGCAGTGTTTTCAGCACTCCATAGCAGTTTTTACAAGCCTAGAAAATGGCTCTTTTCAATTCTTGCCTCCCAGCAGGTGTAACAAGCTACCTATATCAGTCAGAACAGCAGGGTCACTAGCTATAAAAAACGCACCTCTTCAGATGTGCAGCTTGGTTCCCTGCACCCAGACTCTCCTCTTGTCTAACAGTGACATCCTGAAGATTCCTGACACATCAATGCACCATATCATTACTATTATAGCACTCCAGCATTCATCTAATCTTATATTGCGTATGCAGTGGCATGTATGCATAACTGTACATTGATTGTTGCACTCTACAATAACACATAATGTTTGGCACTTGGTGTCATGTCTGATATTTGTCATCATTGTGTGTGCAGATGTGGGTGGATATTTGCATTAATCTGGGTCAGTTCCTGTGTCTGATTTCACTTTCAGGCTTTTCTCTGATCTACTAGTCCCAAGTCCAAAGAAACAAGGGGCAAATGCTATTATATATAATAGCGACTCAGTGTTAAACGTTGAAGCCCTCATGGAATCCAAATATTCAGTTTTCATTTAAGAACATATAAAATTTTCCAAAATAAACTTCATCTACATAAAACAGTGACAATTGCTGCTTCCTGTATGTTGCTGCAGTTTAACGAGAATCACCAACTGTACAGAAATTCTCTTTTTTTCATCCAACTCAAAACCGAACTTTCTTGGACAGTTAGCTAACTCACCTCACACCAAAGACAAATAGGGCAATTAGCCTGTCAACGCAACAATGCAGCTTTCATAGAATATCAGTGCAATTAAATAGCTTCAACAAAGACTCGTGTTCCATGTCAAGTTATAACAAAGGAGTAGAGACGGCATTTCATTAAAGCATCAAGGGATGATGAATTCCTATTTACTGATTCTTAAATCCTCTATGAGAAAAAAAACACATACACCACCTTGACAATAACTGTGAATGATATAATTTAAAGCCAAAGTCAAGAGCAGGGGAGCAGACTGCCATAGATTTGTCTTGTGCATCTTGCAAATGACCTCAAGCTTATCATTAACCTTCACAACAGACCTAAGAAAAAAAAAAAAAAAACAGTTGCACAACCTCTGTCCATAAATATGTCAAATATTAAAAGCAAGGAAATGCAGCTTTAAGGGTCTGAATTATACAGTTAAAATCACCATCATTACAGCATCACAGGGTACATGACACAATTACTTTCCATTAAAAAAGTGTTATACACTATTTTGACTGAATAAATGTGACTTGCCATTCTGTTCAATACACTTGACAATGACTGTGGGGATATCTGAATGACTGTAAATGGCAACAGCTTCCTTCTTTTTTGTCAGATTAAAACTGTAGAGGGAGGGAAGAGGAAAAATGCCATCTTTAATGTGGACCCAAACAGTTCTTGCAAGGGGTTCACTATTTGCTCAGTTTCATCAAGGAAGAAAATAAATGTGCCAGTGGTACAAAGGAAACTATGAAGTATCCTTGCCTCTGTTTCCACAATTGTCTTACAAATGAACAGGACTAAGAGCGATAATATCATCTCTGATATTAGCTATGTATCCTCTGGGAACTATGGCCTGGCTGATCTATCCTGTATTTTTCAGCTTTCATTCTGAGTGGGAAAACTGTAACATAGTAGTTCCTCTTTGCAAGGTCTGCTTCACAAAGGGAAACACTGAAGATAAGGAGAAAGGATGTTCATTAACTGAAGGGCCCGTTGTGCCAGAGGTACACAGGTCAAAGGTCAAAATCACAGCTGAAGAATGGTGGAGATAAATACAAATCCCAGTAAATACAATCTCAGTATAGTCATAGCTGTGCAATATACTTACATTTTCAGTACTTTTTTAAGAAAAGGCCTGCAAAATCTCTGTCAGCGACCCTCCCCTATATCAAAACAACATCTGACATACCTGCCAACCTAACAGTAGTAAGAACAGAAAGAGGGAACACAAGTCAAATATGCTTAAATAGAGTATCCATGGCCTTACCCATGCTCACAACCTTCAGGTTGAATACCGTTTTAGCTAATCACACTCCAGCTATTGTGTTGTTATTATGCAAAGTGATCTCCTTGGGTCACAATGGGAAATTCACCCCATAATTTTAGGGAACCAAGGAGGAGGCAGAATCAGATTAAATTACATATTTTCTGTATATTACTTTGTATAATTTGTAACAGCAGTTGTGGAATAGCATTGATTTTCTACTCAGAAATGATGCTAGCTATCTTCAGACTGGCAGCATTTATATTCAGCCCAATCTGGTACCAATGCATTCTACACATTAGATTTTGGTTTGGTTTAAAAAAAAACTAAGGTGTAGTAAAGTTTGGTCATTTCTCTACACATCAGTAAATTACCTTGCTTGGCCGTGCAGGGGGACAAAACTGTGATAATGGTCAAAAAGGTGTGAAAAGATTTTAAATCAGTTTAAATCAGTTTTAGATGCAAGCTCATATAAAACCTAAACCATTGCCCACTGCCACCTGATACACCTGTAGAGTCACTGTGCACAGGCAGCCTCATCAGAATTGCTGACAAGCCTTACAAATCTCCTTAATCTTCCCCTTACCAATATTTACAAATGAGCTTATTCACAAGGTGAATTGCCTAGTAGCTAAAGCTAATATTATTGAGTATAAACAAACAAGGGAAGGAGATGGAGATGTTCCATAATTTACAAATCGCTCAGCTCGGCAGAGTAAACACTTGAATTTATTATATTTACTCCTTCACTCTCTGTTCATCTTTGCTTCTCATACATTCACAGAAATGTTTTCAAATGTAATTACACAAGGAATTCTATCTTTCATCCATTTTGTGAATCCCGCTGGATCAGGTAAACGCTTCACTCCGTGTCGATGTGTACAGTTTACAGAAATAAAGATTCCAAACATGTAAACCATGATTCATTGCCAGGTTACTGAGGAAAACAAAGTAGAATTGCATTAACCCTTTCATACATGACTTACATAATGCTATGTAGCGTGCTTGCTATGTTACATGGTCCGTTATGTTTTTATTAAGCTTTTTATTAAGCTTCTCATAGTTTTCACTGCCACATTTGCTATACTTTGTTTAATGTTAAATCACTGTTTCCTCAAAACTAATGTTAGCTAGAATTTTTCCAATCTAGTGCTCTAATCACACCGGTTTGACCGTATGTGAAAAAGCGTTAAGAATGTAGCACTGTGAACGGCCATCTCAGGGAATTCAAAAGTGGAGGCACTGTCTCTGAGCAACGTACCTTGCATTCAGACAAAAATCACAGCCATCAGACAGTGTCAAGTCACCTACCTCACAGGGTAGGTAACAAGTGAAATAAGTCATAATGTGAAAAATCTATGACATAGGTTAAAAAAAATTGGTCTAACTGGTAGTGATTTATTGCACACCCACACAGAGGAGTACTGTAATTTTATCTGAATGAGACAGGAATATTACAGAAAGCATTCTATTTGCTACTGGTCTTTTGGAACAAGACACTGTTGACTGGTGCCTGTAATGGCTGATGTTACCAAATGTAATCTAAGCAGTATTTAGGAGGAAGTGGAGATGAAAAGACTCTGAACATTGCTGGATGCGATGTTTTCACCTATGTTTGAGAACACTGTTTAAATTTAACCTGGTGACAAGATTATGAATATACTGTAGCACTGGGATCCAAGTGCAAAATGTATTTACTTGCATATTTACACATTTCAATTACTGTGGACAACCACTAATTTTTGACAGACAGCCCTACGCTTAGGGACTTTACCCTGTCAATGTTCCCCTACAGCCTCTCAGTCAAATTGGAGAGGGATTACTCATTTAGAGCATATGGAGCTATTAGGGTTCTCAGCATGGGTTCGCTGACATCTAGAAACACAGTCAAATACTTATTAAAATTATATTAAACTGCACTTCATGATAATTATTCTCACTTGACTTCCACTTACCCAAGTTGTGCTGTCTATTGTGCAAGGAAACATATAGTCATGAAATTGCAGGTCTGAAACTGAGATCACCCATAAACCATCAAGTTCCAAGTACTTCCTGTTGTCATGCACAATTAAAGTGTCACTGACAAGCTGTCATTGTAGTGCAGAGGAAGGACTGTGTCGTTTCTGTGCACAGAGTCAACACTATTTAGGCTTGAGTGTGACTACACGTGCTGACACTATGGTCCACACTGCCAGACTACACCCAGAGGGCATATTAAGACATTCCCAGCTCATAATGCCTCTGGCACTCCTAAGCAGGCAACACCAACCAGAGAACTAAGGGAAAATACACAGGCAGGACTTACTTACTGTCTCAATGGCAAAAAAATGCCAATAGATTTGGAATTTGCAATTTATGATCATCTCCAATCAGTAAGCAATAAACCCACACACAAGCAAAGAGATTCACACCACCAATACTGCTGCAAAACAGAGTGAAGTGCTATCAATGTATATTTTAGTTCATCATCTCCCCAAAACATACATAACCCATGTTCTCCTGCATGAGGATGGATTATATGTGATTTGAATGCTGAATATCATCTTTATATAAATAGAAGATTCTTGGGGTACAAATAGAAATATAATTTGATTTGACAACAGCACTACATCCCTGTATTTGTAACATTACTACAATATCTTCACCAAAACAGGTCTCTTTTACAGTATTTTTTCTAATTTGTTTAGCTTGTTTTTTTCTGTTTTATTAACCTGGCTGGGCGTTTAGAATCGTTCTTTTCCCTTGTATATCATTTAATTATTTTTATGAATACTTTTTAAATCACAATATTTACTTTTACAAAACAGCATTTTGATTCAGCAAATGCACTCACAAGGCATGCTCGTGAAGACAGCATCCAGAAAGCCAGCTCGTCTTTCAACATCCAAATACCGTGACCGTCTTGGATAACATTGAAAGCCTGAGCCATATCTAACTAAATTTCAGACAAATGATCAATAAAATGACAAATTAACAGTGTTTATGGATTCTATATCTTTTTCTGGAACTTCTTCGATGTATCACTCTTATTTGCAGCAAGCATCTTGTTCAGTCTACATCAATCAAAATGGTCATGTTTCATCAGAAAAGAACGGAACGGCACTTTACTGTCGACAGTGATTTTGAACCTAGCAAAGAATCAAAACGGGGACTAAATGTCTACAGCCTCAAACACAAATGATGTTAAGTAGACGTCATCAATTTTTAAACTGCTCTTGAAACAACTCTACAACCAGGGAACGTTTCCGTGATATTTAAAAAGTACGCTACACAAGGCACTAACGGACAAGTTCCTCAAGCCAGCTCAATGATCCACCAAGAGATGACTCGCACTCCCAGTTGCAATGCACTGACTATATCTGGTGCAGCTACGAGGACAGGTTTGGATACTTGTGAATGCACGTCTGTAGTAGAGGGTGTTTAAATGAACGTCTCGTGCTAAGGAGTGGCACTTTAAAATGGCAACATTTTAACATATTGTTTTGGACCCAAATAAATAAATGTGATATGTGTAACTATGATATAGGATGTAAGAGCAGGCAGAAGGTAAAAATAAAACTACCTTTGCATTCGTCAGAACCGTTGTGAACATAACACTGAATAGTACTGTAGGTGTTCTAGAAACTTGGCAGAATTATTTGCACGTGTGGATTACCGCTTCATTATTCCAAAAACACAAGACGCATTGATCTGTAAGAGTATAACTGGCTGAAGCGTCAAGTCAGCAAAGGGAGTTCAAAAGTAACACCAAATATACACGAAAATCTTTGCAATGTCTGCATATGGCTAATTCGGGTTACATGCGTGAACCGAAGTACTACTGAATAAATAACTGGCTATCACTTAACTGCGGATCTATATTGAAAATATTTTCATAGATGCGAAATAACCAAAAAAAAAAAAAAAACGGAATTCATAAACTGCATAGTGAGCTATTCACCGTCGCACTACGCATGCAGCGAATATTCACTGGAACCTGCTATCAAAGCAATGCATTTTATAACAGAGTGATAAAGTCTGGGAATCATTATAACTATTAATCACCTCTTTTGCATTAACGAAGAACTAACATCCCATGGACTTATGCCAATTTTGAATTGAAGGGCTGCAGAAATATTTCCCCCGAAATACGACATCAATCCTATTTAATCCTTGGAAATTGGAGACGCGGGCATTTCTCAGATCTTTCTTCATTCGGACAGTGTTCCTGGGATACGCATGGGTTTCTTATTTTGATAAAACAATATCTTGTTACATAATCAACTTTGCAATCCATGAATTAGGTACGATAATCAACAAAGAAGCAGCGCGATAGTGAACAAGAAATACCCTCACGAATTACAGCATCTAGTTTATTTCACGATAGCACCAGCCTGCATAAGTAGCCCATTAGTAGCCCATCACACAGGATCTTTAATAAATGCTGTAAAGACGCACATCCACACCGCCTGTCATTGTTACTGTAAGGTTTCCAGTGTTTCAGAAATCAGAAGGGCAGTAGAAGGCGCGCAGGACGATCTCTGAAATCAGCAATTGCTTGCGACTCACCTTTCGCGTGCTGCGGGACAGAGACGCTTATGCAGAGGACGAGGGAAACAAGTAACGGTCCCATTCTGTCATGTAACAGTAGGTGTCTCATCCACAGTCACATAAAGACAAATAAAAAAAATCAAACGGATGGAAACTTTTCGGTTTCCTTTCGTCGACGATGCTTCTACGGCAGTAAGTATTTCCTCAACACACTCTGTAAGTCCTTCCCGGGGATGCGGACGCTACCTGCTACACTGACTGTTGTTAGAAGTGATACTGCTCGTATGCCTACTGTTCCCCTTTGCTGCAGTGGTGCACAAAGCAATAAAGAGAGGAATCGTGTAAATCCTGATTAGACCGCGCGCTGTGTACATACAGGGCAGCGTATGCAGCAGACAGCGCTGTGCAACTAAAGCGCTGTCTCACTGATAGAGATAACCCCTGCTCCTCCCTACACGTGCTGGTGCTGCCAGTACAAGGCAACGCTAAATCTATAGCTGGGCGGAGCTTAAATTATCTTATCTACTCAGCTTTAATTCAGAGACACCATCTGGGATTTAGGGGAAATGGACGGAACATTAAGTCAATTGGAAGATAAAATGGGGGTCACATTCCTTTCAGGGATGAATAAATGGTGTAAAAAATTGGAGAATCTTGAGGAGAAGTGTGGAATTTTTAATGACTCAATTGTCTAATACCACTTTAATACTTGAACCTTTATCCAGTGTAAAAGGCTCATTTTGGTTTGGTGTGTGTTTAGGCTTTATTTCCTTTGAGATTTTGGACATGGCTCAGTCCTATTTAGCTTTGCTTGTGTGTGTGCGTGCATGTGTGTGTGTGTGTGTGTGCGCGTGCAGGAGGGTGGTGGTGGGTGGGGGAGAAGGGGTTAAAGACTCATTCGCAACGAAAGAACAAATAATCGGATATTAAAAGGCTGTTTCCAAGCCAAAGAATTTAGCAGAAACAGCAAACAGATGGTGAAAACCCCAGAGCAAGACATCGTAGATGGCAGGTATCATAAAACTTATCCATTCTTAAAACTGCCTTTTCACAAGAACAAGATAATAAAAAAAGCAGTGGGAAATGGGTCTGTAGCAATTGAAATGGAGACTCATACTCTTTTGAGAGTGTTAAGGTGAAGGTTATTTTTTTTTTGTGATGAATCTCTTTCATAACCAAATTAACCCAATTATAGGTACAGTATGTTTTCATAAATAATTACAAGGGGTCAACAGCTGTATTAATGAACAAGCTAATTATGTTTACCTTGCCAGCTCTAACATTGACCAGTCACCACCCAATAATTTGCCTTCTCTGTCTTGAAAATTCTCATCCTAAAATCTCACTTGTACTATTTTGTGATACAGTGTACAGCATGTGTCCATTGTTGACACTGTTTTGCAAATTTCTCAGGATATCATCCTCTGCCAAAAATGTCAAAGATGATGAGGTGTCTCGTTATCAGACCTTTGAGCTGTAACGGTCTTTGTGATTGCAAGCTCGTAATTATTTGCAATTGACATTAAAATGATAAGTGACATATGACCTTAGCAAAAGGTTTACTGTACGTGATGTGAGATCCAACAAGCCTTCAATGAGCACTGCACCAGTGGGTGCGGGCATTTTGGTCCGTAAAGAGGTGGCTGCTTTACGTGACTGCCATAGCAGTACCTTCAGTTTACCTTTAAAATTACATGTATGGTATGTTCTTTTCTTAATAGATGCCACTGTCTAAGGACACAACACATATGTTTTCATTTTCCATTGAAACATCCTGATCATTTCTGAGAGAAGTCAGGTTAAGTACCTTTATCAAGGGTAAAACAGCACTGTTCTACCTAGTGATTTAGACCTGCAACTAAATGTATTTAGATGTCTACTTCAGATAGCTGGATAATTTTTGTGTTTCTTTCTCAAGCTTCTGTCCCTAGTCCAGCTCTATAGCCTAATGTGTAATTTCAATATTGCCATAGTTTGAAAATGAGGGAACAGATCCGGTGCTGGGAAGTGCAGTGGTGGTATTTGAATTATATATTTAAACTGATCATCCTTTGTGAGTTTGTCTTTCTTTTTCCCTTTTTTGTTTTCAAACTGGAAGATATTTTACTCCAGAGCATGGACATTTTTAAGGGAGTACTAGGGACCCCTGCACTTGTAAGATAGGGAGACTGACCCACAGACTTTTACAGCAGCAGCTTTTACCATTTGATGTTCACAGCACACCGCCTTTCTGTAACACTGTGGTTACTCTCAGAAATACTGTAATGACTCACACTCTTGGTATGTCAGGGATGATTTCCTTGGATTCGCTGGGTCGCTGGCATCCCTGCTCTACGTAGGTACAGTAGGAGGTCTTGTTCTAACATTTCTTGATGCATTTGCTGAACTGGAATGTAATAAATTATATCCGTTTTCATTTCAATAATAATGCAACTAGATAGGAACATTTCTAAGCAATTTGATGAGACAAAGGACAGTGATCCAGATTTGCATCTCTCTCACATTACCTTTGTGCATTGTCAAGACGAAAGATCTGAACCAATTACAAAACATAGAGTCTTTGAGATTGTTGGTAACAAATATTACAAAAGTTCCTACATTTCTTTATCCATGACACACCAATGCATTTGTTAGGAAGGCATGAAACATTAAAGACTTTAGCTTTAGCTGACATTTTACAGTTCATACCATGTTCATGAAACAACCTTTCCTATGTACACCAAGACCCCCTTCTCCTAATGTTTGTATCTTCAGTGGGTCGCCACATCTCTATCTTATCTGGAAGGAGTGAGAGTAGAAAAAGCATGACATGAGCCATCCAGGCTATTTAATGATCTGTGAATCTACACATCTTTGCCTTTGTCCCTTTTTACTAGAAGCTCAAATGAATACCAATAGTTCAGGTTATAGCAGCAGAAGTTCTTAGTCAATTATCTACAATGGTTCCTGGGGAATGCTTCTGTTCAGTGTTTGCCAGGGGGACTTCTTTGGAAGCCACCCATCCCATATCATCTCATTTGTCCACAGATTATTGTACCATATCTCTCATCAGGCTGTTTTGAATTTATTTCAAGGCTCCCCTTAGCAATTTTCATTAAGTAACACCACTTTGACAAAAGCCCGAGGTGAAGAGAGAGGGCATGTGAAAGTAAATGAAAGAATCTAGAAGAACAGACACTGAATTAATTCCAAAGAGAGCATTATATGCACGTCCCTTTGCAGTAAGAGGGTTCATTCTTACCTGCCCTCCCAAGGCCCTGTGAATCTCTTTCAGTCAGTGCAAAGTATTTTGCTAAATGCTCCTTTCTCAATTTACTTGTGTTGCTATCCCAGTCCTCTGAACATGCAGTGGCTATAAAATAAGTTAAATAAATTGTAATTTAGACTTGTCTCGCTTAAAGTCTTTTTTATTATTACTATTTTATATTGTATTATATGTTATATATTTTTTATATTTTTATATTTTTATATTGTATATTTTATTATATGTATTTATATGGGTGTGAATCTGAAAGTGACAAGTATAATGGGTTTATTTATTTTGCACATTTCCCTCACAGAACTCACCAGAAGATGTTGTTTAGAAGCTATATTGAAAAAAATCTTCCTCTCCCTCCCCAGCCATCTTCTCAATGTGTGAAGACACCGGTTGCCAATGATGGAGAACTTACTCCCTTGCTGTTCTTTAATAAAAACCTGCCAGAGATCAAATCAGTTTGTTTGAAACGGTTCCAACAGCTGTTCCTCACTTCAAGCTCAGCTGAGTGAATACATTGAAGCGGACACCTTACTTAACTCATTTGCCCATACAGGGCCCATTGCAGGTGATTTTGTCCTCATTGAATTGTCCTTTTTGAATGCATCCAATGAAACATTTTATCTGAGTCACTTTTCCAGTACAAATACAAGTGTCACTTAAACACAGCAGAAGCTGATATATACAATGAATGCTGTGAATAATTTATTGAGAGGCAAAATGAAGTCAGATAGTGTCTTTTAAGGCATTAATGTATATCTTGCACATTGACCTATTAGTGTAGAAGCCCTGTCACATATTCAGAAGCTACATGATTAAGTAAAGTTTTCTGGTAAAAATGGAAAGTAAGGCCTAAATAAGAGAATGGGACAGGCTTTTATGGCTTGAGCACAGCACAAGCAAAGCTGTCTGAGAAATCTTCTGAAGATGCATGTAGGAGATGCCATGGAAGTGACACCCTCCTTCAAATCTCCCTCTGAGAGAATAGCCTCGCTTGCGGATGGATGAAGACGAGGGAAACATTAAAATATATTCCTCTCTTTGGCATGCTTCACTGGGCATGTGGGAATGGGGGCGGAATGCCATTGATGTATTTTTCCATCAATCTACCAAGACCCAGTTCCTCAGACCAATACCAATTAAAGATTATGCTTAACCCAACTACCAGGCACTTAGAACATTCATATCTGAAGCACTTAAACTCTGCTGGCCCTGTTGCGAGCTCCTGATCATAACCTTGAAGTTTTAACTCACCTTGTTGACCTTTGCCTTTGCATGATGGCAATAAGAGCATTACATACTATAATTTCATTTTGTAATATTGCATACATGTAGCTCAAATAAATCTAACAGCCATTAAAATGGAAAATATGCACTTTCAACTTAGCATATGCATGCAATCTGTTCTTAGCTTTGTGTTCTGTATCATTATATAGCATTGTTTCCAGTTTGATATGATGAATTAACTTAACGTGATTAGCTTATGTTCCATGGTACAGAACTATATAATCACTCTCAAATGAACATTTGAATGAAAGTTATATAATCATGTTTCATAATATTTCACGCTTAGTTAACATTTTTCTGGTAATTTGAAAGGCCTGGTTATCTATGTAAGGGAATAAGACAGGAATAATACCATTGGATGCATGCTATAAATAAATACAGCACATGTTCTTGCTAACACAAGGAGGTGACTCATCAGAAGATCCTTTACTGTAAACTCAAACCCTATGTTCCTTCAAGATCACTGCATTCTGCATCTACAGGGCAACTGACTGTTTCCGATCTGATGAGGTTGCTCCTCTCAGACACAATCCCTGTCTATACTGGTCCCTCAGTGGTGGAATGAGCTCCCCACGGGGGTTAGGGCAGCGGAATCGCTGGCCATCTTTCAACACAGACTGAAGACCCACCTCTTCAGACTGCATCTCGGTTCCACTTCAGTCCCCACCCCCTAACACCCGGTGCCTCTAGTATTTGATGTTAATTTTACGTGTAGTATTGTGATGTGTTTTTATTCTGTGTTCTAGGGACTGTCCTATCATAGTATATTCGGCTTCTGTCACTTTGCACAACTTGTGGTAGGGCTTGAATAGTGTTATGCTCACACTCACTGGCCTGGGAGTGTTGCTAGCCTGGTCTGATACTGTTGCTCACTTATATTAAATGAATACACTTATGTTCTATTACGCTGGAAGTTGCTGTGAATAAAAGCGTCCACCAAATGCATGTAGTGAAATGTGATGTAATGTAAACTATATGATCACATTAGCTCTTTATTTAGTTTATTGTATTCAGTCTTTTGTGAGTTTCTGTCATCCGACCTTACTATAGAAGCACATTTAGTTTTCCTTTGTGGCAATGTCAATCAATGATCAGGTTACATGTTTGAGTTTGTGACAGTGTTAGTATTTTGTTTAAGCTAGTATCACAAAAAGTAAATAAACATGTCATTGCTATTCATTCCTTCATCATGCCACCCACAGTTAAAGTCTGATATATTAGCTACATATTATGATATGTAGCATATTAGATACAGTATTAAGTATAATACTTTTGTATGTAATATATTACTAATTACTAATTATAATGTATATAATATTATGTTATCATGTAATATTATTACTTCATATAGTACATTAATGTGCCAAAAATTTTGTAAATCTTAAGAAAAATAATATTGTATAAATAGCCTGGTAACCACTTCTGGAATGGTCAGCTATGGTCAGAATGATAGCTTCATCACCTTAGCTGAGATATAAAAACTGAACACCTTTCATTAGCTGATACCTTGCTGGTTATTTTGCTGAATAGTTTGTTTGTTTTCTTTGTTTGGTTTTAATCAATGATTCAAATACATTTTTATTTAATATTTTGAGCAGAGCCATTTCTTACACCAAAAATTCTGCTAACTTCCACCGCTGGTCTGAAAGGCAGTGAGGTCAAAATTCTGTACATAATGAGAAACACAACACAAAGAAATCAAAAAGAAAATCTGCAATACCAGCATGGGGAAACACTTTGATTGGAATAACCATGATACATTTACAACTGTATGTATTCATTTGACTCACAGTGAGATTGCCACACACGTCACAACCAGCTAGGGGGAAGAGCAAAAGCAGAGAGACTGATCCTTGTATGATATCAATGCTGGCTGGCTTGTTTCCAAAAAAAAAAAGAAAAGAAAAAGACAATCCATAAAGGAAGCAGTGCCAGGACTGAAGTTGACATGACAGTTCCCGTAGCCCCCCCACTCCATCCACCCCTGGGAAAATCCATATATTGATGTTCCTGGTGGCTATCCTTCTGGGTACCCTCCAGTACGGATTATGGATGTATGTGTATGCGCTGTAACGTGATCCCTGTCATAGGATGCCAGCTCACACAGAACATCTGCTGAGGCATTAAACATGACCACATGACCTGCACTCAAAATGCATGAAAATAATACAACAAAGAAGCTCAATACCATCTTGAATGAAGGTGCTTCTCTCAATTAATATTCTGCCCGATCAGCAAAAAGTTTCTTCTTGCAAACCAGCGTTCTTGACTTTTTTTTTTTTTGTTCTGGGTTATGAAAACAGTTTTACAGTTTAATTCTTTGCAAAAAGTGAACCTGAGTGGATACAGTGTCTTAATTTTGATAAGAATGGTTCAGCGTGACCTCTTCCAAAGATAGCACATTTTACCCCATTATAGTTGCACAGACTGATAAAGAGACACCACTTCAGAGGCCCAACCCTGACCTTTTGGAGCTAACTCAAGAGTCCAGATAGCCCAATGGAAGATAATGGGGAGCTGGAATGTCATACCCACCTGCCTGTACACCCCTACCAAGGTAAGTTACAACCTCTGGAAAAACCCTGAGGGAAGTGGATGCACCCATGAGGTGTGGGTAGGTAGGGCAGGTGCCTGTTTCCCAATCTCTCCTGTTACTGCTTTTCTCCAAACTCTGACATAATTCCTCTCTAGCATTATTAATTAGGAATGTCATGTATTCTTTTCATTAAAGCTAAAAAGGTTGACATTCTTTGTTAAATTGCAACCCAGTTTAAGCATGTGCATGTGAATATCCTTGAGCAATGTGATAGCAGTGTACAGCTCTAATAAGGGAGTCCTGGAAAAGTCCTACCTACAATGAGAGCTCAGACTGTCCCCAGCTCATCTGTGTATTAAAGCTTGAAGGGACAACTTGTTAGTGTAAACCTGGCATTCAGATGTACTCAGAGATCCTTAGCATATTCATCCATGGGCAGCTGAACTGATCTGATTCAGTCTTCTGTAGTGGGGGAACCTGAGTAGGTATTGGTCTTTCCCACCAACCATGGCTGTATCCATGGAAACCAAACTCTGAGGAAATTATCAAATAAATATATTATGGATAATAAAAAAGGAGGTATGGACAAAAAAGAAGGGTTTCACACTAGTGGAAAACAAAAGGAAATGTGGCAGAGGACTGTTTTCATAACAACAAAAACAGATTTTGGGGTTCTAGACATACTGTATCATAGGATGTTTTGCCTGGAAACTGAGTTTGATGCATATGCATACTACATATATGTTCTTACATGTAGGGGTTTGTTGCACATAGATGTTTTATAAAACTGTTCTGTTGTGTTGATAATATGTTATTTGTCCTTTGTTCTTGTGTCAGATTATATATTATCATGCAAAGGTTTACAGTACAAAGGGATATACACTTTTGCACTTTCATGCCAGCAAGATGTAAAAATTCATACCTACAACTATACTGGGAAGAATTTTTTTTTTTTTTTTGTACACCTTTTTTACCTGGGTTCTTTGACTTGAAATGTGTCTACAAATGCACAGTGAGATTAATTGCCCTAAAAGCCCTCTTGGAGTAGAAATGTGTACACTTAGTCCACACAATTACACAAGATATCAAATCATAAATAAATAATGCCATATTATTGCATCAATGCAGTTTTGCACTTAACAAGTTGTGATACTGTTCATATTCCTTCAGGTTACTTGAATGACCTGAGGAATGAGAACACATGTTGGTCTCTGTTCAGCCTAGTTTAATCACAATTCAGTCAGTCCATTGCTTGGGGGAGATGAAATGAAAGAGGTGTTAGAAATGAAAACTATAATAAATTGTAACAAATTGCTCAATTTTTGTTCACTGTTGTTCCTCAAAATGAACAGTACTCATTTAATTTAGACAGAAATGGGGGTCTACAGTAATTAACAGTTTGTTCTCTGGATTGGAGGTCAAAAAATATACAAAAGTATATAATAAAGATGCACACAAATGGAAATAAATATTCATTGCATGTACGATGCATGTATTGCGAAACATCCTTCCCTGATCACAAGGGCACAGCATGAGTATCTAGATGCACATGCTGTTCCATCACCAGTCTAACATGAGGCATATTTTGCATGTCCCGGTCAGGTGTGATTGATGTGTGATCTCAGCCTAGTATGATTGATGTGTACCTCAAATCCATACTTGACAGATTCCTGACTTCAAAGTTAAGCCATCTACACACACATCATATATGCAAGTAGAGAAAAATAATAATATTGTGAAGCACTGAGATTCAACAGATTACCTCTTAAGCATGTACAAGTGCAGCTCTACTTCCAGATATCGACTAGAGCCTTATAATGGAGATTGAGATGACCTTTTTGTCTATTTTTGTTCAATTCCTGTGGCAGATTTGAACATATCACCCTTATATCAGCCTTCACATAAAAGAGGTTGCTTATGTGGTAATTATTTAAGCTTAAAACCTTACCATTATTATTATTATTTTTTTAATTATTTAAAATTATTTATTTTAAGTGTTAACATTATTTTGGCCTCAAACTTGTGTAATGATAACGATACATAGATAATATGCCATCATTATGCACTGGAAGTGCACATTATTGAACAGAGCTTACTGAATAGCAAACTCTTAACATATGTGTGATTACATAATATTTACACAATAATTACATCCATAATTGCTTATGTACAAGGTAACAGTAATACAATGTTCACCTGTTTGCATTTTTTTTTTCCAGAATCATGTATATGCTCAAAGTAGTGCATTACTGTAATTGATAAAGTGGAATGCACTTTTTAAAGCCACATTTAATTTCATATGAGATGTTAAATCTGTTATGATGATGACATACTTACTATATTGTGCTTGGCTGTTCAGTCTGCGGGCATGGAATGGAATGGCAATAACAAAGTGACAGATATCTGACACTAACCCAGATAGGGAGGTGTCAAATGAGATGAAAAGGTTTTTTTTTTCCACTGGACAGTCTCTGTGGTCATTACCATGTAACCCTATTTTACTGAGCTGATCCTACACACATTGTTTTGCTGAAGTACAGTGTGTGTCTGTGTGTGTGAGTTTGTGCCTGCATGTAAGTATATGTGTGTGAGAGAAAATTTTTGCCTGTGAGTGTGAGGTACCCTGTGGTGGTAGATGGCACCCTGCAGTGTGTCAGATAGACTAGAGATGGGAAGAGGAGATGCATGTCAGTACATAATTAATGTGGACTAAGACAGCAGCACCTCTGGTAAGGCAGTAGCAGGATGCTGCGCTTCCATCACCCCTTAACTCTTTCCTTCCTCTCTGGCTGTGCAGTTGCATTAGGCAACTTCCAGCCTTGCAGTGTGAATAGACTCTTGATTCCTGGTATTACCTGTTCAGTCACTGGTTAAATTCAGTCTACTGTGATTGGGAGCAGCAGAGAATAAGTAGGTGTGAGCTGTGAGACAGGTGGCAGATATTTTAAAATATATTAAACAATTCAAACATCAGCAAAATAAGGCCCAGTAACATTGTTTATTTTTCTCCCTTCAGTCACTCTGACATCAGGGTATCCTATGTTACATGTTGTAATTTATTGTTCTAATTCTTTTAAAAGGATCCACTTTGATAGGTTCAGTAATGCATTTGAACTTGTGCTGTTTTTATGGTGCTAGATGTGTTTTTATGGTCCTGTGTTGCTAAGTTGCAAAATTGTCCCTTCCCGGAGGGGTTGCTGATCTGTATGTTTATACACTTTAGAACATCACTCACTGTGCTAATGTTTCCCACAATAGTGTTTACAAGTATGGCACTAATGATTCAATATCGAGACAGTTACATGTCTCACCCTATTGAATGCACTTTTTGCAAGCCAGTCTGTGTATTGAATAAAAGTTTATATGGTAAACATGGTACACAGTTCTTATTGGCATATTGAACTTATTCAATGTCTCCTAAAAATGCAAGGGATGCCGCTGGTTTACCGACATAAAATGAAAACTGCTAGGGCGCACTGTTTGCCAGCGTGACAGATCCCGTCTGAGCATTGTGATTCCTACGGCGTTCGTTGTTTTCACATGTCATGGTACCCATGTGATATTACTTCCACGCAGATAGACATTGCAAATGAGCCTGTGACATTTCAAGCGTGGCAGGATCGTTGCGGGCGCTGGCGGGACCTAGATGAGCTGACACGGCTTCGAGCGGGCGCAGGATGGAACTCGTCGGGGGCAGGACTGAAGAGGCAGCTCCTCGCAGGGTCCTACCGGGGGTCACGAATAAGCTGATGCAGAGAACGAGTGGGGTTCTAACAAGCAGGTAGACAAGGGCCAGGGCTGGCACGCAACCTGCATTCTCATTCTGTTCCCATTCATGCACCATGCCTCCCACAGAGCAACACAGAAACTAACCACCAGCTTCTTTTTAGTGAGCCATATAAAAATTACCATGACAATTTGTTTTATGTCACAACTAGATAGCATAGTCTTCCATTTGTAAGCCCATTAGCCCATCATGGCGTCTGTAGTTAAGCCTAATTTAATTCAGGAGTTATGAGTTAACACATGGTACGCTGACATACATCAAATGTCTTAATTAGAATAGCAACCCAGATTGTGTATTTAATCATACGTTCAAGTATTATTCATAATGCACTGATGTTCATGAAGGGTTGTTAAAAAGGCAAGAACTATTGATCTGATCATAAAGTGACACCAGATTGAAGATATAAGAAATGCTTGCTCATAAACACATTCTATAGTAGTACAGTAATACGTTTAACAGTCTTGCGTGAAATGTCTTGATAGCAAATCAGAACAGGTGCCAGGGACATTGAGTACATAACCTTTAAATTATGGAAAGGCCTAGCTCATCCCATACCTCATCCTAATTATAGGTGTGTGCTCTAGTCGCCTCCAGAAGATGCAAGTCTCTACAAAATATGATCCTTTAACACGCATTCCCATGCAGAAGAAAGGTCTGTGCACATTTATCGGGAGCAACTGCAGTGGGGTAAAGCCAATCAAACAGAAATGTGCTTTTTGTTTAGATTGAGGACTCAGTGTTCCATGTAATTGTGTAAACACTTGCCACGGGAAGCAAACAGCTTGTTTAATCATCCTTGCAATAATCATGAATTTGCATTTACAGTTTATTAGTTGATTGTGGCACAGAGTATGTAAAGGTCAACTGTCATGATTGTTAGCTTATTTTGATGATTTTTTTGATTAATTGAATGCAAGTTGGTCACATACTGCAGATTCCTTGAGTGAAATTCATAAGCAAGAATAATAGGCTGAAGGTGCAGAGTTTTGGATGATATCAAAGGTTTAGTTGCTGTTCTGATTTTCCAGGAACAGTGATATCTCAGAGATATAAAAATATACATTAATATAATTAATATATATATATTAAATATACACATATGGTGCATACAGCATCTTATCTACAGCCAAGAATGTCATTATTCCTAGTCTCAAGTATATCAGACTTTAAAGTTTTAAGTTTCATGTACTAGAATCACATGTACTAGCACCACATATGCTCTGTCAGAAAATGTGTCTGATCAATTGCATTCTGAAACATTACTTGATAGCTTAAGTGCTGACATTAATAGGCTTTGCCTTAAAGATTTTTTTAAAATATTTTGACAAGAAAATCTGAACTGCGAGCTTATGTTTACACCTTCTGTAATTAAAAAAAAAAAAGTTGGCTACCCAACCTTCATGCGTATAAGTTCTCCATGAGAGACCAAAAGTTATTTATCAAGAAAAAATATGCTTGTTCATACTTTTCCATTACACCTCACATTGATTCCAGGCATGATTTCAGTAGACCATATGCACTGAGCGATTGCTGTGAACTGTATTTTTCTAACCCTAAAAGCTGCATTGTCCTTCAAGAACCTTCAACCAACAACACTGCAGTGAAATGAAACCACACACTGTAATAGATGGCTTTTCAGTCCATTAAATGTGAAAGTTCCAATGTTCTATTGATGTTAACAGGGCAGACTTTATTATAAGGGGTGAGCAGGGGGTGGAGCGAGAGGGCATTGTAATTTAAAGTATCTCTGCGCTTTGGCGTTTCTGCCTTTCCCCGTGTCACTCATGCAGAATTAGCATTGGTATGCTCCAGCTCACATATTGAACTCTGTAGTCATGAAAATTGGATGAATTGGATGAACATGAAAAGGACTGAACAACATACTTTTCAGCCAATACAAATGATTTGATTGGCATACAGTTGCCACACTTGACACACACACTCATGCACAAAGATACACAGACACATGCAGGCATAAATATAACAACACCCTGTCGACTTTATGACCCAAAGTAGATGTACTATAGTGCTGGAAAGTGCTGGAAATGTGCTGGAAATATCTAAGACTGAAAAATAGAAATGCATTTAAAAAATGTGAAAGCTTAAGTTGTCGATAGGTTCACCTTTAGCATGCATTTGCTGTTATTGGATAATGCATACCAATTCTATGCTGATTTAATTAAACATATGATTCCCATATTACTGTTTAGACAAATTTACAAATACCTCAAAACAATAATAAAACGGTAATATACGATTTATCAACAAATGAAAAGGAATAGGATGTACAAAGGAAAAAAAAAATAAGAGGCTTCCTACATAATGTTAGTGTGGGGAGATGAGGCAAGCAAGACATATAATCTCCTGCATCATATCTCAAAGGAAAGAAGAATGCTTTTTTCTCGAAAGTCAAGGCAGGGCATATTGCTGAAAAAAAGGGAATGTGTACTATCATTATTATTATTATCACTATTATTAGTGGCTGTAATATTTATTATTAATATTTGTCTATAGGATTTTTATTCATCTATTTTTACTGTGAGCATGTTTATGAATCTTCCTGAAGCTTCTTATTACAGCAGAATAGTTACATACAGTATATGAGATGAGACACAGTAATCTGTTAGTGAAACAATGACTGTAAAAATTTTAGAAGGAAACTTAGCTAACTTACCTAGGCATTACATTTCATCAGACAGCTTTTAAGTTTGATGTCTAACATTACATTCCAGCAAAAAACGAAGCCAGAACAAATGGCTGTGGTTCTTGATTGACTATTGCTCCTCTTTAATAAAATGCTCTCCTTGAAGTTATCCAATACATAGATAAAAATGACATATTGGATGACATCCATCGTGAAAAATAAACAGATAAGTAGTAAGTCAAAAATGAGACAAAAAGCAAATGAAGAAACATGTAATTTAATAAAAACTCTGCCCATTTCAGATGATGTGACAGTAAAAATGGAGATGGTTACCTGACCTGTCTGACCAAATACGTCATATATCATCACAATGGTACATTACTCCATCCCTCTTCTCTACAATATTGGCCTCATGGAATGGGGCCATTGAAGAGTGCTGTAATTGTAGAACATTGTACTAGCCTGCAGCTGCCTCAGTTTGCCCAGGGTAACATCTGTTGTAACACCGGTCAAAATTGAACACAACATGCAA
This sequence comes from Megalops cyprinoides, assembly GCF_013368585.1. Lineage (NCBI taxonomy): Eukaryota > Metazoa > Chordata > Actinopteri > Elopiformes > Megalopidae > Megalops > Megalops cyprinoides. Next base: position 19,809,439 of record NC_050587.1, on the reverse strand, counting down.
CGGCCCATATTTCAAGTCTTCCCAATCATACTAGCAAATGACTAAACTATTTTATTAAGGTCAAGGACTCTATATATGAGTATATAAGAACATAAGGTTATCAATACATGTTATTAATCATAATGTTTTTGCAGTGAAGGGGAAAAAACACAGTTGAATTTTTTTCCCTGTACCCCCACGTCCTTCTTTCACACAACTACCACATACTCTCAGTAAGCATTCAGAGGTTTTAAGAACCTTTTCACTTGGGATGCCTTTTATGACAGATAGGAGAGTGTGTACTTCAGACCAATAAATTAGCATGTTTATTGACCACATTTGCGTTGTCATGCTCATTTACATATCAAGCATGGAGTCCCCCTGATCACAAGATTCATCTTGTGGAAGCTGAAAATGGGAAATTGGAAATAGAAAGCTTTTCATAAAAAGGAAAATATCACTTCAAAACCGCCTGCATTCATCATGTTTGACCAACTCACCCTGAGACTTAAATATGGTCTGCTGGACTGATTACGAAACTTGTAGCCATGTAGCACATTCATTCACATAACCTTTGACCGGGCACTTTAAAAGTTTTACAAATGTCAGAGTGCCCATTGTGTTAGCTAGGGAGCAAAGGTTGGGAGGAGTTGTGCAGCAAGGCTAGGACACCATTGATGAGTGGCCCAGGCAGCAGCTGGGTGATACATGACTGCCATTGTGTGCTGTAATGTTCACAGTTACATTTACATTCACATTCATTCATTTGGCAGAGGCATTTGTCTAAAGCAACTTACAAGTGAGGCAGAGTACAACACACAGTTTACAACAGTTTAGCTGCAGTGGGGAAGCAAAGATTTCACCTGTTAGCTAGGCTCCTGGCAGTGAAATAACTTGAACATGATTAGTGAGAAATTTCAGACTTTGATAATCTTAACAGAGAAGTGGGCAAGCACTGATGTCTTTTTGAAAATGAAAGGTAAACAGTTGTAGGTCACAGCTAACCTTCCTTGTTGACATCACATGTCCCAGACATCATCTTCTAAAGAGATTCTTGCTTATTCATTCAGTCTTCTATACTCAACATTTGTATTCATTGCAAGGTGTTGAATATCATTTTTAGTCATGCAAGGCATAACCAAAAGGAAAGGTAATCATTACTGTACCATGGTTCAGTCCTGCTATGAAGGATAAGCCTCACCCAAGACTGAACTATTAAGACATGATGTCCCAAACTGTAACAGGGTCATTCTTCACAGGCTAAGAAGTAAGTATCCTATGCTATGTACAGTATCCAGCAGCTGAGCATCTAGGTCCAAGCCACAATGCTGGGTACTATACTCACGTTCAGTAACTTGATTCTAAGGTCTGTCCCAGTGCCTGCTTCAGAGGTGCATAAGTGTATAGCTGATTCTTCCAGCAGGTTCACACAGATGCTCTGCACCAGACTGACTTGCTTATAGTTAACATTATCCTTGCTTTAATCAGTACAATACCACTTTACCTATTTGCAGCTGAGGTCTAGTCATTTTGAAAGGTCCACGTGATGCCAATAACATCAACGATTTTAGTGAGAATCCAAAACAAATTTTAAAAGAATGATTGGTTGAATTGAATAAAAAAGCTGCATCAGTAATGGAATAAAATTTACACAGAAACTTAAAATTCAAACTGAGAATTAGGTAGAGTCTGAATATAGATTGCCTTCAAGTGTTTACTCCCAAGATGACGACATTAGAGGTAATGCTCTGCTCTGTCCAAGTTTATTTACCTTGTTGCTCTGCACAGAGAAGCCTTAGTCTACAAAAATATCCCCGCATCAAATACCTCACAGATTAATTGATACATTCTCACCTCTATGTCACTGTTCTGTATTATTTAGTTCAGAGGTAATTAATAACCAGCAGGCAACCATGTAGTTACAAGACAGCAATGCTTGACTGCATTCAGATGTGTCTGACAGATCTGCTCTGCTCCTTTAGCTGAGAAGATACTATGAATTAAATATTGTCATTTTATCATTCTGTTTTTTTTTCTCTGCAATGCAGTTTTTCAACACAGTTTTTTTTCACAGTTTTAATTTTAAAGTATCTGAATGTAGCTCAAGGTAACAGCTAATCAACAATTCATTCTTTTCCTAATGTCAAGTTATGACTAAAACCCTGTTAGGCCTTTTGACAAAACATTAGCTGTGGTTTGAGCACAACAGAATAGCTTCAATATAGACTGACAACAAGCTGTAAGAACAGAATGGGAATATAACAACAGTAGTTGCAGTATTGCTTGAGAATAGCAGACTAGTCTCAAACTGAGGATATGCTTTAATAATATACAGGGGGTAGACAAAACAATGGACACACCAAACAATATATGAATATTTATTGTCTGATTAGGGGTTGGGCCACCACTTGCCTTCAGAAAAGCTTCAGTCATTCCTTGAATGCCTTTTCCTTCAAGATGGAAGGCCTCCAGTTCTTTGAGAATTGAAGGAGATAGATAACTACTCCTCATTTAACTTTACAGAATGTCCCATAAAGGTTCAGTGATGTTGGAACATGGTCATTGGGGAGGCTATTGAATGTGTTTTACTTAATCCTGGTGTTTATGGAGCCACTCTTGAATCCATTTGGCAGTGTACATTGGGGTGTTATCTTGGAATATGGGAACATCTTGAGGAAATATTGTTTGCATCATAGGGTGTACCTGGTCATCTAAATGACTTTGCATTCCTTAACCATGACTACATTACATTACATTATAGTATATTACATTATATGCATTTAGCAGACACTTTTATCCAGAGTGAATGAACAGCATTGCATTCATTTTAGTTGAATGAGCAACAGTGTCAGACCAGGCTAACACATTCCCTGACCAGTGATTGTGAGCATAACACCACTCAAACCCTACCACAATTAATTTGTGCCAACTTGACTAGACAGCCTAAAAAGTAAGGAAAGCCACATACACATACCACCATAAATAAATTGGCATAACTAGATCACAGAATTGGAAACACATTGCAATGCTACATGTAAAATAAACACCAATAATACAAGTGGCAGGTATAAGGGGGTGGGGATTGAGCCTGAACCAACATGCAATCTGAAGAGGTGGGTCTTCTGTCTGTGTTGGAAGATGGCCAGTAATTCTGCTGTCCTGATCCCCATGGAAAGTTCACTCCACCAGTGGGAGACCATTATAGGCAGGCATTATATCTGAGAGGAGTGACCTCTTTGGGATGAGACAGTGAGTTGCCCCATGATTGCAGAGCACAGTGGTCTGGTGGTACACACAGTCTGAACCCTCATGTAGGTATGAGAGGACTGTCCCATTCACTGTCCTCTATGCCAACAGAGAGCTAGAGAAGTGAGGTGATGAGGGGTCTGACTTGACTACATTTACATTTATGTTTCTATGTTTATTTTATTATGCAGAGTAGTAACTGGATGCAATGATTCCAATGAGATGGCTGCCCATACCATAACAGATCCACCACCATGGTTGATAGGTGGGAACAGGCAATATGTCTCCAAAATTAAACCCATCCACATGTAGGGAAAAGAGTGCAGTGGTTGTGATCATTACACCAGGTTATGCCTTCTTGAGACTGGATCTCAGCATTGAAGATTATGTTCTATGGTCATTTTAAGGCCATTCTTTTATGGTTTTTAAACATTCAGTTGAGTGTCTGTCTATCCCTGTTGGTGAATTTTGAATGACAACCACTGTGTCTTCTTTCCTGATGCAGTTTCCTTGTTTTGCGTATGTTGTCATGATTTTCAACACCGCTCCCTTTGACACATTCAATAATTCTGTCATTTCTTTGACCTAACACATCTGCAATTCAGGCAACAACTATTTGACCTCCTTCAAAATCAAATCATGTTGCTTTATAAACTCACATTTTAAAGTGTTGATTTAGTAATTAGTATTGATATTAGTAATTAGCATTGACATTAATATAAAACAGAAGTGTAGACTCATTTTTAATCATGAATAACTATTTAATTACTTCAAAATACAAGTTTAATTTGTTTTCTTTAAAGGAATCAGTGACCTCAAAATGTAGCTGATCGCAACAGTTTTTCTACTTTAAAATTTAAAAAAATGTGACACTTTAATCTTAATAGCATTGCACTGGGGAAAGTCATATTGTTCACAAAATAATGAATTCCATTCAGGATGCCTGCTATTTTCTCATAGGTTCTTAAGTTTCATCTTATACTTCTATTTTACCATAAGTAACAGCAATTCACTATTCTCTCTCTAGTTACTGTTTTATTTTTTGTAGTGGAGTTGAAATACTATACGAAGACATTGGGGGAAAATCTGACATGGCAGCTTCAGTAATCATCTCACTCTGTAGAATAATATTTGCAGCAAAACCTCTGAGTCTTCGCAACTGGAGAATTAAATTAGTTAGTGGGCTACATTGTTTAATATTGAAGGTGACAAACTGTGAACGCAGTCAAGCAACCACTGAAAACTGCTGAGAGTGTCTTTTAGATAGAGAGCTTTCAACCCAGAGATTTCCGCGGCCAATCAATGTGATCTCCCTTTCATAACCCCAATAGTCTTAACATTATTGGGGTGAAGAATATGGGGGAGTTGCAGGTCATTGACTAAGATAACTCATATGTTTGTCCCACTATCAAATGGAGTTACCATTGCCTCTGACCTCCTGCAGTCAAAATTGCTGCCCTTATCAAAGCATGATCTGCTGTACGTAACCAGTGTCAAGATAAATGTCATATAGAACCACATTTGCTTAGTCAAATCAGATGTTGACACTGGTTCACACTGTAGTAATCAAATTTGCCTTTCTAGAAATAATGTATAGGATGAGTGTACAGCAGCAGAAATAGCCACCCACATTATTGGAAAAGATGCATTCTCATTACTGTCTCTGGGCACAGACAGAATAGTTCAGCCTTACATGGTTATTATTAGGCAATACTTCTTCAGGGTTCCCTGCTGAATTTATTTCAGCATTCACTGACTTCCTTATTTGTGTGTTTATTTATTAATTTTTAGTTTTCTGAATTGGTAGCTGTGCCCACTCTTAAATCTATCATTACTTTCCACTCGCTCCCTTTTATCTTCCTTCATTAACAATAAAACAAATAATTCACAGACTAATCAACACCAATTGGATAATTAGAATAAATGATTATGCACGTGAAACAGCACAGATTGTCTGAAATTTGTGTGCTATTGTGAAAGCTACAGCATGAGATTGTTTAATTAACAAGGATGGCAATTTGAATAATTAAGTGGCAAGTAATCCCAAAGCTTTCTCTTAAATGTTTCACATTATAGCTTTCTTGTGTTACAAAATTCAGATTACAAAACGGAGCTAAATTTAGTTAAATTACTGAAAATAAACTTTTAGGTTAGGTTGAGTGCAATGAACAATAATGTTTAGAACACATACCTCACAAAAGCTGTGATGTGTCATGAGCATTTAACAAATTAAATCGATAAATGCCATCCTTGTTAAAGGCCAGGGCAGGCTTATGTCAATAAAATCTATGAAAATGATGTAGTTTTCCCATCCTTGAGTCTAAAATCTGAAATTGCATTCATCTGTCATACGATTTAATTTTTGCAAGGAATAATTATGAAGTAATGGAATTCCGCTGGTAATGCTTAGCCATTTGCTCCGATAAAATCAATATTTAATGAATAGATTTCATACAGGGGGTGTATTATCATTTCTTTTCATTGTCTACTGAAACTTTTTGATCATTTTTGATCATCAAATTAATTAGCCATTCAAAATTCACATTTTAAAATTTATATTTCCAATAAAAAAGCTAGACTGAATAAATTCTTTTCATTTTTATTGAACAAAGTATGTCATCAGATTTAACATTTATTGAGATTATAGCATGGAGTAATTCAGGGACATGGGCAATATACAAAACATGAAAAAAGATCAGGTACACCACTGAGCCCACATTTAAGAGGCATGGCCTTTCCATGAGACTAAAGTACTTCTGCGCAATTAGGACCATGTTCGTCTTATGAAACAGCAGAAAGGGCAAAAACCTGCAGTAGTGTCTGTTTTTGGACAAGGTCTTGCTTCCAAGTCTCATATAGACAGGTATCTCAGACATTTTCATGAGCTTGCTTTCCTCATGCTGCACAGATCACTTATGCTGAAAGTTTCCCGCTGAGCTTCGATCTCTCTCTGCAGGAGCACCTTGTTCTTGGTTCATTCCAATTCTCCCTTAGGGCCTTACAGTACCCCTTGACTGAAAAAAAAAAAAAAACAGTAATTACTATTTACTCTCTCTGAGGGTCTGGTATACTGACCCAAGCCATCCTCAGACTACCCAGAGCCAAAACACCCAGCTTCTGCTCCAGGCCTGGCATTGCCTGGTCATTTTTGTTCACCCCATCAACACCACTACAGGAACCGGGCTTGCATTTGCCTCTCTGACTAAGCCTCTGGGACCGCATTGCTTTTCAGTATGTTCGCTTGCTGTCAGCTTAGATTGTACACTTAGCATATGACACCTGTACATACTGTGGGTTTGTACATGATCAAATTTTCATGTCCCATTTCCCATTATCCTGTTGTTGCTGCTGGTGAACCCCCCCCCCGCTCCAGCATTCTACTGCATGGTTGCCTGAGCACCACAGAACCCAAACGCTGTCATCACACTCAGTCGAGCTATTTACTTTTTCGCTAGGGATGTCTGTTTGCCAGCAGACTGTCTCTTCTTTCCAATCCAGACAGCTCCTCACTCTAGAACAGCCACACTTTCAACACAGAACTGTACCAACTGTTGTTTTGAAGAAGTCTCACTTTTGAGTTTCATTATCAGACATCGAAAGATTTGATTATTATTGTTTTGGTTAGCCAAACACTGCAAAAAAAGTTATCCATAAAATGTCAGCTGAAGGTTTAATATCGTTCCTTTTGAACAGTTAAAAGGAGAACCTCTGAAAAACAAGACACATATTCATCTATTTTCATGAAGTGAACGCTGTGACAGTTACCATTGAATGTCCTAGGTTGGAATATAGCTGGCTAGTATACAGTCACAAAAGAAAAAAAATGAATTGGGGGAGACAGTGGACAGTAATTTGTTTTGGTAAGACAATAACATTTTATCCCTCCTACTCACTTAGCCAGCTGATCTGTAAACAGACATTGAAGCATACATTACCTGTTGTGGCTCACTTCAGGTTGAACAGCCTGCCTAGAGGCTTTTGAAAGGAAATGCTGAATACCATAGCCAATGTTAATTTAGAACTGCAAGAAAACACATAACAAAGAAAATTTTAATGCACATGTGTGGGAACGTGGGTCCAAATAGGAAATGATAGACAATCATTTACACTTCGGTCAGAGTAAACTGATCAGCCACACTAGCTAAGTAGGTAGATGGTTATGACAAACAGAAGACACATAGCTAGTTAGTTGAATAGTTATGCAAATAGCATATTTCAGTTTTCATATTCCTACCATAAAACCAATGTCACCTCAAAATTCAAAATAATTTTGAATTTCAATAGTCTGAATAGTCTGAATACTTTTTCAAGGCCCTATATACTTTATGTAGTACTCCACCCAATTTCAACAGGAAAAAAAAAACAGGGAAGTTATGACTCATCATTTGTGTTGCACACCTTATTGGAAAAAGTATTCATGCAGACCATTCACAATTTCTCGCCACTAGGCTTTGTTCTGGTTCAGGTGCTCCATTGTGTGACACAATAATTCCATCTGTAGTCTTTCCAGTCATTTTAACCAGCTTTTAGACTGCCTCACGTGACTGTGTGACACCCGACACATACTAAGAGGGCTCAATGTTTTAAGCGCTCCCTTAATTGGCTTCCCGCTTCCTGAAATAGAAGGTCCCTTCTCCTCCATCTTCCATGTGGATCACATACATGCTCTACTCATTCATGTTGGAGGCCAAAATAAAATGCTAAAGGAACCATTCAATCCTCCTGCATTGCAGCTGCTCCTTTCATTTACATAATTATTTGAAACAAAGTGTTTTTTTTAAATGTTGTTAAATACATCATTTCAGATTATGTCCTTTCTTAACTAAATATTGATAATTTGCAAAAATATAAGTTACAATATTTGCTGACCTCTCTGGCTGCTATTGCATAATTAGGAAAGATGTTTAGTTTTGTAATAGAAAAAATGACTTCCAAAAACAAACAAACAAAAATCTCTCTTCATACATTTTCTGCAGTTAATAAAATTAACTTGTAATATGTCCAAGACCAAAGTGTGGCACGCGCAACTCCTACTAATGCCACCTGTTGTTTTTTTAGCTCCAGAGCCCAGTGCGCTGCCAAACTGGCAAGATTAGCTTTAACTCAATATTTCTTGATTCAGACTCTCTCTTTCCTAAAATTGCCAACCAAATAAACTGTATCTCTCGCATCTGTAATAGTGACCCACCAATAAACACAAGCAATGAATGAAAACATCAGTAGTAGTAGGACACCATGGCAATCATCTTTAACACAATCAGGAGACATCTGTAGTGAGAGCATCTGGGCCCATATTTTCATCTGTACATCTGCCACTCGACTGTGAGGGAAGACAAAAATGTTGACATTCAGTCCTTTGGAACTGACAGTTCCAGTCAGTATGCTCCCCAGACCTGGTAATTACGCTTCATGGCATGCTCTGTGCAAAGTTCTTTACTTTTTGTCAACACAAAAAAGAAGTTAATAACGAAAATGACAGTGATATTCTCTTGAAGAGGAAAAGGTTTCAAAGAATTAAAATGCATGTAATGGCTGAGGCTATGAAGTGTGATGACTCCAGGATGACTCATAGGGCTAGATTTGCAAAAAGTTTGCAAAACTGTCACCTCACACATTAAAGTGGTTGAGAACACTTACTAAACTGATGCACTGGCAATAGCGTGTACTGAATGTGAGAAAAGTGGGGTGCCTCAATGTGCATTTACATATTCATTGGTTTTCTGTTGAAAAAGTATATACAGCCTGTAAAAACTGGGAGGATGTTATGGAAACAATGCATTAAAGAATTGCCTATGTGATTTATTAATTTTGGCAGCATCTGTGAGAGAGGTTATTGCATGTTTATTAACACCTGGGCGAAGCAGGTGTTACCTTGCTGTGGTATCTTGGAATCTTGTAGTCTGCAATGTCCTGTGCTCCTGTGTAATGAAAACATTGTTGTGATGGGTGTGCCAATATGTTCACTTTCCCATTACTTGGGATGCACTTGAAGTTCATCGAAAACACTTTTTTTTGTAACATTGCCTGGTTCCCAAATGTACCAGGTTCAACTCACTTTACACATATCTTTGATACCCCCTGCTCTATGATATACAGAAACGGAAAGGACAGTCACTCTTGTAGTGGGAACATGTAGTGGGAAAAAAAAGGTTCATAACAAAAACTGTGGCAACCCGCCTGGGGTGTACACAGCACAGCTTGGTGTTAGCTAAGGGCACGAATAAACACTGAGCAGCCATAACAATAATAAAATGTACAGTTTTATTAAACTTTTGTATTCCTGCTGCTTTCAAAATGACCCTAGCCCACACTTTTGTTTTTCATTTTGGTAAAGGCGAGTGTCAACCCTACACCCCACAGACCTGGACACCCACGTCAGTACATGGCCTCATCGCCAAATAACCTGTTATGGGCCACTAGTGGTATTCAGACAGATTGTTTGTGGCTGTCCTCACACCATGTGAATCGGACGACACAAGCATGATTGTCACAAAATAGAAATCTTTTTTTTTTCTGCTTCCAATGGTTCCTTTACTAAACAGCCACACCAGAGGGTTGTTAAAAAAGAAAACCTGCATTAGTTCCACGTTGCACAGCCTACTACTACGTATCAAGATTATGCTTATTGAGTTATTTACTCACTTTTTATTTGCAATCAGTTTTGAATATTGATTGTTGCAGATCATCTATAGATTACATGTAATGCATATGTAATAAACCATCACTGATGATTCTTGTTCACAAACCATATGCATGCAGCAACATTCATGTTTCTCACTTCCACATGACTATCGAGATTTGCCAGTTATTGAAATGACTATATACGACTATATATGACTCATACACTATATACAGACATTTAACATTTAACAGACATTTTAGTGTTTGTATTTGAAACCCCATTAGGATGAATTCTGGCTCTCGTTCTCGAATGGCTGTTCAAATTTGAGGGCTTATTTGGCATTCCTGTGCTTGATATGCAGTGAATTCGATTTGCAGTCTCAGTGGCGGAATTTACAGAAAATGTCTATATGTCAATAAATAATTTATCTCCAGCACATCCTGCTTGGCAACATTTCTGCAATTAGCCAGTCAAACATTTAATGAACCACAAGTTGTTTTTCAACCTAAGGCTATTTTTCAAATACAAATTATGCTGATACATTTACAAAGTATCTTGGAAATGTCAGTATAACGTTTACAGATGAGGACTATTCATTACTCAACAGAGGAGTCATTCATATTCCATTAACTAAACAAAAAGGTCTCAAGGAAATTAATGATCCTGACCTTAATAAAACTGAAATTTAAAATGCAAACTCCCTCATGAAAAAGTATTCATTGAAAACTTCAATATGAATTCCAGTGATAAAGGTGTCTGCAAGAGAAATGTCATTCACAGTATTGCATGTGAAAACATGTCTGCCACGTCGAACTTTATGAACATTACTCATTCAAGACATCCACAGCCTTTATTGGATGAGTTAACTGTGAAGAAGTACAGTCTCCTTTCCAATTATGAGCTCACACCCATCTGCTGTCTATGTGGAATAATCCCACCTTATTTGTCCTGATTGGACACTAAGCATTTTCAAAATTCTCTAGTTTAGAGTGAGAGAGAGCCCTCTAGTATGGATATTCTACAAAAAGTGAAATGGCACTGTATTTATAGGGAGTGCAAGACTATTTGAGTATTTTTATTGTCATAGAAAGAAAAGCATATACATATTTTTATTTTATACAGGTTTTAATCTTAGTGAATACATTGCATAGACTATATACAGTACACAGAGATTATGCAATATATAATAGCAACCCTGCATTTCATGCTTATCAATACAGAATAATTAATACATTCCATGAGTATCTACTCTCTCAGTTATGTGTTTAAAAAAAACTTTTTCAGGGGGTGGTTTACTCTGAAAGTTATCCATCCTTAAATTTGCTGCTTTCTACAAAAATGGTATACTGCACAATTTAGGTGAGCTAATTTTATGAGAATTTTATGTCACCCACGCAGTCAATCAAGGAGATTACGGTGTTTTATGAAACACCATTTTTATATCATGTATTTTAATAGATGTCTGGCTTGACTGCAGTCGAACCATACCTGATCCAGCAATTTAGAGAACCATCTCCACTTTGTGAACGAAACATTTGCAGATGCCTCTTAGCATACTAAAATACCCTCTTCAAGACTATTTGAGCCAATCAGTTTCTTTTTTTCTCAGTTTAATTTTATGCTGTGCATTCAGCACTAAGGCCAGGATATCCATGAGGCTCCAGCATTATTCAGCTCAAACATCAGCGTTTCAAAGCCCCTCAATAGCATCCGCTCTCTGCTTATCGCACACTGGGCTAACCAGTGGAAATTGGCAAGTCCATCATCAGAGTCCACCAGGAAGCAATTCACTTGAACATTAGTGGCTCAGATCCCTGCCGTGCAATCAATCTCTACTAACTCTTCGGTGTACCGCATCTTCCAAGGATCACAGCACCTTCTGGAACACTCATTGGACATGAGGCGACCACAGCTCCCATCTTATTCACTTTTTTTTTATACATGGCAATATATCAGTACATTTTGTGCTTAAAGACTTGCATGTGTAGTAAATAGTGAATCATGCAGTAAGAGCTGAATCAGACATCTTCCAGTTTCTTTAATTTATTTAACTAGTGTTCTTTTTATACTGAAGGACAATATTTTCAACCTTCTTTACATGAATTCTGTTCTCATTTGGAGGAAGTCTCATTTTGGAAAAAAAAAGAATAATTTTGAGTGATCACTGACTTAATTAATTCATGAGAATATCATTGAATATCATGGGAAAGCTTTGACTGCCATTTTATTTCATACCTCTTATGAACCTTTGTGTTATATTACAAATGAAAAAAGGATGGAACATTGAAAGCAACAGCAAATTTTTGCAGATTAAAAAAAATGACCTTGCCTGTAAATGTTTTGCTTTGCTTTGCTTTAAAAAGAATAACATTTATATATTTCAAATATGTCCACCTTATATTATTTTAAACACCAGTAAATGTATTGAGTGCTCTGTAGCTTTAAAGAATATGCATAGACTAAAGCATTTCTCTCATGCTGTTAAGCGTTATTATTACTAGAATAATATTAGAGAAAAATCTCTAATCTCTAAGGCATTATAGCAGTATAGTATTATAGGAATTATACAACAAATTAACAGAGTTAGAGGAATGAGAAAACACAGCCTTGCCATTCTCTGTCAGAGCACTGACAGATACATACATTTGTCCACTAAGAGTCCAGTATCTGGGCAGGGGGCTATACTGGATCTCTGTCTGGTTGAAAAGCTGCCGGGGTGATTTTTAGAAGGTGTTTATTTGGGTGTCTGGCTTTTCACTGCAGGTCTGTGACTGACTGCAGTCTGAGTTTTGGGAGCATTTTGAACATCAACTTTGTATATGTGTACGTTTGTGCATGCAGGCTTGCACTCATATGCTTGTGCACGTGTGAACATGTTATGCGAGAAATATCTATTATTATTGCTGAAGAAATGTAACACTTTTGGCAAGCTGGCTGCTCACAGATGCCTGCAGTAAAGACACAAAATATGCCAAATCTAAATTTACACCCATTTCAATTATCTGATTAAATAGTAATCTTTAGGAACCTGTTACAGAAGATTGTTGGCAATGAAATTTTGATATCATATCTCTATCTCTGTTCAACATGTTTACCACGTGTTTTACAAATCCGTTGGTAGCAGAGGCAAACATGCACGCAGGTGAGCTCTGAGTCTGTTGGAGACATAGATTGATCTCTCTTGTGATGAGATATTGAAGCTGAGCTTTTCTGGGAAGCCACTTGCCAATTCCTGGATCTCAGTGTGAAGCAATGGCCCCGTGCTGTCAGTCGCAGCCTTGGAAAGGCTTGTGCTGTTTGCCTCGTCTTTTCTGTGTGAGCCTGGGTTTTCAGCTCTGACTTTACTAAAAAAATGAATAAATGCCTTTCTGAGAGCTGACGCTGGCTTTCACCTGTTGCAGCACTGTGCTCCTTTAGAGCACAACATTACACGCAAGTGTTGCTTGTGGTATCCTTTCCTGTAATAGCCATGCTTTAGAGGCCAGAATGCTGATGTCGAACAAATTTAAATATGACATTTATAAAATCTTCATTATGTAGTAATGTGCTGACTCGTCCATCAGAAAAGCTATGTACAGATTGAGTGAGCAAGAGCAGAGAAAGACAAAAGGCGAATGCACACCCCCACTTCTGAGGTAATAGTCAGTAATATCTCTGGAATCTAACACTGCAGTTCATGATAAACAAATTTTCTAACCATCATGAAAATTCATTTTATTTACTGTCGTACTGAATGGACTTTAAAGGTTAGTTTGGATAGACTTGCTGGTGAGGATAAGCTGAAGTGAATAATTACTCCAGGTTCTTTTTGCTCACTTGACTTTTCAAGGCTCATAATCAGTGCCTTAGGACTGAAACTGTCCTATTATTCTTGACAACTTCCTTTCCTTTTAATCTCCCTTCTCAAAACCTCTCGTAAAAATATCACACACACACACACACACACACACGCACACACACACACACACACACTTGTAGATTATGCCATTTTAATTCATGGTTATCTTTATTTGCAGAGGATCTGTCTATGTACACTCTGCACATATACTGTATATATATATATATATATACACTGACACATACAATTTATACAGATGCTGTACATACACATGTAGTATATACTGTACATAACCTATTTGTATTTGTGTGTGTATTGTACCAGTTAAATAATACCAATCATAAATAATTTCCTCACCTTCTGAAAGCTGAAGCAGTGGACCTTCAGGCAGAGTAATCTTCTGCCACAGTTTCCAGGACGACTGGCAGTTCCAACTTGTGGCATGCAGAGAAGCCTCAGAATGGTGTCAGGGGCTGGAACCCGGCCCGAGGACTCATGTTCCCACTCAGGTGCATTCTGGGCTTTTTCATCCTGAAATGGTAGGGCTTAGCAGGCCTCATATGGCGTCTCCTTCACAATGCCCAGTTAACTCACTGTGAATGAGAGTCAACCCATTGCAGGAGATGAGATAACTCCTAAAAAGAGTACAGTCAATAATACAGGGTTCCCACTCCTGGACCCATTCAAAATTCCCTGACTTTTCCATGATTTTTGAAGCAATCAGTCATGAAATTCTGAAAATAATTCCAGTCCTTTCATGTGTGTATGCAATGTTGCATTTAGGAATAAATCTGGTTTAGAGAATTATGATCACAAAATTTTCAACATACACAAAGACACGAATACAAACATGCAATAAGAGTCAATAAGGATAAAATAAATTACTGTACATATTAACCAAACCCCACAATGAAAGACTTATTGCACCTAATCCAGAGTTCTGCTGTAACCCACCTCATATAATCAAAAACTGTACTCCCCCCAAGTCATTAGACCATGTCATACATGAGCAGGAATGCAGTAATGACATGTTTTTCATATTCAGTAATTCAGGTTAACCCCAATGCACATATTTTCAATGATCAAGTTACATGCTGAGTGGTAACATAAGATTCAACACCCAATTATCTATACTAATGAAGGGGAGCCTTAGAAGTTTATTTACATTTTAAATTGAATAAACATCAAATAACATCAAGAAAGACTACTGAAAGGAGAGGTAACAATCTGTTTAAATGCTGCATACAGACTTCCATTGTACTGAGAAAGATACAAGTAATGTAGCAAGATACATAAGGTAAGATACCTAGCAACAGATAATTGAAGGTTCCATGTATCATGACTATTCTAGTTAAATATTGGTAGACCTAGATTTTATGAACATTTGTGAAACAACTGGATATATTATTTGGATGCTTTATTGTGCTGTATTATCTTACCATTTTTAATGGTAGCATAATATCGTTCCGCATGGGGGAAAAAGAACAGTTGAAAGACTGGATGTGCACAGTAAACATGAACAACGTGAAGTATAAATAATATCTAGATGTTTTCAGTTTGGGACAAATGGTTTAAATGTTTTGACCAAATCTTTGACCAAACTCATATCAATTTGTTTCTGAAACTCAAAACCTTGACTGGCAATAAAGCATTAGTCCTGATAAGCATGTGCGACTAGGGAGAACGAAATGAATAACATCTACTGGAAACTTGCAACGTTTGATTCATCTCATTGAACAGTCTGAAACAATCAAATCAATAAAAAGAATCCAACTGCCCATCAGTAAGTATTACCAGATTTATTGCAAGAATAATGTAAACGGAGCATACAATAAACAGTCCACTGCAATACGCAGACAAGGACAGCTTCCCCTCCAACAAAATGTGAAGGAGGTGATATAATTTTTTTTGTATTGATGTAAATTGCATATATTTGGACCAGAAGCACAGACATTCCCTAAACTGAAATATTCACAGCTGGATGATAAATTGTTGACTGCTGTTAGTTTATGATTTTCAGTTAAAGTAAAAAGTAAGTATCAGTAAGGGTGACATCTAGCCTGCTCCACATTAAGACTGTCAGGGAAATTACTGGATCCATGCATTTTCACACGTACAAACACACACACAGACACACACACACACACACATTGAGATAAACTGCAAGTTTAAGACTCAATATTGGTTTTAGCTCAAACATGCCAGACTGCACACGGTGTGCAGTGATCAGCTGAGAGAATTCATTGCATCGCCTTCATGTGACATTTGCGCATTATGTAAAGAACAGATGTGCTTTCTCCTACTCCAGATACATAACAGCAGGTGACAAACCCAAATGAGGACTACCTGGCATTAGGTCTGAGAAGCTGTTTGCAACTCCACATCCATTTACTTCCTTATTAAGCACCTTTTCGAATATATTCAGGAGGAGAGAAACATTAATACATTTTCGCACATCAGTTTTTCTTTAGTTGAATTATGTTCTTCTGAGCATCAACACAAAGTGAATTTCATCTATCTAAAGGGCACAGATACCGCTTGTTGCACATATTGATGATTTTTTTTTTTCACACTAATTTCTTTTTTTGTAGAAGCAATGGGCCCCAGAATAGATCAGAAGACTTTCGATCTGTACCGCTGAAATTAATTTCTGTTGACAGAAGTATTTGGCTCACACTTCTTTGTTACTGATTCTTTGCTTCAGTGGAACGCCATGAGATGCTCGAAGGAGCATCAGATTAAAATGTAAAGGTCTGGCCCCAGGACAAACCCCTCTTCAGGGTCTATATATGCGAAAATTCAATAAGTATATTTCAAAAAAAAAAAAAAAAAAATTCAAAGGAAAGTGATTTGCTGATACAAAAGAGAAAAGAGAAAAAAAAACTTAATTCTAAACAAAATAAATGTAAAGAAATTTCACAATCAAAACAAAACAAATAAAAGGGTTCTTGCTTTAACGGCTGAGCTTTAACAACTGCAAGAACTATTGACCTCTATGAGAGCTGTAGATCTCCCTCAGGCAGCCACAACCTCTTGCCCTGTCCAAACACAACTCCCAGTGGTAGAGTTAATGCCCCGTTTAATGGAAATGTGTTACAGCCAAAGCCATAAATACATTGTTCCCGTATTTAAATAATACTTTAATCTATAATGAGCCGAACAAAAGATGGAAGTTTGATAGATGGGGTGTCATGTGTGCCATTTAACTGACAATTCATTACAATTGATTACCCGGTCTCCTGAGCTTGTGCCTCGTTATCGCCAGATTAACCTACCTCTGTGCAATTCTTTTACCTAGAGGGAGGCATCTTTGTCAATACACACCCATGGTAAGAAGTCAGAATCGGTCATTTCTATACCAAATTCGAATCGGTGGTTGCTTGCTTATTATCTTTTTTTTTTTTTTAATTGAAGAAACAGGGTTATTAGTAAAAAAAAAAGTTACAGATCTCAGGTGGCACATTTTCAAGGTTCATAAGCATACTAACTGATAAAAGCATGACCATCTCTTTCTTTTATAATTCTTGGGATGGGACTTGTGGAACTAGATGAGAGCTACCTTTAAATCTAAAATCCCGTTGGACGTATTAAACTTCTTTCACCACTTTCATCCATTTGACTTCATCCAGACTCTCTCCCAGATCCCCGTCCAGTCTTGGACCACCCTTCTCCTCATATTCCTCCACTCCTGGCTAATTTTAGGCTGTACTCACTTCACATCCCTGGTACTGGCACATTAGGCCATTGACAACATCTAATATGGGAACTACCTTTGTTCCTCGATTACAAGACTACATGATGAAGCGTGCTCATTATTAGTCTTGGTTCCTTACTGGTGGAATGAGCTGCCTATCCCCATTAGGACTTCAGTGTTATTCGTATCTCCAGTTGCCTCCTGAAGACTCACTTCCATAGGTTTCAAGTGTAGTGCTCTAAACTATACAGCAAGATGAACTATGTTCTACAGCACATAGTCATGTCCAATCTATGATAAGAATGATAAAGCAACTAAAGGTGCAAAATGTATCTCAAACAGACCACGTTTTCCAGCTGGAATTAGAAGCTAGCCCTGTCACCTGTCAGCAATGACCAAGATCCCACGGGGGTAGGACAAATTCACTTGGTGTGGCTGGGGATAGGAGTGGGTAGGTCACCTAGGACTTTCTGGATTCGTCAGCTGCCTGCAGGTGGCTTGAATGGCATCAATGCAGTAGCATCAATCCTCCAAGAAGCACATTTCCAAAAATCTGTATCTGTAACGAACCACCAACAATAGATACTTCTTAACTGATGTGAAATTCAGATCAGTATTCAATTAACATTGCTTGTTGCATTGTTGGAATACTTTTTTTAGTAATGGAAATTTTATCTCCATAATGTAATTTTTTCAGAATACAACATACAACAGTTAATGTATAATGAGGAGATAGAGGAAGATATCAGCTTTAATTAAGTGAAGGAGAAAGACACTGTGAGCCAGTGAACACTGTGAACTTTTAGAAATGAAATTACTAGTGACAGATCTGATCTCATCGGTCACGCTGAAAGGAGACCTTTCAGAAAAAAAACCTTATCACTAGTAGGCCTACTTTACTAAGTTTTAAGTTTTATTTGGCTGCAGTAACAATGAAACCAGCACCAAGGAACTTTATGACACAACTATCAGAACTGGTACTGAGTCAGAATGGAGAGAAACACATTGGCAACAACGCTTCTGATGACTTTAAAAAAAAAACAATGGAGCCATTTCTCTCCTCTGGTTGCTCGGTGGTGAAGTCATCGCCACAGCAGAGAATTATAACAGGCTTCACTTCAGATCATCGGGCAGACGAGATGTGGGATGTTGTGACAGATGTCGGTTTTGGGCCTCCACTGCTCGGCAGCAGACCGTGGGGTGAATTTTCCCAGCTATTTATCAGCCCCCACAGCGTGGCAAACCATTACAGAGCCAATCTGAGGGAGGAATCAGCCGTACCCACTGTGGAGGGATTTATGAGGCAGATGCTGTACAGTTCAGTTGTCCAAGCAAATTACAGCTTCGGGAAGTGATAGGCAGAATAACGTGATGGATTCTCTTTAAGCTCCACAGGGGAACCTGGCCTACAAGGAGAGGTGAACAGTGATGCATGCAGCTAAGAAGAAATAGCTTGGTTCCCCCACATTTCAATATTGGGATTGCAATTGTTTTCTGAACCAACTGGTTTGCTAACCCATGTTGCACACTTCCACGGAAAGTGCATTGAGCATGGACCAACTTGTCATAATCCTTGTAAGACATATGGGTGTCACAGCAGGGGAATGCTATGTCCTGTGCTTATAAATGTCTGGATATACAAGGAGGAAATTAAGTTATGTCCAGCCGCAACCAAGCAAAATAAATGCTGATTTCACATTCAAAAGAAAGCAAATTTTACCATTGAAGCACAGTAAACAGATGCTAGGAAAAAAAACATATTAGCCTTTCCCTAAATATTGCTATTGCTATTCACAAAGGAGTTAAAAGTTACCGGGGGGGGGGGGGGGGTTATGGTGCATTACATTTGTCTTGGTTCTGTAACACATCTGGGAATGTGCAACACCTTTTGTGGTCCAAAATAAAGCCTAGAATTATTTGCATGTTGTTTGAGTTGATAATTAGCCCAGGCTGGACTTTTCCATGATTATTTATCCTCAGAAACTGCGCAGTAAAATCACTGGTGAAACTGTGGAGATCTGTATATCACGTGCTTACAAGCAATGGTAACTGTTCTTTCAAGCACCCATGGCCTTCAATGGCATTTCTGGAGAATCAGGAAGAGGTTTCAGCAGAATCATACTAAGTAAAAAACTAAGTAAAAACTAAGTTTTTAGAGGGACAGGCAGCAGCTAGTGAAATATGACCACAACAGTAAAACAACAACAAAGGAAAGTAATGAGGTGGTTTTGGAACAATAAAGACAAGAAGGTTCTGCAGGATAGGTTATGCTTGTCACCCTCTCTTGTAGTGGTGACACATACTAAGACTACTAATTCAACACTTGTGTGGTAAGTCAGTGCCAATTTTAATTATTCCACAGAAAGGCCTTTTCCCACTCAAACAAGGTGACGGGGACACTAACTGTACAATCCTTTACAATTTCCAGAAATCATACTGTGTGTTGTAGGCTCAAAGGAGACCACTCTCCGTGAGAAGATCAGTAATTTCGCATATACACATCTGACGATAGGGGTGGCAAACCGGGATGAAGAACAGCGCCCTGTGTGCTAGTTCACCCTTACTGACGTCAAAGAGCACATTGTTGAAACAGGAGGCATTCAGATGAAATGCACACACAAAGCTTATTGAACCTTACTTTCTTGAACCTCAAAAGGCGTGAACATGAAACAAATCGGTCTTCTGCTTTGTGCCCTGCCTGCACCTTGCGCACCGATGAGCAGGGGTATTCTTTATCATCAGCTAATTTATGCCTCCCTTTGGAATCGCCAGCGCGGCAGCACTTTGCTGGAAGCGCGGCACTCTTCTTGACGTTTAGAGAGAAAGCGCGATAGTTTCCCCAGGTGTTTAGCATTCCCTCGGTGTGGGATATATTTGGAGGTAAACTATCCATGGCGAACAATCTGAAGTCTTTCATACAAAGCTAGCCCTGGTGTGTTTTGTTCTCTCTCTTTGTGTGTATACTGTATGGAGAGAGAGAGTGAGAGAGAGATACTTATTAAATCAAAATGCATGTACACTCTGTTTCTCTTGTCTATGTCTGTTTGAAAGAGCAATTCTTTTTGTTTTGAAATATAGCCCTGTCTGCATCCAACGGATTTGCATAAGCTCTGCAGGGGCCCAGCCACTCGCCTGGCAGTGACAGAGAATAAATTGACAGCAAATTCAGAGAGGATAACATCTTAATGAAATTGTACTGCAAAAGACCCTGGGCTGTCTAGCAGCTTTCTATAAGCCATAATATCATCATACCACTCCTGATCTTTGCTCGGTAGTGTATGCGAGCTGCTAAATTGCTTTTTTGTTTGTTTGTTTGATTGATTGTTTATTTTATTCCCAAAAAAATGGCTGATAAACATATACAATAAAAATGTAATCTCATTGTTTGTAAGTTTTTATGATGTAAAGTAGAGGGGGGTCCTGAAGTGCAGAGAACAACTGCCAACAAGACAAGCAAATGATATTGTAAATGATGCTCTTATTACAAGCATGATTAAAGCTAATAACATTGATGGAAACATTCAGAAAAAAATATTTCTAGATGTAATAATAAACAAACACCTGCATTGTTAAGTTTTACAGGTCACAAAAATTGTTTTAATTAAACACTCAGAACAAGTGGTCCGGGGAACAGGACTTCTTCACCCATTTACAGGCCAGCCCTGCAGCTCTTCAGCTTTCATTTCAAGCTATAAATGGAAGGAGGGGTGCTGAGAATTCTCCAGTCAGCTGAAAAGATTATGATAATAACATGCACAACTGTAATGCATTGTTATGCACAGTCAGGTCCATAAATACAAACGTGGTAACAGCTGTAAATTCAGCATAGACCTGTTCTGTTTGCAAAGGCCTTCAATTTCTTTTGGTTTAATCACATGCTCTGTTTGCTGCTGTTTCATCCCAAAGAGCATGGGCTTTATTCACTGATACGCATTCATGTTTGTACTCCCATTCCCACCATCTCCAGTAATCCGTGTTTGCATATAAGAGGCATATATGTTTATCTTAGTAAACTACTTGTATTGGTGGATTGTATAAGAGGAGCGTGTATTTATTTATTCAGTCAAACATACTATAAGTGATTTGCAGGGCTCTCGGGTGGTTCCGATGGTGAAAGTGCTCAAAACTGGTCTGGTCATTTGCTAGAAATCACCAGGAGCCCACATCAATGGACCAGATTGGCTTCGTTTCTTCAGAGACGGGGATGGTCGGCCCCCTCTTCCCACCCCCCCATCACATTCTGGGACTCACGTGGGCGCCTATGAGTTGCTTAGATAGTGTCAGGAGTACGTGCTCCTCCTTTGTGCCTCCTACTGCACTGTAGAGGTTACACAGTGAAAAACAGACACGGAAGATGTGCGTGAGTATTGGGGGATTAGACACGCCTCACCCCATGCTGCTACATGGGTAGAGCGGTTATATCTGTGGTGACGACAACTTTAAATGCATATTTAGCAATGAATAAACGTTGGGTGGAAAAGGGGAAAAAGCAACAAAAAGTAATTTGCAGTGAACTTTTTTTCTGTAGTTATTAATTCTCCTATAGACCATAAAAAGTGAGCGCTATCATGCATTGTTTACCAAGTTAAAGGCCATAAAAATTAAAAACGAATGTCTTCAATTTAATGAATGTGTTGATTTTCCATTTTTTTTCAGTCTTGCATGTTGGCTTTGTTCATCTATCGGTTGGCTGAAGAAGACCATTTAACGCAGTTTCGACAAAGGACATTTGAATGTGCTAGGAAGGCAGGGACTTGAGAAAACATCAGGAGCTAGCCACATGCCAGGAAAATGCGGCTGTTGCAAGGCTATTTAGGAATCCATATGAACGCGGGCTCTGAAGCTCCGTCTCTGAGACACAAATCAATCAGGAAATGGGCTATGATGTGGGCAGGTGGATGAGCACCTGCTGTGGGATACCAATAAAGTCACAACATTCATTCTTTCAAGCTCAATGGACGCAACTTCCGTGTCTCACCTGTGGTTCTTTTATATGAATCACCAGCATTTTGTCAGCACCTAATCCGAATATAGTCCACAGGCTCTGTAATTGCTCTTTTGTACTTCTTTTCACAGTATTTTCAGGTCACAGATTCTAATACGATTATGAATCATATGAACTTATAGAGTGTAAGGTGGGGTGGCACCAAACATTCTGAGCAAATTTGCCTGATGTTGATTCTCCTCACTGATGTGTGGAGAACCTATCTTTAAAAAGGTACCCACTCTAATTATTCCTCATCATAGTTAATGCATTTCTCCTGCTTGAGTGCTCTGACTGCTATTGAGTCAACATGAAAACACATTGTAAGGGGCCCCCCAAGTGGCACAGTAGGGTGAGGTGCTTTTCCAAAGCACAGCTGGAACCCTTCCCAGCTGCTGATGACATAACTGAAGACATCTCTGACCTGTTGCTGAATACAAATGGGAAGAAAGAAGTGATTTCTCTTTGTTTAATAATCTTCACTGATTATTAAAGACACATTTAAGAAACCAATAAGGTTGTATTTACGCTTTGTCTGGGTCTATTCCGCAGTTTCCTAAATATGTTTTTCTTCTGAAACACGATTGAAACTTCTCATCTCTTTACAGCAAAAGGTTAAATTCTCTTTTTTGAGACAGTGCATCATTACGTTCGCCCCTTTAATTCAGCTGTTCTCCTTTCTTTAGCTTCTACGTGTGGTTGTCAAAAAGAGAGAGCAAAACATTATTAAATCTTAAGCTGTGCATATAGGGGCTGATTCAGAGACACATGCTGAAAAAAACCCAGCTTAAGTGCTTCCACGGGTGGCTTAAGTACGCTTTGGGCAGAGCTTAACACTTCAAGTCACAGCTTGACTTGACACTTAAGTCTGTTTTCTCTTCACAGCCATTGATTGCAGTTCCCATCATGTGTAACAACATAGTTCATAACTAGACAGGCAAAGTCCAATGAAAATAAACACAGAAAACCAAGTTTCTGTTGGATATATATTGAATTTTACATTTGAACTAATTCACCCCTTTTGATAACCCTGCATGATTAGTCAGTAGAATGATCAGTAGAGTTTTGATGTTTCCATTCTTTGAACAGGATATAATATTTAAGTCGCAATGGAGGCACTGACTCCATTGTTTAATGAACATAATAAATGATAATTAACTCAACCTGTGTGAAAAATTAATTTGGCTACCCTAACTGCTTATTGGTCTACGTTATCTATCTGACTAATGTTAGAGAACATTTTGAACAAAGTACGCTGTAAAAAATAAAAATATTTTATACTGACATTTTTAACTTGTGCCATCTTAAGGAAATATTTAAAAGGCTCATCTCTGTTCCAGAAGTGGAACTTTATTTTCTCAGAAAATCTGCCTGGCTTTCATAATTAAAATGAGTGTCTTGCAACTTCATCCTGCTATTAACTCAAATAACTTCTTCAGTAAATCCATCAGCCATCAGGGTTCAGGCAGGGAGGTGTGGTTTTCCAGGACAATTTACATGTATTCACAGTGTGCAACTTTGTACCACCCATTTTAAGATGTATGTACTGTAAGTTCAGTCTGAATCCCAAATCTGGAAAAACACATAAATGGTGAATGCAAAAAAAAAAAAGCTCAGTGCCCTTAAGTTTGAATCAGCCCCATAGTCAGCACTTGTTTTAGTCCTTTGAGACGCTGTGTATTTGGAACATAATTTACCTTCCTGTTTCTGGAGCCTCAGGCATCAATCAGAAAGATGAGTTTGGTTAAATCATTTGGGATATATTCTGTCACACACTTAAAAAGTGTTTCAAAATCCTTACTGTACTTTGGAAAAATGGAACTCTTAGGCCAGACATTATTGAACTTTATTGCCTTTGATGTTGTGAAGCAAGTGAACTCTGAAACATTAATATTAAATTCCAACCAGTCCAAGATATTGCATACTTCTACATTCCATTGTCTGTTCATTAATTTAACTAGTCACATATTATTTCAAGTGTCACTTCATAAGGCGGTCATAAAGTGTACATAATTTCATAGACATAGCACAACCAATTTATAAAGCAAAGGTTGCGCTTTATAATAGCTGTGAAAACACATCATATATTGCTGTTTCATATCCATAGGTTCATGTTTTGCATAGTAAGAACCTATATCACTCTGCCAGCTGTCATAAAAGACTGAAGTTGTTTATGAATGCCTTATGAGAAGGTAATACCATGTTTGTAAAAGTGTTATGTATGCTTTATGAAGGCTGTACAAACTTAGTTGAGGCATTTAATCAGCTCCAACCACGTGACAACAAATCAAGACTAAGTAGAAGATATTAAAGACATATCTTCTTAAAAGAAGAAAATTTGTCAAGAAATAGGTGTTTCTCTCATCCCTTACAAAGTGACAGCTAGGGTTATATTCTTCCATATTCTTCATATTCTTGGGGCGGGACTGGTAACTGAAAGGTTGCCGGTTCGATTCCCCGCTGGGACATTGCTGCTGTACGGGCAAGGTACTTAACTCACAATTGCCTCAGTAAATATCCAGCTGTATAAATGGATAACATTGTAAAAAGCTGTAACTGATGTAAGTCGCTCTGTATAAGAGCATCTGCTAAATGCCCCACCTCCAGAGGCCTACAGCATTCTTCCAAACTCTGTCCTTTCACACTGGGCATAGCACTGTCCGAGCAAAGAGAGCTGCTGCCAGGCCATGATTCTTTATGCCTTAATGTTTTCACATTCATCCATGTTGTAATGTAACAGGGGGCTCTGTCCCTGGCCTTGGAGACACTTGTTAAATGCAGTTCACCCATTGTGTTTGTTGTGTTCACATTTCATAACTGCTCTTGTTTCTCTGTTTATTGCACTGACTTCTCCATTGTGGTGTTTACAGCGCGTCTGAGCCACAGACTCAACTTCTATGTGCGTCATCGAGGCAGGAGGACCCAAACTGAGTCATATCGACTCAGTCTGGCTTTATTGTGCCTGACCCTATTTGTGCATGCATTTTTCATTCTAGCTCTTGGAAACACCATGTATTTCTTTTGATGTACCATTTTAAAATAGGTGATGAATTCCCCAAAGACAGCTTAATTATGGGACAATTAATTATTGTATTGCTTTTATTAAAATCCCCACTGTATATCACATTTGAATTGCTAAATATCTTGTTGTAGTTGCTTTTTAATATAATGTATATACACACACTTGTCATACTTTTTTGAATTTTGTGGATTTTGGAGCACTGTGAATAAACCATCTTGCACAAAAGTGCTATTGTGGCGGAGACAGTCTTGCATGTTGTTTGACATTACCATCACTGATTTATAACAGGACAGGACATAACAGCAGGCGATGTAGCATACAGTTGGTTTAAAGGAGTGGTGAGCCATGGATTCATCACCAAGCTCTCTGTATATGTGAGCAGACCATTACTGCCCATCACCTTATGATCTATGATCTCTTCTACCAAACAGACACTGGCACAGCATGGATATAGTCATGGAAATGCAGGGGATGTTATGACCAGTCATTGTAGAGGGAATCTGGCATAGGAAAACTGGAGGTAACCTTTGAACAACATATCTAAATGAGAGAAAAACCATATGAAATACGTTTGAATTTCCCCCCTTACCTCTGAAAGTTGATGCCTTAAAAAGTTTTGAAGGGTTTAAAATAAATAAAAAATGAATTAACGGATCTTGTGACTGATGTACGTGAAACTGAGGACTATAAAAAAAGCGATGGTAGATTCAGTAACAATTTCACTTTCCTTAATACTGCAGGACTCCAATAATTTCAAGTGCAATTTCAGCCCCAGGGAGATTTAAAGTCTGGCACTCTAAATTGACGCTTCTGTGGTGGTGGTGAAGCCCAGGGATTGTAGACAGTTCTTAAATTGGACGTTCACTCATCTACGTGTTCCACCTTCATTTTATTGTCTTAGGGAGTCATGATAAAGTGCAATTCATGAAAAACACCATGTTCATGGTGTGAGGCCAGCGCTTAAAGTGTCTATCATCAGACCAGCTACTGTAGCCTCCTCTAATTTCATATTTTAATAAATTCTTTATCGAAGGTAATGTTGGTAGCTGTGTAATTCAGTCAGTTATTTTTCTTCTTTTTTGCCTTTATGTCTCAGCTTTCTAAAACCGAATTTAAATGAAACAAACTCCACAACCACTGACAGAGGAGGACAGGCAAAGTAAAGACAAAGCCCTCCATTTAACGAGGCTATAATGCCCTTTGTCCTAAACTTTGAAGGATAAATTACAACTATTCTTACTGTTGTATACCTAGTGAATGGCTTCAGAGTTTGGTGCCTGATGAAATTAATGAGCAGTTTTGTGTTAAAATACATGACTCAGTGTTAAAGACAAAGCATATTGTGGTTTGACTGAATAGAGCCGCTTGTTTGATGGAGCTGTTTTCCTGTCCTTTGGCAGATAAAATTTTCTTCTGAGTTTCATGTTGAATTTTGCTCAGTGACACATTAAATAGAGTTTTGATTTTCCAAGAAATTTGCACCTGGAAGAAAAAAATGTTTTCAAGTTGTTATGCATCATACAGTCATGTCGCTGGAATAAAACACATTCTTTGTAACACTGTGGAATCAAAGATATCTCAGGTGCGGTGTGATCAACCTTCAAAAACCTGCCATATGTCCTCAGTGAACCTTGTTGTTGACTAGTGACATATTTCAGGTATTGCACACACACACACACACACAGTGTACTTTTTATCTTATAGCAATGTTTTAAAAAGCGAAACAATTAATTACAGTTACAGTAATATCATTTTGTGCATTGCCCCACATTACAGAGCCGATTTCATGCATTGTTATTATTAGTGGCATTAGTACCAACACTTTCTCAGAGAACTGAGCCCTGGTGGTTGGAAATGTGAGATTTGGCTGTACTCCATGTCTTTAGGCTATGGCGGTGGTTATTCTACTGCAGGACATAAAAGTGCCACTTTTGGAAATGTGGTGTATTAAAAGACAAATTGGGAGCAGATAAGATATGAGCAGATGTGATTTATTTTGCATTTGAAATGCATTATACACCAGGGAGGCATAGCTTTTTCTGTGTATGTTAAAGTGCTTTTTTTGTAAGACACAGATTTAGCTCAGCTCTGTTGGGGTTATCTCATGTGTTCTACGATGGAGGGTGGCTGGTTGTCAGCACCAGTTCTAATGTTGGTTTATTTCCTCACCTCTTTGCCTTTTGATGTTTGCATAAGCGTTACATGGTGTAGCTATAGGATAAAACAATGTTACAATAATGTGTAATTGCAAGTGGCTGTAGCAAGTGCAGAATTATATAGATGCAAACATTCATTAAGAAAAAAAACAATAAAAAGCTACATACAACATTTAAATGTTTTTACAGTAACATAAAATATTTGTATTAATCTGGTAAGTAAAATGTGTCCTACTTTCATCTGCATCATTGCTATGGCTGTTGTGCACACAGTTGTAAGATAATTGGGGTTTTATTCTGGTATTCAAATGCTCTGTTAGTGTATTAGTTTTAAAATATGCTATCTGACTTCAGAATGGTTTTAACAATGCATTAATTACAGACTGAATGTGCCTCATATCACCAGCACTGACAGTGTGAAGGATGTGTGAGTCACTTCTGAAAGGGAGAACTTAAGTGAAGAAGACCGAACTGTCAAAAGCTTCAAAACTCGTTTTTAAGGTGAAATTCAATGGATGCTAGTGCGAAAATGGAGAATAACTGTGTTTTGAAGGGCCCCATTTGCATGTTTTCTAAATCTGTCAGTAGAAGGCAATATATGAGAAAGATCACAATTCTTGCCATGAGTCTTGAAGTTGCAGTTCTTACTGAAATTGCTGTTCTAAAAGTAAATTGTTCATAGGTCAATAATAATGATTTACCAAACTAAAATGAGACTCATTCAAAGTTTAACTTCAGATGTTTTGCGATATTTTCCATTTATCAATCTTTATTCTTAGGAAGAACTCCTTGTTCTTGATTGTGAGCTATAAAAGAGGTAC
Organism: Megalops cyprinoides; assembly: GCF_013368585.1. Taxonomy (NCBI): domain Eukaryota; kingdom Metazoa; phylum Chordata; class Actinopteri; order Elopiformes; family Megalopidae; genus Megalops; species Megalops cyprinoides. Next base: position 19,781,077 of record NC_050587.1, on the reverse strand, counting down.
TGTATCATGTGAGTCTTCCAGGAATTTTATCTCTTTCTATTTCTGAATATAAGATGAATGGGAGATGTCAGCTTGTTGGACTCATTGAAAGTGTTTCAGTCTGTATGTCTATTTCTTTATATTATGTATATATTCTGTGTATTATAAAAAGGTATTGTTAATTGGTAACGTTATTATACAATTAGTAATAGTACCTCAAACTAAAACATTAATGCAGTACTAAAATACACAAAGTACATACAAAGTAATTATAAGTCCAACTTACTTTGCTTTGCAAATTGATCTGCATCTAATTTTGTTCCTACCTTTTCTATAACAAGGAGCTATTTGAAAGAAATATGAAATGTAATTGAGATCCCATATCATATTCAAAAAGGATCTCAGATTACACTTATTCAAGTGTAGTTGAATATGTACTTGAATATACTTATACTGTGCTTTTCCTGGTATTTACAGGAGTATTCTACATTTTGCCAATAGAACTGTTTTCTAACACCTCTTTGTAGGGCTGTCTTGCTCAAAACTTCTCTTCCACTTTGCCACCAAAGAGTCTTTTACAGTGGCACAGTCTCTCTTTCTCTCTCTCTCTCACACACACAAACACACACACACACACACACATATACATATACCATGTTTTTATGCTATTTAAACGTAAGTAGGAAACAGAAAAACAGAACACTGATGACATGTAAACAATATCAGTATGACCCAACCCAGGTAACTAAAAGGAGCAGATAGCTCATACAGTAATGGAAACAAGAGGTTAGGATATAAATGTCAAGTGAACTCAATCATTTCAACAACACTGATCAAACCAAATGCAAATGCAGTCTAAGGGCAATTAATTGATTTGTGTCCTGGGATGCTGCAGTCAGTTGTGTTACTGTGATGATATTTTTTCACTTTGGCAAATACAATAAACCTACCTCCTGCTATTACACCTTAACAAACTTTACATTTACAGTATTTGCATCAAGTTTCTTTTGCTAACATAATGACTAATCATACTAAATGACTGCAACACAGCCTTCAACATTGTCACAACATTGCATCATGGTTCCTTTAGTGAAATAATTTAATAGAGTGGATTTGTAATTACCTAGACAGTTTAAATCAAACATTTTCCCAGCCTGTGGAGTCCCTAGTGTTTAATAAGATCCTCAGCCCTGTAGTCTGATGAATCGGCTTGCAAGACAGAGGGCTTAGCAAAGCCAGCTCTGGAAAATCAATGGTCGTAAATTTTGAATTAAAGAAACTGCTGCACAATATTGGATTTATATCACATCTAAGTCCGAGGAGCTGACCTGGGGAGAAAAGTCCGAGGTCATTCCCTCGAGTCTGTGATAGACGGCGAATTTGAAAACGTTATATAATTAGATCTTTTTATGAGGCAGTTCATGACTTGATGATATGTCTGTGAGTTGGCTGTCTCTGCTTGAAATTATGAATGGAAAAATAATAACGAATTGTGTCACTGCTCACAGCATTCGCATCACTGCACTCACACCCTGCATTCCTGTTTGGGCCAAAAGGGAGGGCTTTGCCTCTTCTTCTACCCAGAACTTCCAACAGCTGCCTTATTTCACAGGGGTTTTCTCATTCAAGTACTGACTGATACTTAAGCACCAATTGTCAGGCAGGAGAAGGCTACTAGATGGTATGGGTACACAAAGCTAATGACCAAATCTGTCTGTCTGTATAGATAGATAGATGTCTGTTAAACATTGTTGGTTGGTCGGTGTTTCTAGTGCACACTCCCTTTCAAACCCCCAGCTGCTGTGTTTGTATTTTTGCAAATCTGAAGTGTCAGATTCTCCTGTCACAGCTGGCAATGTTGGCCTGCTATATTTTGTGGAATATTTAGGAGGTCTTTTAACACACATCTTTCAGCCGAAGCAGGAGGAGTCAATATATACAGAGTGATTCTGTGAATTTTAATGTATGAGTAGAACTTTACAAACCTTTAGTGTCTTTTCCTATAAATACTGTATGCATCAGAGATCAAAGGGGAAGTGTAAATGAGCTGTGTGTGTGTGAGAGAGTGTGTGCAGAGGGTGGGGGTGCAGACAGGGAATTTGCTCCTGATCTATAATGCTGGTCTCTGTAGACATTTCAGTTTACAAATGCATATGGGGGTTACCAATTCAATAATGAGAGGAAATCTATCTATTTGGCGCCTCTTTAGTACCTGCTAAATTCCATAAATCTAAGAAATTGTGTTATAAAAATGTCACAGCAACCACAGATGACATTCTGCCTATGTCTTGATGAGTGACATGCCTGCCCAGGAAAGCCATAATGTCCACTGAGTCTAATCAAACATTTTAGCAAAAATAAGGAAGTGAGCAGATGACATGAATTTTCAATGACTGTGATGAGAGCAGAAGAGTGCAAAGAATTGTGTGACATGATGACAAAAATAGTTATGTCTCATCTGCTAGACATCTTTTATCATGTTCTATCATGTGCTGCATAATAAGAATGTTTGCTAAATTATATAATAGGTTCATGTGATTAAGTGGTGTTTGGTTATCATTGGTATTTTTCTTTAACATTTCTGTGCAAGGTATCATTTTGAGAAACAGACTTTTAATGGCTAGTTAAAGTTATAATGATCTCTTCCACCAAGGAGCATAGAAATCTTCAAAGAATTTGTTGTTGTTTTTTTGTTGAGTTTGCATTTCCTGTCGCTCGTGAAACATTAATTGATTTTTATAAACAATAACTAAGGGTCCACTGAAAAAAAACACTACCTGATGCCTCTTAATGGCTTGTGTGTGCAGATTTATAAATTCGCTGAATGTATATAAATATAATAGATTAGCTAGATACCTAGGTATAGATTAATTCATGGCTTTGAGTCACAGGATGACAATTATGTCCCAGAATGCAAATAGAGTCCATTTCACCAGAAGAAGACAAAAGATATGTGTCAAGACTTCAAAAAGAACATACGGCAACTCAAATGGCATGACAGGCCTTATGGCACTAATTGCTCATAATGTGTTACAGGCAATTGACGGAAATGCATTAGAGAATACTTTATGGAGAAATTTGGCAAATTAATGTGCTCTGTGTAATGTAATCAAATAAAAGAAGTAATTGGCATAAAATAAATTGCATTCTTTTTTCCTAATTGAAAGAAGTATTTATGTTAAAGACATTTTAGAGATAAGATACATGAAGCTGATACATGAGGCTTTTTACATCCAACAGAAAGGGAGCAATATTGCCAGCAAACTTCTCTGGCTCTCCTGGATGCTGTGGTTTCAATGCACAGATAGAGCTTTTGTGTCAGCTCGAATTCAAATGGATAAATAATTGTACAACTGCCCTGCTTGCAAAAATGTAGTCTTGTCCGTCGTATTTTTCCAAAATCAGTTTTGTCCTTCCTTTTTCATTCCACTCCATTTTAAAATACTTCACACCTACTTGCCATCATTTTGGATACTGAATGCTAAATGAGCATCATGGACTTTTTCTGCTGCAATGTCTTCTCCACTTGGAAGCTCAAACAGTCCTAAGATCACAAATTCCTGGTCTTTGATTGGCTCAGTAGTGAAAGACAGCTTTCCAACATTACAAATAAAGTCAGACCTATTTTCTGAACCAGCAATCTAGTCATGTATAGTTGGTTCAATTTGTAGTGACCTTTGTGAAACTAATTGCTAACACTGTTAGCTACATGTTGCTTTTGCATTTTTTTTAAAACATTCAAACTGAACATGAAACCCAGACATCAGATCCTTTTTGAAAACAAACTTCTTCAGCCATAAACTGAGTCAAAAAATATGAACTTTGATGGTAGCCTTATAGAAGATATATGTCTTCAAGACTATGTCTGAAGAAATGTGTGGTGAAATATCTTTGATCCAAACAGTTCATACGGTTCAGATTCACAAATCCAAAATGAAAAGTGACAATGGTGATATCTGCATCACACAAACTGTCCCTGATGGCACATATGTTTAATCCATCAACTCTTTAACGTCTGTCTGAGAAAGTAAACCCATTTCCACCGAGCCTGTTCCCTATCCTTTGATGCAGGCTCTCCAGAGTCGATAGATTGCCTATAATGGCAATTTAGAAAGTGCTGGACAGCTTCTCAAGAATCCTTTCAGCTCTTTGCAAAAGCACCTGTGGCAGATCCACAGCAGCATTTAAGATGTAAGCAGATGGCCACAGAAATCCCGGAAAATCTGAGAGGACTGTTCTGACATTTCCGAGCACAAAACAAGCCCTTAGTGGGTGCAGAATGTTCCCGCTGTGAGGGGATGTGGTGCAGGGCAGACTTTTTCACGTACAAAAGAGGTGTCAGCCTCATGAATAACATTTCCACAGGTCAGACAAATGATTCTGTGGGCATTAAATGCTGCTGGCCCAATGATGATCACACTGAATGTCCCACTAGTCTTGCTGCCTAGCCTTAAAAATTGCCCTAGATTGTGGTGGAAGCAGTGCTGTTCTATCACAAACAGACTGAAGTGTTGAAATGCCACACTTTTGATGTCTCTCAGGTCAATGCAAGGTGTAAGAGCCTGCTTTACACTCCTTTAAGCACACTGCTTGCAGCAGCATGGTTGTGAAAAGCCAGACCTAAGCTGTATCTGGTGGTATTTTGTCTAATCAGTTTCCCTCACTTTCATTTATTTAATGGCAATCTGCCTGAGCTGGACTTACATTTCCATATCAAGCACTGGCATTTTGTCTTTTGTGCAGAAACAATCATTTTTTGGTTGCATAATTTTTGTGTGCTCAAAAAACCTGGCAATGACAAAGTTCTCTGTTTCGTGCATACTTACAGGGAAGTTAAATTTAACAATGCAAAACAATATCAATGTTGATATTTTTGTTTGTTTGATTTCTCATATTATTCCCCTTTATTTCAAACTGTAAAGTGCCAATGAAAACAATGGAGCACACAGATGCACCCTCAATGGACCCGTGCCAACAGAAAGTCTGTAAAGACTTGGAGCCCCAATCACTGCAGAGGAGCACCATCCCCTTCTTTCCTTTTGGGTTTATCCATTACATCACCATAATAAATTCAATAAAACTATACAGGAACTGTGCAAGTTTGATTCTACCTTATCTATGATTGCTTTCTATGGTATCAAGTAAAACTTTCAATGGTGATCTGTTTACTGTATGAGAATGGTAATAAGGATGTAGATGTAGACAGGCCATTTAAGGTGCTTCATACAGCACAGAAAAAATCTTTCCTTTCCTTAGCACTTTTTTTTCTCTGAAGAGATACTGCCAAGAGTGCTCAAACAATGGCAATATGAAGCTGTATTCCAAGGCCAAACTATATTTTCTAACGCCCCCAAAGTGAATATAAGCAAACAGACCAAGGCTTCATTGTACCTGAATAATGTGAAAGGGTTGAACAACAAAGTGAAAAAGAAGTAAAAAAGAATTTACCATAGGGCTTGGCAAATCAAGCAGAAGGCAGATTGCATTGCTTTAAAATTGAAAGTAACCATTACCTTGTAATTCATTTAGTTGGCAAGAGTAAACTCAGTAATGGGAAAATTGAACAGGACAAAATTATACAAGAATTCATTCAGTCAGTGAAACAAAATGAAAGTGGCATGCAGTCTTACAATGGGGTTTTGTGATATTTTTAGCCTACCTTAAATACCCTAATAGATAAGACATCTGCAAGAAAAAAAAAAAACCTTTCAACTCAGCTTACTGTATTTTCTTAGGAGAAGATTTTTTTCTTTTACCAATAAGACGAGATACATAGTGGTCAGATGGATGTTGAACCAGGCTGAACTAATGTGAAATGTAACAGAATTTAAATCAAAAGGCCCTCTGCATAATTTATTAAGGGCCAGGTTCAGGAAGAAAGGTCATTCGCTCACATGGATTGCAGCATTCTGCATCCTCAGCCCTGACTCTGTCAAACAGAGGGAGAGGTAAAATATTCTGTCAGCATTATGCTTGTTGAATAGCTAACGAGGACCCAACAGGTTTCTTCTTCTGTTTAAGGGTGGTGAAACGGGAAAGACCTTTTCAACCTGGCATCAGTGAATTTTCGACTCTGTTATATTGTGCTTTGTGATGATTTGTGATGTCAAAGTATTTAAAGAATGAATGTCTTACCAGAATGTGGCCTTTCCTGAGTTTCACATCTCCAGAGGGCCTGTCCTGTAACTTCCATGTAGAAATGAGGATGTCACCTGCATCTCAATGGGTAAAAATATCTCTTTTTTCCATTGTCTTGGCTGAGCAAGGATATGAATACATTTAGAGGGCTCTCTCACACTTTTTCTCTCTCAAATTATTCTCTCTACTTATTTGTTAAACATATGCTGTTGCTCTGTGAAGTGGTAGCACAGTACTGTGGTGTCAAAATTTTACATCCTAAAAATTCTGCTTTCAAATATTCATGCATTTCTTCTGTTAATTATTTTAGCAAGGATATGAAAGCTTGTGGATGCCTGTAAACATTTAAGTATTTAATGATAATGCAAGAAAGGAAACAATAGTGAAACCTTCAGTTGGCAGTGCACACAAAATGGGGTGTTGATAGGCTAGCTGGGGCTATGCTAAAAAAAGCCAGTCTTCACTCAAGCCATACACACCAGTCAGCACAGGTTGTAGAGTTGGGATTGGACAGCAGTTTTACAGGACCTCTGTATCCAACTGTATAAATGAATAATATGTCAGCATGTATGCTACTGTATGTAAGTCACCCTTGATCATGGCATCTGCTGAGCAAATGAAGAATGCATTGTAACTGAATGCACAAGTCAGTGGCATTATACGATCCAGTGGGAAAAGGAACAGGCTCATCCACACTCAATATCATCCATGGCAAAACATGAGTCATATTGGAAAGTGTAGAGTTCTGGAGTGCACTGAAGAGATGTCACATTTTGATCTGGACCGGGCAGTTCACTTGAAGCCATTTGCAACATTGTGTGACACCCATTGGGGATTGTTCTTTCATCTCTGTGGCCTCCCCCCTGCCTGATTCAGAATAATAAACCACACCATTACTGCATTGATTAACCAGTCAGTATCTGTTATTTACTCAAGCCATTGCATGAGTCAGTTTACGCTGGACAGCTGTGTTTTCGCAAAGCAGACACACACCTTCACAAAGAGGTTTATTATGGGCTGTGATTAAGCTAAGCATTCTTCAGTGGAAGCATGTCAGGTGAAACCATCCCATCTATTACTCCAAGACCACGCTGTTGTTTAAGGTAACACAATGTGCATTTGTAATCAGCCTGATGCAGCTCTTTTGCCATATCCAGAGGACACTAGGACCCAGGAGAGCTCATTGTCAGGTTGCCCAGAAAGCCAGATGTCTGTGATTCACAGCTCATTTAGCCGATATCTAAGTATGATCTATACTTCGGTGATTCTTTTTTAAGACCCTGCGCTAGCCAAGGTAATGAAGTGTAACGTTAGCCTTTTTATCAGATCATTTAGATAATTCTCTGTGCTTCCCCCGGTGCAGTGTGGTACTGTTGCTAATTTGGACCTGTCTCACTGGTAATCAATAATTCATTACCGAGACACCGCCAAAGTCACAAAGTACACTGTGTTCATTTCCTTTACTATTCTTATTCATGCTTATTACGGTACAACCTCATAAAACATTGTCACTGCTTCTAAGAATAATAGTGGACCCACTCAATGAAGATGGCGTGACTTTGAGTAAAATGTCGTTCCTGGACAACAATTTGGGAAAATTTGCCCCTTTCACTTCCAAAGTGAAAATTGTCTTGCTCAATGAATCTTCTTGGGTTATGTTTTGGCAGTATCCTTTACTACTGAAATGGCCTCATTGCCTCAGATTCAAACACCACATGGTGCGTTTACCACACAACATCTTACACTGATTCCAGCAACCAGTGCTAATAATGTTGTTTAATAAAAAGCAAACGCTTCCTTAACATCATTCCTGAAAGTGGCATGCAAAGCACTGTGCAGCCTCACACCCTGTTCAGATAGCCTGTAAAATACATCGCGGTAAAGAAAAAAACAGTAAGTAATCTGCTGATAAAATTTCATGCTACTACATCCAACATGTTTAAAGACAAATCTAATGAAAATACAGATCTAATGAAAGGATTTAAATGAGGCTTGAGCACAGCCCTGGTTTCATCTTGAGGCCGTCATTGGTATGTAGCAGGAACTGAAGAGAGAGTGCACAACACCAATCAGAGTAACTAAACACTTCATTTTATCCCCAGAAAAGTGAAATTCAACAGTCTGGAAGATTAGTTTAAGTAGTGGAAACGTTGTTGAATCATAAGACGTTGTGAGACACTAATTCAGAATGCAGATCACCGCACATGTATTGTCTAAGGTACTTGAGTGTCTTGAGTGCTGTGAGTGTGGCCAGTCCCTAATTTCTTCAGACCGTGCACAACGGTCAGCCTGAAATTGTTGGACAGGGTGTCTGAGAGCAGGTTCAGTCCTGTTCATTGAGAAGCCACACAGCTCTTGCTCATTATTATAATGTTTTCGTTAAATCCACCTCAGCACAGCAGGTCAAAGACACTTTTTTAAAGTTGTTGAACAGTGACAGATAATTTGACTAATGAAAGAGAGTGATGCTTTCTGCAAAGGGTGTTATTTCAGCAGGTGAGCAGGCTTACATGGGTATAATGAGCAGTAGAGATTTAGAGGTTAGTTTACATTTCTACATTTGTAATGCTTTTGAAGACACCTTTGATATGAGTTTGCTTAAAATGGTTAATTCTAATCCAATTGACATATGCATTTGGAGCAAAAAAGCATATCCAGAAAGATTTAAAAAGAAGAAGAACCACCATTTTGAAATTGCAGTAAACAATATGCAAACTATACAAACTGTTAAAGTGTGTTACTCATTTTTCAAGCTCTAAATTCCATGAATTAACAGGTAAACAAATAATTTATGGTAATTGACTTTGTGCCCTATGACCAAACTATATATATTCTGCAATGATTACTCCTAATTAGTTACTGATATACTACACACAGTTTTATTCTGCAAATAAAATATTTAAATAGTTTTAGAAAGGAATGAAGTAACAGCAGAGTGTCTGGGTGTCAGTTTCAGCTTTGCTGGCTGCCACTGCCACTAAATGAGATAGTATTAGAAGCTGAACTAGTTCACAACAGGGGTAGATTCTAGGCTAATTTTAGCAAGGCTGTGAGATTGGAAGACCAGACCCACAATGATGCTGTTTAAGCATTTATTCAGTGGCCTGATTCTGTCCTTGTACAACAATGGAACAACATGTCCCAGGTGTCTATCACACAGATCTATTGAGAGGCAGTTGAATATAACCTGCAGTGCTGCTAAGGCATTAAAATTCTATTGATTTAGTTTGTGCATGATAACATTACTAATATGTGACAGCAAACAGAGTGATATTTTTATGAACAGCATTGCAAAAGAAGGAATCTAAATCACACCCATGACATTGCAGAAAAGGTCTGTATTACCAAAGGGGAAAACACGCACACACACACACGGATTCACACACACACACACGGACTCACACAGATCAGAGAAAAACAGACAGAACGATGACAGATCAATTGCCTGACTGATATAACTCAACCCACTGCAACCAATCTTGACATACAAATCAGTTATAACGTGATTATTACTACTTTATTCAAAACACTGTCAAAACAGTGTTGTAGTCAAACTTAGGATTCCAGTATTAACTGGTGCTGTTCAACATGGTTGTCACTTGTATACTTTGAAAGGTGCGTATTTCTTCCACCTGTTATAAAAATGCTGGAGACAGACTGAGTCTGCCAAGGGGGTCCCGCATGTGATTTGTCTGAGCATATTTGCTAAAATCAGCCTTTTGCCCTGTGCTCTTTTATTGGTTGGCAAATAGCCCCAGTAAGTCATATATGAATTGCCCTTACTGCGGACATATCGATCTGCATTCTGGTCTTCAGACCTGCATGCCCTGCTAGCAATACCTTAACCTTGCTCTGCCTTTAAATTCAATTCCAACTGGTAACCTTTCACCAGCACATTGTGCCTTAATTTATTCACAGGACTGCAGAACTGTTTATTTCAGCCACCTGGAATTCAAAATCACTTTTGCCATTTTTTTTGTCTTTGTCATGGGTACTACGACTCTCTGCCATTTCTTGTTGTGGGTAAGAACAAAGCTAAAGAGTTTTTGAAATTTTAGTAGAAAATAGGCTTTTCTGATATTAAGGTGAAGCAGCCTGGAAATTCAGTTACTTGTAATTTCATGAGTGAAACATGTCTACCCACAATAACAGGCATTAAAAAACATTGGGGCACCATTTAATGTAGTGGATATGGCTGTCCTCACACGAGACACCAGTTAATAGGGTGAATATAGCAAGAATATAAATGTTTAATTATAAATTATCAGAGCACCAGTCAAGGAATTTCACCTAAACATTTAAAAAAAATATTCAAATGTGGAATTAATCTGAAGGGAGAGGATATTAAATTTATAGAATCAACATACTTAGTAATCAGATAACATATTTCATAAATACAAACATTTATTAACAAATACAATATTTACAAAATGTAATGTGGGTGGTAGTGTTGTGAATAGGTGTTGTCAAAGATAGATAGAAAAAGAAAAAGACGTTGAGAATCTTTCAGGTTGAAGTGTTAGGCTCCATCCGTGGGTAGGCACAGCAGGAAGTCATGAGTGGCTTGTATCTCTTTGTGGTCTGGGTAGGGCCGGATCGCTGATCTGGCTCTTGTGTTTGGGCTGGAGCAGGACACATCAGATCCCTTGTTCTTTTGTGTCTTGTTCTTTGTGCTCAGAGATCCTCCAGTCAAGCTAAGGTTCTTTACCAGTTTCTCTAACAGTTAACAGTTAACAGTTTTCACTGAAACTAGAATGTTCCACTGAGGTTGGCACAGTCTCACTTAAAATGTTCTGTGACACGCTTGAATTCTGACTACTTCATTCATCATCTTGCATCGTCTTGACAGAGGAAACACTCACCATATGAGGAGAGCAGGGTCCCTTGGTTGGCCCAGGAGAAGGAGTAGTCCTCACAAATATCTATAATCTCCAGAATCTCAGTTAGGGATGTCTCATAAAGGTAGTAAGACAAGGCCAGCATGGATCGGATGTCAACAAATTAAGTTTCACACCTCAGAAGGTGTCATGTGTAAAGGGAGAGTTCTAGTTTTATGACCCCTTGTTTGAGCAAACACAGAAAATGGAGGGAGAATTCTGTCTGATGTGGTGCAGAGAGGGAAATGATGAAGCTCAAAAAAAGATTATAAACGCCACCGTTGTCACCTTAGATATAGATTAAACATGGGAACAGCCAGCTGAAACATTGTTGAAGATGAATCGTGAGATCTGTTTCAAAAATGTCAAATATGAGTAACAAATGGCAAATGTTGGTTTGCAAACATTTCCCCCAATTCTTTTAATAAAACAAAATGTTGAGCTGTCAGATTTGCAAGGCCTGTAGTTTAACAACCTATAGCCAACAACCTAAAGATATAATTTTAAGTTTGGTGGTTACTGTGACTACATGTGTGGGTGTGTTTGTATGCGCACTTGTAAATGAGTGTGTGTGTTTTAACACTATATAGCATAACGGTTAACTACATTCTGGAGTGCTATAGCCTACATTCATATTTTGGGAAAACAACAAGAGGTCTGAAAGTAATGTCATACTTCAACTAGCCCTTAGCAGCTAATTGCATTTGCCTAATTTATATAAAATTGTGTTAAAAGAATATGTATCTCTTTGCAGGTGCCGTGGCAGTTTCCAGTTCAAGAGAGAAATGTAGTCTTTTTTTCCTTGACAATTAAATATATGGGGACTTACTGGGCATTTCAATTTATCTTCATTTAACATTAAAGGAGTAAACTGTAATGGCTAGATCAGACTGGAATGTATGCATGTGTTTTGGAATCTTCAAACATGCCCAGGCCAGATTAGAACACACGTGTTTCAAAACCTTCAAGCTCTTACACCTCTTTAAGTGCTTGGAGAGGAAGGGAAACAAATTATTGTCAAGATGTAATCAGAAGAACTCAACGGTAAGATGCAAATTCTTAAGTCCTTTTGCGTACCCAGTGAAATATTAGTTTAGCCAGATGGGAACGAAGAATTAAAAGATAAGTTGGTTTATTAGTGCTGTGGGTGTGTTACAACATGGCATAGTTCAGAAGGGTTGAGACAGCCTGATGCGGGAGATGAAATGGAATATCCAACACACGCAGAGGTTTTCACATTGAGATTGGAAGTGCACACACACGGTCAATACTGAGATTGAAAACGCATGTTCTTCTGAGGGTATACAATTTCATATCCAGCTACAAGGAATCTGCTGAAAACGGGTCAGTTATTTACAGGGATTTTATATGACCAGTATTTGTTTTCACAGGGTGAGGTCAAGTCATATGATACAAAACTGTTGAAATGATGGTAATAATAATTGTTCAGGAAACATACTGTGACAATGGTGTATTAAATTGTTGTTTTGAGAGAGAGAGAAGTGATAGCTGCTTAACCAGGCAATACTGTATGACATTCCTACCTTGAATATTGCAAAGCCTTTAGTGTGTAGAGCTGCTGATATCAAAATTGAAACAATTTAAGCAGTTAATTTATAAAGCCAGTCTGTTTGTCATATAATTACATGTTACCTTAGTTAATGAAAATGTAAACATGAAACAACCTACTGTATCATGAGAAGTAATTATAAAATGGAAAAAAATAGAAGTAAACAATTATTGGAGCAGAAACACTAACCAGATATCCTAGCCTACAAAAGACTGCAGGTATTATTTTACATTTACATTTACAGGTATTATGTGAAAATTCTTCTCTGTTCTTATTTAAAACATGTACTTGTTGTTTTCAGACTTGATGTCACGCTTTTTGATTGCAGTCTGTAGTGTTTTCCAGCACACCACATGGTATTGTATTAATTCTTTCATGTCATTTACAATTAAGCACAATTTATGATCTAGGGAACTGCAACATAAAAAAAAAACAATTACAAAAGGTGTGGTACATTTTGTTTCAGTAGCCACAGGCATATTTAGGAAGCACTATCAGTACTCAGTTTTGCAGGATTATTCATACCAATGTAGTCATTCTGGTACAAATGTTATTCATGTGCTGAGTGTATAACCACCTGCATTGATTTAATAACTCCTGCACCTTCTCCATTCAGATCAGAGGGTGCACATGGTAACTTGAGAATCCACACAGGTTGTAACAAAAGATGCATGCAATCCATGTGTTCAATAATACCCCCATGTGAAAACAATTCAATAGCAGCATTCCAGCTCCAACAGTATTTTTCTGAGGAATATACAGATATGACATAGGAATACTACCACAAGCTATTTAACTGAGATTGTACAGTTGTTGTGCTTTATCCATGTAATCTATTTATGTAGTGAACTATGATTTATAGGTGAGATCACACTGCAATTATTGTAACTGTTATTTGTTGTTTATCATGTTTGGAGCTGTTCATTCATTTGTGAGTTACACCAAAAGTAACATAGTAACACACTGTGTGTGTGTGTGTGTGTGTGTGTGTGTGTGTGTGTGTGTTCCTTATAAAGATGAGGAATTGCTATTGCTTTTGTATTGATTCTTTTTTATATTGGTAAAGGGAAGTTCTTTACAAAATGTTCAGCTATTAATTTTACTGCACAAAGGAACAAAAAGATATGTCCATTGAAAATGAAGAGCCCCATGGCCCGGGTTCGAAACCATTTCTTTTGTTTGCCCACATTGGTGGAACAAATTGAGTTGCTTAGACGGCCTCAAGACGTTGTGCCTCTCCTCAAATGGCATTTCTTGGTGTACTGTGGGACTTTTAGAGTGGAAAATAACTCATACTTTATCTCACACTCCAGGTGTGGTGAAAAGCTGTATAATTGGTGACTACTAAATTTGGCTGATGTAAAAAACCTAAATTTCCGGGCATGCCTAACAGTGTAAAATTGTGCAAAAAATGCATTGGATAGACAACGAAGACAAAAAAGTTTCTTCTTAGGCTTCTCTTTTCTGCCCCATTCACTGATCTGAACCATCTGTGATTTAGCTATCTACTGTATGTTGAACTGGAAATAGCACTTTGCGTAACAATCCACATTGATGCACGCTGACACTTTCAAATAAGGTCTGTATCATACGTATCATACGCATCTATCATGTGTCAGTTCGTTGTGGCCCAAGTCTATAGTTCCATCTAAATATGGTCACTGTAAAAATTTTAGCATAGGGGTATGCTGGTGTATTGAACTTTGCTGTAACGTAATCACTAACGAGTAACCACTTGTTAACAAGCGCAATTCAGTGAGAGGGGGAGAATGATCAACAAAGAATGGGCCCTAATGTCACAATGCTGGCAGTGAAAGTGCATCCTTCGAGTGGGAGGATTACAGCATTTTCTATTTAAGTTTATTTACTGAGGTTTTCGATGTTTGGAAAGTATTTGCACTGCACTGGACGCAATGTAGGAAGCAGTGGCAAGGATTCATTCATCTAGCACTAATGACAATGACAAAACAACAGCTGCTAGTACAAATGAATCTCCAGCCCCACTTAGAATGTAAATGTGCTCCCACCTTGTGACTGTGCAAGAAATATGGCTCAATGGCTGCGTTTTCTTTTTTCCTCCCTCCGGGAACTTTGGGCTCGAGGAATACTTTCTTCATAAAAGATTAGTTTCTTTGATTTAATGGTATTTTTCAGTGTTCGGTGGAACTGCCCAGAAGAGAAATGACACTTTTGGACAGACGTGCCTCATAGAAAGAAACATTTTATGTTGTTCAAATATCAGTTTATTCATTAAGCTCCTTGTTTTACGTTCTGTAGTATTATCACCCATTTTCATTTTTTTATCTGTGTCCAACCATTTGAAGTCATCTCGGAACTGAGTGCTTTCCTTTTAACTGGGAATTTACTCATTGGAACTCCCCTCACTACTATGAAGACAACATTCTAATATCAGATCATAATTGTTTTTGTGTGTAGCTAAATATTGTCACAGCTTTGTTCATGAGCAAAACCAAAAGGCACAGTTGCTTTGTCACTTCTACATTAATTTCATGCATTTTGCAGCCTTAGAAGAATTTGCATTGGTTTATTTTTTTTCTTGAACAACAACATGTGAAGAATATAGGACAGAAAACAGAACACTTTGGTGTTCAGAGCTTGGAGAGGTCTCCTGTTCCCTTTTAAGTTCTCAATTGCTGCTCCTTAAGCACAATCATGGGAATGAAAAGGTACATTTAAACAGATTACTGCTTTCCTATTATCTGTAGGGTGCTTTTTTGCACTGTTTCTGTGCTTTCACATTTCATTTTATAATGGGTTCCATATGCTGCCTCTGAATTTTGCTGCTTACCATCCAAGGATGGTCAGTCACACATACAGTGGTTGCATATGGATAATATAATTCTGCTTTACTATATCAAACATTG
Organism: Megalops cyprinoides; assembly: GCF_013368585.1. Lineage (NCBI taxonomy): Eukaryota > Metazoa > Chordata > Actinopteri > Elopiformes > Megalopidae > Megalops > Megalops cyprinoides. Next base: position 19,765,628 of record NC_050587.1, on the reverse strand, counting down.
TGATGCCAATTGGTGAAAAGGTTAAAAAAGAGTCGCAAAAACAATTAGTAAAAGTAAACCCGATTTTCTTTCTCATAAGTTTACTATAGATTCTGACACTTGCAAAGAAACAAGCCCCATTTCTGCCAAAATCAGTGTTTGCCATTTGAGAAAAGACTCATTAGTGACTGGCATATTATTGCTTCACTTGTATTATTGCATAGAAATGTGCTAGGTTACAAGTCTTTATCAGCTTCTTGATATCACTGAATGCAGAGAAAACACACACAGAAAATACAAATATAAACCATGTATTCTCATGTTTAACAACATCAGAGAACACAACAAATTATCGAACCATGTGCTGTCACCACTCATTTGAACAAACTTGAACTTTTTGAATGGACTTTTTGAATGAATATTTTATCACATATCAGAGCAACAACTTCTGGTTGGTTCATATAAATGCAACATGCTGTAACTTCACTCATTGCTGGGTTCATGAAGCCTCATCTTATTCATCACTGCTAATTTTACACTGTCAGATGCTTATCTTTGAAATTAAGTTGGCACACAAAGACAAAGCAGACCTCAACACAAATAATTACTGCTGTCTTGATTAGACTACGTTTTACTCAAAGCACACAGTAATAGAGCATTTTATGAGACACAGATTAATACTGTAGTCTTGAAACGTTCAGAGAATTTGTTACAGCACAAATTATTTCTATGTGTTGGAATGTAGTTGTTAGCTGATGTGTTAATCGACTCTCACTGAAGACTCCATGTTATTGTTTCTGGATTACAAAAATATAACACTGTAGATACATTTTGCAGCTACTTTAAAATAGCATCAAAACAAATTCAACACTCCACCCTCCGACTAACCTACACTAATCACAAATTGTTTTTGCCATTATATTATTTGCAAGTCCGCATTGCAATTAAGAGAGACATGTTCTGCTGTTATCCATATGTCATAGTGTCTGTGAGTCCTAGAAATTCTCTATAATTAAGGCATATGTGTATTGCCAACACAAATGGATGGTTGAACTCAAATGCATGTGAAATTTCAGGGTGTATGCGACAGGTGAATTTAAGGTTGGGTTCAGGATGTTCACATTGTATAAAAACCCAAAGCTTAAGGTCGGGTCATACAGGCAATTTCTGTGAACATGAAGAAAGGAAAATGTAATAATTTCAGCTAAATGCCAAATTACACCCTTCAAGCTATGACTTTTTTCTTGATACTTTCATGAGACTGATTTACAGTTAATTGCACTTTCTGGTTTCAACACTTCAAGAACCTAAAAAATGAGTTAATCATAGTTGTTATGCAGCAGTTTACATGTTCTCAATTTGCAAGCTTTCAGGTGTGAAGACAAAAAACACTCAGATGTAACTGCTTCATTGCTCCATGTAACATTAATTTCATAATACAATTATTTCACAATTAAATACAAAGCAATATGTAATTGAGTTTTTTAATGGCATGAACCAACAGACAGAATCCAGACTTTTGGTCAACATATGTAAATATAAATATTAACAAATATACAAATATTAACCCTAACATGGATGTGAACACATACATTTGCATATCTAATTAGCCAGTAGTTAAGGCTTAGCTCTTAGCTGGCAGCATAAATCTGTAAAGTAGAGCAGTTGAGGGTAATGTAATTTGGATGGTGTGAACTTTGTCATCTCATCAGGACTAAGCTAAGTATTACATTGCAAAACAGTTGCTATTTTTTGCATGAAACTGCTTTGTGAAACTGTATTTTAACACTGTTCTGCTTAGCACTGCAAGGATTCATGCTATATTATATAGTGATCGCATGATTGTTATTGTTTTTTTTTTTTGCCTTGGAAAGTTTCACGAGTACATTTTAACTGCTAGTCTAATTTGCCAATGGGTTAGGCTTCTCTCTCTCAGCAGGCAGCTCATTTGCTCTTTAACTGAACAGGGCATTTATATGCCTGGCCTGAAGCGGCAGCAGGGAAGAGGCATGCTCATTTGTCAGCCTCGTTGTACGAAGACTCAGTTGTACAAAGACAAGGGAGTCTATCTTTGGGAGTCCGTTGAGGGGAGGCACTGGGTATGTGTTAGTATTGTTGTGGAAAGGTCCACTCCTACTGGGTGTATTGTGTTGTACTTGCGTATTGGGCCAGGTGGTCTCAGCCTTGTGTGTTTAACATTGGCTCTTATTCATGTGGATTGCGGACGTGTGGATTGCGGTGTCCTTGTTTGTGAAACATTTTGTATTGTTTTATTGGATGCTTTTTATGATTTCTGGGCTCGGTCTGGACAAGAATGTCTGCTGGATGTCAAAAATGTGAATGTAGTGTTAAATGTACACATCTTGTCCGTCACTCTGGATAAGAGCATCTATTCAGCGCCAAAAAGCAATGTAAATGTAAGCATGTATTGGGATTTGCATTAAACTCAAGCCCCTTTGCAAGTTCCACCAATAATAGCCTATAAGCAAATACTGTAAGCATGTACCAAAGAAACAGACTTGTCCCTTTGAATCAATCTGCTTTTCCCAGCCAATATAGGAAACAAGATTTGGATTATAAAAAGCCTGCAACATGTTTGTTGCCCTGCAGGGAAGCCGCATCCCCCCGCTCATGTCTGCATTGGGCTTCCCAGGAGGCCAGGCTAACAGATTGCCAATAAGTATTGTGACGAGCGGCTTCAGCACCCTCCCCACTGCAGGACTAATGGCAGGTCCTGAACGGATAGCACTGCCCTGTCAGGCATCTCTAACCTTGAAGCTCAGGTCTTCTTCCCTCCCTGACCTGTGTGAGTGTGTGTGGATATGTGTGTATGTGTGTGTGTGCGCGCTATTGGGTGCAGTTGAAGGGAAGCCTGAGGAATGGGGAGCAGCACTAGGAGTCAAGGCTTTCAGGGGAGGGGGGAAGAAAGAGGTGGGGATTGCAGCAGCCACAGTAGTGACACCCATCACCTTACTCGGATGAGATAATAGTCAATCAACTGGATGCAGGTCTGCTGCTGCCTACTACATTCTGCCCCTTTCCAGAATGTTTCCAATCGGTCATTCAGCAAACACGCTGGCCCCTGATGGTTGACTGTCCCCTGCAATCTTTCTTATATATTCACCTGGTATCTGTTCCTGCAAATGGCAGATTAAGTTTTCAAATGGGCAGTTCTGTGAGCACTCCACAATGCCAGGACTCTCATCTCTATGAGACTGCCGTGAGCCCTGTTCGCTCCTGTCCTGGCATGCCGTGGGATCGATCACACCTCCTCATTTGGCGGGAAGGCATTTGGTGGATGAGCTCATCGCTCCTCATGTCTCTTTTGACTCCCAGTAGTTCTGTTAAATGAAAGGTGCCCTCTCTCCCATTCTCTGTCACAAAGACAGAAGAAAGAGAAAAATTTGATGGAGTCACTTTGGAGAAAATTATAGATACAGAGAGATTAGAGAGAGAGATTTCCTATTTCATTTGCTGTCTTTATTTGCTGCTAATACCCAGCTGCATTTCAGAGAGCTGGAATTATTTAAAGTCAGCAGGAAGAGTGTTGACTCATGTATATTATAAATGTTTATAAAAGAGAGCACAATATTCCTCATTACCTCTAAAGGCTGAAGACCTCACCAAGACCCAATTCACATTACATGTGCCTTACAGCCAAAGACAACTGTATCATAATCTAATCTCAAACAATCAAAGGGAAGAAATTAAATGCTGGCATCACATGTTGGAAGTGTCTACAAGTAATGCTGTGGTCATTTTCTTCTTGGCCACTGTGTTTGCTGCTTGGAGCTATAGCTCTGGGGTGACCATGTTGTGCAGGTAATTAATGCTTTTGCCTCACAGGTTGCAAATTTGATTTCCCCATGGGGCAGTGCTATTGTGCCCTTGACACTTAACCTAAACTGCTTCAGTTAATACCCAGCCACATAAATGGATGATACATAAAATGTAAATTATGTAGGTAACCCATGCATGAACGTACATGATAACCATACATAATACAATACAAATCCTGGTTTTTAGCTGAGCAGAATAGGATATTTACATCTAAAAATATTGTCTATATATGCTTATATGGATGTACAGGTATGCACCTTTCTAATGTGGAAACCTCAACACTGATAAGGCACAATGTTATTCTTCTGAACACAACTGAGAGAATAGACCTGAAAGAAAGGAAGAAAAAAACATGAATCACTTGTTATTAAAGCTCGCATTCACTGTAAGATGCAGGATTTCAGCAGCATAGAACCCACAGGGGACCTGAATGTGGAAAACCTTTGCTATTGTTTAATGTCTTTTTGCGCTAATGAAAAGGACACCCCAGCACTTGGATTCACAGGCGCTCATTACTGATTTCAGGCCAAAAGTACTGGTGTTGCAACATTGAAATATGCAAGGACATGAATAAGGCCCATGTGCCTGTGTGCTTCTTTTCGCACCTGCTAAGACTCATGGGTCTTTTGTTTGGCTCATAATAGAATGAGTGTTTTCCCCTGTCAGTTAGCCTGAATAGGGTATATCATGGGAGAATAGCAGAAGAGTGGGGATTACATTTCCAGGCTATAGATGTAATGGGATTTATGCTTTCTGGGAGTGTTTTGAGTGTTTTCCCCATCACTAAGTTATGGTGTTTAGAAAAGCTCAGCTCGTAAATAGAATGTTTCAGGTTCAGAGCTTGGGGGTGAGGTAATCCCTGGAGCAATGTGCTTCGCTTGCTTCAGTGGATGTTCAGCATTATAATACTACATATATATATATATATATATATATATATATATATATATATATATATATATATATATATAAAAGAATGTCATGTGATGTAGTTTGTCTTGCTGTCCAGCTGCAACTGAATTGAAAAAGAACACCAAAAGGTTCGCTTGTTAGCCATTTTTATCTCCTCCTAGGTAGCTGCTGATGAGATGTTACGTGTGGATAATTGCATACAATTGACCACCGAGAAGGATCCAAAGGCAACACTGGTAACAAAGAGACGATTATGATGATGATATGATAACAGTTGAATTACACATTGATGGTAGACTTTTTTTTCACAGAGAACAGCTGGTATTAAGTAAAGATGGCAGTATGGGGGGAAGGGAGTGGGGGGTACATACTATTTATATCATACCTACACAAAATGCTCTTTATCCTACTCCAGTGATGTGCACTGTTATGCTGTTCTCTTTTTATTTTGTGATTAAGGTGTTTCTCTTACCCCACCATCCTTTTTCAGTTTTTTATTTTCCTTAAAAATATTTTCTAACATTTTCTAACATATTTTCTAACAAATGTCACTTTAAAATAATTAGTTTTGAGATTCAGCATTTTAAATAAAATATCAAACAGAATGAAAATGAATCATTTGTAATTCAGCAAAATGTGGAGAATTTGTCAAGGGTCCAAATACTTTTGCAAGGCATTGTATATATGTAAGCTTAAAATTATTTTTAAGTTCTCTGGGGTAATTTAATATAGGTTATAAAAAGAAACCTGTTTGGCTGGACGTTCAAAAAATGCATATACATGCCCAACTGGTTGGCATGTCGGGATAAACACTTTCCTATGCTTTGAGTTGAAGAGTTGTTCAGCATGTCCTTAACGATGATACAGTACATATTTAGGGTTCCTAAAATGACAGATTCCTGCAATGCTTCTTCAAACTCAGGTAGATCCAGAAACACCCACATTCACCTAGTTTACTGCATGTGCAAAAAATAAATCAAGGTCTTGCTGACCTCCACGAATTTGCCGCTTGCATTCTGCAGTGGTTTGAGCAAGGCTCATCCATTTCTGGTGCAGTTTAATGGGTTCGAACTCCCTCTTCTCTTTGCCTTAGGAAATATAGCCTCACTTGATCCAAAAATACATTATGACACTTTTATACACCAAAATGAATAGCATGCATTTGTCACACTGGAAAAGCTAAGGTGGTCCCTGGCCTATAGCCTTTCCACTGTGTCTGTCACACTGACAAATACAGATTCCGGAGATTAATCTGCAATCCAGTGGGAGACTACAGTGCCATAACATAAATATAAGCTTTAATAACCACACCAACTGTTTTGATGGTATTATTTGATTGTAGAAAGTGTGCAGAAGTGTGACTGTGTTGGGGGGGGTGGGGGGGGGGGGGTGTTTGATTGAAGACACAAAAGTTTTATGTAGTTATCCTTATTAATATTTGCCCACCAAGAATACCTTTCACTTAGATGAAACAATGTCCTTATATATAACTGGATATGTAGTGATTTATACATTTGACTCAGATAAAGATATTTGGGTTTTTCAGTTCGTTTTTTTGTTTCTTACTAGGGCAAATCAAGAATTCTCACAAAAAACAGGTTTTATAGCAATCTTAAATGCACAAGTGTAACTAAATTATAGACCTGACAACTACATGTACACCTTTATCGAATATGTGCGTGTATACAGTCTCTATGCAATTGTCCTCACTGATTGATCTTTTTGTGACTGATTGGGCCTGCAAAATCTGTGGAGCCCCATGAATGCATGGCCGTCCAGAAGCACTGGAAAGGTGGTGAGGAAAAGCAGCAGCGTGAGAAAGAGGAACTGAAGAGACCTGCTATTGAACGAGACAAAGTAAAAGCGGCAGCAGATTTCGTCTCACCACTTTCATTCTGCGCTGATGGTTTCGCCTTAAGCAGAACTTTGATCTTCCCCTCTCCTGCGTCCTGTAAGACTAGATCAGGTGTCTTAGCTGACCATGTAATTCTCGTCTTAAGAAGCTCCTTTTTGGCTCTGGCATTAACACGTCCATTCACCGGCCCAGCAGGAAGCCTCTGATCACCATGGCAGAAGCAGAGGGGGTCTGTTCACTCCATGTGGGGTATACTGAAGAAGGAGAGGCTGTGTAACATTTTGGATGTGAAAACTAAGGCAGAGAGATTGATGATTCACACTCTTAATCAAGACAGTACATTAAAGCACCAGTAGGTAGTCATCTGCAGTGTTTATACGGAACAATGTGTAACCTAGGACATTCTGAGCGACAGCTTCTTACTGATTCATTATAACTGAGTAAAGTAGGTTCCATTTATGTATACCTTTAATGCGTCAACCTGGAGAAGTGCTTGAATTCAATAAAGAGTTAGCCAATCAGACATGCCTGTGTGTAGTTGTTGCCCTGTCCATGTCATTGTTAAACTTTGTCAGATGAAGAGAAGGGCAGCAAGACAATCACACAATGAAAAGATATTCTACCTGTAGTTAAAGAGCTGAAAAGCCATTCTCTGACTGGTTTCCTGGTAATGACTCCAAGTGTAGTCGATTGTTTAAAATATTATGAAAAGATGAAGGCCATGCAGTGACCTCTTGTAGTGGTTCTTTTTAGTTTTAATATATGCTCTCAACCTACAATATTTACAATGCATACAGAAAGCAATTATGTAGAAGCAGCTCTACCGTTGTTCACAGACTGCACACTACACACTTCAAGACATTTTATTATTTGACTACAAATTTATCTGCAGTGACACTTATTACAATTCTAATAACCTTTGAATTATACCCTCCCGTAAACCTCTTTCCAACTGCAGCTTCTCAGTGCAAACAGCAGAAATGGATAACATTCTAATATTCCGGTAAATTGTATCACTAAGTGTGATTCATTCTGAAGCACACATAGGGATGTTATTATCTCTCACCTCAGAGCAAGTTGTTGAAAGTGATGAAAAAAATCATGTACGTATGTCCTATAACTTGCTGGTGGATAATTGCCTTTATAGGTTTCAATTATAAATAATCAAGCATTGATTATAATCAATCAGCATTGATAAAATTTGATATTTTGGTTTCTTAGTGAGATTTGAAAATACTGTAATCTGCTAATACATATTAGATATTGCTGCATTATCTACATAGCTAATTGCCATGTTGAGCTTTCATTTTTTAAATGCCTCATGTACACTTCAGTGATCATGGCAAGGAAGTGGGAAAGAGTGAGAATGTATATTTAAACTGAAGCACTTTTGACTGTGTGTGAGATTAAGCTTGCCAAATTTAGTATCACCCATCAGCAGCTGATTCCTTTACTTAACCTTCAAAGTGCAAGTAAATAAATACTTGTATAATACATTATTATGAATACAAACCGTCATCTGTATTTTAACCCTTTATGATTCCCAAAGTGGATGGTTAGTTTAATTATTTTTAAAAAGCACATCTGACATCTAATGATACAAATAATCGAACTACTAGAGATGTCCCAATACCACTTTTTCACTTCCGATACCGATACCGCAGCTTTGGCTATCTGCCGATATCAATATCAGTCCGATCCTTTGTTTTACTCTTGGACAAATAATAATAATAAAATATATGGAAGCACTTTGCTCATGATGGCCAATTAGCTACCTAAAAACATCTCACTCAAATGGAGAACAAACAAATACCTCACCAGTATATAGTCCACAACAACAGTTGGTTATGCCACGCTTTATTCAAACACTACAAAAAAGAAAAAAACGGGGCCTCACAGGGTAAGATACCTGGGAGCCCTGAGATTGGGGGTTTGAATCCTGGTCTCACCATTGCCAGCTATGGTCGGAGGTCCGCATTGCGACCAACAGGTTTAAAGTTAAAACAATTTATACAGCAGCATTCAGCATTGTCAAAAAAAACAAAACTATCCCTTACAGTGCAGCTATGCACAGATCACAGTAGTAAAAACAAAATGTCACTGTAATACATAACTTAAATATGTATAACATCCAAATAAATACTGAACTACTTTCTCTGTTATCGATTTCGCCTTGTTGCTGTCTGAGGGGAGTTTCTCACGCCTTTTTATATATTCCAGCAATGTGTGCTGTTGGGGTGTTTTGCTCGTCTTTACAGGCATTGCTTGCAGAAATTCCTGGTGTTGTTCTGTGTGGTGTTTTTCCAAAAATATGTGGTGTTAAACTGACCAACAGTGCTGCCACCCCTCGAAATATTTGTGTTACAAATTTTGCATTCAATTGTTGGATTTTTTGCCTCTTTATGGTTGAAATACTTCCACACTGCTGACATGACTACTCTACAGGTAGCTAAATCCCATGCTCATGCGACTAATTGGCTGCTACTGTTGTTATCATGTGACACGGTGTGCACATAATTTTTTTCTCCCCTCCGATATTCGATCCAGCATTCTGGGCCAGTATCAGCCCGATACCAATGCCAATGCCGTGGATTGGATCGGGACATCCCTAGGAACTACTGTGTGGGAAGCGTACATGTGGATGTGAGATATGATGAAGTGTATTGCATATGTACTCACAAAGGCTTAATGTAACATAACTTAATGTAGTTTTCTTTGCTAAGTATGGTGTTGGCTAAAATGATGTGGGTGTAATAGGCAGTCAGGTAGGTGTGCAATAATGCATTTGTTTGCAGGTGAATAGAAAAGGTTAATGCTATCTGTCAGGGTTATATGGAGGCAGCAAGCATCAATTTTGTACATCCATAACTTATTGCCACATATTGCTCATTTCTTCATGTTTATTGTATGACATTTAGAGACGAAGACAATGGCAGATTGAACCTGGGGCTAATATCCCTGAAGCAATGCCTGTACATTGATTGTGTCCAAGAGTGAATCAGCAGTGAATTAAGAGTAGATGAGAAACAGCTGCATTTGTGAAAGGAGGGCTTTGAGGGAGTATCACTGATATTTTCATCGATCAACAGCTGTTGGCTGAAATGACAGGAAATAAATGTTACCTTTCTTGCAGCATGTTGAAAAGAATATGTGCAAAATGCAATATGTGTAGACGTGGCACTGTGAAACGTGACGTGTGTTCCAAAATAAGACTGGCAGTAAGGTAACATAATAAATGCACCATGCTGCTTTTGAAATGTTTTCATAATACCATTGTCAGCACACTGTAATTACCCAAGTAATTGCATGTAATTACTCATTTCAGAGAGTAGTTTCCTCTTTAAGATTGTTGAGGTTTAATCATGTTCTTAACCTTAACTACATCCCTGTAGCCTGGCCTACACTTGCTTTGTGTGTAGGTTGATGCAAGTCACTGTTAAGGTTGGATAAAATTTTAAATATACAAGACACATTGTTTTGTTTTTTCACTGTTGCTCATTAAATGTAGAGAAAATACGAAAAAAAAATGATCTTTTTGTAATCTTCTACACTGTAATGTGATGGTGGTGAGGTATTTCAGGAGATTGATGGTTACTTATATGCGTATTATTCTCAAACCGATTCATTATTTTGTTACCTCAGTAATTGATGGTACCCTCCATTATTTCACATTTGTGATTAAATAACTCCTAAAGCATGATATAACAGAAAAATAAATGTACACATTGCATAATCTTCTTACTCAAAAATGCTATACTTTATTCTAAAGAGCATTGAACAGACCAAAGTCGTATTGTTTACAAATAATGGATTTTGTCCAAGAGAACACAAGAGCCACATTTATTCACTTCCCTCTAATTAATATTTTGTAAATTCTCGTCTGGCATAGATTACACCGACAAGATGCTGCCTTTACTGTTCTATGAGATTCTAATTCTACGAGCAGAGTTACTCTAGATCCTGCAGACAGGCCCGGGACCAGGAGAAAATACAGAGGGCTGCAATTGCAATCCATGGGGGGCTACAGAAAGTCATATCTTAAAAAGACATAATACATACTATGTAGACATTGGGATAGAAGGAGACAACTGCAGGTGCACTGAGGTCCGTCTGGGGTTGCAATGTACCCCTAAGCACCCCGATAGCGCCGGGCCTGCCTGCAAAGCTTTCAATTTTCTTTGTCAGCTGTTTCTTGTGTTTGAACCACAAATGTTCAATTGGATGAGGTCTGGAGATGGAGGTTTTCAGGAGAGAACATTTTGTGTTCAGTATAGTATTTCTTTGAAAATTAGAATGAATTTAATGAACTCTGTTGCTCAATTAACTTGAATGGATACACTTATGTTCTATTGTGCTGCAAGATGCTCTGGACCCCCTGCTAAATGCATATAATGTAATGTAATATATGAATACTTTGGATCTTTGTCATGTTACATTGTTCAATTCCAGCCAAGTGTGAGCGTTTTGGCAGAGGCAACCAGGTTTTTGTCCAAAATGTACTGGTAAGTGTTGGATCTGATAGCTCTGTCTATCTTATATTAAAAACCAATGCTCAGTTTCAAAGTCTGATATGTACTGTATATTAGTTGTAGCACTATTAAAATACACATTATCTTAACTAATAACAAAAGGCACAGTATCCACTTGAAGAATGTTGATCCAAACACCTCCAGTCCCCACCTGACCTTGGACTGAGGTAGATTCAACACTGATCAAGTATGACATCATATCTGGAATAGTGTTCCTGTTCCAGCTGAGCCAATCAGCACAATTTGGTAGACTTGTTGAGTTCTCCATTATCACTTTCATTAAGAGTATATTTCAGCAGAACTTACAGTCCCCTTCTCACATCTTTCAGTTAGTACCTTAACTCAACTCACACAACAAGTAGCAAATTTTAATGGTCCATAATTTTCATTTCATTTTTACATATGACAATTTTTGGCAGTCACTGGAGTGTTTCTAGTGCTTTCCTGCCCTTCTGGGTGAGCTAGGTGATGACGCTTACAGAAATAGCACTTGGACCAGATTGTGGTATATGATAGCGTCGATCATGCAAATGCTGTTTTGTTTTTGCGACGATTTCTGGCCTGATCAGTGTGTTGAACCCCGCTTACCAGGTGGCTTATTGCAGGAACCAGGTCTCGCTGCATCTATTTAGCGCGCAACATCTGTTCCCTTGATAGGTGAAGACATCACAGAGTGATGAGTATTTATCTTCAGCCATTCAGTCTGCAGGGTGAATGCTAGGTAAATCCAATGCAATTCAAATAGAGGACATTGCTTAATTATTGCCGAGCTGGTATTTACAGACAGTTTTCCATCAACATTTGTCTTTTTCTGTGTCAGCAGAAGTGAGCCAATAGGTGACCTTGTCAGTATTTTCCATTTTGCAAACATGATTGTGTGGCAGGAAGAAGTAAACTTTGACATTTTGATCAGTGCTTGAGTGAAGCTTTAGAAAGGTTCTGGCTTTCATGCTTCTATGCTAAAGGCGTGCCTGTTCTGTTCTTCTTACTGACAAAAGAATACAACAGCATTCTGAAACATTTATAAAGAATGACTAATACTTAATTGTTTCTGACCATGCTATTTAAACCTATACTACAAGAGCTTCTTATTTGACATTTAAGTTAATGTATTAACATGGGACAAAAGACAAATCTTTCTTACATCTTGAAATATCATTTAGAACCTTTAGTTCTAAGGTCATGATTCCAAGGTCAGTCCCATTCACTGAACTGCTGTCTGTGTTCATTTTTGGATTTTTTCTGATAAATCTATGTCCATGCTTAAATTTGATCTCTCACTAAAGCATTTAATTACTGAGATGAAAAATACATATTTTAAATAGTTTCAAATACAATATTAAAATTTGATGAATGGTCAGTTACAGTTGTCCAGAATATCTGTAATTTAATATACTAAGTCTAACAAAAATAAAAAACATAACATATTCAAACCTGTCTTTCCATTAAGAGCTGGATATTAAGATGGTTTTGATACATTAGCCTGTATTAGTTTTACATGCTTGCCTTCCATGCATTTGGCAATCTATTTCAAAATTAAATTAATAAATAAAGACATACAATATCACAACTGCACTTACTTTTTTACTGTTATGTTGAACAACAACAAAAACAGCCCCCTTTTTATATCCAGGCAAAATGCTATAAAACCATGTGCGTGGAGAGAGGTCATGCAACTCATACACTCTTCATAGAATAGTAGAAGCTGTTGCTGCTGCAGAAGCTGTCAATCTGCAAGCTCAATGTGGACTGGGGGATGAAGCAAGAAGCAGCGATTAGACTCACTGATCCCTTTCCCTGACCCCTGAGCTCCAAACAGACAACACTGCATTTGAGAAAAGTACTGAAGTACTGTAATTGGTTTGCCTTACTTAGTTACTACTACTCTCAACTCATTTAAATTGGGTATTGATGGCCTCTTGCATTTCTATTTTACCTGCATGTTTCTGGTCCAGTAGCCAACGCTGTGTTCGCATTGTCTTGACAAGACTCGAGAAATGTTGAAGACTAGATGCCTTTTCAATTAAACTTAAATATCCCTCCAAAGGATTTACAAGTGTCGCATGCAATCATTCAAATGCAATTGCTTGATTTCCCCCAAGAATTCTGCAGATTGTATTGATCCCTGTGCTAGAGAAGCCAGGTATCTGGGGTTTACACTGGGTAGTTGATGGGCAGCGTACTTGACCGTGGGCCAGCTCTACAGTTGTACTTAAGTTGTGTGAAACAGATTTGCAGCTGTTAACTAGGACTGCTATCCTTTGGGTTTTCCCAAATTACCAGTAGCTCAGCTGGTTCTATTCCACATTGGCCCCAATCCTCTAAAGTTATGTTTAAGTCCTCCAACTCCTCTAATCCCCAGGAAAGTGGTAGAATATGATCAGGGAGTTTGTCCCAGAGAGAAAGCTGTGTTTTCAGGATAGTTGATGTTATGTCGATACAGGGTTGGCAGTCATCTTTCCTACTTTATGCAATCACTGTCTGCAATATGTTTGGTTGGGTGCATGATAGGCATGCAAATTGTGGACAGGTCTGTCTCATTAAAATTGAGTATGGTGTAACATACAGATAAATTGCTCATCTACATGCTAAATGTGTCTTAACAGACTCCACATGGCGTTGGTGCATTCTGTAATCATTTCTACAGCTGCTGCCTCCCATCACAAACCCAAACAACAATGGAAATGTTGTAAATGCTTTGATATTTAAACAAATCATGCCTGTCAAGGTTTGCACAAGAATTCCATTTTGACAGACAAACATTGACAATCGCTGAAAGCCCATGACGAAACCACCAAGGAGAGCTGAAGACCCTACAAGATGACATGTGATTTCAGCCCAATTTCATGCTTTCTACACTTAATTCAATGCCTTTTGTTGAAGTGTCTATCACATCACAGCCACTGAGTAACTGCTATGAATCAAGATGGATTGGACAAAAAATAAATAATGAATAAAGGTGATTTGACCTTAAACTGCCAACTTTCTCTGTGTCTGTTTCATATGGTAAAGTTATTTTTTGCACCATTGTATTTAAGCTGTGAGGACACCTCCCTCTATCTCTGCACCCATGTCATAACACCTGCATAGATCTTCCCACCCCTGCTATATTTCACAACAGTGTCAGAAGGATAGTGGTTGTGTGATGGAAGTCCTCTACTGCAGTGTTTCCCTATCCTACTCCTGGAGGTCCACTGTCCTGCATATCTTCTATCTTTGCTGCTTGATTAAATCAGGTGTGCTCAGCTAATCAAAAGTGCCACTGATGAGTTCAGTCAGGTAGGTAGAGCAAGGATAGATAGAAGATATGCAGGACAGTGGGCCTCCAGGAGTAGGATTGAGAAACACTGCTCTATTGAACCAGTCCTTGTCCTTGCAGTAACAGAATACTAATTACCAGTGTAACTCAGGTCAGAGGTTAGATGGTTCTAATTTTATGAACTAGATGGTGACTGGTGTTCACAATTCCAATACATCACTGTATATCATAAACCCATTATTGCAGTCACTACACTGACTGCCCATAAAGTAAAGGATTGCTTTTTTCATAAGCGGTGTGAAAGGTGCTGTCTGGCTCAGTGGCGAAATATATCAGCTACCGTACATCTCCATACAACAGATGAAGATTGGAACTAATGATTTATTAAACTTCAGCCTTTTTGGCATGTCCAAAGAAATAACCTGGAATGAAGCATTTGTCACGCTCCATATAATTTGCTGCTGGATATCTTATCAGAATACCAAAGACAGTGAATTAAAATTTATATCATGAGGAAGCCTGCCAGGTCAAAGGCTTTGCTACTCAGAGTCTAATTTGCTGTATTTCTTTATTTTTCATATAATGACATCCTTAAATGACTAAATGTCATTTTATGTTCAGTAAGAACATCAGAAACACTTTTCTGCAAACAATTTCTGCAAACAAATCCATCATTACATGAGTATAAATATATTGATGCACCTATTCTGCTTGCTAATAGCACAAATGTTATGTAAATATCAAAAGGATAAATATCTAATTGTAACTGTTAATGTTAAGACAGTAAATTGTGGTAGGGTTTTGTAGAAATAATGTAATATGACTTCAGACATGGTCCAGTTTTTGAGCCATGAAGAGACACCTTTAGAATCACAATCATTAAGGAAAATGATAAAACATTTGATCTGTCTGTAGTAATATAAATGTTTAGCTCAAACAGCTAAAGATACTCAGGCAAGTGGAGCCACATACTTCACAATACATGAAAAATCCTAATTAGAAATGTGAAATGAGAAATCTGAAATGAATACATTAATGGATCAAAAAGTAGTCACACGGGGCAGGAAATCCACTGTACCAGCAAATATATGGGCTGAGCATTTCAAAGGTCTGTTGTGCGTAAGTACAAGATACATTTGACTCGTCCAAGAGATATTCTTTCGAAGCAAAGTAATGGAAGATATATATATATATATATTTTTCCCCACTTCAAAAAAATCCATTAATGCTGACCTTTAAACTTCTGATTCATCTTGTTGGGTTTCATCAAAGCGATTAAGGTCAGAAGAAGAAAAATATTTATGTGCTTATCTGAAATGTACTCCTATTTTCCTGTTCAGTTCAGAAAATGCACATACAAAATGTACTGCACGCTGACGGAACGTACTAATGTACCTCCTTTTGTGCCATAATGCAAACTCAAAGCCAAAGTGCAAATTAATGTAGTGCACTTCATATTCCAAACTGAAGCCTATCCAGGAATCTGGACTTTTGATTATAAATAAGAATTGTGTCTTTCCACATGAAAATTGTTTAAATTATGTTATGTAAGGATATGTGATAGGTACAGTATGTGATCAGGGGGGAAAAATGATGCAGCTGTGTTTTTTCCATTGCCCTTTCAGACTCCAAGTATATGTGCACATACATCTTATATACATTTGATGCCAAACAAAATGCCCTTCGAATGCATCAAATGCTTAGTTCAAAGGGAACATAATTTGCATGTTGTTTGCAGGAGGTAGATGCAAAGTGCTTTATTTATTCGTTTTATAGGAAAACACATAGTTTTTAATAGTCTGTTAGCAGTGTTGTGCATGAACACATTAAAAGAGCGCGTTCATTGAACGTGCTCATTTTTTTCGCTGAACGGTGAAATTGAACGTATCCGTTTGCAACTGAAGAACGTGAACTTGCGCTCGTTCAAGTTTGCGCGAGATTCGGAATCCTTGGGTGTGTTAAAGATGAATAAATACGGACGGCGTTATTCCGTACTTGAGACATTTTTATTAGTGCAACTCATCAGCTAGACAGCTCGCAGCCAACTGCCCATATCCCGCGTAACAATCACTGTGTATGTAGACGTACACATAAAATAGTCCCTGGACAACACCCTTGTATGACAGGGTACATGGTGCACTGTAAACACTGGCTAGCTTAAACTTTAGCTTTATTTGCTTTTGCACTTCCACGAGTAAAATACATAACTTATGAATGTACAAGTAGTATACAACCAGTGGGAAGTGGCAATGATTGGAGGCTGGGGATGGATAGGTAGGAGGAGGTTGTACTGAAAAAGATAAGCTCAGAGCAGCTCATTAAAAAAAATGGAAGAAATGAACTGGGACTGTGAACCTGTTCAAAATCCAAAATTGTGAACTATGAATGTGAACTTGTTCATTTTAATCTGTGTGAACTGAACTCTGAGATAGCTCTTGTGAGGTGTGAACTTGCACAACACTGTTTGTTAGTGAGCATATGTCAATAGAATTTAGCCTTTATGATGCCACTCTTGGGTATTGTTTTGCAGGTTAAAATGTAGTTTCCCCAAAAGTACCCTGAAGTAATGTTCTTCACCTGAATTGTTTCAGTAAATATCCAGCTATATGCATGGAAAATATGTATGATGTGGGTCATGGGTTATGTTTTGCCCTGGATGCACAAAGAAAATAAATAATACCTGCCAAGAGATCAAGTGATGGATAGTTCTTTGGACAACTTAGACAGTATTCTGAGCAGAAAAGTACATTTAAAGCCTTTCTTTTTTTCAGCGAGTCTTGCACTGCAACAACTCAAACTCTTTTCTGAGATTATAGGAGAAAAACCTTCAAATCAAGGCTAATATGATAGCATCATTCACATTTGGAAAACAAGTGGGGGAAAGTGGTTTTATTTTTTCTTTTTTTTCCTATATTGATTTTATATCCCTCTGAAATTTAAGTAATAAAATCTTCCGGTAGAGCAGAGAAATAGGAATGGCCTTGTGTTTTATAAATAAATTATCACCATACATATCTAAATAATTAAGTTATCTTGTTTTCCAGAGGAAAATCCATCCAGAAGTTATAGCACACCTGTATATATACACCTGTATAAATTCTGTCATGTCAACATCAACTCTGAATAAACTAGCATTTGCACATAGGCAGAATAGCAGTAGAAAGCAGTTTTGTTTGTTCACTCTAGCCATGTCATATGTCTGTATATCTGTGGTGGCCCCTAATGTCCCCAACCCACAATAAATAAAACAATACGTTGACTATTATATCCATAACCAGTGCAGTTAAGTCAAAATCTCAAACCCTCCTTCCATACAGTCAAATAAGAAGAGAACTCTTTCTCCTGGAAATGTGAGGCTGTGAGTGACAGATAAATTCTATCCATCAGACATTTTCACATTTCCCCATAATTAAAAGTCAAGCTCAAGAATGTGATAATGCTAAATCACGGCACACAATTATAATATTAATAAGGAACACTGTGGCAAGTAAAATGTTCCTTTATTTATTGATGTAATTAAATGCTCCGAAGTAGGCATTTCCATGCTAATGACAAATCCATGAGACATGAGCATATGCCAGGGGGTACGTTATAAAGAGGGATGCAGCTGAGAAACTGATCACATTGTGAATAGATGATTACCACCAAAAAACAGATGTGTGCTTATCACTATTATACATTTTGATTCTATTTAATTAGTCCATGATTTGATTTAATTAGCCCAAAGAAAGGGTTTAAAGGGTCATTGGAATAAGCCATGGTATTAATTTACTGTTGATTCTCAAGGAAAGTGTTATGTTAAGTGCATCGAACAGTCACATCAATGCTAAGCACACAGGTAGAAAAGATGTAGATAGGAAGTTAAATAAGTGCTATTAATTTGGTGGTACAGGCTCACTTTCTAAAATTTCCACCCTCTCAAGAGTGTTTTTATGTACTTGCCAAGCACAATAAATGTGCATTTACTGATATTTCTATGACTGGGTACATAATCAGCACAAAAGCTTGAGTGCCTTTAATGTTGGGCAGTTGAGACTACTCTTAATTAACATGACCTAACATTGTCTGCAGCCATTCAACACTTGATAGTTGATGTTTTCACATCATCACTCCCAGATGTACACTGTGGTCTTCAGCAGCAAATGCCTGCTGTTTTTTGTTCAGCTTGAGTGTTGTGCATTTAATGGACAAATTGCTCAGCTGTTTTCTGTCTCAAAACTTTTTTTTTCAGTTTTTTTTACAAGTCTGTGTATACTGTATGTAATTAATTAAGGTTAACTACACTTTAACACCTTGTTAAAGGGTAGTTGTGTTATGGTGTGATGGCCTAAGACTTTAAGGTTTGACAGACATGGTCAGAAAACAGATGTGTATTCAAACTTTTGATGTTTCAACTCCTCAACATTCATCATCTGAAGAATATGAATAAAACATTTAATTCATTCACCAGGATAAATAGCACAATAGTGCATGCTAAAATTAAATCCACAGTTGTAGCAAGTCTCTGTTTTAGCCATAAAGCCAGCTGGTGTTGTTGACTTGTACAACATGATATATTTACCATACAGGTAAATAAAGAAAAAAAAAACATTCACTGTCTCACAAGTCCCCTGCTTCATAGACTGCAGTCCAGACATGGAAGTTTGTTAGGGCAAGAACATATACAATTCCATTTTCCTCTACTTCTTTAAATTATGAAAACCTTCTAGACTATTTTTAATGATCCCCTGCTCCAAAATGTAAACATTGTAATGCTAGGAGAGCTTGACATTTTCACATAGCATTAACTGTCTTTGCCATTTGTCATTTGTTCACTGACCAGTACCCAACAACTGGGTGGTGGCAAAGAACCACGCAGTCATGTTGGTTACACTAAAAAAGGAGTTTCGCTCTGGATAAATGCTGCACACGGTTGTTGGGTGTAAAAGATGGCACTTGGTTGCCATCGTTTCACATACTCCTCCTTTCTGGAGGAAGCATGCTCACAGATCCCCTTGTCCCTGACTCCTGCATGAGATGTGCAGGCCAGACCCACTGAAGAAGGGCCTCTGGGTCTCTTTAATCCTGGATCTCCTTAGAGATAACCAGTGCCATGAGCTCTGCAGCACTGCAGATCACACCCCTGCAGGTGTTTGATAAGTCAACTATTACACCATTGAGGAGATTGGGCCCCTACTGGGATGGAACGCAAGCAGCTGTTGATCTAAATAAATTATTTTGAGTCTTATCATAGTATATCTTTTTATGTCTTTCTTTTTTTTGTACAGCCTTTTTAAAATTCAGTGGTATTGATAGAATTGTTGAATTTTTCTGTATAGAATGGATGCAGGCATCCAAATTCCAAATCAGGCAAAAGATGTAACAAATTAAAGAAAGTAAGGAAAATCATATAGTAATACATATTAGACCATTTTCATACAGGGTTATGGAAAAATAGGAGGGCAAAACATTTATTGAAGTGGACAGCCCATATAATTCGAAAGGTTGCAATTTTCAGATTTCTGGGACTGGTTTCATAGTTGTCTCACAGGCATCGTCATTATATGAAAAGAAACTGAAAAAAGCTGAAACAAGCAAACAGTGTTGTGTGAGTAAAGAAAAAAAGCAACACATCCTGAAATGTATCACTGCCAAATTATTAATTATTAATATTATTACCAAATTATTTTATTGTTTGCCCAGATTGTTTTGCGGTATATTAAAGGAAGCTGATGAAATCATCTTGTTTCTGTAGCAATTAGGGTTGCCACCTTTGATTTGTGAAAAACCGGGACAATCGGACAATTTTTTTTTTTTTTTTGGGGGGGGGAATTAAACCATATTTGCAAATATACGTTAAACCATATTTGCATATATGTTAACAGTTGTATGACTCCCTAATGCCTCTCTTACCTATATTTGTCCTGATGCAGACGCACTCCCTGACGCAGCTGCACTCAATCTGGACTCCTTTGTCTGCTGCTGTCCCTTTCTACATTAAATACAATTTCTTTTTGTTTTACTTTAATGTGTAAACATATTATGTCTAATTATAATCTATTACTGCTATCCTGTCTTCCTCTGGTGAACCTTTTTTGTTATAAAAGTTGCAATGGCTAGATTTTTGCATTTGCTTAATGCAAAACTCTGGTGCTTCTTTGTTTTTGCATGATTTTCCTGTGCTGTTTTTCTTTCATATTTAACTGAAATTTTGGCTGGACACAAAACACAGGTGGTGGATAACGGTTCTCCTTGGGTGGGCCATACCCATTCAGAAAAGTTTTCTCTTTCGACCAGTCTGAGTTGTATGTTGTAAATCATTTTTTCTTTGATGCTGGTGGCTCGTCCAATTTTGTTTTGTTGTCCTCCTCATCCGTCTCTCCCCCCATTTCACAAAACCGACAAAATAAATAGAAAGTTAAAAAAAAAAAAAACGAAAATTACCTCAAGCTAGCAACTGAACTCATGGTGGGGTCGTGGATGTGGATGTGCGCGGCAGACCGACAGCCCAGGCAGTTGCTAGGTTAAGGTAAGCTTTCGTATTTCTGCTACCAATCAAATAAAAGTATAAAAAGTATAGGCATGGCCAATCGTTGCTGTGTTTTACCTGTTTTTACCCGTTTACAGACACAGGATTGGATGTATAAACATCCAACCAGGGAGAAAACAGAATAGCACTAGAAGGAAACCAAATGAGGTTTTATTTGAAACTATGAAATTCTAAATTAGAAGTACATTTTTACAAAAAAACAGGACAATTCGTGTCCCGGGAAAGAATATTGATTTTCCAGGACAGGCGCTCAAAAAAGAGGACAATCCTGGGAAAACCGGGACGGGTGGTAACCCTAGTAACAATATGTACTGCAGCCAGAAGCAATCTCAACCTGACAAACATACTGAAGTTTATTATGTGCCTACGGTTAAAAGTGAGGACTCATGGCCTATAAAGAAGAGGAAGCACGTGAAGTTTGATGAAAACAGAGACAGAGGCTGGAAAAGGAGAGCTTTTACTGGTGGTTTCAAAACAATGTTTATTAGAACATATAATTGAAAGTTAATTAATGGCAATAAAACTTTTTTCAGTTAACAGCAATTAATAAGTGAATATGACCAACTGAAATGATTTCAAGACATTTTTCCACAAAGATAAATAAAAAACTGCTCAGCTGTTCTTGTGATACCTCCTCTTCATATACCTGTTATGATCTGAGACAGGTATGCTCATTTGGGATCTCTTTATTGTTGTGTCTATAAGGCCCAGAGCAATATCTGAAGAAAGTCATAACTGTATGTCAGCTGGTAGTCTTCGAGGAAGAAGAGACTGAAGAGTGAATGAGTGATGGGCTGATTCAATGGCGAGAGTGGGCGTTGGTGAGCGCGTGTGTGGTTGTCTGTGTCTCTGAGTGTACGTGTGTGCTTGGGGACTGAATGTGCACCACATCTCATAAGCACTGCTGGTGATGTCTGACATTTGTACAGCTGACACACACAGTGAATGTGGAGCCATGTTTCCATCTGAAGGCCCAACACTCTGCTAATGAGCCACATCAGCCCACAGCCTGTGCTATGATCGCAGACACTGCTGACTTACATAAACACTTCCATCACCTATAAATACTTTACAGGGCTGCCAGAGTGAGTCATTTCTTAATTTCTTTTTCTGAGATGATTGAAAGGGTGTTTTGGCATGGCAAATGGCATGGCAAATGGCCTCTAAACTATTTTGTCAGTTGCTTTTTCTGGGATACCCTGTTCTTTATCTCTTTAAATTCACTGGGCACAGTTGATATTTCTCTGATTGATTGATTGATTCCCTCCATTTTCTCTATTTAAGAGCACAACATCACAAAAGCACCCTGTAAGGGGGAGGTCAGTACAATCTGATTGTTCTCCCTGGTCTTCAGGGTTGACTTGTTTCAAACATCCTACGGGATGGATGTTCTTGTGGATTTTTGGAAATCTCTAGCTCCCCCTGCAGGCTTGCTTCAGCATGCAGCCTGGGCCTGGCAAGGCAAGGTGATGGCAGTGCAGCAAGGTGATGGCACAGATAAAGAGGATGACACCTGCCGAGGCTTCATTCTGCACAGTTCACCGATCTGACATGGCTCAGTCATGGGTCTGCTAGTTCGCACCTGCTCCAGCTGAGATCTCCCCGCAATGGACATGAGTCTTTGCCACCGATGCTTGCACCTGTGGTAGCATGACTCCTGATCTGACCTCAGGACAGTCCGCCTTGAGCTCCTCCACAGTCTGTATCAAAGTCTTCTCATCTGGGTTGCTCCGGCCAAGTCCTGAAAATATACCATCCCCATGCCTGCTGGCTACACATCTGTCAAACAGTGAAAAGGCCACTTCATGGCATTGAAATGGTCCACGCACCTGGTGTTACAAATACATTCCCAATCCGGGACGTTTCCTGCCCATAACAGAGCAGAAATGCCAGTGAGCAGCAGACGTTCTTTCTCAAAGAGTACTCAAGCGAGTCAGAAAGTGACAGCTGACCATTTTTTTAATTAACTCTGAATTAATTTCCAAATTAAAATGTTTCACTTGCTTGCACCAGCATCATGTTTCGCAGTTGCCAGTTCTGACGAAGTGTTTGTCCCAGCAGTTAATCAGCCTGTGTGATTGTACAGCAAATGTGACTTTGCACTGAGTGCCTTCAGGGTCTGATACAACACCATACGCTGCATTCATCCTGTCGTAAACAATTGATCTGCAGGCTCGGTCCAAATTATGTATTTTAACTTAGCTGCTTAACTTTTCTTTCGGTCAGTCATTGCCCCTTATTTCAATAAGGTAGGCTCAAAGAATTCATAAGTCACATGACAATAAAACAAGAAAAAAATCTCATATACCATATGGGAAATATCATGTACACACACACACACAGTATATATGGTGTCAATGAAGTAAACCTCTAATGAAATGGTTCTCCCCTTGGTATTGCTATTCTCACCATTAACACAATTGTCACACTGCATGGTGCCAATGGAGGCAACTTCAGATGTGTCCAGTTTAATGACCAGTTTATGCAATGACATACAGTTCACATGCGTCATCACCAATCATATTAAAAATAGCTTGCATTTAATTCAATTATTTTGAAAAACCTCCAATTCAAGTCCATAAAGCCATAAATGTCATGAATGCAACGTGCAATTTTCACAACACAATGCACACTGATGGTAAGGCCATGTGTTGCATGTGGTTCATTCTGCATCTAACACGTGATTCATTTCTTAAAAAAAATGTTCCTATGAGAACAAGCAATCCAAATGGATTTATTAACAAAAAAACATGTCAACAGACTTGTCATAGCAAGGAACATTATTAAACAAATGTATGTAGTGGTGTCAAATTCAGTGTTCTTACTGTAAACTTCAGCATCTGCATTTTATGAGAAAAAAGATCAGTTGTGTTAAATTTCAAGTCAAATAAATGAGACATACGTATATGCTGAAGGTGCTGAAAATTTTTCAGGAAATTCATGGGATGCAGCTAAATACTAATGCATATTGAAGAGCCAAAATTAATTTCAGCAACTGTTTATAGATTTAATAGGCACATTAATTATCACAATTACATGTGAATTGACACAATCATGTTCATGCGTAACATATTTTTACATCTGCTGTAACATTTACTATCTCAGAAGGTAAGCACTACTGTTACACCTATTTTGGATCAGCAAGAGTTAATCATAGCAATTTCCTCTTTTAAAATTAATCCCACTAGGCAAAGACAACATAAATTCGCTGTGATTCAGAATTATGTGCTTGCCTCCAATAGCCCTATGGGAAACTGTAGAATAATCAAATGGATTTTGACAGAATTCAAATAAAGCTTAATAGTATCAAAGACATTAAATTCCCATTTCAGCCAAGTGCCTGTAATCATGATGAGGATTAAGTTGGTGGAAAATACCATGATTACTAAAGCACACGAGCATTGTTGGTTTTGTGGCCCCGCTTCAAATGAAAACAGCAACTAAACTTAATTGTCTGTCTTGACAGGCCAGATTAGCCAGTGTTCTGACATTGAGGTCAGTGGAAAGTAGCTTCTCTGCAGTGAAGAAGCTCAAACACATTAGGAACTGTAATGGACATTGTAAGAGAGAACATAAGGAGTAGGTATTGATTATGCTTACAAGCTGCATTCCAAACACGCATTGCTGTATAATTCATGCTCCCATTAACACCATTGCTGTAATATATTTTCACGGATCATCATTTTTTAAAAGCCTTAAATGGCAAATATGGCCCTAATTCCACAGATATGAGTGTCCTTAATTAAAATAGTGACCAATTGAATGCTCATAGGCAGATTAACATGGATCTCACTGCTCAGCCTCATGTTGTCACTGTTGTCGTGTTGGGCTGGCTTATTTCATTTTTAATGATGAATTTAAAAATCACTTTCAATAAGGGTTTATTTAATGGGGTGCTGTCATTTTGCACCGCAATTGTTATACACTTTTATTTCATCTTGTCTTGAGTATATATTCAGGTATTTTTTTAATATTACATATTTCCCATAGCCCAGTTGATGAACAGTTTTTTCTCTTCTTTCCTTTCTTGTTTTTCTTTTAATTTTAATTTTTTTGTTTTTGTTTTTTCCAGTGTTTGTGCTTTTATGTATGATGATCTATGTAATCCACCTACTCTGGGACTACCAATGGAAAGCAGTCAGTGGCTTCACATGACAGTCAGTGCATCACATGACATGTAATGAATATTGTTAATTGTGTTGTGTGTGTGTGTGAGAGAGAGAGAAAGAGAGAGAGAGAGAGAGAGAGCGAGAGAGAAAGAAGATTTATTTGTATTTCAAAATGCGTACATGTAGAGGGGAATTTATTACAAGCAGTTAAAGTACATTGTATAACTTGTCTTTAACTCTATCTGCCCAGTGCTGGCCAGAAGCAGATGGGCTCCCACTCTGAGCCGGGTTCTGCTCAAGGTTTCTTCCTGATAGGGAGTTTTTCCTTGCCACTGTTGCCTTAGGCTTGCTCTCAGGGGGTCTCAGGCCTGGGAACAATGTAAAGCTGCTTTGTGACAACTTGTGTTGTAAAAAGCGCTATACAAATAAAAATGAATTGAATTGAATTAACCATATTTAAAAATTATCAATATTTATGGACGGATTTTATTCCTGGCTTTCAGTGAGCTGATCTGAGCTCTTTTCCTGCAGCTTGATTTTCTAATAATCCATCATTATGTCAGTTGTTTGTTTTCAAATATAAAACTGCATTTTTAAATATGAAAGCAAGTTTGGGAAAAAAAAAAACACTCCAATTAAGGTGAGAGAATGAACAGTCTTTAAGCTACCAGAATAGGAAAAAAATGAATCAGTTCATGCATACACTTCCATCATTTTGTGCTGCTAGACCAGCATGAAATCATTACTTGTTGATTTCATTAGCTAGACAAGTTAACATGCTTACTATTATGTACAAAGCATGAAATATTCAGGACATTATGTAACATCAAAAATTACACCCAAATCTCTGCCTTAAAATCTTTCTTAGTTGTTCTCTATCTATTGCTGTAGTTAGAAACCTTTCTAAAGAGATGTCAAGTTGCTCTCCTTCCCATAATCTCTTCCAGTAAAATTGTGAGAGGTCACAATGCTTCAGTGATGCCACCAGGCCTGTGGAGGTTTGTGTGATGTAGCTATGTGCTCCATATTTGGAACAGCAGTCACTGTATATGGAAACTCCTGTGTGTATAGCACACACACACCTCAACTTGTTTTAACAGTTCGCCTCATGCCTGTGGATAGAACTCTATGCCCCACAATCCTCTGATGGCTGTATCCTCAGTAAACAACTCCCTTTACTTGCTGAGTATTGCCTTAAATGAAGCCGCATATGGTACAATATCATTTCGCAAAGAAGTGCATGCCAGGAAGCAACTTTCCTTTGCAGAATGGGTTACACCTGTTTAAATCCCACAGCACTTAATGTACTTCATTTCATCTGTTTTTATGTTTGTTATGCCCATTTGCAGCTGCAACAGCTACAGTACAGTAGCCTCTAATAAGTAATATAAATGATGTATCCCCTTCACTCAGGGGAGAATCCCAGACAAGCTGGATGGAGCAATCCCCAGAAGCGACAGTTTCTGTTGTAGCCAGTCAATGCAAATGCATTGAACCAAAACTCATGTTTGGAACTAAACCTTATACTTTGCGATACTGTCCCCATTGGAATGTTTACAGCTACTACAAAAAGCTGAATCCAATGTCTGTGTTACCACTGAACGTTCATCACTGCTGTGCTTCCACCACGTTACTCACAAATGTCCACTGTCCCCATGGCAACAAGAATGCACAGAATCAGATGCAGGATTTAAGTGGAGTGATATGTTGGAGCTCAATGAGCAGTACTGTGCCTTGTCTTTTTAGTGGTTGCACCAAATCAGGTGGGAAGTTATTCTGAGTGGTACCTGCTGCATAGAAAAACCAAATATTCTGTTTTCTTGCTGCATTGCGAGTTGCTAAAAGATGCTAAATAAAATCACAAATAAGGAAGTTTCATGGTTTTAAAAGTGGTCATGGTGTATTAAAATTAAGTACCAGGGATGTCATTTATTTATTTATTCAGGCTTTATTTTACCAGGGAAGAACCTATTTTTCATGAGTGTATTACTGCAGTGTGTTCATAAGTCAATCACAGAACAAAAACAAAATAATATAAATAAGTCTAAATTATTCTGCAATGTCTGCCATAAAAACAATTACAGGTATCTAAAATGTTTGAGAAATGTTTCACGTATCAGAAGCGTAAAAGCTGAAAATGCATGTGAAAGCAGACCATTATTCTGAGACAATCAGTTCAGAAAGGAACAAAGATGCAAAGGGAGAAACCCAGTAACAGCTTTGCACATAAAAACATACCAATGTAGTAGCCTCCTAGTGCAGAGAGAGGTCCATTTTACCGTGGTGTACAGTTCACAGTCATGGGTGAATCATACACTGTGTTCAGACCATCTGGTGTACTGTATGATGCTCGCATATACATAACATCCCCATACTCTAATATGTGCCTTGCACAAAATATTTCCTTACTGAGATTGAAAAACATGATTTATTCCTTAAATGAAAACTCACTTTCGGTTTCAGCACCTTGAGAAATTGAGGTGTTGTCCAGTCATAATTTTGTGATCAGTGAAAATACAACTGTAATATGTAAGCAAATATTGTCTTTTTCATACATTGATCAATGTATGCCCTATATGTGAGAATTATGTTATTTTATTAAAATAAAACTTCCTTTCTGTTGGATGGCTTCAATGTTTTTATTTCCTAACCCAGTTGCTGAAGGTGTTTACTCATTCTGCATTCAGCCAGATATATCCCACGAGGCTTCGGTGTGGCTTTCTTCGGTGTTGGCCACATTAATGATACTTAATGGGCATGTATGTGGCAATTCACATAAATAACTGAGGTAGCAGCAAGCAATGATACAGCAGGGTAAAGTTATGTCGCCCAAATAAGTAAAAAAAAAAAACAAGAGAGATGAAGGTTATAATGTTGTATATAAATTATAGTACAAAAGGATAAAATATTACATTAAATTGTTACTGTATCACATTGTAATTCTAGTCACATTAATACACATGAATGATAATAATATAAAAATAGAATAGAATATAAAAAGGCTACCCCTCTGTCATGTACAGACAGCCCTTCCCATATAGATTAGAAGTACTTTCACTTAATCATCAATACTTTGCATCTATAGACTACTGCAGAGTGTATTACAATTATAAATATTTCATTTCAGCTCTCATTCAACTAGAGGTCACTGCATTCTGTT
The DNA here is from genome assembly GCF_013368585.1 of Megalops cyprinoides. Taxonomy (NCBI): domain Eukaryota; kingdom Metazoa; phylum Chordata; class Actinopteri; order Elopiformes; family Megalopidae; genus Megalops; species Megalops cyprinoides. The sequence goes on along the minus strand of NC_050587.1, from coordinate 19,737,456 downwards.
GAGCTCAGTGGGAAGAACATGTTACAAACAAACACAAGTTTCAAGTGGACTGGAGACACAGTTTCAGCATGCATGCTGTAATGATGGGAACATGTTTTTGCAGTTTGACAAGGAGTTGGCAAGCTGGGGGTTATTTTTGTAATGTCCTGTCATTACTCTGTCATCCTAAAATGTGGAGTGAAACGACTATTTAAAAAAGGCCCTTTTTAAGGCCCACGGTATCTTCGATTTTGCCACATTTTTAAGATGACACAATATTAAAAATGTTAGCACAGCCTTGACCTTAGTAATATTTAAAGCACCCGGGCTACAATATACTAACTCAGCTGTTCCTTTCACATCTTCAGCAAGAAATAGAAAATATATTGATTTGGTACCCCACCCTTTACACCTCTGCGAACACACACATTCAAAACAATGCAGAGAGAGAGAGAGAGAGAGAGAGAAAGAAACATACATAGACATGCACAGATATGCACACATTATATTACATTATATCACACACCCATACATATAGTGGTATTGGGGTAGAGAAAGAAATGAACAATTAAGAGGGTTTTAACAATCTGTGACATCTTCAAGTAGGGGAGTTTAGAGATGTTACACACACTGGCTATAACGTGCTCATACAAGCTGCCCCTATTTTCTAGAGGGGAAATCTGTAATACGAATCAACACCGCATGTTTTCTTTTGTAATGGTGCAATCTGCACTAACTGTCACCACATTTCCTCACATTCTCTTTTTTCTAACAGCAGTGTTTTGCTTTCGATGTGATACTACTTTTTTATTGTAAGTAAAGCCATGAAAACTAACCACACATCAGTCATACATAAGAATAGCTAGATTTTTTTTAATAATGAGGGCCAGTCCTATAGTGAGGTGTAATGTCACCAGCTACAAACTCATTCACCTATATACTTCCTTATATGAATTTAAGGAAAGCTCTGTCACTCATATATGTTAGTGTAGGGGAATGAAATGACAGATGGATAAATTATGCATTACAGGTTTGATTGGCATATTGCAAAGGCAGACTAACTACCTGTTATGTCCGTGTAGTTTAGGTAAAGGTGTTAATCACAAGACAGCAAATCACCTGGAGAAAAACTAATTCACCACAGAATGCTTTTATAAGGTCTATAAGGTAACCTGTCATGGACATGTAATAAGGAAAAAAATGTAATTAATTTAAATGTATTGTTTTTTATCAAAACCTAAATATTATAAGGAGTTATTATATCTTTGTCTTACAGTATTCATGGAAGTTTCATTTATTTATATAATATGTAATGTAGCCCACAATTTTCAGTTTTATCAGAATGAAATACTAAATGTGAGAGGTTTCAAATATTAAATACACAAAAGGTTTTAAACACTAAATGCACCATTTTACCATTAAAGAAAGGAACATGTGACTAGAGCCCCCATAATTGTGTGTGCACAGTCTACTTCTTCTCTATTACATCTAGCTCTTCTCTACTGGACAGGCCTGTCCCTGAACCAACAGCACTTAAGACTTCAAGTGATGTACAGTAGCTTGTTTAAAAACAGATATCTGCTGCTGGTGCCAGCAACAACAGTCCATTATGAGAAAGCCAAACTGAAAGTGTGAAAATCAACCAAGCAATTTCCTTCAGGCAAGCCTTTCCAGGAAAAGTACCTCTCCCTCTCCTTCTGAAGTCAGACATGAAAGTGAAGGGTTGGCATTTTACTCCAGGTTCTCTAGGCAGTGTAGAGGCAAGTGTTCACTTTGGCAAACAGACATTTGTTCAGGTGACAAAAAGATAAGTATTTAGGACAAATGATTCAATGAGTAAAAAATGTATAAACTGTTAGTTGTTAGGGGTCAGGGAATAATCTGCAGTTTTTCCCAGACTAACTGTTTTTCTGTTATTTGATTCCATGTGGAAAAAAAACGGTATAGCACTTGTGATTACCCTGGTTGTAAAATGTGTTAAACTAAATTAATTTTATGTTTATTTAAAGTTGTTCCCAGGCAATTAAGCCTAATGTAACATACACAATGGGAAGGTTTCAGAAGAATGCTGCTTTCCCACAAAGAGTGATATGTCTCTGTTCATAGATGTCTCAGAGGTTGTAGATATGTACTTTAAGGGTATATCGATGTTCTCTGTTTGTGTTTGGTAATCATTTTGGTTTTTCAAAAACATTGCTTTCTTCATAGCTGACATCTTTCTCTCAAGAACAAATCTCATCATCAGTCAGGAAAGGTGTTTGGCTCTTTAACTGCAGTGATCATTACTGTCAGTCACCAATGTGACAAGGTGGACAGATACTGTACAACATACTGTATTTATGTGTATATGTGTACATACAGTATGTAGTTTTTGAGGAGGATGTAGTTTTTTTTTTAACATTCACCTACAGGCAAGCAGACAGCCTTTGGAGTCAAGTCATGTTCAACAACTGCTGGGTGGTGAAAAAAAAAAAAAAAAACTGTGATGTTGCGTGCAAACAAACTCAGTACAAGGCCACACACAACCTGGTCTTATAATAATTTTATCACAGCCAGGGGTTTTCATTCCAGTGTGGTTCAGCCATGCAATTTTAAACAATTTTAAAGATTTAGGCCCATGTCAAGACATACTACATTAATGTTATGAATCATTGAAAGCTTGTATGCCACAGCTTGCTGTGGCAAAGCTTTCTGAAATACCACAGCGGCACCCAAGATGAGAGGGAGAGAGAGAGGAGTCCTGGCTGTTGATTTGACTTTGTCTTTCATCCCTCTCAGTATTGCTACTCTTAGGGGGACAAATCCTGCCCTTACAGCTGTACTACACACCATAGACTACCTACTAAAATAGAATGTTTGTAGTATTCATCAGGAAAAAAAATCATAGCAATGTACTTCCACTGTTACGGATGCAGTTTCAGAATTAGCCAGCATATGTGATGACGTCACTAACTGGAAGTCATTGGTATATGACCGTCACTAAAGCAAGCTGTTCTCATTGATAAGTGTTTTCAATTACCCCTTCATTACCTTCTACAAAACTACAGTACAGTGGATACGAGAAAAATTCTGTGTACTGCAGGGTTTCCCATCCATTGGCTGGTATTTGCAACATTTAGACGCAATATTATTGTTGTGCCATATCTGCTTCAATAGAAGGTCATCACACTTATGGTAAATGAATCCGTACCACCTCATCTTACTGTGGTTTTCTTGTCCATAGGTTTGCATGCTCAATACCGCCCATGACTGAGATGCTCTGCTAAAACTGTACTGACATTCAAAGGAAGTGCTGAGTCCGGACTCAACATCTGAAGCAGAGAGTAGACAGCTACTGCTCCATGTGACATTTGGCAAGACTCCACCTGTTCTTAATTATGAAAATGGGCAATTCCTTCCAATTAGTTAACACAGCAAACTGCCTGTTTGCACAAAAATTCCTATAATTCTACAGTATGTGCCCCCTTCACAAAGTGCAAAGGGTCTTTTATAAAAAGCCTCTGCTGAAGGAAGCACATGAATCCATTCTTAACTTGAGTTCTGAATCTCACACATCAAAAATGAAAGTTTACAGTGTTCTTCTGTTAACATTTTTTTGTCATTACAAACAAGCCAAGGATAAATGTGAGCGCTATGATACAGTTAATAAGTTTCCATGTTAAATGATTTAGTGTGCAAAACATTTGAGTCAATGATCTTTATCAGGCAAATATGCAATAAAGCTACAGTTGTAAATATTAATTGCAGGTTTATCGAACCATAGTATTAGCGGTGTAAACAGTTTATTTTTTAAGAGAAGAATTTTATACTATGTAAATATATAATTCCAAATCTCAAAATTCTTATACTTTTAACTACTGGTGGGTTATTCACAATCAAAAATATCTACCTTTTATTTATTCCTGAGGCCCACATTCAATGCATTACAATGCTACTCTTATGAAACTTACATGAGGGAATTTTCCTTTCTTAGTTGTAAAAAGCCAGCCTGGCATTAGTTGGCCTGCCTTTGACCAGTTGGAAAATGTCCCCCATTTTCATCTGGTGGGTTATTTACAATGCATTAAAATTCAGATCTGGGAGTAATTTCTCAGACATGATTCAGAATGCATTCACCCCCATTGCTGCAGGTCACTATCCAAAATTACAGGTTTTTAAACTAGTCCATCACTGCACACCACCTAGTTTGAAAAAAAAAAAAACAAAGTTCACTTCAATAGTTAACAATTTATTCTCTAAATTTATTCTGTATATATATTTCTGAGACTTAAACACTTAAACAACTGTATGGAGTTAAAGTGGCAACAGAGTAACATAATTCATATGAACAGCCAACAACAGACGGTGAGTCCTACTATCTGCACATTAAATAAACACAGAACAAGAGACATTTTGAAAACAGCTGTCATTCAGGACCTGGCAGGGAACTCTGTTTTTTGTATATCAAAACAGAGGGCAGAGTTAATTAAAACACACAGATTAATTGATTAACATGTATTGTTCCCCCGGGCTATATCTGTCACTCTCTTTCCAAACTCAAAGGAACAGTTTAATGAGGATGAACTTCAGGAGGAGAATACATTTGTCAGGTAGGTAGCAGTGTCTCCTCTGAGAACAGTTGTTCTTGAGGACAAAATACTGCTATTATTGGAAAGGAACAGGAGCTAAGCATCTAGATAAAATGTGCATATATCAGATTAATCATGGACAGCTGAAGCTCTGCTTGAAACTAGACCTTGAGTAAAACTCAAAGAGATTGTGGTTACAGTGCATATTTAACAGATACATCAGAGTTGATAGAAACAACTTGAATGCAGAGAAAGCAATAATTTGCTGCTTTATGTGGCTGATGGCCTACATACAACAGGGCTCCCCAACAGGGAGGGTAACCTGTAATGATTTGTTTGCAATAACCTGCGTTGGTGCATTGTGTTTCCATACCAAAGCGTGCGTCACTAATGGATTCCTGTCCGTGGTACAACAGAAATTGCCAAGTGTGAAGTGACATGACAGAAACCACACTGAGCCAAGCCATCACACAGAAAGCGAGAAGCTGTGCGGTGACAGGAGAGGCGGTGTACACACCATTGAGTGTAATGGAAGGAGACTGTTTTTTTTAAAATACAGAGAATAACGCTGTTCTGGAATTTGAATTAAAAAAAGAACACGTCTACTGAAGAGGTTGGTGGGAATTACTTCATCAAAATTATCTAAATTTACTACACATGGAAAGACTTCCTCAAGCAATATTGATTTTTTTTACATGAAATGGAAAGGGGCAAATTTAGGGTGGGTCAGTTATGCACACGTAAAGCTCTGTGTCTGCTTCTGTTTAACTGACTGCCAGCTCGAAGGTCACTGAGACAGAGACCCTCCTCCCCTCCTACCCCGTGGCAAAGTTTCTAAAACTGATTAGGGTTATGGCTTTGGGAAGGTTTAGAGTCTTATAGAGTCCAACCAGGTCTGGAGTCAGAGTTTGGGTCACAAATTGGGCTAAGAGTACAGGTAGTGTTATGGTTAGGGTTAGATTTACGGCTTGGACTAGGGTTAGAGTTAACAGTAGGGCAAAGGTTGAGGTTAAGATTTGGGTCATGACTTCAGCTACAGCTACAGCTACTCTTAGGGGTGGGGTTAGGGTTACATTGATGGCTCGGGTGAGTGTTAGGTTCAGCAATAGGCTTGGGGTTATGGCTAGGGTCAGGGTTTGTGTTTGGGTGGATGGTAAGTTTACGGGTAGGGCTAGCATTAAGTTTAGATTTATGGTTATTGTTTTGGCTAGGTGAATCCTACAAGGTAGGAGACAAGATTGATCTGTTTCTCAATCTAATTTCAAACAAATACAGTATAACAACTACATAGAAGATAGACATCATAATCTAATGGTAAGAATAGCCTAGTCGTGCCTTTCACCTATATAAGGCATTCATAGAGATCGTTGTTGAATCTGAAATCATTTTTGGTGAGGCTGATTTTTAGTAGCTTAAATCTCTTACTCAACGTTAAAGACAACAAGTCATTGCAATTTTCTTGAATACACTATTTATAATAGGGAGTGTTGATTCGTAAGTTAACAAAATGAAGAAGGCGTGACAGTTTGCAGTCAAACAGCACAAATTAACTCCGCTGAAAAAAACAAAAACAATACACTTTAGAACCAGGAAATAATGGGCACAATTTCGCAATAAAAGCACTTTTAAGACATGATAAATAATGAATCACCCAGAGTGCTTTGAAAATGCAGGTGAAGGTGCATAGTGTCATTTTCAGGTACTGCATCAGCATAAATCAATCCATTATATGCCATGGTGCTTTCAAAACATGTATCTTTAAAGTAGAGGGCAATGGATCATTTTTTTTTCCTTTTTACATAACACATCCATTACAGTGCCAGTGTAGTATTTAACAGCACTAGTGTTCTGAAAGATAAAGACTTTGACCCAAGGTAATATAACACATTACAAAAAGGAAAAGGAATTCCTCAGTATTGTGTCATAAATCATCGCCATCCTGTTTTAATATATCTGCAAAGCAATGAGAAAATTTGTTTGTATATTTGTTTGTTTATTAAGAGATATAACTAAGTGAATATGTTAAATTAATCTTTATTATTACATCCACTCATTTAAGTCATCAAACATACTTCATACAATTAGTTGACCCATAGGAACTGGGGAAATGCTTTTCAACCCACAAGCTAAAATATGAGCACTACATTTTGTAGAAAACTCACCCTTCAGTGATGTACTGACACCTTGGCACAAGCGTTCAGACAAGAGTTTGCTCAGCTTCTGTAAACCTTTAGGAATATGGTTGAGCCCAGAGAAATAAATGAAATGAAATGTTTTGAGCAGGCAATTGGGCGATTTACCTCATCTACCATCTGTGAGTGGTAATTACAGTGAAAGACCAGGATAGGTAATTGGAGAAAAAGGACTGCGATTAGAGGGAAACAAGAATGGACTTCCTTAATCGACATGCAGTATATGCACATCTGCTTGTTGCAAAATGCTGCCAAACCTGCCAAATTACAGTCTGCATCTGAGGTCAATGTGATTAACTAACAAAGCTATAAGAAAACAAGCTATGCATTTACCCAGTGCTAGCTAGTTATAGCTGTGCCAGGATTTTTTTTCATTCAGTTTTAACAAATGATGTATTTTCATGGTATGTTCTTCAGTATTTATTTTCAGGATGATATGACAAAACTGGCCCTTGATAAATGAAAGTTTGATAAGGATCTAAGCAATTTCATTGAAAAACTCCATTGTACTTCAATATACAGGTAACTGCTAAAATAAACACTTGTGTAAATGACAGATATAAAGTATATTGCAAGCAACTGCTTCCACCCAGGTGTGAGTTAATTAGACAGGTAACATCCCATCATGCTTAGGGTCATGTTTACAAATGCTGGCCGTGTTGTCCATTATTTTGGCTACCATGGATAGAAGAGAGAGATCATAATTTTTTGAGAAGTATTTTGAGAAGCGTCACAAGCTCCTTCAGGCAGGAGCTTCAGACTGCTCAACTTGCTGATGTTTCACAAGGAACTGGCTAAGCTGATTTTGACATGGAAGTCTCAGGGAAAGATATCAGCTAGGGGCAAGTGTGGTCAAAGTCTATACTCCATGACTGTGATGGCTGAGTATTAGTTTGAGGTTCAAGGCAATACAGTTAAGCAACTCTGAAACAGTTGACTGACAATATCAATATAGGGCATGAGCGGGTAGCTTCATGAAGAACACTGTATTGAGAACTTCAGAGAGGGATACCAATTCAAGTGAAGTTGAATTTAAAATTGCACAACAGCATTTAATTTCAGTTAATTGAGTTAAAGAGCACTGTGGAGCTATCACTGTCCTCTGAGATGGAACACATCAACATTGACAGTGTGTTCTTTGTCCCCAATCCCCATGGACATAAAAAATGCTGCTCATATTTCACTCATCAAGTGACACCTTTTGTCACACAATGGGCAATACCACAGAAAACAAACCTCCATAGTCAAAGCCAGATTTATCACTTGTGCATTAGTAGTGGATATAGTAGTAATTCTTAAAGCATTTCCATATCTCACTTGACAGCTACAGGTCTGCTTTACATCTGATCATACAATCATATGATAACATAATTCTTCCCATGTTCTTATGATGTATCATAATTTACATTTCTGGAAATAATTTTGCTATTTACTATATCACTACAATTTACAACATACTGTAAGCTATCCCCCTTGGGAAATGAGCAGTAATGCAGTAGTGATCTCTTGGGAGAGGTAACTGCTAACTGGTTTATGTAATAATATTGGATTTCATTTGTACTTTATTTACCCTTATAATGGATGCTGTTGTATTGTTTATTTGTTAGGCTCAGCAAACATCTATTTGCACAACACAAGTTCATTTTTTGTTGTATGTTATTACTATTCTAATTAATATTAATTGTTATAAGTTTTTGAAAGAAAATCACTTCACAGTCTCTTTTAAGTTGGATTTTTTAAGTAGGATTATTTGTTATTGGTGCCATCTTTGCTTCAATATACAGAGAAAATGCTCTCTAATCAAAACCGCCTGTTAGCGTTATGCATCCTTAAATGCATCAAAGGAGCAGGGGAAATGATTTTTACTCCCGTTACTGGGTTCGGTATTTCACACTGTGCTTAGTGACAAGTCTGCATGAACAAGAATGTGCGAGGAAAAAGAAACCAAGCACTATAGCCCAGTGAAAAGCTCTAAGCACCCATTATGTGAATAAATAGGATGTGTTAATGTAAGGCCCAAATGAAACAACCATTGCTTTACTGGTTTGAAAACATTACAGTTTAGGTATTGTTTTTAAACTGTATGCGTCAGCGAAGTGGTCAGACTTTGCTGAATAACCCATTTCAGTTCAATTAACCCCCAGGGCTCATGGACACGTATGAATATTTAAGCACAGATACAGGGGTAAAAGTGACAGGTTAATATTGTGAAAATACAGGATGGGATGGTCGTTAATGTTTGTATTTTCCATGCCGCGAGCAAAAAAAAAAAAGTCCTGGTGCTGTGGCTACAGGGGAATGCTTTTGGGCAAGACACAAAAAGGGATGGAGGTGGCAGAATAACAGAGAAAATAAATCTCAGGGAAAGCCCAGCTGAAGCCTCAGGACGATCAGACCTAATACATTTGACACTGGATTTCCATTTTCTTGCATTATAATGGCTGCTTAGCTCCTGCCTCAGGTCTGTAAATAAATTTGCAGTTTGGATGGTGCAGTGCAGGGGTAAACAGATGTGCAACAGAGTCAAAGACATGAGCAGATTTTTTTCCCAACACACAGGTCTGAATAGAATACAACTGGTACAGTACCAAAGCAGGCACTCCATTGTAGGCAAACATTAGACTGAATCTAGTGATTCTACATCTATAACAAATGGGGCCTCTGTGAGTAGCTTGACGACTTTGGGTTAGAGTTAGGGTTTCATGTACTTGTTAAGGCGGCTGTGCTGTGAACTCTTCAGGAGGGAGCCTCCTTTTGCCCCAGTTTGAATAGGTTGTTTCCATCTTTATGTGTTTAACAAAATAAATTCAATCGAAAATGAATATGATTCCCAAATATTCTTTTGTCCTGAAAATTAGCTTTGACGTTTTAAGACTGGCAGTCAAGACAGTTGTCCCTTCACCCTCCAGGGGAGAGTTACAAGGACTGACAGCATAACAATCCTGTACCTTAAAGTTTTTATCTACTCAATATTTTAAGAAATTTGATACTTTGCTTTGATGAAGGTGAAAATTACTGACATTTTTTCAGTCCAACATCGCAAGTACGCACCTGGACATGTATAGCGAAGTAATATCTTTTTAGGTAGACCACCTATCCTGTCGAGGGAGATGTTTTTTTCATGGAACAGAGCCAATAACTACAAAATTAAAAATTTGCTTGCCATCTTAGAAGCTGATAATACCCAAATATGACAACAACCTAATTGTGAAGGGTGTTATAGTATCATGTTTCATTATAAAAAAAACTCAGAGTGAGTCCCCATGCAATATTCCAACACCATACCTTACACATTCCATGTGATCTGAATTAATGAATGCTCACGCATTCAGCCAGAGCTGAGGCATGTTTGACTGGATATAATAGCCAACTGGGGTATGAAAAGAAGACATAGAAGATATATTTTTAGAACTTAACCGTTACAAATATAAGTACAGCCTTAGTACCAAAGGAACCGAGGGTCAGAGGTCATTTGGACGAAATGAACAGCAAATACCAGGAGAATGCAGCTCTCTTTCTCTGCCTATTCACAGCATGACCCATCAAATTCAAGTATATTAAAAGAAAAAAAACGCCCACTGAAACGTCCTGGATGTTTTTTTATACCACCTGGGAGTTGGGTGGAGAGTGCTGGTTATCTCATCTTAGTTCAGAGAAAGGTGCAGCCTACAGTACAATAACCTTATGGCTGCCGCTGATTGAAGCTTAATTGTGTCATCTCATCTTCGAGTTCCCTGATTGCAGCTGCCGTGCCATTTCACCTCTGCGCCTCCTGAGAGTATATAAAAGGCCCTTGTTAGCTCCACGTAATCGAAATCACATGCGGCCTCATTTTGTGTATTTCATGTATTGAGTGAGAGACTTAAACGGAATTCCGACATTGTGGCACTGCAATTTGAGAAGTAAAGAGAGAAGTTTTTCTGCAAATGGATGACTGAGAACAAGTCTTGATATAAACACGCAGCAATGGTAATTAAAATTGAAGCCTCTTTTTCAATAGTCATAAAATTAAAAAAGCATACATACATATCATCACCATCAGGGAACTTGTGTCCCTGCCGTGTTGCCGTGTTCCTGTTTAATGCATTTTGTGTCACTGCTGACCTTTACATTGATTTACACCTGTCATTTTTGTTGTTGTGAAGAAGAGAAAATGTGCAGTGATGTGTTTTGAATTTTATGTTGTTATATAAGTTTAGAAACACTAACATTTACATCTGCACACACAGTTACAAATGCATGGAATAAGTGGTCAAAGACTCCAGAACCCATCTCAGTCAATCTGAGAACAGTAATAGACTCTCTAGAATTTACATAATAGCCAAATGACTATGATTAAGGTAGGACAGGCTGAATGGGTTGTGATTATACTTTCCTATGTCCTTTTGATCTGTGCCTCTTTCTCCTCATTAACTTAAACATCATTTGTGCTGACTACATACTTTTCAGTTTTTGGAGTACCTCATCTACGAATCCTGCCTGAAGGTAAGTAATCCATATTACTGCCGTGGATACACACATACTCAAACAGAAATGGTTTTGTGAGGGAGCCAGGTCAATGATTTGCCATCGTCCTCTCCTGGGTTTAGCAAAGTAACAATAATAAGAGCTTCAGTGTGCATTAGCATGCTAACCAATGCATAATGACACTGATTAAAATGGAGTTTTCCCATTAAAAATCCATTTAATAATTGCATTCTACCATTTCATGGTCAAGAATGGCCAAGAATCTTGGTATAAAGATTCCAAGAAAGCTTAAGATGCTGCAAATGAGCCAGTTTTCACAAAAATAAAGAATTTAAGCATTCATAATAGTTTATTCCACTCATGTTTATAAATAACTATTAATGTAAGTGCTTTCATTATTACAATATTAGTGATTAATCTGAGTCTGATTTAGGAGTTAATTACTGGCCAATTTGGCAGGCCTTTTTTATAGACTTATTCACAAATGAACCAGATATAGGTTCATGGTAATGTAGTGCAGAAACTCTGCAATGAACAGTCTATCTGACCCTCCTTTTCATGCTACTATGCTACATAACATCCTGTATACACTGCATCCCTTCCTGTGATAAAAGATCTTTTGGAACTCCTCCACTGTTGCATACAGGAACTGTTGTGTCCTTTCTGGAGAAGTACCTGTAAGCTCAGAGACAGAATCTTAGTGGTGCTTGTGTGTGTGTGTGTGTGTGTGTGTTTGTGTGTGTAAGTGGTGAGTGTGGGGAGGTGGGGGGTTAGTGTTTGGGGGTACCGCCTCAGGTTCTGAAAAATTAAGAATACCGGTGACTTTCAATGTTATTGTTTCAAATTCATTTTCAAATTCATGGAATGCTTCACATTGAAATCTATTTGAAAAAATGGATTTCAGTTGAAGCCAATGAGATGCTTAAATTAAACAATAATGATCTGATGAGAATTTTATGGGATTTACATCAACATGTACACAGTTCATCGTTCAGGGGCGTTAAGAAAGGAACTTATGATGAGATTACATTACATTACATTACATTATTGTCATTTAGCAGACAGTCTTATCCAGAGCAACTTACAATTTTATCCATTTCTACAGCTGGATGTTTGCTGAGGCAATTACAGGTTAAGTACCTTGCCCAAGAGTGCAACAGCAGTGCCCCAGAGAGGAATCGATCCATCAGCCTTTTGGGGACAAGCCCTGCTCCTTCCCAACTGACAAACAACACTAAACATAAAGTAGGCTATTAATTATATAATAACCTAAACTTCTAAGCTAAGCTTCAGTAATAATTACCTTAAAATGACAGTGGAGACTTGTTTTTATTGCATGCTGCAATCTCAAGTATAATTCCATAACAGTGCAATTTTGCAGGCTATGTATTAAACCTCACAGTATAAAAATAGGTGGAGTCACGCTGTTTTTCAAGATGGAAACACACTGAATGAACTGAATGAGATTTACTGAAAGACTGAACACACTGGAAGAACAGAACAAAGCAGTAGTGACTCGGTGAACTAAAAGAACTGGATGAATGAATGAACTACAGGCTACAGAACTACAGGCACTGAAAGAGAAACATTAGACTGTGTACTAATTTGTTCAGTGATTGGCAGCATTCATGTTCAATGACTCAATGACTAATTCTGATTCGCTACCTGGACGGCAGCCCACCCAAACACGACCTTTCCTCCGATCACCATCGTTGTTGTTTTTTTTTATTATTATTTCGAGAAGCTCATATAGTTGTTGCTCAAAGCATATTGGGGAGGCTGTCTGATTGCTGAGTTAAATAAATTAATCTTTTTGAATATTGAACCACTAAATAGGCTACAGTACACTGAAAAGTTTTGTTCATTTGTAAACTGCACAACATGGTGACTTGAGGCAATCATTGGGAATACATGAGAATAATCTATCTGGAGAGTGGAATTTAAATCATTAATTTATTCTTATTAATTTGGAAGATTAACAAATTAGTGTATGTTGTGTCAGGTTTGATTTTTGTTTTTACAGGTGTATTTAGCTAGCTAACTTAACAGCTGGCTTCACCTGAATTCTAGCTAGCTAACTAGCAATTTCAGCAGACAGTGATAATTTAGTTCATCTTGCAAATTGCCTACATGACTGCTAATGAAGAACATTGTGGATCAGATTTTTTGTAACCTGTTTGAATCCAGTACCTATGAAGAAAGTGAAGAGTACCAAAACCTTTTATTTATTTGTTATTGGCTCAGATGCAGACAGGATGCAGAAATCAGCTCTTTCAGTGCTTCTAGTCCTATTAAAAGATAATGTTAAGGTCGCTTCCTGGTAGCATGGTTGGTAAGTGAATGTACTGCTGGCCTAGTAATCACATGGTCAAGAATGGGATTTGATGACTTCTTAGTTTTGACAGGGATTGAGGAAGGAATAAGAATTCGAGAAATGAGCACATCAGTGAACGTGTTGAATTAAGTCTCCTGGGCAGAATCTCCAAGCGGCAAAGCAGCACGAAATGCTGAGGAAAAATAGGGCAGCCGTAAAACATTTGATTCGTGTATCCTCCTTGCTGGGGCGGCAGAAACTGGCTTTTAGAGCATACAATGAGGTAATTACTTGCATTATTTGCCTGATTTGTTTTCATGCCTTATATGCAATATTTGTTTTCATTGGCAGCAGACAGTTTGCAGTGAGAGGACAGCATTTAATTCAGGAGAGACACAATGCACAGGAGCGTGAGGTAGTTGCTCCATATCCAGAGTAGGACTTAGGGAAATCCAGAAAAGTACTCTGCCCTCAAATGGAAAACACCATGAATGCCTTTCTCGTTGGTGGAAGGGTGTTTACCTTGTTACCCGGGTCTTTCTTGCTTGGGATTTTCACAGTGAATGGGAAAATGTTTATGCAAATCACTATCACTTCAATGTGAATTGCAAGCAGTGAGATTGGATAACATTGCATTTGTTGTGTAACCCCCCAGAAGTCACTGAGACTAGTGATATATATGTATTCATGTACAGTATATACATATACTGTACATTGCTCCCCCCACCCCCACCCCCACCCCACAGCTATAACAGCCTCCACTCTTATGGGAAGGCTTTCCACAAGATTTTGGAGTGTGTCTGTCGGAATTTGTGCCCATTCAGCCAAAAGAGCATTTGTGAGGTCAGGCACTGATGAGAAGGCCTGGCTCGCAATCAGCATTTTAATTCAACCCAAAGGTGTTCAATGGGGTTGAGGTCAGGCCTCTGTGCAGGCCACTGGAGTTCCTCCACACCCATTTCATGAAGCTCCTGATGCAAAGTTCTTGTGCGGATGTTGCAGCCAGAGACAGTTTGGAACTCTGTAGTGAGTTATTCAACAGAGGATAGGCGGTTTGTACGTGCGACGCGCTTCAGCACTTGGCGGCCCCGCTCTGTAAGTTGCTCCTAGATGCTTCCACTTGACAATAACAGCACTTACAGTTGACCGGGGCAGATCTAGCGGGGCAGAAATTTTGCGAACTGACTTGATTTTATGCACCTGTTAACAATCGAATATGAAACACCTGAACTCAATAATTAAGAGGAGTGTCCACATACATTTGGCCATATAGTGTATGTGTGTATATAAATATATATATATATATATATATATATATATATATATATATATATATATATATATATGAGAGAGAGAGAGGTTTATGATCAGTTGAACTTATATGTTAAGCAGTGTGTTGTTGATTTGTGTTCATGGGTGAGGCCATGACACCAATCTTCTGTTCATGACTCACTGATTTAAATATCAGTCAAGTAAAGAGGAACACAAGATGTGTTATAAAATCTCCAGAGTGTCATTATTCTGTTCCCTTCAGGAACACAAACCTTATTAATTAAACTGAACTAATTATAAACAAACTGTCAAACAGTTAAATCACAAATGGCCTCTGTAAAGCTTCCCCTGCAGCAGTGGTGAACAGGTTTATGTCGCCCCCTACAGGTCTTTGTGGTCCTGCTTTGCTGGCACGTGGACGAATCATGACTATCCGTCCTTGTGCTCTTAACAAGTAATAGGTCCACCTGTCAGCTTATTCCCCACTTGACAGAAACTGGCAGATGATTGCTTTTCCAGCGCTGAAAAAGATGTACCCCAATGTAAAGACTTCATTTCCTCCGAAAGAGTTTTCACAAAACAACGACATGCAATTACACTGCAACATATCTGCTGGTTTTAAGTATCCAAAAGATAAGAAGATTTAATGTAATGAAGTTAAATGATGCATAGCATAAAATGCATAAAACAATGCATAAAAGCAGTGTGCATACTAAGCAGACATTTTATTTTTTGCTGTTTTTTATGTGATTGTGTGTTTTAAAAATGATTGTGAACATGCAGAAAATGAATAAGTGGTATATTCTCACATTTTCTTCGGAGAGCATATGCTTCATTTTTAAAATGGAACAACTTATAGTGAGACACATAGCCTGTTCTAGACGTAGAATATAAAGTAGGCTACTGTTGAGGATATAACTTGAAATCTCTTTCGGGGTGGAGTGCCACATCATTAGGAATACCATTCACTTGAGATTAACAGTTCCAATGACAAGTGGCCAGTTGCTGAATTATTTTATGCTAGGCAGGAATAAAATTAGATTTTTGCACCAAATACTAAATAAATATAATAGAGTAAAATGAAAATACATAAGCTTCTCATCCTAAACTCTTCTGTGAGTGTGTTAGGCTGGAGGGGTTAGATATCTGAAGGGTAGAATCCTATACATCTTTTTTAGTATCATACAAAAATGGAAATTAATGAGGTTAGAGATGCAGAAGGGAATCTCAATAAATGGAAAAAAAATCTGTACTGCAAATCTCCCCATCCTCTTTGGCCCAGTTTCATCTTCAACACTATTTAAAATAATGAAATCCTATTCATTGCCAAACTTCCTTCTCCGGGGGCGCCAACAATACCAAGGCCGGCCCTGATTCCACCTTTATTTTGGGTCCCATTGGCACATTATAACTGTCTCACAGCCGACTATATATCTCAAGCCATTGAACAGAAAGGGGATGCATGATATTGATGAAAGTATGCAAACATTAAGAAGATAAGCCTTCGATCCACTATGTTTCCTGCTCACTGGTTGATGAGCCTTGTTAAAGCTGGATAGAATGGGATTTTGTCCATGAGCTGCTAGTGCTAGTGCTACATTTCGGGTAAGTGCAGGTCCCACATAAGTGCTGTCTGGACTCTGCCCTGGAAGGCTACTTCTGCAACACCCGCCACATACCGTAGTAGACCGTAGCAGAACAACCGAGGCTGCATGAGGAGACCAAAATCTCCCCATGATCCATATTTGATGCGGTTGACACAGAAAGGACAGCAGAAGAGATAGAATGAAGAATGCATGCGGTGAGTCCGTCCTGATGCCGGATCACTGGCTCTTCCCCTTCTTCTGCTGAGCCATGGTTTCTGCCCTTTCACAACCGGCATATCAATTTTGCAGATTTTTCCTGCTGTAGAGACATCTACGGGAGGCGCCACGGGCATCTGACGTCCTGTGAATGCCACTTGATAAGAGGCTTTTTTTTTTGTTCCGCCTCAGATGTGGGGGTGAAACGGGATTTTGAGAACCTTAAGAGTACATACCCTTAAATAACCCCTGCCTGAAGAAGTGCACGTCTTGTGAAACAAGTAGACATAGGTGGAAATGAGTTGGAAGGGAATTTCACACTAACACTAGAACGTTTTTTTTCTTTCTCTCAGGGTTGTAAATACACAAGGGAGATTAGGATTCTTTCATTTATAAATACATAAGGGAGATTAGGAAGCAGAGACTGAGTGTTCAAGACCAGGCTTGACAACGTGAACCCCTTTTTTTTCAGAAATACTATGTCTCCCCTCACTTTATGACACCGAAATTATAAATGTTAGGTTTTATTACAATTGGTATTTGGGTAATTATGATGAAAAGGATGCATGTGATAGGTACGGGACAACAGGTACATTCAATAGGTCCTTTTATATTGGCTGCTCACTTACACCTATTAACAGTGTTGCGCAATTATTAAAGAAGCTTGTGTATATCACAGTGCCAGAAAAACAATATTGATGTGCAAGTCACTTCCAGAATATATTGTTTTCCTTGACATTACTTTATTTTCAAGAGAGGATTGTACCAGTTCTATTTGATTAAATTTTTTGGCACTTTTTAATGGTACTCATTATACTCATGTCATTTTAGTGGCCGGGTTCATATCTTAATCTTTACAGTTAATCCACCATTCCAAACCCTTTATGTGACATTAGCTTCTATCCTATTCCAAAGAGCTCCGCCTGTGCTTGGTAACATTTTGTGAAAGTACTTGTCTTTCTCATTCAGCAGGAGTCAGCACATGTCACATCACATCAGATTAATGGTACAGCAAAAGGTAGAACCCATTGATCAGCCATTAGGTGAAGCTGTGACTCAATTTTCACTTTGATAAAGTGTCCCTGCAGTGGAGGTTTGACATGTGACATCTCATGCCTTGAACCAACACACTTTCAACAATAAAGGCATTTGTAATTTCAAACACGTTGTTCAATGCATTTGTATTAAGGTTGAAGAAAAATTCTCTGCTATTTGGAAGACAGTATAACAGATACCTTTTAAAAATGGTATTCTAGCCCTTTTGGAGACCCCTAAGGGTCTTTCAATGGTAAATGCTTTCTTTATCTTTTATCAATTATTGCAAATTCAGTTGTTTAGTAGTAAAGTAGCTTTCTACATAGAAATATGAAAACAAAGATGATGAAGATAATAAAGTGTGGCTGGAAGCCCAAAGAGTGGAAACATTCAAATTATCTATTAATTATCTATTTAAATGATCTATAGTGATGTTTTTTCAAAGTAACTGTGATAAATACTGTAACATATATGTTGCAAATATGTATGATTTAGAAAAGGAATGAGAACACCCCCCCTTCTCTATGTCACTGAACAGAACTGGAAAACAATAGACTTTGTTTGGAAAAAAATCTTCTTTCAGGTCTCAGTCTGGGCTTACTTTGAATTTGTGACACAAAAGCAACCTCATCACACATATGGTTACTATCACATTTTTGGATGTTTCAATCTCAAAATCGTTTTCTGCTTTGAGAAAGAAGTCACCTGAAATGAGAGGTTGACAGCACAGCTGGTGCACCTCGGATAAGGCAACACATGTGACATAGGAGCTGGTAACAGAGACAAAGCATCTCTCCAAAAATAAATATGTGATTGGGAGAAAAGCAAAGCGCATCATTAATTGTACATTTCAGAACCTGCACATGGGGCTCCTCGCTCCCCTTGGCAGAGGAGGGCATTCGTTTCAGCCACAGCAAAGTGGTGGTGGCACAACAGCTCACTTGTGGACTCCTCTAGTGTTCCTCCACACAATTGCCCCTAGTGTTCCTCCACACAATTGCCCTGTGCACACAGAGGCACTCCTTTCAAAGGCAGGGTAGCCAGCAGTCAAATGTGTGTTGTGTGTTGTGAAAATGCCATGCAGAAAATCTGCTCCAAAAAACAAAACAAGACTCCTGCGCTTGGCTCCATTTGATGCAAACAGAATACAGTGCAGGTGCCTGATTCAATACACAACACTCAAATTCTGCAAATGTAAAAAATTACATTTGCAAAACTGTTTGCTCAGCAAACACCGGTGGGACATGACAATCAGTTCCTCTACATATCCTGGAAATACAAAAAGCCTTTAATTTCAGAGAGTGTGCCTGTACTCTTTAATTTAAGATAGTATTACTCTATCAAAAGGCATTCATTTCAGAGTATTGCTCTATCTACACTATCTACTTTCATTTAAGAGCAGTCTAAAGCCAAAAGGCCTTAGTTTCTGAAAGTATTCCTCTACTGAAAGGCATCTGGGGGCAAAATCTACTGTCCAGACTCTTTCCATGAAATAATAAAAATCTTGAGAATTGGAAATGTATCATTACAGCAAAATGCACACTGGGAAAGCACTAGTAAATCTAAAAAAAATCTTAACAGCTGGTCATTTGTATTTATGTATTATTACTTTACTCTTTTGTCTTTTTTGGCTCGTCATTATTTAGTTGTTTAGCACACAGCCGTATGCATGGTAAACAGTATTACCACTAGCATGTTATTTTGTAAATTATTTTGTTTATTAGTATTTCTTGTATTGACAATAAGAAGCTGTCCAGCTCACATTGAAGGATTTTTATGCAAGGAAGGATACGTAATTGAAACTGGTTGATTGACACAGACTGCTGTAAGACCGGCATGAACGGAGCATGTCAGCGGCGAGGCCAGCGGAGTCTTGTTTGTCTCTTTGCGGGAGAGGGCAGTACAATGATTGTTTTCTTGACCTTGGAGTGGGTCCCTGAAGTGGCACAAAGACCCCAGTGAGCAGAGTCCTGAATGGGGTGCCTGTGTCCGGAGGTGGGGCCAACGACGGGCAGAACCACTCGCAGCGGTTTGATGCCAGGCAACTGAATCCCCGCTGAAGAGGAGTGTGCCGGTGCTACGGAGGTCTTGATTAAAAGGCCAGAGTCTGTTTGGTTTGGACCAAACCCAACAGCGTCGTGAATGCTGTCACTTCAGCCAAGGCTCGGTTAACCATGTGGTTAGCACACTGGCGCTGTGTACCAGAAAGGGACAGAAATTATCTTGAAAATGTGTAACAACCTCAGAGGATTAGGGGATTTTTTTCACTCCTTCCAAATGAATGTCATTGATTCTGTGACCTAACCTGAACTATCTGAGTTACCATGTTGTACAAGTGACGTTTTTTGTGCGGAACCTGCGGCTTTTCAAAAGCCAGCTCTCCAAGGACGGCATTTTTGGCTATGCCCAGGAAAGTTCATGTCATGTGTTAAGAATTGATGAAACGCAGAGTGGAAATGTTTTTGTTCTTCTTTAAAAAAACTTTGTATATGTGTTTTCCTGCCCCGAGGTCAGACTACACAGCATGTAAGATAAGCACCTTCTAGCAGCTTTTGAGTAGACACAGGCAAGCTTTCTTATTTCCAACAACCTGTCAAAGAACAGAACGGACACAAGTACTGATCCTGTTAAAAACTAATGCCAAAACAAAACATTTTTTGAACAATTCATGATCCAGTCTCCTAGAACACATTGTCAAAGGCATCCAAACTTTTAAAACTTACACTCACAGGTTATATCATAGGGTTTTATGTCTGCCTGGGGTGAAATGTCCAGCTCTGCCAAGTCTCCATCGACCTTGCCTTTACACTGTCCAGCTTTCTTTATGCACATACATATACAAGATAGTGGGCAACACATCTCATATACTGTCTCACCTTTGGTCATATATTTGTCTGTTCATAGAATAGAAGTCAAAACTTTTGCATAAGGGGGAATGAGAGATATATTGTCATCGTATGTTAAAGAATGAGTGATAGCCAAATTATTTCCCCTTGGTACAGTTGCTGCTTTCTGCAGAAAAAAGAAATTGCTGTGCCTTCAAGCACTGTGAGCACAAATGTGTTAACTAGTTCTGCTAACCAGCATGCATTATCCAATTGGTTATCTTACAATACGGCTAGTTTCAGAAGAGAAATTTACAAAGATTATTACAGGCAAAAATGTTTCATTTTGAGATTGAACATCTTAAAACCTGATAGTGAAGCTGTGAAAAGACAGAATATTACTGAACTGAAAATAGGCTTTCAAGAAAGTGAGAAAACACAAGAAAAATGTTAATGTATTCCTGGCACTGCTTGGTCACAATAAGCTATCCTATGTTATCAGTGGCTTACCAGTTTGATCCAATCATACTGTTTTACTGTGGACAGCAAGTCTTTACATAGGTTCATATGAATGGATGAATGACAGCTCATTGTGGCTCCACCTGTTAGAGGGTTCACATCCAAGATCCAAGATGAGATATTAGATATGCTTGAGATAAGTACAATTGGCATGAAGCCTGACATACCTGTGTGTAGGCCTACCCCATACACACACACATACACACACACACACACACACACACACACGCTGTGGAAATTCAAGACTGAGCAAAGACATGATTAAAGGGCAGGGCTTCAATAACAGAGAATGCAATCACAAATCAACACAGGTGAAACACAGTAACTAAACACAGTAACATAGACAACACAGGAAGTTATGTGGCCATCTTGTGGCCAACCCGGAAAGCAGCAGCTACATTTCTGACATTGATACCATCCTCGTGATTGACAGACGAGTCAAAGATTCCTTTTGGGCCATCCCCTAATCAAATATTTGAGCAGCTGTATAAATGAATGAGAAGTCATGTTGTCACTCAGGGAAGGAAAAAAGTGAGAGGCAAATAGAACGTTTGATAAAGACTGCTGAAGACTGCGGCCCTGGGCAACCACAGAAAGGAAATAAATTTGAATTTCTAATAGGGCATTCCGGCAGAATGCAACAAGCGTTCTCTGCTCAGAGCCTGCAGCAGGAAATGTAATGATTTGGCATACTTGCTGATTTCAAAATGCAGCCATTTTATCTCATTTGGAAATCACATGATATGAATGCCTTTAAACTCTAACACATTTTAATAATGAGTTCATTCAAAAGGTTTGCTCAGTAAGCCCCAAAAATAGTTTTAATAAAGTTTATGGGAGCTCCAATTTCAAACACTTGACAAATGAGCCAGTCTGTGGCATTGATGAAATGGCAAAAGTTTAATGCATTCCTTTTTATTTTTTGCATATTTGTGTGCCATACACGATCGCTTTGGTATTTTTATCCAATGGGTAGCTTTTCATTTTTTCATGAGAGTAACAACCCTCATCTGGTGATGTGATTTTTATTCTTGTGGGCTTATCCCCCCCCCCCCCCAATATGGTGAGGCTGGGTCACTCTCAAAGGCATCAGTCCCTTTATTACTGTCAGGAAGAGATCTGCAGGTATACAAGACTGATTAACGTGCCAGCAATGAACTGTGCCAAGTCATCTTACTGGAACATGTCCCTGTCCCCAATGATAAATAACAACAAAAGGCATAAAGCATTTCCTGTTTACTAAACCGGTGTCTCTATCCTCAGGCCATATAGGGACATCCATGAGAAAACTTAATTGTGTTTGTCCCTTTAAATGGACGCATTTCAGCATGCTGTTCTTGATGATGCAATACCATTGCCACTGCAAAATCAAGCACTTGTTCTTGAGATCAAAGAATCCCTGCATTTCTCCTTGAATTGATATTAAGGGGGTGTTTTGAGGTCTCTTTTGCGCAAAGAGAGTAGTATGTATGGATTCAGTCCATACCAATCTGTTTGACATTTGAAATCCATGGGATGATATAAACATCTTATTTTCAATTTGTTTCTCATTTATCTAATTTTATCGTGTAAAGGTCAATGAACAATCCTTAGAAAGAAATTATTAAACCAATGACATTTAAATCCATTGGCTCTAATCTTCATCAGACTGAAGACTGATGCCTTTTCAATTATGTTTTAGCTTTGACAACAAAATTGTGTCAGAGCATTTCTGCTATAATGTTGTTGCACACAGTGAAAAGTATTTCCCTCTTTTTGATCCAGCACATTACTTTTAGGTCACAAAAGATGTTGTTTTTGATGCCAAATTATATGTATAGATACATAGATAGATAGATAGACAGATAGATAGATTTGTGTTTGTGCAGTTTTTGTTATCATCATTATTATTATTATAAAAGGTTACTTAATATGATTTTTGAATTTCACCCCATAATTGCAAAATGCAGCCATACAAACTACACTTGAAATACGACCTGTTGTTCCACCTGTGTAGAAGGAATGCTAGGGGGAAGGTCCTAGTTAGCCAATACCATTCATCATGTTAGTGCTGACAGACAGGTCCATCACCACCAGCTTGATGAATAGCAATTCCAATAGCTCGGCTTCTCACATCTGAGGCTCAGGCTGACCTCTGTCATCACACCTCTTCCAAACAAGCACCCTAACGGCCTGTGTCAGCAGGAAAGGCCTGAAACCTGACTTGAACCCAGCAGGACTTGACAAAACATGTCTGGTACGGGCCAGTTCAGGTCGATAATTTGTGTTATAGCACTTGGATTTGCATTGGGTAGGGTTCAGCGTTTCTGGATGTCAGGTTCTGAATGCACTGCTATTTATAACCTGGGTTAAAATCTCATTTTGAATGAATGACATATACACAAAAGGAATTAATGTTTTCTAAGAGCTCCAGCTCAAATGGAGGATTGATTTATTTACTTACTCATTTAGACAGGAAGGACTTATTTTTGCGTAAGTGCCCTCGAAAAAACACTGTTCGTTTTGTTGAGCTATTGAATAGATCTTTCTTACTTTCCTATTTGTTTACTTGTACGAACTTTATTCGCTGTATATGGTGTTTTTTTACATAGCCAGACTACATTGTGCTCATGTGTTAAACTCCTGTTCCATATTGTCATTTATTTATTTAAATTTTTGGACAGAACTTCATTCTCTGAGTGCACTGTGTTTCAAAAAGGAGAGGTTTGGGTTACAACATTTTAATAATTGTAAGCTACTGAATATGATTTTGATTTGACTGCACATGTAACGTGTGGTATCAACACTGCGTTGTGTATAGATGTTAACAGGAGTCAGCGAGCAAGCGAGTTTCAAACCAAAGTTCTCACCGCTCACTGCCAACCCCCTAAGACCAGCGTCGTTACCACATGAGCTAAAGGCAAATTGCCGTTAGCCCGTCGGCAACAACGCTACTTAACCAGGTCTCGGGGAAGTGATGTAGCCACTGCAACCGCTCGGCTACCTGCTACCCTCTGTCTAAGGCTTTACGCAGGACTCACACGAGCAACCGCTCGGCTACCTGCTACCCGCTGCCTAAGGCTTTACGTAGGACTCACACCAGCTAATCACTTCAGCTCCGCTACACACACAAGTGCCCCACCCCTGGCCACAGTGCTTACTTCAGAAAATAAATGGCAGAATACATACAGTAAGATTTCATGAGAGAACTCATGATGGTAGTGGTAGCTTTTACATTACAGGCTCAGAGGCTTCACGATAGTACATTAAAACACAGGGGAGATGGGTGGGGCATAGCCCAATATTATTCTGAGAGCTGGAAATACATTTCTAATGCTGCCAGCATATGTTTATGCTGCTATCTATTTGGACTGTAAACTAAAAAAAAAAAAAAAAAGTGTCTTCAGAGTGTGGTAAAGTTAGCTCAGTGTTTGACATTAAGTTGATCCAGGAAAATGTTGGAAGGGGAGCATTTTGTGCAGCCAGCCACAGTGCAAGCTCAGCCAAATGTTTGTATAGTCAACAGACCTCTATGTTTTAGGGGGAATACTTGAGGTGAAAATGATGCCCTCTTTCAGGAAAGAATTCTCGTTGTCATGGTAATACTAAAGGTTTGTCCATGCCTGAGTAACATAGCCTCTGTTCACACCCAGCAGAGACAGTCACCGGGACAAAGATGTAGGCTTTAAATTTTTACCCACTCTCTCATCTGCACTCTCAGGAATCAATCTTCACAACAACCAGGTAGCGCCACCAAGTGGAAAAATCCTTGCCAAGACACTACATGTGATATTTCACATTATTGTAAACAGTAGTTTCATCCTTGATTTTAAAGCATTACTATACCATCTTTATATTCTATACATTAATCAACACCCATAAAAACAATACATTTAGACAAGTAAATTTTGACAAGCTAGACTGCAGGCTAATTATGCCTTGTGCACAGTGGCTGCCATTAATTCTTGAAAAATGAAAATATTGTTGATTTGCAACTTTATTTGCAAGTTGATTTCTAGGGTATATACTCATCATTTCATAATATCATTTGCCAGACATTAACAATGTAATAAGCAGGGGGAAGTTATCGGTGTGTACTGCAGTTGGGGATTTGTAGGAAAGGGTTTCAGTAATGTTGTAACTCAATATGTAATAACTCAATGTAATAACTACAATATCAGTATCATCATTTCAGCAGGTATCAGCCACCTTTCAATGCCATTGAAACACCTTGAAACACAACTCATGACTAAAAACACAATAAGAAGAGGGCTTAAAATTGCAGTTTGTTGCTTGTGCTATTTTTCCTTCTTAAGCCCTCATTCTTGCACATTTAAAAGGTGAAGCTAGTTATCCCCTGAATTTAGATAAAGAACCGTGACAAAAAATGACAACTACAGTCTTTAGCATTAAGAGGATTTTGTTCCTTAATACAAATTACATTCTCTAACAGGTTTCGATGCACACTTGATCCAATTTGATGTGCAAATGATGCTTGAAAACAGCTCATTGTACACTGCATGTGGAACATTGCTCCAGAATGCTGAGCAATCAGGTTGTGAATATAGAACCACGCTGGAGCATTGAAGAATAGATGAGTCATGGAGGGAAGTTAAAGAGTAACAGTTCGCAGGTTCTGAAATGAGGGGCGAATGCTTGAAGAAAAGCTGACTTACCTTTGAGGGAGCATTCTTTCAGCGTTGCCGTTCTGCTACTCAGCAAGAATGGGATCAATTCATCTGACCTCAGAACATGGGAGAAGAATATTGCTTATTACAGGAAAAGATAAGATAAGTTCTGGCATTAATAGATGTGCCTCCCTCAAGAGTCTTGGGCTTTTGTGGAAATAGCCTTCTTTGAAATTTCAGTACACCTTTAGTCTTAGATGTGGTGCTTTTAAAAATGGGTTTTTTCTTTACTTGAATTAGATGCATATACCCCATGTCATATTCTTCTAATTAACATAATTCAAGTGGTGGTTTAAATTTATAAATACATTCACAGCAATTTGAGTTCTTTATCTGAATCTACAATAAAACATACAAGTTGCAAAAAGATTCAAATACAGGATATCTAGAAGCTGGCGTCCTGTATTCCCTTGTGTTTGTTAGCAAAGAAATTATACATAATTCATGATCTCACACACTAGTCATCCATATCACACTGTCTGGTCCATATGGAACAGCTTCCAATAATAGCTGAGACAGAGCAGGTGTTTTGCTGTTCTCATAGGCAGACCTGCCACACACAGTCCATACACCACAAGTCTACAAAACACATGCACATGCGCACACACGCGCGCACACACAGTAATTTTAGTATACCAGTTGTGTGTGCCCACGCTATTGCATTCTGGGAAATAAGGTCAGTGAGATCCGTGCTTCTTGACAATGTATAAAGTACAGTGGTACAATGGGAAACCTGAGTTCATAAATCATCCATACTCAGCACTCCTAAGCCTTCCCGCTAAAAGCGCTCCCCTGGTTTCACAAAGACGCTCCGTTCATCACATGCTACAAAATGTCGCGTCAAAGTGGTGTCCCTCCGGCATTTAATAAAAATGCAGAAACACTGTAATCCAGATTTATGCATTGGATTTAGAGACTGAATGAGACTGAGCAGATAAAAGATACCCACACCGAGATCAAACGAAAACCTCATCTGACTGTGTTATGAAGGTTTAAGAATAGATTAAGAGGTTGGAATTTATCAAAGGATAAATCAGATGGAAAACAGAAAGAACAGGTATAGGAACTATGAACTTTCCATAAGAGCCAATACAAAGTAATCGGATTGTATTCTCTATATGCAGTATGTCAGCAGTTAGTGTGTTTACTAGTTTATTACTGCATTTCATTGGCTTTGTAACATACTATACCAAGATTTTGCTATCATTGTCACCGGACATTCCTTGGAAGTTGCCAAAAGACAGACAGATTTTATATGGAGAATAACATTTACCTAATCCAAAAGAAATAACTAATTTATGAATGCAATCCAAATGGCTGCAATCAGATTAAGACTCGACCTGAAGTGTGATTTTCAGGCAAAGGAGCCAAACAGAAGTATCAGCATGGACAAAAATCCATAAGGTGCAGCTACACTGACGTCCACTTTAAATCTAACTGATCAGTCCCAGAGAGTGTAATCCGGCTAAATCTTACTCTGTGGTTTCCAGTGTGTGATTTATCCATAATGCCTTGAAACAAAATCTCGGAATTTGAAGGGAAAACAGGAAAGCAATCTGTGTCTTATCGATATACATCAAAGTTACTGTACCAGACAAAGTTTAAATATTTAATTGTAGTGGGCTTTAACAGGTTTCTTCTTTATTATCAAAATCAGTTATCAATTATTATTCATTCTGAAATCAATAGATTTTTTTCAGAGTAAAAGAAAAGGGAATAATAATACATTTGCTTGACGTATTCTCAAAAGAAAGAAGGGAGCCTTGATTCCATAGATTTTTTTACTTGATCATGAAAAAATAAGCACTGAGTCATTTTGAATGTCAGTAGTAGAAGTTTTTAAAATGTTAATATGATTATAATTTCAATCAGGAGCGCAAATAATGCAGTAGCAAAATTGTACTCACCATGTCGCAGGCCACTGAAATGCAGTTCGAGTGTATAAAAGATACCGTGGCCTTGAAGATTTATTGCTGTGTGTTTTGTGAAGTTGATGTCATTCTTATATAATGTCTTACATTGCCCTCTGGTGTCACTCACGCCATACTGCAGCCAAACAGGCAGGGGTTTGATGGACTTAATGTGGAAAGGAAGTATTCTGTTCTGTTCTCTATTGTTTTCTCAGTTTCGTGATATTCTACAATATTGCAGCTTGCAAATGTTAGACAACACTAATTTTCCTGAATCTCTCTTTTAATGAGTGTGCAAAGAGAAATCCTTTCACCAGAAATGGTTTTCTAGTCACACAATGGCACTGGATTGTTGCTGACCACATAAACCTACTGAATAATGGACTGTTCAGCTGATAGAAGGTCCCTGTTGTTTGGCTACATGATCTATCTGCTCATTCTGTTCTAGTAAAAAAGTAACAAATCCACGATTACAGATGACCCTCTGGTGACTAAACACTGTCGGAGAAGAGTGGATTATTGTATTAAAGCAAGAAGATTGAGAGTGCAGTCTAGTGACCATTTCACCACAGAAGATTATGTCTGCAGAATGGAGTTATAGAGAGAGTACTGACAATTCTGTATACAGAAGATTTCACAAGAGAAACATGCAGTAGCATTTGAATTGTCAAGTTAGAATGTGGGTACAACTGTAGAGGCAGACTGAGAAAAATCCCATCCACTCAATAATGGCTTTTGTATTCGGAAACTGAATATATCATGATGGGTACAAAACTACAGAAAATCATCATAGGAGTACATTCAATTCATCAATAACATTACCAATGCAAACTGTTAACTGTTGCGCACAGTGCAAAGAGTATTTCAATTATGCAAGGTTAATTTACAGAATAGTTTTCAATGGTCAATTTAAGGCTGATTTGGTGGACATATACTTTAATATTTTAAGACGTTTGAGGTATAACATGCAGCATAAATAGTCAACATATACAGTATATTTGAATATGTACACATATGTGTATACATATGTGCATAGGGTGTGCATTAGTCCTTCTGTTACAGTTTTTATAGTCTTGACAGTTTTCCACAATATGATGTTGGTTGCTTCTCCAGTACCATGGCTTCTAACTGGATCATAAATGACTATATGCATGGCTCAGAGCAACTGCAATACACGGCCCTCACATTGCTCATTGAGACAGATGGCAGGAGACATATTTTGTTTGTATCAAGCATGCAGATGAACGACCATGACATCTAACAAAAGTGACTTATGGGTTTATACAAAGTATCATGGCTTGAACAAACTCACACAACACACCTGTAATCAATTCTGCTTGCATTTAGGCACAAACTACTTCATTACACACATAATAAATGAACATTAGCATTTCCATAATGTACCTAATTTATCTTTCAGAGTTATCCTAATGGCCTGAATCACACCTCATGAGCTCCAGTGAAACTGTTTACCTTTTTTAGTGAATGAGTGAATTTGATTAAAAAGTGAAACTCAATCACTGCTGTGATCTTCAAAAGCATCAGCTCACCTAGTGAAGCTTCAAAAATTAAATTCAACATAGCAACAACTAACAGAAAGTTCTGTTAGCTGGGGTATACTAAGCAAGCCTCATTTATACATCTGTAACATCTATATCTACCTATCTGTTAATATAATATAATCTGTTTGTCTGTCTGTCTGTCATTCAAGGGGAAATATCTCTTCACTGTTCATGGACCAACTTGTGGCCAGGAATTGCTGGAATTTCTGCCATTAGGATGAATCCCTAGTGTCTGTTACTGTAATATCTATGTTGCAGCCAGTTGATTTAAGAGCCCTGTAACCCTACAGTATACAGTAACTATATGAACATTTTTAAAACCATACTGATGGACCTTTACAGTTTACATTAATGTAGCAGAAAAAAGCAAAGGCCTATTGTTTTGGTTCATCTGACCTTTTCATGACCAGTGTACAGTAAAATAATCTCCTTTAATGTCCCAAGGAGGAACAAGGTTGAAGTAGGGAGATACTTCAGGGCAATAGTCCCCGTTCTGAGACCTCCTTCTCAGTCGCTCTGCTGCGGATTCAGCACTGTAATTAAACCAATGAATCATGTGTGAAGTGTAAGTGCGGCCGAACACAATGTAGCACCATTACAACATGACCTCCTTTCCCCACCATGAGCGAGTGCTTTTTTCGTTTCTCTTTTCCCCTTCATCAGCAACTTGGAGAGCACTGCTGTTTCCACAGGCCATTAACTATGGGTCCCATTGTCTTTGTATGTGGTTGTAGGGCACTTGCTTCCAAGTGCAGGAAACGCCTAGATATCTCCTGGAAACAGGAGAGGACTGCTCCTGCTTGTTCATGGGAATAAGATCCTTAAAGCCTAGACATGATGCTCACTTATGAATTCACTAATGGGCACTCACCAACCCAGAGGAATGTTTTATATGCCATCAAATAAAAATGCTTTCCTTTAAATAAATTCTCACTAAAATCCCTCAGTTTTTAAATAGGCAGTGATTAGTGCTTGATCAGATTATTGATGATTAAGCACAATCAGAGCCAGTAGTCAAAATAGTGCATTGTATAATCATATATGGGAAAAATCCTTGTGATTTGATCCTAAACTCTGTAATTCAGTGCAATCATTTCAAAGGCTCTAAAGTAGCACCACTGAAAATATATTCTAATATGATCTGTATCATTTATAAGATAATTACACCTACATTTGAGAGACAATATCATTGTCCGGTAAGCTTAAGTGATTCCACTTTTGACTGGCTTGCACTTTCTGTCTATTTATGTGGAATTGATTCAACTCTACTGTTTCAAAGGTGTCTTAACAATTATCATCACAAAATATGTGGTGATACATTTCACCTGATTTGAATATGTCTTATGGTTTTATGGGGTCAGTATAATTTCTGTGAGTTGTTTGGATATGATATAGAAAATAAGTTAAAATTCCTCCTTCTGCATACCTTATAGCCATACCTCTGGTGACCACTGAAAATTCTGTCTATAAAAAGCAGCATTTTGTCTGAAATATGCTGACATTGTTTTCTAGCAACATGTTTGTATCCTAATGTTTTAGTCAGTCCCATGTATGTAACCCTGTGTTTGTAAATTGAAAGTCTCCATGGCAATGGCGCCATCTGTTGGACATGGGGCCCCCCCAGCCCACCTCACTCTGTCATGACTAGCTGATTCTGCATCTAAGCTGCAGGCAGGCTCTAGAAACACAGGAGTGGTATTCTGTTTATTGACAAACTTTAAATAGTCTGGGGATCTATACAAGTACAATTTTTCTCCAAGTCTCCTGATACAAACAGTGTCAGAAGTGGCTAACATACATACATTATAGTGCTGATTTTTTTTCCCAAGGGGACACTGCTAAATCTCTGCATTGTGAGTTTAGCAGAAAATTTGAAAATGAAATGAAAGATAATTCACAATTAAAGGCTTTACTTGAAGTGAAGGACACAATTCAAGGTGGAAAGGTGAGTTGCACTGTATGTATATGGATACAGTGTTAAGAAAAAAATATATGATTTATTTTCTTCAATTTTTCCATTGATTTATTTATGGTACATGCATGATGTAATATAGTATAAGCATTATAGGTTAATTGGCAGATATATTATTTTTCTGCAGTGTGCTGTAACATAATATGCATTATATGCTTTTTTTTTGAGAAGTGCTAGGCACTAAGGCATTAACTATTTCTTAAACTTGTGAATATCTAGTTCACAAGTTTAAGAAATAGTTAATTAGGCTTTCTAATTTTGCTGATTACAACCAATCTAGAAGGAGATACAAGTGCAATACAGAATTAATTTTAGGTAGTTACCAACAGATAACATTAAATCAAAATGGCTATCAATAATATGAAAAAATATTAATACATAATTTTCTGAATTTACACATATGACTAATTATAGGGCAAATGTATGAATCAAAGTAAATGAATCAATCTATTTTTGACAGTGGTTAACTGTTGTATTTGCAGTACCATGTTTGGCCTGGAGGGTGCATCGCACACATGCTTTTTCACACAAAGAGGCCAGTACAGATCCCAAACATAAATCGTGGCAGGTCCTTTAATAGAAACCAAAACTATTAAATACAACACCCATTCAGTTAAGAACTTGTAGGAAGGAAACCCACAATGGCTGTGCATCCTTTTGGTCATCCTGCTTTGAGATTTATCCTCCTATCTGGTGGGCCAACATCTCAGATTTTTCTCCTCAGGCCCTCAGGACTGACATTACTGTTCCTGGAACAGTGCTCTGCACTGCCCCCTTAAAGACTCCTATCCTTAATGGAAGTCACTATATTCTAAGGGCACAGTAAAACACATGTCTGCCTTTTACTCAGTCAGTTCCATGCTCTGGCCAGGACTCTAGCATGTGCACATGGATCCACATTAAAATGCAGTGGGCAAATTACATCCAGCATCCACCTCTGTGGAGGACTCCTGAGGAGTTTTCTGATTTAAGCTAACCAGCCTAAGTTGTCGGTGTTTTTCTGTACTATAAATGTGGAATGAGCAGCAAATGACAGATGAATCTTATATCCCACGTTTGAGATTTGAGTATTCCTACTTGTTATATCTATTTTTTCTTTGAAATTGCCTGCCATGTTTTTGTGAAAGTCTTCTGAAAGTTGAAATAAGTCCTTAAACTATTTGACAACAAACTCCCAAATCTCCTAGGTAGGGGAATCTATTTATTTGTTTATTTATTTATTGGGGAAAGGCACACACACACACACACACACACACGTACACATTCTCACCCCCATGCACCGGATCACGCCATCTGAGTGTATAAGACAAACCTCCTGTTGTCAGCAGCAGTAGATCAGTGTCTAATATTTAGTACTTTGGCGCCATGCATGTAAGTCAAAGGCAGCTCCAGATATGCAATGCCCACATTTGAAAACATCCACTGACATCAAGGGAGAGAGTAATGAACTGAACCATGCCAATGAGCCTATAGTAGCTCAGACTATTTGACTTCAGTTTACCTAGGTGAACAATGCTTGGCAGAACTGATTGCTTGTGTGTTGACAGGGAAAAAATGACCCCCTGCTTCTTTGCTGACAAATCACATCATCTAATGGCTAGCTCACAATGTAAGGTGTTCCATTATTTCTGAGTGCAAGACGCATCAGTGTAATTTCTTCAACAGCATGCCACACTTTTCCCATTCCTATTTTGATATAAATCGAATTGGTTTCAAACTGCTGATGATCATACCTGAATTCAATACTCTATCCCTGCTAAAACCACTACCTTGATTCTCAATATGCAAGGCCTTAAAACACCTAAAAATGCCCTGAAGATGCCCTCAGGTTGAACGTCCCTGACTCAAGGCATGCATTTACCTTGTGGAAGGTATGACGAACCCAATGTGATCCTGGCTTAAGGAGCTGACGGCTGTTCCATCAGCAGCAGGAGTCAGGGCTCTACCACGAGCGCCGCACACAGATGGGCAGCTGTCAGAAGGGCTCAGGCTTAGGCAATCGCTTCATCATGTCTGAGTTCCTAAGACAGCCATCATAAGATGACCTCAGAGCTGCCTGTCAGGATTACTGAGGATTGAAAATCAACCTCCCCACTGAAATGTATTTGTTCATTCGTTTCAAACCCAGAAACACAAACTCCAGATATTCATAAATGTCTGTTCCTTAGGTTTTACTGTATGTCTGTTGAAGTTTAGTATCTAAATGTGCCAAGATCTAAAATCTAAATGGACATGAATATTGAAGAGGTTGTAGTGGCAGGGTGGGCATTGCTTTTCTGAATCTCTAGCAGTAACAATGACACCATCCTTGATTTAAATTACGATCAACATCAGCTTAGTGTGGGCAAAACAATGCTTTTCAATCTATCAAAGTTATCCATGAAACAATACCATAGAGAAACACTTCAATAGGATGGGCAGCATTTTCTGACTACAGCTGAAACACTAACACAATAATAACAAACAGATCAGATCTTATCAAGAGCCATACTGGAGTGTGTGTGGAGTGTGTAATTTTACTAAAAATTGATATTTTATATCTTTTACTATCATATAATTGCCTGATTGTCCATCCAGACATGATACAATAAATTAAGCACTTTGTTAAGTCCCCAACAAGCGTATATCTTCCTCATAGTAGAGCAAACCTTACACAACGAGGCATTCCTGGTTGATCTATTTGTGTAAAAAAGCCAAGCATTAAACTGTAATCAGATTAAGTAAATATCACCAAGTAAAACATTGTTCATTTTAGGAGGCAATCCATTCTGTGAAAGATTTATTATAATTAAAAATGTAACCTTTACAGTTAGAATCCATTTTTGCCCAAATTTACATAATGCCCATTTATCACAAATAGAAGCACATAATTCATTTCTGTGTAAATTGGCCCAGAAGGGAGAAAATGGCTTCTCCTCATTTATCAGAGGAAATTTCAAAAATGACCAGTGCTGAAACAATTCCATCACACAGAAATTCTAACAACATAACAGGTCAAGGGCCCCCCTCTTCTTTAAGTACTGTACTTCAATTAAGAAGGATTGCTCATCTTTTCAACCAAATCCCGGACATAAATAATAAAAGAAACACACAGGCCACCAAGGAGGTAAAAAGACAAATGGGGAGGAGCAGAAGGCAATGCCAATGAAAAGGTAGGAGTCTGATGCTGGTTATGTTCTAGGCCTCAGATTAAATGCCTTTTATGTATCCCTGACAACCATTTCTTCTTTGAAAGAGGAAAAAAAAGAGCAACACGAGAGCAGCATAAGAAGAAAAATAACTGACAGACTCAGTATAGTGCAAAATAAGTGGGTCTATACACACAAACACATGCACATACACTCGCACACACTTGGAATTGCCAAGGTCTATGACATAAAGAGCAGATGAATTGTTAACAGTCATCAAGCAAATTTATCCTTCACATAGGCAGAATGCAGAGCGTTTATGTACATCTAATATGAGGTAGCATTACGAAAATGCACACAGCAGTGATAAACGAGAATCCATGTAATAACCCCAGACAAAGGAAAGAAACAGTCCTTCAAATGAGGAAATAGTATAAGGTTCCTCCATACATGTGTACAATCATACATAAAGGTACGAAGTTGATTTGCCTATGCTGACTGAATGTATCACTGTGGCATTGCTACTGTAGTGCTGGACGCTAGCATCTTGAAGACATCTGCGTGTGTTTGGGGGGGTGCAGGGCGCCCATGTCAGCACCATGTGGGCACCGTCTGGGACAGAGCCATTACTCATCCGGCAAGCTGCTGCCCACATCCCTGCCCCTAGGTCTGGCATGGAGATGAGGTGGAGCGATGTACCATGAAAGGGTCCATCTGAGACCCACTGCACAGACGCTTCCAGCAGAGGACAGTGGCCCTTCCTGCGGATCTGCCATCCCTGTCTCTGCTTGGTTATATAGCATTCACAAAAAGGGAATCATTTATAGAGCTGAAAGGAATGGCAACAGCATGCCGTCAGTTCTAGAACATTCTTTGTTAGCACCGTTTCAAACCATCCATGGCCAAACTGACACCTTACCAAGGAGGATCGCTACAAGATATTTGACCAAAAAAACATTAAACTGCATCAGACTAAATCAGCAATGAACTACACCAATCCATGCATTTTGCATTGCAATATGTAAGCCCATCTGAAGGTGTCAGTGAAGCCCAGAAGAAATGAAGAGCCGATACCACCCCCATTGCATGAGTTTAGAGGTTATTCCACTTATTTCTTTATACCACAACCACAAATAAATATTAATATTTTAATTACATTTTTAAAGACCTATACTAAATTAAAATTATCACATCTATATAGTTACATGTCAAACCAGCTTATTTACAGACGTACCAACTGGAGAGCTCACTACCGATGTCCATCTTGTCAGTGATAGCTAGCTAGCTAACTAGCAACCATTTCCTTTAACTTAAATTAAAATGACTGTTGGGACTTGTTTCATACATTTGTCCTTATGTTTTCATACAATAATTAAACACGCATGAAAGAAAATTAGCTTTGTTTGCTTTTAAATTATTTATGATCCTTTAATTAGATTTTTAAATGAATTATGAATCTGAGTAATAACACAGCAAAGTGCTGCACTGCTAACATAGAGATTTGCTTTAGAATTAATGAATCTGGCCTGCCCTGGAAGGCTAAAATTGCAATTATATTCCAAAAACATCTGACAAAAAACACTATTTTCCATTAAACAAGAAATAGGCGTGGTTTAAATGGCATTCTGATGGAGAAAGATCAAGCAGAATTAAACAGCTCAGATGTAATGTGATTATTAGGGAGCAGCAGGGGTGTTGATTGTTGCTGAAAAGGAATGATTACAGTACTGTCCAAAGTAGAAGCTTGGAAAGTTTTGGAGAAATCAGTACAATACAACATTGTGCTGACTGCTTTGTAGATCTACACAGGAATAGGGCTTACTTTTAATCAAACAACTGTAACTATATGCATGCCTGCACACTTACCTACATACGCTACATACAACCACGTTCATGCAGAATGTCTTATACCAGCACAAACACATGCCCACATTTGTATACATTTTTACACACACATTTATCTTCGAACTCCGACACATCCATGTATGCTCTTACATACAGATACACACAGACACACACAAACACAGACAGACAGACAGACACACACACACACACACACACACTCAGTGGAGAGCAGTAGAAAAAGAAAAACAGGACCTCGGATCAAGATATTGGTGGTTCCTTGGTTTATGATTACCTACACGCCAGAGGCCTGCACAAATCTGATGTGTTGGTTTCCATTATTTCCAGGTTTTCTCATGTTCCATGAACGAATCAAAGGGCATCTGGATCAGTGTTTGGTCCATGTTTAACATGGAAGAACAATTCTCAGAGCTGAAGGGCACTGAAGATGCATCCAAAATATCCACAGTGCTTAACCTGTGAGTTCAACTAAGAGCAAAGGCTCAGGGCCTCCAGACAATTTATTCTCATTTGGCTGCTCAGTGCTATATTGATCCCATCCAGGAATCTCATTAAGAGGTTTACTAAGCAATCCCGAAGACTCCACTGCGGCAACATGGCAGCACATGATGCAATGTCTCTGTCCCTAATGTAATAAATCTTCAATCACCAGGTGTTTGCTATTAGGAATGCTGTTATAAATGTGTATCTCTGCAACGCTGAGTTATTATGTTGCATTATATTTAAATCCTCAAATATAATATTTGAATTCTGGATGACTACTGGACCACAAATTTATTAACTGGAGTGATGTCTGATGCTTGTTAATCAACAACAATAAAGTTTTATTCTTACATTTTTTCGCATGCCTTGTGAACAAATCATCCTCATCCCAGGACAGTATGGATTCATCTCAGCATCTGGAAGAAAGAGCTATTAGCCTCGAGACAGTCTCCATTAGATCTATGTGAATATGCCCGGAGACGGTTGCTATGGTATTCGGTATGACCTAACGCAGCGCGAGTGAGCACTTCAAACAGCACGCTCGGTCTCAGGCTGTGTCCGCTGCAGGGAAGGAGCTCACTGGGGAGATTAGTGAGGAGAGGAGCGACCCATCCAGAGCCCACCTATGGGGATTACTATTATTACCACCCTGCAATTCCTGTGCGCTAAATCCGCGTCGATAAGAACCGTAGCTGTCTCGCTGTGAATCAGAGGGGCTTAAAGAGGAAGATGGGGCGCAGGGGACCGAGCGCTGCCATGGGGGGGAACCTCCACATCCTGGGGATGAACTCACGCTGACTGTTTCGGGAAGGATTACCTCACTGGTTTTATTGTGATGGTGGTGATGACTTAATCCACGCACTGCGTCTCAGCAGTCTACAGCCTTCCCTCCGGTTGGCTCTGCAATGATATGGAGAGTGCTGCCATTGTCAACAGCCCCTGATGACTGTCTTAGCCCATCAAAGCAGTCTTCTGCTGATTGGTAATGGGTCCCTACTGGAAGTGCATCTCAAGCAATTATATGGGTCAAATGCAATTTATCAGTCCTAGACATGACTCCTTAATAACGCCTAGCCCATTTAAAATTGAGCTCTTTCATTTTCCTATTTGAAATGAAAGGAAAACAGAAATTGCTGCACTGTTTAACTACTTTCTGAGATGTTTTGTGGAGCACCAAAGTGCACA
Source organism: Megalops cyprinoides (assembly GCF_013368585.1). NCBI lineage: Eukaryota > Metazoa > Chordata > Actinopteri > Elopiformes > Megalopidae > Megalops > Megalops cyprinoides. Next base: position 19,699,713 of record NC_050587.1, on the reverse strand, counting down.
TTAGATAAATAACTGCTTTAAAACTTTCCCTACATATCTGCACTGCAAAACACTCACCTTGTTATCTATTTGTTATATGAAAAGATCCCTGGACAGATACCTCTTTTTGAAATACAGAAATGAGTGATTCATTGCAAGAAGTTCCCATATTGGGACATTGATGTGGGTGTTTTGTAACTACTTCTTCCTCTAAGGTCAATTCCTCTTCTTGAAACACACCATCAAAGTGTAAACTACTGGTGAACATAAGTGTTCAGCTCAGCTGAGGTTACCAGCATTGCAAATGACCAGAAAGACTTTTCTATGGTAATCTTGAAGTTAGAATACAGTAAGTAGATAATCTCAAATAATCACATAAATGCTTGTCTGTTTTTGTAACAGTATCCTGTGCTTATCTTTGGCATGCACTGCAGTGCAAGACATGAGAAAGCCCACGACCAGGAGTTAATGCCTTTACTCATTATTGATCTTTTTTTCATCACAGGAAGTGTGGAGGCTGAGCGGTTGCAATTGGTCGCTGGGTTGTTGTGATGTTGCGAAGTGGCCGAGGACTCTCTCTCCCTGAATGCGGGCAAACTGGAGTTCATATTCCCATGGTGACTTCAGAAGGGGGGGGGGGGGGGGGGGCACTCTGACTCATGAGGCTGGGTGGTGATATCATCAGATAATGACGTCCACCTCTGCGCCCCAAGCCATTCAGTGCATCTCCTCAGAGAGGGCAGGCTCCATGTTTGTGTTTTACTACATATTGATCAAGGGGAAGAAATTCAATTGAGATATAATGCAATATTAGTGACAGGAAACAGTAATCTTGCTCGTCAGTATTCTGAGAATTGTGCGATTTGAGAAGGACCTCCTGTCATTGTGACCATTTTGGTGAGCGTCAAATGCTCATAGCTAGGTGCCCATAGTTTGACTGTGTTCACATACATTTTATGTTTTTAAAATGCAAAATTTTGGGATTAATATTGTAAAGCTATACTGGAGTGGAAGTCTCTGGAGGCTTTTGTTACAATTGGATTATGAGTTCATTAACTGGGGTATACATGAGCATTAGCATGCTGCCGTCTACACTGCTTACACTCATCATCTTTACCCAGATGAGGGTGGATTACATCATTTCCTGCAAAATAGCAAACATTTGCCCTCTCACAACCTCTTGAAAACACAATATTTCAATTATATCGGGCAAATGTATTGCAAAAAAGAACAATGATACTATCTGATACTGCATGACATTTGTTCTACATTTGCAGAATATTTGCATTTATCCAAACTTGCCCTCAGCGATTCCTTTGTTTGTGGGGATTGAAATGTCTCAGACAAACGACTGCCTGTCAGATATTGACAGTTCAATAAAACCGAGCTGAATTTGCGGCCATTTTTTGTGAAGCAAATGTTGGGCCATCTGTTTCAGTTAATCCATGTGTATGGAATAGTTCCTAGCTCAGTTTCATGCTTCGTTTCTTCCTAAAATTATCCAGGGGCCTCCTCAGCTGTTACATATCCCTTATTTAAACTAGAGCATTGGGGACTGACATCAAAGACAAGTTTATTGACCAGAAGAAATATTAATGCATGGGTATGCTGCACTATCAGGTCCATTGCACACACACACACACACACACACACACATATATATATATATATATATATATACACACACACACATATATATCCAATAGAATAGCAGCATGGGTCATCATGCTGATAAGCTCAATGCATCATGCAACACTGTGGTTGGGACCAATTACATGATCACACTCTTCCTGTTTCTTGAGCCCCAGATTTGTTTTCCCAGCTCCAAATTATTGACATCCCCTCATCAAATGCCCGCCCCCTGTTTTTGCTGCAGTGACAATACTTAGCCTGTACTACAAGGTCAGAAGATGCATTGGGAGGAGCACATGGTATACTGCTAGAATACATTTTCTCGTCAAGATTATCTTTCTGTGTCATTATAAACAGTCTGGGTGAACCTATAACTACAGTTATTGATAATGTGTTTAAGATCAGTAAAGCAAGATGTATTTATCATTAATGTATGTGCAGGCAGACTACAGAATCAACACAAGGCATTCCCTGATATTCTCTAGGATCAGGGAATGAGAATCTGCACTTTTTCATTGCAGATGTGCATCGCAGCATTTTTTTTTTTTACTTCAACCCTTAAAGAGTCAATGCCAGAATGCTTTCAGATCAATAAGCCAATATGTCTGACCTGTGTTATTGGGTTTGCTGACTTCTCTGGTGTTATAATTATTGCTGTCAGCCTTCTGGTGTTACAGTTGTTCCTGCTTGTTACACAAATGAATTTAGCTACTGAATCAAACAGAATGTATTGTATGTGTATGTGTGATATATGTGTAGCCCAGAGTTAGCCATAAACACAGTACCCAGGACTTGCAGAAGTCCCAGTCAGTACATTTGACATACACACTCACATGGGTAAACAGTTATTTTCATTTTGCAGGCCAGCACAACTCAATCAACCAAAGCACGCAGCTGTGATTATGACTACAGAGATCGCCCACTAGTGGTCTACGAGTGAACAGCTCAGCAATGTGCAGCCCTGGCACTGCCAATCAGTCCAAAATGATCCCCCCTTTAATTTTCATTACACTGTATTACTTTAATACCACTTAATGTTATTTAAATCACTTCTTTGCATATAACGATCCATATGCTTTGTGGGAACTCAACATGACATTTTTGCCAATTTTTTACCATGTCACCATGTCATCCTGTGACATGCAGTAATGTACAGCCCACTTTTTTAGGAGAGAATCCTCGAATATTCCTGCCTCGGTGAAAAACTGAACCAGATGTACTCTGTCAAGCTCAACCCAGGCGCTTGGACCATGGCCTGCGGGCATTTGTCCCCCCCTCTCTCACTGCGTGACTGACTGGTCCACGTGTGCCAACGCGCTGCCGTCCATATGTGCTGCCCAGCGGCAGCTGCGGGCCACCGATGCTTCCAGGCCTCAGTCTGCACCACCCATAACACCATCCACCCCCCACCCCCATGAGTGAGAAAGTCAAAAGAATGCCCCTTGCTTTTTTCCTGCTGCCTGCACTCATCAGCCAGGGGAACATTCTAGCACTGCACATGGCACAGTGTAATCACAGCAGGCCATCTTTACCCCAAAAGCACATGGTCATAAGTGTTGCCAGCTTCTTTTAGGTTGAACTGAAGTTGATTGGTTGGCATAAATAGAAAGCACCCATTCTGGGTGTGGATTCACTTTAAGTGTTGTGTTTTTCCCACACCAAATAATGTCAAAGTAAAATTAAAAGCACCTCAAACACACAGTTCAGGAAATTGTCACAATATTGTCTATATGTATAGTTTTTCCAGGGCGATAGTCATTTTGAATAGCATTGTTACCTTTCCACGCTCCTTGCCTGATCCAAAGTCTTTTGCTCTGAAGACCTAAATTAGGAGGCAGTTTCACACTGTGTGACTAAAGCCTGGGGTGACCTGCTGATTAAGTAGAGCCATCACATCCCCATATGCTTTCCCAGTCCCCGGGGGGAATTCTGGGACGTTGGGCGTCACATCCAGCAGCTTGAATTCCTAATGCATCGTTATCAAGCTGACACCAGCAAGGCAGAAGACAGCCAGGAAACAGTTATATTAAGCCAATCAGAACATCTGGAATGGATAATCATCAGGTGCTGTGGCGTTTTGCATATCGCACCGTACAGCGGGGATGGACATGCCACACAAATGCAAGGCTAATCTGTCTGTTATCGCACATTTAAAACAGATCACAGCAAATCTGTTGCTGAGCATTGAGATTACTGCATCAGAATGCATTGTTTAAGCATATTCTCTACACACTGCCTAATTTGTTTTAACTGCACTGAGATGGAGCATTGGGATCACTGAGTTCATTATGCTTATTTTCTCTAGCTAAATGATTACTACATTTTACACCTTTCCACTGGATTGATCATTAATGTCTAAGGCAGCTTTTTGTTTAATATCAACATTTTGAACTTGATTTGAATTGAATTGCAGTATGATCATTGACTGCTTTTTATTTTTTTTAATAATTTGTCTGTCATAAAAAAGAGGATAAATATCTTCTAACAATAAAACAAATGCTATGCATATGTATATGTATCTGTATAACTTTAAAACAGCTTACAGTACATACATAGTGTTGGAAGTATACTGGGATGATGAATGTGATAATGCATATTTTGCCATAAATGCAGAACAAAAGCTGAGGCACATGTGTTGTGGGCGGGGGGGGGGGGGGGGATTTGTTCCACCCATAGACACTATGTGCTCTGCGCAATTTATGTGATAACTGATATGCCCGCTGTCATTACCATGGTATTGCAGATATTCACTTTTATCTCCCATATAGGGGTTTATATGTGCCTGCCAGTGGGTGTCTGTTTTAGGCCAAACTGTCTATGAGAACACCATGGCTACTCCCCTGGCTTGGTCTCTCTTCAGCGCCTCCATAGACACTTCCTTACTCCATTTTAATATTGCCCACTCCTCTCCTAATCCAATCAGGTAGCTTTAAAACAAACTTACTGTACACATTGTGAGCAATACTACCATTTTTGCCTCATTTTGTTTTTTAACAGAAATGTTTCAGCAGACTTTTCTTATTTTTTGGTAAAATTATATGAATTAATATTACTGTATCAGAGTTTCAAAACATTGTTTCTAGACCATTTTATTCTGAAATGAGAGTCTTTCTAATAAGGAACAGAAAAAATGCTTATGTGCAGCCAGTGGTTAACAATGGGAAAAACCTTTTTCAATCCAGTACTTGACAGAAAGACCAATTAAGCAGGAAATATTGAAATAGTTTATGTATTACAATATGTATTCAAAACTAGGGTGGCTGGTGAGTTCCCTGTGTGTGGTACAGAAATTTACAACTATAAATTCCATGTTTGAGGACATTAATTTAAGACAGTGCAACATGTCAGCGGGTGCCTGTGCAGCAACTGTCTAAAAGGAGCACCGGTCAGAGCTGCGCAGGTGGAAGAAGAGCTGTCTGTGCGCTGACTGGAGGCATAGCTGGTGGGTGCTACACTATCACACAGCAGCGGCCTCTTCTGGTAGTTTCAGATGCCTATATATACAGGAGGTCAATCACAGGCCAGGTGGAAGTCCACTGCTCCCAATCAGAGGAGCCACTTCAACCTGTTTAACTCCCTCTACTTCCTCCTTCAAAAACAGGCAATAAGACATACCCACAAAGCCATATCCCATCCTGACCAGACGTGCCATTTGCACCTGGTCCTGTCTGAACAGGAATCAGACTTTATAGACCTTTCCTAGGCAGCTGCTGCCAAATTTAAAGAGGCAATCTCTTATCCTGGAATGGGAGGGGATTAACAGGTGTAAAAACTATACTGTGAACAGATACTAAACTGTACACTCCAGACCAGGGCATCACCCCACATCCTGTGACAGAATGCAAAAGTAGATAAAACTTAAAACTGAAGGGATGGTTGAATGTACGGATTAATCAGTCAATTCATTTAAAATATTTCACCACTTCCTTGAAGACTGTCAGTGGAAACGTGGACAGAATTACAACAAAAAGCAATACAAAATGTTACCACAGATTAATGCTGTTTTTTGGAACACACTCCAAAGTGCCAGAAAGACCGTTTGATGGAAAGGCTTCTCTGGCTTGACACGCAGCTATTGGCTGGCGATCAGTAACACCACCTCTGATGTCTTCCTTGTGATTGTGCTCTCCCCTCAGACATAGCTTCTTTGCTTTCTAATTTACAGGCTTCTGGCTTCAGAACCCATTTGGGAGAAATCATTATGTGTGCTTAAGTAGAGGGAATTGTTGACACAAAAGGTGTTAACATTGTTACAGGAGCCCTTTTAACCAGCAGTGACGGAAATAAAGCTCACTGGATGAGTAGCACCTATCTTCCAATGAGCACCCTCTCCTCTGTATTGTGCTATGTGATTTGCAGTATGAAAAATACCCATCAGTTGAATGTGTGTATCAGAGGATTGCATTTGTCTCCCCTCAGCACCCTGTATGAGTGCAGAGGGTGTTGCCTTTAGATGAGCCTACTATACGATTGACCTCTTAAAGCATAAAATGCTGTTGCAAAGGAAAATGAATGAAGAAGGAGATGCTGTGGTTTATTTATATTAGTAAAAATCTAATGGATTTTAAAGCCAGTCAGATTATATAATCAATATTTACTGATTATTAGATTCAGTGCAACTGTTCTTGGAGGCTAATGTGCATTAAAACTTTACCCTGAATGAGATTATGCACTGAACAGATACAGTGATTTGTTATTTTATCTTGGATATGCGCCTATACCATACTAAAGAAATATGCACAGTCTCAGTGGTATAGATTTTTTTAAGGGAAAGGACTACTTTAATAAGTGTAAAAAATTTCAGTGAAGTCTGACAGATTGATGGATTTGATAGTGGGTGACAACTACCAGAATCACAATGATACAAAAAACATCACATCTTTTCAAAAGAAAAAGACGACTACAAAAGAATGAAATCTACTCACTATCTGCTCACAATTTATTCAGCCCAGGCATATGAAATTTTAGCAGCAGGACAACAGATTTTATCTCCTTTATATTCGGCTGGGGTACCAAAAGACTATTTCTATCCTATATCTTTGAAAAATCATTTTCTGAAAAACACCACAGAGCTCCACACAATTTATTCCCACCAATACACAACCCTGTGAGCCTTCTTGCCCAGCAGGTAAACGCACATATGGATTGCAAAAAAGCCAGCGGTGCCGCAAACTGTGTGCCTTTGACATCCACATGTCCTGTTTTCATTTTCCATTAACTCTGACACCCGTGTGCGTGTGAGTGAAGTGACTACCGCATGGAAGATTGCCGACTCAATACACCATCTTGTATTTACAGTTCACAGGGACCTTTGCTCGCAAAGGATCAGAAATATACTGCAGCTAGAAACCAAATTAGGCTGACAGTATTCCTCAGGCAGTGAAGAAGGACTGGCCTTTGACCTGCTGGTGGTATTGCTTTTCACGCCACGGTCTCCAGCCCTGATGATAAACACTCGCTGGGTCCTTTTGAAAATCAAAGGTGCAAATAAGAACAAGGAGGGGATGGGAGGGGGGGGGGGTCCCATTACATCAACATACAAGTGCGAGGCGGCCTGGAACAGAAGATACAGGTGACAGGCAACAAGCGGATTTTCTGTAGTACGCGCTGAACCTGGCTTCCCCGCACAAGCACATCCCCCCCTTAATGAGAGGCAAGTTCCAAAAGAGCAATTTGCAGGCTCGCAGCTGGGGGAGACAACCACCGTGGGTCTGCCTGGCGTGTCATTGGAAGCGATACAGATGAGAGCAGCCATGAGGCGTCCACAGAAGGGCAGCAGCAAAGTGAGAGGTGCCTGAGGGCCACTTGAGGTGATTAAGCACAGCCCTGAAAGCTGTTGCCAGCTGCCGTGTGCAGAATCACTGAGCAGTGTGATGGAGTGTGACGGAAACGTCCTATTTTTCAAGCAGCAGCACCAATAATGACACACCTGTCCCTGTTGCTGTCACTGTTCATTATCATACCTCTTTATTTTGTGTTCAGAGCACTCCAGTTGGGATTAAGGATATTTAGCCTTGAAAGCCCCCAAGAGTGAAGACTTACCTCAGAAATTTTTGAAGAATTATACCCTATGAGGCCATTTGATGAAGATGTGCTATGATCCATCCATACTTGGATGAGGTGTAGACTAGCTCCTTCTCCAGTACTGATAATCATATTTTACACTCCTCAGAGGACAGCGAAGTGAAATGTCGCTTCGCGTTCCGTTAAAACACACCTAAAAGAAGGCATTCCTGCATGGAGAAAAGATGCAAAGCAACAGAATGAATGTTATGTTCTACATATAAGCATTTTATCAAAAAGAATATATTTGGATGTAACCCCTTTGTAATCACCAACATTTTCATTAGTAACTGTAACTTACATATTTACAAAATAACTACAGATTTTTTTCTCAGTAACTGTAACGGATTACAATTACATTTATTTTGTAATTTAACCATGTAACGCTGTTACATGTAACTAGTTACTCCTCAACACTGGTTATTACATTACTAACATTTAGATACATATATGTTACAATTTTTACATGTTATCCATTTATACAGCTGTGGGTTAAGTACCTTGCCCAAGGGTTACAACAGCAGTCCCACCTGGGACCTGAACCAGCAACCTTTTAGTTACAAACCCTGCTCCTTACCACTATGCTACACCACCAACAAATGGCTGAAAAATTATAGTCTGTCTTTATATGGCAGTAATATGTCTGCAATGCACTTACATATGTACTACAGAGTACTTGCATAGTAACTTTTGTGAACACGCATGCTGTAGTTCTTGGACAGGTGTATTTATCCAAGCCATTAACACAAGCTGCAGACAGGTATAACATCTGTGATTATGCAACTGTGTGTATGTTCAAAGCAATTGCACTGTGCCACATTTATTAAAGCATTTACAAATGTAAAGCTGGAGCATTTACCCTATTATTATCATAATCTCCCTCTTTCCAGTCTGATTTTAACTCCATCTTTTAGGTATCCGCGCTTTATCATGTCCAGTCATGGACATGTCCAGTTTCCACCATCTGCATTAAAGTAGCCCAATCCAAATTCAGAGTGTCAAAATTCCTTTGCATGAATCTCAGTTTTTGACACAACGTTCCGGCGAGTGCACTCGCATCGGGCAAGACGCCGCTACATGAAAAGAAAAAAAAATCTTAACAAGTTACACAACTCGTTATGGTAACTTCCCTCTCCACTCTCGGCCACAGACCACAACCTATTCCCTGCGATGCCAGATATAACGGAGTCCTCCGCGACTCTGCGCTCGCTTAGCCGGGCCTGCGCGTGAGCGAGCACGCGCTCCGACAGGACAGGACTGGACTGGAGGGGAGAGAGGGTGAGAGCAACGGCGGCAGCAAAGCCACCAGCCATGTAATCGGGGAAAGAAAAAGAGAACTTGCGCAAGAAACCCTGCGATTTTCCCACCCGCCGGGCTTAATAAGGACAGCTTGATTGTACCGCAGATCCACATCGCAGCGGCGTGACACGGCCAGAAAGTGCATATCTACGCGGTTGGAACTCATCGAAAAAAAAAAAAAAAAACAGGAGACGCACACTGACAATAAACACTCCCCGTCAAGTGGGCTGCTGCTCTGAGAAACTGACAAAAAAATAAGGAAAAGAAGGAAGCAAACGCGTTATCTGCCTCATCCTGTGATATTTTCGCGAAACCGGTTACTTTGCATATATGTTTTCCTAAAACTCAGGAGCAAAAATGAAAACTTGAAACTCTCTCAACGTTGCTCACTACTACTAGCTGGCTAGCTAGCTAAAAGCTAGTCAGCGTATCTTAGCTAGCTTTTTTCGTAGTTTGTGAGTGCTGCGCGGAACAGCTAGCTAGCAGACCGTGTTGTTTTCTAAGTTTGAAGTTTTGCCGTTCCGCGTTTCTCTTTGTCAGAAGTGTCTAAACCGGGAGAGGAAGGGATCGTTCCCTTCTAAATTTCCCCCTTTTCACGTTTTTAATCAAAATGATGGCCGCGGACGACGGCAGAGAGGAGACGGGTTCGGTTTCGGCGGGGACAGGAGTAGCTGGCGGAGGAGGCCCTGAGACGGCCCATTTTCCGTTTTCCACCAAGCAGAGATTGCGGGACATTGATTCCGGGCCGGGAGCGGCTCAGAACCTCCGCCACTCTCCGGACACGTCTCCCGACCCGGTCTCCGAGATAGTGCTGTGCTCGTTTGCCGGGGGAGTTCTACCGGGCTCGTCCCTGTCCGCCGCTGGGAGTGGCAGCGGCGGTGGGCACGTTGTGTTTGGGACGGGCTCAGACACAGGGAGCGGAGCGTCACTCTCTCCCACTTTGGAGGGACTGCCCAGTCGGATGTCACCCACCTCCGGGAGTCCGGACGGAACTAGCGGCTTCCCCCCATTGCCACCCCCTCCGCCTCCCCCTGCTTGCGGGACACTTGGCACTGTGGATGAAAGCGATGCCTTGGATGGGCAGGAATACGAGGAAGAGGAGGTGGCATACGCACTAACTGCGCCGCCCACGAACCAGTAAGGTTTTTTGTGTGTTTGTTTTTTGTCGAAGATGTTGCCTTTGGTTGTTCTATCCTAACATGACATGTAGGCTAGCTCACTAGCTAGCTGGCTGGCTAGTAAATACCCAAGGTTCAGTGGCCAGCGGGATGACTGGCGGCGTTTGTTTTAAGTGACATTTCAGCAGGCTTCAAAGCCAGGCTCTCCTCAAAGTTTTCTGTCGGGTCAGCTAGCTAAGCTAGCTACAACTTGTTGACTGCAGCTGTCGTCCCAGCCGCTCATTCAAACTGTGGCGTAGAAGCCACTGATAAAATATCGCACAGAAGTGTGTAATAAGCAGAGTGACATTTCTGGAAGTCCTTCGATTTGAAAATGTCGACAGGATAGACTGCACGGCTAACTAACAAGCCGCGTACACCGAGTGGCACACGTGTGCGCTGTCTGTCTACACTAGTGGGGGTTCATCTGCATGGTGGACGGAAAATTCGTAACTTATAACCAACCAGCAAGCTAGATGGTTGTGCAAATATTTATCTGAAGACCGTTTCGTGTGTTGAAATGTGGCAGTCGTTTCAAATGAGATTGCTACACAAGGGGTAGCTTTCACTTTGTGTTTCTGGAAAGCGATGCTGGGATGAGGAAGTCACTTAAGCTGCAGATAGAACTATGTCCTTTTCTCCACTTAAGTTGTACATCTTAAAGCACACACATCCTTTGGCTTTTAAATCAGTCATCCAGGCATAAAACAGCAGGTTACACCTTGATGCCCCCAAAGAATTCAAGGCTATGATATTTTCCAGTTTTACTTGTCAGGCTCCATGTGTGCTCATATCCCCCTTGTCCTGAAATGTGGACACATGGTGACCAAGGGTGAAAAACCACTGGTGTGTCAGAGGTATAAAGTAATAAGTTAAAAGCCATACGGTGTTACCCGAGCATTTCAAGTAGGTGCCAGTCTTCCTAAAGGGGAACAAATCCTGTATTGCACTGACAATAGACACTTAATCTGCAATGTCCATGACTGTTGAGCTCTTTGTCAGTGTTTCAAGGTCTGCTGTATTTACCATCGCAGCAGTGCGCCCACGCAGACCAGCTTATCCAATCTGGTTTGAGGTCATTGCAGGCCCACACAAAACACAATATTTAACACACAGTATTGAACAAAACAAGCAAGTGTGTGTGTGTGTATGTGTGTCTCTCTGTTGATGGTGAAGTTACCAGGGTGCATCAGTTTCCGTGTCATTTTCTTATGGTGAGAGGTGTCAAGAATGTGGCCAAAGGCTGTGATTGGTGAAGTGCACTTTGGTTGGGAGAAGGGTTGCCAGTTCTGCTCCTGGACAGGTGCGATCTTGCAGAAGATTTTATACTCCAGCCAAACACCCTGTAGCCCACATCAGTTGTAGCATCACTGTTCGAAAAACTTGTTTGTCTTTGAACTGTGAGCAGGAGAGATCCTCAGCTGTGAGCAGCTGATTCCATCTTCATATCTGCTCTCCAGTTCTAGACATTTGCCATAGCATCAGGGGTGGCTCACCAGTCAGCGAGACCAGTCACAGATGTTAACCGTAGTACTCTGAAAACATGCTGTAGGTGATTTGTTCTCACACATTTAGTAGAAGATTTAGTTGCACATTACTAGATTGGGGCTCTGTTAAGCCTACACCCAGTGTCTGAAAGAACACAAGGCTTTCAGCAAAGCAGGTAGGTAGCCAGATTGTGTCCTTTTTCACTGTTGGACACCGCAGCTTCAGATTATCTCTAGAATTGTTATAATATATTTAGCATAATCATTACTTTGCAAATACAGTAGGAAAAAAAGAGAAGTTTTATCTTACTTAGTTGTGTTTCTGCCAGCAGATGAATCCTGTTCGTGTTAGCAATTATGTTAACTTAACTGATTTAATCTGAACACAATTTTCATATTGTGGGGCCTATGTAAAAATACTTTAAGATGTTTTTATTCCTGTTAACATTAACACCCACATTTTTGTTTCATACTGTACTGGATTTTTGGTACACACAAAGTCAAAGGTCAGGAATGCCAGGTTTAGGGTAATGTGTAAAATCAACACTATTTCCATGTGTTAGTCAATTTTTTTTAAATTTTGGCTGGACTAATTCAATATTTGGCTTAGGCAGAGGTGGACAAGCAAATCCTTTTCAGCACAACATCACTCATAAAATGACCCTCGGTTAATGGAGCATTATAATCCTTTTTTTGTTTGTTTTTGGGGGGTATTTTTGTTTGCATGGATACTGATTCCTTGCTGGTATAGTCAGAGGGGCCTCGTTGTCAGTTAGATTGATGTGGAGCAGTGCCCCGGATGGAGGTGAAAGCGGTGTGAGTGCTGCCCTCAAGTTTCAGCTCAAGTCTTTATCATTGAATTTGCAAGAAGTATTGGTAACGGTTATAGGTAAACAGGTGTATGTTGAAAGTGCAGATTAACAATAACACATGCACATCCATAAGATTTCACAAGTAGTGGGTGTGGTCACAAGTAATCAAAACAAATTGAACAACTTACTTATAAGTGGATTACAGCTGACAACACGACAACATTTTGGCAAAATCACCTGAAAACCATGGGTTTGTGCATTTTTCCTGTTTGAACTGTTGAATGTCACATAGTTGAAAATTTGTTTTTGAGCATCCTCTGTCAACATCACATCATGTCTTTGATCCAGGTAGGTGCATTTCATTGATGAAAGCATTGCATTACATTACATTATTGGCATTTATCAGGCACTCTTATCCAGATCGACTTACATAAATTGCAGTTTTTTACAATGTTATCCATTTATACAGCTGGATAATTACTGAGGCAATTGTGGGGTAAGTACCTTGCCCAAGGGTACAGCAGCAGTGCCTGAGTGGGGAATCGAACCGGCAACCTTTGACCATTATGTTACACTGCCGCCCAAATCAAACTACAACTGTATGGGCCTGGTAGGAATGTACTGAGGCTTTTTTTCTCAACCATACAAATACCAGTTATTTTTTCAGCAGTATTGACCATTTCAGATACCCACACTCTTTGATTCAGAATCTTGAGAACTGTCTGCAGTTTATTTCTAACCTTACAGTCTTTGAGACAAAAATGACAATGTTGGACCTCAAGTCCTTTTTGAGGTATGGTTAATTAAATTGCTAACTTGCCATTTTATTGCTCATTGTAACTTTTTAATGCAGCCATACATCTATATGCATATTAACGTGTAACTATTCCATCATGGCTTTTAATTTTCAATGCTGTCTTTTTTTTTTTTAAGAAAAATGTACACCAGTGGCAGTGGTGAAATTCAGGGTTGTCAACAGTGAACCTTGGTTTCCTAGGTTTGATTGCCATCCATCAACCTTTTAGATTCCACCAGTATCCATACAGGAATTTCTCTGGAGGGAAAAAAGGCAAAGGCAAACATAGGGGTTCTCATGTGCCATTTAAATAACTATAAGCCAGGGGTTCTCTGGCAGCACTGGTACTGGCATGGCCTGCAAGCGTCACATTGTCTGACTGCAGAACATTGAATGAAAAGAAGGTAGAGCTACAAGGCAGGGAATGTCAGATGTGGGTCACAGTATAACTTTATGGCTGCAAAGGTGGGTTCATGCAGATGTGTCAGTGTTGTGTTGACACTGGTACTGAGAAGACAGCATTCTGTGAAACAGCGCAACATAATTTTGAGCATTATCTGTATTACACATGGATATTATACTTGCATACTGTGATATGAATTGTTATATATATGTAGCATGCTAAATTGAGTGAATGTGTAAGGCTAATGTTTTTTATTGTTCTTATCCAATCAAAGTATATTTGGGCAATTTTGCTAAAGAAAAAGGAGTCAGCCATCAAGCTGTGGAGATGAAGTCAAGTGAAACTATGCAGTCAAGCTACTTATGTTGACAGAGTGGCAAATTTGGCAACAAGGAAACTTGTCACAATAGAAATGGAATAGCATTTGATGCAGAAGAAGCGAAACTAACGGAGCATCACTGAAAAGTGGAAGTGTTAAAAACTGCAATTTTGCTCCATTTATGCCTAAGAGATGACACGTTTGTGCTGCACACTCCATTCAATCTACGTATAAACCCTGTCATCATTGTTACTTTGTCATTAAAGAATAAGTGGGTCTGAATTGGTGGCTTTCTGCATGATCTCTCAGCATTACCGTATATTAGCTAGCTCTTTGTGAACACTGATGCATACACGCGTGAGTTGCCTCAGACTTTCTTACTCTGAGTGTCGTACATGTCATCTTTAGAATGCTTTTTCCACTGTCAGAAATCCCTCTGATTGCTGATCTTGCTAATTCTCTCACGTTGCTTTAATGTCGGATTTGTCTGTGTCTCTAAAGGTAATTATTTACTTGTATTTTTGAAAATATCTTTTTTTATTAGACTTGAAGTTCAGATGAGCAATCCATGTGCATACGTGCCCATCTGTGCCACACTCAAGGCACACACAGCAAGCAAGCACAAAAAACATGCCTAGTTATTGAGGTTGTGGACGACAGTGCTGAATTAAATTCCTCAACAATTGCTTCGATATGGGTCATTTTCTTTGACTGAATATACGAGTCACGGCACACCAGCACACAAAACCCTTTTTGTGAGCAAAAGTTTGTTCGGTACACGCAGACTCTGAGATCTCTCAAGTTGTTCCACTATTCACAATTTTATAATATCTGTTACGTGATTCAGACTTACTAGGTGGTTGTGACAAATCCTGTCACTGTTTAGTAATAAGATACATATAAACCACATTAGACAGTTTAGTGTCAGATGCATTTTTGTAGTTATATTTATCCTTTGTAGTTCAGCTTCAGTAGTTCAGTACCTTTGTCATGGGGTTTTGGGGTCTAGTGAAAAGGGGATCCTGTAAGGACAGTATATATTTACGTGGTTTTGAAATGGATGCGGACACTGCAGACGCTGTCTCTCCAATGTTCTGTAGGTATGCGCAACTGGAGCTGTGGCCTTTTTGGATGGAAATGGAAGGACTAATGATTAACAGTAAATTTAG
Source organism: Megalops cyprinoides (assembly GCF_013368585.1). Taxonomy (NCBI): domain Eukaryota; kingdom Metazoa; phylum Chordata; class Actinopteri; order Elopiformes; family Megalopidae; genus Megalops; species Megalops cyprinoides. The sequence goes on along the minus strand of NC_050587.1, from coordinate 19,684,597 downwards.
CATGCTGCCTGCAGTGTCCTTCGTGGGCTCTGCTTGTTGTTCAGCACTGTGTTATCAAGGACCGTGCCAACTGCTGTGTGTTACTGGGAGATCTGACACCTCGTATGCCTGGTATAGTGGATGTATAGCAGTGGTGAATCTGGTAAAACAAGGAACAGCCTTGTTTTTGGGTGAGCAGTTTGTGCTTTTTCACACATCTAGTGAATGATCTCAATGACCTCTGTTATCCTGCCCCTTCTTTAAAGCCTAAAACTGAGTTTTTTATGTGAGGTCTGTTAGGTTCTGCCAAAGGATGCTTATTCCTTGAGGTCATAGATGGGAAGCAGGCATTAACAGGTAGGAGTTGAGTAGTGATAGTTGGATAAGGGCCCGTGTTTCCAGTAGGCGTGACTAAATATTTGCACTATGTAGTGCAAGAATTCCAGCCTGGTCTTATCATTCATACTTCTTTACAACCGGTGTTCTTTCATAAACAACTGAGCCGGCAGGGGAATAAATATTTTGCTAATTTTACTACGCAGCAGCGAGGGGAACGTGAATGTGCTTATCGTGCTGCTGAAGCAGCGCTCGGGCTGAAACAAACGTGAAGCTGGAAATTAGCACTTGGTTTTGAGTTTCCACGAGGATTAGAGAGGATTTGAAGTTGCAGACCATTTCATTAGAAAAGCCAGAGAGTGGGATCAGTGTTTCAATGCTGTTTGAGGCAGTCATTCAGGGTACTTCTTCGACGGAAACACTAACTAAACCTGCAGTGTTCAATTTGCATAAAGACTAATTGAAACTGAACACACCGGAACTGATTGCACAACTTCCGTCATCCATTTAAAACTACCTCGGTCATTTTGGACTGATAGGTGGTACAGTAATTAATTCAATCAATCATTTAATAAAACACAGTAGTGTAATATAATAGTATGTCAATTTAATTAATTTAATTAAGTAAATGGTGTGAAAAGTTATAATTCCCCCCAGAATGTTACTTACTATTCTTATTCCCCCTAGCCCTCTGTAAATGCTTCAAGCGGTGCATTTCTCTGTGAAGTCACACTTCCTGTCGCTGGTGAGAAGTGGTCCTCTTCTGACTTGTTAGCCTCAGGGCCCTGACTTCAGTATGTAAAGCGGTTAAACCTTTTTTGAGGGCCCTGTGAACTACTCTTCATCCTGTTCGTGGTAGAGCTTACCTGCCTAAACCACAATGCATCTCGCCACCGCAGGTTTAATGAACTGCACTCTCACTGCGAGGATCAACAAGACACGTATTCCCACGACTTCACTCAATATTATAGACTGTAAAGAGGATTAGACAAAGAGCTCGCATTTGGTCTCATATGCCCTGATCCTTTCGGACCGACACTTTTTGAGGAACCCGTGGGTCTCCATTGTGACAGCCTTCCCAAGATGGATGCCCATTAACCAGAGCATGCCTTCCTTCCTTTTCTTTCTGCCTTTCCTGTTTGAAACGTCTCAGCATGTCAGTGTGGCTTTTGAGCATGTTGGTGTGAGCATGACCATGATGTTCTCAGGATGCTCAGCCAGAAGGTTGAAGGTTTTATTAAAATCAACAAAAAATAACCAAATTGGTTGAAGGTTTTATGCATTATGCATTATGTATAAAACAAAGGTTTAATGCATTATGTTCTGTCTAGTTCGAAGTCTTAAGATGACTACATTTGCAACACACCAACTGAGCACCTCAGTTTGATAGTTGGGCATGTCATACTAGCTGAACTGAACATTTTGTTAATAGCTACTTTTGTTCGTAGCACACACAGAACCCCTGAAATTCAGGTGTTGGGGAGATGAAGACAGATGAAGCACTCTATGTATTATTGTAATACTTTATGCTGGTGCTGTATATCTGTGATTCCCATCGTAATTAAAGAGTGTTACTGATGGAGAGCATGCCACGTTCAGGCCTATGAAAGGCTGTCCATTTGACCCTGAGGTTATAGCCTGGCTCAGGGTTATAGTTACAGTCTGGCCTCTAGGGCTCATGCAGCCACATGTCTGATCCATTCCCTAACTTGGTCCATACTCTTATAGGATTCTCTCCCACTGAAACGCTTCAGTGGTTCATATGTGGAGAACTGATGTTATTATTTTTTTTTTTTCTAAAATGACATTTTCTTCAAAACCCACGACTGATATCCAGCTGGATTATGTCTTTTTTTTCCAAGCAATGGAAAAAAAGCAACGGCGAGCATATGGGAAGTCCCTGAGAGTGTCGCGATCCGCACCGCTCGCTGACCAAGAGAGAGTGAAGCCGGGTGGAGGGGGGGTGAGCTCAGTGAAGCAGCAGGCTCTTCAGAGAGCCACAGAGACGCGCTTAGAACCGTCCCAGTTCTTCCCCCGACGACAGCGAAGCCGGACCCCCCAGCCTTTCCTCTCAGAGAAGCTCGGCCGCAGGAGATGCAGCAGAGGGCCAATTCACTGTAAGTGGGTGAGAGAGGGGTCGCAGCTGCTGTATCTGAACCTGGTTGCGGAGGACCTCCCTTGCCCGCTTCCTTTACTGTGATCGTATGTGAATGGGTTTGGAATAGTGTTTTTGAAGCAGGACCTTTCAGTTTGGATGCTGGAGTTTTTGTTTGCGGAGAAGGATTAAGACATCGGTATGTTCCTCTGTCTCCATCCCTGTAAGACATTTCTGCGTTATCATATGGTGTGGCATGGTTTGGGTATGCTGATATCGGGTAAAAAAAAGTTCTATAATTTGGAAATGGGATGTGTGTTATGCCATCAGTTCAAAATATGAGCTGGAACCAAAGTCATGATGGTCCGTGTTCTTTTGTGCACTTAAGGGACTTCAGGCATAGGACTAGCTGTGCTTGTTGGAGTAGGCTGCTATTCCAGATGGAGTTGCTGTTGTGGAGAATTTGTCTTTCCAATCTAAGGAGTGCATGCAATGCTGTAATGTTTTTGTGGAAGGTTTTTGTTTTTGCAAAGGGAGTGCAGCCTAAAATACATAACCAAGTGCATCTCTCAACACACAAAAATAATCTGGATTTTTTAGTGTGATATGTGAGTGAAGAGTGATTTTTTTAATTCTGCTGCTTAAGCATTTGTTAGTAGGCTTGTTTACGTGCTTTATCCTTAAAGTGTGCAGCCTGTATTTTTTTTGTCTTGAAGTTCAACCTCTGATGTAACAAAGCTAGTTTTCGTTGTTACTCTTTGTTGACAGCTGGGTTTGTCAGTGGTCATGTGAGCACAGAGCCAATGCGAAGCAGTACACTTTCATTCTTCATTGACACCTGTGAAAAGACAGAGGACATCTTTGGAGAGGTTGTAAAGGTAACCACTCCCGTCAGCATGGGAGAGCGCTCTCTGAACCCTCTAAAGCCTGTCAAATGCAGAAGTTTCTGTGTCCGTGACTTACGGCACAGACGAGCTATGCTAAACTCAAAGGTCACAGCAACAGTGAGAGTAAAGGGGGTTCGTAGGTGTGAAGCGTCTTAGAAGGCTGCGGGGGGTGGGGGGGGTGGGTGAAGTGTGGCGTGCCACTGAGCAAAGGCCCCGATACAGAGAGGCTGCCTCTGCATACGCGCCCACGCATTTAAGGAAGTGGGGAGGGGGAGTTCCCTAAAGGTCTTCTGTGGGCAGGTGAGCGTATCTCACTGTTGAGCTTCCTGCCTTCCTGTGACAGCAGGTTCAATAGATACAGGATCTGTCATTTGCCAGGGAGGTTAGAGTGTCAAGATTTCTAGGCTTTCATAATGGGTGTGTGTTATCCAGCGTTATAATGTGGTAGACAGGCTCTAAAGGTCAGATTTTACTGGAGAGAACAAATGTGGTGCTATGATTTCAGACTAAATATGATGTCTGTTTAATAGTGAATGCATGGGTCCTGAGGGATTGAACAAGATACAGGGCCACTGCTTTTCCGCTTTGGAAAAGGACAAATTCTGGTCAAAATGGCCAGTTCAGTTTTTGTATTGTTTTGATTACATTATCATTCTTTATTCTCATTCTTATTATTTTAGCCACCATTTTTGTCTTACCCTGTTTAATAACAACAGAATTTACATATGTAAAAAAAAAAACAATAACTGTTCAAAACTTTCACAGATGCGGTGTCAGTGATAATGAGAATTAAGTAACTGTATTAAATAGTAGCTAATGAACTATGAGCTATCTTTGTAATGAGGTATCTTTGTAAGGATTTTGAAGAGGTGGAGGTGGCAGTTTTGTCTACCTAGGTGTGTCTCACCACATTGGATCCTTCAGCTCTATACAAAATGAGAGGCACATGTTTTTGCAGACGCATTTTCATGAAATGACACGGTAATTGCATTAGCGCTGAGGAAGATGAGCACCAAGCAGAGACAGCGCATGCAAATGCAGTTAATCTGTGCTTCCTGCATACTGGAGCTAAACATCTCACCCCGCAGTTTGTCAGTTAAAACAACAGTGCTCCCTCTTTTACTTCTAACATTTTAGTTGCCGTGCAGTAAATTGAACGGATGTTGATTACGTCTTGATATGCCTAGATTCAATTTAGACTTCCCAATTCAGTTTAAGTACAAACATTCCATTTCCAAAGGTCAAGTGTGCTATTCTGTCACCAATTCCAGGAAAACCAGGGCTGTGGTGGCACTTTAAAGAGTTAAACATAACAGTAATGAAACAAAACTAGGATTGGATTGCATGCAGGTGCAGTGTACAGATTCAGTGCAGTAAGTTTATTATAATAAGCAACTATTACTGCACTGAGGAAAGGCCTATTAGCTAAGTTAAAACTAAGAGTAATACGGTAACAAAAACAGTATTGTGCCATGTGCAGAATTCAAAAAAAAAAAAAAAAGCCAACCACGGTGCATTGGAGCAAGCTCAGCATTGCCCTGACATAATGTCGCGTTAACATGAGTGGTGCATTAGGGAAGACATTTCTCAGCTCTTCGGGGGAGAAGGAGGGTAGTGGTGCGTTTCATGCACAGACATGAGCAGGCATTCCTCACCGCTGATAACACGGAGCACCCTCTAGCACTCGCTAGAGGTTACGCTCTTTCTCCGTCACCCCACCTACATGGCCCCTTTCAAACCCAGGCACAGAGAGAGAGAGACCAGTGCTGCACCTTCCACGTATCAAGGTCATCCACGGGAGGGGTCTTTCCATGTCCCGTGTCTGAAGTCAGCCATACCTATACCATGTTATTTTTCCCAAATATGTTTGGCAAGCGTGGTGTGACTTAAAGCATGCTATAAATAACTTTAGATTGAGCTCTGCTGAGTTGATCATGAGGCCCGCGGAGCATCTGCGGCGGTTGAAAGTGCAGCCTGCTTCAAATGGGGGGAGAAAAAAATATGAGCCTCATTACATTACATTACATTATGTATGTGCTCAGAATACGGCCTCATTCAGGTCAGCTTGCAGAGCTTAACCACGTTTTGCATATTAGGCCTGGCCATGTAAAAGTCTTTATGGCGAGCGAATGCTGGGCGCTTACTCTCGTTGTGCTTATTCTCGCATGCGACAAACATAATGTGACAGTAGAAATACAACAGCCATCCATCTTGATGTAGCCTAGGCCCCTGCGCATTTAGGCCCGCTGTATGAAATGCCGTAGCAGACAGCCTTGGTATTGTATGTTTTCCATTTGATGGATGGGGATGTAAACTGAAGCCTGGGGGGGGGTATATATTACATCAATTTCTCCAACCCCCCCCACCACCACCCCACACACACTCTTAATGTATTGCACTCTTTAACGTCCAGGAGAAACTGTGAGCTTGCAGTTTGAGCTGTGGCCAATAGGTAAAACTGAGTCAGCTGATTAGTCCAGTCCTTAGTAGTGGAAAGTGAAGCTTGATGAACCCCATAATGGGTTGTGCTACAGTATGGTGTCAATAACTGTCTCATATGAGCTAATGTAAAATCTTCGCTATCTATTGCAAAGACTGGCATCGACATTTGTCAAAGTATCAAGTCTAGGTAGTCATTAATCGCACAATAGCTTCACTCATTTTGGGCCCCCAGGAAGTCTCACTCAGCCACCCCTACCAATCACAGCAGCTGACCTGACATGATTTTGTGGCAGCGTGGGCATACCCTCATCACCTGCACTCTGAGCTTCACAGGCTTGTTAAAGAAAAACGGCATCGCGAGCATGAACTGCATGCGAAGCCCACATCCTCCCGCTTCCGGCCCTCTCTAGCATCGATGCTTCGCCCCGTCCTAACTCGGTAAACAAAGGTACTGAGCGCAGGAGGCAGCCTGGCAGTGCCCTGCGGCACGCCAGCTGCTTTCTGTCCGTCAATGACAGCGAGATGAGGACTGATTACTTTATCCAGCGCTGGCTCCCAAACGTTGCTGCTAACGTTGCTGGTCACAAAATTGTTGCCATTTGTGGCTTAACTGTGAATTCACTGATTTTTTACTGACGTTTCACTGATTGGTTGCGTTGGGTCACATGAAACTTTGTCTAAGGATCTGTTATCTTCACAGATCACAGCTCAAACCTGTGAAACGCCTTGGTGGGAGTGGGTGAGATGTTGAAATGCCTTCACTTCCGCTGCTTTCTTTTAATAATTAAATTGGCTCTGTAGCGTGCTAAGCACATGTACATCGGAAGGAGCGCAGTAAAGAGGTTTGAGATCGCTGAAGCGTGTATAGATGCTCTTCTCTGAGGCATGCTGTGACCCAGGAAATGACACTCCTTAACCGAAGTGTTCTCCAGCCGCTAAAAAAAAACAGGCTCTCATGGAGGTGCAGAGAATGGTTAATTTATGCAAACGCTTTGGAGACGTAAAAGAGTGTGTTCCAGAGAGATTGTGTTGACCGCTGACGCATTAAAGAATCATTCTTTTCGGTTTGACTGTGATCTCAGCGTTCTAGATGTGGCAGTTTGCTTCACTGTGGGTCATAGCAGAATGCAGGCTTACAAGAACAGGACTGCAGGGGGAAAATGAATCTAGGAGCACCTGCTGTTTGATTAAGAAAATGCTTGTCAACATTGTCATGGTTAGAGCTGCACAGTATAGCCGCCTTTACCCTGACACTCATTGCGCTGTTTGAAGTTGTTGAAGTTTGCTGTTTGAAGGTGTATTGTATTAGTTGCCCTATACGCTGTAGTTGTACAAATCTGATGTACTGTGTCCTCAAACAGACCTTGCTCTCAGCTGAGAACTACTGTCTCATTGTGGAACTGTACACATCCTGTCCCCGTACTGTTGCTATACTTACTGTTTGCACTTTTGTAAGTCGCTTTGGATTAAAGCATCTGCTAAATAAATAAATGTAAAAGTAAATATAGCCGTCGCAATGTATCGAACAGCCATTTTTAGTGCAATAACAGCTATCCCTGGTATGCGGTGTTAGGTTTCTTCCCATATTGTTTTCCCTTTAGTCATACCTGATGTGGGAGCACACCTCCAAAGTTCAGTGAAATGCTTCCGGGGCAGAAAAATGTCACTTGTATCTATATGTTGGTTAACTTATCTACTAGCTCTGAAAAACACATAGCATATGTTTTCACTCTTTATCTTTGTAACCATGTGTTTCTGTCTACCACATGGAAGCAGAATACTGTTGCTGTGATATCAACATTGACTAGATACAAATGGCGTTTTTTTTTCCCCCAGAAGCATTTCACATGGCCTCGGAAAACTGGAGGTGTGCTCCCACATCAGGGATGACTAAAGGGTAAAAAATATGGGAACAAACCTAATGCCACATACCGGGGATAGCTGTTATTACGCTATAAATAGCTATTCGATACATTGCGACGGCTATATCATGCAGCCCTAGTCATGGTAGATCTGAGTTATGCCTCCTTGTCTGAGGAATGCCCATTAGCTATTCTTAAGTCCTTATCAGCTTGTTGTGACGACAGTATGCACGAGTCTATGAGGGTGTAGCCCTGACGTGCCTTTGTGCACTAGCATGCATGCCTCCGAGCTGCCTACTAGGTCATGCAGTGGTGTTCTGAACCAGCAGACAGAAGTCTACTCCACATTAGCAGTGTCATTACAAGGGGCAAGATTCAGCAATCACCAGCAGAACTCACGGGAGGTAGTTCATCACTGATCGAGTCTTACCACAGAGGGATCGGATGCAGCTGGTAGTCTGGTAGTATCACTGGTAGTCACAAGGAAGATCGGTAGATCACTAACACAGTCTCATCTCATAGGAGTCAGCTCATTACTGATGCATTCTCAACTAACAGAGAGGAACTTAGCTCGTACAGCCTCATTAACATTAGATTGTTGGAATTTAGCAGATATTCTTATCCAGTGACTTACATAGGTTACATTTTTTTTCCCGTGTTATCCAATTATACAGCTGGATATTTACTGAGGCAATTGTGGGTTAAGTACCTTGCCCAAGGGTACAGCAGCAGTGCCCCAGCAAGGGAATCGAACTGGCAGCCTGTCGGTTTCAAGTCCTGCTCCTTAACCACTATGCTACACTGCAAAAGGCAGGCCTAGCACATCACCAATACAGTCTCATCTGAGGAAGCAGAAGTTGGCTCATTACCAATCGTCTCATCTCACACATGCCTACCAAAGATCCACTCAGCCAGCCTCCCTATCTTATACATCCCCAACCTGCTGTGCTCATCTGAGTGAAGGAGTGGCCTTTTTCCTATGGTCCATATGGGAGTTCTGAAAGGCCTCCTGTTAAAGAGCTTCCTTAAGCAGCCTTTAGCCTCAGCAGTGCTGCAAATGGCTATGTTTTGGAACTAATTTTTCTTTTGTAGGGACTTAAATTGTCAAGTAGGTGTTGTGAGAAAAGCTACTGTTTAATTCATAGGTCCTCAGGATTGTAGTGGTTCAGCAGCTGTGCAACTGCCGTAGGCTTATTTGTTTGTACTCTCTGCTGTCCTTTTTATAATATGGCAGTCTGTGGAATTCATTGACTCTAAGGCAGGTACCATCAGCAGGTTTGTTACGAAAGAATTTAATTATTCATATGATGACTGTTGGTTCATGAAAATGCATTGAAACATTTCTCTCCCTTGATGAATCAACACTTCAAGCTGTTATAATGAGTTTAATCAGTATGTGTGGCTCATTCATGCAAACCTTGACTTGACTTGCATTTTTTTATCAGCTGGAGTTCTTGGTGTATTATTATCAGTAGTTGGTTTTGTATGTGCATGATCTTGTTATCGAAGTTTGTGATTAGGCTGTGTTTCCAGTTGTAGATTCATAAGACTGATACTATCAGGTGTTATTACATTACATTATTTGCATTTGGCAGACACTCTTATTCAGAGAGACTTCCATCAATAACAGGTTTGTTAGCTGGATATTTACTGAGGCAGTTGTGGGTTAAGTACCTTCCGCAGGGGTACAGCAGCAGTGACTGAGTGGGGAATCGATGTGGCAGCCTTTCGGTTTCAAGTCCTGCTCCTTAACCACTATGCTACACTGCTGCCCAGTATAAGCTGCCCACATATAAAACTACTCAATTATGCATGTACAAATTGACACCTGCAGCCCTCGCTTTTCTCAAACAGCAGCATAGAGGTCCAACAAGAAGTGAAAACAATTGTATAATGCAGGTGATAAGCCAACATGGTAAAGAAAATGGCAATTGTGCAGTTTTCTCAGATTTTGCCACAGAGGTAATCAGTAATGAAAATTATTGTATAATGTAGATGATAAGCCAATTTTGGAAACAAATGAGGAGATGGTGACTTAATTTTTTTTCTTCACATCGTCGATGTGAATGTAACTGGGAATGATAAATCATGTCAATGGGGTACCACATTGCTGATGTCATTGTACATCGGCACAATCCCAGTGTGTATCATTGTCAATTGTATGATCATGTGGTTAGTAATTTTGTTTGCATATTACCGTGTTATCAGCAGTCGTCCTTTGTGCATATGAGTATGTTGTTAGCGGTTGTTTGGTTTGCGTATTAACCGTGACTGACGAGTCTCTGTCCTGCTGCAGGTGGTATCATGGGAAGCTTGACCGGACCATCGCAGAGGAGAGACTGCGGCAGGCCAGGACGCCGGGCAGCTATCTCATCAGGGAGAGCGACCGCCGGCCGGGCTCCTTCGTCCTGTCCTTCCTCAGCATGACCAACATGGTCAACCACTTCAGGTGAGTGGAGCAACGACAGAACAGGCACGGCCCACCGTGAATCACTTCAGAGCAAGCTTGTTATGTGCGTTATACTGACGTGTGGCTACTTTAGTGTGTCGAACGGTACTGTGTGTAGCAAATTTCAAATAGAATGAGACTGAGACAAAAGTCATCATACATTTGTAGCAGGGTTTCATAGTAAAGACATTACAAGCAGCATTACACCCCTCTGTAACAGGATTTCATTGTAAACACATTAGAGGCAGTGTTCTGCTTCACTGTAACAGGGTTTCATAAAAAAGACATTACACATCACACTGTAACATATTTAAAAATTTAATTTGCTTTGAATTTAAGTACATCTTTCTTCACTCACTCTTCTTTGATTAATTATTCTGCCACTTGCTTGTTTAGGAAGTTCTTACACCTCCTTAACCACAGCAAACCCCCTGCAGAGTCCAATGGGCCTGCAGTCAAGTGAAGCAACAGAAAAGACTGATTATTCTGCAGTTTTAAAACGTTCATATTTTGGGACCAAATAGCACTTTTTCTGTGAGCGTTTGTGTAAGCAGGTTGTATTGAATCAAAGCCAAAGTGACTGGAGCATGAGTTGAATGGCTGAAATTGACAGCTAAGCAGTCTGGGGTGTAAATGTATCACAGATCTTTTTTTTTTTTCTTTCATTTCCACTGTTGAGGTTTAAATTGTTGATCCAATATAATGACACTTCTCAGTGCCTTGAACTGTAATTGCATCTCTGAGATTGAGAGGCAGGTTTGTCAGAGTGGAATTGTAACGCAGCTAATTATTGTACTGTTTCTCTTCTGTCAGCTCATTTTCCTGAAATGCATTATTATCCACTGCTTCCCCTGTGGCTTCATGTGGGCTTGTTTTCATTATGATAAGCATGTGGAGCTAAAATATTATACACCCAGTTGTTAATCTTTGCTTTCGACAGCGCAGCAATGGCATTTCATACAAAGACGTGATTGAATCACTCTTGTTCTTCTAAGATAAATTTCCTGTATGACCTGGAACTGTTTGTCTCCCCTCAGCTTGTCGGCAGCAGTTAAAATGTGCTTTGTGAGCAAGCATGTAATGCGCAAGGACGTTAACATGACTTTTATTTGTGTTTATTTGCAGGATAATTGCCATGTGTGGAGACTATTACATTGGCGGGCGGCGGTTCTCCTCCCTCTCAGATCTGATTGGTTATTACAGCTATGTGTCATGTCTTCTGAAAGGAGAAAAGCTGCTGTGGCCAGTAGCCCCTCCAGAGGTGAGACAGTTATTAACTAGAATTGGGTATCGTTGAACAGCAGTAGAAGCCGCTGAGGGTAACCCTTATAAAATCTACCAAAACTTTGCCGTGCTGTCATTGAATGTTTGGAGCTCGTAAATAAGTTTGAGCTTTTTTGTGAAATAATTACAACCCTATTTGATAAGTAAGCCCTTGAAAGTAAAAATATGAGGAGCATTTTAAAATTAGAAGTATCAAGCACAAACCAGTTAGCTGGCCAGTGATGGCCAGCTGCTTGGCACATCCAAGCAGACGCTTCTGCAGGGGTTTATGTTCTTCAGAAAACCCACATAGCTGCCGTGAACGTGCAGATCATTATGCAGAGTGAATCTTTCGCCTGCTCCGCGGCTGTCTTTTTCACGACCAGAGATTGTGGCAGTGTTCTTCTGTTTGACATTTGGATGCGTTTGTCTGCATGGTGATTATTGATTGCGTACTATGAGCCAAAGCGGAATGCTGTATTGTGTGTGTGTGGAGTCACAGCGGTACTCCACGCGTGAGCTAATGCTGAACCGGAGTCCTGTGTCTTGTTGCAGCCTGTGGAGGATCGACGGAGGGTCCGAGCCATCCTCCCTTACACCAAAGTGCCAGATACTGACGAGATCAGGTGTGTGTGGGTCCCTGCGCTTCTCGGCAAAAGGCCGAAGCAGTCATTCAGCACTGTTTGTCTCGGCACATAGGGTGTAGACCCAAACCTGAAAATGACATTCTCACATTCCGCTCACATGTGCGGGTTCTTGGTACAGCTGCGATTAGCTTCCAAGAGGGAAGTGGGGCGAATTTGCTTTGATGCCAAAGGTTAATAATTTGATTGTTCGATCCCCACTGCTCTGCCTAGAATTGAGAGTACACAGCGTCATGATAAATCTCGTGAGAACACAAGTTCCTTTCTGTGTTTGTCTAAACCAAGAAGGAAGTGCACCTGTTTTGTTTTACTAGATTTCTTTCTACCATTGACAGCAGTAAAATATCTGAACGATTGACTTCGGTCTGTGCTACATCATATTTGGCTGTATGGTACGGTATCTCCAGTAATAAACAAATGATAAATGGATGGTCAGTCCTTGTTTAATCGAGTTCCTGCAGAGCAGTACTCTTCCAGTTTCCCTTCTGGGTTCTGGGTTTGTGAGGTTCATCTACCACATATACAACTTAAATGACATTATAGGTGAGATGCAGATTGAACTCTTACTGTGTTTTCTGCATAAGAATCATGGGAAGTTAGACCTAGGTGCTAACAGTTAGTTTGAAGGCTGCATCAATGAGATTCAGACTTCAAACTGTGCACATGAACATGCTCTAGACCAGTGGTTCTCAGCTCCGGTCCTGGGGACCCACTGCTCAACATGTTTTAGATGCCTCCCTGCTCCAGCACACCTGATTGAAATGATCAACTGGGTATTAACTGCCGCAGCTGCTTGATAACAAGCTGATCATATGAATCAGGTGTGTTGGAGCAGGGAGGCATCTAAAACATGCTGGGCAGTGGGTCCCCAGGACCGGAGTTGAGAACCACTGCTCTAGACAGTAAAAAATAATCACTTTGAAAAAATAAGAAAAGCATTGCATAGGAATATCATCATTCTACATGTGTCAAACCCATGATTTACCTTGGGCTGAAAGTCAGGAGGGAAGGCGTGCCCTGTTGCATGCAGTTTTCTGCCCCATCTGCATGAGATCCTTGTAGATTTGGCTCGCAGGAGACACCTGCAGTTAAAAATGTGTAATTGCAGCAAAAGATTCCAAAAGAACAGGCTTTGGACCTCTGGATGATGAGTTGTGGCAACTGAAAATTTGATGTATTCTCTCAAGCATCTAGAAGAAATTTTAAAACATGTAAACTTAAAAAACAGATCTTTTCTATTCTTTTTAGGGTAATGCTACATGTTTAAAATATGTGGTGCCCTACATAGGTGGTAATGAGGAACTATTCCATGTCTTTGTCCATTAGTTTCCTAAAAGGGGACATGTTTATTGTTCACAATGAACTGGACGATGGCTGGATGTGGGTGACCAATGTCCGGACCGATGAGCAGGGTCTCATTGTAGAGGACCTGGTGGAGGAGGTGGTAAGTCAAGTATTAGTTTAACAAAATGGGCACTTGTATATTATTTAGCTACAAGCCTAAAACCTGACTTCCGCTTGTTGCTTATACGAATGTCATTTGCATGGAAGGGTTATTTGGTATCTGAACAAAGGCACTGGTAAAATGAAAGAGAGAAACGTTGAGATTGTAATGATATTGTAATTAGTAAAGTGTGTGTTCCCAGGCTACAGCAGCTAAGGCGTAAGATCACAAAACGTTCCATATGTTCCATACGCTGGCTTGTGCCTGTAACTCAACAAGGTGCACTGTACACAATGCTTTTAGCTTGTAGCCTTCCTCAGGCAGCCGTCTCCCTGGCATTGGTACATATAACTGCCTTGTACTTGATTTCAGGGACGTGAAGAGGACCCACATGAGGGCAAAGTGTAAGTTCATTTTGTGTTGTTAACCACTGTTATATACCCTGCTGTCAGTAGAGCTTTTAGACATAATGTAGTACCAACAGACAGGGGATGGTGATGTTTTAATTCAGCAGATTTGACAGCGGCTCCACTCTTCACTGTGTTAGCTGAAGTAGTTATTTAACATGTATGCAATACTTGACTCTTGATTATGAAATATCTGAACACCATATTACATCGCAGGTTTCAGTTAAAAATCAGGTGTTGCACCTGTTTTCATGCTATAAGATGAAATTGTCATATGTCTATTAGGGCTTATTTATTTCAGATTTTCTCTCTGCTTTTTTCTAGTTTCCTCTAATTGGGGAACCTAGAGAGTATGTCATTGAAATCCAGCCAAGCAGACACCCTCAATAACAGGCTCTCTCCACCCTTTCTCCAGGTGGTATCATGGGAAAATCAACAAACAGGAAGCGTACAACCTGCTGATGACAGGTACATTGCCTTCAGCATCGATACATTGTCACAAATGGGCACTGCCACTGTTACAGTAGTGTTGAAGTCATCAGGCTTGTAATTACTAACTCTGCAATTGACTAATGCCTCCATGTTGCTTTCTGATTGGTGAAATGTGATTGTCATGTAGAGTCGGAGAATCTGTGGTGAGTCTTGTATACTATACTTGAGAATGTATATTTTTTTTCCTCTTGGAGAAGTGACAGTCCATTTTTCTTTGTCTCTCTTAGTTGGACAAGTGAGCAGTTTCCTGGTCAGGCCCTCGGACAGCACACCTGGGGACTACTCGCTGTTTTTCCGTACCAATGAGATCATCCAGCGGTTTAAAATATCCCCCACTTCCAACAACCAGTTCATGATGGGAGGGAGGTACTACAACAGGTAAATAAGATGCATGGGAATTTGCATTGTTGCCTTCTCTAGCACTTGTAAACTTCAGTATCAATGAATTTAGTTACGGGCAGTCACCTGTAGCCATAAGGCAAATAAGTCAGAAGTGGAGATGAGCAGTTCGGATGCGCTTTAAATTAGAATTAAAATGCATAAGATAACTGCCAAAAGTTTATTGTCTCATTCCTGCTCTTTGCTGACAGTATTGATGAAATCATCGACCATTACAAAAAAGAACAGATTGTGGAGGGGTATAACCTGAAAGATCCAGTATCAGTACAGGTAGGGGTGCCACAAAGCAGTTCAACACACTGAATTGAATACAGTTGGTGCTCATTGACCTGTGGAATGTTGCATCAATGATTGTGTGCTTTATTATTGTGCTTTACCAGCATCAGGAACAAGTTCTCTCTGACGTGATGGATGGCAAAGAAATTTATAACACTATCCGGCGGAAAACGAAAGACGCGTTCTACAAAAACATTGTCAAAAAAGGCTACCTCCTATTTAACAAAGGTGGGTGCTTTAAAGAGAGGTTTGGATGACTTGTCTTGACCGAAACCCTCAGCTATAATTGCAGTGCTGGCATGTCAGCCAGTTTGGTCTCTAATAACTGCAGTGCTTGCAAGCCATTAGTCAACAAATTCTGTCTCGGACTGCAATATTCCCTCTGGCGACTAATGCGGTCTCGTCTGTTCCAGGCAAAGGAAAGAGATGGAAAAACCTCTACTTCATCCTGGAGGGGAACGACTCCCAGCTCATCTACTTTGAGAGCGAGAAGCGTGCCACCAAACCCAAGGGGCTGATCGACTTGAGCGTGTGCTCTGTCTACGGGGTCCACGACAGCATGTTTGGCAGGTGAGGGGCCGGGCTCAGCAGGAGAGGGAAGGGCTGAAGTCAGAAGCTGGGCTCAGGTCTTTATAAGGGACTCACGCTGTCAGTTGAACCAGTGCTTTCAAAGCTTTAGCTTCAAGTGGCTTGTCTGTAAATTATCCATTTTTTTGTCCTGTTGGATCTGTATACATGCCACCAAGTACTACTAAAGCTGATACAAATTGCTGAATTGCACCACTACACAAATGACTGAATTGGGACAAATCAACACGTATGAAAAAAACAATGACTTCACATATGATGGTGATGATAGTGAAACCGAGAAGGGTGGTGCACAAACACCACATTAGATGCTACAGATGTCTTCAAGGCTGGTTTGGCCTGCTCCCTCATAGTTTCTTTTGCTATACAGAGCCATTGATCTGTAAACATTTCTTTGCAGGCCAAACTGTTTCCAGATTGTAGTTCAGCACTTTAGCGAGGAGCAGTGCATCTTCTACTTTGCAGGAGAGACTCCAGAACAGGCACAGGTTTGTGTCATTCCGTCCTTTCTGTTTGTTTTCCTTTCTCCTCAACCTTAATGCAAAACCAGGAAATTACACTAAGGATTTCTTCATTATGCAAAATGAGCTCCAAGATCTTTACATCAGAAATGTTTTCTCCTTGCAAAGTCATATTTTGTATTCAAACTCCGTTCGACGTTTCTAGGACTGGATGAAGTGTCTTCAGACTTTCTGCAGTAACCTGAGGAAACCAGCTCAGCCGTCCTCAAACAAGCGCCTTCGTCAGGTAAGCACTTCAGTCTGTTTTAGCACCTTCCACCTTAGACAAGTGGGTATTTGTTATGGTTTTTATGTGGTGACCAGTTGTATGCTTAGCCCACTAGCGTTACTGATTTTGGCCAGTTCGCAAGCTGGGGCAAAGTAGCTAAGATAAATAATGAAGGGGGAAACAAGCACACTGCCATTTCTGGTCACATTTAGACTTAGACATACTATGGAGTCTTTTTTCTGTAAAATCTCAGCCTGAGATTGCAGACAAAGCATAGGCAGTTGCCTCAGTTTTTGGAAACAGCAGCATTCACGGTGATGTCATGTGCAAGCGACAACATTGATCATGATGTCATGTTGTTGTAAGTCTGGTAGCAGGTGATACAGTGCAAAGTTTGTTGTGCTATACAGATCCAGTCTGTACTCTCCTGGCTCCAGATTTGCAGTGGCATAGCCATGTTGTACCCCTGCTAGTGTTTGTGTCCTGGGGTGCTGTTTCTGTGTTTGTAGAAGAGATGCAACCTGTTAAAATCTTGCCAACCTTTTGGGCTTCACTCATTTCCCTTCAGGTCAGCAGGCTAGTCCTGAATGTAGAAGAGGCCCACAAGCTACCGGGCAAACACTTCACCAATCCCTACTGCAACATCTACCTGAACAGTGTGCAGGTGGCAAAGACGCACCCCAGAGAGGGGCAGAACCCAGTGTGGACAGAGGAATTCATTTTTGAGTGAGTCCATTCCCCTTCTCTCTCCAAACCCCCACCTGTCATCATTAAAGACAGAATCATTTTTACACCATTCTGGTTCCTAATTTTTATTTTATTATCTTCCCACCAGTGACCTGTCTAGTGAAATAAACAGGTTTGAAATCAGCCTGAGCAACAAGACCAAGAAGAGCAAAGAGAGCGATATCTGTATGTCCGCACCTTGTCTTCTTACTTTTACCTCAGCTTTTGCCTAGAGTTTCCCTGCAGTGCCCATGTCTTTCCTGTGCCTCCCGTAGTGTTCATGCGCTGCCAGCTGAACCGTCTCCAGAAGGGCCAGATGATCGACGAGTGGTTCCCTCTCAGCTCCTACATTCCCCTGAAGGGCATCGAACCCGGCTCCCTCCGGGTCAGGGCACGCTACTCCATGGAGAAGATTATGCCAGAGGAGGAGTACAGCGAATTCAAGGAGGTGGGGAGAGCCATTACAATTACATTCCCCTATGTGAAAGCTTAAGTACAGATGTAAATATAACAGTAATAATACTGTATTATGCTCTACAACTGTATCGTTGTAAGTTATAATGTCTGACATTCAACAAAACAGTCACACAAGCATCCTAAGTCTTTGTTCAGATAACCTGAATCTGAGGTTACTCCTCCTGATTATTCTTGAAAGGAATTGTGGCATCTGTAGCAGCCATTATTTCATACCAAAGTACATTATAGAACCCACAATTCCTTTGCCTAATGATTAAATTGTGAGCAGTGTGCCCCACTTTATGAGATTGAAACGCCATCTGACCTGTGTGAATAAACCATCCCCAGCTGGTCCTGCTGAGGGAGTTCCATGTGATCTACGCGCTGGCCCACGTCTGCGGGCAGGACCGCACCCTGCTGGCCAGCATCCTGCTGAGGATATTCCGCCATGAGAAGATGGAAGCACCTTTACTGAGAACACTAAACGACCGTGAGATAAGCATGGAAGGTGAGAATTATTAACGGCCAGGAGATAGATGGTAGATGAGAACATTTTTAATGGTCCAGGAAATAAATAGGGTAACCACTCAAAACCACTGAGGGATAAGCGTGGAAGGTGAGAACAGTAAATGACTGGGAGGTGAACGCCAAAGGTGTGAACAGTGAATGACAGCAGCATCAACACAGAAGGTGAGAACAGTAAAGGACCGGCTAGATAACTGTGGAAGATGAGAACGCCGGAGACGAGAGAAACGTGGAAGGTGGGAACGTTAAACAGCAGAATAAACACCAAGGTGAGAACAGTAAACAACAGGAGGACGAACATTGAGGTGAGCTGAGTAAACCGCAGCAGAATAAACATCAGGGTGAGGTCAGTAAACAACCGCAGAATCAATATGAACGAGAGAACAAGAGACAGCAAAGGTACACAGAGAATGTGAGAATACTAGAAATGAAAGCAAGGCAAACGTGGAACGTGGGAACACAAAAAACTAGAGGGGTAAACCTGCATCCTGAGTATACTACAAGTGATAGCAAGAGACTGAGAATGTGAAAACATGTAACGGTAAAGGCATAAACACAGAAGATGAGCACACTACAAAGACCATGAGGTGAACATGGAAGGCAGGCTCTTCCACTAACGCCAGCCCAGAACTAGCACCTAATCACCGTATCACACCTGGATGTCCTAGAGACACCCGTTTGGTCAGCTACCGGGGACAGCCCTTTTAACCCTATATGTGGCCGGCTGTCTCTAACAGTCAGAGCGCTATTGCAGAGTGTGTGTGTAGGAATGTAAAGGCAAAATATAGTTAAAACACAAGGCAATTTAAATAGAATAGAACTGGCTCAAACCTATCAACACCAAGCAAAGTGTCTTGAGCATCATTCTTCCCATGTTACATTACATTACTGTCATTTCGCAGATGCTCTTATCCAGAGCAACTTATATACAGTAGGTTACAATTTTATCCATTCATACAGCTGAATTTTCACTGAGGCAATTGTGGGTTAGGTACCTTGCCCAAGGATTACAACCACAGCGCCCTAGCGGGGCATCGAACCAGAAACCTTTTGGTTACGAGGCTTTCTCCTTACCGCTACACCACACTGCTGTCCCCCCATGTCCAGATGAAGCTACAACACTCTTCCGGGCCACCACTCTGGCGAGCACACTGATGGAGCAGTACATGAAAGCGACTGCCACCCCGTTCGTCCACCACGCTCTCAAGGACACCATTCTGAAGATCATGGAGTGCAAGCAATCCTGTGAGGTAGGGCCGCCTTTCCGGCTGAGCTAGCTGCACACTCACTCACACGGACACATGCAGTCATCTGATCTCCTCCTTGTTCATTTCTCAGGAAACACTCCCATCTGAGTGTCAAACTGGCATTCTGATGTTGATGTTATCTTTTGAATTTGTGAGAATTTTTTGATAATCCTCTATCATATTTTGATCTTTCTTTTCATCTGACCTGGCTTTGGCCTTGGACAGCATTGTTCTCTCCTCTAGCCCTTATTTTTTAATGATGGCTGTAGAGAAGCTGAAGGCTCTCCTTCACAATGGCCTATCGCTGCTCTAAGTCATATTTCACATTGCAAAAAAGTTGGAATGGATGCCTGTTTTGGTTCATGGGAATCTCATCTGCCAAAATGCAAGCAACATGGCTCTGAAGTAACATTGACCTGTGCTTGACTGTCTTTGCAGACCCCATCACTATAGAGTACATATAGTTCCACAGTGGCTGACACCTCTCTGTAGGTAGAAATCGCCATGATTTCAAATATCATACAAGCATATCAGCTTAAATGCTCCCAGTTTGAACAGAGATCATGACTGGATAGTGGTTATTCTCTAAGACTACTGCAAATCCTTTAAAAGAGCCAAGGGTGCACATAAATCGGTCTTTTAAGGCTCTAAAAGATGGTAAAGGTCTGCCAGCCCAAATGATAACATTACTTTCATTTAGCAGACACTCTCATCCAGAGTAACTTCCAGCACAAAAGAATACAAGTGTGCCCATTCAAGTTGAATGAGCAACAGTGTCAGATCAGGTTAACGCACTCCCAGACCACTGAGTGCAAGCATAACATTCTTCATTTATGTTTAAATTTATTGATTTGCCCAATGCTTTTATCCAATGCGACTTCCCTACTTAACTTGTGCAGTCTGACTAGACAAGGGAAGCCAAGAATACAAGCAAGTAATACAAGTAGCAGGTGTTAGAGGGTGGGGATTGAGGTTGAACCGAGATGCAGTCAGAAGAGTATAATTTTCTGTATGACCTTTTATCCCAGACTTTACCCCCTTGAAAATGAGATGTCACAGATAAAGAAGTTTGTACCATTAATTAAAGTCTGAATAAGTGAGGAAATGGAATCGGTTTCTTTTTGGTGTGTCACAGGCTCTGAATGGATGTACTGTAAAACCACATTGTCAGCATGTTAGTGCTATTCAGCATCTGCGTCACTGTCTTGGCACATTTCACGGTGTTTTTCTCTGCTTTTGTCATTCTAATTCACTCTCTGTAATTTAATTAGCCCTCTTTAAAGTCCGATACCACTGCCACTTCCCTCCTCAGCTAAATCCCTCCAAATTGGAGAAGAATGAAGACGTGAGCTTGAATCTGGCACATCTCTTGAACATCCTGTCAGAGCTGGTGGAGAAAATATTCATGGCTGCCGAGATCCTTCCGCCGTAAGTAGGAAGACAAATCACTGCACTTACTTAGGGTGTCAAATACCTCCAGCGGCATAATGAGTGGATTTCATACCCTAATTATTTGAAGATGTCCTCCTGGAGTCTGTAAATTTCATTCAAAGTCTTGTGTGTTTATCGTCTTTCTCTTTGACTTCGCAGGACGTTGAGGTTCATTTATGGATGTTTACAGAAATCCGTGCAGCAGAAATGGCCAAGAAATACGACAATGAGGACAAGGGTCGTGAGGTAAATTGCCCAATTTCCACCCACGGAGAAAATAATAATTAATTATAAGTGGCTTTATCATTTATAAAACGTATCTGATTATTATTTTTATTGGTATATTTATATAAACAATCGATCTATAAAACATGGCACTGGTGTAGGAGGAAGAAGTGATGGGATCCCCCTTGTTGATAGTGCTCTCCCTTTTCTCATAGATTGTTCTCATTGTAAAGGCTCTTTTGATACGATTACTCAGCAATACAATTTGACTCAAACTGATTTAACCCTTTCAGTGGTTTTGTCTTCCTGCGACTGATTTGCCCTGCAATCCTCAACCCAAGAATGTTCAACATAATTGCTGGTAGGATTATGCACATTATAATAACATGTTTATTGTTACTACAGTGTGTTATTATGCTTCTTAATCTGAGTGTAATGAGACTGCACAACTAATGTGTGCTTCAGTAATTCTCACGAAGGTCGGTTTTGTTTGCTTGACTTGTGCCGAAAGGCTGTTGTATTACAAATAAACATTTCCGCTGCTCATTCCCTCACATATTTGTGTGAGTAGGAACTAACGCTGACAACACATGTTCTCAATGGAGAAATCTCATTTCCTGCACGTACGGTTTAATGCTCCATGCATGGTGGAAAGTTCATTATCAGTCTCAGTACCTTCTGTGTGTGTGTGTGTGTGTGTTTCATTTCTCCATGTGCAGACCCCCCCTCCTCTACAGCTGCACGGACACTCACGCTTGTTGCCAAATCAGTCCAGAACCTGGCAAACCTGGTGGAGTTTGGTGCCAAGGTAAAGTTAACCTTCACCACAAGGGCATTTTTAGGGCACTTTTTTTGCAGTCTCTTTGCTCTCAAGCATTCATGTAAATTGAGTTGTTTGTTTATGCCCATGTAACACAACTGCTCTTTTCTGATTATATTGTTCTACTCAAATGGCAGTATTTCAAACATAAAAAAGCACAAGATTTAAAATCATGGGGCATTTTAAGTATTCACTAGATGGAATGCAAGCTCAAGTCATTTTGAACCAGTAAAATTTTTAAATGGTTAAAATTTAACATTGTGCACTGTGATGATAGTTATGTCTTTATTTTCTTGATTTCCTACAAGAGGCAGACCTTTTATGCTCTTATTCCATTAGGAACCCTACATGGAAGGGGTGAATCCCTTCATCAAGAACAACAAGCACCGAATGATCATGTTTTTAGACGAGCTGGGGGTTAGTCTCTGTCTCTTATGCTATTTTGCTTCCTTGTGATTTGCAGCTATTACTCCATACACAGGCAAAAGTAATACTAATAAAATAAAGTGGAACAGCATCATCCACTTTGGTAGTAAAATGAACTTATTTGTATTATGGGGATTTGTGAAATGGATCGTTAATGGGAAGTCCACAGACAGGGCTGAAAGGCTGAGCTGTGTGTGTGTGTGTGTCTGCAGAATGTCCCCGACCTCCCAGACACTACAGAGCACTTTAGAACTGACCTGTCCCGGGACCTCGCTGCCTTGCATGAGATCTGTGTGAGCCACTCAGACGAGCTCCGTACCCTGAGCAATGAGCGGGGAGCGCAGCAGGTACGTTTGTGTGTCTCTGCGTGCGTGTGCGTGTGCGTGTGCGTGCACGTGTGTGTGTGTGTGCGCGTGCCTGTGTGACAAGCTTTGCACCCATAACAGTGAATGGGGAGCACAGAAAGTGTGTGTGTGTGTGTGTGTGTGTGTGTGAATCAGTGAATAATGTACATATAGCATGATTGTGTAGTCATATTTGTGAATATTTATCAGTCAAAATTTTTTTTTTGATCTTTGGGCATTAAATGAGATGGAGGGATGAAAGAAGTCCGGCCTAATGTGACGGTACTAAGAACAGGGAGATGTGTTCAGGTCTGGGGAAAAAGGGAGGTATGCTAATGTAACCTCCTAGTTACTTACAATATTTCATGTATATTTAATCTTCAAGAGCCAAGAGCCACAAATATGTTTGGTATTAATTAGCTAGTCATGAAGCAAGTAAGTTCTGTGCCCTAATTATTTTGAAAGATAACGGGAGGAAATTAAACTTGTCTAGGATAGACTGGAGAATTAAGTTAAATTTATATGTAGTTAAGTGATGAAGACAAAGCATACTATAATCAGTGCTGGCATGTGTTTGATTTGGTGGACTGAGAGGGCCACTCCCGCTGGCAAGATGATAACAAAAAGGTATTCTTTGAAACAGAGCCACAAGCCTCCATAATATTATGCAATCAGAGGGACAAGTGAGCTACAAGATCAAAGTGTTTGAGGAGGTTGCATTGCATTTCAAGACAGAAAAGTCCTACACTGTGCTACTTCAGGGTTGAATGGAAAAGCTCACTTAGTGTTCTGATTGAGTCTGAAGGACTTTCTTTGTAAGCAGAGAGCTGTCAGAGTGAGCACAGGTCTTTGATTCCTCTGTGACGGTCTCACCTTGCATGCACTGTGTTGCAGCATGTTTTGAAAAAGCTCCTGGCAATCATGGAACTCCTCCAGCAGAAACAGGGTCAATATGCCAACAGCAACAGGTAGTTAGCCGTTCCACGGAGTCACTCATTGGACCCCCAGCATGCTCCGCCTCCATCACCACGGCAACTCCAGCCAGCCCCTCCGCCTCATCCTCATCATATTCCAGCACACCTCTGCCACACCCTCCGTGCCATGTGCTCTACGCAGCCGCAAAGAAACGAACCCCCAAAAAGCATAGCCCTGTCTGCACCTTGGGGTGGGGGGTGGGGGGGGGGTTTTGGGTTATTGTTTCTGAGACATGGGTGCATAACTCTTCCCATCTCACAGAGGAAAAAAAAAAAAGAAATCTTTCCATGCCTAAGAGGATGTCATATTATTCCACACAAGTTGCCAAAGTGTGTGTTCCTCTCTCTGCTCGACACACGGAGAGCTACCGAGAGCAGAACAGTGACCACTCTTATAACTGGATCATGGGCAGCCGTGCTTTTTATACTGTAATCTGTGACTGATTTTGTTTTATGGTTATGACAATATACACAAAAGTGCTGAAAACCATCTCTCCTGTCTAATTGTATGTAGTATTTTGTTCTGACTGTGCAGAATATGTAGGAAAGATTTGTCGCAAGAAAAACGGTTATTTTATACCAGAATATAAATTCTCTTGGCTGGAATCATGAGTATAAAAATTGAGACGTTGAATTTTTACCGCTAATTTTTGTTTTCGATTGTTTGCTGTTTGGTTCAGTCTTCCTTGAAACTTCTACATGCCAGACACATAATCAAAGAAAAGACGAAACAAACTTAAGGCCAATGTTTTCAGCAGTAAAGTTTTTGAATAGAACAAATTGTATCAGGAATGCATGCACTTATTAAACCCTTTTGTAAAGTACTGATTGAGTCTTTGGTTTTCCTCTCTCATGAACACAAAAGAAATACTGCTTCAGCAATGAAAATAAAATTGTCAGGTCAAGGGCACATGGCTGTAGGAATCACCTTGTCTTTTCATTTGAAGATGGATGCCTTTAACAAAGGGGAAACATTTACTGTTGATCTGCAGTGAAACCATATGTGCAACATACATGTATTTGTAATTTTGCGAATGAATGGCAGTTGCCTCCTCTAAAATAGATGTTTCTTGTTTTGACACAGTTGTGCTACTATACATTTTCACTCACCATTTCCGCCAAGCATGCAGTTTGAAATTAATTTGGGTAACGCTGAATTCATTTCATCTTTGCCAAGATTCATGTGTGTCCATCGCTGCAATCCGGTACTGGAAATGTTTGAGTATCCCAGCCATCCTGTACATGCTCACTGTACACCATTATGAGGGGATAATTTTGGTGATCAAGAAAGGATGTTGTGTCTTTACACCAGCAGAGACTGCAGCAATTTCAGATCAACAAAAAATTTTCATTTTATTTTTGATAAATGTAACACGTAAGGACATTTAATGAATTCTTAATGAAATGTTTTGACTGCTCCTCCATTGACCTTCCTACACCAAAGAGATGCAATGCGACCCAAATGAGGTGGAGTGCGCAGAAATGCAAGCAGCCTCAGCTAGTGTTCAGTCAGTTCATCTGGGTCTGGTCTGCACAGCAACTGATCTGTAAGTCATGTGGATGGTTCACTGTTAGTTGAGCCTGCTGTGTCAGCGAGTACATCTACCATTGGGATCGGTGGATCTGCAGAGATACGACAGATCAGACTCGGGAGAATGTGCCACACAAGATTTTGCCAGGTATAATTTTCTCAACAGACTTTTATGATTGACTGATTGGTTGACAGGAAAAACATGTACATCAAAACACAGATATAGTGGTAGGAGAAGCTGGATTGTATCCATCCAGCTGCTGCTTGTCAGGTCTTTCACACAGGCAGTTATAGGTCTGTGCAGGAAAAAAGGTGGATTTGAAAGGATGATGCCATTCTTTCATCAATGGCGTCATTGTGTATATTTTTGTTTCATTTCAGAGTGGAGTGCACAATTTTGTCTGTTGCAACTATCCAGGTAATGTAAGTGACCCAGCTGAGACAGGCAGAGACGAGAAGATCCACAGCCAGTGTAGAACTCTGAACATGATAGGCAGCTTTGGACTTTTTTTTTTAACTTCCTGCTTCTGATAACACTGCACCTAGTGTGCAAATGCCCGTTTGCTGAAAATCAAACCGACTTCAACCAGAAGGATTTTTAAAAAAACTATTTATTACTCCAATTTTCCAGGATACTGTATGCAAACTGGTTTAAAGTAACCATGTGCTTGAGACTTGTCTGTATTCAGGATCAGCTAGGAGTTTCATATTATTGAAAATCAGTATGGTTTAATATAGTCAATAGGTGTTTTCTGCTCTGGCAGAGGACATCTGTGCTCATGGTTTTAATTTTTTCCCCCATTTAATTGAATTAATGTACAAAATGGCAACAATTAAAGTTTTTTGTGTGTGCGTGTGTTTTGCCACTCTAGTCCCGAGCGCTAGATTGATTAGCATTCTGATCTGTATATTGAATGAGAAGATTGTAAGCTATCAATTTATACTGGATCAAACAAATATTTTGGTTTTATTTAGTAGATTATTTGTAAAGACCTTTTCACAGGACAGTTGAAAACATTGTTTGCTGTGTGTTATGTTTGAACATTTGAGAGCTAACTCCTGAGTGTAACTGGTGACAAACTGGTGATTCATTACTTTTTAATGAATAATTGAGTTATTAATTTTGCAACAGTATTTTTTTTTTATTAACCAAACAGGTTGAGTTTATTCCAAATTTAGCAGTGCTGAAAATGAGATGAACCCATATTTGATAAGCGCAAATAATTTTAGATTTTTTAATGGTGTTACAGGGACGAGGAAGTAATGTAATGTAAAGCAACTGATTTTTTTATTTGCTCAAGATCTTTTCCAATGAAGCCATACAGTGCAGTGGGAGTATGTGAGTTACTGAATGAAGAAAACAGTTCTGCAAATATAACACTAAACACGTAGGAGTTAGCATTTTTGACATTTGGCTGTTTCAAGCATCTGGTTTTAGATGAGGATGGCTTCTCATTTTGGAGGATGGTATTCCAGCATTTTAACAATGACATTTGAAATTATGAGACAAAGCAAAAAAAAAAAAAAAAAAAAATAGGCTATAGATACCGTTTCAAAGTTGTGTATATCTAGTCTTGGAGACGATCCAAAATTCAAAACGACATTTTACAGTTTTATTTCGTGTATAGAGGATTTACTCAGATTTGTTTATTGAAGCTAATGAAGCCCTTTGTTGGTTTTTCATCATTTGAAATATCTGGTAATACCGTTTGTCAAAACGAAATTACGTTCACTGATCACCATTTAAGTTTGCCCTCTAGTGGTGGAATGTGGCACTTGAGAATTTACTGTTGACAGAGCTTTAGAATTTTAAAATTGAAACCGAAAATGTTCATACTGGAACTGTTCAAATTATTCTGCTGAAACAGGTTCCATATACTTTAGGATCAAAATAAAGCACTGTGTAACCAGGCTGTTACGTATATAGACCAACCTACGCCACCCTCAATTAACAGGAGAGGGCCCTGAAAGCAGACAATTTGAACTAGGGTTGGAACACCTCAGTGACAGTGCATGGATGACAGACAGACTGAAATTTGACAATTTTATTTAAACATCAATGGTACAGACTTGGGTTGGGGGGGGGGGGGTGAATAGCCTGGACCGGCCTACAATGCTGAGATGACCTACAGTTTCTGCCAATGTATTACGATTTAAGTGCAGTTATTCCCCACACTAAAAAGTGACAACCACAAAGACAAAGCGAATCACACTGGGCAGTATCTACAAAAGAAGCTTTGCACTATGCTCTGTACAACGCTATTAGCCGTCACCGCGACCCACAACAAGCATATCAACCCAATTAGTCAATACAGAAGGCAGACAACGCCACACCATACCTCCCCAAGACAAGCTATTAAATTATACACAAGGTAAAATAGGTATTCCAATGACCCAGTCAAGCAGCCCGAATTAGAGTCACAGTAACCTAAGCAATTCCGTATGTAAAAGAATGCAGTATCCATATTAAGATATTAAAAATCCATATTAAAATGAGCTCAACACATACGTGAGACGCAGAGTGAACCAGCTACACCGCACGCAGTGCTGGCTGCACAACGCAGAACAGAGAAGAAACCAATGCGGTAGAAAATTACCCAACAATTGATAAAATCACTACCCAAGAGCTAATCGAAATGATATTCCAAGTCTCAATCCACAAAATTCAATGCTGTAACGCTGAATGGGCCTACAATACGGCATAGAAGACCGATGTCCAACCGCAAACCGCTTGCTCTGGAGCTGACTCTCTTCGCTCATTTCCCAATCCCCTTTTAAAAAGACGCAAAGTTCAGTTTTTTTCGTTTCCTGTGATTAGCTAGTATGTAACAGGTGTGGAAGTCACGTCATCACTCAGCCTGGGAACCAGTAAGAGAAACAACCTGACAAGACGCAAATCCACGTGGTAGAGCAGCATCTGACAGACAAATTCTAATGCACGCATAATTTAAAATGGAATTTAAAAATGACGGTGCCCGCTACAACTGTATTGTGCAAATCCATTAATTTGAACTAAAATAGTGTAAAATCATGCATTTCTCATTGCAGGAGGATTACCTGCTGTTTGCAAAGAGTGGCTATAAGATCTGTGTAGGTAAAATGTGTTTAATAATTTTAATATATGTTACAATATCTAATGCCTGATAAATGTGTTTTGTTACTTTTCACAAGGCCAAATTTTACGCTTAAATGTAATACTGCAATTCAAGTCTTCCTGAGTCGATTTGCTAAAGAGGAACTTGTCCAGGATCAAGGTGATAATAATAATCATATCACAAAGCAAAGAGGCAGCTGCATTAATGATACACCAGCTTGACAGACGGCACCACGTAAGTTTCGTAGCAGAATTCGCGCAGAGAAGGCTTCCAGGTCGTGGCGGAGGTAGGCGGAGTTCCAGTGAAATGTTGATTGCATCACGAGGCAATAAAACAACTTTTTTTTTTTTACTAAAATAAAATTTTAAAATGATAAATGCTGTCTGCAATGGAATTTCATAAAGACTTTTTCTCCTTTGTATATGAATACTTAGAATATTTAATTTTATGCATTGTTTTGACTTTGTACTCTGTAAATAAATCAGCTAATAAATCACGACCGAGTCCGTCTGGTACTTGTAAGTAGCGACATCGCGTGGTCATTAAGGGTATAGCAGAAACAATTATGAATGAATTTCAGGCTGAAGCATTAAAACTTTGCAAAAGGTTGCATAGCTAGTATCCACGTTGAAATGCATAGGGCAAATGTGGACATTAGAAGTACGGTTGTCATATAGTTCACCTTTATTACTTATTCTATGTGTTATTTTCTCCATCAGAAATCATTCCTTTACTGTTGTTTTCCAGTTTTTGGAGCTTTTGGTTTCAGCCAGTTTCTCATAAACTGAGAGTTTGTGTTTCAGATCTTTTATTCTTAACATTCTAAAAACATGTTTATCATTTTCTGTCATGTTACATGAATATTTCCGTGGGGCTAGATGTTCTGCTCTTAAAGAGAAAGGTTTCTTAAAAATTCTTTCCATAGTTTCAGTAATATCTGACCAGAATCTATGTAAAATATTACAGGAAACAAAATGTTTGTGTGGTGAGCTGTCTCACCACATGCTCTCCAACACTTTGGGATAATAGAGTTATTACATCTTTACTGTCTTTAAAGACCTTGTTTGTGCTTTCCAGGCATATGCCTACCAGTACATAGAGTTTGCCATCTTGATCACACCATTAAAGCCATATTTCCATTCATCTTCTGTAATATTAATTTTCAGTTCTTCCTCTCATTATTTTTTTTATCTTGCTGTTCTATTATTGTCATTCTAGAGCACTGGGCAATTTTATAAAGGTTTTCTGTAACATTTGAAGTTTCTGTGTACTTTGACCACATACAGCAAAATGGGGTGGATATTCCATGAGGTTTCTTAAATACATTGTTCATTAAGTAGTTTCTTATTTAAAGTTATTTTAGTCATTCCATGAGATTTTATTCTTAAATACATTGTTCATTAAGTAAATTCTTATTTAAAGTTATTTTAGTTTATATAAAGTGAGAGTGAGGGAGTCCATATTTACTCGATAAATGTTCAAAGGAAACCATCTCTTTTTTATTGTACATTTGATTGGACCTGGTCAGTCCTCTATTTGCCTAACCCTTAGGAATACCATATTTTTCAGACCATATGGCAATAGTCAATACAGCAAAAAGAAACAGGCTTATATATACAGAACAGCACTTCAGACATTTATCTAAACTGAATAAATACTAGTAAGAACAAGGTTATTCCAATATTAGTTTTCACTTCTCCTACAAATGATATACTTCTGCCAGCAATTACACTTGACAGTTCAAGTGCTGTGATAGGCTATAGATGAATGAATGCGCACTGTCAAGATACAACCTTTTAAATGCATGAATGTGTGGATTTTGTCTGTAATGCAACAATGCTCGGGGGTAAATCACACTTGTTTGGCTGTGTGATGCGCATGTCTCTAAATAAGTGCACCATGACCACCTCTGTCAGGGTTCCCTGCAGTTCACGAGACGCTGCAGGATTTTAACGACACATCTCCACGCTCCCAACCCCTCCCTGTACCGCAGCGCCCCTTCGATTGGGAGTTTGACAGGTAGGTGCACTGAACACTGCTTCTGCCTCGCTCCCTGGGCAGAGAGGGGGCGGTCAGACACAGTGGAGGCTTTTCTATTGGCTGCATGAAACATGGTGCAGAGAGAGAGAGGGATAGAAAGAGACAGGGAAGGGGGGAGTGAATCCGGGGGGGGGGAGGTGTTTGTGGGGGTGGAGCCTGAGGTCTCTTTGTGGGTGCCTCCAACTACAGCCTAATGTGCTTGAAGGTAAACAACTGCAAGCACACATTTTGATTCTAGTGTCTTCAATTCTAGTGTATTCTACTAGTATTATTATTATTATTATTAAGTATTATTATAGCCCCTTTCATATAATGGAAAAATACACTAGTAAGTGAGTACATCAATCAGAAAAGATATAGAGCTGTGTAAAGAGTATATAAAACAATTCAAGGGTCAAGGTTAGGTCATTGGTTTTTCTCTGTATCTGAATCAGTCCCAGAATTGTGATCTGCTTGAAGCTGAGGGTGTTGACCTATGACCTGGATGCAAGTGGTAGTATTTGGTCCATGTAAAGGTCATAACAGGGACTGGAAAGGACATGTGGTGGGGTCTGAAGGTTCTGATCTGGTACAGTCAGGTTGAGGTTAGGTTTAGGAAGAAGGTATCATTACAGTTCCCTTAAATTAATAGGACACCTGGTGTAATGAGGGTAGCAGGAGCCATCCTAGTTCCCTGTCCCAGCACAGGATCTAACATCCAGAGCTGCCAGGCTTCAGTACACTTTCCTCACAGTGCAAACCAAGATGTGCCATAATGTTCTAAATGCATAGCCAAGAAACAACTAAGCGACATTCTGTGTAGTATATCCACAAATTATTCAAACTTTCACGCCTTATACTTTCGATAACACTGTTCCGTTACATGTCGAAGGCAATGTTAAATGCTGAATTAATGCAATACTGTTTGTAGTTCTCTGATGCCTTTGGTGTGATACCACGGCCTCAGTGAACAGCAGTGCATCATCACTTTCCATTTTCAATCTGGATTTTTTTTTGCATACAATTCCATTACATCTCTGCCTGAGAAATCGCCCTTAAGCTTCATTGCCAGACTCTTGCGCATGCTTTCAAGGAAAAGATATGATTCCGAGAACTGGCTCTACAAAAGCAGAGACAAAAGCAACTTCACACACGTGCACCAGTTGTATCTGTTCATGGTGCGGTTTGCAATGCCACATCTCATTACATGAAAATGCAACGTGACTTCCTTTTGCTGGTGCAGTGGTTAAGATTGTAACTGGAAACCAGAAGTCTGTGGTGGAGGTTTGCTCTTGCTGTATGAGCAACTCACTTAAACTGAATTATTTGTAAATAATATCCTGATATATAAATAGGTTTCATTTTGAACCAATAATGTGTTAGTGGTCCTCTGAGCCATAAAGTAATAAAGCAATTTACACATCTGGGGGCCACAGCTTTACCGATGGACATTTCTGGACCTTTCTGTGTTGTCCCTTAATGCTTAATGTTCAAATTCTAGTGTCATATGTTCACGGATAAATTGACACTGACATAATGTGCAATGGCATTAATCGTGAGTTTTATTGTAAATGAGCTTTAAGGTCTTTTATTTAAAAATTCAGTGTAAACTGTAAATACTCCAAGTTACATTTGTACATAAAGAAAATTGTGACTGATATCTTGACTGAAAGAGGAGAAAGAGGGGCACCCCCACCACTATACATACACACACACACACACATACCCAACCCCTTAACCCCATTTCTTTATGCCCTCATTTGCATAAACATGAGTAATTTATGAATAATAAATGGTCTTTGCATTCGGAGGAATTATTCATTTGCATATCACCGTGGCATTACAGTTTTTATATCTACCACGCAGTGCTATCGTCAGGCTCTTAAAACCCGCAGAAAACGGAATCAAGGAAGACATTAAAATAGGTAAGCATTCATTTTCCTCTCTCTTTCTGTCTTGCTGTTGCTGTCTCACACACACACACACATACACACACACACACACGCTCACATGCTCACATGCTCCATCTCTGTCTCTCTTTCGCTCTGCGAATATTTCAGTTGCCACAATTGTCATTTTTTATTGAGCTTCACAGATGTGGTTTGAGATATGGCTACATTCTGCGGGAAAGGGGCTGGCAGCATTTTGATATGGTATTTCATATGCCAGTATTTAAAATACCCATTGCGTTTCTGACCCCATTTTTATGCAATTTGCATAAACATGAAGCACTGCTGAATAATTGATGAGTGCCCCATACGTATGTATGTGAGAGAGTGTGTGTGTGTGTGTGTGTGAGTGTGTGTTCAATGTAGATTACAGGCTTAGTAGACTAGATGTTTTACTCATTAACATTTAAACTTTCTTCAGAAAAAATGGACCACCTCATCTTTAAACTGCAGTGATTTTGGCCTGAAAACAATAGCCAAGGCTGCAGACACATTGTTTTCCATTGTGGACCATTGTTCAGTATAGGCATTTTATTTACTCACGACTGATTTTATCTCACACAGTGCCCTGTATTCTGGTTATTAAGCTTTTAGTGACTTTGAAGGATAAAAAAATTAGGGTCAAATTTTATTTGAAAGATTCTCTTTGTGAGCGCAGGGTGGAGTAAACAACTTCCTCAAACGCGTCATACCCAGTCACCATCTCCTCTCAAGCCATTTGCATTTTATATCTATCTCATCCTTGCAGTAATCCTGCCTTGGCTCTAGCTCTCGTCCAACTGACCTGGCTGTTACAGTTGAGGAATTCTTTATCTGAGCTCTTAGTCTAAAAGGTGCATGCGTGTCCTTGAATTGGGAATGTGCTGGTTTGGCACCTCCGTGCATTTTGAACATGAAAAAATGACTTCATGCTGATGTCACCATCCTATAGGTGGCAGACTCTTTTGCAAACCAGGGCTTTGTGTGTGATGATCACTTGTTTTTGCTATTCAATACGAATGCTGGGGGCTTTCTCTTTCTGTGTGAATGGTATCTGTAATTCAGTTTCCATTGTGCAGGCACTTTGATCCCCAAATCTTTACCATTCCAGGTTCCTCTTTTCAGAGTCAGTCATGTTGATTTCCCTCTTGGTTGAATATATCATTTAAAATTATTAAAATATCTGTGGATCGTCATCATCATCATTGTCATCATTACTACAACCACTGCAACTAACAATACCACCAATAAATGTAGTAACAATAATAATAGTAATGTTGCTGTTGTTATAATCACTTAGCACAGCACAACTGAGGAAGCATTGTGAGAGTTGGAGACTGTGACCACAGGCTTCAGCGGGGAATTGTCATGCCCACAGCACTTATTAACCCCAAGTCAGTGGGCAGTGTGCAGACTTGTCTAACACACGTTTGTTGTCCTTTTTAGGTGGGCTGCACTTCTGTACTTCTGCACTGCAACAGCACTGTATAAACTCTTGGACACATTCATGCCTGTAGCATGGCTGAATGTTATTTATCAGTCTGTTGATTAACTAATGTGCTTGTCCACTGAGAACAACAATTTGGCATAGGCCGGTAATATAATTCAGACACAAATGATCCAAACTACATTTTTATCACCATGAGGTGAAATATAAAGCATCATCTTTAAATATGAAGGTTGATGTATGTAGCTTTCCGACTGATTAATTCAAGGTGAAAATCATTTAAGTGCATTTATGTAAATGTACATTTTTTTGTACAGTAGCATGAAATGTCACATGCACGTTCATGCACATTGTTTATTATGCAGAATATTTACATATAATGCCTGGTTGTTCCTGATTGGTCAGTGCAGAATTCCACTGCCCTATTACACTGGCTGTTGCTAGTTGCCATGGAAACCATCTGAAAGCAGGCTGTGATGATGTCAGTTGGACCTCCAAGGAGAGGTATTGCCTGTGAGTCAGGTCAGGTTCCTGAAGTTCAAACCTGCACCAGTGTGCAACAGCTCACATAATGTGTGCATGCAGAATGTGACTGAACAAGTGAGCAAGCCTGATCACAGAAGTCAGGCATTACTCCTCATGTAAAATTTAGTGCTTTTAGACAAAGGAAATAAAACCTGTGTAAACATTGTTATAGTAGACGTCTATAGTACGTGTGGGCAGGTCAAAATGGCAGGTAAATCTCTACCTTGTCTGAAGTACATATGTATGAAGGGACTTGCCGTCAGTTCTAAGTCTGGTCCTTCCATTGACAAAACAGACAGAATGAACTGTGCTGATGAACTGCAGTTTGCGGCGCCATCTTGTTTTTGCATCCTGAGCGCATCAGCTTCAGCGCCTCCCCTTTCGAGGCCCGGTGGGGGTGGGGCTCACTGCCTGGATAAGGCGGGCTGGAGGGTGTCTGAAGTTGGCACACAGAAGCCACTTGGGCAGCCCTCACCCCCACCCCCACCCCAGTCCCCTCCCCCCTCCTTGTCTCCAACCACCCAGCAGCTATCAGACCCCTTTTAATTGATCTTTGTGTCTGCCTCCGGTCCTCTCAAAGGCGCTCATTTGCATGAGTAGAAGACTCCAGCTGTAGAGAGTAACGCACTGCGCTATGAGTGGCACAGACCTATTTTGCGTGACGTGCATACTAAGTAAGCCAGAAACCCTCTTCCACATGCACCGACACAGGCCCCGAGGAAGGAGGCTGGGGCTTAACCGTGTTTGCTGAATCACAGGCAAATCATTTGGTTACATTATTTGCATTCTGATTAGTTCCAAATTAAGAATTTCTAACCTGTACATTTTTGGCTTTGGTTTGTTTATTGTAAAAGCAGCCATTGTGAACACTGTTTTACTCATTAGAGAGATTACTGAGGAATATTTGCAATTTAGATAACTTCCTTCTGGAACGTGGTAATTTTTCAGAATTGCTACAGTGCCAAGTTGTCTTGCACACATATTACAAAAGATAATAATCATTACATTTGGTTATAATTCCTCTTTGAACCTCAAGCAAGAAAAAATAAAGCACACACAGACAAACATGGGAATGCATAAAATACAATTAAGACAATCACAGTAAGTCAAACACAAATTTGAAGCCCATTAGTTAATTAATATATTATTTTCAAAAGCTAATTTCACGTAAATATGTCCGTATTCTTACTGAAATTGTTTGAATATCAGAAAAAGAATAACCTCCCCAGCCACAGTCTGGTATTTTATGTGTTTGCATGAAATCCTTATTTTTAAAGCTGCAAACTTAACAAAATACACCATTATGTCATGTATTTAATGGCATCAACAGAAAGCATTCACTCTGCATTTATTTTACGTAGCTTGAGAGTACAGGCCTTGGGAGGTGTCAATAATGCAGCAATCTGTGGTTGTGCTTGTGTTTGATGGCATCATTTGCTCTGATTAAATTAAACCTGTGATCCACCCACCAATCACAAATTAATGAATTTGCACGTCGCAATCAGTCTGAGCTCAGCAGTGGAGAAAGGACCAACCTGCAAGCGGGATCTGTTTTGTGCTATTAGCAGGTGGGTTGAATTTTCATTTATTTTGGGCCTCAATTGAGAAAAAAAGCTTCAGCGTTAGTTCAGATAATTGGTACATTATCTACACCCTGCTTGTTTCCAGAATAGTGCTTATACAACATAATCTGCTCTGCTGAACACTGTTTTGCTGGTTCCCTGTGTTCACTGAGAAATTAGACATTGAGTCTGCTTTGATGGCTGTTGCGCTGAAAATAGTATTGAGACTGTTTGGCCTGGTTTGGACTGTTGTTTTAGTGTTTCACAAACCTTGTACCAGGTGCATGCGTCTGCAAAACCCTACACCATTTTTGTTGTTGTTGTGCAGAGAGAAAGAAGGAGAGAGGCAGAGGGAGGGAGAAAGGGAGGGAAAGGGAAAGAGGGATGCAGCCGTTGAAGTGAAACCCCAGTCCTTGGCAGCGCACCTGCTCTGCAAAATCTCCCATTTACGTCACAGTGAGGGCCTGTTAACACTTCCACGAATGGGCTGGCCCCTGGAGAGAAATACCTGTGTGTGCACTAGTGGGAAGGTGACATGTTACCTGTGCTGTGTTCACAGCTTCCCTAACCTCGAGGCAGAGGGTCATTGGGATGTCTCCATTCTCCAAGGCAGGTTTTTGGAGAAGGTGGTGTGGAGCAGGCATACAAGATTACGGGCTGAAGCTGATTCTGTTCCCAGTTTCCCAGATATCTCAAAGAAAGCACATTCATAGATGAATCTGCAGAACCCAATCACAGAATCATCGCTGTGTATGTGGTGTTATGGGAATCTAGCTAAAGGCATAATTCAGGTGATAGCAGTTAGTCAATATTTGTTAGATGCAACAAAGACCTTTAAAAAGAATTACAATTTAAAATATTCATCATCATAATTAGAGCCTGAAAAAAAATCTATTTGAAATGAAAATTATATTTGTTTTTAAAATAAAACTCTGGGGGAGTGTTTACTTTCACATAGAAACCTCAGAACAAACCTGTTTTATGCTCTGTTCTTGATTGGGAACAGGAGAACCTGTAGTGTATCTTGTTTGGCAGTTCAGAGTGGCATTCCATCTTGGGTGTGTTGTGTGGGTTAACACTGAAAAAACAGCACATACTATAGGTCTGTAGTAAAAAAAAAAAAAAGAAAAAGAAAAAAAAGTTGTGCTCATTAACTTAAATTCGTATTGTCTATTCATCACTTTCCAAATATTTGCACACAATCTCTTCATTAAACCCGTTTATAACATGAGAAAATGACACAATCCATTGCAAGTTTCGGCAGTTCACAGCTGAACTAACTTGAGTTCCAGCACAAGCGAACATCAACAGAAGTAGTGATTTCAAACACCGATTTTTTAAGAAGGGAGCTGAAATCAATGCGTTTATCCGTCTACTGTCTGTTGCGCGAGGCAATATTGAGAGAGGAAACGAAACAAAAGAAAACAAAAACGGAAAATTGTGCCCCGGTTTTTGTTTTATGGCTAATGATGCCGTGTGATGTGAAGACGACGCTGAAACGTGTGCTGTCTGCGCTGGAACAAAGACGTACAAAAAAAAAAACGGTTCCGTATGGTGACAAAGATTAGAGAAGCCACACACAGAATACACAGTGCGTGGAGAGCGCAGAAAGGGAAATAACTATGGAGGATCACAGAGGGGCTTCATAAAAACAGACTGTGGGAAAGGAGGCCGACATCCAACCCCGATATCCCTATCATTAGGACACGTGTTAATCGCAAAGCCGCACAGACATGCAGTCCACTGTGATCGCTGTCAGTCGCGCGATACAGACGATGTCAGTGGGTGGAAGCCTTTTCTGTTTCTTTGCTTTGTTTTTCCCCCCATTTCGTGTGTGCTATTGCATATTTAAATATTCTCATTGCCATCGTAATATTCACTGTCATCGTATCAAGAGCAATACACATTAAGATACACAGATGTTCAGATGACAACAGTAGGAAAAGAATGAAAAATGTAACTTTAACGACATTTCGATCTACACCTTACTTACATCTTACTCGATATCTTAGTATTTATATTTTGGTAATCATCACAGAGGATAAAATGTAATGTATAACAGCTCATCGTGTGTATATAATGATTTATTCTGAACTCTTTAGTATCCCCACATGAAAATGAAATATGGTGTAATATTTTGAGAAATATGTTGTTCATCTGAAGAATATATTGGGAATGCATTTCAAAAAAATATTAATGCAAAGCAGAAATATATTGCAATATACCAGAATGGCAATAATATACATATTTTCAATATATTTTTGTCTGGAAAATATATTCTCTACAATATCTTCTCAATTTTTACATTTTTTGAATTAGAATCACCTTTTTAGGGACCACAAATTACAAGCAGCCTTCAGCTGAATCAGAAAAAACTTGAGTTATTTGTTCCTGGTGAATAAATAAGATCAATAGTACAAATGTCCATTAGACAGAGGTGTCAATAGGTTTTTAGAGATTTGCAATAAAATCAGATGATGTCTTTCATATCTGTTTCCTAACTGCCATCTTACTGCCAGTCACATCATTGATGGTGTTGGGGTTCCCTGCTGAAAGTCTCAGAGAATCAATGTCCAATGATAGAGCAATATAGAGAGGTCCGGCACTACAGCTGTCCAAATCCACATCTACTTTTCACAAATGTTACAACTTTACTCCACTCAAAGAATATTTCCGCTGCCATTTGCAGTCTTGTGATCGCGTTGCATTTTTAACTAGTTCAGTATCATCCAGTTTCTTTCTAATTAGGAACATCTGGGAGGAATTATGCAAAATGTCACATAAAGTAATATTTCATAATGTATTGAGACAAATACATGATAAAGGATTTTACTAACGGTGTGTAATTCCACATTCCAGCACACACACGTATATACACATGCATGCACATACACACAATACACACAAGCACGTACAGCTATGAATTCATAATAATTATATGCCTTTGATGAGTCCATGATGAATACACTACCTCTCACAGCTGGATAATTGGAATTCTGCAAACATGTTACCAAGGAAACAATTTCATGTCTTTTGGGCCTGGATTAGCCAGGGAATATTTGCACGTTTTGCTTGTTCTGAAGTGAAAGTGTTAAAGGAAGCACTGTGGAT
Organism: Megalops cyprinoides; assembly: GCF_013368585.1. Classification (NCBI taxonomy): domain Eukaryota; kingdom Metazoa; phylum Chordata; class Actinopteri; order Elopiformes; family Megalopidae; genus Megalops; species Megalops cyprinoides. The sequence goes on along the minus strand of NC_050587.1, from coordinate 19,645,913 downwards.
GCATTTTTTTTTTTTTTTTGTTTTTTTAAATGTGCATATAATTGGAAAAACCCTCCATTTGATTTCAGTAAATCTAAGAAAACTAGGGAATGAAGCAATGAAGTCTCATGTTAGATGTACTGATTCTTTACATGTAGCTGAAAATAAATCAGTACATCATAACAACATTATCCTCCTCCTACTGATCCTGCCTGCAAATGAGGTACTTTTCTGAATTTGGTGCTATAGCAGTGACGGCACTAATCTGTGATATAATGCATTTAGCGTTCCCAGCTATGGACTAACAGTTTTGACCAGACTAATGTTCAGCCTCGTGCTGACATCGTACAGACATCATGTCACATAACGCAGAAGGTTAGAGTCACCACAGAAGAGTAAAAGTAACAGATTGCTGCACTGTGTCATCATAAATGCACTGTAGTCAAGACATGACCTGTGGGTTTACATGTGTGTACGATGATTACGAACATGCATGTTTGTGCATGTGTCTGTGTCTGCTTCTGTGTGTATTCTGACCCTGATGGATTTGTTTATTGTAAAGCCCTCTGTGCCATATCAAATAAAGTTTGACCAATTAATTATTCAAGGCAGATAGAATACTACTGAGAACCATGGGGTGGATGTTCCTCATAACCTTGCAATTTTACAATCAAGGTTTACCATGGTATCTATGTCTAATCTCACAAAGGGTATGAAGGCGGCTATCAGCTACCAGGAACTGCAAAAACATAACTTGTACTATACCACTCTGCTTGCATTCAGTAGCAATCACCATTGTCCATTCCAAACTTCTGCCAGGGTGTTATTGTTATTCACATAGAACATTATTTCATTTAAGGAGGGCGGGGGCTCCTATTCAGAGTGGACATCATACTATAGAATAATTTGTTTATATGCTTTCGGCACACGTAACCCAGTATCACACATGGAGTAAACATGTTACACGGTATGACACATACAGTAACTGTGGTAGTCCAACCTGGCTTTGGTGTAAAAAACTTATGGCAAAGCAGGTGTAAATTACAGTACATGGAAGGAACGTCACATTAATAGAGCATATGTAATTTATAATCAAGGTTTTTTTGTTTGTTTTTTTTCAAAGGTTTGTCAGTTAACCTGCAGCCCTCCTTCTTAAGTTAATGAAATAAATGTTTTACCTCCTAATACGTTGGAACTTTTTTCATTTCTTTGTATGGTTTGGCTAGCTGTCTTGCAAGCTACTAATTGAGTTTTCTGTGTGAAAAATCAAAAGCAACACATAGGCTACAGTTTATTGTGTTTTTTTAATTCATTCCAGTGCCTTTTAACACTTTCTAACTGTGCCTTTTGGTAATGAAGGACGATGGCGTTGAAAGAAGTGCTGTATCACCAGTAGATGTCGCCACAGTACTTTTGTACTTGTTTTTCAAACTGCATTTTTCATCCAATACCGTTAACACTGAAGTGAAGGCTTCCTGTTTTCCACTGCAACAGCATAAAATTGATCTTGTTCTCCACGTTGCTTTTTGTGCAGCTCTGGATTCATTTCTTGTGGGATTTCAGGGTAAATTAATGAAAAATTTCTCGATCAAACATTATTCAGCTTTAGATCTCAGATGTTGAGAGGATAAAAAATCAAATGGAAACATAAAAACATCATTTAAACAGAAGCTTGCAGATCCTGTATGTGTAATGGATTTTCAGTTAATGCACTGTACCACTGAATCCCAAAAATGGCATTTTTTTCTCCTCACTGTGGATGTATAGAAATTCCTACTTTAATGGCATAACAAATCTTGGTTTTGTATGTGATGTCTCTACTACATTATATTAGTTCTTACAGAAACAAATACAGAACAAGAACTAACATTTTTCTTCTCCAGTTTTTTTAAACCATTCTTTAAAACAATCAAACAACTTAGTAACAGAGTTTGTGAAATGGATTCCATTGTTAAAAAGGAGCGTAACAGGTATGTCCCATCTTTGTTCTGAATTTAATTGCCAGCCATATCGTTTCAGGCCATAGCTAATTTAGTGTTACAGCAGAAAATGTAACATCTTGGGACCTTTGCCAAAAGAAATGTACAAGCTCGATAAATTATTAAAAGGGGCAGTGGGATCCTCCACCTACAGCAGTGCAGTGTTTACAATTACTTTAGCACTTTCATATATTCTAATGCATTGCAGTTAGGCCTTCTAGTCCAGAGCAGCTTGCAAAATAAAGGTAGACAAGTGTGTATAATAAAGTCACATGAATAGTGATGCATACAAAAAAAATACAGCATTCAATGTACTATAATGACTGAAAGTAAATCTGTTACGTTTCGTGCTGCTTAATTTGTACACTGAGAAACATTCTCTCACATACATGTAGGGTAGTTTGCAGAAAAAGTTGCACTGGGGTACTTTAATGACTTCACAGCTTTTCTCATGGGCTGTCTCAGGTTATCCGTGGAACTGAGATGCTTGGGAAGGTAGATTTAATTGTCTTACAACCACCTCTGTGAGGAACAATGGAGATTACAAGCACCCATTGATTATAGTGTAGGCCTGCATAAGTGACCCTTATCCCTATATTGCTTATTCATTTTTCCTTTCCTTTCTGTTTGAAAGAGACCAAATGGACCCCAGCAGGTTAAAGTACAGAGACCTGAAAAGCCTCCTTCCTGGACGCCCTTTCACACACGCACAAAGCCCCAACTCTTGTCTTTTTCCCTTTTTTCCCCATGTTAAAAACCTGATTAAATCTTTTCCTGCAAGGTTTTTGTGGGAGGGTGCAAAACTAAAACTAACAAAAGCGGCACATCTAAAAGACGGGCCTTTCAAGAGCGGACTTCAAATGCTGAGCGGGGCTCCGTTTTGTGCGCCTGCAAGCGTGCGTGTGTGTGTGCGTGTGCGCGCATGCGAGCGTGTGTGTGCATGCATATGCAGGTGTCATTATGCTGGGTAATTAAAGCAACACTACACTTGGAGAAACTAAAAGAAAAAAATCTCCGTTGCACTGTAATGACAAGAGAAACTGTAGGAAAAGAAGGGTTTGTCCATTGGAGGACTGTGCTGGGATCTGCCAGAGCCTCAGAAAACGCTGGAACATGGCATGATATCAGGCTTCATTAGTGAATGCCCTTGTTGATTTTCCCATGGAGGATTAATTGGCAGCTTTGTCAGTTAATTTAAATAAAAATGCATGCAGGAAGTGGACAATCAGTCTTTCTTCCAATGAAAAGGATTCTTCTCATGGAACTATTTTCGTTTTTCACTTCAATCTCATTGAATATTTTAAAATGTATTTCTTGTACACAGTAACACAAAGTAAACATGTTTGCATAATCATAGTTGGCATGGCGTAAATATTAACTCTATAAATCTTATAAGTGAATTTTAAATATTGGCGATAATTAACACTGTGTTCTGCAATGCAGGTAAAAGAGGAAAAATATCTACAGAACACATGATTCTTCAAAAATGTATTAACTGTCAAGATGTAACAACTAATATGAATTTTGGGAAAGGTGACTCTGGAAAATGGAACAGATGGTGCACCTAATATTAAGCCAAAACTAAAAAAAATGTCTATACAGATTATGAGGAATATGTTCGATATGTCATTGTTGTGCAGACATTTTAAAGAACAAAAACTGCTGTACGTATTATGTGTACTTCCCTGATATGCTTACCTCTGCATATATGCACATGACAGTTACATACACATATGGAAATCAATGTCATTGATTTTAACATATAATCATAACATTCTATATAGTTTAGAATTTGAATTTTTACTCTATGGTTATAAAAAATAAAAATTTTGATTATAAATGATAATTCAGGCAATAGTAAATCACAATTAATGCCTATTTCAGACACACACCTGCACAAATACTAGACAAATTGATAAACAAATTTTAAAGAATAAATAAATAAATAAATAAATAAATGGAGAACTTTAATATTGCCACTAACATAAAAATAGGTTTTGAGTGAAACTGTGAAATGAGCCATCAACTGGAATCAAGGAGTGATTTTGATTGAAGTGTAAAAATGCTAAAGGACACTGTCTTGTATAAGTTATATTTGCAATGCCAATCAGACAAAATTGAATAGTTTTGCTTTTGTTTGAACTAACATATGTTTATTATTCGTTTTAATCAAAACAAGGCCATACAGGTTGCTGACTTCTTTGAATCACTTGTAGTAAACTGCCAATTTAGTTGCACAACTTTTCGTGATGAACATTTACAGTATTTATGTGACATCACCTTTTATATTATGCAAGCTGAAGATAGTTCAAGATCAGTTGTGTGTGTCAGAGAGAGAGAGAGAGAGAGAGGGAGAGAGAGAGAGAGAGAGAGAGAGAGAGAGAGAGAGAGAGAGAGAGAGAGAGAGAAGGCTAATATATGGAACTGTACATGCTTGTGGTTTTTGATGGTGGTTTGCCATATTTGTGCAGTCCCAAACAAACTTCACTGGTGGCTTCTGACAATAACTGTCATAACTGTAAATTGACAAATACAAAATGTTCTGTCATCGAGTTCACATATCTTTTGTTGTTGTTGTTGCAATAATCCTTTGTATTAATTCATGGTGGCGGTTTTGCCTTTTTTACTGTAAACATGCACAACATCCTGTTCGGTGACTATACTGAAAAGGCTGAGAAATCCACGACAAACACACCGTAAGTGTTAAGCCCTCAGCGGTGTCTTTCCTCAGTTTACACCCAGGTACACCCATCTCACCACAAAAACAGCAGGGGGCGCTGTCCCAAACTCTACGGCTTATCATTTTTAGACACATTTCAATTTGTGAAAATCAACAAAATGCAATATGACATATATACTATGTTGAGCAGGTTCACATAGTTAAATTATAACAGTGCATCATCATTGTAGATGCATACGTTCTTTATATTCTTTAAATTAGGTGAATGCACTAGGCTATTATTAAAAATACAGTCATTTACATCTATGTGCATTGTGATCATTCTAAATATTGTATATTTAATTCTGAGCACACTTCTGATATTTATTATTATTATTATTACTACTACTACTATTATTATTATTATTATTATGTCATGTTCCCTCAAGAATAGATGGATCAGGACCTAGATAAACATCCCTCGGGTCCATCGCAATGTTAGTGTTAGCAGGGGTCCGAGGCAGCGTAGTATATATCATTCTATGCAATTAAATTTGAAGTAACGATTTTAGTGTTCCTAACTGAACGATTTCTAATTTTCTCAAGGGCTAGTCGTCAAATTATTTGTGAAGTAAATCATATTCAGATTGTTCGTAATCATATTTTATCTCTTCGTTAGTCAAATTATAAATGTATGGGTGTGAAACGTCATGGTGGACGATTCTCTATACCGACATAAATTATAGGCTATTGCATATATTTAGAATGGTGAACGGGTAATGATAACAGCCTTCATTCCAAAGTCACCACTGCAATCTCCTTCAACAGACAATAGGCGTCTGTGCACTGTAAAAGGCTCTGTCTGGAGTATTGAGGCCCTCGGATTTTACTAAAGGGGGCATTCAATCTAACCGGTGTAGTGCTTTGTCCTCAACTCTGAGAAACGGATTTAAGAAAGCAGATTTTTTTTTGCGATACTCACCCATCGTCATGAATTTAGCAGTCACATAATGAACGAAACACACTGTGGGGAAAAAAGAAAAATAATCTAACACTCTCTTTAATTCGTTACATTGGAGGACAGAGTGTCTAACGTGACGTTAGATTGAACGCTTTCGTAAAATAATCCTGTTTCCACTTGTTTTGTGGACCAAAAACGGTGTTACACTTGAAACAGTTTTGTGCTCCATTCATTTACAATTAAAGCTTAGAACTGGATTCCGAAACAGATGCTTACCTAACACTGCCATTTTAGAAAGGCAAGAATCAACATAGACAGATTACAGCAAATTGAAAGTGTTTCCACAACCCTGAAAAAATGAAAATGTTGAAATTAAGAGAAAAACGGTTTAAAAAAGACGTCTCCAGTTGACAGAGTTGACAAGCTTGTGTTGCTGGGGAGTGCCTGCGGGCATTACTTGGATGTGTTTAAGTAAACGACGTTGGTATTAGAGAATGGCACAGGCTTCACCGTGTGGCGCCACCGTGGGTACGGCACCGCACACATAGAGTAAAACTCTCTACCTTCGTACACTGCCTTGCGGGGAAGTTGTGTGTATTTGTTTGATGTGTAATATTTATTTTTTCCTTGTAGTTTTTTCTTCGTTTTGGGGAATTCTTACATGACCATGGTGTCTTAAAGCGGCAACACACCTGTCTTGCGCAGGGTTGTGTTTTAATATTGCCTAAGTCATTTGCAATGAAAAAAAATGCGCATTTACAAGTTTGATTGTTTGTTCATTTGCTCGCAGCATTTTAAAATTGCTATTTCTAATTCATTTTAGTTTCTCATACCGTGCATGAATTAGTTTCAAATGAATTTTGCCTTTCACAATGCAACATTAAATCATCCACAGTTAATCAAACTTGAATTAGAACTAAATACACCCAAACTATTGCTATAGTGTGAGACGACTGGTTGAGGCACTGCATGGGTATTTAGTTTTCTATGGCTTTCTGTGGCCTTAATGTGATCATCAATGAACATACTGAATATGGAGAAATATGTTCTTTTTTATTTGTGTAAACATGTTTTTATTCATATCTTTAAATGCATTTATAAGTGCATGCATCTTATTAATGCTATTTGTTGATTCAGCATCAATATGAATTTTGAATTATGTTAGTGCCTGTACAATGTGAGCTAAATATTTTAAGACACAAAATCACTAACACCACTGTTATTGCATCCCTTAAAAACAAATAATAAAATATTCCAAATATTGTGTCAAAATGCAACCTCTGAAGTGTTGTCAGCTTGTCTTTCTTGCCTTTTACAATGGGGCTGAAAAAAGGCTTGCTTGTGTATGGTGCTGAGTGGTATTTAAGGCCGGGCTGATGTAACAAGTTGCAAGTCCCAATCATTAAACAGGGAGAGTTGATATATGAAAAAAATGTTGATAACTACATGTAAAGTATGAAATATATTACGTGATATCATTTATCGCTTAATACTTGCATGTCACATCAGGTGACCAGGCTAAGATGAAGACAAATTTCTCACAGGTCATTTGCATCTTGTTGATAACAGGTGGTCCTCCTCCTTTTTATTCAGTTATGTGCCACAGACTTCTACATTGTGCTCCCTGTTGAAAAAAAAAAACAGTGAGACAGAACGTGGTACAGCGGTAGTACACCCTCATCCACTCAGACACTGTTACGGAGCACTCCGTTCATGGAGGATACTGTTTTCTGTTTGCTGTTTGGTTTGTTTTTCTTCGCATGGTGGCTTACGATTGGTCATGTAAAATAACTCTCAGAAACAGCAAGAGCTGAAGTCCATTGTGTGTTATACGCTCATGCAAGGGGCGCCAGACATGTCCATGATGGCACAGCAGCAGTAGTCTTGTTCTGGGGTTGTGGCGAATTGTGAGCTTGCAGCTATGTTCCTATGGACGCTCCAACACTGCCTCCAAAGGACTGCACACGCCTTAACCAGTGGAGCTGCACTCTGGACCTTGAGTTCAGCCAGCAGCCCTCAGACTGTCATACAGTGAACAGGCAGCCTCTCATCTGTGACAAGCTCAACCCCAGGGCCGCTCAGGGTCATGCTGGAAAAAGACAAAAAAACAATCAAGCTGCATTTAATAAACATGAGGAGGACTAAAATAAGGCAGCAAGAGTGATCACGCAAGTTTACATCTTGTATCATACTACACTATGGTTCTAATAGCATTGTCAGGATAGGTAGAACCCAACCTCATCTTCATAATGTGTATTTCAGCAAACATAATTTTCTATTCCAAGCAAATTTGATTTGAAAGGGAATTTGATAGTAACTCACTATGCAGTACTATATAGCATGAAATACATACATACTTATAAAACAAAAATGGCATCTGTTGTTGAATGCTGCAAGGATAGGTGTAGCCTGAGTAGACATTTTAGCAATTTTTTTTTTTTTTTTATGGTAAGATAGATATCTAGCTACTTAGCTTGCTAGCTTCAGCAGACATTGTAGCTCATGGGTTTCAATGTGACTGCCCATGGGCAGGGCACAGGGTAGAGGGACAATGGTGTCAGAGCTGTCAAGATTGTCACATATCTAGTAAGAAAGCACTGGCCTTGATTCTTCTTAGAAAATTTAGATCCTGCAGACCGTTCTTTCAAAATCAGTATATTATCTCAATGACCATGTGATCATCTAATAAAAAAGTATATTGTAATTGCATTCATTTCCTTGTCAACTTTCCACTTAAAACTGAACCCAAAACTTATAACCAGAAGCCACGCTAAGGTGGCTCTGTAAGGCTCTGTAAAGATCTGCTACATGCTCCAAACCCATTGAGGCTTTAGACAGGTGAGGGTGGCAACATCAGGTTTAACAAAGAAGTTGCAATTGAAGAGCACTGTGAAGCATGAGGTAGCCCATTTATACTTCCCCCTGAGAGCAATCACAATAAAGTGCACAGCATTTAAGGACGGCAGACAATGTGAGAGGTCCTGTGGAGGTGGGTGTGCGCTGCGTGACAATGTTTGCACCTCAAGTATGGGTTACAGTCATCGGGCGGCTGGGAGACATCAGCACGCCACTGCCACCCCTGGGCCACGGCTCGGAGAGTGACATGTGGGGACGGGTGTCACCTGGATTGCGACGTGTTGTCAGGTGACGGACAGCGCAGCAACTTTGCCGGGGAAGGGGTCCGAAAGGTGACGGCCTCCCCGCTTTAAAATGACATCGCTGTGAAGGGAGCTCGTCCTCGGGGTTCTAATGGGGGGGCCACAGGTTTTTTTTTACCCAGAATCCTTTTCACCCCCTCAGACCCTCTGAGGCAGCATCGTCTGACCAACGTCTCCTGTGGGGGGGATTGCCTTGGATATGGTCATCACAAAACAGCACTCTAAATTAAAAGCACTGTTGACTTTAAAGGGGGCTAACCCAATTTGACTAACGTGATTTTCTATCCTCTGGCAGAGCTACAGAAAAATTATGCGGATGGAAATGGCTCCCAGCCAGGTTTCTGTCACCCCCCAGTCGTTAACTGCTTTGGATTTTGGCAACACTTTGCCAAAGGTTTAACATTATCATAATCTAAAACATATTTAAGGTCATTGATGGCTTTTATCATGTAAAATTAGTAGTCGGGGGTGCTATTGTCAAGTTCTTAGTGCGGCTCTAAGTGGTGCAGACTTTTTTTTTTGGTAATTACAGCTCAGAAATGCCACTGAGTGTGAATGTATATAGTGGAACCTAAAATGCACTTAAAATACATGTGTAAATTAAAAAAGAAGGAAAATAAATGTGCTTGCGGATCCATATAATTTTGGACACAGTCCAACCAGGGTCCCATGCTATTTTTCCTCTGCAGCTCTTCAGTAACTGTTTCCATTAATTATTACTGTGAAAGTGTCTTAAAACAGCCCTCTGAGCTATTCCTCCGTGCTGGGGCTCACTGAAGTAACTTCCTTGGGTTGCTCATTGAAAGCTAAGGCAAACCCACTTTGCAGTTGCATTAAATCAGACTCTTTGTGAAGGATGCTATTTTAACACTTTTTTAATCTGTAAAAGCTCAGATGTTTTTTTTTATTATTACCTTAACTGGGATGTGCAGAAACCAGTGGTAGAAGTGGTAGAAGCTCTGTAGAAACGCTGAATGACATTAACACACCTTGTTCAGGGATTCACAGTGGAAGAGTAGTTAAGTCCTTGAACACAGGATGGGCATTATCGTATATTTATATAAATCTGAGGCATGTGAGTGAGTGTCTCTTTGTCTTCTTTTTTTCTGTTGAGTATATTGGCTTGATTTGGTTTGTTTTATTTGCGGCATAGGAAGAGTTTTTGTATGCTACATGTAAATAATTTGCTCTTGGATCAGATTGATTAAATACCTTGATCCTCCAATGGTTATGCTTTGGAGCTTTCTTTGCTGGAAACATGTCAAGGGATGTGAGGCAGGAAAGCAGAAACTTACATAAAGACAATTATGCAGAAAGTGCAGCAGAAAAATCAGTATGACTCAATCAATATGATAGGGATTATGATAACAGGTGATAGTGACAACCTAGCTGTAATGTATTACATGTTGTTTGATTAACATAAATTACACAACCTACACACAGACATACACACACACCTACACACTTACCTGCAGGGACTGACTGAGACCTACAGTCTTTACCATTTATAACTGTGACATGGTTACTTTATGATTTCTGTATTTTATAGGTATTACTCAGGTGGTACTATACTATTATTAGACCAACTGTTGCTGTTTAATCTAATGTAATGTAACTTGCACTGTTGTCTGCTTTCTGTTCTTTTTATTATTATTATTATTATTATTATCATTATCATCTTGTCCCCTGTTGACTCCTTTGACAGCAGTGTAGATTGATCCCTTGCGGTTGGTTTTTCATTAGATTTTGATTGATGCCAGACCTGTGGGTCCCTGCTGGTGATGGTCTTGAGTTCGTCCCTCATGCATCCCACTGGGGCGTTAATCTGCACCTCCTCAGGCCTTCATGGCTGTGCTGTTTGAGAGGGGATTACAGTGGGAGGGCTGGGGGCACCCAGGCCCAGCGTGGAGGTGACCCAGTGACCTTAAGCTCAGCTGGTCCAGGTGTGGCCTGCAAAGTCTGGACACCGGTAGATACTTCAGACCCAGCCATTCGTCCTAATTAGGTAGCCCGCTGACATCAGGTGTGCCAGCACTGTTGGGTATTGGGACATCTACTCGGCACCCACTGCACCGCATGAAAAAAAAACAATGAAGATCACCTGTCACTTCTCAGATCAAATGAGACCTCCTTTCTCCAAATCGCACCATGAATGTGGTCTTTGACTCCCCAAGTCCCCCAGCCATCTTTCAAACACATGCTGAAGTCCCTCTGCTCTTTTCTTTTGCCAGATATCATTTATTCCAAAGAGTCCTGGAGTTTTTTGTACAATGGATATCAGGTTTTGCGCTCAATAATCTTTTTATTTGTCAAACTATATTTAAAACCTAAAACTCAGGACCTGCTAACGGTTCAGGGATGACAGGATATAGATTACATTAAGACACAAATCATGGACAGAGGAACAACGTAAACTAACAAATCTCCTCAGAACTCTGAGACCCTCACAGATTTGTGCATAACTGTCCATGTCCATCCTGGGCAGGCATTAAACAAATACACCAAATCCAGAAAAGGAAAAAAAATCATTGTTGTCCTTCAGACTCTTCTTTTTTCAGTTCTTGTCTCATCCTCACTCCCCAGTCTTGCTCTAATCTTAAATCTGGATTTCATGCTGTAAAATAATTACAAGTGGCATGTTCATAAAGGGCTAAAATGTGGATGGCTGTAAACTGGACTGTCATAAACAGATCAGAAAATGGAAAACTATTGGGTCAGGAAATGTAAATAAACACAGAGTGACTTGTATCATGGGTTATAATATGCATCATAACACAGTTATGAGCATCATATACATTGTAATAAATCCCAGGTTTGTATTTCCAAAACCAAAGAGGACGCATGTTAGCGTACTCTCTCCATTTTTACAAGACAAAAGAGAGTCGTTGTTCCAGTGTGGAATGTTCAGTTTGTGGCGCAAACCCATCTCTGGTGATTTTCTTTCACAAATCAAGTACAGGCCAGGGAAGTTTGAGAGATCGCCGGACTTGGCCCCGCAAACAGACTCCGCTGTCAGTCAGAGAGAGAGAGAGTGGCGGAGCGTGGCCGGAGCGTTTGGTTAATCTGTCAGCTAATAAGTTCATGGCAGCTCCGTATGCTTCTGCGCCTTTCTGCCGAGGGACTTATGCCCCACGCTGTTTACACTGCCCTGCTGCTTTCTCAGGTGTACCCCCACAGGCAGGGCCTTTGTCTGGGTGGATCGACTTACCCCGCGCGGTGAATGGAGCGAATTGATTAGCCCGGACCATATAATTGTTGGCAAATCCCGTGGAATCATTTCCCATCCATTTGGAAAGGACAAAGCTGTTTTCTTCTCCTCTCGTACGCCACTGGGTTGGTGCCCCCCCTCCCCACCCACCCTTGCTCCATCTCCCTGCGAAATAATCCCTTTTTTTAGTCCGCCTCACACTGGCGGGCTGGACACGGATGAAAGAGACCGGCGGGTGGGCGTGTCCTAAGCTCGGGTCCTGGCGCACCTGCGGTGAGGCAGCCCAAAGGCCCTACCTGGCCCGTGACAGCCGGGGTGGGAGGAGGGGGACAGAGTGGAGTGTCATCGGACGAGGAGGAGAAGGAAAGAACGCGGCAAATCTTCTCAAAGCTCTTCTAGGGGGCCAGGAGCCGGGCGCCAGCACCGGCCGGGGATGCGGATTTCAACCAATTGGGAAGCTGCAGGGCCTTCACCAGTGGCACAGACACTGGAAACACTCACTTTGAGCTCCAGAGAGTCACAGCCATTTTAAGCCATTGACAATCACTCATGTGTACTCCTGTAAATAATTACATTCAAACAAGGCAATCCGAAGCATACCATAATTAATAAACACATTACAACACATCTAGATCTTTGAATAACTGTTTGCAACGTAAACTGTCTGTCAAATGTAGGATCCTGTGTTGTTGAGTATATAGGTGTGGTATATATGGCATATGGCACATGGTGTGTAGGATATAGTATAGGTGGCTCAGTATGGATTTCTTAATGTTTACTGCATTTTTAAGTAATCATATTTCAGAGTCAGTACCAACCTGACTACTCCTCACTTAACAACAGTACATGGACATAAATTAGGTTTTGCTGCAGGGAGAAAAGTCTGCTTCTACACATCTCCAAATACTGTAATATTCTTTTGGAATTGCACATAAAATAGGTATTAGACTATGTTCAAAAAACCTCAATGTATATTGAGGTAAAATTGTATTTTTTGGAAATATAGCTAGTACTATAGCTAGATTGTGCTATAGTACTGTGCTATACCACTGCAAAAAATATCAAAACTAATGACCTCACACGTGGCAGCATCAATGAATTCTGCACTCTATACACCGAGAGTGGATAATGGGCGTTTAACACCGTCGAACTGTTTGAACGAGCAGCAGACAAGGGCCTGTTTTCAATTATAGGTCACGACCCCTGTGGCATCATCCATTCAACCCCTGACCCCGCCACCTCCTGGGACTGCCGGACGGCAGACTTCCCCGAGGATTCCTGCCACTACATTGCAGAGCAGCTGGTCATGAGTAGCCAACTGCTCCTCCGGCTGTCCTGCTGATTACCCCCACAACTTACTGCTCAAGTCTCTCTGATGCCCTTCTTTACTAACTATGAAAAAAACCTCAGCAAAAGTTGAGGGACAGATTTCAAAGATATCAACGATGGAATGATGGAACAGTGCTGATCCCCCCAAAAAAATGATGCAGCAAGTCAAGCTCTGTGGGACACACTCCAAAAATAATAATTCATGATCTTTTTCCCCTTGGAGCAGATCGAGTGCTTGATGCCAGTCAGCAGTTCTAAGATGGTGAGATAACAAAAAAGAGTAGGCTCTTATAATTCACCTCCCTAGCCTAAATTTTGGAGTATAATGGAAGATCTACCTTTCCCTGGCAATGCATAAGCTCTGTGATGAGCATGTGCATTTTTTCAGCATTCTCATGCGAGAGCCTGAGAAATATTATTCATGCCGTTACCCAAAGCATCAGAAATTTAACACCTCATCACTTCAGAGCAGAAGAGAATCCTCAATATTTCAAGTTAAATACTGTGATTTTTTTAGATTATTTATTGATATTATTGGATTGTGGATTGAGCTGAGACCAAATCAAAAGAGATACATTTTTTTGCTATTATTCTCACCAATTTCACAGATACAGAGGAATAAGAATACAGACAAAGGAATACAGAATGGCTCTGAATCATGACAACAAAATGCATGCCTGCTTTGCTGTGGAGGTTTACCAGAAAAGTACTCCCCAATTTTACATAAGCAGTGGGCCAAAGGAAGCAGAGGGAGACAGGGATCCAACAGAAAGCTTTGCGTTCAGATTTGGGAATGCACCTTTTTCACAATATATGAACACTAAGAGGCTGAGACCGTGACCTTTCTGATATTGTGAATCTTGTAATAAGTATGGAGAGATTATCTGGTTTGGAGGAAATCAGTAACACTTCGAGATAACTTAACGTGTGGGCTCAACTCAACAAAAGACACAGGTGAAAGTTTTTTTTTAAGTAGGATATTCAGCCTGTAACATCAGCAGATGTCCCACAATTCCACAGTGCTCGATGAAGAAACAGAAGATCAGGTCATGCGCAGGATGTCTGCTGGATGCAGCCAGGAGGAGGTTTGAGGGAGGACGTTAATGCAACCAAGAATGCAGGCGAATAGAATACCTGGACACATGAATAGTCATGCAGGGCGTTTGGCTGCATCTGTACATAATATAAGGAGTAAGATAAAATCATAATGAAAGAGGGTCCCTTTATGCTCACACAGAAGAGACAACCTTGAGATGGGAATCATGGGCCAAATTCTGTTGAAAAGTTTTTTGCTTGATGGGTCAATTATTGTCTGCATACCATTACATGCATTCAGTTTTTGTCCTTGTATTTTTACCATTTATTTGCAAAGGCCATCTGTTTATTGCATACACCTAATCAATTTTGGCATTTTGCGCAGTTCATGTGAAAAGCATACTGTGTAAAGAATGACCTAAAGCTAATTTACAACACGGCTTTCAAGAATGATATTACAAATAATGATGAAACCCAAAACCCTGGATAGAGCAAAAAAAAATCAGTTCTTTGGAGGAGACATATTTTTCCCAGTCCTTGTATACTTGCTTTTTTACTCTAAACATTCTAACACGCAGACATTCCATGCATACTTCTCAGGCTGATATTTTACCTCAGTCTGAATTATACAATTACTTTTGTGCATTTTGTAAATTCTACTTTCTTTTTAAATGTGCTTCATATTTCCAAGTTCAAGGGAGCAGTGTATGAGAATTTAAAAATGAACTGGAATGAATGGAACATCAAGGGAGACAGGAGGGTTTCTGAGGATGGCTTTCTGTATTGAAGTGGTCCATTCCCTGTTGACCTACCCCTACATCCCAGGCCTGTTGCCACAAGACGGGCCATCCTCCCGCCACGCTCGGGTCGGTGCCCCCTGCCCCTCCAGGGACCTTCTGGGGTCAGAGCTATTGAACGTCCCTGAGGAGACCGACGTTGCCCCTCACTGACCGGCCGCGTGCTCACGTCCTGTTCAGGCCACAGATAAGGGGGAGGGGGCTCGTGTTCCAGGCTGTTGACCAGAACAGATAAACCATTGTTGCAGTGAGCCTGGCTTAGGACTACACTGTTGTCCATTACCGTAATGACCCTGACCCCCAGCACCCAAGGGAGGACACACATGGCTTGCCAGCAAATGACTGAAGCTTGTAGTTCAGACTCATTCCTCTGCAGTGCGGGTTTGGTGTCAAGGCGTCAGTGTGTGATCTCTATTTAATCTAACCGCAATGTGTTTTGATCTTAAATTTATGAAAAAATACACTTAATTAAATGCGTTACTCAAAGCATTTCAGACAATAATCATTGGATTCAGCCATTATTTGTCCTTAAATTTGACTTTCAAGCAAATTCAAGTTTGTTTTCCAATACAGATGAAAGGGCCTCATTCAATTTGGTAATCAAAAGATTAGCCAATATGTGTTTGTGATGAAAAAACAAAAAAAAAATTTAATTGTGAATCCACAGTTAAGTCTAGGACAAAGTACGTTCAATTAGACTGAAAACACGCTAAACACTGAAAGGTTGAAGACATGTGTCATCAAAAGAATTTCATTTTCATCATAAAAAATGATATGACTATTGAGAGTGAACATTCCTTTGTATTTTTAAGAATAAATGTTCAGACACAATTTAAACAGGTATTGTGTTTCTATGAATATGGACAGTCAGTAAAGCCCATCTCATTTTACTTTATTTTTTATTTTAACCACGCGAACAAATCTTTCCATAATCACATGGTATCTAATGTGCAATTCATTTTCATCATGAATTGTCTGTAGGGTTTTTTGTGGGGAAATGGAAGTGAATTGATGATGGTATAACCTATGCACTCCAGTGAAGTACCTTTAACAATGGAACTAATGACATGCTGCTCAGTTTGAAACGTTTCAAATGAATGACCATGTAGGACTGCAAGGGAGTGCTGTGATCCCCCTGGACCAAACGTCAAAGGTCATTCCCGAAGGGACTGGCCGCACTTGTTTCAATTTGGGAGGATGTCCCGTGCCATGGTCATGATGGCCTCCCTCACTCCCTCCTGCCACAGACTGAAATGTCTGACCATTCGGCCCCTGACCAACATGTTACCCGTATGGGCTGGGAGCAAGTCTATTGTCTGGATGCTCCCTGGGGTCAGTGGGTGAATGACCCAGGACTGTTTACAGGAAAATTAAATGGCAAACAAATGGCTTTTGTGCTATTGTTCTCCCCATCAGGAGACATGGTTCAGCTTGTTTGAGAGTACTGTCTGTGTGTATATGCACAGTGGTTTGTAAGTCCTCTACATCGCTGTACCTGAGTTCATTGTTTTTAATAGTGTCTGACATCCAGTGCTGAAATCAGATGAAGAAATTATGGTTTAACATCAGCACTGGTTCATTTAGGTGAATTCCCTCTTTTCTTGACCTTTTCTAATTAGGGAAAAGGGACAATTTAAAAATGGCAGGTTTGGGTTGCTTATTTCTTTGTCATGCAAAATCTAACTGGAGTCTCTTTCATTTAATGGTGCATTCTATCATTTTTCAATTCATACTATAAGTTATTTTGTGCTTCTGTTTTAATTTTTTTAAATTATAATATTTGAGGCCAATTTACACTGGGGAATAATCAGTGAGCTCCCATCATTCATTGTAGCACACTGTGAATTTAAGCCCACACGATGTCCTGCACAGGGAGACATTACTGGGCACACGGGTGAGACCGACTGCTCCTCGCAGGCTATGAATATAGTTATAAGGGACACTCTTTGTTTTGCCAGCCCTTGTTTAAATAAGGAGCCCTCCCCGGCTGACCTACGGGGGTCAGAGGGTCCCTGACTGGTGTCAGGGAGCCGTCTCGTGATTTTTTTCCCACGTACCACCACCCCATTGTGCCGCGCAGAGAGCCCCCATTAACGTTTGGCCCTCTAAGTCACCGCGGCTGCGGGCTCAGTGGCAGGGCGTCTGCCCGGTATGTAAAATAACTCAGTGAATGGGTCCCTTGGAAACGGCGGTAACGAGGGGGCGGCTGAGCTAACAGGGACAGCATGGGGCCATTTTCCGGCTGGGCGCATTTCCAAAGAGTTTTGGAACACACAATCGAGTCTGAGGGGCCGCAGACAAAGTGTTTGTGGGAGACGCGCCGCATGGGTGTGCGTGCGCGACAGAGATAGAGAGAAGGGGGGGGCGAGCACGAATCAGATGGCTGCGTTCGCGGGGAGGGAAGGAATGGTGGCATCGCTGCAGCGAGCACTGTGGAATTGTGGGACATCTGCTGATGTTACAGGCTGAACCTGGCTGAGGGGGGGGGGGTCACAGGTTTGATAAGCTGATTGGGATTTTTCAGCTCCTCACAGTGCAGGAAACATGCATGCATTCGTACCTCCAATGCGAATGCATGCATGTTTCAGAATTAACTTTCATGTGAGGACACAGTATTCTAGTTTCAGAATATGAGAATCAGTATCATAGTGCAAAGGAAAAAAATATTTCCTGAAAGATATTTCCTGGATTAATTAATTAGTTAATAGTTAATTTTCTACCATTGAAAGGGGAGACAGACCTAAAAATAATGAACACATTTCAGTGAAATGCTTCATCTCTGAAGCATTGTATCCCTGCTAGTGTCGCTCCTCCTAATGCAGAAAATGCGTGATTGATTTGTGTGAGACATTCAATATAAAATTTGGAGTAAATGCTCTGTTAAATGCAGACTTAAATACATTTCAAAACAGAAATATCAGTGTCAGAATTTTTATGATTATTTCAGCAACAGAGCAATCTGTTGTTCTGATGTGTCAACATGTGACCAAAAGCTCAGATGTATAGAAAATTTTGCTTTCATATTAAGAACCTGGCCAAAGTCTTCATTATTGCCAGTGAGCTATTGGCAAGTATAGGGAACTGTATTACTGCAAATGGATCATTTGCATTAAACTCTGATGAAAATTATAAGTTCAATGTGACACAAAGCATAAAGGCAATATTTACATTATGCACCATGAATTGGAATTTCAGAAAAAGAGCAACATTGGGAGCCATTTAATAATGAATAAATATTAACAAATACATAAATAAAACATGGTTTTGTGGCACTGCATTCTTTATGCTGTCTACACACTAAACATAAAGTGTTATTTTCCACATATAATGAGGTCATATGCTTTTTTATGCATTCATCTCTGAGGTCTATGACAGGTTTTCTCAGTTTTGCACCTTGGAGTAGAAAGCTCATGACTGGGGCTTTGTTGATCAGAAGGAAGAGAAAGAAGCCAATAGCACTGACAACAAAAAATGACAAGGAAAGAGATTTTTCCTTTCTTTTCATTTGTGTTGGAGCGGCTGAGGTCTTCTGTGAAATCGAGGTACGCTCACAACCCTCTCCCCTACCACCCAGAACATTGTAGATCACAACAGAACGAGGCTTGTCATCTGCGGTGCATTTTGGAGTGTGGCACTGCGTACCTTCACAAAATCTGAATAATTGAAAAGAATGATAAAACTTGTTGGTGCCTGTGCAAAAAAAAAAAAACTGCAACCATCTTATTAAATTAGGTACTGTTGTAACTTATTGCTATGGCTGTGCACTGTAGTTATTGTAGCTCTTTGACTATTAAATATTGTCAAATGTAATGTCCTGTTTTAATTCCTATATCTCCTGTAGGTTGTTGAAGTTTATATGATAACCAAGGTGCACATTTGTTTTAAGTGTTTAAGACTGTCCACATTACACTTAATAAAGAACAAATTAAAATAAGGTCTACTAATCCAAAAAACATTTCAGCACAGTGCAAAATTGCAGGTCTTTACTTTACTTTCTTCAAAATTGTCATTCCTAACAAAGGACCCTGTTGAGTTAGGCTAGGTGTCTAATAAATTGGTAAAATCTCCTCTGTGGACATGCAATGTTCAGCTATGAAAATGCTTGCAGTGCGGTGCATTGTGGTTTTATTCCCTTTCAAAACACCTTTTTCTTTAAAACGTGGAACTATGCTAGTAGCTTTATTACAAAAGAATGGGGTGACAGCAGATTGCAAATTTGTTCGCTTTTCATTTCACATTGTTTCAATCTTACCTGTTTGTCAGATGTCCAGTTGTTCCAAACGAGCAGGTGGAGGGACACTCCTCCAGTTAATTAGTCTCCAAGAAAGCAGGCTTCAGTGATACATCACATCACCGATGCTATGTAGGCCCTCATTAATCCAAATCCACTCTTGCAGTCTTTATGGGAGATGGTGACGTTGCACATTCTGTCAATTCCACACAGTGTTAGCTGAAAATTTCAGGTGCCTGATAGGGAAAAGCACACTTACGTGGCCCACATCAGCGCTGTTAATTAGGCCATCGGTGAGGTATGTTCAAGGCTAAATGCACTGTAGTTGTCTCCCACTGGCTACTCTCATGTAGATGAATTTAAAGCAGCGGCGTCAATTGGTGCAAACATCTGCCAGGTTGATCAAACTTAACAAAGCCCTCCATTGCACTCTAGCTTTGGTGAGAAGTTTTTGATTTTCTCTTCTCCTTATATCCCCATGTTTTGAAAGTATGGCAGCTGCAACCTCTGTAACTTTTAAACTGTGCTAATAGCTATTATTGCCTAATTGACAAAGCCTGCAGAAAGGTATTTTATCCTGGCATCTAACATGTGTAACTAGGATTCAATCTGTTACATGTACCTTAACATGACCTTTATTTCAATATGGTTATGCAGAGAGTTAATCAGTGGGATGAGCTTTGTTAGAGTTTTCCTACCAGTTCAATTGTTCTTACTATTCAGATTTATCAGATATAGACATTATTTTGGATTTCTGAGTCAATCTCATACAAGATTAATTTTTTGTTGCCTTGTGTAATGACCTACACTGAAAAAGTATGGAAGCTCATACTTTCAAGTTATTTGAGAGAAATCTCTCTCTGAGAAATGGAATGTTCATGTTCAGATCAGTGCACCTCCATACCCCAAACTTTATCACCTGGTAGATTTATGATCTCCTGTCCTTTGAGGGTAAATATTCATAGAGTCATTCAAGGTTCTCATGCCATTAAAAACATTCACTATTTGCCCATTGGTAAAAGTGAAAAGGAAATTCTTTGGCATGATTCATGAAAGCCACAGGGCTGAAGGACAAATTGGACTTTTGTGAACACAACTTCATTGTTTTGCCAGTCAGTGGCTCCTTTCACCAAAAAATCCTTGAAATCTCAAAATCAAAGCAATTGTGTAAAAACAATGGATGAAGTTTCCCTTCCCCAGGAGCAACACATGTACCAGAGTTGTCTTCCACATTAATAAAGAGAAACCTTGGAATTCCTTCCATTTTGCCGTTTATTGAGAATTGAGAATAAGTCTAAGAATGATGCTTTTAAGTGACTATGTCAGAGCCCCAGTAAGTCACAAGGCCAGAACTGATCTCGATTCATGCAGTGTGGAACAGCTTGGTGTATTGGAATGCCTCCCTGAATAGGACGGGTCTGCTTTACCTGTAAAGAAGAGTCTTCACCTGTCCCCAAAAAGACAAATGTGGGAAAAGTGTTAGTGATACTTGTATGTTAAACTGTGTTAAATGTTTGTTTTGCTTTGATCAGTAACCGTGTTTTCTATTTACAACTTTACCTATACCCGAGCTCGTTCAGTCAACTCCACTGCAATCTGTATAATTGTTATTGTCTAATTGTGCATGCAGCCAGCCATTGATTAATAAGCTTCACCTATGCCCATTAGTAATTAGCCTGTGATTAAATACAGGTGTGTGGCTGGAAAGGGAGAGCATTAACTGAGCAGTTTGCATTTTGGTTGTACCTGGGAGCCCAGGCCTTCTAGCAGTTTCTTTGTGCAATGCATCGGCCAGCACTGTTGCAGTGCAAGGAAAGGCTATTCTGTACTACAAAACTGAGAAAACTGAGTGAGAAAGGAATTTGGAGGGACTTTATCTTTTACCCTTAAACATAAGGGAAATTTTGGCGGGTCAATGGCAGTATGTCTCCTCTTAATTATTATGGGATCCTTTGCCTTTTCAGACAGAGTTTTCCACACTGACATGTTATCCAGCTAAATATACTGAAAGGATTAGTGCTAATCTTTCAATCCAGATGGATCTTTTTATTTATTTTAATTCCGACATCTGTGTGAGCATCCCAAATTTTGGGACAAACCCATTTTGGTTTCCACTCAACATAGCTTCCCCTTTGCTTTTTTATATGTATACGATGGGTTTTTAACACATTTTTTGTGTGTAGAAGAAAGACTTAGAGGCTTTGAGAATTGACTTTTGTGACATAATCCATAGGTATAACTGGCAACACGAATTATATGGAAATTGATGCATGCTGTCAATGAGTTTTTTTTCTTTTCTTTAAAGTTTGAACTTTACATGTACTTGAACTTGAAAATTTTTGTTCCACTGTATAATCAGTATCAACACCGATTCCAACACCCACCCAGCCCCCCGTAATACACACACATTGTTTAAAAGAAGCTCTTAGCCTCTACTCTGTTCCTTCTGCCCTCTTGGCAGACCTGCACTGGTAGACAAGCTGTGAAAATGTCACCCACAAAGACCTCACAGACTATTCCCAGGCCATTTAATAGCCTCACATAAACTTCTCAGATGGCTGTTTAATTTCACCTCCCTAAATACAAATTAATGGCTGCTTGCATTAATGCGGCCACAAAGGAGCAGCGATAACGTCTGGAGGAGATGGAAGGTCGCAGGGAGGTTGTGCAGATTGATGCCCCCAGCTCAGACTGACCCGCTCCTGAACTTTGTCCCAAACCCGCGCCATCCGACAAAAGACTAAACTCCTCCCAATTTGCCGGAATGCCAGGAGCTCAGATGAGAGAAAAGCCATAGACTTGGGGCAGATGCTCCATACAGCAGACGATTTAGAGTGACTCCACAGCAAGAGAATGTTTGGCTACTATTTGACCATTAAGGGAGCCCCAGAGGTCAGAACAAGGGCAGAGCGGAGTGGATATTAGACAGTGTGGGACAAAACATTTCAATGACCTCAGTTATCAACCTCAGCGTTAACCTAAGTCACACAAAGCCCCTTTCTACCATAGCATGCCATACATATATTCAGTGCTTTAACTTCGGTGATCGAGATTTTTTTTCCCACCAAAATAAAAGTGCTTTTGAAGGAAACGACATGGTCCTGATTGTGGGTGTGCTATGAAAAGGCTCGCTTCATCCACTGGATTTGAAGTACTACCTGAGCTCAATATGAGAGTACCAGTCCGTGAATAACAGGGCCTTCATAAAACCACTTCACCTGTGTTAATTCTCTGAATCATCACCCTCATTCGATAGGCCCCGAGTTAGATCTAAATCACAGTTTCCAGAAGGATACCTCAATTGATAGGGGCCAATTGATAGTCCAGCCAGACTCTTTTTAAGGAGATGAGTTGGCTAATCTTCATTTTTTTTTTTTAAAAAAAGAAGAAATAAAAAAGGAATTTCTAATGAAAAGAAGGATCGTGCAGTTGGCTGTCTAAGGCACTAATAGGCCTAGAAACCCAGTTGAACAAGATGGTTATGTGATTTCATCAAAATGGGAAGTGTCATGGAGAAATTAGATGTCCTTTTTTAAAGCAAAAAATGAATTCTGAACTACAGACACAAAAGTGAAAGTGAACTGCTGTCACTACTCGTATAACTGGAAAACTATAATAATTTTAACAACAATGTTTCCATATTACTCTCACTTCTTTTAAACCGTTCTAGGATTTTTTGTGTTTCAGACTTCACACTGCATTACAGAGCTTGTACTTTGAATAACCAAGAAAAAGAAATGGAAAAAAACCATAAACTCACACATAAACACAATGTCAAATGTGTAATTTTAAACAACTCCCAATAATTACTGGAATATATCCCATATAATACTCTGTTAAATCTCCCGTTGGCAAACAAATCAGTGCTCTTAGGTGACATTTTCCGAACAGCACATCAAACCCACAGAATGTCAGCCATCAAACCCATTCTATCAATGGGGAGATTTCCTTTCTCATTATGGTAAGAATAGTTCCTGCAAAAGAGACTGTCTGAACAGCTTGAGAACTAACTGAAAAATATGCATCTGCATAAGAAGGTTATACAGGTATCTGGCAAAAAAAAACAAAACTCTTTGACCTCATCCTGTGCTCCACAATCTTTAATTGGCTCACATCTTCGCTTCGAGCTAACAGTGACCGTGAGCTTCCAGGGCCCTCCCTCGCTGCTTTATACGCCTCTGTGACTTCCAGCTGCTGCCTCAATTCAGCGGTCCGCTTCGCCCTTGGCATGCCGTGAGGTGAGGCCGTAAAGTCAGCATTCGCTTCTGCATCACAACCCCTGCACTCTGCACTGCTGCTCTGTACGCCAGCTTTCATCCCCGCCGCGGCGCATCCTTCCTCACAGAACCTGGGCGTGATGCGCTGAAGAATGGTTTAAGTACGAACAAAGAACTTTACTTTGTTGTGTCCTTCAGCATGAGAGTGCCCTCTTACAATACACAGGCTTTCCCCTTCATGGCTTTGAACCGCTAATAGAGAGTATTCGCTCTTCTGAACCGCTGAGAGGAAGAGGGCATCTGCCCAAACGGGTCCGTAGCTAATAAACCCCAGCCATACCTGCCCATAGGTACACAAACCTAAGCTGCGTGTAGGCCTAGTCTCCAGGAGCAGGAGCAGATGGCTAATGTGCCTGAACTTTGGCTCTGAACACAGCCAACACCAGGCAGTGATGTGGCAGTTTAGGAGCTGGTAACCACAAGGTTTTGTGTTCTAGTCTCGAGTGGAGCATTACCATTGTACCCAAGGTTTCCATTGATATCCAGTTTTTTTTTTTTTTTACATTTTAGGTGAAAATTGAAAAGTAGAATATAAAAATGGAAGCTGTGTAAGTCAGTCATACCAAGGGTGACAGCAAATAAATAATAATAATAATTGTGTTGTACCATCTTAATAATATCATAAGTAATGGAACTGTGATCATCTTTATCACAGGCTATCATCTGTTGTATGAGAAGGTATGCTTTGCTCCTAAAAATAAAATGAAAGAAATATACTTGATATTTCAAATCATCTAAAGTTTCAGGTCATGATTCAGTTAATATGATTTACAGTTATAGAGTTTTTTTTTTTTCCCTACTCAAACGCAGTTTGGCAAGTTCACCATAATTATTAATACAATTCAGTTTGTATTGAAAAACAGTAACCACTTGCATTTAATTGTGAGTCAAAGTGAAAGGATAATGTGGATTGGATCCTGGACTCAGAGTGTGTCCCGTGAGCACAAGACTGTTTGGAATGGGTGACAATTAGCCTGGGCTGAAGATAGCTGGGAGGCTGAGCAGTGAGAACAGGTACACTCAATGGTATGGGGATCTTTGCGACGTGTCTTCTCGGGGCGTGAGGTGTATGAGGATGAAAGGAGTTAGATATTCGGGCTTAGAGAGGGGTTCTGCTTTAATCAGGGTCCCTGGGAGATTGCCGCCGTGGCACAGGCAGGTCCACCGCCGCGGCCCCTTACTGTAATGCTAATGAGCGCGGCTGAGGCTGTGAATGGAGGACCTAGCTAGTTAGCGCCACGCTAATTAGCACGGCCCGGTGGAAGCCGGGAGCCAGGGGGTTATCTGCATCTTAACGAAGGCTGCAGGAGAGAGGGGACAGGCGGGGGGGAGCCCAACTGCCAAGCGCCACATTGGAGATGGTGAGTAAACACGCTCATAGAGATCGGGGCAAAGCGCCACCCTCCAGGCAAAGGGCCTGCTGTTGTTTTTCTACCATTTTGTCCTCACAGCCATTAACCATTGAAGCACAGAGCACTAGTGACTGCCTGTGTTCAGATTCCAGGTCCCTTCATTCATCCGTGGGACGGGGGGTGAGCTGTGCTGAAGTGTCTTTTCCTTGAGCCGTTCAATTTTGCTATCAGTGCATCCCATAATTTCTTCATTTTCTGGCTTTCAGAAAGCACACTTACCACATGAAATGATGAAGAGAAACATAACTTTTTTGTCTTAACATTTGAGTAAATTAACAATTGATAAATTCAGCCGTTGCTGGTCTTGATTTAGCATTTTAAAGTGGCAGTCAACAATGTAAAAAAAAAGGATATTTTCGAAAGAGCAGAGTCTTTTTCAGTGGATGGGAGAAATGTTTAGGTACAGAACAGATGACAGGCACCTGCAGCCTGGATCGTTTTAGTCCAAGTGGAGTGAGGACACTTCTTCTTGGTGTCCCCAGGGGGCTTTCAAACATGGAGCACACCGTCACCCTGCTGTTGACAGTGGAACGGGCTCTAACGAATGGCCCTGGAATTCTCACAGACATGCAGACGTTCGCGTTCCCGGGAGACGGGCATATGGTGGAGTGTCACCATTGTCAGGGTAGGCACGTTTTGCGGACTGGTGCCATTGTCCTCCCGGCGAGACTGGGCGTGTGTCTGGGAGCACCAAGGCAATTGGCTGTTTGAACCTGTGACCTTTGGAGACCTTTCCCACAGATACTGTGTGACATGAAACCCATGCATTAACAGTGAGCTCGCCTGGTTTTGTTGTAAAGGCAGGCTCAGGCTGTTGTAATTGTGCCATTTTTCTAAAGCTGTGTTTCTCCATTTTTTTATTTTCATTTATTTCTTGATTTACTGGTAAAATGTATTATTACATATTTAGCACTTTATGTGTTTGTTATCTTTTGTTATCATAAATTAGTATATTCTGAATTTGATTGTTTTTTTTTTGCCTGATAATGTAAAGATAATATAAAGAGTAAATATAAAATGAGCTGGTGCAATAAAATATACACTCATTAATTTCATTAATTTGCTGTATTAATTACAATTAGCCTGTTGTGGGAAATAATTAGAATTTTCGTATAAAATACATATAATATAATATAATATAATATAGACAAAATATACAAAAAAACAATGGAAGGTTGTTCATACATACAGTGACTCAAATGGGACAAACCACCTAGGTGTTTCAGACAGGTGCGCTCACAGTTATATCAGTGGATTATTGTCATGTTAAAAAAAAACATGCCTAACCCTATGCCTTGCACAATATTTAAATGTTATGAAAAATACTGCAATGGAAATAAGCTGTGGTCATAATGTATACTCATCTTACCCTCAATTTTTCTATTTCTTTCTCTATTTTGTTCTTGCAATCTCTCTTCCCACTGTACCATTTGAAACATGTATGGAAGTCTAGGTCTAATCCAGTTGGTCATTACATGTCATTATCCAAAAGCCCTTATGAGCATGAGTGTAGGTAATGCATCTACAGTGCATTTTTCTTGAATGGTTGCTTAAAGAATCACATCCATTTACATTCACCAATGGCCTTAAATACAGTACATAGGTGCCAGAGTGGTCAAAAATGTATCATGATGGGAATATTCACTCTATAGCAAAGGTACGACCAGAACAAAATCTTGCTTATTAGTGCATTGCATACCAATTTAAAAAGTGTTAAATGAATCAATGCAGACAATCAGATCCAAAATGAATGATAGTGTAATTATATTTAGAACTGATAACTTGGTCATTGCCCAATTTCTTTTGTTTTAATTAACCAGAGGTGATACCCCTAGAGCACATCATAGGGTCACTGATCATGCATGAAATCACATCACAAAAATCACAAAACTGATCCTTTGTTGGAAGGTAATAAAATGATGGGAATTAATAAATTGAGGAAATAAGAAGTATACTGAGGTGGTAACGAAAATACATTTTTCGATCATTTCATGGGGGCTGCATATGCAATCAGGCTTTTTCTCAACCCAGTCTGGGATTTAACTGTTATACCATCAACAAAAACAGAAATATGAAAGTGAGGCTTTGATTCAATTAAACCACAGTGCACGTTTGTCCTTTTTTCCATACACATCATTTTTCTTTTATATTAAAGATAATTCATCTCACAATGCAAGGAGCTAAAATACATGGAGGACTTAGAAGGCTTAATTTTGCTGTCCAAAGGACAAAACGTTTTGCAGTTTTGCAGACTGAATCTGGGCTTGAATTCTTAATTTCTTGTCAGGTTTAATTACATGCACAGTTCCCCCCCCAAAAAAAATCACTTGGGGGACCATTGCTCTGTGTTCCCAGCGAATATAATGCTGGTTATCAAGTCCTGCACTGGTCGACTGGACTGAAACATTGCTTTCAAAGCTGCTAAATTACAGAGTGAGGCATAGACTGATTGTTCTGCCTTCAGGACTTCTATGGCCAACACATTTCATTCAACTTTAATGCCCCGTGATTCCGAAAAACACGACACCTCCAAATGCTGGCATCCCTGTTTTCCCTACCACGTGGAATCAGAGGGTAAGCTTTATGTATTATTGATGATTTTGTTGTTGTTTGTTGGGGACATATGTTTTTGTTTGTTTTATTTTAGTTTCAAGCACATTTGACATGATCAATGTAGTCACGCACACACACCATCAGCTACTGTAGCTACAGCATGTGACTCTTATTCTTGCAGTCAGCTGCAGAGCACATACAGATAATGCTACAGCTAGTATCTTTGTTCAGTGTGGTTCTTTCAGTGTGCTCCTCAAACTGAACTGAAAAACTGAAATGTGATTTTGCCTCGCGCTGTTCCGCCTTTCCTCAGGTGCTAGCTGTATTACAATAGAAACGTCCAAGTGGGCCTGGGAGCGAGGCAAAGTTGGATACGCAGCGAAAGTGTGTGAATACGAATGAGATTTCAATGTCTGCAAAGACCGCCTTTACCTGGAGTGCAGGTCATTTCCATTTTGTACCAATTTAGAGTTATGATCATTAAACCAATTTTCCACTCTTTCCTAAAAATGTCGGGTCCTGTGGTAATTGCATCCAGGTCCCTCCTGAGGAGCAGGCGGGAGAAAATTAAAACTGACGCGAATCCCAGAAGGGTACTTTTATTTGCAGGAAAGACAGGTTACATCATTCGATTGGGATTTCCTTTCTTGTTCCACAAGGGCCAGAACGTGATCTTTTTTTCTTTTTTTTTTTAGTATTCCTGGGAGATGAATTTGACTGCCCCCTCATCAGCCTCAGTGTGAGCTGTATTTCTTGAACGGAGGAGTCGCGGATGTTCCCTGACTGACAGTTTCTGAAACGAGGGCTGGCTCCCTGGGCTGCCTTACACGTCTGCTAATTGCTCTGTCTCGGCCTTCCTCACGGTACCGCTCAATACGGCACACAAGCCATTTTAGGTTAAAAGGCTGGGCTGCTAATAAATGCAGAGGCCTATCTAAGATGAAAGAAGCACAGCATTTAAATGAATGTATGGGAAGCAAGAGGTGTATGGTACATTGTTTTTATGCAGAGGCAAATAGAAAAGCCTTGAAAAGTGGGAATTATGGGAAAATGTTAATGCACAAATGCATGGGCTGGGGAGAAATTGGTGTGCTTATTTAAGTATAAAAGCCCGGCATTCATATGTGGTCAAGTACAACATAATCTCTGAAAAGATCGGTTGTCTTTTTTTCTTGGCAAAGAGAATAACATCGGTGATGCTCTTAGAGATAAACATACATAGTCTGAATTTTATGAGTAATCCATTGGTGTATTTCAAAACTGAGATTAAAATGACGAAATTAAGATTTTTTTTATTGTTGAAGGGAGGAGCTTAAAGTGTGAAAAATGAGTGTGAAATGACTGTTATAGACTTTAATGACAAACAACAACTCAAACATTCAGGTGTAATGGCCCTCCAAATACTGTAATAACTTAATGTGTGTGAAACCAGAGGGTGTTCATCTTCCTGTAAAGAGCAAAGTCATTTTCTTGGATAATTGCCCACTTCAGGCAGCAGACTGCGGGACTGCATGACCCCGGGGTTATCGCGTGAGTGTGCGTAAAGTTCAGCTGCTGACGTTGCGCTACAGACGTCTCTGTAACGTACAGAGGAATGCCCGCCATGTCTGACCACTGTACAGTACAGCCTGGCCAGAACAACCTGTGTAGGTTATTCTGAACTACCCAGTCTTGGGGGTAGGCTGAGGCAAGTTCCACTGTACTTGGTAGTGGAGACATTGAGGGGAAGAAATGACCACACACTGGTTTCTTGTAAGGGGGCATGTGGTTTTCATTAAAGATGTCCTTCAAGTCATTGACAGAGACAACCATATTAAGAGCATGTAAAATGTGTTACTTCTGGTTCTTATATGGAGGGTGACAAAAATATAAATATGTGAGAAAGACAAAAATAATCGTGTTCGGGAACACTTCTCATAGTAATAGCTCTGAGCTCCAAACTGTGACACCCTCAGTGCTGCCCTTTTGGGTGGATGCAGAATTGTAACGTCAAGGCCACATGGAGCCAATCGGCATATCTGTCATCGTTTGCATGTGACTGATTATTCTTGAATGTTGATGACTAGCAAATCACCCTAGGTAGATTAAAAGCTCTCTTGATTTTCTGAAGCACAGCAGGGAATTGATAATAAAAATAAGCCCACAAAAAAACAATCTGAAAAGGGGCAAAATTACAGAGTGGCAGGTGTGAATCGGATTCTAATTCATGGTGCCCTTAAAATACTGGGACCAGAGGAAATTCTAAAACAAACAAAGCAACACATCCTTGAAAATAGCAGACACCATTTTAATTAAGTAGTTGCTAGGTTACACATTGCAGGGTGAGAGTGTGTGTGTGCCTGTGTGTGTGTGTGTGTGTGTGTGGGGCTTGGGGTGTCCCTCTTGAACATAGAATGGCCATCTTCTGGCTGTATATTTATATTTAGGGACCATTGTTATGTTATGACACACTTATGGATAATTTCTGATATGGTGTTACATGAGCAAAAACAAAAAAACAAAATGCAGTTCTTCATAAGGAGGTCATTTTTGTTTCTAAATGCAATGGTTTTGTATTTTCTCAGAAGATCAGAACAGAAGTTCACATGCATAAGTAACAGACTGTCAGAGGTTGAAGTAGATCATAAGTTCAATCTACCTATTATTTGAATTACAGAAAAACATGCTCATTCTATAGAAACACAATGTGAGAAATGGCATATTTAATTCTGCACTACAATGACATTAGAAATAAAAAAAATGATGTTTAAATAATATGAAAACACAATGGGAAATAATCTAAATACAGTTGGTTTTACTGACTCTGTATTTGCTGAAACACTCCCAAAAATGAAGCTTATTTTTGCATGTATGTTAGGTTTCATTCACATTCTGTCATGTAACAGCTATTTTAACGGAACAGCCTTAGAACTCTGTGAATTTGCATGGGATAAATGTAAATAAATTGCTTTTTAAAAGAATTCAGATTTTTATTGTCCTTTCATTTTGGATGTAAAGTGTTCATGAGAGTCTTACAGAATTATGCCATGTATCCTATGGCCGTAGCACCTGTGCATTTCAAAACACCATGATATTTCATTTGGCACCTTAGAGTTTTTTTTTTTAAATGTACTGAGATGAACTTCAGCTTTAAATTAAACATAACAGTGCATAATAATTTACTCTGACAGGATTTGCCATTTTGACTTCTCTTTTAACTTAGCATGCCAAATAAACAGTTCCATAATTATAGTATATATGGCCATAGAAATAATTGAGTATATTTTCATTATTAAGAGGTGACCTACTTAGACTCACTAGCTGGAGATATTATATTTGTGCCTGCAGCCATGTATGTATCAAAACCCATGCTGGAGCAGTAACACTTTCAAGAAAATGATCTGTGTGTGGGTGACACATAATTATTAAAGTGAGTAGACTTCATACAATTAATTCAAAGTTAAGTTACCCTAAATATGTGTTTGATGTTCATTGTGTGGTACCTTGTGACATGAAAGCAGGGATGAACAAAGCCGGGGAACTAAATGAATGGGGAGTGCACTTATCCCCACAGTGCTGATTTGCATTGATATGTATGGGAATGCACAGTGAAAAGACCCCCATATTTCAATAGCAAATAAAAACACAAGTTTCAACATTGAGTGTCCACATGAAAGGCTGCGTGTGTGTGTGTGTGTGTGTGCGTGTGTGCGTGCGTGCGTGTGCGTGTGAGTGCGTGTGTGTGCGTGCGTGCGTGCGTGTGCGTGTATGTGTGTGTGTGCGTGTGCGTGCGTGTGTGCGATTTTTATTTTCTCTCTTCGGGTGGAATTATTTGCGCTGAGATCAGAGGGAGCGGCCCTTTCATCTCAGCGACAGCGTTTAGCTTCCAGTGGTGGCTTGCTGGGACCGGGGTCCGAGCAACACCCCGGGGTACCAGACGAGGGCGGATACTTTTGGCCTCTGTACCCTGGCAACCGGCCCTGGGGGCGACGGCCCCACCGTCCGGCGCTGCAGCTGCATCCTCTGCTGGAGCACACAGCCCGCGTGTAAAACTCCCGCACCGACCTCCCCGGCAGACAGGAGCTGGATGAAACTGGGGAGCCCTTGATGTGGGAAGCGAATCCGACAGGCCGCACTGGAAAGGTCCTGGCCCTCTCTTTTCCCAGCTACCGCGGACTGCTTTTCTCGCTCGTCTCCTCTCCTGTCCTCTCTTCTCCTCCCGCAATGGTCCCAGAGATAATGTCATAATTTACAGGCATGCATTGTGCAAGATGAATGATGGATGCTTTTTAGACTTAATAAGCATTACCCTTTAACAGATAATAGTCTTTTGGTTACACGCAGTCAGTGGAGAGGGTGGAGAAAAAAAAAAGAGACACCTTCAAAAGGAATTTTGCTTTTAGTTCTTATTTCCTGGCTAATGGGGGAAACTGAAAATGTAATTATTTTCTTTTATGAGCTGGCGGCTTGATACTGATCAAAGGGCGACCCTTTGTTCTGCATGTTACACAGTTCTTTTTTTTTCTTTTCCTCATTCTCAGACAGTTTTGTCTTAAACGTATCAAGAAAACAATAAAACTGTGTTTCCCCTCATACGGCAGAGCACACCTCATGTGGAAAATCTTTCTTTCTTCTTGTTGTGTAACTGTTTGTGCGCTGGTCTCAGCTACCATGCATAACGTAATAGCATGGCAGTAATTGTGTGCCGCTGACTTTTTGGGGGCTTCAAATGAGGATAGGAGTTTGAGGACGTGAACCACAAACCCTGCTGTGCCACAAACCACACAGCCCACACTGGATTAAGTTGAAACTGGGTCTTATTATTTCCTGCAAAGGGTTTGATGTCGGCTTGTACAAGCGAGCATCACTCCAGAATAGCTTCTGCTCAACTGTGTTTAAAAAATAAATAAATAAAATGATGTATATAATATGATCTGCAGAGTACACATCATGTGGATGGGCTGAGAGTAGAAAGAAATAATTTGATTATGCATCCAGACAGTATTAAGATTAGTGGACGGTGCCTGACACCAGTGAGTAAGCAGTGTGTCATTCCCCAGTGTGGAAGTGCAGACCTCTGTTGCTGGGGGAGAGTTGCTGCAGGGTGGAATGGGCTGCAGGCCTGTAAACAACCCCCTGGGGACAGTCAATTGACAATTTAATGAATGTCCGGCGATCCGCTGACCTCACACAGCCTCCGCCCGGGGACTAAACACATGTCCGGGACACACATGACATCATCAAATGCGGACAAGTGGTGGTCGAAGGATTAAATATAGAGATATGCAAACAAAGAGATGTAAAGCAGGATGTCATTCATATGAAGCGAAAGAGATTTTTTTAAAACCCACATCCAGTGTTTACAAAGTGTGCTGCCTTTTTTTCCTCCAATTTCATATGGATAATCCTATGTTAGTTTATTGACCCTGTACGAATATTTTGGTGGGGGGAGGGGGGGGGGGCATTTTATTAAAAGTCAATTTCACACATTTTATTTTCACTACATATTTTAACTGGTGTAATAAGTGGTCTAGAGATTTCATCATTTCTGGTAAGTCATTTTTCACCACTGTTTAATTCAATTTTAGTAGTAGCTTTGTACAGTAAATTGCATTTAGCAATGTGAAGCAGCAGTCTGCCAACGCCAACAAATCCCCTCATTCTTTCAAAGCTCAGCAGTTAGAGAATTATCCTGTAATTCGGCTAAATTACATGTGCACTGAGTTACAGAGAATACTTACTGCAAACAGGTATCCTTAAGCACCAAGCAAGAGCTGTTTGTGCCTAGTGTTTTCCGTATGGTGACATGGACCGATTGATCAATGAAAGCATTGCCATTGTTCCTTCATAAGTATGCATACACCACATTATGAATGAATCCGTCTGGATTAAATACTTATTTGAATGTGTGGTAAGTGTTGTCATGTATCGCCTCAACTGAGTGATGGCTGCACTGATTGAATGTAAAAATAAATACCTCTTCTGAAGAAGCCATGCAAATTGATAAACCCTTCAGTATTACCAGTGGATTATTTTATTTATAATTCACTGACTTATTTCTACAGTAACAAACTATTTTACTCTTTGTATTTATTACTTTATATTTATTACTTTTCACTCACAATATATTTCATAAATGACAACATCAATGGATATAACACTTTTCACAACGGTTCAAAAAAAGACCTAGAACAGGTTTATTAGTGAAAATCCAATATTGTGGATATTGCATGAATAAAGGCAGTATCAACACCATTTCCTCTGTGAAGTAAATATCAGTAATGCAGGAGCACTGGCCATTTTGGTTCTGTCCTGATCAGAAATTTGAAGGCGTGTACTAGCTGCTTGCCACCGATTGGACGTCAGGTCGGTGGCTATGCCTGAATAATAGGATCAGCTGATGGCTGGTGTTCTTTAGTAGCCCCTCCTACAAGTTGCCCAAGTCC
Organism: Megalops cyprinoides; assembly: GCF_013368585.1. Lineage (NCBI taxonomy): Eukaryota > Metazoa > Chordata > Actinopteri > Elopiformes > Megalopidae > Megalops > Megalops cyprinoides. The sequence continues at coordinate 19,611,910 of NC_050587.1, read as the reverse complement.
TCTATAGATCCTATTTCAATCTGAAACGGCAGGGGGCAGTACACAATGTTTGTTCAATCTCAGCTTATGATGTGCAACGCAGAGTGAATGCCATCTGTCCGGAGGCATCCCGCTTAAATTCTATTTTTGACATGAACATTATTGTTATGCTTCTTTTTTGAGGGGGGAGTAAATAAAATCATATTGTCAAAATTTTCTTTGTTGGATGTGCTATGTGTTATTATATTGTTTGCTACTGTACATTAGACTGCAATTTTTTTTTACCTTACCTTAAGCTTGATTGGTAGTCTTTTATTCACCCTGACTCATCCAGGCAAGTAGGTCAACCCAACACTAACATCTCACTAACATCAGTTACTTTATAATCAACTCACAATAAAAAAGAGAAAAGAAGAATAAGAAAAAAAATCATTAAACACAATTCTTTCAATTTGCTTTAGTGTGTACTGTTAAATTAGGTCACTATCATTTAATTCATATTTTAAAATAAATGTGATTTGGTATGATTTTGCCTCTGTCTTTGTGGTTTTCAAATACTTACTGATAAACACACAGCCACTGCCAGCTCATTCACCTCAGTCCACCACTCTCCCTCTGTTCAGCATATGCATTCCTTCACCTTACCATTCTGGTTTACTATGACACCTGTGCCTACAGCACACCTGACTGATGCTTTTTAGCCATACTGACAGCCAGCAAACAACCGCTTGCTATGATTGAAAATGATATAGTTACACTTAGGGATCTGAGTTTGAGCTGGATAGAATGGCTTTTGTCTTCTGGTAGTTGCACGCAATATGTTCTATTCTGACTGGTAAACAACCTATTTCTCTCCTTTCTTGTACTTTCTATTGTTCTGCAAGTCATACTGGAAATGCAAAATAAATATAATAAACGTAAAATCCATCACAATAAACTACAATAATAAACTATCATGTAAGAGTTAAAGGGGGAAAAAATAAATTCTAAAGTTAAGGACTAGCCATGCAACTGTATTTGAAATCATTGCCACTTATTAGGACTGTGTGCAGTGGCCCACTTAAGTCATGAGGGGTATGCAGTGCCTTATACATTTCTGTGAGTTTTTGTCCTTGCTCAAAGGACAGCTTTTTTCATCTTCTCGCTACCTCGACAAAAGACATTAACAGCAACCTCAGCTATTGTCTTAGCAGAGCCTTTATGTAAGCTTCCTCTTTTATAATTGAGAGAGATTTCATTTTGCAATTACTTTATGTATGGTATAATTGCAGACTGAAATTTCCATGGGGAAAAAAGACAAAAAAACATGCAGCTTTTCATTGGTTAGAGAAAAGGTAGGCACTGCTGGGAAGGAAAAAAAATCTCAAGTGCAGACTGAGGAGTGATGAATGAGTCATTTTATATTTCTCATTTCTCACTCATCGTACTTTATGTGTTAAAACTATTATTTTACCATCTACACTGATGTGGAAGCCTGAGTGATACCTGAGAACTCGGGCTATCATAAAATGTACTTACTAATGTACTTCTTGTTACTAAGAAACTGAAATCTTAACCTTGACCTTTCAGTTCTATTGCCCATCCCTATCTTACCAAAATCATCCACAAGCTAACATTGTTCAACATTTCCTCCAACAATGTATTGCACAGACACATAGTATAATGACACAGAATCGAGCCCTGATAGGCAAGGCAGCATATCAAGGAATGAAAACATTATGATATACGTTGGAAATTTTTTGAGAAGCATGAGACATGAACATCATTCAGTTACTTCCAATTAAGAAATACTTTCTGTCAAAACATGTCCGCACCAATAGTTGGGTTTCCATAGGAGATGCTGAAAAGACTTCAGCCACTCTTATTAGGTTGAAAATAATTGGTTTTTCCTTGTGATATTTTCCACCAGTGCCTGATACTAACTGGATAGACTGCACCCACTCTCTGTATTTAAGAGAAACTACTGCTATATTCATCCACTTTATTTAAAACCACAGTGAAAGAAAAATGCAAATATTTAAGTCAACACACACTACCCAATGTTTTACATCCGGCTTTTGGTATTTGAATTTATTTTTAAAAAATAATATGGTATTTTTTTTTTGCATTTTGTAGAGTGGCTAATTAGCTAGCAAAAATCTTTCCCCCTTTTTATATAACACAAACACAAATTCTTTCAACCTCAGCGCAAATAATACATTCTATACAGGTTTACATTTATAAATTAAGGAAACTATCAAGGTTCTGTAAATCAGATAGCCAATTTGTTTGTTTAATTAACTTTAGAGTTTATTATAATACCAGTGAATAAAGCAAGATCTTATCACCTGCCTGCTAAATAGTGGGTGAAATGGTTAAATTTATGCTTTGTGTCATATGTTTTTTTTTTTTTTTTTTTGGTGTATGTGGAAAGATCCCCCTTGAGTTCTGCAGTTGTATTAAAATAAAGCATTTCAGTTTGCATTAATGACCCCTTGGCTCCATATCACACCACTCAGTTGTCCTGCCTTAACAGAACCGTTCAACTCATCATGGGTCATGCCACATCTTAGTTTCTATAGCATTCTTTGTTAGAGCCGTACAATCATACAATTGCTCCTTACAAATGATGTGCAGTGCATTATAAAACCTAAAATTTTAAGCTCCTGACTAGCAAACATTGATTACACTTCTTAACATTAAAGCTCCTGTACTTTAAATTCCCCTCTTACAGCATTATAAATAATAAATAAGAATAGTGTGTCTCAGTGTGTTCTTTTTACTTGTGAACTACAAAAAATCTGCCTTTTGAGAGTGCTGCTCTATTTAAGCTTGGGAAAATGGTCTATAATAGTTAATTGTTATGTGTTGTATGTGCAGCTAACAAGGGAAATGGCAAAACCCTTTTAAGTATGTGAGGTATAAAGGAGATGGGACCTATCAAAAAGCACAGAACTGAGTTAAGACCTTAAAATCGGAGTTGTCTTCTTTGTAGTCATCAACTTTTATTAACAAGGTCAGGTATATCTACTGAGTACTTTATCTTTTTCTTTCACGGTGAAAATGGCACAAAAGTTGGCAGTCAATTGTTCAGGAAAGACATTCTAATGGTAAAAAAAAAACATTATTTGGTCCTTTGGTTGTAATACGTATTCATTAAGTTTTGAAAATTTTAATGTTCTTGTTGTAAATAGCGTTCGGTCAATAAAAATCTGCTTGACAGAACCAGTACAAGGGGAGAAAAATCAATAAAATCATTTAAAAAAAATTTCATCCAAATATCTTATTGCCTGCTTACACAAAAGTGAAGGAGAAGGACAACTTTGGACAAACCATCCAATAGGCTTGCAAAACAATAAATAAATAAAATACAGTACATATAGTATACACACAAACATATATATATATATATATATATATATATATATACAGAAACACACACACACACATACAGAAGTAAAAGGAGTATACTTTTCAAATGTAATCTAAGTGCTGCTTGAAATTAATTTCAAGTTTCCCACATAAAGTCAGCATATGACAATATGTTCAAGTGTTCATCATGGAAATCGCTCAATTTTCCAACCAATCAGCCCTTGGGTTTTACCATTTCACAGAATCCAAAATGCCTTTTAAACAAACTGTCTCCATATTATGATATCACTCAAATGGATATGATTATTGAAAACAAACAAACAAACTCAAATAACATTAAAAACTAAGAGCAGAAACAACATAACCAACTCAGCATGAATACTGAAAGGCTTCCAAACGTGACAGAAAACAGTAACTATCCGAGTGAATGCAGTTTGGTTCATAAATATGTAGAGGCTTTATGGCTGAAATAAATAAAAGCAAAACATGATGAACTGTGTGGGACAGAAACAGCATCTGCTGTTCACTGGGTCAAACCTCATCTGGCATCATTTGAAATGTTGTGGACCAGCACAGAAAAATCATACTTGGTCATCATGTATCCGGAGAACCTCATCTTGAACAGTTCAAAACCTCTCACCCAAAGTGCTAATGGTCTTGGGAGTTTTCCTATGAATACAAAAACAGGTGTTAAGAGGGACAAGGGTGCAATGTTAACCTGCTCTTTACAGACAGACACTCTGGGCTTCAGGTTCTGGAATGTTCTCCTGTGCCAAGTGATTCTGAGAAAGGCAGTACATTCATCACTGTCGCCATCCTCATCTACACTGTGATCTTCAGTACAAACAGGGTGACACAGAGTGATTTCTGTGATCTGTGTTTTTTAATCTCATAAAATCATTTTCTTTAACATTCGTGTTTTGTAATTGTGATGTTTTGTAATTGTGTTTCATCACTTATTTGAAATTCATTGTTGACAGAACTAACACATCCGATTTCTGCATTTGCAGTATAACAGTTTTCTGATGTCACTGCAGAGCACTGGACCTTAGAAACAGGTCCAGTTTGCTCAAGTTATGTCCTTTTTTTCCATGCACTTTCATCCCCAAGTTTCCTCATTCACCACACATGTCATCAAGCACTGAGTACCTAGTTCATTCTGACCTATCGCTGCATCACTGGGATTATTCTAAAGAAAAAACATTGTTTAAAGACTATGTCTGAAGCTATTGATTCAGCATTTTGCAATACAATCATATTTTCAACCAAGGACAGAATTTAAAAATGGTATTTCACTACTCAAATCAAACCATTGCAAAATGACCACACAAAAGCACCTAAGGCACTGCATTCCTTAGCTGAGCTTCCACTGACACGCTTTAGCTGCAGGTCAGCATTACCTGAGGGTATGGCCTGGAGGTGCTTCCTTAGCAAAGTGAACCAAGCTGACAGCACACTGGCCAGCCCCAGATACAACAGTAGGTTGGCATGTTTACCTTGTTTAAAGGACCATAGCCAATAAGGCTTTTTTTAATGCTAACTCCTTGCGCAGTCTTGTTCACAAATCCTCAGTGGTTCTCTCAAGCATTTTACCTCCTGAGCTTGCATGTTGGATCTGCATATAATCATTCACAGCGGGCTTTTTGTTGCGGTCTCTTCACAACAGGAACAACAGAACCGCAAGCATCCTGATTTCTTTTCAAGATCATGACAGCAGCCAGACAAAATCTCCTATTTATTTACACGCAAACACGATGCGATCACACTAAACTTGTTCCAGGGTCAGCAGCCTTTGAGCAGAAGATGAGACTTTGTCAGTTATAAAGCAAATTTTTATTATTTATTTATTTATTTGCTTGCATCACAACAGCATAAACACAGCAAAGATGAGTCAGAGGGAATCAGGCTGGAGATACACAACAAAAGGGTGCCTGGGCCTCTGCTCTGACACAAAGTGAAGCCATTGCCTGCAGGTATGAGGGGCAAGGTCAAAAATCGGAGGTTCTTGTGGTGAATTGCCGGATGTTTTTCCTGGTCAAGACGCCCTTTTTGTTCTGCCCCTGCTCACAGCGGGAAGTAAACATGCAAACACGCAGAGACACAAACACAAACACGCACACGCTTTCATCTACGACCTGAGCTTTACTCTTCACTGTAACACACAGCAGCATCCATCTCCGCTCCCAGGCGAAATGTTCCTCTCTTATCCCTTAACATTTCTTTAAATATGGCTCTTTAAATGTGTCTTCTCTATGAAAAAAATGGTTAAAAAAATCAAGAAAGTATATATTAAAGTATACGTATTAAAAGACACTGTTCGCATTCCGAAGATGTGCAGTCATTTAAAATAATCAATATTAACGTATCTGAAGGGCTTCAAGTGATTTGACCTCAGCAGGGGGTTCCTCTTGTTCCTCTCTCTTTTCCGGGCTTGTTCTTTGAGCTCGCCGCAGGCCATATCAGCCCATGAAGGCAACACTCTGACCTTTCGCTCGTTTATTTTAAACCCCCCTGCCCTTTCTGCAACCCAGTTCCAGTGCCTCCTCTCCAGACAATAATGATAAAGCCTTCTGTGTAACTGTACTTCAGATTTATACATCTACACACATTTACATATATACAAAATTACATATAAATATTTTTGTAAGTACATTTTCTTTCCTCTTTTGATGTTGTCTCCCTTTCTGAGGGAAAAAAACTGGGAAAAAGGACCCGCCCTCAGAGGAAAGGCCAGTTCTAAACAGGACCTCTGATACTGTAGCACAGTGAACAAAGAGGTAGGGTGGTGCCGGGTCCCCACCCCTGGCCCCTCCCCTATGCAGCCGTAAGATGCTGGTGGTAGAAGAGGCCAAAGATTGAGATGGAGAAAATGCAGGCAGCAATCCACATGGTGAGGAAGGAGAGAAGGCCCCAAAAGAGCAGTGGTGTGAACACATTGATGCCATGGCCACCTATGGGTCTGAGCCCTCAGAACTGGAAATCACAGACAGGGAGCAGGAAGCTTCGGCCTCAGTACACAACCGATGAGTGACACCTGGGAGAAAGCAAGAGGACGGAGTGTGTGAGGGCATAACAGCAAGCCATACCGGTTAAGCCAAAATGGACGACAGGGGCAGGTCCACAACTGCTAATCAACACCCTCTATTCAGTTTACTTACCTAAAGTTTTTAGCAGAACGGTTGTGTGCAGCAACACTACCAGCAGGGCCACATACTGAAGAGCGATTACACAAAGGTAAGAGAAAACCCGAGCAACCTAGGAGTAAATCACACAAAATACATCAAGCAGACAGACTTCAGAGATCAAAAAGAACCATGAAGTTTGAACAATCAGGAAACTTAGAGGACAAAAAGCTTAAAAGGCCATTCAATGCTACCTTATACTATCCTCTGATTGGGGTGCGTAATTAGGAGTCTTTGTTATACAAAGATTATAGAGAACATATCTTAATAACAGAAAATTCGGAGAGACTGGATGTAATAGCGCACACCATTTCAGTGCCATAGGAGGCCATGTAATAATGAGGGAGCTCTGCGCTCGTATGTTTTGTCTTGCAGTTATTAGGATCAAGCTGAGTGCTGTGGATCCCCAAGTGTCACACTTATGAGATGCAACATCAAAAGGCCTCTTGTCGGTGCGTGCGCTTTCCAGCCAGAAGGTTTTGATCTCTGAGAGGGAATGACTAGGCCCACACACATGACCGAATTTAGGTTTGTGGGAGCTCTGCATTATGTATGTATTACAAACACACACACACACACACACACACATACAGACACACAGACCCCCACACACACCACACATGCTATATAATACAAAGGCAGTGAATGAGAGGGAAATTGCATGCCCTATGTCTCACTATGTCTCACTCCAGGACCAATCACGTTGATCCATGGAAACAGGGGGCGGACCATTCCCTTCCCTCTCACCATCTTCTGCAGGTCGACAGTGATGATGCACCCCGCCTCCTTCTTCATCTGCGACACGCCTTTCTGTGCCAGGCTGAGGTAGGCCTGCAAATGGCACTACATCACGGCCAGCCTCAGAGCACACGGCAGCAGGATGGCCCACAGCCATGTGAGAGGTGCTCTTTGGGATTGCCCGATAAGCAGCGAGTTAAAGCATTGTGGATGTGAAGGGGGAGGAGTTTACAGTGGGACTTTGGCTGAGGTCAGGTTTAGGTGTCATGATGCATCTGGGCCAACTGCAGGGTGGAAAAGTTCAAGAAGACCCCAGTGAAGGAGCAGAGCAGCACAAGGATCAGCCTATAGGTCAGTTTGGATATGGGGCCCCTGCAGACACCTCTACAGCACCATAATGGGACAGTGAGGCCACATTAACCCTCTAACAGTCAATCACCAACTGAACAAAGTAAAAAGGCATTGCTCTTTGCAGCAAAATGCTATGATTGGCTCAGATCAACGAGTCACTGTAAATCATACACTGGTGATTTTGGGCTCACTGTCCCATCCAGTGTGGATTTTACAACCTAGAATATGATAAAATGCATTGTTTTAAAAGAAGCTGAAGAAATTGCATAGCGCGTCAAATATAATATTGTGTCAGTATATATATATATATATATATATATACGTTATAAATATATAACCCCATATATATATATAACTGGTATTATATATATTATATATATATATATAATACCAGTTATTTTCATATTTGAATACAACAATAAAACCATACAACAGAATATAGCACAGTGTGGTCTCAGCCTGTTGCTGCTAAGGGCCCTTTCAACAAGTCAAGAGCCATCCAGTAAAGGCCATCAGCACCAGGCTAGAATTCACCTCCGACAGATGTGTCAGAGCTGTGATTCACTCCATGCACATCACAGCTAAAATATCTTATATTACCACAGTATGAGGGTGAGTGAGAATAAGGCCAATTTGGGAACTTGTCTAGCACCAGTACTTGTTCTGAGGTCTGCGGAGGCAGTGCGGTAGCTGTGGAGTTTTGCGGAGGAGAATTTCAAATGGTCGCGCCCGCTTCTGAAGCACGGCCCGCCTGCCCCCAACCCCACCCCATGAACCCTCCTCCCAGCAGCCATGCCCATGTTCCCGGACCCCCCCACAGGTTAAATTGTTGAAAATAAAGGGCTTCGACTCTGTGGGAGAAGGCCCTTTCTGGGGCACGGGCTGCCTGGGAGAGCAGCAGGAGACCACCTGCTAAGCTCAGCGCCCTGGTATGGCCGGACAGACACATGGACACTTCACATTCCTGCCTCAGCCTCTCTCCTCCTGCTGGAATTTGATCCTACGAACCTCCTCGTTACATTTTCAGTTTTGTACTTCAAAAAAGAAAACAAATATTTTTTCTCATTACATCTACATTCATTTTTATGAACATTAAGTTCACAGACTTCAGTGTGCTTCAACACACTGCAATGGTTTCACACATTAACTGAAAACAAAGGCACTTATTGCCAATTAATTTCTAATTAACTGTGATGGTATTTTAGAGTTATATATATATATGAAGATTGCCAACAATAACATAACTGAGTGAAGGCAGAATGCCAAAATGTTTGATTCTGTTATCTTCTAGTGTCTACATTATCAAAATGAAAAAAAAAAACTTGAGAATGGGTCTTTGAATCCATTTGTTTGAATCTCTTCTATCTTCACCTATTTTTAGCCTACAGTCTTAAAAAAAAAGAGCACAATCCACTTTCCACTGAAAATGTTCTTCATTGAAACACTTCTTCTGCAGTTTGTGTTGGTGTCAAAAGCAGAAATTTTAAAAATGTGCACTCTGTGATCGCAGTCACCTGCTTCAGGGCTGAACTCCAAGTAATTCTCAGTAATGATGAGGACTGCCATGGCTTTGACAAAGAAAAAGGGAGTGAAGGTGATTCAGAGGGACCTCTCCCCACCTTTCTCCACCCAGAGGGTCAAGGAGAAGAGAGCCTTTCTGCGAGATGGGAACATTAAGGAATATTTCCACACGTAAATGTATACGTGTATACTTGTACAAAAATGTTAAAAGCCCCAATTTCATAAATTACACATATTTCATTAACATTTATTCATTCAGCAGAAGCTCTTATCCAGAGTGACTTACAAGAAGTGCGTTCAATAGCATTAGGTGTGCAGTGGTGCAAGTAATGAATCATTAGTGCCATATTTGTAATATAACACCATTTTGGTGACCAGTCTGTTCTTTCAAGTTCCGTCATAAGGCATCCAACCATATTCTGCTATCACCATTTTCACCCACCAAAGCTGTACCTCCACAAAATCAAGCTTTTCCATCACATCGTACATAAAGAGTGATTTCCAGGGTGTTTTCAGGGAGGAGAAGATCTAGGGGAACCAGACCCTGTTCTCCCAATCCTCAGCGTGGTGACACTACCATTCCACTAAAGGACTATGCCCCACAGGCTAAATGCTATTTTTGTGCTACTACACATATAAATATACATCTGTCACATTTTTCCCATGCGTTTACACTTAAGTTAAAACAGTACTCCACATATTCAATTTAAGAACCTTAAATTAAGGCATTTGACACAGGTCATATATGCCACTGGAATGGATGAGGTTTATTCTCTCACAACGCTGTACACTGGAGGTGGAAATAACAAGCCGATAGGTTCCTGTCTCAGATCTAGACTAAAATGCAGCTTGGTTGAATCTATTTCGTACAGAAGACGACAACACAGCAAAGAGTCTGAAATAAGGAATTAGGAACTTTTAAAACATGATGTATGGAGAAAGCCTCTCTCTCTTCTGCCCCTCCCGTCTGTCCCCCTCTCCTCCCGGCCCTGTAGAGGCGTTGGCTTTACGGGGCTGTAAGCAACGGTGTGCTGCCAGTTCAAAGCACTGAGCCAAGCACAGACAGAACTCCGGGATTCAAAAGCTCGCCCAACCAAACGGGCTAAGGCGTGATTAGCGCGCTGCTCTTATCGCAGATGATCTAATCCCGCTTTCACCTCCGCTGAACTCAGCGTTTAACATGCGGAACGAATGTCCAATTGTCCGTACTTTTGCATCTCACCGCTACAGCCCTGAAGAGCCCTCTGGGAGTTATGCTTTAAATCGCTCAGTGTTTTCCCCAATGATTTTCTTATGACCCAGATAAATAAGATACTTCATGCTCATGACCCAGTTATTACAGTGATCTTCCTTTGTCTTACACTGTACACTGCACACCACAGTATGACACCCTTTTCAAAGGTCGGGTAGTCTATCAGAGACTTTTATGAGAAATACAGGAGAAATAGCCAATGTACTGTATATTGTACTTGAAAGCAAGATAAGAGTGCCTGTTAATAATTCCCACTCGTTTAAGAACTGGGCCTTAGTGCACCCCAGGAAATATAAAGATGCTACACCGGCCCATCCTATCAACAACCAGGGTCTAACAACACGTAACCCAGCACAAACGCAGCTAATCTGTCATTGCAGCGCTGCCGAAGAGGTGAACAGGATCTTTACCAAGGGTCTGTAAACTTGTTTAGTGGAGTGGAAGGAGTGTCATTATTGTGGCCATCGCTCCTCAGAGGACACCCCCTCATTAGAGGCTCCTCCGAGAGGCCACAGCGTGTCAACCGGGGTGTTTGACGGCGAGCGATACCCGGGCTCGGCGAGTGAGCCGGCTCCTCGGGGGGCGAGGACACCGCGCTGGGGGTTGAGGAAGCATTTTCTCCGCTCGGCCTCCGGCCCTCAGGGACCTCTGCCACTTCCCATCACCGTCTGAGGAGTCACCAAAAAAAAAAAAATAACATCCCCCGGGCTAAACCTTCCACTGTGCTCCTGAACACACAATGCCATGGCATGGAAAAAAGAGGCTGTTTTTATTAACATGATAAAAAAATGGTCAGGAGCACACGATTATACTGTGGTTCAACATCAGGCCTGGAAATCTTCTCGTCAGCTCTTAGTGCCACTAAAATAGACAGAGAGAGAGAGAGAGACAGCTGAAGGTTCAGCTTTCTATATTACATTACAGAGCACACAGGTATTTATACTATATGTGCTCTGGCACATGTCAGTTGGAAAAAAGCGCTGAAACAATAGCCACACTATTTCTCTCCATTAGACTGTGTCCAGTGCATTAGATCAAAAGCAGTAGGTGGGGCCTGACCATCCACTATGGGAGCAGTTTCACAGGTTCGTCTGACAGGTATAAATGTCGCTGCACTTAAGTAGCCTTCCCACACCCACAGACATATCATCAGCTCTCAGCTCAGGGCTCCTATCTTCTTTTTTTTTGCCAGGTAAATCAGTTAGGTGTGGCGTGAAAATTGGATCTTTGATTCTTCACGCCCTGCAACCCCCGTGCGTAACACTCGCTCAGCGACGCCGTTCCCCTACCGAGGCGGACTGGACCTCTGGACTGCTGCTGGGATAACGCTCGTGATTTCATGACAGGTTAGCGGAAGAAAGTAGGGGGTACGGGCCGGGCGTGAGCCGGCTGCGCAGTTACCTGCTTTTTCTACATAGCTGAGCCGGGGCTGAACGCACGTCAGAGTACGATGCTGAACTCCCTGCCTACGCAGAGGGAGAATCTGCCAGACGCTTACCACGGAAAGGGATCTACCGTAAGAGTGCAAACACGGTTCCACTTACTCAGGACCATGTTTTTGCAGCCTGATCACAGCCGAACGTCAAGAGGACTGCGTGGGTGAGACCCAGTGTGGAGCCAACACGAACGACAAAAACAGCTCTCTCAAAATGCACTCCTTTTCATGCTCCTTCAAAAATGTAGCCTTAGATTACACTTCATGTACTGTAGGTCACACATCTTACCAATTTGGCCACAATCCAGTCTGTTAAAATATATATAAATAAATAGATGACACTACACAACTAGATAACTAAAGTGAACACAGACAGCTTCGCCTGTGTTATCATGATATCTGCAGTGGCTGATATGATGACATCATGATGACATCATAGCACAACACTGCCTTTGAAGGATGTTTATCGGGGGTGTTCATTCTAAGGTCTGGACGCTAAGCATGGCATCATCACCACTATTTATCAGGAGGCCCCTTGAGTGATTAAATCAAATCAGCCAATACAGCTGAACTAAAGCAGCTGTAGGGATTTTACCAAGCTGCTCTGCAGTACAGGGAAGCTGTACTGACTTTGCTAGGGGCTGAAGCCTCAGTGCTCACAAAAATCACCCAAAATGTAGGGCAGAGACCCAGTTACCTTTAAGCACTGTTTCCTTGACATCACACCTCTGCATACATCCATGTTCATATCTCGCTTGTCTGTGCACTGATGGGCACCTGGACTAAACAGGCATTTTCAGCACACACAGCTTTATTAGGCATTCTCAGCAATTGGAGAAACCTAAAAATTTGAAAACAAATGAAGTGTCTCCTTTAATGAAACTGAAACACAGAAACTAGCATCAGTCACCTAATGGGAACAAAGCAACAGTGTTTAACGTGGAAACTACAGAGGGTCATTATTAATGACACTGGTCTGTGGTGGAATTTATTGATAAACTGAGGATTGTCACAACACAAATATTTGTGAGGGAAACGTGTGAGTTTGTGTGTGTGTGTGTATGTGTTTGTACGTGTGTGTGTGTGTGTGTGTGTGTGTGTGTAATTTAGAAGGTTTTTACCATACAGACAGCACAGCTGGCACATCCATGATCTACATTATTCTAACTTGTCTAATGTGTGGGGAAAATGCACTGAATGGCTTCTGAAATGCCATGTGCACATTAATATGTTACACTATTAGAATATTCTGCCTGACATACGCAATGGGAGATGTCAAAGATACACACTTAAAACAAGGTAAAGATTTAAAATGCATGTCTGGGACTTTCCTGTTGTATGTGGACTCTTTAGAAAAAAACCCTTGGATTTGCACCCCATGCTGTTCAAATGCAAACTCCAGGGAAGACTGTCAGTTTGCCTTCTTTCATAGCAAAAGTGAAAAGTGAGAAGCTTCTGTATTGTGAGTGTTTCACCCCAGTAAGTTACAGCAGACCCCTCAGGTGCTCACTGGTATACAGACAGGCTGAAAACTAGGTATTTACACTTGATATTTCAATTCTCAGTGTTTCTAATCTTTTACCCCAAAGCAAAAAAATTCCAGTAATAATGTATAAAATGAAACAAGAGAATGATGAGCACCATTTTGATCTCTATTTACATACTGTATTGGTACATACTCACTGGACTATGCTCAAAACAAAAAATGCTCCCTCAAAACACCACATCCGATGGTAAAGCCACCACCAGTCTTGCCAAATTGTTCCGAAAATTTACAGGAGCTACAGACATCCACTCACACACAAAGAGGAAATACCTTGCCCAACAAGAGTTCATCTCTCCATTTTCCTTATGCCAACCGTGTGGCCTGCCAGTTTTACTAACGGCTATTAAGTGCCATTTAAAAAAAAGATCAAAGCGTTTCAAGGGGGTAAAGCTCATGTTTCTTCTGGCAGGGGACCTGGACTGAAAGGACAATGGAGGACAAGGAGGGGGCCATCTTTTTTTTTTAACTTGGGATGTTTTGGGGAGGGGCCCTCAAAAAAAGGATACATCACAAAGGCCAGAACCAGCAGGCAACACGCCACGCTGATGTTCATCTCGCCTCTGGGCGCGGCCCGGCTGTAGTAGAGCTCTGTAATGAGGTACACCACGGCGGCTGCCACTGTGAAATCCACCAGCCATTGGTATTCGCAGAGGTAGTGCAGAGCTGACAACGCAGGCACGAGGGCTGGGAGAGGAGATAATGGCTTAAAAATCAGGACTTTTCAAGGTGGGGACCATTTTAATGGGGTTTTCGGGGGGGATTACCCAGGTAGCGTTTAGCGCATTGGCGTTGTACCTGGGCCTGTGCTGCGTCTTTGATCAAACGCGAGAATGACGGACTCGTCCTGGATTCAGCATGTCCACGTCTGTGATGGCTCTGGTCTACAGCCGCAGGTCAATATCCTTGGGAATGGTCAGTGGCTTGTAATCAACGTGTCCATTGTACTTTCTATAATGGAGAGAGGAGAAAAAGAATAAAATGCATACTTGATTCATCTGTGAATCTCAAATAACTGGCAGTGCTGACCCACAGCTGATGCCTAGCCACTTTAAAAACCAAGAAAAAAATCTGTTATGTCATGTGGTACAGAAACTGGAAAAGCAACAGTACCTCGCCTGATATCCCAGTTCCAACCCTACAATGCTATAAGAACACACATATCACCATCCCTCTCTCCTGTAGTACAAAGTTTGACTCCTCAATGAAGGGCCTGTCTTCTAAAGCTAAGTTCATAAACAGGACAACATGTCTACATTCCACACGGGCGTTCAGAAATAAATATTTCACGGTTTCTTTTTTTTTCTCTTTCTGACATGTCCCGACTTGCACGGTCTATCAAACAGCTCCATGGTGACAGCAACACTTTGCATTCGAGAGAAACCCCTGCTCATTTTTTCAACTGAAGGAAAGGTGCAACGGGCAGGAAAGCAAAAAAGACACTTATGCCCCCCCCCCCCCCCCCCCCCCCCCCCTCACCAGCAGTGCCAGGGATAAGCCATCACTGCACTTATAGTGACTGCAGGCTAACGGACACGATCATACTCTTGCTACAACTCTGAGGGTTGACGCTGCCTTCCATAGTCAACAAGGTGTTCATTCGCATTGCTGAACTCTGCTACAAATCAACAGAAACCTGCTTCTCTCACTGGGTAGTTTGAGGTCACATGACTCATCTGTGCCAGAAAGGGAACAAAAGAACCACTCGGTGTGGGCCTACAGTAGGCTCCACGGAGGGATTGGCGAGGTTTATGCCTGCCATGTGTCAGGCAGCTCTGGCGGAGCGGTCGCCAGGCAGCAGCCGCGGGCGATTCCCACGCCTGGACGACGGGCTTTGTGACGACGGCGTGTGGCGACCCTAGCAAGCAGCTCGGCCGTTTCCAAGGGAAACCAAGAAGAAATCGGCCATGTAGGTTTTTTTTTTTTACCCGTATCAGAGGATTAAAAGAATCCTTGCTAAAAAAATCCAGTCAGGGAGGGGTTCAGTCTCACCACTGTGACACTCTGCCCTTGCCTCTACTGAATGAAGAATTTAAGCGCTTTTCTTCCTTCACTTCTCATACAATCGTTTTACATTCTTTTATGACTGTCGCCAAAACTCGGATGTAGGGTTGATTTTTAAGCAACCAATAAAAGTAAGGCTTGCTAAAATTTTTTTTAAACAACATTTTTTTAAAACAACAACTGATTCCCATAGTGGTCAGCTTGACTGCCTGCTTTGGAAAAAGAAGGAGCGCAACATATCTGCCGTTCCCAATATAGTCTGGGCCTTAATGCTGAGACTGAATAAGGGGCACCCCTGCACCAGTGAGACAGTGGCACTGGGTGCCTCTGGGAGCCGGAGGAGGACGGTGTCAGCGTCACGCGTCTACAGGGCCCGGGCCAGCTGTCCTTGGGCAGCAGGAGAGCCCCCCCCATCATCACCCCTCCCCAATTCTGGGCCTCCCTTAAGCAGGCCTTCCCGCACGGCGTCTGTTCTGCCCTGGACTGGCGGGGGCAGCTTTGAGGATAAAGCCCCAGTGCGACACTCGCACAACACGCTCTCTCTGCATTCAGTCCTGGGGCTCCTCGCCAGAGAAAAAAGGCTCCAAATCTTCCCGAGCAAGGGTCTGCTATAAGATAACAAAAGGCTGAAAAATCCATATTATAATTGTGCGCAGGCAAGTGGCCTGGGATTTACATTTTTAAAAGGGAACCATGCGACCTAAAAGAATGGAGGAAACACATGTATCTCCCATTGACTTCAATTTAAATCACTAAGGCATATTATCCTTTGTGCGATTGTACTAAGAGATTCTGTAATTCGTCTCAACACCCTCACTATAGGATCTGATACGGACAGCTCTCGGAGCGGGGGGGTGGGGGGGGGGGGTGCTTAAGGGCTGCTCTTTCATCACGTTGCCTAGTAATCAATGCCCTGCGTAAACCCACAGATATCAAAAATCTACAAGAGGTCTGATTCCTGATGCCGTGGAGAGCCAACAGCTCTTAGGAGAGGAGAGCAAAACTTCAAACACACGTGGCCCGGAGTTAGGCAAACCTCGCGAGCGGGTCAGTTTGATCTCCGCTCCTCGGACGTCCGGGGGTCCTCGTCGATCATACCCGGCGCTCCGCTCCCGTTTCGCCCTGATTAAAGTGGAGCGCGCAAAGGCGATGAGTGGTTGAGGCTGGCTCCCCATCCCTTACCTCTCTTTCTTGCTTTTCCCTTTCTGATGCTTTCCGGCGAGGTTCCTCGGCTCGTCCTCTGTGGGATGCTGGTACCACTTCAGACTGCAGGAGAGGATACAGACATCATATACTTTGCTTCTTATGGTGTACAGCGAAGAGGGTAAGGCAGAGAACTTTAGAGGAGATCTTTCTCAAGATCAATCTGGAGGTCAAGGCTAGAAACCCACATTTACTGTCCAAATAGCGCAGTTAATGAAATGGACCGCTTGTTCTATATGAAACAACTTCAGGGTTTCGACCGGTCAATTTTCAATAGCAATAGATTTAAGATTGCACCAAGTGTTTGGAGAAGCACTAGTGATCTGCTGGATTAAGACATGGACAAAATTATTCAGTTATAAACATGGCTACTGATTCAAACTGAGAGTGGTGGCGGGGGGGAGGGTGCAAGGTATCAAACCTTCTGCAAAATCTAAACTGAAAACATTTGTTCAAAACGGGCCAATATACATACAACCAAATGTAACGAGAAAACAGGGGATTTAACAGAATCTGGAGTCTATTGTGGCATATGCTAAATCAAGTAATCACCACAAAACCCCATCTGGGAAATGCTGCCAATATGTTAGAAATTCTGACTGTCCTGACAAAGCCATCTCTGCTCCAATTAGAGAAGTGAAGAGCAGGTCCTTGAGCAAGCCATCATGCAGAGACGATACCTTGATATATCTAAAAGAAGCTTTGAAGAAAGCAGTAAATAAAAAAAATAATGCCCCGTTGGTGAAGTTCAGGGCAGATGAGTATCCCAATAACATTTATGAATTGGACAGTGTGCAGTTCTGCAAATTTTGCAGGGCAAAACTTACATCTTTAAAACTGCAGGAATAAACAGATACATATCATAACAGTACAAATCAAAGCTATTTCATTTTGTTCAGATTTTCATTCCATTTGTAATATGAATTGTTCTTTCTTCAATTTAAACATGGCAATTCAAAGCCAAAGTGAAAATACTAGGTGTTTTGTTCTCTTATTAATCAAATAAAAAAATATTATTACAAATGGAAAATATGACTTTTTAAACAGACAACAGAAAATCCAGAAAACATAAAGTGGTAAACTGAAAATAATAAAACAGATTTTAAACAGCCCTATGTACACTTATTCTAGTTGCTGTCTTACAGCAGCTAGCACATGCTAAAAGCTTGTTACATCTCATTTGTTTGCTGTATGGGTTGGGTATGCAACCGTGATTAAAAAAAAAAGAAGAAGAACAGCACCTTTCATGGCACAAAAGCACTTGTCCTAGCATTCCCAATTTTTGTCAATATAATCTCTGAGAGAGAAGAGAGAGGATTTCAAAGTCCTAGTTCTCCCCCTCCTTGAGGGACGGACTTAAAAGGCTCCTTTCTGAGCGGGCTTTGAAGACCACAAATTCGCACAACCTCCCTAACTTAAAAAAACCCACTTGTCACACAGAAATGCATGAGGCTGGCAGGGGTTTAGTGGACTGGGCTGTTTTTGTTTTTCATGTTTGTTTATTTATTAATGGAAAACTTAATTAAGGAACTCTCTGGAGCGACACTTGGGGCCCTGCTTGAACCAAACTTTTCTGAAAATATTTTAACAGCCTAAAACAAGCGCTGATTAATTATTAAGCGTGTTCTGGAAAGCTGTTTACTGTAAAACAGATACGGTGCTAATTAGAGGAAATGAGGCTGGAGGGTTATTTTCTCACTCTCTCGGGTTCGCCCCTGTTATTTGATGGTGGCCCTGTGGATCTTTGTCCTGATGGTGAAATGTTTTCATTCCCTATGGCTGAAAAATGCGTAGAACAGCACTCCTGAGTGCAGCAAGTAAAGTCCTATCTTCTTATGATACTTTAACCACCGGTGAATAGGCACAGTTACTACCATACTTATACAGACCCATGATGAAGTAGAAAAACCATATTACAAATGTTGAACAACATTTTTTCCCCTTAAAATGTTTTTGGAGCTGTTTTTTTTTTAAAATATATGGAATTAAATACCTTATTTGTGGAGAATATGAATGCGCATTGACGCTGTTGAGGTTAAGGTAAAAAATTTAGGAACAGTTTTCAACAGAAAAAAACATCCAATGCTTACTAATTTTTTTCTGCAACACGTTTTTTCCTGTTTAATCAGACATATACATACATATGCAGGGTGATGTACAGTACTACGGTAGACATGAGCAATACTGTAAGATTTTACTAGAATTAAGGCCCCAAAGGGCCCAACATGCCAGCCTACCTGCCACAGTACAGAATCCATCTCGCGAACGAGTAGCAAAGTACAATCTTCTGAATGACGCTGGCCATTACCATGGTAACCACCAACTGCACACCAATCACACCCTGGTGGAAAAATGGGGGGGGGGCTGCGCTCTTTTAGCACCACAATGAAACAACGAACCCAATTGTCCAGACATGTAAGCTTGCGAAGTAATTTGTTGATCACCCAATTAACTGGACTCTGCATCACAGATGTGGGCAATCCCACGAGTCTCTGCAATTATACTTGTGAAAACATTTGCCCAGAAGTACATTAACACCCTCAAAGTGCAAAAATGGTAGAAAATTACTGTAAACACAATTAGATAAATTAAATAAACCACGTAAAATACTGGCTTATGTGTGTGTATTCATACATGCACACACTGCACAAAGCAATCAGGCAGGTTTTAGCAAGGATAAAGTACATAATCAAACCCAGTTTTCACATATACTTACTATAAATAGCCCAACATTTCAGAGCTGAAAATGCTTGCTTGATAACACTTTTTTTACAGAAATTAAGACGCAGCCAACCACAGACACACGCAGGAATAATAAAATAATTGCCAAATTCATACCACAGTCAAGGACTGTGTGGACATCAGCTTTTCTGAAATCAAACATTTACCTAACAATATAAGACTACTTAAAGTAGTCTAATGTCTTTCATCTCAAACACAAACCAAAGATGAGGAAAGGAGAAAACAGTTCTATGAGTTGTATTACAAACTTTGCAAGAAGAGATACTTTCTGGTTCAAAACATTTCTATTGGCTTCTGAATGATTTCAATCCGCAAAAACTGCACTGTAAAAGACCAGCAATTTTTTAGTGCAATATGTATTCATTACAGAAAGTCAGTCCTGAGCTATACTTCTGTTTTTTAAATCAAGCAAGCATTATGTTCTCATTTTGACAGGTAGTACATTCTGCCAACTAAATACAATGAGTGCACTTCCACATGTTTTGTGTTTCAAGTATGAATGTTACTGATGCCTCAATGACCCATATTATGAAACTAGGCTAGGGTTCCCCCGGGGCTAGATTTAGGCCCTACTGCTGGTTAGTCATAAGGCTCTGTATATTTGTGAGAACATCCCCCATTCAAAAGCAGAGTTCATCTCAACCCTGGGCAGAGAAACACCAGCAGCAGACATATCAGAGAGCTAAGTTACTAGTGAGTGTTGAGTGGGTGTAAAAGCTGGGAAGTGGGCCAGGGTAGCTACACACTACTGACATTAGCAGTGAAGGGACAACCCTGTCCATTGCTTTACAGTGTTGAGTTAGAACACTAATAGAAGACTGGTGCACAGAACAGACCTGGACCAGAAACTGCTTATTTGCAGACCTCGAGGTCTCTTTCCATGAGAATGACTTACAAAATGGATTTGCCTTTTTGCCTGGTAATGACATCCTACAAATGAACACAGCCTCTAATCCAAAAATCTGGTGACAGGAGGTCAATGTTGGTTGCCTGGAAGATACAGTGTTAACTACAGTACATTGTGACCTTTTATGGCCTAGTCAAACAACTCAGCACTTAAAGAGTTCAATAAATTATGAAGGACAAAAAAAATGAATAAACAACAGGAAGTGCACCATGGGAAATCCCATGTGTAATCATATTATATGTACAGCCACCTTAGCCACCACACAGCTTCTGTGCCTCTGAAGGAAAGAATGGAGTGAAAATGTTTTACTAGGACTTGACAAAACTGATGCACCTTTCTGACATGCTTGCTGTACCTTGAAATATGCTTTAGGGCTACACATTTGCGTAAAAGTCTCATAGTTTTGCTGAATAAAAAAACATGAAAAGAAAGAAGTAGGACAAAAAAAAGAAGATGAAGAAGGGCTGCAATGTGCCTGACAGGAATCTTTCAGGCATTCAGTGACTTATTCACACCACATCAGCATGCTCGGTCAGCTGGTGTGACAGGCAGAACAGTCTAATTACGGCGTGCCAGGGTGAGCAGTAAGAACCTCCTCCCAGCCACTCATCTCCACGCCAACGCGGGGAACTGCCGACACAAGACAGGCTAATGCTCCCTCAACTGCTTGCATAGCATCACCATTTAAACCCACTTTTACCATTTTTCTGAGCAACGTAAGCTGTACAACGGCACGCGCACCACGGCTTGTATCATTTCAGCCTTTTTGAGTTGATACTGCATGATATCATGACTTGACTGTAAGTATAACAAGCTTACGATCACGCCTATAGCCATTACATCCGTAATAGCACAATGTTTTATCGCTTATGTTGATAAATTTAAAATAAAGAGATATACCTTCTGCTAGTCTAAGCAACCAAAATTTCTACTGCCAATGGAACATTTATAGGCCTGAAGCACAGATTAATGTCTATGAAGTTTTACAAGGCACTGTAGCCTGCGGTATATAGCAGTGCCAAGCTGCAGCCCTGCAGACAGCTTGGGTTTATAATCACTTTTATGTGATTATTATCTTGCATTGCAATGCTCCTTGGGGGAAAAATGCATACTGCTGTGCTTGGGCGTCTTAAGAGGCCGTCACTTCCACAGAAGGTTTACAGGCCAGTTAGAATAATCTCTATTAAAAAGACAATGAACAGGCTTAGCTTTTCAAGGTTTACTACCTTCTTCGAGTACAAGTGGAAGACCTCATGAATCCAAATACCAGCTGGACTTTTTTTTACAGTTAAGCTGCAGGTACCATTCCACAAATGTCCCATAAATTATATAACATTAGCATTCATTGCCCTGAATGTTCAATTTACAGTATAGCCTAAAACATTTAGCTATACATTTCCTTTTACTTCCTTTCTTATACATTTCTAACACTCACAATTAGATTACATATGAACAAATGAATGGTAAAATTTCTATACACATGCATATGCATAAATTCATAGAGAGAGAGAGAGACAGAGAGAGAGAGAGAGAGAGAAAGGGGGGGGGGGTTTAAATATTATTTCCCATGTTATTTTTGCTAATTTCAAACATGTCCAAGTTGTTATGTTGTCAAGGTCAGGGGGAAAATTAACATTTTGTTGTTCAGCACTAAGGAGCAAGCACATTGTGGTTTGACTGAACTGAAGTAAAAGACTTAGTGCTTTTATTGTTCCAAGAGATAAATGAGAGAAATGCCAGCATTAGATCTTTCACGATGACCCGATTAAAAAGTACGCAACATTAAACGAAGACCAAAAGACAGTCACGTTTAAAAATCACACCACTGCTGCATGTCTTTTCTAAGGTGTCTGTGGAAGAGAGTCAGCCTCAGAAACTCATTTGAAGTGCATAATTCATGTAAGTCAGGCAGGCTGTAGTGCATGTTGGCATTTCCATGTCATTACCGCTTCTCGCAGCACTGGAAACACCCAATCCCCACAAGCTCTGCCAGCAGTCTCTGTTAACCTGGCTGGATGTTTCAGAATACACAACTAGGGCATCAGAAAGGTTTCGAGTTTGCCTCTGCATGACAATAGAGAAGAAATTGTCAGGTGTGGGATCCACGCAGAGCCATACAGCAAGAACAAATAAGGTAATAAAATATGTAAAAGGAAATGTGTGGGAAGACTGTGCCTTCTCATCAGCTAGTATGACCTTTTGTCTTCCTGCATCCACCAAACAAAATCTGAAAAATCTGATAACTGCTGATACAGGCTGCCACTGTTACAACTGCTCCCTCTTTTACAGTTGGAAAAAAAGGCGGGATGGAAAAGGATAAAAGTTCCAAACCCCCTCCCCAACCCCAAAGTATGGAGGATTTGAGAGATTAGGCGAAGTGGTGTTTTTCGCAAAAGCAAACTGGCATCTGGAGCGGCTGGTTCGAGGCAGGGGTTCGAAGCCGATACGATGGCTTTGGCTACTTGCCACGGCGTGTCGCAGAGTTTTAAGTCTATAGTCAATACCTTCTCAGGGGCAGCCCCGCGAGGGAGGTCCCACATGAACCGATCGATTTTTAAACTGAATCCTTCGCTAATAATAGAAACCGAAGCTTGGTTTCAGGAGGGTGACAGAAGAGATGGACTCCGAGCTGAGCCAGCCACTGAACAATGCTCATAACGCCCTTAGTCTGGCCCCTCGGAGATGCTGCAGGGAGGCATTCATGCTGGCCGCCGTTCAAGGCCTACTCTTAACTGAGAAGTAGAGGGATCCTTGCGAGGCCAGGGAAATTAAACCAGCATGGGCCGACTTATCTCGCAGTCCACAGGACCCCGACAAAGCAGGGGCCAAAATGAGGGCAGGGGGAGGCCGGTGGGGATAACCACCACTCCCTGTGAGTTCAATCGCCCACCCCCCCCCCCTTCCCGTCAGCTTCGAAAAGTCAGCCGGAGGAATCAAGAGTTAAACGTTTTCCCGTCAGATCATCCTCAGTGGTTCGGGCTGCGAGGTGAGCCACATCCTGTTCAAACATCCGGGCCGCACCGCTCCAGCGGAGAGGCCGTGCTCGGGTCTTGGAGGTCTGTTTAAACCCCACCTGGAGAGCGGAGTAATTGGTCTGGAGCTACCATAATGGTAAATGAAGAGCGCATGCCTGGCGTTGTCGAGGGATAAGCGTGTCATGCAAACATCAGCTGTGACACTGGGAGGATGTTCAACACACAAGAAGAACAAAACCTTGCTGCCCACTTTCCAACAATGGTGTTGCTGGAAGTTCAAAAAATGTAATGAAAATAAAACTTGAAGGGAAGGGTCTTGCTATGCAGTTTAACAAGTATCATCTCCAGCTGGGATGGACCCATCTAAGTCTAACATCAAGTTTTTGTCAAATTTTTGGCTAGTTATAAGAGTAAGATCTGAACTTTCTTTTCAATTGTTAATCAATCTAGAAGAGATATGGATAGCAGGACCCTGTGGAAGCACATGTGTTTTACTTTCTTTTGATGTGAAATTTTCTTCAATTAATCTATTTAATACGCACATATTTATCTAAAATAAGGATTACATTACATTGTATTTTGCCATTCAGCAGATGCTCTTATCCAGAGCAACTTCCAATGTGCAAGTGCAAAATGCATTTAACAAAACAGCATGAAATGCTATACAAAACAAGGACATGTACATGACACAATGATGAGAATGTTATTATGGCATATTATGAGAATGAAAAAGTACAAAAACTGCCAACAACAAAACTACAATACACAAAAATTACATAAAATTACATAAAAGGGGAACAAGCATTACGCTAATGCACGGAAAATGAGGTAGAGTTTGAAGAGGTAAAGATCATTTACTTTGACAAAAGTTAACAAAACCAAATAAACTGGGCCATAGAGATTTGGAAGGCTGAATGGGTGGTCTGTAACACCATAACCCAAACACGTACGCCTTCATTACACTTCATTTACCTTTATTTTTTATGAATTTTCAAAATTCCCTCATATGCTCACAAGGTAAATCTTCACCACTTGTCTTCATGCCCTCCGTTGCTCACATTCCATAGGATGACATTGTTATGAATCACACAAACATGGCGTGCGAGTCCATTTCTGTCTGCATCCCCTGCATGTTGCACTAGTCATTGCTATAAGCAGCGAAGGCCTGAGAGTAGCGTCCAGCAGCTTCTTCTAGCGAAATATTTATATGACATTCTGGAGTCATAATGAGGGCATAAAAAATCATGCTTAGTCAGTAGCCCCGAGAGAGCATTAATACAGATATTCACTGAACCATTATTTCAACTTTCCTTTTTTTTCCCCCTGGGATCCTATCAAATCAAACTCTCATTCTCACAGCCAAGTTATTAGTCACAGCACTTTACATTTTTTGAGTTTTGAAGATAAGTACTGTAGCTAACAATATAATACTTCTTTCACAGTATGCAATATTCTGTGATTTATAAGACACACTGAACGTACAATGCAGCACCATCAATACCTCGATTACTGGCCACTTCAGCACTAAGGGCCATGATGCACGGTCATTCTGTCTTGACCCAGACATTGACACCCAGTTCTCTCTCAAAGCCCACACCTGATTTGATCCCTGCTCTGAAGAATTCCTGCACATAGTGTAAAAAAAAAAAAGATTTGAGCATTTATGTCTTATTTATGCATGAAGACACAGACATTGCATATGCCAAAAAGACCGAAAGTACAGGATCCTGAAGTATATATTGCAAAAAAAAAAAAAAAAAAAAACACATGGTAATGACTCAGAGTAGGTACTGACTATTTGAATCACTTAGATATCCTATATTTAGACCATTGTGTTCTGTTGTGGTCACCACATAATAAAGTGTATAGGCTAAAAGCTCTACACATGATGCAGAAAAACAAGATTAGTCTCAGAGAAATGATTTAGGAGAGATATATAGGAAACTTGTACTGGCCAAAGTACAGTTCCTTCTTGTCTGTTGAGCCAACTGAGAACCAGCCACTCCATAATCTATCTGGCACTGGTTATTGGCAGGCCAGAACTGAGGTGAGCAAGCACAATACATTCCACTGGTGAATACTACAGCTATCAGGAGTAAGTAAACATTTTATGAAGTCGGTATGGTTGTTTCAGTTCACTGGCTTTTCATACTTCAGAACAATGAAATATACTCCATGAACCAGTAGTTTCACAAAACTCTTTTATACATGGCCCTTGGAGTCTTAAACATATGAGTGCCAGAGAAAAAAAACAGCTTCCTCAGACAAGGGTTTGTATCTGTTCACTATGATGAAAAGTTCCAGTTGGTAGACTGCAATTGTCATTGACTGAGGAAAAGCAGTAAAAATCTGGTTCTAGGCTTACGTGGCCTGGTTCAGAACAGGGCTTCATACATATCGTGATTGCCATAGTGCCAGATGTCTTCTGTAATGTCTGTATGTCTTTACATGGGGCCAAGCAGGGGAATCTGTTTGGAACAATGCTTTTTATGGGACTGATAAGTTGGAACATAATGGTGATTTTGTATTACGTTCTGGGAGTAGACCAAGAGGGGACAGGTGGAGGCAAATGAAAAAGGGACACAGACACACTGTGGATCCATAAAAATGAATTGTTTATATTTGCATTCAAATAATTTAAACACGCATTGCAGAAATATTAGAAATTTTGCCCTACAGTCACTGGGTCTGACAAATCCCTCAATTTATGTAAGCAAGCCGTTTTCTGAGAGAAGTGGGTCTCAGGGCTAAATTTGTCATTTTTCTCTAGGGCAAGCAACTGCTTAATTTATTTCCCTAGGCACCAAAGGGTACACCTTGTGAATACCTTGTGATTGATCTGGTATTCAAATACCCAAATGCATAGATAACCTAATTTATCTATCCTTAGCTATTTATGCTCTCGGGGTGTATAGCAGCCAGCTGAATAAATGTTGTGCATTAAGATTTATTTTAAATGAAAGGTATTCAGAAGGGTGGTGAGCAGTGCATGAGAGACTAAAGCGACTAGTGTCACTTCGAAGCTAGCTAGCTACTCAACACATGTAAGCTAGTCTTGCTCCGATACTCTAGCAGGCTTGCGAACTCCTCTCACTTTACCAGGACATGGCCAGCCCAGCATTAGCGCGCTCATCTACTACGCATCTTAGCTAGCAAATGAAGCCACATTACACTATTTTAGCTACGTAGCTTGCGAGCTGGTTGGTCTAGCGCATCACTGGTTTGGCTAGCCAGCTAGCCCAGTAAGTAACTTAACATGAATATATGCAAACAGATGAATTTAGCTACCAACCACAGTTACATATTAGTGAGTTGCGACACACCGTCCTTTGCAACCGTATCATACACCGTATAGTGCATGCTAACAGCCAAGCTTCCTCTATCCATCGAAGGTTGTTAATTATAGTTATAGTTGGTTAATTATATTAGCTGGTGTACCATTTCAAGCAAAATCACAGAGGTATCCCACTATATCTAGCTAGCACAACTTAGCTGTGATCTGCACAGAACTGCCCACGTCGTTACAACGAAAGTGCACTGAGCACCTGCTGTCTCAATCAACACCCCAACATCAGGCGGCACGGACTACGTAAGCGTTTTGCATGATAGGAATAATCAGATTAATAATTTCATGAGCACACTAGCATTTGCTGCAATGTAAAAAAAAATCACATTGCAGATCAAGCCTCAACGTCTTCACAAGTTTTCTTTGGTGGTCGAGAGGTCATGCTAAGACCCTTGCGGCTTAGCTGCCTGTCGATTCGCCTGTGGAAAAGAGGAATTCAATTGTGTTGTGATGTTAAAAATGTAAACAAAAAGGGGTTTGCATAATGTATTGCACGTAGCAAACAGAAAAATACGTTATATGAATATACACTTATCCTTAAAACTGCATTCATAGATTACTAATTTATCTCTCTTTTTAGGCATTCCATTCGATACACTGAGAAAGTAGAATGACCGATATAAACACATACACGTGATTAGTGACTTGAGAGGCAGGTGAACTGTATGGGATGCAGTCACTGTTGTACTGGACGGTTCAGACTGTAAACTTTACTGTAAGCATGTTATATTAAATATGGCTGTTGTATTAAATGCTACTACTAACAATAAAATGATAACAATAATAATAATAATAATAGCAATAATTATAATAATACTAGTAGTATAAGTATCATAATAATTATTATAATTAGCTGTTATAGTAGTGCCATCTATTTGGTTGCAACACAGACAGACATGCAAGCTCAGAGGCTGCTTATCTAGAATTGACAGCAATACTGTAATTTGTAATGCAGTCATTAAAGTTAAACTTATGAGATGGGGAATTAATATTTGGTGTCTGCTTACACTCTCTGAGTTTGACCATTTTTACACCCTTTGATATTTGCAGGGTGAACAAAGAGAAAGGCTGGGAATATGAGCTAAAGAAGAAGGCTCAATCCAACATGTCCAACAACTTTGCATCCAATGAAAATGCTAAGGACAAACATTCTTTCATTAATTGATTGGACTTCTGCAGTAAAATACACACATTGAACTACATTTTTGTTCACTTTACTGCTGCAAGGCACGGTAGCTCCTAAGCTGGGTACACATTCATTTACAAAGATGAGTTCATATTGTGACTTTCAAGGATCTCAAAGTGCTTCACAGTCAAGACAGAGTAAATCTCCTCAGCCACCCCAATATTTAGCACTTACTTGGGTGATATAAGGAATGCTCACAAAATATGAATTGAGGTGGAGAGGGATGGGAAGTAGGCAATTGACTTGGGGGATTATTAGAGGGTGAGACTGTAAAAATCTGATTGGCAATTTGGCCAGGACATTAGAGAACCCTCTTCTCTTTGCAATACATTTCATGGGATCTTACAAGCTCACAGTGAGTCAGAAGCTGGGTTTAACATCTCAATAGGGAGAAAACATCTCCAGAAGCACAGTTTCCCCATCACTTCGCTGGTGCATTGTTTTTGTGTTTGGTCCACAGAGAAGACTGAACAGTATGGATTTACCAACACCATTTTCAGCAGAAACCTGGTTTTATTAATCAAGCTCAGTCCCATGTAGCTTCAGCTATCAGGTATTAGAAAGTTAAATAGGGTTATGGTTGATAAAAATCACTTCTCTTGCAGCTATAGCATGTGGCAACCAAGTAATGTAAACATGAAGGATCACTGTAGTTCTACTGACTACAATGTCTGTCAAAGTCAACTTTACATGTGTTCCAAGGCTCAGCACCACAGTTCAGAATTACATAATCACATTGGTCTTGTAATGGATGGGAGGGCAGCATTTTATGCATGGCAAACTTAAACATATGTCCTCAGCATTAAGTTAGGGTAACACCATTATGTATTCTACTAGGATATGTAGAAAAATCTTACATTTTATGGTTTTTCCTCTTTCATTCAAACATTTTTGCATCTAACTGCAACAATGAATGCAATCTTCTGATGCAGTCACATGCAGACAATATCTAACAGATTGCACTACAGTGAAGTAAACACCAACTGGCACAGCTCTATCAATGTCATCTGAGGTCATGATGATATCATCTCATTGGTACCTGATGAGATGCAAGGTGCCTGAGAGTGGGGAGACAAGGAAAACCTGCAGAGAACTGTACCGCACTCTTACCTGTTTGTCCATTTGTTCCATCATAATGAGATCTGAGGCATTGTCAGCTGATGACGTGGCTGGGATCAAACCCAGGCCATTGGGCTCAGCCTGCACTCAAGGCAAGGGCCCTGTTGACTTAGCCACTCAGGGGCAATGAGAGATACTTTTTGAGATATCTGTAAACTGCAGTAACAAGTTTTGCAGTAAGCCAAGTACAATTTGAATGTTCATTCTGTCTCTGCTGTTTTTTTTTTTGTGTTTACAGACATAGTTGAGAATCATTTGAATCAAAGCAGGTTCCTTCTTCCCTGCATAAGATATCAGAAGTATTTTTTCCAGGTACTTTTATTTCCTGTATATACTGAAGTATGTAGTTTATACTGTGTGTAGTGATGTATATAACTGCTATTTTAACTACTGCTGTACCTGTTGTCCACTAGTAGAGAATTCCTTACAGCAGTTACAAATGTTGTTTAGTAATTTAATACATACAGAGGTACACATGATTTACACATGAAGGTTGATCATCACTGATTAATAGGGCTTTGCTACCTCATCGCTGGTTAAGCATTGCTTAAAAACAGATTTTAAAAAATGCTTATCAGAGTTCCCGATTCCCAAGATGGAATCACACTTTGTTATTTGCATGCTATTTATATTTTATATTATGTATTAGTGTTCCCTAGCACTGTATTAAAATGAAAGTGAACTAGCAAATATGAAATTATTTGTATGTCTATTCAATAATACTTTTGTAAACTGATATAAATGAAGTTGGCGATTGTTTATACATTTATACTGATTGACACGCATGTTCTTATACATTATAATATTGTGGTGTCATGAGTGGGTGGGTGCTTGAAAGGAGATACTTCCCAGTCTGACAGATTCAATTTCTGGAAGGACTCCACTTCCCAGGAAGCAATGAAATTGTGTGCAGCTGCCTGTCATCTGGTTTCTTAACGAGGTGGCTAATGAGACAGCTGACATGTTTAAAAAGCACAGACTCTAGGTGTTGTGTTGTTGTTGGGGGGGAGTGAAAGGCAGAGTGTTAGAGAGGAGAACAAAAGAAAATGCACAAAGCTGGGAGCAGAAGAGAAAATGGATTGCTGAACAGTTTTGAAAATAACCAAAACCTGTGTTAATTACTCTGTCCGCTGGCTTCTTTTATTAACATTTCACTTGAGAAATGGAGGATTTGACTTTATTCCCTCTCTGCAGTGAATGTGCAATTGGTTACCTACCCTGTAAAGAACCTGTAAAATGCCATTTTATTCTAATTCACACCTTTTACCGTGTGTGAGCACGTGCAAGAATGTGTCATGCTTTATCCAATGAAATGCATCCCTTCAAATGACTGCTGTATTACAACATACTTGTTTTTGATGTCATTATCATCATTTTTGCCACAATGGAAGTGCACTGCATATTCATAATTTAAAAAATCACACCCAAATAAGGTGGGGAAGAAATACTCAGAAACACCTCCTACAATTTGCAGACCCTCACAGTAATGATGAGAGAGTGACAATGTGAACCAAAAACTGGGTGGAGTCAGTCATAGTGTTTATTGGTTCATATGAGTCAGTGATTCACCATTTATGGTAGCTACACTCAAGATGAAGTCTAACTCACCAGTACTCTACATTACCAGGAACAGAATGCACCAGTTTCATTTGGTTCACATACTACTACACCAGAGGAGGAGGCACCCAGCATGTACACACAACTTTAACATTTCCATTCTATTCTGTTCCATTCTATTTCTCAGGAAACATGCCTAAAAATTTGCTGCTACAAATTTGTTTTACACATTCTATAATCCAAAGGCCAACTCCTAAATTTCCTCTGCATATTTGTACTCATAAACTGCAGTATGAATAGGATGATATAGATACTGCAATATCCATACAATATTACATTGTATCTGCATAATCAAAACAGAATGCTAACTAACTGTCAGACTTCATTGAAAGGCAAATTGGAATACAAATATAAGTATCTTGTTTACTTAATGAACTGTAGTTTTATGTGAAGCTTTATTTGTTCATTTTAGCTGGATCAACACGGTTGCAGAAACTCAGTGTTGACACAAATGGCTCACATCAGTCTCTTGTTAAATGAGTGAACGTAGAGAGCAAATAACGGGGTATGTATTTTCCCCGCTTATACCAGCGATGTGTGAATGAAGCTTCGTGA
The DNA here is from genome assembly GCF_013368585.1 of Megalops cyprinoides. Lineage (NCBI taxonomy): Eukaryota > Metazoa > Chordata > Actinopteri > Elopiformes > Megalopidae > Megalops > Megalops cyprinoides. Next base: position 19,580,904 of record NC_050587.1, on the reverse strand, counting down.
GCATCATAGTGGGCTGAGGTACGATGTGTCAATCACTGACTTCTATGTGCTTAAGTGGCCCTTCCTGTCTGCACAGCACAAGAAGGGATGACGTTGTGTCCTGTGGTGGATGTTCACATGCTCGCTCATGTTTCTGAACTCCGCCACGCATGAGGCAATTCAGAGTCTTTGTTCATACTGAAAACACATGATAGCCCCTACCCATTTTGGGGTTCTCCCCAAACAAAGGGAAAAAGTTCGGAATGTCATTCATCATAGTTAACTACCTTAGCCCATAGTGGTACGGCAAACTGACTGGTCCACAGGGAGAGCTGTTGTTGTGCATATTCTGAACAAATTACACTTAAATATACACTCAGTGACCACTTTATTAGGTATACCTCTCTAATACTGGGTATGACCCCCCCTTTGCCCCCAGAACGGCCTGAATTCTTCATGGCATGGATTCAACAAGGTGCTGGAAACATTCTTTAGAGATTCTGCTCCATGCAGACATGACAGCATCACGCAGTTGCTGCAGATTTGTCGCCTGCACATTCATGTTGTGAATGTCCCATTCCACCACATCCCAGAGGTGCTCTATTGGATTGAGATCTGGTGACTGTGGAGGCCATTGGAGTACACTGAACTCGTTGTCATGTTCCTGGAACCAGTTTGAGATGATGTGTGCTTTATGGCATGGCGCGTTATCCTGCTGGAAGTAGCAATTAAAAGATGGGTACACCATGGTCATAAAGGGATGCACATGGTCAGCAAGAATACTCAGGTAGGCTGTGGTATTTAAACAATGCTCAATTGGTATTAAGGTGCCTAATGTGTGCCAAGAAAATGTTCCCTACACCATTACACCACCACCTCCAGCCTGAACAGTTGACACAAAGTAGGATGGATCCATGGATTCATGTCGTTTATGCCAAATTCTGACCCTACCATCTGCATGTCGCAGCAGAAATCGAGATTCATCAGACCAGGCGATGTTTTTCCAAACATCTGCCATCCAGTTTTGGTGAGCCTGTGCCCACTGTGGCCTCAGTTTCCTGTACTTAGCTGACTGGAGTGGTACCCGGAGGGGTCTTCTGCTGCTGTAGCCCATCCACCTCAATGTTCGACATGTTCAGAAATGCTTTTCTGCATAGCACTGTTGTAACGTGGTTATTTGGGTTACTGTCACCTTCCTGTCTCTACCTTAGACCAGTCTGACCATTCTCCTCTGACCTCTCTCATTAACAAGGCATTTTCGCCCACAGACCTGCCGCTTGCTAGATGTTTTTTGCACCATTCTCTATACACTCTAGAGACTGTTGTGTGTGAAAATACCAGGAGATCAGCAGTTTCTGAGATACTCAAACCACCCTGTCTGGCACCAACAATCATCCCACGGTCAAAGTCACTTAAATCAGATTTCCTACCCATTCTGATGTTTGGTCTGAGCAGCAACTGAACCTCTTGAATATGTCTTCATGATTTTATGCATTGAGTTGCTGCCAGATGATTGGCTGATTTGATATTTGCATCAACGAGCAGGTGTACAGGTGTACCTAATAAAGTGGTCACTGAATTTATATTCTGTGCCTTAGTCCTAATAAAAGTGTGGTTTCAAAACAAGATGAAAAATTCCCTAGTTTTCTCCTGTTCATTTTTACCCCATGTTAACAAGCCTCTGTACCTGAAAACATGGCAGACTCAGTGAGATTTATCAGATTGTCCTTGTCCACCATCATATCTTTGACAATACAAAAAAAGAGAGAAAAGTCCACAGTGCTTTCACTGTGTCTGTAGAATGTGTGGTCTAAATAGACAACTAGAGTTGTATTCTTCGCTGCAGTCAATAGCTCTGTCACAATGATAGGAGTGATGCAATGTAACTGTACAAGAACTTTGCCTGAATCCATGCAAAGGATGGTCTGTTCCTACAATGCAGACATTACTTTTCCCCTGGCTCTCTTCCAGTGCTCTTTCTTTCTCATATGTGATTAACAGGAGAGAAAGGATATTTTGTATGATCTGGTTAGAAAATTATAGGTAATAGAAATGAGGAGCTTTTTCTTTACAAAATCTATACTTGGTGTAAAAATTGCATTGTTATTTTTTAATGCATATTGGATGGACTATTTTGGAGCAAAACACAAAGCCATTCTTTACACATCTTAGCTATTGTGCCATTCTGTGCAATGGAGCCATTTTCCCTGCTCCGATGTAGACAGGGAAACACATTTAAGCCTGTCTCTTTACATTCCAGTATTTCTCTCATGCCGATGCCTCTCACATTCTCACATGTGGGGTGTGTGTGTGTGTGTGTGTGTGTGTGTAAGGGGGGGGGGCGGGGGGGGGCTGATACCGTTGATGAGGGAACACCATAACAAGTGAAAGACACGGTGAGGCCACAAGGAAAATGCTGAATGGGGATGGATAGTGCCTGAGTGAGGTGCCCCGTTAGGGGCTGTAGGGTCAGATTGACCCCTCCTGAGAACCCACACACCTCTCCACCCCTCACGCCCCGACCTGCTGCTTCAATGGAGAGCCCCTTAATGAAGGGGGCGGGGCCCACAGGATGGGAGAGTCTTTCTGCACCACGGCCTTCTTTTCAAGCGTAGGTGGGTTACACCATTGTCTTTCAGGTCGGTGACTCTCCATGCAAGCCTTCATGGCGGCTGAATAGCACAGGCTTTTTTTGTGACCTGTCCAGCCTCTCCTCGAACCTAATTTGAGAGATTTTGGCATTCTTAGTGAATATCTGTCTCTCTATTTATTTGTCTAGTCTGATGATGCACATACAACCATCACTAGACAGTGCTATTTTCCAAATAACCAAAACATTTCTGTATACATAAAAATATAGATTGTTATTGATAGTGCATGTTGCCCAGAATAAGGGTTTTGCCAAACAAATAACCGATAATGATGAATACATTACAAATTAAGGGGTAATTTCATTATGATCATCTTTTTAAGATGGATATAGAAGCATATAGACATATAAATATTGAAGGAGAGCCTTCAATCATGTAACTCACTCACTCAAAACATTCGTCAAGCTTTTTCAATCGTTGCAACTTTATTAAAGACTCACAACAAATGCAAACTATACTATGGGGACACCTAAATGGTTATTCAGTTATATTCACAGACAACGACACATACCTCAAACAGCATCTCATTATAACAGATAATCAAGAATCAGGCAACAGACAAAGCTAAAATAATTACTCGGGAGTCTGATGCCCCAACCTTTGTTTTCCACCTCTTCGCTCTTTGTTTGGTAAAGTCAGCAGGAACTATACTTACGGCAATCTTGGAATAAAGCTGACCCCTTCCTGACTAACATGCAGTCCCCGAACACCTAAAGTGAATAACATGATTTAAAGACGAATCCTTTACTTTGCGCTGTCTGTGAGTCACGGGTAGTGCGTTTCTCTGGTACTGCGCTTATCACGTTGTTGTTCAATGCAGAAGCATTCACTTTTCTAACTAACACATCGCACAAGGCCATGAATGAATACCTGGCCATGGCCACGCACCCACACCACTGCCCCTGGACGTCAGACGCGGTCGCGTATATAAACGAACCTAAATATATAATAACCACAGTTTTCTTTTACCTATGAATTCCTAAATGTTACCTGGACTGACCATGCGCAAACGCTCGGTTGTATTATCACAAAACCGCCACCACATACATACAGGCCCACATCTATATGTATTTAAATAACGTCTTGAGGGTATCGGCAAGAAACTCAAGACGTAAATGGAATTGATTTATAATAAGTTGCATCCTAATAAAATACGTTTTGAAAGAGCACAGACGCTGCGAAACATTACTCAGACCTTTCCCATCGTAATTTTGCATTGTATTTGAAAGAATGTTTCAACAGACTGCAATAAAAAAGGATTAAGCGTTAACTTACATGAATCTTTCTATCATGTATTACAGTCGAAGTCGTTGAAAGTTCAATTTATCCTCGTCCCCGTCGTTTTTCAGCATACTCCTTTCAATCTTGCTTTTTTTTCATTCAAATAAATGATTAGCATGGATGCCAATCCAGGTTGCTCAACGCTAAATTTTCCATTGGAGCACAGATAATTTAATGAGATTTTAATGAAATGCAAGGCAGGCTCGAGTAAATTATTTGTTAGTTGACAATGCAATCAGAATGGCCATTAAGTCTCTTAAAATGAAGCGACTCGCGGTGTTTAGGAGGGCGTGCGTTTGTCTATGGTGTAGGGAATTATTTTTCTTTCATATAAGTAATGGATTTCCCTTGCATTGAAAATATCTAAAAAGGTGAGTGGACGTCGTGGCTCATTGGGATATGTTGTTACAAATGAAAACTCGTTAAGGCGTTTTTGCAAAGCTGTTTCGCGCTTTGTCATTATTTGGATCATCTTTTTGTCAAGGATATGTATTAATGAACACATGGTCTCAAATAATTCGTTTCTTGTTTGATATGTAGGCCTATTTCCTCCAATGAGACCGTCAGTAACTGTCAAATATATAGTATTTGTAAATCACTGTGAAATCAAAGCATACAGAAATAAAATCCAGATTATCTACATTATTTGTATTTGTATAAATATTTTGACCTGTGTGTATTTATGTTTAGGTAATTTTATATTTCTGTAATTGCTGTATCTGCATATACATATTCATCTCCCTTAGACAAATGGCTTATAATCGACTAATTTAATGCTATTAAGTATGAACAACATGTACGAACGGAACCCATATTCAGAAGGCCATATTCGGTCAAGGTTGCATTATACCACATGTCTTCAGTGTTAAAATTTGTGCCCCTAGGGGTTAGAATTGTTTCACTGGCATTTGACCTTTGACCCCTCATAAATGTTTAACTTATCAATCCTTGGTAGTTATCGGTTGTTGTTTACGCCACCCAGACATTTTTACAGAAGCGTGCATGTCTTTTTTGTTCATTTTTGCGTACATGTATAATGTTAAACAGAATTTTGAACGCAAAAGGCAGAACACGAAAATGTTCTCTGAAAATGTGACTTTCTTGGTTGTGCGTTTTTCCTTTATTTTTCCAGGTTGTTTTTCATTATTATTATTTGTTGTTTTTGTCTTTGATTAGACAGAAACGGTCCCAGTGAACGCTGAATGTTTTACATTTATCAATAGTAGATCCACGCCGTTCTGTAGATATATACGACCAAATTATATATATCAGTTTACGTCTCTGCCAAGTGTGCACACAATTTATATTGCAAGGTACTAAAAGGTTTTTCTTTTACTTATTTCTTTCATTAATCACGCTCAACTGATAACATAAAGTAATTCCTGGAGGCTGTAGGCTTATTTTTGAATGCACATGGAAGTCCAAAACTGTTAAATATGCATCTTTGGTCCCATAATCATAAACAAATGTCTTATAACATTTACACGCTTCTATTCAAACTACAGTAGAAATGATATAGAAAATAAATGATTCAATTCGATATAACTGCGTAACTATTACGTTTAGGTTTTTGATACTTTAAAGAGATAGCATATCTACCGTCTACTAGAATGGATTTAATTATTCGCAACAGTATTTAAATCCAATTCAGCTAAGCAAAGTCTGAGTGCGTTCGTGTTTTTAAACATATTGAAACATGTTTTAAGTGTGAATGTTTTCTTAATTTAAAGAATTGTTTCTTCATTTAAACATGTTTTTAAATCAAGACATACAGTCTGTTGCATATATAGGCAAGTTATAGTTATTCTGTTTAATTGGAAAATAACGTCACATTTGTACCCAAAGCACTAATTATAGAATCTGACACATTTTGTCAGTCGCGAGCGAGGCGCTCCTCTAGGATATTCTTATCGTCTCGGTTTTAGTACATAACATTAATACATTTCTGACAGTTTTATGTTGTATATATATTATCTCGATCTCTCTTTAACATTTATCCAAATCGAGTATTATAGATGTCTTTTGAAATAAGTATTTTCAGTTTGATGATCAGTGATTAAATGTGATTTGCTGCAGTTTTATTTCACTGTGACAGCCGTACTTTTTAAGCTTTAAAACATTAGTAGGCAGCATTTGTTTTCATTGTAAACCACAGAAAACAACTATTATATAGTTTAACAGTGTGGCGAGATTCACAAACCTGTGTGTGCTCATCATTTCTGTAAGACTGGTTTTGGACACGCCGCTGCACAGTGAACTACACATCAAGCAACTTCTACAGTTTTGGCTATTGAAATCCATGGCCCCCAATTCTTTTGCACGTATTTTTTATTCACAAGCTAAACTGAAGTTCAATGTGTTTTAGAGTTCTAAAACAATCTCCTTGAAACTATTGCTGAATTACAATTATGTAAAGAGTCAATCGTGGACGGTTCGCTGGGCGATTCATTGGCGTCAACGTTTTTCCTTGTTGTTATTTCGTTTTCCTCACAAAAAAAGTTTTTAAATTCAAACCAGCCCCGGTATTTGCGGAACACAGGATGACAACTTACTGAAAGTTCTCAGGGAATCATTTCTGTTTCACACTCCATCAGTCTGCTGATTTGAGATCGTGCGTTAGCATAACAAAGCCCCGGAGCCTGTGAACTTGGGGAACCTTTCGACCTCGGCGCTCCGAGGATGAATAGCCCCCAGGCTCGCCTATAGAGATCCTCCACAGTTCCCCTGTTCGTGGCTAAATTCTTAATCAGGGTAATTTAATATAGTTTTCAATATGCCTCATCTCTCATCGGGAAAAGCATTCAGCACTTCTCCTCCCCCCGAAAAAAGTCTACCCTATTCATGCGGGCGAGACGGGCAGCTGCAGTCTCCGGCCTCCTCAATTGAAATGTACGAATATCAACAACACTGAGGAGGGCCTGGAAAAAAGCAGAGGCCTGGGGGTGAACCGGTCCTCAGTCTGTCCTCCAACTTGAACGTGAAAGCCTCTCAACCATGTCTAACTCTCAGAATGGGACCGTCTAAACTTGGCGGGGACAAATTGTGGCGATGATAATGGGGTGTATGTTAACCACTTTCCCCCCGTTTTTATTCGCGCAAACCTCTAAATTAACACGGATTAATTTAGCGCGCCACACCGCTACAAGGCTAAATGATTTTTTACGCCGACTCAGTGTATGAATCCTCGAAAAGCACTTTTTGGTAGAGGTATCACAGCTGACATTACATTTGTACTGTAAAGTGTAAAAAGTAGCATCGGAATAAGGGTCCGCCCCTCCCCCGTCCCTAAAGTATTAGCTAATGTCAGTGTTAGACATGGAGCAGAGTGTTTCTCTCTGCATCTGTCAAAGCCTTTGTGAAGACTTTTATTTAATTGTTGCTTCTCAGGTCCCCCATCGCAGCTGTCTGCGAGTCTGATTTTTGTACTGCATCCTTTTAATCGTTTTTTATACGACTGTATGCAATTAGTATTTTTCATTCCGTTTAGTGAAGAATATTGATATAAATTACTGTATGCTAGAATACAATTCTCCATCACACAAAGGTTACACTTTATTCTGAGGTTACACATAAAAACATACCTAACTTCATAATAATGTATTGTGTTTTGGGTGATCTTGCAATTTTTCATGTAATGAGCTATTTATTGTTTGGAAGTTATGGCAAACAGGACATTGTCTATATGACAGTATGAGTATGGTCATGGTTGTACTGCCATCATGCTGATCATGTAAAATAAAAAGTGATTTGTATGAATATTTGTGCATAGGGTGTCTGTACAAAGTCAACTTGTTTGTTGATTGTCCACTGGTGGAGAAACATAGGTTTTCAAAGCAAGTTGAATAGTTTTATTCATTTCTGCAAGGCTATCAGCTCTATGTACTGTAGGTGACCTCATTGAGCACTTGGAAGCAGCTTTTATATCAATGTTTAATTCTTTTTGTCATTGTGGCATCACTTTCTTTAAATCTGATCAGAATAATTTTTGAACATTAAAATTGTTTTACATTTCCTGACATTAGATTTCTGTATTTTATCATGTATCATGTCAAACACCCTATAAATTGATTAGACAATAGGCATTTAGAGCCTTAAAAGTTTATTTAGTACAATTACTAATCCTGACTTTATTTGGAAATAAATACAATTGCAGACAACAAATGAACAATCATCCAAGCATTCATTTAATTATTTATTTATTCATATTGTCATATATTGCTAGAGTGAATGATTTATCTATAAATCATTGTATCAGATAACTCTTATGTTAATTTAAATAAATACTCTTATTGTCTTACTTGTCTACTGATTTTTTTTTAACTTTTTTGCAATACTGATTTATATAGATGAAAATGAAATTCCGAAAACTGATAATGTAATTGTTTTGGTAAGATAATACCTGGGCTCCAGTTAAAAAGACAGTAGCATGAGGGATAGGTGGGTCAATTCTAGCAGTCCCGTGGTAAATGGAAAATCAGTGCAATATATGTAGAGGCTGAAGTTAGGTGTGGTTCTTTTCTAGTTGGCTGATGAGAAGCATCCTCAAGACTGTGATGTGTAAGTGAGCCTGAGATCATAGTTGTATCCAAGCTTCAATGATCCAGCATGATTTGCTGCATACAGTAATTATTCCAGACAGGGGCACTGCCAAGGAGTGACATACTACAAGCATGTTCTTGCTCATGAGAGTAATGCATAAAAGGACATTATTTGTACTAATTAAAAATCTGTGCTTGTTGATGATTTTAATGCATAAATAAGTTTTTTTTTTGTAACATGAGATAAAAATGTGTTTATTTTCTAGTGCAGATTCAACAAATGCTGTAATGTAGTTAACGTAAACAGTACTACTGATATTATTAGCTTTGATAAATTATATCATCTAATCTGAAAATATTTAATTTTCATATTTTAATTCTGAGGATCCATATTGATTAGCTCTCTGAGACAGCTAGGTATTTTCAAAGACGAATGTGAATTACATGACAAAATGTCTGTGCTGTTTTTCCTTGTTATTCTATATTGTGTAATCATATATAATCAATTTACCTCACACTAGTTGAACTGGAAGTTATTTACAAAGGTCAACATTCATTGTCCTCACAAAGATTTCTTGTGTAAATACAGCCACTTGGGAGCATTAGAGCAGTGTGTAGGCTACTTTTCCTGTTTCTGCGATGTAGGTGTCACACTGTGCCCAGGTACCGAAGCTGGAGTGATGAGTCACCGAGCAACAAGCCCTGCTGGACTTGGGCGTGTGAATCACAGTGCAGAACGAGAGGCCCATTCATTATGTCATCTATGAATGTTGCTGAAATGAAAAGGTGACTCAGTCCCCCTCTTGATTTTCCAGTAGGTTTATATGGTCTGGCCAAGAGTAGGGACCTTGTGTCACGAGTATCATTCTGGCCATGCCAGTGTGCTGCAGCCATGACATAGGGACAGGAAACGTATGAATGTAATGGGGTTAACACAGTTCCTTCAAATGAAAAGGTGGCCCAGGAGAGGTAGCAACCAATGTGAGAACTATAAGAGCAGATTGATCCACAGGAGCGGTGTGCAGGGGCTTTACAGATGTTTAACAGATGGGCTTTCAATCAAAACATCTGCCTTTGTCTGAAGGTGTGTAATTGCTGAAGGTGTGCATTTGCAAATGTTTGGACTGGAATAAACGGCTTTTAAAATAGTAAAATGTGAAATAAATGCAACAAATAAATACACAAACCCCTCAGCAGCAGAGGCCACTACCCAGTCTGCAGTAGAACACAAGCAGAGATGATAACTCCGGTCAGAGAAGGAACAGGGACTGACTGACCAGTCATAGGTGCTCAAGGCACAAGGTACATGTCCTGGTTAAACCATGATGATACTCTGGGATACTCTGCTGGAGTGATCCATCTGCACAAGACCCTTCTGTGGCTGTGTTTAGTTCAGGTCTTAACATTGTAAGATCCTGACAGCCTTGTCGGTATGAGAGAGTCGCCAGCTAGACCGACATCTGATGCCGCTATCCAAAGTGGCTCACATTGTTTTTCCATTTGTACAGCTGGATATTTACTGAGACGATACAGGTTAAGCATCTTGCTGAAGGGCATGACAGCACTGTCCCACTGTTTAACCGCTGCTAACTGTCCCATCCCTCCTGTATCATCCTGCTTCGCAAGGCAAAGCCCCTTGACTAAGGTTGTGTCAACAGAGTTGTTTGTCCTCAATTGAAATGTATTGTCACTCTGCAGCCCCAAGGAGACTGGAACAAAGATGTCCAATTCAGGTAGAAGTGTGGTAATTGCGCCAAGGTAAAACTGAACTAATCCAAATGTTAATTGGACTCGTTGGGAACGGTATAGCCATCCCCTCTCCAGGTTGTTGCTGTTTTGATGTGTGTTGCTAATTTACTTTCATCAAAGAGTGGTATGCAAATTTCAAGAGGGGAAAAAGATGGTTTCAGATCATCAACCACATTAAGAGGGAAATAAATTAAAAAGGAATGCAAGACAAGTCCTTTTGTCAGGTACCTGTTCGGGGGGCGGGAGGGGACAGTTTAATCAGTGCATTAAGTAAACAATATCAATGACTTGATGATTCTATACCACCACAACAAATGAGACAGGTATCGACAAGCAACCATTAACAATGCAGAGATGGCTGCTGTTTAACTCTGTCCTCTGCAGTAGTTAACAGATGCCTGCCTGTCCCTTCTTTGTGGACGGAGATGGCAAAAACTCCAGTTCAAACTAGGCTGTCCTGGTTACATTTGCATACATGGTAGCCATGTCGGATCTGACGAGGAAGGCCAGACTGTATTGGGGGTCTTACCTCTGCAAGACAGACAGTGGCCTGTGTTCCCATGGGTGCGATTGAATGTGAGCGGTCTCTTATTGTCTCATCTGCTAATAGCCAACTAAGAAGGCTGTCTCACACCTGTCTGAAGATGTGTTTTAAGCATCTCCAGCCAATTATTTATCACTAAATCACAGCACCCCCACCATCCACCCTCAATACTTGCATGCACACACACATGCACATACACACAGACACATTGTGCAGAGTTGATTGTGGTAATTCAGTTCTCAGGGAGAACGTAATTGGTGTATAGATCAACATCCTGCTCCATTATTTCCGATGTGACATGGTTTCTGACTCACTATGGGGATGCAAAAGTTATATTAGTGTTTATTCAAATATCATGTTATCAAAGCGATACATGCGTGTTTAAACTTAATATTTGCAGTAACTGCATTTTATGTTTTGGTTTGGTGTTTCATGTTCCTAATTTATTGATCTCATTTTACTTTAATCTTTAAAGAATATCTATGAATCTCTTTACGTGAGTCCAATTCAATGTCAGTAAAAATTATTTTATAATATGAAAATTTGCTACTTAATATCATCAGCGCTTTGATGTTTTAATGAGCGATTATGCATTTTTGCCCAGATGTAAGCAGATAGGAAAAATATCTATAAAAGAAAAAAGCATTCAACATTAAGGAGGGATTAACATTTAAAGATACCATTTAATTAACATTTAAAATTAATACATTTATTTATCCTTCATTAAAACATCAATCAGTATTGGAGAATTCCCTTGTTATCATGAATAATTATTTTAAAAACAATTATCAGACAAAACAACTTTGTACTCACTTCAGGCTGTGTTCTCTCTCTGAGAACCAATTATATTAGACAAGTGTCTGGTGCTGGAAAATATCCATGCACATCTGAACAATTACATTTTATCACCCTTGGGGATATGACTCCAAATTTGGAGAGAGTGACAGCGTCTAGACGGTCCCCTTTGGTGGCTTGGATACCCTCTGTGCGCTTGATCGTCCCATCTGAATGGGTGCACTTGACCCAAACTTGGATACTGCCAAGCCCTTTTCTCTGAGGCATGAGGGCAGACAGGGACAGACACAGGTCAGGCTGAGTGTACTGCCGGGGTCCCATGCCAGCATGATCACTTGCCCCCACACAAGGTGCATTCATTGCTCATGTGAAGTTATTTACATGTGTACCACTGTTACAATGACCCCATCCCCCACCCATATGTTCTGGTTCTTTTTTTTTACTGATACAGAATATTGCTATGAGGGTTTTTTTTAAAGACTGTACCTTTGCATGTTTCTTGGAAATGAAAAATCAACTGTGTTGCTACAAAAAGCCCTGGGGGGATCCATGCAATATACAATTATTCTAAGAGTGTCATGTTGCATCTCTTTGTATTTGCTGTAAAAGAATGTGTGAGTCTTATGAGAAAGACAATAATTAAATACTGATATTGCCATCGATTTAAAGTGGGCCCCACAGCTTTGCAAACTGATCAGAAATGTAGGTTGCAATTGGAGCAATTTTGTTAAAGCATTAAAATTTCACTTAGGGGGCCATTCGATTTAACTGCTACAATAAAAAACGATGTATCACTTGATGTGCTTAGGTGGAACAGCCTGGCATTTCACATGCATCAGGGGAACTCATTTTTCAAAGAAAACCCAACATTTAAGTAGCCCACTGCTCTCATGAAATGCAGCTCCAAAGACATTTTTAATGTTAGAAGCACTTTGTGAAATCTGTAATTATTAAAAAATATGGAAAAAGGAGGCTGGCATATTGAAGAGACCATATGACATAGCAGGGTCACCTGTGGATTGATCTGCTTGTTAACCTTTACAGGCTGCAGCTGGCTAAGGATAAATAAATTCTTCATAAGAGAAGTCTTCTAGCTAACATATTCGCCTCCTTTTCCCACTACACCTGCCAGCTTGAGGAACGTGTTAAGTCTGTACTCTTTTCTGGTGACATAGTGTAGTTAGCTCAGCTAGCTAGCAATAATAGACGAATAAAGTATAATCTTTTGCAAGACCTTCCAAGCTATCTAGCACATCACTTTGTTTTATACCCTATTTTGAGTTGAACCACAATTTTTGCAACTTCACCACACGAGTAATGGTAATGGAATTTTCAAATATATACAGTGTACATGTTGTAAAACCAATAGTATGTATTAAAAATCCTTATCATTGAAAAACTAAGGATATGTTACTGCATTTGAAATTTTTGCTAAAAAGTCATAAGTTAAGAGTGTCTAAATAAAAAACTATGTAGAATAACAGCTGGTGTTATGCTAACTGAATTTTAAGAGCAATGTTTGAAACGCATGCTACAAGGATAAAATGGAATTTTGTTGCTTTGCATACAATAGGACCATCAAAATTTGGAAACAAAGAGGCATTGTAGATTACTGAGGTTTAACAACAAAGACTATGTAAAAAAAAAACCAAGAAACTTCTGCTAAACCGATTAGAAGTTACATGCTAATATCACAGCTAATATTGTGGGTATTTTAGCACTCTGACCACGGTCATAAAAGGTCACTGAACATAAATAAAATGGCAAAACATTTCATAATGCTGAGAAGATGTTGATATTTTTTATTTCCATTTTTATATGACATTACAATTCTGTTAGATATTTTTACTGTGGCTAATTTCTGTGAATTTCAGTACAACTGTGATTCTGAAGTCTTTCAAGTGGAGCTTAAGACCTTCATTCATTTAATATCGGTACAAATATAGTACATCAGTCACGCTTACCATAGATCAGGCTTAAAGTCTTATGGTCTATAGTGGTTGACAGAATCTGATGGGAATGTATACAGATCGCTCACCTTATGCAATAGTTAAGCAAGGGTGTGACCAGTGAACTGCTACTCAAATACAGTCTTAAGGACTGTGAATAATTTGAATAAAATTTTTCCTCTTAGTTTGAATATGTCATCAGATACATAACTTTGTGAATCAGGGGCAGCAGTATGTGCTAATCGCTGAGGAACCAGGCTTGCTATCAGATTTTGGGTCACTGAACCTCAGGTTGGGCCCTTAACCTGAATGGTTTCAGCAAATATCCAGCGCCCCCCCACTCCCCACTCCCCACTTCCAGTGTTCAAGAGAATGATTTGGTTGGGAACCTATACTTGCTCATCAGTAGTGAGGCAGTATTTTTCACTTCCACCTCAGCAGGAAAATATTCTCAGGTAATAACATTATCATGTCCTAAATATTCTCAGAAAAATTGTCTGTGATAATGGGGATCATAATTTTGGTGCAACATTTTCACAATTAATTTTCAAGACAATTTTTCATACTTTCAGTGAATATTTAGCAAGCACTGCAAATAGATGATCCATATATTTATTGACACATATAAACTGTTCTGGGGCACAGTAGGTAAGACTTTAGGTATAGGTATAGAGTTTTCATATGAACAAAGTTGTTTTTTTCTGTTGACACCCATATGTGAAGTACGGCCAAATACTGTGAATGCACAATAAAGGTTTCTCCAGATAGCCCAACTGTAATTGTTTGTCACTCATGCAGTGACTTTCAAAGACAAAAGGGGTTGCACTTCTGCCCTGCAGTGCTGTTAGTCAGGCAGAAGGAAACATTTGCACACATGGCCTGGATTGTGCATGCATTTTGCGTATATTTGTGTATATAACTTTTTGTGCTAATAAATCATACGCTTGTCTGTAAATGTGGGCATGCATGGCTTCAACTGAGATCTGTGCATATGCTTCACTGATAAATGAGGCCCCAGCTGTATAAATGGGTAATTTGTGAAATGTAGGATTTGTAAGCTTGCAGAAAAGGGAGTCTGTCAAGCAAATATGTAATTTACAGTACGTCTATGTGTGGTGATCACAAGTCACTGCAAATAGTAGTACGGCTTTTACTTTGTGTATAATGGTCTTAACATTCACTCCTGCCAACCTGGATATGATGCAGGTTTAGTGCTGCAGGGTACATACTAATTGAAAGGCAGAAAGTGGAGTATTCCACTTGTTTAAACCGTGGAGCTACAGGGCTCTGAGACACTGAAATGTGAAACAGATAAGAGCAAAGTAGTGAGGGCATTCTACACTCATCCCCTCTCCAAGTCTATCATGAGGCCAAAGCACATGTCCTTATAATCTGAATATTTTACAACATCAAGGCAATGCTGGGAGGCTTTAGCAGGAGTTATTTTTCAGGGAGCGCCAACAAGACATGGCAGGGTCACCCAGCAATTGTGCAAGTAAACAACATCAACCGGCACCCGATTTTGCCACTTAGAGCGCGTAAACATTCTCTCGATCATGCCACAGGGTCCTTCTCTGAACGGATCGCTGAAATAGAACCTTCTTAAATGTGCACCCCCCGCTTCAGAACGCATGGATTCTACACTGAGGTGCTAAGATTTTGGAATAGTTTTTTGTTTCCCTTGCGTCGAGCCCCTCGGCGCTCCTCCCACAAACTGGCAGCCACTGGAACAAGCCATTCTTCGGAGGAGGTGCCGCACTTCTGCGCATCTCCACCTCATCACCGTCTCTCTCTCTCTCTCTCTCTCTCTCTCTCGACCCAGGCAGAAACCCTCCGCTTGTGACGTCAGAAGGGGAGGTCCCAGCCCTCTCAAACGATGCGAGGTGAGAGCGGCTGCTCCACCCTAGCTGCGGCAGCTGAGGGCGAGGGCCGCACAGTGCTGCGTCAGGAGCTGCCAGGGCAAGGTTACACAACAAGTCCCCAGGTCTGTTTTCTTTGAAGAGTGCATCATTACGTATCACTCGCCAGTGGCAGAGAGGGAGCCGGGAGAAAATGTAACGTATTCGTTGCCTTTGGCTTTGTGCCAACTAAAGTCATGGGTGAATTTTCCTCACAGTTCGACATCTTGCTTTCTGAAGTTTCTCATGTCTGAGGGTCGACCTCATTCAAACCCGTCTGGAAATGAAATACATTGCAATGTACTGAGAAATATGTTGTGCAGCCCAAGAATATTTTATAAATATAATCAACATAGGTTAATGTAAATCAGAAATATATTATCAATTTACCAAAAAAGCAAAAATTTACAATTCTTATATTTATACAGATAAGAATATATTCTCTAAAGATATGCTCAATATACTGTATATAGAGTATATTCTGAATTGTCTTTAGAATGTACTCTCTAAAATATATATTCTCAATATATATATATATTTTTTGTGGGAACATGGCCTGAAGAAGGTTAAAACTTAAGGTCAATACTGAATTGAAATCTAATAGTGCCATTCAAAGGTCTCAAAAGAGTTTACAGTTAGGGGGGGTTGCTCACTTCAATCTCAATGTGGAACAGTACACACCTGAGTGATACACAAGAGACATTTTTCAGCAGAATGCATACCACACATTGGTTGAGGCAGAAAGGCAAGTACTTATTCAAGTGACTCTGGGAATGACTAAGACCCTTGGAAATCAGAAATAAGTTCCGTAGAATTTTTAATTACCACAGTGAGTCTGGACCTCAATTTGACATTTCTGAAAAATGACAAGCTCTCCTGAAGCATGGTGTCCCCGTCATTGCTCTGAGGTGTGGGTTTCATATCTCAGTAGTCGAAGAGGACAATTGCCCTATGCTAGCCTATCCACACAATTCTCAACAGCTACCTGGTTTTCCCAGGAGCATTCCCATCCATGTACTAAGCAAGCCCAGCCCCACTCAACCCTAAAAATTTAGCACATGGAAGCTACAATGAAGTATGGTACTGAGCCTCATCCATAAGGTCATTTTACTAAGGGAAGTAGTCTAACTCATTGTGTTTGTGCTGTGCTAGATCTGTACCACATTTAAAATGGTATTCATTCTGTCATTAATATTCTTTACAACTATCTTGAATTGCTTCTCTTATATCTAATTTATGGAGAAATGAGAGACCTGTCTTTGATAAATGTGGGCTGTTTCTTCTTCTTGGAAACCTGTCCTCTCCTTCATTGGCCTTGGATGATGTGTTATCTCCCGCAATGATGTCAACTGATCAATTTGGTGTAATGACTGATTCCATACTTTTATCAGATGAATGATAATGTAGAGGTACAGTATATTAAGTATCAAAATGGGAAACACTATCCAAACATAATAAAGTTATGACTTTATATTGTACGTGTAACTGTAAACTTACCGTTTCTGAAGTTATCCTCCTGAATGTGTGGCAGTCTTGCATATTTTTGTATGTCGTTTTTGAGCCAAACAGTGAATTACATTCATGACTAGCCTCATTTTTCAGGTCTTATGGACAATCCATTCTAAGCTTAAGGAAGAATTCATAAAATTATTAATTCAGTACACTCCGTATGTCTTGTTTGCAGTTCGCAGGCTCTTTGGGAACTGCAGTGTGCATGAGACCAAGTATTTTCCAAAGAAGTGATCTCAACATTCCTCTTGCTATTAAAAGATAAAATACAGCTAAAACTGTTACAACTTTCTGCCACATGATGAATTTCTAAATTAGATACCACTTACTGACTTCACCAAGGTCATATGTGCTGGACTAAAAGCACTTTTTTATTTAAGTGTCAAAAACAAATGCAGGCTTTCATTTTGCAGATCTTTTATTTTGGATCAATCCTAAGTGATTTCACAGCAGAAGCCTTGCCTTCACTTCTAGCTCGTGTCTTTCCCTCAATTCAATTTTTCCAGAAATATGAAGCAAGGAACGCTGGAGTTCTGGGAAGGTGCACTTTAAATTTTTGATCAGTAACCTTAAATGGTCAATATATCTTGATAGAAATTCAATAGACATCAATCACAAAACTTTTTAAAAGAAATGATTAAATGTTGGTGCTTTTTCTTGTCTCGTAATGGACTTTTTTTACTTTCTGAGGGACTCATTTCTCACTAATAAAGCAACTGTATCAGTATCAACCCTGAGCCTCAATATCTTCATTTGTTAAGATGAACCAAAAAGCTGAGGTATCAGTCAGTTATCTATCTATCTATCTATCTATCTATCTATCTATCTATCTATCTATCATCTATCTGTGCATCTGTCCATCCATCTGTCTAAAGTTATCTGTGCAGTATCCCAATTATCCAATTATTTTTAACATGGTTAAATGACACTGCTCAGCAGCTGACCTTTTCAAATGAACTTTCAGGTGGGTGTGCCCACCAATGTTATCAGCTAGTGAAGTTTTAGATTATGACATTTGAGGAGTTGAAAGCAACCTATCACAGATTTATTCCAGAAACCGTACTTTTAGTTTAGACACTCTCAAAAAAAGCCAAATTTAAACGTGTGGGGTGTCTGACATTAGACACATTGGCATGAATATTATGTTGACAAAAGTGTCTAGATATAGCAAATGTCAGCTGTGGAGGTTGGAGGTATTCACTAGAAGTTTCTGTTCCAATTCTCCTGTTTTAAATGCTTAAATTTTGGGTTCTGCTGATGAATTTTTTTACTGTCTTGATTGTCTGCCATTTTGTTTAATGTCAATACAATGAATCTGTACAATATCCCCCAACAGACTTCAGGTTGATGCTGATATTGTTCATGTGAAGAATCCTTTTAAAATGAATAATACTATTCTACATATCTACATCTATCTATTCTACAATTACATCTACATATACATATTGTGCTGTAACAATTCCTATGGGAAATTATTTCCCAGTCTTCACATTCTAGACTCTTACACAAACCAAAACAAAAAGAGAAGAAAGTAATAATGCCAGAAAGATACATGTTCCATGCGGTACCCGTTCTCTTCCAGTCCCGGTAAATAAGCCTGACCGCGGTTCGCTCATACGGCCCCACAGCGGGAGAAAGGTTGAATGGCAAACACGATCCTTTCCCTCTCTCATCTCTGCCGTTCAGGCACCGGACATGAGACCAGCAAATAATTGTACAAAAGGTGACGATGGAGGAAATTGAGGGGTGCACTCAGATGTGACACCAGACAGAGCTCTTTGGCAGATAGGTGTGAGGTAAGTAGATAGGAAACGGAGCATGGGCGAAAACGTGCTTTAGCGGGACAAAGTTAAATTGAAGGAAAACAATGTGATGGAGTGGAATCCCGCAGTAAATAAAACAGCTCGCCAAGTGCCCATGATGCTTGTGTGGCAAATGAAAGAGATGTTCCTTCTGCTAGGTGAAGTCCTGTCGACTGTACTGCATAAACAGTTGGGTTGCCTGGAAGTTGCTTAATTTGATTATTTATGTTGGATTAGGAATTGCTCTTATACATGCGTTATAAGAAATAAGCTTAATTCTTATCAAATAATTGTACTAGCATAAACGCTGTTAAATTTGCTAACTAGAACGTCTCTTTTTTGGAACCAAAACCCCAGAAATCTGTGAAGAATATAAGTTTATTGTGTGCCATCTAATCTGATTGAATAGTTTCAATATCTGAACATTCCTAATTGATCAAATAGTAAGTGATGTCCCATTACTCACAGTGCAACATGGCATTGAAAAGTGGTACACAGGGTTAAACAAGGTGACAGTTGCAAGGAACACATAAAATGCACTAACACAATGTATTTTTTGAAAATAATACTTTATTGAATCATAAATCATATACATATGCAGCTTCATATGCAGAAATCAACATAAATAATATAGACAAAAAGCAAAGCTGTGGGCAGTTGCATGGTAAGACAGAATACCAGTCACAACCACTTACCTCTCATTGATAAAAATGCTATTTGGGGATGTACTTGGTAAATACAGTACAATATTCTTTATTGCTCATTGTAAATGAGATCAATTAATCCCTCATGGGTATATTTTCAATGTCTGACAATCAACAGAACACTGGGACGGGGAGGTGTGAATGTAAGTCTCATTGTCCTGCTAATAATCTGAGAACTGTACCATCACCTCCAACTGTACCAGCAGACGTCCACTTAGCTTCAGCCATGACACTATCTGGACAGGTCCTTCACCTGAAAGAGAAGCACATGAGTTTTAAAAAACTGACACTGAGAAGCACGTACTAATATTATATGTGGGAATATTCAGTTTTGCTGTTGAGCAAACACGTCAACTGCCTTACGGAATGGAAGCTTTGCAATCAACTATGAAAATATTTCACATGTAAAAAAAAGTCAGTCTAATGAAACCATAATGTCAAGTTTTTCTGTTCGACAGGTCTTTATACGCTAACACATCCCACCCCAGAAGCCAGGAGAGCCATTAACTTGAGGGGGTGATAGCCAGCTGCATTTGTAACACTGTGCTAAAGTTAGGAAGGCATTTCTGGCAGCCATTCCATTCCAAACAAATCAAAGGAAATGTCTGTAATGTTCCCTCTGCCCAACAATACAATAAGCAATATATGCGGCAGGAGGAATCCACCACATTTCTTCCAGTGCAGTACTTTTCTTTTGATGTTCATCAGCTGCATTTCCTTTCATAGTATCAGTATAACCTGATTAGACCATTCGTTTTCTGCAGAGTGCATTACTGAACACCTGTCTGAGGAGATCTGTGTATGCCATTTTTCTTCAGGCAAAGGCTGCCAAGCAAGGGAACATTTTATCAGATCTAAAAAAAAAACCCCTCTTCAAATAAGGTATTACAGTATTGTGCTTCCTGAAACTATAGCGACTGATGACAAGAAACAGTTCATCCTGGATAGCCTTTGTCAGTGGCTGCAGGAAAGTATCGCCACTGTGTTTTGGACATATCTTTTTTTCTTCGTCTAGATTTCGATCCCCGAGAAATACTGTTGACAAAATACAATATGATTTTATTGTCATTATGGGTAATAATGATAATGCATTTATTGTTGAACTAATTCAGTATTTTTTTTCTCTCCTGATGAATAATTTTGCTTGGATAGTGTGGATAGTGTGATCACTGGTATATACTGTTCATACGCAGAGCAATAGTGTGGCACAGTGGTAAGGCACAGGGTGTATAACCCAAAGGCTGTTGCTCTAGTCCCAGTTTAGCCACTGCTGTTGTCTCAGTATTTTTGTCAGGAATTTTCATGTTGACTAACTACAATTGTGTGCCATGTTTTTGATCAGGTCCATTTCAAAGCAGTGTCAGTACAATGGAAGTCCACTTTTCAAGACAGGCCTTTCCTGACCGGCATTTGAACTGAGCACTTATTTGAAAATGATCCTTTTTAAACTCTCAGTTACATCTGCTTCTGTGTCCATGCTTCTGTTAAGATCTTCCAGCTGCCCCTCTCATGTAACTGCATAACTGCGAGCATGTAGCATGAGTTCAGAAAATGAGGCTGACAACTTCCCATATGACCTAAGGACACAGACTTAATGACCAGTCTCACCTCTATTAAGGTGTCGCCAACATACTGCAATGCATGCTAATCGATTTCAGGGCTGCTCATTGGACAGCAGTGATCTTGATACATCAAGACAGCTTGTGAGTATCACAACTACCCACAGCTCTTCAGTCTGTTACCATAGGCCCCACACAGGTAGAAGAAATATCACAAAACAAAGAATAACATTATGAAAATAGAGACTTATTAACACGTAAATTATAGCCTGTCAAATATGCACCAACCATATTCGGTAGTCTACTCGACAGAGCCACAGGTCCATTACAGACCACAACACAAACTGGAATTCCAAATCAATAATTCCTAACCAAGCGGTCATACAGCTGTGTCCTACCTAGAACAGCATTCCCCCAGATCGAATGAATCACTGTACTGTAATTATGTTCCAACCTGGAAGCCTTCAAAGGGTGCTATTACACATATTAACGCCATTGCGCATTCTCACTCTGGGTATATATTTACAAAATGTCGGGTCAAAAGCAATCTCGAGGAAAATGGCCACAGGTAAAAAGTGGCAAATTACTTCTACTCATGCGACTGACATCACATCAAGGCATTCTGATAGCATTGTCACTGTTTTGACAAAACATGCACCCATTTCTAAAAGGAACAGACTTTATCACAGAGCTTATGTAGGTATTCCTGGCCACCTTGCCTTCCCTGCCTGAACATTAATGGTGCACAGGTCTTCACAAAGTACAAAGTCATATATGAGCATATGATGTAGACCTTGCCATAAAAAGTAAGCCAGCAATGGATGGTCACATCACCCAGTGGAGTAAATCCAAGACTTTGATTTCTCTACCTGTCAAAGGAGCTGTGTTTTTGTGCAGTGAACTGATAGTGACTATTATTTTTCATTAGGATTTGTGTCATATTGTTGCAAAATTTTGGCCACTTACCTAACACTTACTTAGTTAAGACCATACTGCTTATGTACACAGTAAGGACAATATATTGTGTTACACAGAATGGACAAAAATACATGGATTCATCTACACACAAACTGCGAAAAGATTTGCAATTCCAGTTGTCATTGGAGAAGAGTAACCAGTACAGGCACATCCACCTCTGAACCTCTTTTTAAGAAAAGACTGAATCCCAGCAACAAAGTTAACAACAGACTTCAACTGAATAGAAGTACCTCAAACTACACTCAACTCAACTCAATATAATGGGATTAAAAAAAAAATATGAGGACAGAGAGAAGATCCAACCCCATGACACCCACCCACTCACACATACTTCCACTATAGTAATTCTATTCAATTTCATCTGCTGCTGTGTGCCATGCTGTTGTGTTGTGAATAATGTTGCATTCTTCTGGAATATGGAAAAAAAAAACATTGTAAACTGCAGACGGTAGCTGTGCAAATGTAGTACAGCTTACTTGTTGTGTAGATAAAATCGAAGCAGGGCTAAGTAAACGTGGGTCCTGGGAGGTCCACTCGGCTATGGCCCTAAAAGAGCATTTTAAAAGAAACTCTGTCGTCACCTTCCCTTCCTATCTGAGACACTGCGGTGTGCAATCATCTTACATGTCCTGTTATATTCCATGCAAACACCAGTATGTTTTTAGTTGAAGTTGTCTCAATTCTCTGTGCTCTATATGACTTTTGAGTTTTGTGATGCAGCTTATTTTAATTGGTTCAAAGGAAGATGCATGACCAGACAACAACCAATGAGATGCTCTGCAGACAAACCCATGCAATCAAACTGTCTCTGATGTCCTGTGAGTGGTGTGAGTGGAAAGTCAGAAGGCAGCATAAAGGATAAAGCTAAAAGCAGAAGCTAGCAAGAAATCTGTTGTTCTCCATTCTAAGGTATCTTTAACGTGTTAGTAGAAATGGAAATATCTATCATTTCCAATAGGAAACACAGCAAAAAAACTCCCATTTTAGAACATCTGAACACAGACAGAACAATAAGCTTTGGAGAATAAACCCAGCAGGAACAAAGCACACAGTGGCCTGGTATAGCACTGCAATATTTCCCATATTTGTCTTTGCTTATACGATAGATGTGAGCATCATCAGGGACTTGATATTTCACTCTCTGTAAGTGCTTATTACTCCCAAACGGTTTTGCTGTCCTTCCTTTCAAATTTAGCTGTCAAATGTTTTCTCCCCACAGACACTGTTTTTCCTTGAAAAAATTGAAATAATCACAGTTTTATATATAAAAAATGGTCTTGGTAAAAAGGGAGGCTGTTTTAATGAGGGACCTTCCATATGACTGGAGAGATCAGGTGTCACTTTGTGTATGACCTTGGGCAAATTACTTGACCTACTTTTATTCTTCCCAACATGCTGTAAAAAATAGCAAGCAGGGCCACACTGCTAATCTTAGAAATAAGAAATGCAGAATATGAGTTCTGATTTCCTCTGTCTAAATATTACAAATAAAAACATTTCAGCTACTGTGGATAATTGTGGATCAGAGTCTCCATTTAGCCTTTTGACCCCTTAAGGTTTAGTTAGGTTAGTACACCTGGGGTTCCACGTTATGGATAATCTGGGTCTGATTCATATGTCATACATGAGTGCAATCTACTTATGAATGCCTCCAATTGGATGTCATTACATCAATCAGTTAGCATACCGGGTTTCTGTGTGCTAGGATGTTAACTCAATGGTTTCTGTTCGCTTTACGCATACACACTGGGCAGGCTGTCGAAAACAGTTTGCATCTCTCTAAACATTACCAATAACACACAAATCCTTTAGTAAATAAATTTGAGTTATTTCCTTAGATATATTATTAGACATAATCTTCTGACACAAAGCACCAAATCTGACTCTGACTGCACTGCCCTAATTTGACAGATACATACAACAAAAATACTCTTGTACATGTACATACTCATACACAGCGAAACACACACTCATATACATAGCTCTCACATGGATTCACAACAAAGGTTTACATTTACATTTAGTCATTTGATGGACACTTTCACCTGAAGAAATTTACAGAGCAAACGTACATAAGTGGATATTATCGGGTCACATGAACGATGATACATACAGAGAGGAACAGACCACATGAACACGTGTCAGTCCGTAACAGTGCTATAATAAACAGTGCCATGCTGAAGAGAGACTGAACAGTAAGGGATTGGATTAATAAAATAAAGTGAGTGGATCAATAGCACACACGCAAGGCATAAACGTGTTGTTCCGTTGCTTGCATAAGGAACGTGGGAATATCAAGATCGGGATCAAAAATGACCGAGCAGAAGGACGAGGCAGGGAAAAGCAGACGGCACACACCTTGCGGAGACAGATGTAAATTGTGTGGCGTGAACAGCATGCGGCGTAATTAAGAAACATGCCGCGATTATGATGAAAAGGATTTTTGTGAAGAAAGAGAATTTTTGATATCTGTTTGCCATCCAGATGTGCGCCTCAAAGTCATCTTGGGGTTTAGACTACCCCTTTTCTAAGCGCCTTCCATTTAAAACAGGACTTATTCATAACTCGGTAAAACTACACCATGCACACAATTCATGGTCATATTTCTAGAGTCTGTTATTATAATGTCCTTGGGCTATGGTTTAGATTTAAGAAATCAAACAATTAATTATTACTGAACAATTACCATTAACAACTAATTTTACTGGACCACTATTTTTCTTATAAATTAGGAATTCACATTCAACAGCATGTGTTGTACTATATTAGCTTCTGCCTTTCAAACAATATAAAAGTGTATTTTTTCTAGGCACATCCCTTTGAATAAATCCACAGATTGGCCACATGATGACAATTTAAATACAGAGGATATAATACGATGACACTGACACTAAAATGGTTAAACAGAGTTCATGTGATGAAGAGAATACCATGCGTTTCAAATGTGAGAGATTTACCTAACCACCAACAACCGCAGCTATTGAACTATTGAGTTTAAATGACTAGACTTATAAATAGTTGCCTTTGCGAAAATACAATAAAGGCTTTCAGAACATTTTTTTTTATTCATTCATTTTCAATTTATCCCATTTCAAAACCCTACGTTGCCCTTGGCAGGATAGCTTTGGTACATCCTTAGCACGCTGAAGTGTTGTCATGGATACCCGGATACATGAAGACACTGTCTGTAAATGTGCTACACAGAACGCTTCGCTACTGCTACAACAGGGATCACTGTCCATCAGTGCCTGGACATCGCAGTAACAGATTTCTTTAATACGCTTTATGTAGGATGAAAAGGCGTTCGTATATATATCTCTTCTCTGAATAGGCTTCCTCCGTATCAGTGGCTCATAAAAAAATAATAGAATTAAGGTCACCTGTACATCACAGTCTGTGATCCCATTCACAGCTTGGCCATACACTATGTTACTTATACCCGTTAATGTAATTTTAAACCTGTGCTTCTTAGTACATATCATTAACACATCAGGCTTTTTTTTCATTTAACAACAGGCAGTATGGGTGAATGAACCCCTTGGTATGCCTTCACACAGAGCTGCGTCCCACCGCATTAATATTGAGCCAGGTTTGCCGAGTTAAAAAGGAGAGGGATCTTAATGCACGTGGAAGATCCACAGTGGCTTTTTTGCCACCCAGGGGAGACACGGATACACCTTCTGCCACACATCTTAAAGCGATCCTTTTCATTAGCCGTAATCAATTATTTACTGCTGCTCCTCACGCCGCCCACGACTCCATTAATCTGCTCTATACTGTACAGACTCCTCTCAACACTTACTCTGACGGGCGAGACTTGCATACGTGAACATATCAGTACATACACTGCCCTCTAGGACTCCCTTAACAAGGCCCACCTCTGCCGATGTTCCTACAAGCTACAGGATGAGGTTTGCAACCTGCATGCTCATAGTGGTGATGTTTTTAAAAAGCCCCCGCTGAAGTTGCACACTGCATAATAGAGAATTATAATAAAGGCACAGAATTTATCCAGGTGGAAAAATGTGGTCCAAATCAAAATTACCTCCATTATTTCACACTCTAAATAATGAACAAGGTGTTTGGGGAAAAGTTTCTTA
Source organism: Megalops cyprinoides (assembly GCF_013368585.1). Classification (NCBI taxonomy): domain Eukaryota; kingdom Metazoa; phylum Chordata; class Actinopteri; order Elopiformes; family Megalopidae; genus Megalops; species Megalops cyprinoides. Next base: position 19,554,868 of record NC_050587.1, on the reverse strand, counting down.
ATGTTGTCTTCCTTACAGTAGCAAAAAGGTCTCTCAGCACCATAGAAGCAGTTGAATACATTGTCTGTGGTGGTATTTGTGTAATATTTGCAGATATGCACATACATATACATATATAAAACACTAGTGTGCTGAAAGTGTTCTTCTGATGGCTCTAATACAGGGTGGCCAGCTCTTTGATTTGCACTTAAGCAGAACCACAGGAGTCCCTTTGAGCATAAGCAATCAAAAGAATAACGATGAAATAAAATCAAACATAAACTTAAAATGTGCAAATGAAGCAGACAATTGCTTTTCCAAAGCTGTCAAACATTTTACAGCACACAGATGCAGTGTACAAATCATGAGGCCTTTCAAAACAGGGGCCATGTCCTTCAATCAATCATCAATCAGGCCTATGTTCAAAACAAAGATGACTCAACAGTTTTAGATGAATATGTTTCCAAGGGGAGGCCTGTTGTATGTCATATGCAGCTTATCTGAGAAATAATTATTTCACAATTCACACCCATAAAACATATTGTTTTCACCCTGGGCCAAGACCAGATGCTGCTACCCTCCCAGGTCTTGTATCAGGACTACACCTTGATGGTCCTCTCAGAAGCATCAGTGCAATTACTAAACTGACAGTAATCATGCAAACACATTGAGCTACAGCCACAGATTGTAGTGCTATCCAATAGTAGTGACGATGAGCTGCAACAGAGACACTTAATTTTATTTTGTAATGCAATTACAACAAAATTGTATGCCGGAATGAACATTAAATATGTGAATAATTTCCCCAAAACAACTTTTATCAACTTTATGTATGTCTCCCTTTTACTAGTTACTCTAGTAACTTGACAAATGAAACAACATGCGCTGCAGCTTAACCATTTAAGTTTGACATTATTTTATAGTGTCTTAATACAGCCATGTTTTATTGGAAACTTGGATTATTTTTAACCCCTGCAAGCCCAAATACCTTTTACTAATGTTGATGGTTTAGCCTGGGAAAATACCATCCACAGCCTGGTACAGAGGAGACATCAAAGGGTTAAATGTTCTGCCTCTGATCCAGCTCTGTCTCTGGTGTTTTTGTTTTTTTTTTTTCAAGATGGCAGCATTGTCCGCCTGTGCACATCCCAAGCAAATGGCCCTCTGTGATTGAATGGCTTATGTGATGTATCAATTATTCTCATGCTAATGAGGTTACAGTTTCTCACGTTGCTGAAGGTTTATGGCACAGATGGATGCACACAAATCCCCCCCCCCCAACCTTTTTATTTCTGGGAATCAAAAAAAAAAAAAAACAAAGAATGTCAGTCGGACAAAAAGCCCGCAAGATGCAGCGACGACATTTGCATGCTTTTGTCCTGTGCTGTATAATTGAGACCGTCGAATGCGGGCACCATAGAGATCTAATGATACCCTCGTAGAGGCACTGTTGGGCATATCTGTGTCCCCCTTTCCACTGGCCTTTTTTTCCAGCAACTTTGTCGCTCTCTCTCTCTCTCTACTCTCTCTAGTGCATCCATAAAGCAGGACAAGAATGGTACAAAAGTACCACACCATCATGCTTGTGAAAGGGATGACAGGTTCTTTGAACTGCTACGTGCCATCCAATGGAGTATCATCAATGGCTCAACCTTTTTCCCCTTCTGTGTATGACACATCTGAGGCTGGACACAAGCACCGTGCCTGTGCCACTCATCACGACAACTGCAGTGGGGCTCAGCCTGGGACCTGAGACAGGCGTTGGTAACCCTGGTCTGGGACTGCTGGAGAAGTGCCTGTTTTTTTGCCTCATTCTGAGCTCTTACACACAATTCGATGAACGATTCTGATGCATGGATGCATGTCATGATGTGCTCATCATGCTCAGCATTTGACTGCTCAGACTGAAATCTGCTGCAATCTTTTAACATACGAACTGGGCACGTAACCAGGAGTTTGGACAGAACAAAAACCAGACACATCTTTGGCGCTCCAGGGCTGGGGTTGCCTGCTCGTGAGCCAGGGCATCTGCCCTGTGTTACCAAAGTGGGTGGGGGAAGAAGGGGGAAGCACCAGTTGATAAATAGATCCCACAAAGGTTATGGGGTTAGAGACAGGTCATTGGTCACTCAAAGGCATCGCCAAAGAGGTTTCCTCAAGGCAGAAAATGACATTGACTGCGAAAACCAAATTTGACTCAAACCACCAGTGTCCAATATGCCAGTGATGCTAGAGATGGCAATAACAAAGGCAAGACGACCAATAACACATATCAAATGGTTAAAATCACAACTGCAGTTTTTTAAACCTTTGTAGAAGCTGCCAATTCAGACAAAGATCCTAGACATTTCCTCTTATAGAAAGTCAAGGAATGAATGAAATAGAGCAACCAATCAAAATGTACTTGTTATAATATATTTTTACACTAAGTGCATCTTTACGTACAACAGGTGGTCCACCAGCTTCAGTCCTACTCCAAAGTGAAGGCTGAGTCTGTCCCCTGACCCCAGCTTATCTTCCAGGTTAAAAGCCTTCACTTCAAACACAGAGGATCAAACAGTTTGGCGTGGCATCTGGTTACAACAGAACAATGCACAGCATTGAAGTTCCATCTGAACACTTTTGTGCTTTTAAGTGCCTCCCCTCCCCTGAAATACTGAAGGCTAGTACAGCTGGCATCAAGCATTTCAAGACTATGATGGTATTTACAAGTAGATAATACCAAAATTTTGGTTGTTTGAACATCTTACTATGTGTATCTGCACATATAATGCACACACACACACACACACACACACACACACATATTGGTAAAGTAATTCGTTGTTTTGTTTACTGAATATAGAAATGCCAAGACTTATGCTGTTGTTGAGTTCAGGTCTTGATATTGTATTGAACTGTACAAAACTTAATTGTATGAAAATTTAATAATGTGTCTTTACAAAGGGTGCACATTGATTTTACGTCTACTTAACACAACTGCTGTGACTGGACAGGAGAAGTTTTGATTAACTCTATGTATGAACTTTCTTCTCGCGGCTTTTGACATCAACCAGAGAAAAGACATTTCACTTCCTGTCCTCTCAGTGGCCCACTAATCTGTTCCATCCCTGCCCAACCAATCAGATTACACCCTCAATAGGCAATGCTGATACATGCAACTGGCAATTTGTACTTAGTTAGGAGTTTTATAAAAGCCCCCACTAAACATCCTACTCATGTGGATGACTTGTCAGAAGCACTATAAGTCTGAGTCTTGTCAACATGTCCAAAGTAACAAACAAAATCCACCTAAATGATGTGATAAAAAGTGGCATGTTAAAAAAAAGACTGGTGGTATAATTCGCGCTATAGATCGTTCGTGGTGAGAGGAGAACCAGATAAGAACCGGTGAGGAAAATGCCCCGACGGATGAGCGGGTTTGCCGTTAGTCGGCGCGGCGAGGTCAGGGATATACCCCATGTCTTTTCGGATTCCGTGTGACACATGTCAAAAACTGAAAGGTGAATCCTTTTTTCGCCGAGCGGTGCCTTCTGCCGTGAAAGGAATAAACATCGGCGGGAGGGAAAGCCGATACGCTCCTTCCTCGGTTTACGGCGCTCTCGTGGGAAACGCACGGTGCTACAAAGGACAGAAGCGGCCTATTGTTGAGCCCCACGGCGCTCCAGACAATCCTCAGATTTGTGTCTGCCGGGATCCTGTTTCCCCTGGATCGCACTTTTTTATCGAACTCTAGAGCTGCTGGTTAACCTCCCTTCTCCATGGAGGGGCTCGGGGGGCGGGGACTGCTCGGTAAATCTGTGCTACAGCGAGAGAAACTGTAGACACACATCGCTATCACAAGCCTTCTATCAGGGCTTTTACAGAACCAGTTCAAAAATGTGCAAGAGGACTCATGAAGCTGTTGTATAAAAAAAAAAAAACACAAGGATTCTTTACAGGGAGTAAAGCTGACTGGAATTAACATGGGCTTTGTCCACGGGGCCAAGGCCCCATAGGAGGACCATTTCGGCGGGACAGAATGGGGGTGGGATTTGGTGGGAGGGGGTGGGGGTGTTGGGGCTGCTCAGTGATACTTTACTCCGGCCCTCGTGAGAAACCGCCATGGCCTGCCATTAGCCATTGTTGGATCTCTCTCGAAAAGACCACGGCGCTATAGCGGCAGTGCGTCATTATCGTTCCGTGAGCAGAGACAGACTGGGGGGGGGTTTTGGGTGGGTGGGTGGTTGGTTGGGGGGCGGCTGTGCATGAGAAAGTCCCACGAACAGTGCGCGCACACACACAGAAAAAGAAAAGAGTGAAACTTTTGGAGGGCGGGAATCCATTTTAATAAATTTACATCCCATTTATGGCCCTCTTTCAGTTCAGAGTGAAACAATGCGCTTGCGTTCACGGGCCCGGGAGCTTTTATTCCCCTCCTCAGGCGCGGCGGACCAGGGCAGCCCTTCTCTAGCGCTGACAGCACGCTCCTCTCTGCCTCTCCCTCTCACCGCCTTTGGTTGCTTTCAAGTTCAATTTAGCACAATGAAGTTGTTCTGCATGACAGTTTGGGGCACAGAATAGGTGCTGTTCGAGCCTGCTGAGTGGCTACAAAGCTGCCTCATCCTTGGCGCAGCGGCTCGTTTACTGAAGCCACGCCGCTGGAACGTTGCAGCAACATCCAAGACGTTCCCACACTGACGAAAACAATTAGCCTCAAACCCCCAGGAGCTGCAGGGGTCACAACAAACCCCCCCACCTGCCCACACACACACATACACAGACACACACACACAAGCACGCACGCTCACATGCACACACACACACACAATTGAGTATTGCCGTGGAATATGCTGCAGTGGACTGCAGATCCAGCCTCATTCATGCACCTCATTAGCAGCGGTGCAGAGGAAGTGAGAATGCTCTAGCTGCACATCCTTGAGCTGGATTCGAGATCCACAGCAATGTTTCGCAGATTTCTTTGTTTCAGGTGAAGCCAAGATGTCAGGCCTGATTCCATCAGGCAGCAGAGGCTGAAATGCAGCCCTGAGCTCTTTGTCCCTCCACAGAGTTCGAGGGGAGATGTCTCTTTAGCTGAGCATCAAGCAGACTCAACAACAAATAAGCAGAGACAGCTGCACACACACTCACGCTCACATTCTCGCAGAAACACACTCACTCACACACAAGCACATATGGTCACAAAAGATACATTCATCAAACATAAATAAAGGTATAAATGTCTGGACACAAGCAATACTACAATAATGCAAAACATTTCTTGTTCGTAAAAACTAAGTTAATGAGAACACTGTGAGCTTCTACTTTTTTTAAAGACAAATACAGATGAAAAAAGTCTAGGTTGTCTCAAGACAACACGGTATGGTCACACCCAATGTACAGTGTATGTACATGCATGCACGTGTGTGTGTGTGTGTGTCTGTCTCTTTGTCTGCTTTCCTCCACCACAGTAGCAACCTTAAAATTAAGTACGTGAAAAAGTCATATCTTGGTCCTGAAAATAAGGAGGCCATATGTGTAAACGTTATATATCATTGTGCTATGGTGCTACGCCCTGGAAGGCCACCATAACTTTGTTTGTTTTCCACACAAAGTTCTGCCAAGCTTGGATAGACTCATTAGAGGGCTATTCTTTGGGACCAATGAAGCTAAAGAGACCTCCAATCACAGTCTGGTCCCCAACCTTCACAGCTCAGCCCAAATGATTTTGCATGCAATCTGCCTGGCCAGTTTACCTCTTTCCCAACTGTAGTACCATTTTCCGTTACCACTGGTGCCCCCCTAGTCCTTCCTCCCCTATTTCTCCCTCCCCCAACAGAATTGTGCCCTCTGATATCATTTGCATTTTATTTACACCCTTTGCCAGGAAAACGGATGTTTCCGAAACAAACCAGCACCCTGTGTGCCAAACGACGTGAACAAAGAAAGGAGACGGTGATGGCCCACCTTTGTTTCAAGGTACCTTCGCGGGCTATGGCCAGACACGGTGCCAAAGCGCAATGGTGTCAACTGTCCCTCTCTCTTTTCTGGTCCCCTGGGAAAAAAAAGGAAAAAAAAAGAAAATCCTTGAGAGAGCTGGAGGGAAGGGTAGCAAGAGAGAGGGATGGAGAGGGGGTGGCCAGACAATGTGGCCCACGGCAGCTGAGTGCCTGCATTGACCTTGAACCCTGGCGGTTGTCATTCCCATGACTCCGGTGACGGCGGGTGCAGCGCTCACAGCTGGGCCTTCTGCACCCACAGCCATTGCCTGGGTTCCCTTTTCTGTCCGTTTTTTTTTTTCCCAGACGCCCCCCCCCCCCCCCCCCCCCCAACGCACACACACACACCCACACACACCCACACCCCACCTCTTACTAATGAGCATAAGGGAATGTGCATTTAGTAAAAGTTTGGGGGACAGTGCACTATGCATTCTAATCAGGACCCCGCGACATAATGACTTGAGAAAATACGACGAAAGGGAACAAAAAATGATGCCCGGGTGTTTTCCTTCCCTCCTTGGGCATTTGTTCGCGATGTTTTCAAGGGGGGCAGGGGCAGAGGGCAGAGGGACGTTTTTTCCACGAGACGACATAGCATTAAATCCCGCCGTTGTCAGATTGCCGGGCATACATTTGCATTTCCTGAGACCTGGCAGGCAGAAAAAAAAAAAAAAACGCTGAACCTACGATGTAATTGCAACTGTCGTAACTAGAGAAACACGTCGGGTTTGGCATCTCCCCGTGGCACCTTCTCACTGCGCATGCTCTGATGTGAGAGTTCAGTCTGCACAGACGCAGTATCGGGTGTGTGGGGAGTGTGTGTGTATGCGTATGTGGTGGTGGTGGTGGGGGTGGAGCGGGGTTGTAGGGGGTTGCTCTGATGCGAGTCCCTGCATGCTGCATGCTGCAGTCAGGAGAGACAGGACGGGGAGAGCCCTGATTGGTGAATGGCAGAGAGCTGGAAGTGTGCTGTGCTGCGCTGTTAAATTCTGGTGAAGTTCAGGCATCACAGCAGGCCCTGTATAATTGTCTGTGCATTGTGAAGGACAGTGCTCTTTTGTCTCTGTTTCATTCAGCCTATAAATACGTGTATACACACACACACATACACATACATACATATATGTAATAAAAAGGCAGCATTGGGGAGAGCTGGTAGTGTGCATTTTCATAAACATGAAGAGCATTAACTCTAAAGGTGTCATCTGGTGGTTCACTACCAACAAGAGGCACATACAGTGCACAGGCTACTAGGCTAATTACTGCAGGGACAGGAAAATTCATTAGAAGGGGAATTGTTCTTGTATTGTCCATACAGTAGATACCAACACACATATTGCACAATGATACATGCATTTCTATAATGAATATAACTGGACTAGAGGCAACCTATTGGTAAACAAATTATTTTATCACACATGGTAAAGCTCTATTAATGTAGATCTAATCCTAATTTTATGTTCTGGGCAGGCTATTTGTACACAGGAATACTGGTAAGGCAAGAGGATACTGAATGGGTTATTGTGTCATTAAGGCTAAAATAACAATCCTGGTAAAAAAAAACTTAAATACGGGGTGCAATGGTTAGACCTGAAAACAGGAATTACGCAAAGAAATGATTTGTGGGAAAACGGACAGGCAAACAAGAGAGGGGCAGCCACAGCGGACAGCTGCATACTGCACATGGACTGCAATGGTGGCTGTTGCATGTGTTATCATGCAATAAACAAACGCTCGATAGCTGATGCATTACCTGCAACTTGGCCAATAAGGGGGAGGACAAAGCATGAGGTGCAAAAATGCCGAATGGCAAAGAAGAGCAAAATTCATACACCTCTGCACCAGCGAGGGAGAAAGAGTCATGTGATGTCAAGCACCCAATCCACACCTGGCTCTATCCTTTCCTGCACCCCTTGAGGGAAAAAAGGGGGGTGGAAAAAGGCTACCACTCATGTTTGCCACATTTGCTAAGCTGCAAACGATGAGGCCAAGTCAGAGTAGGAGCCATGGAAGTATTACCCACAGCCAATTATAAAAAGCAGACCTAAAAACATGAGAAAAATTGGCTTCAAATATTCCCACACGGATGAAATTCTACCCTTCAATGATATCAGATTTCCATCCCAGCCTTAGCCATTTGACCAGGGCTGACAAAGTCGGGAAAACGTAGCTCACCTCATCTCACCAAGGCGAAACAGAATGTCAGAACTCTCTGTAGAAATGCAAGTGGCAGTCATCGAAATAGATTCTCATCACTTTAATAGAACGAGTAAATAGTGCTGCCTAGTTTGAGATTTATGAATAGGAGCAAGCGTTGTTGAGAGTTGAAGTGCTTTCAAATATAATAGGGAAATTCAAGTACTTAGCTACAGTGACAGACAAATTTAGTCCAATGCAGCACTGACTTTGCTTTATGTCTGCTGTATTACTGACAAAGAGTGGTTATGGTTCTCAAGCTCAAAACCAAAAGGCAAATAAAATTATTTTCGCTCCCATTCATAACTATTGATGGCTTAAATCCTTTTACGACACCCTGCCTATCTTTCACTGAAGTGCGATTTACAATGAATCCAAATTCCAGATGAATTCATAACTTGTGTTATTTTTCTATGCAGGACAGTAGACACAATCATTTAGAATGTCTATACACTCTCATGAGTGATGTTATACCATCAGTGTTACTAGCGCTTGTGTGACTTCACATTGAGATGCATAACCTAACACAGTGTGTAAACCTTCCAACAGCTCCATTGCAAAGACATGCTTGGTACCAATGAAAGCAACACACCTTAAATAAAGATGATAGCCTGTACAATTGAAGATATAAGTGCCAGCCAAACTGTAAAGCACATGATAAATAACCTTAAAGCATATTTGCACTTTTAAAATGGCTGATGGCGCAATGTCATTAAATTGATAGGAGTCTTTATTGGCCTATTGGCACTATCCCCTCCGCAAAATACTGGCACACTGTAAGAATAACACAATAACTTAATAACTTCAGCCAAATATCAGTATTTACATATTGCATCCCAATATGTGATTCCAACTGAAAGTTCAGAGAAAACAGGAAAACGGCCATTGTAATTTAGGAGGTATTTGGAATTACAACAAACTCACTTTTAAGTAAACTACATTTATTCAGGCCAGTATATCTTAAATCTTATTTCTGAAGAAATTCCAAGGGGTACAAATGCTGATATTTTAAAAAATCGCATGTGATAGACACGATCTCAAATATTGAATATACAGACTTTCGCATCTTTCATCTAGCCTCTTGCATTTTGCAAAACAAACAAACAAAAACATTGTAAAAAAAGAGCTGCCATAAGAAACTATACATGGAATTCATGTGAATGTGCTTTAAAGACACAATAACGTGTAGCATGAAAGCATACAGCTTGCCTCGGCAATGCTTATTGCGCACAAAATGTATATGAAAATGAAAACAAGACAGGAGACAACATAATGAAAGGACTGCTGATAAAGGCTTGAATAAAGCCTTATTGAGCTCAAAACCAACATTCACCCGGATTTATCTTTCATATGCTGAGCCTTGAGCAGCGGACCTGTATGAAGTAACCTTCACCGACTGTTCTGTCTTTGTTGGCTAGCGTTTCAGCCAGCGCGTAAGATCAGAACTGCCACGTAGCAGACACCATCCACCTCGAACACAGTGAGTGGATATTGCGACTCAGTGACGGAGAAAGTCTGATGGACGCAGCGGTTCAGCTGCCTACTCGATTGCACCGGGAAACAGAACCATAATAAACTCAAATGAGGTCACAAACAAAACAAGGATTGGACCAAGGTGCAGCTGTAGGAACACACTCAGTGGTGCAAACAACATGTCCACATTTGCCTACATTCTGATAGCTGTTCTGTTTACCACAGAGCCATCATAAATGTGCTGTTAAACATTAAGAATGCAACTTTCACTATTAAAGAGGAATTTCAGCATTGTGCCATTCCATTCCATTGTTAGCCCTGCTGACTACCATAATAATTTCAAAATGGAAGCCTCCGTGCTGATGTTGATTTTCCAACCTTGTTTTCATATTGTTATTATTCAATTTTTTTAATGATTTTGAGCAACCTCATCTTGGTGTACATCTATAACTGCCTAGAGTATATCCTTGCCTACCTACAGAACAAACTGTGGCATTAATTATTTGGTCGCTCATTGTATGTTACCGCTGGTAATGTTGGCACAGAAGGCACATCAGCCCTCCTCTCTATGCAAATTGGGGGGCAGTGCACCCACTGGTGTGATTCTGATTCTGATTGGACGACTGCGATTGAAATAGCTTTCCTCATTATGGAGGAAAGAGCAGGAAGTCTGATCTGTATTCTGTAGCTAGACTGCAGGAAAGGCAAATACTGCAAATGGGGGAAAGAAGTGGCGAGGAGGGATTGGGGGAGAGAAAGAAAGAAAGAGGGAGAGAGAGAAGAGAGAGAGAGAGAGAGGCGTGATACTGTCTTACAGGCACTGAACAAGGGAGACGGCACATTGTACACTGATAGGAGGTGATAGGAGCCACAGTGAAAAATGTAGAGTGCGTTCCTTCTCCCTTGATGATCGCAAAAGCCTCCCAGTCATGGATTGAATGTGTGTTTTGTGTGTTTGAGTGTGTGCGCATGTGTGTGCATTTGTGTGTTTGAGTGTGTATGTGCAGGGGGTTTAGGGGAGGATGAAAGGGTTTGGTTATGTCACCCAATGAATTTGACACATGGTTCCTTTCTCCAGCCCCAAAATAACAGTAGCAAAATTAATAGGTGGGCAACAATCTCAGAAAATCGAATCTCCATTCAAATTAGTCTGAATTGAATAATCCCACATACAGTATGTGACAGATGAATTTGCTTTCGGCTTCTAAATCCTGTAGAAAACTAGCTTTATAATAAAGGCAACTGTTGTAAGTGTGCACTGGCTGTCTGAGGTCATTGTATGCACATGGAAACAAAATGGCATAACACAAGGCACTGGTACAGTATCATGTTGGTAACATAGCGGGAGTTGACCAAGACAGCTTCTGTATACTCTTGAGGCTGTGCAAGGTGATTCACACCATCAGTCAACAGATATTCCTTTGGCAGCTTCATCTAGTACACAGTGAATGTCCCTGTATGCCAATGAGCTCCACAGCAGGTACCCATGCATTGCATCAACAGTCTCACCTGTTCGTTCCAGACCTTGCTTTAAACAATGACCTTGCAGACAAAAACTTGATCCCCCCGCCTCTGACTCATCCTTTCCAAAATAAATTGCCTCTAACTAGATCCTGGCTCTCTCCAGAACTGATAGGCACTATCCTATCTGGTAAAAAAAGACACTGAACTTTCCTTCCTTTTTTCATTTGGGGGGGTGGGGATAAAGAGCCACACCCCTTGTCTGTCCATCATCACTCCAGCAGGGAAGATCAATTAGAGCATCTCCAGTAAATTTGAGAGGGAAATCACTCAAGTCTTACAGAAGAATAAAAATGCCCCTTCTTTCTGTAGGCAACTAAAAGCTAGTGCCAAGGTGGCAGAGTATGGATTGCTGTCATTACCGGTGCAATTTTTTAAGGAAAGGACAGAGGAATTTACACTTCATATGAATTACTAATGGAACAAGGTTGACAGTTCACTATGCAATTGTTATCAGTCAGAGCCTCTCTGAATTTGGTACAAAACCTGCTTTTCTAAAAAAACTGGATTGTTTCTTACTCAATCAGTGTTTTTAATGGAAATCTCTCCCCATCTCCGTTTATTTCCCAATTTAAGCACAATAGTAAATAAAAGGTACGAAAGTTTTTATTTATTGTCATTGCTGCCAGCCCTTCTTATTATGCTGAATGACTGCACATGTAAAAAATATTTTAATAAAATAATATTGCAGACGACAAGAGAATTATTGTTTCACCAACCCTAAATACTCTGAGAATCAGAGACTGTCTGAGAATTTTACTGAACTGTGAATCGGACTTGGCTGGACTCTGAAAATCTCATTGACATTGGATCTGACAGCTTTAGAATCTTAGTATCAGACCGCTTTAAAATCTGACAATCTTGCTGGCATAGAGTCAGAGAATCTGACAGCTTTACTATCTTTAGAATCCATAAATCTAGCTGGGCTGGTTTAGAATTGGAAACTGTGACTGCTTTTGAATCTAAGAGTCAGAGTGCTACAGAATGTGAGACTCAGAGAGTCCTTTAGAATCTAAGGGTGTACTCACACTAGGCGATCCATACCGTGCCCGAGCACGTTTAACCCCCAAAGTCCAGTTCGTTTGACTAGTGTGATCGCTCTGTACCGTGCCCGGGCACGGTACGCTGAACCGCGCCTGGGGCCACTTGAAGAGGTGGGCTCAGGCACGGTTCAGTTGGTTTCATGCATAGTACGCATCTAGTGTGGTCACTAACCATGCCCAAGCACAGAACTCTAACATGACGTCAATGATGTGACTGTCCCATTCAACAAATATGTCCATTATAGCAACAGTTAGCTGGATATCTGTTAGTTACACACCCAGTCATAATAAATCCTTTAAACCGTCATTTGATTAGCTAGCAGACTTCCTTAAATATAACAAGCTGGCTACCTCCAAAATGATCTTTGATTGGTTAGTTCTGTAGATCTATACCTAAAAATAACTCTGTGGATCCCCATATTAGCTTGATTACTAGCAAGCGAAATAAAACTAACAATACTTTACGGGGCAATGTAAGCATTTCTGTTGTCAGGGGCTTAATCAGAGTATCACAAATGAAGCAACCAACCTGTTTAAGTAGCTAGTCTTCAACAATCGTTCAGATAGGTAGCCTGTTAGCTATGTTTGTCAAATCTGTCGCTAGCTTGTTAGCTCCTCAGCCAGTTAGCATCGATTATGCAACTGACGTTGAGAGAGGAATTTGGAGCTTTACTCGCTGACTACAATTCACGTTCATCAATAAGGTGAGAACCAGACCCGTTATTAACCCATATATTCTCGAATGAATTGAAAAGCATACTATCCAAGTAGTAATAGAAGATGTTTGTTGTTGTAATGATGACAGTAGCGCACACACAAGTAGTAGCCCTAACTGGTTAACATTAGCTAACATTATTCTGATTAGGCTGACACAAATCTGACAGAAAGTATTGGTCTGTCCCTTAGCATAATGACTGAAACGTCAGCTGCCTCCGTAAAAATCTTGTTATACATGCAGCATGATTAACTGAAAATCGCTGCATTGCATAATCGATAAATCTATAAGGCATGTGAGAGGGCCATGTGTCACCGCACCCAAAACGACTCCAAATAAACCACAAAGTAAGTACAATCATGAACTCCACTGTGCTGTGTGAGAGTGCTTTTCTTCAACACAATAAATTGCATCGTGATGACGTAAGCGTGCTTGGGCCCGGAACGTTAAGCACAATGTGAGCGCAGGCCAGTGGGGGAGGGAGGAGGGGGGAAAATAATGCTCGGCACGGTACAAGGCAACCGGGCCTAGTGTGAGTATGCCCTAAGAGTCGGAGTGCTATAAAATTTGAGAGTAGGAGTGTTTGAACATCCGAAAGTCAGAGTGCTACAGAATCTGAAATCCCGAATGCTTTAAAATCTGAGAGTCAGAGTGCGATAGAATCAGAGAGCCGGAGTGCTTTAGAATGTGAGTGCCTTGGCAGAAAGCCTCAGAGGGCCTGGCTTCATTTTGAATCATTAACAGTCTCAGGTTCCGAGGGGGCCCTGGTGCAGTGATGAAAAGTGTCGAACATTGTGGCAGACTAAATACATATGATTAAACAAACCCACGTACAAGGGCAATGCACAAGGCGTGTAATCAGAGCACAGTGTACACCTCAAGATCAGAAAGAAACACAGCTATGGAGGAATTATTGATTAGGGGCGCTGCATGATTAGGCTGCAGAGCACTGTCCCAGATGGCACTTCCTCAAAAGCTGCCATGTTAATACAAAGCCGGCTGCGGGTCTGGGAAAAAAGTGCCCCTTGAAGAACAATGGTTAGAGGTCTTTCTCAATATTTATTAAAACAGCGAGAATATGATATGTACAAATTCTATCAAACGGATTATCCTGTACAGGGGCCCTTGTGCTCCGGGAATCAGAACATCCTGTCTTTAAATTCGCATGCCTTTGTGCCGGTCGGCCTCACTCCCATGCAGTGCCATCGTTACTGCACTCAGGACGGCTCAATTGCTTTGCTTCCTTCCGGAGGACGCGGCCGAGTGAGGGAGAATACGCAGAGCTGTTTAATTCCTTCGCATTTTCACATTAAAAAAGAAAAGAAAAAACTTGGCTGAAAATCTCACATCAATGAAGGAGATGAGGAGAAAGAAAAAAGAGGGCCTTAAAAAGAGGGCCCTCTTACGCGGCGAGTGAAACTCGCTGGAGAGAGGGCCGTGCCAGGTTGTCTCGTTGTCCACTAATTGAATGCATAATGTATTCTATTGTGCATTGTTTTCTCTACCTTCATTAGAGCTGAGGCCGTGGGCTTTGCCCCCCCCCCCCCCCCACACCCACCCGCTTCCGTCCTTGGCCGTGCACAGGTTTTGATGGGAAGACGGTATGACAGGCTTGGCTTTGCCTGGCGCAGCCAGCGCGGCCAATGCCAAAGAGCCAAAGCCCGTTGTAAAGGGATGACGAGAGCGTCGTTCTCGTGGTGCTGCTTGCCTGACAGGTTCCCACCCGCTTGGAACCCAGCACTGCTGTTCCCCCGAGTTTTCCCCTAATGAGAGTGGGGGGGGGGGGGGGGGGGAGGATTGGGGGGGGGCATCGACAATGATGCCATTGTTGCCTCTGTTTGGAACCCTGTCCGAAGAACAATTGGTGTTTACTCAGGCCGTTGTACAAACTCAGACCCTGCCGTTGATTGCTTCTAGGACTCCTGATTAACTCTGCTCTCCGCATCGGCACAAAGGGGCCATTGAGACAGCCACCAGGAGTCCTCCTCTGCCCCATCGTCCCTCAGTCTCTCACTCTCACTCTCTCTTACTACCCTGGGCCAAGTCTTCCTTCATCCTGGTCCCTTGCAAGGCCCAGAATGAGTAAGAGAGATAGAGAATTATGAACAAATAGCAACATGAAGGAATAAACCACCACTGAAATCCCGCCACCTCTCTCTGTGTCCTTCTTGGTTTCTTGATGACTGTGACAAAACTATTTTTGTTTTAATAACAGCTTTTCCTGTCGTGGCATCCAGCAACTTGTTTGTGCAACACCAAAAAAAAAAAAAACAACAACAAAAAAGGCAGTTTGAAACATTTCCAAATTAAACAAAGAAAATCTGAAATATCATAATACAGCAAGCTCTTTCCAGCAGCCTTATTTGCATCTACAGTAGGCAATGACAAGTGCTTCCCTCAGTCACAAATTGTTATCATTGCTATCATAGCATCATGCTATGAACTATATACCAAGCAGCATGGTGAATATGTGTAAGTATGGGTTGAGTGATGCAATGATTGTAGGGCAGAAGCATACATCAACGCACACTGTAAGACTGAGGGAAAAATGCTCACTCCCTCTCTCTTAATTGTACCATTTTACAAGTCCAATGGAATACACATACAGCTACTTACTGTACTAAAGAAACATATATCAAATACACATGGCCATATATTTTCTTAAAATAATTTGAGAATATATAATAACTACTGTTGTTGCTATGTAATGCATATACTACATATATTAACTCCACTTAGTCTATAAAACGACACACAAATACTAATCAAAATGACATTCAGGAGGCATTTTTAACATTTACAGTATATGGAATTACATGTGCATTTTTTGTCTGTTTATGCATCCTGACGACAAGGAGAAACAATTAATTTTCCAGATGATCTGGCACTTATGCCAATGAACCCACAGATGAGATATTCTACACCAGACTCTACTGGATATATCCGTGCAAATCTCACTTTCCTTCTTTATTCTTTTCTTCATTTGTCAATTTATTCTCTGCCTGATAAATGTAAGGTGCATTCACAGTTAGCAATTATCTGATTACCATATCCCTCCACATTCTTTTGCCCCTTTCTTTTACTTCATTTATTCTACATACATCAGGTGTAAAAAAAGAATAAAAATATATCTGAAATACACACAGACTCAAATGAACAGATTAAAAATGCAGTACATGCCAAAGCATTAAAACAGTAGGGAACAAAGATCAGAATGCCCTTTCATCATGATGTAGTTCTCTCAGGGATATTTTTGGTACCTCTGTAATGACATCATCTTAGACCAACCAGCAGTGCTGTCCTCATTCTCCTCCTATTCATAATAACAACCTGAGGATAATATTGAAAATGGTGACGGGCTCACCAGGCATCTGGTGAATTTAAGTTGCTACCTTTCCCTGCCACACCCATATAGCAATCTGCATGCAACATAAAACACTTATAGTCATGCATCTGAAAGGCCGTAGACATTTTATATGCGTTGATGAACAGGAGTGAGTCATTTGTTAAATGACTAAGCTCACATCAGGATGTATTAAACTTCATGTCTCTGTAATTTCATGTTGCCAAATGTGCAGTCTGCGGGTTAGGTGGTTCATCTGTTGACATAAAAATATATACATTTTTCAAATGCATTCCTCTGCGGTTAGATGCAAAAAAAATCCTATCATTACAAGATAATTCTACTCTTACACAAAAAAATTAATTAGATTTCCCTTTTGTATGTATCAAGGTAATAGGGAGCCTTCAAATTTTATTTCCACATCTCCCTGTCAGCTCTTAGGAAATGTCATGATGAGCTGCCAATGCAGTTATGTATGCACCCATTGTATGATGCACATGCCTTTATTTTAAATACGGCATATATTAGATCCAGTGAGCTACCATGATAATGACATGTATCTCTGCTCCACCTAGTTGCCATGCACTCAGGAACCCTCTCTAGTTATAATTAGCAGGACAGTTTTAGGAGACGTGGGGATCAAAGAAAGGCTTACATATGGGGATGGGTATTAGCATGTAAAAAGCAGCGAATCATTTCACAGAAAATGAACAAATCAGACAAAAGCAATAATATGGGCTGGATACAACAAAAAAATATATGTAGTTTTCACGTTATCGCTGCCCTGGAAAAGATTTCATATGCTTCCCGTATTTAGCAAAGTCCACAGTCTCGCTCACACCTCAATGTAACATTTGCTTACAGGAACAACAATGGCCGCATTCAGACTCATACATGTTACACATGCGGGAGAGAGTGTCTTTTTTTCACTCGTGAAATTAATTTGCATTATGGATATCACTTGGTGCAAGAGACATCCACCCCCCTAAACCGAAGCTTTGAGGAAATGCAATGTGGCACCTTGAATTCAGACATTATTTTCACGAACACACGATGATCTCAGGAGGGGATCCCTGCTTTATTGTGTCTCAAGCGCTGAGAATGCACAATAAATTTGTAAAGAAAAATAACAACGTTAGAGTTGTGTTTTGAGGTACAGTCACAGAGACATTATGGTAGTCCTTATACTGGAATGGAGTGTTGCAGATATCAGCAGGAACAGCAGGTCGAAAATCCCATGGACTGAATTTTCAGGAAGACAGCACATGGCCTACCCGATGATTTGTATAAAACATCTTATTTTTGAATTCAGCTGTTGTCTAATTGTTGTGTATTTTCACCTGTATGACTGAGGGAAATATCCTTAAATCGACTGTTAAGTGGTTGCAAAATCAAAAAAAAAATCAAAAATACACACTGAAGAATACTCTCCAGTATTTCACCTATTGTGAACCAATGTGTAAAAAATCTAAATATGTTTATCTTTAAAATAATATGTATTTTTGTTATAGCCCAATTACAATATATATAAACAGTAAAATACGGTACATATTCACTGTCCTGACATAAAATACAAAACAACTTATTTTTATTTGGCCCAACAGGCCACAAACATCACCTCTTGTCTCAAGTGCCAGCTTTTACTAAAAAAAATCCAAAAAGATAGACATAACTATTAAACGAGTGAAATTCCAACATCTATATTGGACATGATTCACAGATAATAAAAAGCTCCTTTTATCAAGCCTGCACCAAAATAAAAATCATATGATGGCAATATTTTTCGGTGATAATATAGGTCTCCAATACTAAGATAAACAGGACGGATATTTATTTTCTCGTAAATGTATTCATTTAAGCATAGAGGAGCACACACACACACACACACACACAGATATATATATGTATGTATATACAAACATATTTATTTTTTATCTATGAGTGGAAACAAACTTTCCTCAGGGAGGTCTGCGAACAATGTAATATGTTTTGGGTTTAAATCCTCTATGAAAATCAACAGAGTCTAATCTCTGATATTGTGCAGCATGCAAATAAGAGCTGGAACCCCCCCTCCCACCCGACCCCCTCCACCCCACCCCCAGTCCAGAGCAGCAGAGGCAACCAATTTTCAGACTGGCATACAGTGCAGACACTTGCTACACCCCCCAGCCCTTTTCCCGCAAACCGCTCCCCCTCCACATCCCCGAACCTCCACCCGCTGCCTCAGCCGCCTGCATGTTACAAACCAAACCTCAGACCAGGGAAAAACACCACTGATAGCACTCTAGAAATTAACTTGACATTTGATACAGAAAAAAAAAATACAAAGCACATAAAAGTAACTGATAACAAAAACCCTACTCTAGACCCACACAAAACATGGCAGGGATTTCCGCAATGAGGGGCGTACGTGGTGCCCACGGCAAATTATCTTCACCCAAAACCTCAGGAGACTATTTTTTTATCGTTTGCTCCCAGGTGTGTGTTTTACCCCTCTATTTTCCTACGAAAATGAGCACCCCCCCACCCCCCTTCTTGTGCAGCTGATTAACTACCATGGACAAAAGAGAGAGGGCTTCTTCAAAAAAAAAAATAAAAAAAACACAACCCCGTCTGTGCTCATAATTAAAGGAACAACAAAAAACGCCCTTGTTGAAATGCAAATCAGCATTAAGACGTTTCTTCGTGGCTCGCGTTGGACTCATTGAGATACCCCCCCGCTTTAAGCGGCGCTTTGAGCCCGTCCGCGCTGAGGGCTTCCCATCGAGGCAGGTTCTCAGCGGCCGACCGTGGGGCGAACGGCACACCAGCCCCCTTCTGCCCTCTGAGGCGGGTGGCACTCAATTAGACACAGGCAAAGGGGCCGTAACGCCGCGGCATTCGGACGGGGCAGTGAAGACTGATAAATCACCGAGGCCCGTCTACGCGAGGGATCCTTCTCATGAGCTTAGCGGGCCAACCCGGGCTGTGTCTGTCTCGGGAGGTCATTAGACATGCAGGAATGTTAATGTTATTATGCATTATTGCAAGTGTCTGTCTGTGTCCCCTGGTCCCACTGTTCTCAGGACCCGCCATATTGTGTCTGAGGAACAGCCTCGGCCGGCAGACACAAAGACGCAGCATTGTGCTGGCCGGGGGAAGTATTATTTTAACAGCAGCACCGTCTCATCTGCTGGTGCACACAAATCACTGATCTTTATGTAAATGTGTGCGGCTCTCAAAAAGAGCATTGTTTTCTACTCGTTTTTTTTTTTTTTTTTAAAGGGAAGGGATTGCATCCACGTCATAGATTCACAAAGACACACACACACACACATGCACACCCACATACATACATGTAAATATTTTGAAATACCAAGACTATATTTAGATTGTCAAAGACTACACATTGCAACATACAAGATGAAATGTAACTTCTGTGGAGCTTCCATCTACCTGATTTCATGTGCATCACCATTGTGTAGCCAGACTAGCTCAATCAGGTGAATCAGACGGACTTATTGTTATCCATATGTTTCCTTCAAACTCCTTCCTAGCATGTACATACAAAAACGTATCCAAATGGATAGAACTTAAAAAAATGAGTTGTTTTAAGAAAGAAAAGATGGGATTAAATACATCAATTTCAGATTTTACTGACATACAAATGAAGAAAAAATTACCACAGAACAGAAGATTTCGAAGACAAATAATTCAAGATAATATTTTCAATGTGTACATTCTGTGATATATTCACGGAAGAAAAATGAAAACTAATTTCTGAGATGTCTTTAAATTCTACTCTTAGGAAAAGCGCATCCAGAATAATAAGTAGCCATTAAAACTTCTGCAGAAAATGTCATGTTTTGACACATCTGAAGAGTTGTGTTGTTTATTATTAGGCTATTTTCATCATTCACTTTATAGACATCCCTTTTACCTCGTCGTAAGAGAAGGACAGAAACACAACAGTTTGGTGTGTGTGCTTACTTTGTTCTGGCCAATAAATGTGAAGTGAATTATCATCTAGCTGTCACCAAAAAGTATTTTCTAGTTCCATTAAAATATGTACATGTTGCTAATATGCAAATAAAAGATGGTGAGGGCCAGGCAATAAATTTGCCGTTTGTATTACAAATTCACCTCATATTCACGTTACAGCTGGGCTGAATATTGTCTTAGGTGAATCCATTTTGGCTTACAGGGGAGGGTGGAAAATTAAAATGATTTGCGTTTCAAATACAGTGATGTAGAGTAAAAACGTAAATAAGACAGGAGGAAAAGCGCAAAAACAGTAATTTGCTTTGCCAAGAATTCTTAGCTGTGGTTTTAAGCGTTCAGTCTGGACATGATGGCTTGGCCAGGGTAAATACCAAACCCATGCTCCTTCTTGTCACTCACAATTTGCATGCATTTGCATAATTTTATTTTTTTTTTTTTTGCAGGGCCTTTGTTCTCAGGATGTGTAGCACTGCACAGTGATGATGCTTGAGCAATACACGCTATACATGCCGAAAGAATGCACGTCGAAGCTGGCAAACTAGGATATTTCACACCAATAGCTGCAGAATTAGGGGAAAATATGATTTCTAATGATTTCATGAAAACTGGTGATTTCACCCAAATGAGGAACACAAAAGGGAATATACACCATAGGCAAGCGTTTCTTGAAAAGCAGTGGAAGGAATGAAGCAACCATCACTAAAGCACCGTTAGATAAGTATGTCCTGTTGCATATATATCTAAAAGTACATCATGTCTATCTATTTATGCATCTATAATCTGTATACAGACATATCTGCCTCTATATTTATACAGATATATACATACATTTGTCAGAATAACATATGCATCAGTGGATAGACACACACCGATGTACACATTTATACAATATAAAAGAAAACATACTTTAGTTAAAAAAAAAATCTAAATATCTCTTTGTTTTATAGCTTGTATACAATTGTACAGTATAAATTGCAGAAAAATTGACACATTTCTCTCAGGGGCATTTATGCTTGATATTAATCTACATAGTTCACATACTGTAGGTATAAGGCATGTTTGATGCATGTTTATTGACCCACCCTCTTTTTCTCTTGAAAATGGCTTGGATCATCATCTATTGTCTTTTTTTAGACCTTTTCTTTTCGCATATACTGTCCGCTTCCAGTGCATACTACAACATACAAGGACAGACAGATATGCAATGCATATTTTGTACAGTACAGTAATACACTCATTTCATTTTATTATATACAGCTCGTTAAACAGAGGCACAATTCTTGTTGCAGATATGGTTTTCAAAGGGGCTCTATCTACAGTGTGCAGGACAGTAGGTCCACCATACTGCCACAGAGGGACACTATTTTTGTATGAAGGTCTACTTGTGAATGAGTATAATATCAGGCCTAACAATATCTACGTTATTTTGCCTGACAATTAAAAAGAAATGTGCCATTACACACAGAATCATGCAATGCACACAGAATTCTGGACTGTTCAGTGCATGAATGCTAAACACGCCCGGACATGACCACGGATGCGGTAAACAATGATGGTCGAAGTATTCCAGCATCATCAGTGGTGCACGCTACGAGAAGACGTGGGGTCTTTTGTTTCCCAAGAAACGTCCTATTTCTGTCACACCGCATCTACATCTGAGAGATGGCACTAGTTTTGCTTTCCTGCTCTGGGTCGAACCCCTGACTCCACTAACCCTGCACAACGCTCACAGAAGGTGCCGGGATAACACAAATAAAATGGTGGTGACCATCCAAGTACCCCAAAAAGTGATTATGCTTGCATCAGGAGCTTGTAATTACAGGGTTCTGTCTTACATATTTGATAAAAATGAACTATTGGTTTATTTGTTTCCTTTTGCAATAAAATGCCTGAAATTGTGGTTTGATGTTGTTAAAATGAAGATGTTAAAGTGGACATAGGTTAGACATACAAAACAAGAAAAGCATTGCTTTTTATATCAAAACTATAACCCCATCGTTCTAACCTCTCAACATTGTTACAGGTCCAAGTATGCTAAAGTGACCTTGAAAACATATGTAGTGTAACTTACCATAGCATTAAATAAGAACTCATGGAAAGTCAGAATGCTCACAGTTTCAGAAAGAAAAGAAGCCTTTAATTAATTTTAATTGTGAAGCCAATGTGGCACAGAGGAAAAGTCACATTCTAAAACTGGATGACAGATCTCATGTCAACTATAACCACCTCTTCAGTAGCTCAGGACACTCACTGTCCTGCATTCAGATAAATGTTCAAACAAGCATTGTATAGGGCTATACCTCAGAAAAGGTACTTCACTGAGGCAAAATACTTCAGCCATAATTACCAGATATGAACTGTGGCTAAATTACCTCTTATAAACAGTTGGCACCTATTTGGATTCCTCACTTCAAGCTTGGGGATTTTTCATTGGAGTTTTTGCGGGCATTATTTTGTAAATACATTGTGAATCTCCTTTAGAAGTCTATTAGCCACTGGATTTTCTGTTGCCAAAAGCTCTTCTGTCAGAGAACATCCAACAGCAGGTAAGGTACATTGAACAACACAAGCAAGACAACGCAAAAAATATGCCTGAGCCTGGAGCATAAAGCTGAGCACTGGGTAATAATGGACTCATGCTGGTTCACAATTACAACAGTAATACCAAACCATGTTGCACTGGAAAGAAAGGAGAGATGGTTTTTCTTTTAGACACAGAAAAGCCCACAAACAGCCAATGAATATTGAATGAAGTCATGAAAGAAAGGAACTTTATAATGACAAATTAAGGCAAGTAATATGGCTTTAAACCACCATCACACAAAATATATTACTTCACTGTATGTAAAACACCCAACAGAATTAGCTCACCCCATCTGCAACTAATGTACACAGCTCTGTTTGTTATTGAATTGCCTTAAGTTTAATTATTATCTGAGTACATTATATATACTCCAATGCACAACTTTCAGGGGAGACACTGAATGAAAAGGAAAGGAACAACAACACACTTTAAAGAAGCAGCTGATGCCATCACAGGGTTCAGATAATGTTTACAATTCAGCAACATATACAACAAATCCAGCAATAATAATAATGAATATTTTAGAGGTCTGGTTTGTACAGAATTTCTGTATTTAATCAGATGTTTTCAAATAAAAGATTATCCAGTGGTTTGTGAATTTAATGTGTATTTGAATATAAATGGGAAACTGTGTTCTAGTTACTGGCATTTACTATTATTATTTAAATAATAACTATTGAAATAATTTTTAGATATTTTTATTTGCTAGTCCACAATTGACAAATTATGACTTCCTCTGTCTTAAGATGACCTAGAATTCCAATTTCCATCTTCCTTTTGAAAATAACATGATTTTAATGTAGACATGTGTAGACATTTTTTAAAATACACTGAGCATTATATTAATGCATCCTCAACAGCTTGAACCAATCATACTGATCTTTTTTGGGCTCCTTCATGGGCTCACACATGTCATAACAAGCTTCCTGAAGCTTCATATAGGAAGTCAACATTACATGCACAATGTTTCCAAGGTGGTATTTTCTTACACATTGAGATTTCCACTGCAAAGCATATCACCCATCTCCTATTTTGGGAAGGTCCTGGCAGAAGCACAACCCCAAATATCTTCCCTCTTGTCCTGACATTGTTTGCAAAGTAATGAAAAGTGAAATAAACTACTTTGACCACTTCTTTGTTTTTGAAACTACCAAGGAAAACATGGAACTCAGTGACTTGACTTGCGTATTCTCTTTCAAGCTCAGAAACAAAGCACACTCTGTTGTATCAAAGAAAGACTGTTGATTTACTGGCAAGGCTGCAAGTCTGTTTAAAAGTGGAGGTCTCATAGTTTAACGGATTCTCCCTGGCTTTTTTTTTTTTTTTTTTTTGAAGACTGTAACTTCACTTTAATTGGCTCTTCAATGCATCCCACAAACAGTGTCTGGGGGAGATGGGGGAAGTCATTAAGTGCGACACCGCGTGGCGTTGCTGACAGCCAGCAGCACGTCTCCTCTTCAGGCCACAGCTGGATACCCACTCCAAACAAGACATGGCCAAAGGAGTCTGCCCAATCCACTCGCACAAGCGGCTCAGAAACAGATCATTTCAATCATTCCAGACCAAACTAATAAACAGGACAACCATTTTGGGCACAAAACAGCTCCAGGTTCGTCAGGCTGAGGCCCTCACTTAAGAACCAACTTGTGCATGTCGTAGTTATCCTTCTTTTACGCCTCATATTCCTTATTCTCCCACCAGAGAGGTTCATCCTGACACTGTGACCGTGATAGAGTCACAGAGAAAAGTGACTGTGGTTAGGGGTGTCTGCTAAAGCAAGCACATAATCCCAGTGATGATCCATCTGCCAGACTAAATGATCAGTCTACATTTTATTTAAAAAAAAACAGTGTGTACAGTTCAAAGGTCACATGAACTCTTATTTGTGACTGGGTGACATTATACAGGCCAACTACCAACCGGCTACTACTGTCTTAGACAATGTGACTCACTGTAATGGTGAAGAGTGTATATTGCTGAAATGAATGATCTGTGTCTGTTTAAACCACATGAAGTCACCATAACCATTAATTCTGTTATTGCTTTTGGAGATACACTTTTACTGAGTACAGCTACTCATGAATACTACACAAGTATGTTAAAAGTTTTCCCTAAAATCACTAAAAAGGGTAAATGAGAGCAAAAATAGGTCAGGAGTTTTGATATAGCCCATGGCCTGTTTGACTGAATTCCCCTGAAACACTGTGTTATGCTCACCGTGTCCTCTGGAACGGTAACATCTCAAGCCTCACCAAGCTTTTTGCACTTATTCTGCACCAGGCGCATTGTATGTGCACACACATACAAGCATGCACACACACACACAAACATGCACACACAGACACAGACACTCAATAAACACATACATTGACAAAGATGCCAACATAGACACATACGTGCACACACATGCATATGCATGCACACATAAGAACACACACATACACTGAGCATAGTGCATGTGTACAGACAGCTGAACATGCACTACATCTATTCTTCTAGCTCTCTGGGTGTCTCAACTCAACTCACCTCATGTTGGCTCAGCCTTAAGTCATTTCAGACCAGTCAGTTTTGTCTCTCTGTCCTGATGGATACGTCATGGTCATCTTAGCCTCCGCTTTCTGCCACACAAGAGAACAGAATACACAGAATGCATAAATGCGAAGATAACAAAGATGTGTGTAACTTTTATTAGCTGAGGAATGGGCCAAAAAAAACTTTCTGCAGAAAGAACTGGAGTCGTGGTACTAGCTGTCTCTTTCAGTAAGGGAACTGTGAAGAGGTTAATGCAACCCAAACATGAATCGCAGTACTGTCTTCCTTGTGCTATTTGCACCGACAATAACAACACACAAGTGTCTGTTGAAAGCATCCCAACAATGTATAAAAATAATGATTTAAGTCTCTGCTGGTGCTGGCCTAGCTGGTGCAGCAATCCTTGTCTGAAGTTTAGCTTAGGTGCACCGTGGATATGTGTCTCTGACAAGTCCTCAGCAGTGAGCATACACCAGGGCACTCAGACCTCACAGCAACAACCTGCCTCACAGATCTGAGATTGTCGTCTCTGTGAGCACTGTTCAATAAAAACACAGGCTGTTTCCTTCTGGGCTCAGAACACCACCCTGGCCATCATACCACACATCACACTGCGAAAGGTGCCGGAGGCATCGCATGCGTTTAGTGTTGACATTCTGGAACGTTCTTACACTGAAACACACTGACCCCACTGTCACAGAAGCCAAGTTTCTGTGATCTGAGGGTCAAGATTGGCCAATGTGTGCGCCGAGACAAAATTGAATTCATTTTTATGCTGGCGCACAATCACAAAACATTACGCTAAGTTCAAGAAATGGGTAGCATTTTGTTGGACTGCTAAACAGAATACACAGTATCATAACATGGTTTGTATTATCTGTGGTGGATAAAAGTTTTACACGTTCGGATATACAGTCCTATGCATTGAATTTTCTGAACATTTTGACTATATGGTAAAAAAGGATTACATGGGAGACATCACAGTCAAATTGTAATACCATTTTAATGTTTTTAATTGCCATTAAAAAACAAGCATATCTGACATAGAATTTATCGCTCTGGTTGAAGCCAACCAGGAATTTAGCAGGGGATTACATCCTGGAATAAATTTTTCCTTTTGGTTTGAATTGATACATGGGAAGGTCACAATCATTCCTTTGGATTTCCTTTTTGCTTTTTTCTGGAACACATAAACAAATACTGTGCAATGACATAACTTCAGCAATAGCTTGGGTTGAATTAACCCCCAAATGTTGAAGGACATGTGCTCCCAAGGCCATAATGGCTGCATAGTCTGACAGAACCCTAAATTAGGCTTAAATGCAGTGGAAAACATCTGCCACAGTAGTACAGAGAGATAGCCGATAGGGTTTTAGGAGCGGGATACACTACAAAGACCGTACCAAAGCAGCTGGAAACGGAACGGAAGGGGGAAAAAACACACTCCTGTTTGCCACAGCGGCTCCAGCTTGTTTCCACACATCAGAAACCACGTCACGGCTCCAAGCAACACTGTCCTGCGGGGATTAGGAGAGTGTCACAGGAAAACGACCAGAACAAAACTGCTTACAGGAAGTACCCATATCATAAAGGCAGGGGCGGGCGGGGGGGAGACACTGAGGGAGAATTAACGGACGAGGGCCATCTCGTTTCAATCAGGTGTGACAGCCATACCAAGCAGCCCTAAAAGTCGGGAGTGGAAGAAAAAATATCAGAAAAAAAGAAGGAAAACGTGGGTGATTTCTTTGTTTAGCAGTTGTGAGTCAGATGGAGGCGTCTTTACAGGTGGCCAGCTGTCAATAATGCCTCAGACAGAGGAGTGAGTAGGCCTGCAGCCTGCCAGTGACAGTTTCTCAGATACTGGAGTAGTCACTCTGGATTAACTAACAGTGCAATGGCCTGAGAAGCCATCAGGACTCTCCTCGCCATGACAAACGGCAAGAGACATTGTGGACATTGGTTTTTCCACTGCAAGCAGTTTTAAGCTTTGCAAACTGATTTGTAGTTGACTGCAATTATGAGACGAGAATGAAAACCAAGTAAATGTTGTTTTTAAGCAGATTGTCAGATTACTTAATGTGAGCAAACATTTTGCTTCGGTGAGCTCGTTAGCATCAGCTGATTAGAGCGTCACTGTCAAGAAAGTTAGCGTCCTATTCTAGGCAAAATTTGTGACAGCACTTACATTGCATTTCTGAAAAACATATCAAAAACCAGCTTCAGTTTTGCATTTTATCGTGTGATTAGTGCCAAAAATGAAAAGTGCAATACTTTGTGTTGCATTCACAAACTATCTGTGGATAAAACTGATTAAGAGTGCATGATCAAAAATGAATTTAATCAAAAATGAATTTAATCAAAATTTATTACTCAAACAGAAATGATTTATTGAAAGCAGAAAACAAAGAAACTTTCTTTTGTATGAACACAATGCAATATCCTTACAAATGTCTACAAACATTCCATCACATTTCAAGAATGATACATACATTTGTCACATGTTGTGGGGGGTACAGACAAAAGAAGGTAACATATTATAAACATTAGGGAGAACATAATCATCTGAATACAGTATTGTATTGTACTGTGAAATATTAGCTCTCTATCTAAAATAATTCAGACATATATTTGGACAAATGTAAGTGTGGTACAATGATGATTGCAGTTTTAGCGCATTGTTCATATATTTCACTAGTAAATTACACAATTGCACAAGGGTTTAAGCAAAAAGGACATTCATTACAACTATCATGCACAGACAACCAAATTTCATGGAATTTTGAATTCAACTACCCAATCTAAGGTAGCAACTGCATCAGTTCATGTGATTTAAATAGACGCTTGAACTCCTGTCCACTGACAATGCACAGTGGTATAAAATCACTGTAATGATACTGAAAGGGAGAGGCTAATTCTGCAAGGGACACTACTTTCGGAACTTAGCAAAAGGCACTCCATCTGAATTGCACCAGTACAAGTCCAGCAGTGTAACTGGGCTCTTAAATTAATGTGCTGTAAAAAGCATCATTAGCCCAAAATAGATGAGGAAGGCAATCTACAAGGTAAATGAAGGCCAGAGCAGCGCGACGGACCCATTCACTGACTCACAGAACACCGCTGCATCAGCACCAGTGTGGCTGGGGAACAGCGCAAAGGGTCAAAGGTCAATCACTTTCCGATTCTCATGCATTTGTCTGTGCACTTCCTATAAAGTGGCTGCGTGGACATTTTTTTCTCAAATATCATGGTGTGACCTGCCAAATAACCAGACTGTCTGCATCACTCCACTCACAAGATAAAGGCATAGAAAATAACTTTCAGTTGTAAGTGTGCACTCTGACCGGGTAAGAAACGCACATCTGAGAATGGAAGTTTGCTTATAGGCACCCATGATGTTGTCCACAGAGCTGGTAAATGTTTACATTAGCTTCATGGGTAGTGGTGGCCCATTCGATCACCCATTCGATCGCCCAATCGAACTGATTTTTCATTTTGTACAAGAGTGTGGATTTGAGCAAAGAATGTAGCTTATTGTAAAGCTACTTTGAAGAAATTATATTTAACCCAAAAGTATGCATAAAAAATGTGGCTGTACACACATCTACCTGTCATTAACTTGGACATCGAAGCATACTTGACTATACACCTACATCACATCTACTTCACTTTCTTTGACAGACACCCTTATTCAGGGTAATATGCAAAGGTATATGAGTATATGAGTTCAATTACCAGGAATCGGTTCAAGAAAACGAATAAAAGACTAGATACAGTGCAATAATTAATAGACTACTGCTTAGTATACGAGCAATTAGAATATTAGTAATGTGCAGTGAAGCAGCATTTTCCTCAGACACCAATGCAAATCGTGGACAACATAGGTCACAGACATCAAAATAAATCCTATAAAAATACCATGGCCAAGAAAATTGGGTCACAAAATGCCACAGTGTTAATGATGTTGAAAAGAGTGGGAGACAATGTCTTCAGTGAAATATGGTATCAGCATTGGTCCTGTCCACAACAGCGTGTGCATGCCCTGCATAAGTGCTATCCAGATACACGGCGGTTCAACCTCTCTGACAGCAACATGCAGCTTGTTCCACCACTTTTAAACCACACATGAGGAGTGGTAGGTCATAGTTAAAGGGGCTCAGAGGGAGGGGTTAATCAGCTGACCAGCAGGGAATGATTAGGGGGGGGGGGGGGGGGGGGCTTGGCTGGCACTATGCCATTGAGGAAGTGACAGTTGAGAACCAGGGTACCAGGTCTACAAACTGTACATAAAGCTTTTCCTAAATGTTACCTTCCAGTGGTCATTTTTGTGGACACCTAACCACAACTGGCTATTAATTTATGTTTTCTGGAAATGACAAACTGAGCAGTTTGCATCCACAAGGAAGCAAATTATTTGGATAATCACCAACTAAATGCTCCCTTGCAAAGCTGATTTACAAAAGCCTATAACATTATGTCCAATAAAAGTCTTTCCCTGGGTTTCTAGTGTTCGTGGACCAAATGGAGGTGCCCAATCCATGCACAGCTACACACACACAGCTATGTACCAGCCAGAATGCCTGTATTATACTGTGGCAGGGGCAATAAGGAGCTGGGGCATTTCCATTTTCTCTCCATGCCATTCTCTCTGCTCCTGCATGGATTGTGTTGCTGGTCTCATTACCCCCTTCCTTCCAAATCCCCCTATTTTGTATTGCATGTGCAAGGAATCCCATCACTGCAGCTGACAGTGTCTTGGATAATGGTGGCCAGATCCTACCACTGCAGACACAAAATACTTATGTGTATGTGTGAAAAACACAACCCTGATGCATACTCATTTTCATATGTACATGTGCACACACACACACACATACACACACACACACACACACACACACACATAACAAGATATTGTATTTACATATTTCCAAGTAAATATCAAGGCATAAAAAGGACCATAAAAAATCATGACAGCTAGCACCAGGTGATATAAATAAATACATTCACATATGTAGAAATACTGAGGGATCATACATGACAATAAACACTGGCCACCACAAACGCAAGTGCACCTTAAATCGTTTCTGCAGAAACTTTTTTTAGACACAAAGATACAGTGCTACAGTACTGTTTTTATCAATTGCCTGGTGTAAACACAAATGCACACCATTTTTCCGATCCTCACCTATTTTGCTTCCTCTGTACCACACATTTCCAGGATGAGGTTCTTACATTAATAAATGACAGGTGATGCCTGTAATATCCACAAAATCAAGATGCCTTCACCTAGTTCCTCAATCTGCTGTCTACATCATTCCACTCTCCACTGCATCTGCCGAATGTACTCCCACATGAACCACAGGGTAATTCAGCAAGCATTTAACTACACTTCATTACTAGAACTCTTTCATTTTTGCATAATGCTTGTCTGTGCCTATATACACGTACAAGAATGCCACGTATTTTATACGAAGGCTCTAAACATGTTAAAATGTCTCCAGTTTGTCACCTTTGAGTGTGTGAGTGATTTAGATTCTCAAGGGTTAATCTGGCTATATATGGTGCGTTGCCCATTAATTACACCCCTTATTTGCATGTGTGACTCAAATGCCCACTAAGGAAAAATAGCACAGCTGATTCTAGGTGCTCTTTGTGGTCCTGTCAGTATTGACAAAGTTGCAAGAATGTTCACTCGTGTTCCATCTGGTTCAAGGACTCAGACATTCCTTGAATTCAAATATGCAAAAGCATCCTCACTGTGGCTTGTCTACATTTAAAAGAGGGGAACTGCAATTGGCCAGTCTTGAACTGACATGCTCACATGTACTAAGAGAGAAACAGGGCTGCAAAAAGGCATGACATGCAGTAGCACGTTTTTGAATAGCATCACCCGTTTTGTACCCTAGCACCACTGGATGCAGGCTCCCGTCACTCCACCCTGAGCTGAGATGCAAACCACGGTGCAGGTGAGATTGTTCCATCCTTGGTAAAGTCTTCTGAGATAATCAGAACAAGAGAAGGAACAAAGTGCCCTGTAAGATGGTCTTAAAGCTGTGTCTTTAAATGGCTTGTACCCAGCCAGGCCTTTGCAGGCGAAATACAGGCCATGCTTTTAACACATAAACACCGTTACAGTGGGCTTTCTTATTTTGATGTAAAAATAAGAATGCAAAAAAAATGATATTAACATGCAACAATGATATAAAATATTGTCTACATTATTGAACATTAAATACAGTATATACATTAAGTGATCGTTTGTATTTGTGTTCATAACAAAATATTAATTACATGAAATATTAATAACAAAAATATATGAATTTTAAAAAAATAAATGAGGTTCATCAGCGAAATTCCAAATGAAAGGCAAAACTGTTTTTATACATTTATGATATCAATCATGATATATATTTGTATATGAGCCATAGAACCTTGTGTATTTTTTATTTCACTACATAGTTCATATTCTTCACTGTACGACATTCTTAACATTCATAATATGTTGTGCATGTAGTATTGCAACTTGATACATTCCTGCAGACATCTGCAGTTGACAGCATGCCACAACTTACGTCTGTTTTCCTTCATTCTTTCTTTTATTTAGCTCTGATTCAGAACGACTGCATAATCACACAGATCAGTGGTGAACGCAACTCACTTCCACCTTGAGTGTTCAGTTGTGGTTCCTCTGCTGTTTAACTGAGGAAATGACACTGTAAAATCAGCTGTACCAAATCCCAGGCCTCAGTCATTACACATTCAATCGTGAAACAAAAGTCACCACTAACAAGATCCGGCAACATTTCCCTCTTAATACACAGAAAATACAGCCAGACATAAATGAAGCTTCTGCAGAAGGCAGCTCAAGAATCGCTAGTGACTCATGTGCACACATATACATATGCCACATCATATGCTGTAACATAAGTAGGTACATTATGTATATCCGTGGCACAATATTGCAGGGGGAATCAGTTATTTCCAACGCACCCACTGACACGGTTATCTGCAAATCCCTGTGTAATTATCTGGAAAAAAAATTGCACACCCTACGTTGGCTAAGCATGGCAAGGGATGCCGCAAGCGCCACGGCGCGATTTCAATCATGCAAATTACGCATGCAAATGCACCGCACGGCATGCACGGATAGCGGCGGCACTAATTAGAAATCTGCATTCGCAGAGAAAACCGCGCTCATTGTTTAGTGACAAGCGCAAAAACCAAGCGATGTGTGTGCCAGCAGACATTTTAGGTCTAACACCACTGCCCCCCCCCCCCTCCTCCCTTGTTCACCACTGTCAAAGTCATAAGATGGTGGCACCTTGAAAGGAGTGCCTCTGCTGGAAGCAAAGCATTACAGCTAGGTGCCCCCACGCCCTCATGGTGATAAGGGGGCATGTGCATGCTTTCTAATGAATTTTGAACATCCCCTTTTCTAATAAGAGGTTACAGCAGATGCTCCATTTACATTCAGTTGCTTGGCAGATGCTCTTACAAAGGGACTTACAGAGAAAAGGCAAAAAAAGTGCACACAGCAAGGTTGCACAGACAACACTACATACGGAAAATTATAGAACACATCTGAAAATACACCTACATGCTTGAGTCATCTCTAATCAAATTTGCTTAAAGCGGCCAAAAGCTTCAACGGCTATTACTGTACAGGGTAAAATGAATATGCTCTTGCTGCACTGTGCTGGATGGTGCCAGTGCAGCATTGACTTGCATATGCATGCGCAGTCTCTATAAACAAAGAGGGCTTAAGAATCTCCTTTTGGGGGGAGGAGCTTGATAATGAAATCATTTATTATTAAATGATAGAATGCTTTTCTGACACCTCTCTTTTTGTCTTTGACTGCGCAGTCAGCACCACATCTTCCTGTAAAAAGACATGTCTGGACTCCAGTTCAAAGAATCGTGTTCAGTTTAATTCTCAATGCAGGTGTGAGGTACGTTTTTAATTCAATTCTAATATTATGGCCTTGTCTGTTTAGAACACTCCAGATTTTAAGCTGTACCTTTTCAGTTATTTATATTTTATCAAGATAGACAAACAAATTATGTGTCATGTATAATTTAGATTTTTGTTTTTTATGCAATCGAGGGATTTTTAAAATGCAATCATACTCATTTATTCTTAGTTCATGTGACCACACTGACATTAAAAAGACAGCGTACATTGCAAAGACAGCATCCATCAATGCACTGAATAAAACTACATCACTAACATTCAAATAATCTCACTCACCTCTCGAGATACTTAATTGAGGTATTCCACTCAATACTGAAGGGCAGCAGTGCAGTTTAGTGGTCAGACTGAAGGTCTGTAGATACAGGGGATTTGAATACTAGCTGATGCTCTTCCATTTTAACCTTGAACAAGCTTATCCATAATTGAACTAGTAAAAATGCTGCGGTAAAGATATGTTACTGAATAAGTACACTTATGAGTGGTATCAGCTGCCCTGGGTAAGGTCATCTACAATGTAAATCATTAGTGGGCAGTAATATAGCCTTATGACTGTTGCAAATAAGGATGCAATTAGAAAAAGGAAATATTTGCAACTTGATATTGAGAAAATATTTAGATGTTTATTGAGAAAATCTCAATTTCTAGCACATTTTTCAGTTTTCAATTTCTGGCATTTTCCAGAACGGAAATGCAGAATCACTTTTTTTTTATCACTTGCATCGTCCTTATTTCATCTATCTCTGCTTTATTTACTGAACTTCTTTGGATGTTTTTTTCTTCCCTCAAACAGCAGCTGATTTAAAATGTGGACTGTGAACAAGCTGTCACTGTGTGCTTAAATGCAGGGTGACACAGAACTACAGCACAGCACCATTACAGTTGCTTGTACACTTGTACATCCAATGGTGCAGAGTGTGGGCCAGCAGTGTGGCAGTGTGGGCCAATGGCAAGATTGATGCCCCTAAGGATCATGGGCCATACCTGAGGTGGGGCATTGTCACCTTGCTTAAGGGGGTTGAAGTCAACTAACAAGCAGAATTAAGACAAGGCAAGCAGACAGTATCCTTGTCCTCCAGATGTGTGACGATATCCACAAATTAAGTGATCTGCCACAGAAACAACGACCCACAAACACAAGACATCATAAACTCCATTAAACAGACTACAGTAAAGAGATTAAAGACTATTTACTCTGATGGGTAATGACCCCTCCACACAAATGGTGTGCCACCCACAAACTGGGTTTGAGTCACTTGGCTAAGCTGAGGCACTCCGTGACAGCATTAAGCTTGGACCCTCTCTAATACTCTCTGAGACCTAATGAGATAAATAAATAGCAAAGCTTTGATTTAAGGATTAGTAGCACCTGTTAAACCATGTAAGGGGGAATCAGAATTACCACATTCTGAATAGTTTATGATAATTATTCATAGTATTTACTGTATTTAAGGCAATGAAGGATAGGTTTAGGTAAGTCCTATAGGTACATGTTCCTTTGTTAGCCCTGAGAATAAAGGGGATAGTGTGGGTTGGGACATTCAGCTTATTTCATTGAACAATATAGTGATAATTATTTCATTCAATACTACTGCACAGTAACAGAGAGGGCCTGGCCATAATATTATGCACATAACACTGTGCAATATCATTTTCTTTTAATTTATGGTCCTACATGAGCCTGCACAAGGCACCTCACTGGAATTTTCTATTGCCAGCCACAATTAATACACTGTGCCTCACATGAAATGTATAACATAATAGTTGATTAAATAAACAAAGGCTAAAACCGCAGTCAACTGACTCGTTTTATCCCACTGCATAGTGTACATACAGGCAGACACACAGCTTTCTCCCGGCATTGTGCTCTGCAACAGACGGACCTGCCACACCGCTGCTGTTACCAGCACGTGTGCCGTGAGCTCACCTCACCATTGCCATAGCAACACCAATCGCGTATTTGGGGGGGGGGGTCGGGTCTGCCGCACACGCCAGAGGTGCACGAAGAGGAGGGGGTGGGCGTATTAATTCACACTAAGAGTAGCTTGTTTAACAACCACACTCCTCCCAAATACCTGATCTCAGCATTCTAAAAAAAGAGAGAAGCTTTTAATTAAGCTGTCACCAAATTCATCATGTCACCATTAGCCCCACTGAATTGGGAGACTAGCTTTGGTAGTAAGTGAAATGTTTGTACACGTAGACAGTGTAAACCAAGGGAAGAGAGGGAAAAATAACTTCAACAAACACTCTATTTCTGTAAATACTCCATTTTCTCTCCTGCAGGTCAGAACCTTAAATACTGCTAACCTACATTTTTACACACAGCTTTGCATCAGATAAATGCTGAGTGCTTCCTCTTTTGCTGCTTCAGCATAAAGCTCTGTGTATTTGATACTACAATGTTAAGTAACAAATCTAATACCATTTATATATGTGTGCACATGCACAAAGCCACCACCATTGATTAACTGTCACATCAGCAGGGGCTTAGTTCCCACCACTAAATTCTTTAACCCAATCCCATGCAGTGAGGCTACCAAACTTCCACTCACTGGGTCTGCCCATCTGAAACAAGTTCAAGTTCATGTCTGGAGACAGGCAGGATGAAAAGGCTGGAAGCTATGGATTCAGTGTCACAGCTGCTGTTTAAGTGAAACACCCCATGCACATCCAGTCCAGGATAAATCCAGCATGAGGCAAATAAAATGCAATAGATACTTGTGTATTTTCAATAAGAAATTAGTATAAAAACGCAGTATTGCCTGGCCATCAAAATGCTGAATGAAGTTCAGGATTACAATGGATTATCAATAATCAAACACTCATTTTGAGCAAATTCAGATTCCAACAAAACATTTACAACCCTTGAAAAGACTGGCATGCTCAACTATTAAGTCTTTAAGAAAAGTACAAAAAAGTATTTAAAGTGAAATTTACACAAATGAAATTTGCTTGTATTTAGCCATACAATGGAGGTGTTCGGTTTTATATTGTTTAATTGGATGCATTACTGTATACAGTATCAATATTAGAGGTGGTCAGGAGATGTAAATTCCTATCTGAGTACGATTGGTTGCTTGTTTTATTTTCACAATTATACACTCCCATTTGACTGTGCGTTTCCAATCATCATTATTTTGCTATAAACTGTATATGTTGTACTGCACAGGTATGTATTGTGCTGCAACTAGTAGCAGTTACCTCTGAAAACAATGACTAATGATTAAAAGTAATGGATCCCACTCATAACTGCTATTCATTTTAGTTAACAAGGAACAGGACTTCAAGGTTGTTTACTGAATGCGGTAAAAGCCATGTTCGCTTTCAAAACAATTTTCTAATTTTCTGTGAGTAGGGTTTTGTTTCAAGCGTGACTTTTCCAATAATTTATAGTGCACAGCATTGAAAACCTTAATGTCTTTATCCATGAATCTTGTCCACCATGTCCGTGACCAAACCGCTAACCACAGTCAAGCTGAACTTTTAAGGAGGTAAGAAGCATCCATACGCAAAAAAAAAAAAAAAACACAATAGCTACAATGGAAAATATTTTTTCCATGAGCACAGCGACAACAGTAATCGCATGGCAAAATGTTTGATTTCGGGATAAAAAGCCTAGATAACCTATTCATGAAAATAAACCCACTAGGTAAACAAACGACACAAATTATTCCTAAAATCTATGCCAAATAAATAGGCTACCTACACCTTCTCTTACGATATCACGATGGAGGATATTTCTATACTTTCTCGTGTCTTTAATACAGAGAATAGAAAAAAAAAAATGATGCTCCCTCCCCCAGCAATGGAACATCCGTATAGCCTGCACTGACTTCATATTGTCTACTGTTAAAGTAAGAGCAAGCTGCATTTTATTACTGACTAAAACTTGTATTTAGGGGTTTAGAGAAATGAACATTCGCTATTATAAACCATACATCACAATACCAGGTACACTCACCTAACTAGCCAAGGCAAGGTATTTTACTGAATCAAAACACTGATTAACTTCTTGAGAGTCTAAGTAAACACACTGACCTGTTTTGTAGATAGAAGGCTTAGAACTTGCTACACTTGGCAGTCCAATTCAATTTTGCAACAGAATAAACTGGTGCCAGTGTGTTTTCACATGTAAAGGACGAATATAGTGACTTCCTGTCTGATATTCGTTTTATTTCCTTTATCAAATACGCATCCAGATAAAAATAAATTTAAACGATGTCACGGTGTCGCTCACCACGATGTCCTGGGCCATTTTAACATATAGATATTTAATTGTTTTATTAACACTGCTGCACACAGTTTAACACAGAGGGGGCTGGGGCGCATGGTCTCTTTTTACTGTAATCTAGAACGATATTGAACAACTCTACAAAACGTACCCCAAATTTGTCCCAGTGTGGATGGCAATGCCGCCTGTCACACCTGACTATAGACAATTTCAATCGACTTAAGGGCACACAGACACTTGGTAACTCAACGGTTACCCGAATTATATTGTCGTTTGAACAGCGAACGTACAATATCTCCGTACATGGCTTTTTAACTAAGGACTGCTGAAGGGAGTTCTGACGGTGTGGAAAAAAACTAGTTGGATCTTACCAACACCATTTGAACTGACACACTTTCAGTAACATACACAAACACTACCAACTCAGAACGGAACAGATGCGAAATTCATTGCGTATAGTTACCAAAAGTAATTTACATACAGCTCCTTCTTTCTGAAACTTCTCCTGCAGAGCCACAAATACGACCTTAAAACAACCTCGCCTTTAATCACCAATTAAACAACAATGACCGAAGAACGTAGGTAACAAAAGAGGCGAAATAATTCGAGTTTATTTTACTTGTATTTAGTGCCCGGACAACATAACTCTGCTCTTATACAATGCAGACAAACACAATTTAACTATCCGCAGCCTGTTAATTGGGTAATAAGACCACCCAGACCTCACGTCAAGTAAATTATTATTTAGGGCCTGTTGTTTTAAAAGGCGTTGGCTTTAGTTTAACCTATACAACCATGTTTTACAACACTTTGGTTGTAGCCCTAATAAAAAAAGACAAAAACTCTTTACTGAGAACACCCAACACGTTAGTGGTCCACGGGGTACGTAAGAGTCAGGCACGTGTTTCACAGTCAAGTCCAAGTAACTCATCGCAGTCTCCTCTAAGGCCTTGGCGACTGTGCAATGAAAATACACCGACTCCTGACTGAGAAGGCCGCTAGGCTATAGGTACACATTCATGCACCACCTCCAGGGCTAAGGTTAGTTTAAAATTGTACATTTTATATTTGATTCTTTGTGCATTCCCACGAAAACATTTGTCTAAATGGGATATATTAATAAACATAATCTTTATAAATTGCATTTTACTCAAAATAAAAGGCAGTCCATGTCTCAAGTTCAAAATCAAATACAGCTAGTTTGTGTTGGTTAGATGTTAAATAATAAATTACATTTTCGCTTATATTGTTTTCATTTCACATCTGCAGTTTTCAAATGTTTTTTTTTTTTAACTACGGGTTCTGTACCTGATTCCCGTTGTATATTTTTGCCATTAAACATTCAGACTATTGCCATGCAAGTTTGGCCCGCGTCTACTGTGGGTGGGAAACGTCGCCACCTTCTAAAGTGATGCAGATGAGTCTGGGACACTTGGTGGTTTTTCGTGACCTAGGTCGCCCCCACCCCCAACTCTGACAGCGCTGTCTGTCATATTCGGCCTCTGCGCGACATTGCCACTTGCCCTCGAGCGTGGGAATGAGAGGCTCTAGTCGTTCACATCTCATGCAGTCCGTTTAACGGAATCAATTAAGGATGGCCAGCGCCACTCTCCTTAGCCATTCCATTTTTTGTCGGGTTTACATACGTCCCAATTATTTCAGTTTGCGAAGCCATTTCCTAGTTAGAGCGATTATTCCTAAATGAAAAGGAAGAGAGGCGCGCACGTGTGTTCCTTCATGAATATCAATCTCATTTCAATGCTCCACGCACTTTGACAAGTGGGACTATATTTTCTCTCTTGTCTTTAAGCTTGATTACCATCCTCAAGGAAAATCCCTTTTCAGGAGCATTCATTCTATATATACGTATAAAAAGGTATCTTTTCGGAAATGCTATGCATTGCTTTATTATTAGTAGGGTAGTACTATTGGTAGTAGGAGTCAATAATAAAAACAGTAATAATAACAATAGTAATAATAACAGTACACACCGTAACAATAACATTTTAAAATGATTGTGAGTGTGCGCATACTCGTTTGTTTTGTGTGTGTGTGTGTGTGTGTGTGTGTGAGAGAGAGAGAGAGAGAGAGAGAGAGAGCGGGGGGGGGGGGGGGGGGGGGCAGAGAGAGAGATTGCTTGTCTGCGCGCGCGCACTAATCAAACTTCAGTAATGGCCTATTTTTTAAATGACACAGATCTACAGTAGTGTCCTCCTTATGTTTCTCCACAGTAATGTTCATGAGCGATAAACACACAGACATACTCTTAACCCGATTCATCCGACCAACAACTTTAAGCACTGTAAATGTCTGCAATGCACAATTTCCACCTCTATTTTATGATTTCAAGGAGTTGCCACTTGACGCACTAGATCAAGCCAAGCATTTTTAACATTATTTGTAGTAACGTCTTCTTTACGTTCTGAAACGTCCTTCCAGCGTCCACGACGATCCTGGAAGCAGTTTTTACTTTCGGTTATCTAGCTTTATGACGACCAACACACTCATACAGCTAGATAACCAAAGATAACAACCCACTTCCCATCCATCACTTGTATTCCATGCAAATGTTCACTCCAATTATTATTTTAATTCTGGTCCTATTCGTTATAGTCCATAAAAATAATGTTAAATCCTCTCTTCGTGGTCTGGAGTTTTTAACGACAAGAATTGGGTCTATTTCCAAAAGTGTATCATCCTTTGATTGGGGTCGCTGTCCTTCAAAGTTTATCCCAACTTTTACCTGTATCAATTAGTTTTTCAATCAAAGGAATATGCTATCCCAGAGGTTGAATAGTGCCGGCTTGGTGTGTATAAACAATTTTCGACAAGTTGTAAAAAGAATAAAAAGTAAGAATTATCCGTCCTTGCACAGGCCCGTATTTGAATTGTAAATGCTTCATTCTCACAAATGGTTCCTTTGCCACTATTAACACCTTGTGGTACGAACAAAATCCTGCGTATCCACCCAGTACGAATATACTGTACGAAAAAATCCCCTCCTGTTCCAGCGTAGAGTGTAGAAAGGATGCAAGAAAGACGTCGCCGTACCGCTTTTGATTATGCTAATAATATATTTTCAACGGCTGATGGAAACTTAATTGCACGCATTACGCGTCTTTCGAGGAGAGCGAGAGCTGGATCGCGACGCATACAGAGGAGAGAGCTAGGGAGACGAAGATGCCGTCCTTCCTTGCTTCCCGCTGCCAACAGTCTGAAAGGAGAAAAGGGCCATCATTGAAAGAGGGAGGGGGCTTGCAGTACCAAAATCTGGACCAACACGGTGAGGTCAAAGGTCTTGGACCGCGGGAGTGTATGGTAATGATGATGTCGTAAGAATTCTCAAGTGCACGTTTATATTTAGCTGTATGCACGAGTGAGCAGCGGTCTCCTCGCGGTATTACCAAGAAGACAGGAATAATTCCTTCTTCCATCAACGAACTAAAACCCAAGGAAAAGGGGAATAATATTACACGGCCTATATACTGCTGTCTTGCAGGAAGATCGTTGTAATATCCATTCTGGGCTACATTTTCTCCTCGCGCGGTCAGATGAGATCTCCGGGCCTGCTGTATCGCTTTATCAAGTGGGTCCAAGGAACGCTGTGAATCGGTGTATTGTTGGCAGCTTGCTTTGGTGTTGTATTTTAATGACCTCATATCTCATTTAACAGGCATAGTCAATATCTACGGGGATTTACAGGTATTCGAAGACATTCGTCTTTGCTTCATTCATTTCCACATGCCGTAAACCACAGCACTTTGTTTCTCCCCCAGGAAAGGTGTAATATAAGGTAGGTTTCCTTCTTTAGTAACTTGCACGCAGCTCACTCGTACAGTCTCAATTTCGTCCGGTGCATTACTTTATCTTATAACGACCTGTTAATATTATTAAATGTAGGCCTATTGCTTCTGTCCACATACTGTATCTCGCGAAGATATTGTATTATACCTTCTTGAATGCATGTTGTAGATGACATTTGGTAACAGAGGGAGTAACGCGTGCCCACCTCCATACACACGCCCGCTTGAGAGCAATTTCAGTGTGCTGATAGTAGACTATTAATTTTAGAGGCACTAACATATCGACTAAGACACAATGATCTTATCGGTGTCATACCTTCGCTTATAGCTGTAGAACACCGAACATCTCAGCACGCGAAACCCCAACCAAACCAGGCTCTTCATTAATACTGTTGTAGCCTACACACAACTCGTGTATAAGTGTGGAGAAGGCGAATTACAGGACCATTGAGCACCTGCATGGTACCCCTCCCAGATTTTTCTGCGTCAGATCGTTATTCAGTTCAAATGAACCAGAATGAAATCGCAACTCTAAAATCATATTGTCTCAGTTTTTGTGCCGTTTAG
This sequence comes from Megalops cyprinoides, assembly GCF_013368585.1. NCBI lineage: Eukaryota > Metazoa > Chordata > Actinopteri > Elopiformes > Megalopidae > Megalops > Megalops cyprinoides. The sequence continues at coordinate 19,512,947 of NC_050587.1, read as the reverse complement.
TAGATGGATAGCTTTTCGATTTCCAGTCTAATCTCGATATGATTTTTCTTGGTTTTTTGACCAAGCATGCCGTATCTTTCTCATTCTCAGTTTCCCTCCCCCTCCTTTCTCTATCCCCCTCTCTCTGTCTCTCTTTCTCTCACACACGCGCGCGCACGCACACACAGACTCTCATAACCCGTGTCTACTGCACCTCCGTGTATACATGTAAATGAATAAATACAGTGTTCTCCAGTTGGTACATTAAAATAGCTCCAAATGCTACATTCTAGCCGCGCCAGCGGATTCTGACTGGAGAATATTCGTGACCACACATGGTTATCATGCCACGAGTGCATCAACTAAACACGTATGATTATTATATTGTATTGTTTCCACGTTTGGGAATCGATTGCTCACTACAGTAGAATTTAATTCATATCTTTATTAACAGGGCATTCATATCTAGTTAGAAGCATGACTGCCGTTTAAGTGTTTAATTGCTGTCCTGCGCATAGAATCGTTTCGTTTGCTGTGTTTTCTGCGTCCAAGTTGTTGTTCCCTGATACATGTAGTAACAATTTCAGCGTCAATGGCAACCGAATTACAAAGCACGTGTAGATTAAAGTGTTGCGATTCTTGATTTCCCATCAATAATTAAGGAGGGGGAAGCAACTGAGATGACAATTGTACGCACATGCGCCATTCATTAGTAGCCTTGTCACCGATTGGCTTATTCCCTGACATTACATACTCAACAGACAAATGAAAACGCAATAAGGAAACAAACGCCATCACTATTGCAGTTACCTTAAATAATTATGCCAACCATTGATCTTGTAAAATAGAACGTGGAGACATAAATGTGCATGTCTTCAGTAAATGGAAAATGTCTTCCCTTGTGCCATGACGTATTTCTGTTTTATTTAACTGAGTACGACAGTAACCGCCACTTACCTAGATGTTCATAGTTTAAACATCACATGCACATATGCATATATATGCGTTGTAGCAAATCGAATTCAGTAAATTGTTCCGTGATTTTTGTAATTTTATGAGTAGGAATGAAATGAAAGTCTCTGAGCCAAGACATGGAACGTTTAGACAATATGTCTTTCATTTATTTTTTGGTTATTTATATTTCCTGGTGTGAGAACTGTCGTTCACATGTAAATAAGCATGTACATTTTCATTTATAAATTTTAATAAAAAAATCCAATACTGTTTATTGCAATTAAATTGTGTCCAGTTTTATGTGTATGTGTGTGTGTCTGATTTCTTCAGTAGAGCGTGTAATCGCAGTGGGAAACAGTGTCGTGGCCAGCCGTTAGCCACGTAGGTTTCAGTCCTTTCTGCACAAATGCACGCATACATCATCATCTCGTGCAGCAATTAAGCAAATGCCTGGTTCAATCGCAGCACTGATGTGACGTCACGGTAGAGGGGAGCAATATCCCACAACTGTTTTCTTTTAATATTAGGGATTGATTACAATGTTTCACTACAAATGCATTACAAAAGTTGTACAGTAAGCCTACCATGTCAGCAATAGCATATTGTCATATTCATTACATTTATAAAGTTATTAATATAACTGATATTCTGCAACCAGTCCCAATCGAATGTGTGGAAATCTATAGAGCTGGCCACAGAGCAGATGTGATCTGTGGCCCACTGGGGACCAGTTTCTATCCGACTGTACGAGTGGGTGACCGGCCATAAGACACTACCTTCCCGGCGACATGCCTAAAATTAGGTTACAGTTTGTAAACTCCCACGGCTCACTCGCCATGTGCTCATACATTATAACGCATGATACAGAAATGAGATTTCTGTTCAAGAATAAATCCTAGTCGTGCTCAAACCCAGTCGCTGTTGCGCCCAACATAATATTCAAAATTAGCCTAGTTTCAAAAGCAGTTTGTCGCCAGTAATAACCCTTTAACCCTTCATTGAAGCTGATTTCGAATTTTCAAACAATGAACAATACTGAACTATCTCTTAATAAACTCTTTTTTCATAACTACAGCAACTTCCACACAACGAGATTTACTTGTAAGGAAATAAGCATTGTACTTACATTTTGTAAATGTATGCCATATTATATCGCAGGTGGCTTGATCAACCCTGACGTCCGAAATCATCCAGGAATAATGCCTTTCTAAATTTTTCAGGGTTCTTTCTCGACTTCCCACCAAAAATCCATCCATTCCTTGTCGTCACTTCATTTAAAATTGCCGCTAATTCTCAGCTCATTACGCGGTGCTTCAGTTGCTGTGAGTAAAGCTGGAACATATTCCAACCACATGACGGTGAGAGAGAGAAAGGAGGAAAAAACTTTCCCATAACATATTTGTCTTCAGCACCAAATGGAAAAGTGAAGTGCTGTGCGAGGAGTGGGCAAGTTTTGGGGGGCTGGCCGAAGCATAGTCCATCCCTCCTTTTAGAGAGGGACGTGCTCTGAAATTCAAACAAGTTGCCCATATCTTTAGTTGGCTGAACATACACTGAAGAGCCATTGTTCATCTATAGCCGCGAATTTAACGTTGTTCCCAAGCCTTACGGTTTGATGGCAGAAATTTCTTTGCGCCTTATTAGACCGCGTTTAACGTTTAGAGTCATTGTTTAAACATTTATTGAAAATTGGATATTTATTAAACTAAACTAGAGAAGCTCCTTCAATAATTCGGTATGAAATATAAGGCATTCGCTATTTGTAATGGTAGTCACTCGGTAACGAGCAAGGACTGGACTGTCTTTCATTAAGAAAGTTTTTAAAGTGTTTTTTTTTTTTTCTCGCACATTCAAAATTGAGACCCTTTAACGTGCATAACGATTAATAGTTCTTAACGTCGTATATGGCACTAATGATAATTGGCAAGTCTGTGCTTTCATATAGACAGGTCATCCACATAATGACTTAATTACCATCCAATGTTGCGCGTTTACCCGTCACCATTAGTGTGAGTAGTGGAAAAACTGTGTATTGTATTCGGGAAACAAACCAAAAGGAATTCTGTTCAATGAAATGCCCGTGGATGCATGCATAGATGTAATAATATTGGGAACAGAGTCTTAAATTCGTATGTTGTGACTTCATACTATAGGCTTGTATTCATTGAACGTTAATGCATTATATCCCGTGAGCTAATGCGAACCATCATTTTATCCATGAATGTATTGAGAAAATATTGGTGTTCTGCTTACCAAAGATTGAGCTAACATGTTTCAGAATTACATAATTACTTTGAATTTTTCCATCCATTTAAAGACGTTAATCTGAGATAAGAGTCTAGTAGCTATTTTGCCCGTTTATCTCTTCAGTCTTTGTTATATTTAATTATGTCCTAAGTGATCATACAACATGACTAAAGTTGAATGCGACAGTTTTCGATTTCATCCGAAGATTCTGGGGAGTCAAAATTCGGCAGTAACCTCAGTTGCATCTGCCTGTCTCCATTGGATTCACGTTGAGGTTTAGCAGCGAGGTCATGTCCAATGACGTAGTCTAGCATATTTGCTACGCGCAGCCATATTTAAATACATTACGCAAATTAGTACATCAAAATATGCAAATCCTGCTTGCATAGTCTTTCTTCCAGCAGACGGACTAGATTTTTCCCTAAACCTATTTATTCCTTCGCAAGTTTAAAGGCTTTCATTTACTTTTTTTTCTCATGAAGCCCCAAGCATGTATACTTCATGTCATGCGAAGCTAGGGACGTGTTGTGAAGAAACGAAGAGTTCTGCCGGGGAAATCGTCCATGCATAATGAGATGTCTACGGCGCCTTTCCCACTCTCCCGATGCTGTTGGTTCCAGCCTCTATACAGTTTTAATCTTGATGCATTTGTGAGGTAGATTCGCATTTACTTTACTTTACTGAATGATCCACACACTGTTTAGTATGATTATATGTTTGTGATCTCTACATAGTGAATTGCAACGTGTGTGTGCGCATTTATATATATATATATATATATATATATATATATATATATATATATATATTCTTAAAATACATACGAGAAGATATGATGATCTGATTTATTAATTTATTATAACATTAATAAGATTAATAAAACCCAACAGCTTACCATGCTGAAAAAATACCCTGAAATCTAGTTATGTAAGTATGCGTTTCATAAAACAGCAGTTTAAGAATCATAAACAATCTTCATCCTATCTGATGAAGAGGAACAAAAATAATTTTATGAAGTGGACGTTCTAAGGTTTTATAGCGTTGTATAGTCAAGTTTTACCATGGCATGTACTTACTTAATTTTGTTAGTTTTGACCTTAATGTAGGACCAACGTACTATTAACTTTAATACAAACAGAAACATGGATAAACTGCCTACTTCTATTAAACCAAAACATTAAACATATATTCTTCTTAAGATATTTTTCATTTTGTAATCGCTGTTTCCGAATCACTTTTTTATTATTGTTGTTTATATTTATACTTCTCAAAAAAGAAGAGGCATTAGACATTTATACACGACATATATTACAGCCACGAACATATTAAATCTACTTTTACTGTGTAAACGCTGGTTAATTAAGAAACTCCATGGTAGACATTGCAAGCGAAGGCTCTTACTGTCACATGTTGGAAAACCAAGCGCGTTTGCCTCCGGTTTTAACTTACCAGTTTGGTCTTTTTCCCTAATCCAAATGCATGACTTTCAATAACACCCAAATTCTAACTTGCGGTCACCTATTGGTATTGCTTTAAGATGAGTTCCACCAGTAACCTTGCTACCTCATTTTGGATACCTCGCCCTGTGATGTGATCATATGTGTCACCAATGAGCTGGACATGGTTAGACAATTTTTTAGTCATATTAGAAGATATGTCACCTGCTTCCATTTCTGTCCTGCCGCAAACGGTATACCAATAGATTTTCTTACCTGCAGCGAAATATTAATATCCACACAAAAACGTCATGGCAATCCTGTAAAACGTCTTGTTAAAACGTCTCCGTGATTTCCCCAGTTCAGTCACGTCGACTGAATACGAGCTTGCAGCGGAACTACTGACAGATTACCATCTTAATGCATATTCACTACAAATCAAAATAGCAGAGCCCGTCACGCGAATACTAAACTGAAGTTGCAGTCTCAGACCCCTAACTCAAGCACAGAAAAAGAACGGGAAAAGCGGGACAAAGTCACAGAGCACTTTTGTAAATTCTTTTAAGTGTTTTTAAACGTGCACGCACACACACACACACACACACACACTTAATCTACAGTTTTACATCTTATTATTAAAAAAACACACACATTCGTTTATAAAAAATGACACTAGTTTAGATTTAAAACTATTGTACGTTCAAAATCTTATTAACTACATGAAGCATTCAATACGTTTTGGTATACATTAATGATAGTGTGGAATCCTTGGGCGTGTCTTGGGCATACACTTAGACATTATATATAATGGCAATGGCAAAAAGATCCTGATTTTGGCGTTCATCAGAAGGCATTTACACATGTTCATGTCACATTTGACGCAGGTTTATTTTCAACTGAATGTATTTATTCTCTACTTATTGCTGGCTATGTGGAGTTAATAAACTTATTGTTATGCAGTGTCAACATGATGATGATGATGATGATGACGATGATGTGGAGGATAATGATGATGTTGTTAAAAGTTATAATCTGGATTTGTTATCATTTTCAGCAATAATTTTTTGAAGAGGTTATATATCTTTAGTACTGTCATCCAGTTTTTATCACCCGTTTGTTATCCCGTCGATATGTATTTTACGTTAAGTCACTTTACATATAATAATATATATAATATAATATAATATAATATACAAATTACTCCGCACATAGATAAAAATGTTTTGAACACAAATACCCACGGTGTCTACTCAACGGGATGGCACGCCACCGGTTTAAATTAAGTTGTTTAAAGTTTGGCTGCAGTGACTTAATAATGAGATTTTTCTTTGGAGATAGTTGCGTTTCCGCTGCTTCTGAAGAAAACATCTGCAGCCAAGCATATCTACTCTTAAGGTGAAGTCTGATCAGAACAGCGTGATGGCTGAAAGAGTGTTGCGTGCGAGCGTGTGTGTGTGTGCACGCTTACAAGCAATGTGTGCAACTGCGCGTATTTGTTTAATATTGGCTGTTGTTCAGACTAACTGTTGTTTAATTTGAGATATTTGAAAGGGTCCCAGTATAGTTCCTGATTTTATCAACATTTCTCCCGACGAACGCTTCTTGTTGCGTGACTGCGACACCCAGTGGTACCTCAGGAGTTATACATAAAGTAGACGCACACAAGAACGTCATAAACCAGGATGCCTTGGATTGCAATGATTTCATTTGGTAAAAGAATTCCGTGTTTGCAGAAAAAGCATACTATAAAGTTGTGTCATAACTATAAATAATTAATGGAGTTCGAGGGAAGTCATAATTTCCACAATATTCTTTGAATCGAGGTAAATAACAACCGAAATGTAGGCCTTGCCTTCATCAAGAAGTAAATACACACTGCCTGAAAACCGTAATGAAGAATGAAGGCCTGACTATGAAGTGAGCAGCGTAGCTAATACTTCGAAACCTTTTAATGACCGGTTTAATCGAGGGCAATATATGTGCAGTAGGCCTATACTCACCAACACAATACGTATATGTGTATATATGGACGTCGCAACACATTTTGTCTCGATGTTTGCCATTGAAATTTTGCCTACATCCTGACAATTGTTTCTATCAACTTAAAATTGTCCATAGTAAAATAGCCATTATTTTTTTATTACCGTTATCTTTTTAACAAGCCACAAATAACCAGAATACGGTTGCATCGATCCTCCGTTTCATTACAAATCTAGGTAGTATTCAGTGGGTAACGTGGGTGGCATGATTAATAGAAAATCTCACACAAATTAGAATTCTTTATTTAATGTTACAAAGTCTGTTATCCAAAGTATAATTATTTAGCATTACACACAGCGTATTACCACTCTGACATGCATAATCACCCCGGGCTGATCTGGATATTGCCGCTGAGTGCGAAATTTTAAGCAGAAGAATGTACAAAGTACGGATAGACATAAGACCACAGAGACAAATGTCATTACTAAATTCCTAAAAGATTGCAGTTCAGTAGAACTTTAAATTATGGAACACATCCAATATTTAGAGTTTTTTTTTTTTTTTTTTTTTTTAGAAATCGTTTTGTGGATTCATAATGGAAAATGTTCAAGGGTAGCTACGGATCCTATTTTCTCTGTTCCCACGTTTCACTCTGTTGCTGCGAGTTATAGTTTTGTTCATTTCATGTCTGCAGCATATCTTGTTAATAGATTGGAATATGATTAAAAGCATCGTTTTCCCTTAATGTTGTTATTGAAACGCGACTAAGGTCTCCAACAGCAGCTGTTATCATACTGCACAACTTCCGGCCGACCTCCTCCGATTTTCCAGACCGAGGGGCCTCAGGTAACAATCAAGCGCGTCATTAGTAGCCCACATCCCAATACAAGAACGTCTCATTCTCATCTGTTATACTGCATGGCGAGGGTTCAACACACAACATGCTAAATATAACGAAATGAACATCAACAATGGATTTTTTGACTTGGTAGCGAGTTGTATTCTCAGTGTCATCGCGTGGTGGTATTCACAGATTTATGTAGTAAGATATACACCTAAATACGCATTTCCTACTTTTCCCACTTTTACATTTTCACCTTGGAGCGTTCTTAACGTTAAAATCAGATCAGCTGAAATATTTTGTCGATAAAATATTTTTGAAGCGAGGGTATACAATCACGAAAAAGTATGACAAAATAACGTGAATGGAGTTTATCTTCATGTATTTTTCATTCCAAATTGTGATGATCGTGTTGGACATGTTGGACAGGGAGTTCGAGTTAAAAGTTCGAATCTGTAGTGGTGTAGTGGTGCTGTTGCACCCTTAAGCAAAGCAACACACACACACACATCATCATCATCATCATCATCATCGACATATCGAAAATACAGTTAATCAACGTTTATTGAGAAATACACTAACATTTGGATTTGGGTTTTAACCAGTTTATTTGCTTCATTGATTTTGCAGTTTTAGAAATCAAGACAGCAATTTAATTCATAACTCATGTGAGTGATTACTCATGTAAATGTTGAATCTGCATTTAAGTAACACGTCGAGAAGATAGGAGGAGAATGTTTAATGAATTAATTGCGCAGATGCTGTGAAACGCCTTTAGTTTAGGGGAGTCCAAGAAACGACAGTTTTATGAAATGTAAAAATATTTAGACACTTCTTGTAGATGGCATAGTGAGCACCATTTGACAAGGATGCATGCTGGCATTGTAAGATTTCTCATTTTTGAAAATTCCGTCTCCCACCTGTATGAACAGGAACTAAAAACGCAGTCACACACCCTGCTTCAAACCAATCGCATCGCTCTGGCACTGCGTAGCCTACTTTGTGCAGACGCTTTTTAGGCAAAGTATACATTTTCTGTTCTTATACACTCTTCGTTCATTTCACAGACCTCAGAAATCGTACTAATAGGCAAGCACGTGAAAAGTGTGATATTTGCTTCAATTAGATTAGATTAGATTAACCTAGCAATTGAGGACAACAGCAGTGAATGGATTTGATTTCTAATGGAATCACTGTGAGTTTAAAAAAAAAAAGTCCAGAACCAACAGCAATATTAAAAATAAGAAACAGTCCATCTAGATTTAAATAATATGTAGGCCTAATACAAAATCGGATATATTTACACACAAACATTGAATTAAGCTGTAGAAAAAAGTGTTTGTTTACAATGTAGCTCTACTACATATACTATGAACGCGTTCCTTGCGGTTTGCTTTTTAATCGCAACCAGTCGCGGGTATTCAAAGTTCCAGGGAGCAATGAGGGTATGCAAAGGAGATTTCTGCATATTTAGGTAGGGGCGTGTTTATCCGCAGTCCCACCTCACTCTGAAATAAAGACCATCTTTACCAGAGCTAATTTCTCTCACATTCATCCAATTACAATTTTGCCCGTCTTAGAATTCCACAAAGAACAGTACTAATATGTGAGACGGTCCTCCAGCACAAAATGTGGAACTTTGTTGTAATAGAATGAATGAATGAATGAATGAATGAATGAATGAATGTATTATTATTATTATTATTATTGTAGTAGTTGTTGTTGTTGTTGTTTAAGCAATGACAAAAATGCAAAGTTGTTTTTTATTTTAAATTTTTATGAATAATGTTTGATGTGCACTGCTCACTAAATATGAATAAAAAGCAAAAATCATATGTTTTCCATTGGCTGGGAAGAGTGTTGTTGCATTGTGGCTCTGTATTTTCATTAACATTTCATTTCAGTTACAGGAGGAGTTCGAATTTAATTTGCAGGTCCAGTGCTATTTTGTTTAGATTTAATGATGAATGAATACAAATGTAAGTGATGTACTGTACGACCTCTAGTGGTACAATAATGAAATAGCGTCAAAATAACTTCTTTTCATCTTGCCCGTTACTTTGAGTTGTATATTTTAAGAAAACACAGTTTTCTTAAACACAAAACGAATATGTAGAACACATTTTAAAGTACATTTGATTTTAATTTTACTTAATTTTATTTATTTCAAAAATTACTATATATCGAAAATAATTCCTGTTCTTATCAATAAACAATTCCGAGAAAATCTATTTGTCTGCGAAAGCTGCCTTTATGAAAACCCAAAACAGTTCCCAATAGTTGTTCAATGTTTAGATTGTCCTAGAACATGTTTGTGTTAAAATGATCCGAGTTTTCTAGTTAACTTTCTTCATTCAGCAAATAAAATAAATGCAGTAAATACCATATAAATGCAAATCAATGCAATCTGTATAGTAAATAAATGTAACTTGAGATTCACATGTTCTGCTTTTTTTTTAATCTCAGCGCTATCATCGATTTAGGCAATATTTAACGCAAGAAAAACAAAGGATATCTGTACTTTATTGGTCATGAGAGATTTAGTAAAAAAAAAAAAAAATACATTCATTCGTAGTCTTCCGTTGCAAGACATCTGAAGTAGCACTTTCAATCATCATGTCGAAATCAGTTAGCTGTTATTTTCCCTACTTTTTGTCTTGTATATCTACATATTTTCATTAAATGGTAAAATGAACGAATGGATTTATTTGACCAAAACGGTCAAAATTTAATTCAGAGTCGATTCAAGTGCTACGTTTTCTTACAATATGCACAAATAATACTTCTTTGGAACGCCACAGAATTTTAAAGAGACTTAAGAAACATAAATAGACGGTATCGTGCTTATTTTGTCATTATTGTTAGTATTCATGCCTCAAGTTTAGCATTTAATATCGGTTGCCGCTGTAGTTGTTGGCAACAGTCAGAGTGCTTGAAAATGCACAGCCAGGTTTAGATCTGAAATTTGGCCCGCGCTAACACGCATTTACATTTATTTCACAATATTCTTATTTTCCAGTTATGTTCATCCATCCTCCATTCATGGACAACAAACAGTACACACACACACACACACACGCACACGCACACACACACACACACACACACACACACACACACACACACACGTTTTATGTGTTCGGAGAGGGAAACAGAAAACAAGAAAACCAGAGCAAAATCAACGCTTGTGTGCATGTACTATTCAAAGTTAATCATAGAAGCTGGCGTATTGAAACGCGTGATTTTATGAATTTATTTCTCTTTTTATTTGTCGTAATTATCAAATATTTGTTTTCATTTCATGGCATTTAGAACTAATGTTTATGGCATTTAAAATAATACTCAGGCTTCAACTCACCTGCCAAGTTGATGATGAAGGGAAAATATAAAAAATATCAACAACCTAAAAATCATGTGTTTTCATTAAAATAAGATCAAGAAAATGCAACACACTTCAAGTATCATTGTAGGCAAAACTATTTTTATAGACCACTGTCACTATTGGGTGCTGCCAGTCCGGAGCTCTTGTGAGCAATTACAGGAGACTGCTGACCAACGCCTCCTGCTGGTCTATTACATTGCTTTACCAAAGAAATATGGAAACCTGAAGTGCATCCCAGACGATTGGGCATGTGTGCAGGAATTGATGCTCGTCAAGTCACAGGACGTTGCAGATCCAGTCATAGTAGGCTCACGGTAAAACAATCGATGTAAGTAACTGAACTAGTCACACAGCAGAAATGTGATTTCATTACTTTGAGTAGGACAAAACCCGCTATTGTATATACCCTTTTCCACACAGGACGTAGCCACAGTCGTATGAACAGGTCTGCAAACATCAAACTAAGTGACAAATGACAATTCACACAAAGTGAGGTAACATCTTGAACGGACAGCACAAGCAAATACATGCAGGACAACGTGGTAATGGGCAGAGCTACAACAGAGGCAACCATACATGGCAACCTGAAAAACACTTATAGAAGACGTATAAGTGAAAGAAAAGAAATTATTCCTTACTGCTCACCTTCTCTTAGTAGTCAATGTATTCTGCCAAAACCAGGGTGCAGATTCTGGTCTTGGACAATGGGAGCCAGAAGAGTTCTCTCCTCTTTGCCTCTTGCCTGCCATGAAATACTCAGTTCATACTTACATCTCTTGCACTGTATTTCAGTTTTGTAAAACACTTTATGTTGTTGCTGTTAAATCTGATGTTCCCGCTTGTGGGAAAAAGTTATTTTGATTAGCTTTAATAGAATCATGCTGGGCATCGGAGGATCCATCATCATTCAGCTCAGCTGGTCGAGACATAAACACAGTCCAATGAAAAGGACTTTCATAACTTGTCTTTGGTCAAGTATCGTAATGTGTTTTTCAACAGATCCTACATAAAATAAAACTTCCGCTCCCACGACCTCTCAGTGTGAACTTCTGAAGACCTCAGTATCAAGCACAGAGTTGTATTTATGTGACATAAAGTAGTAGGTCTGTCAGTATATCACTAACTCAGAAGTGCAGGCCATAAAACCTTGCTGTCAGATGTAACTATTGCTGTTATCATCATTATCACTAAATCCATGCAAGCACACATTTTAATATAATGTGATCAATCCTCTCACTGCAGTGCCACACTAACAATGCCGAGACCTTAATTGCCATCTTTGAATATTACAGTAAATACTTTTAATCTAAAATTGCAATTATTTTTATTTTAGGTAGGTGCTAATGTATGGAGGTGTGCAGCATTTTTGAGTTTTGGGCAGAATATGAAACCTCAACAACAATGTGTTATCAGCATTAATACAAAGAAGAGAAAAAACCCAACTGCAAGACGTGAATGAGTGGGACATGACTGGCTTGGGGTTTGGGAATGGTGTCACAGCTCTATGTACTTACAAGGCTTTTGAGATATTATACATAATGAAAAGCAATGGAATGGAACTGCAGATGAGTGCAGTGAAGGAAGTAGAAGCAAGCCTACAACAGCTCACAGAGTTTGAAACTAATTGACCGTTGGAACACTGGTTTGGAGAGCTGCTTTCAGTACTTTCGCTGTAACAAGAGGGAGGCTGTCCAAACATTTTATTTCTTAGCCTTTGTAAAAGAACCAACACAGGGTAAACAATTACAGGTGTTAGTTTATTTGTAAATGATTCATAATGCCCAGAGTAATGCATTTTAATGGTCTGATGCTAAAGGAGATGATGTTACATCAGCCAATGGTGGAGTAATGATACATGGGTCTATTCAATCTAACTGCAACATGCTTTGTTCAAGACATGTAGTTTCAATTTTAAGCAGGTGTGTCTTTAATTTCCATCCAACATTACTGCTCTAACTCTCATTTCTTCAAATATTCTATTATAAATACTTTTTTTTCAGTTTGTACTGAAATGCAAAGACAGCAGTGGAACAAATGAGTTTAGGTGAAGAGTGCGGAGTAAATAAACCACACACAGACCTCAGTAACTAAGAAAGCCAGTAAATTTACTGAATTGTCTGCAAAATACAAATACCTTTTTTTCCAGCAGGAGAAACTTTATTTTATTTCTACGCTTTTATCCACTACAGACAGCTGAATGAAGTCCCTTGAGGTACAGAGATGTGGTATAATTTAATAACATCTTGTCTTCAAGTGGCGACAAAGTCCAGCTTATGTCGCTGTGAGCCTCTTTTTTTAGTTTAAAAGCATGTACGTTAGGCATTCCCCCTTTTTAGGTGTAATACAAGCTACATATGTTACTACTGTTTTCATGTGTATTTTTCTGTAACTTATTTATGAATGGTCACAACTATTTCCAGAATAAAACCCAAAATAAAAAGGGAAAAAACAGCTGGAGCAATACTAGAATTGAATGTGGAATATATGATCCACAGAACAACTAATACAACGTTGTTACAATATTCCTCATAAACACCTCGCCAGCATCCAGCGTTGCTCACAGAACTGAATTAATAATGAACATCTGAGGTACAATGCGGGTCAATTTGAGGTACGAGTAGATTGCAGATAGCAGAACGGGCAAATCCAATTGCAAAAAAAGTATAACAGAAACACTGCTAAACAAATCGGCAAAAAATGGATCGCTCCATGTCTTTGGTTAGAAATATATGAACAGAAGCCATTATCTGAACCTTCTGAAGAAGCCTACAGGTTAAAACAGTACTCTGATAAGTATTTCTCCTGATCTGAATTGCTCAGGGGAGCTGTCGCAGAAAAGCAGTTGAGACAATGCTCTCCTGCTTTGTTACAGAGAAACCAGCACTACCAATTACACGTTCAGGCAAACCAGTCTTCAGAATGGTTAGTTCAGTGGCTTGTCAATCAAAAATACTGACAGCTCTTTTGCCATCATTGGTATCAATGGTGTTCTTGGAAGTATTTAAGTGAATACCTCCAAAGATGACGCTAAGTCAAAACCGCTAAAATTCAGCACATAGTTTTATTTGGTAATAGAATGGTAAATGTTTCAAATGCAGCTAACATAAATACGTACATTGAAGAACTGCAGTGGGTACAAACTGAGTCAAACATGTCTGAGAACAATTTTCAAAATTTTCTTCAAAGTGATGCATTTTTAAATGCCATTATGCATCTATGTAACAAATGTTTAATATTGTTGAATTATTATACTTGAAATGGTAAGGGGAGGGAAAGCAACATACATGTGAAATTGTATACATTTTCAAAACTACTGCTTTTCTGGCGACCAGTAAAGACCACAGAACTGACGTTCAAAATCACATGGAAAAGCCACTGGCTTTGGTTTCTTGTTAAAGGCTGGTGTTGCCTAAACTCTGTGCATTCATGATTGTGTTTTCACTGAAATAAAAAAAAAGGAAAAGCAGAAAACATTTAGGGCTCCGCCCCTGATACTTGACCACATGTACATGTTAATTACATGGTAACCTCATAATAACTGCACACATTAATGACCATAACACTTGGGTAACAGCAGATCCAGAGTACAGACAGAGAGAGATGCCTAGCTTCATACAAAAAAGTGACTTGATAAAATCCAAAGTTGTGCTTCTCTTTAACCAGCTTTTGGGTTTTCTACAATTTCGTTTAGCTTTGCAGTTATTTCAAGTCACATTGAACTGGGGAAAGAGGAACCCTGTCTAGCTGGCATTTCAACAGCACAGATGCAACACTTCCCTTTTTAACACCTTTGACACAGTCCAAATTCTCACAGAAATAAACACTCAAGGTTACAAATGCTACAAAACAGCTCATGGCATTTTTTGAGGCCAAACCACATAACATATTCTTCTTAACTCCAATACTGGTTCCAAATTTTGGGAGTTGTATTTGACAGAACACATATTTGTCACCAAGAGTAGAGGTGTGGCTAAAGGTTTGGACACTAAATATACAATATCTTGCCAAAATATTTAAAATAGGACAAACCCCTGCCACTGCGTTTCACCCCAAGTATTTGGTAGAGGGTGCAGCACTTTGGTTTCAAAGAAGTGTAGCTTTATTTTTTTTTTCTCCACCAAACACGTGCACAAACATGTGTTCAAGCTTCACGTTTCTAGATGAAGTGTTGTCTTTCTGTGCATTTCGAGTTCACCAAAACTGAGAACAGCCAGCCAGTTCCCATGATATGTCATCATTTGTAAAAGAGGTCTTTTCATTATGCAGATAACCCGTGAATAAGTGTACAGGCGAATTGATGTAGCTGGTTATCAAGGTTAAACTAAACATACCCCTGAATAATTCTGTTAGCCATCAAACAGAACAGCACAGACAATATGTGCTACTGCACATACATAACCCCACTAGTAAGATAAAACAATGTTTGCTATGACCATAATTATTATCATATATATTTATATATTAGAAAGCTATACACAAGCATGTTAAATTTCACAGACTTTTTTAAAAGTTTCTTAATAATATTATATATAATAAGAAATACACTTTAAAAACAAAAACCTCTACAAAGAGAAAACAGTTATTTGTTCAGCAAAGCATGGGTTTCAGTCTCTGTTTTCATGGCTTAGGGTAGTGCTTTCTATACAAAAACCCATGTATTTTATATTTCTCTAGGCTTTTTATATAATAGCAAAGCTATCAAAAACACATTCTGGCTTATATAAACTACAAAAAGCCACAAATGCTTTGCATTTTTATTCCTTTTTACGAAAATATACGCAAAATGTATCACACATTATTTTTTTTTTTTATTCTGATTATGTAATGCAAGACCCAGATTCCTTGTAATTATATAACATGGCTCTTAAACAAAAGTATGGTCCACTTTTACTGAATTCCTTTTGATCATGACAATAATTAGCTCCATACTTCAATTGAGACATTGTATTTGTCATGGGTTCAGCTTATGGGTCTTCAGGTATACCTGTATAATCCTTCAAAAGTTGCATAACAGCGTTATTCTCTCTTTTTTGTAAATAAACCTGCAAAGTCTGGAAACTTTGAAAACGCTCCCTGCCCCTTTATTTACATAAATACGTTGAACCTGCAACATGACATTATCTAATGTAACATACATTTTGCAAGAGCACACTGCAGAGAAAAGATGGCAGCAAAAAAACAAAAAAACAAAACCCAAGCTGTACACGGGTATTAGTTGTACGTCTCAAAGGCTTGACTGCTAACACGGCAATTGTATGCTTCCATTCATTCATTGAATTATGCCATATCACTGAAATTGAGAGTAGTTTTACAAAACAGAGTACCTGACTTTTTTATTTCTTTATATAAATACACGCTGCCGTGTATAAGTTTTTCTCTTTTTTTCGCCACACAAGTAATAAGCATCACCTCTCACGCCACCCCTTGGGGCCCTCACATTTTCCTGGCCCCGCCCCTTCCAACCCCAGCAAGTCCCCCTAACAACTTTTATATAACACTTTAATATGAACAGCACACACACTCTGCAAAAAAAGTGAATAAAACAAAACGTAAATTTCGAAAAACGAGGACCCCTCCTGGATCGAGCGCGCAGGCGGGGAACGGGCGGGCAGGCGGGCGAGCGAGCGAGAGAGCAGCAGGGGAGGGGGAGGGGGCGGGGGACGGGGGACGGGGGACAGGACGGCGCGTGCGTTGAGCCCGCGCTCCCGATAGAAAGAGTGCCTGAGTTATCATGTGGCCCAGCCCTCGGTCAGGCGCACGCGCTTGACGGACGGGCTCCCCCGCTCCTCGGGGGAGGGCCTCATCAGTCCCAGGGGCGAGTGGAACTCGTTCCTGTGCTCCTCGCGGTCGCTGCCCTCGTACGAGCTGCTGCAGCTGCTGAGGCTGTCGACGGGCGAGCGGCCCGAGTCCTGGCGCGACGGGGCCTGCTGGTGTGGGTACCCCGCGGGCGTGACCCCGGGGTGATCTCTAGGAGGAGAAACAGGTTCTGACTTGATGTGCAGGCTTTGAGCAGAAGGCAGGGAGAGATTTGAACTCTGACATAAGTGAGTGCTAGTGCAATTTCTGTAGGAGGAAAGGAAACGTGGTTACAGAATGAGGAAGCGCGCACACGCGCACAGATACACAAATGCCCTTGGCCACCCACCCATCACTCAAAAGAGCCCATTCCCTCACACACGCTTATAAACAGAACAGTGACTTTCTGGATTTCTGCACTGACAAAGAGCGGCCAAAAACTATACATTCTTCAACGTGCAGGGAGCCAATCCCATATGATGCATGTTTCCAAAAGTTTCAGTAAGTGTGGTAGGTCTTTTGTGGTCTCCTCACTGCCCTAAAGACTGGTGCACATTTGTCTGAATCAGCGATTAAGGAGATGATTCCGATATTAAACACATAATAATCATTTAAAAACGTTACCCTTGCCATGGTGGTTTGCAGCACATATGGTATAGATGTGTGCCAGCAGATACCATTAAAAGAGGAACTTCCAATCCAGCAAGCATTTGATAAAATGAGCATTTACCACTGAATGCAGGCTGAGAAAGTTCTCCAAATCATGGTGGTAACCTTGGTTTTAGGTCCTTGACAGCAGTTTAATGCAAAAACTCTTTTTGACATGAACCATATGCACTGGCTTTAAGGAACGTAAGACTTCTGAGCAATGGCCGCAGCGTATGACTGGAGGCTTCATTAATATTTTGGTACACTTTCGGCCGCCTAATCCAACACAGATGATGGTGTGCGCTGCACCCGTGGTTCCAAATTACGACGGCTGCCTCCTTAATTATGACCCTCTCTCCATAAACCAGCCTGTCACTCTGTGCCTTTGTCTGTCTTTGGCAACAAGGAGGGCTTTGAGAGGCGGAGCCTTGATGTGGAGGACAAAATATGCTCTTAAGCCCTCAAGATGCATTTCCCCCTCGGCGTCCATACAATAACTCCATTTAGCTCGCCAGATGAGGAAAATAAAGGAGCAACGCACACCATCCACACAGCTAGGACTGAAAGTGACCACAGAATGTGTCTGAGAGATAATAACTTGCACACAGACTATGGTCATATGAGAGCATGGTGTTCCAGGGACATCCCTAACAATGCCCTCTTTCTCATTTCTCTGAATTAGTATACTATAAGATCAGCCACATGAGATTCTAGGGTTGTTACCACATAATCATCTCTATTATGCTTAAAATGCATTCCTAGCCTGACACATGGATTTGCACAGCTGTTAGCCACTCGTGGCTGTGTAGTACACAGGCTGCACCTCTGAACGAGTCACGTTTTTTTTGTTTAGCGTTACTGGCACTGAAGCTAATGGTGCTTCCTGGCACTTGCTTTGTAATGGGGCGGTAAAGCCCATGAAAGGCCTGTGAGGAGCGGGCGGGCCCGGGTACTCACCCTAAGTGCCCCAGGGCAGAGTGCTGCATGTTCTGCAGGTGTTGCTGCTGCCAGCCAGTCATGGAGCCCAGGTGGAGGCTGCTGGAGCTGTTGAAGTTCGACAGAGACGACAGGTCGGAGCTGCTGAGTGAATATTCTGCCAGGAGAAAGAGAGAGAGAGAGAGACAGAGAGAGAGAGAGAGAGAGAGAGAGGGAGAGAGGAAACAAGAGTTACAAGGAGGAAGAGAGAGGGGACGTCATTCATCTCACCGCATCCCACCTTCATAACTTCTCATCCACAGGTCAATGCATACTGCACTTTGTCTCCTTTTCAATTACACAGGAAAATACATTCAGGTAGATAGATAGATACATAGATAGATATAAAGACTTTGCACCTTACATCAATTGACAGTGTGGTTTAATGAAAGCTTGTGTCGTTAGTAAGAATTTCTGTACCTACCAGTACCATATGTGGTGGAAATGGCAGATGGGTACCCTCCCATTCCTTGCCCTGGTAGAGTTGGCGTTGCTACAGAAACCACTGGGGTGGCCAATGATTGGGCAGACTGTGAATTATTTATTCTCTGGTTCTGAAAATACATGAACACAGAAAGCAGGCTATTTTTTACCAAAGTGTAGAAGAAATGAACATGATGCAAATATCTTTAAATGAATCAGCTAACCCGCATCTCTTTTGAGCCCTGCCAACCCTATCGTTTACAACCTTCTGAACACTTGTTGTCGCTATAGTAACCCCATATATCCTCATCGCCTAGGCAACAGGACTAGCAACATGTAAAAGGCTTGCTTTACTGGGGCTGGAGACTGGAAATACGATGAAATATAAATGTCTTCCTTTCATTTTTCAGCCTTTATTTTGATTAAAATCCATTGTTGAATAGAGTCTGCTGCTACTATGAATCAAGACAGGATGATAAATTAGCGGTAATGGACAGATGAGAGCCAATGTGCTTACTCAGATATGCCACTAGGTGTCATCCTCACCCCTGGTAAAGTCCTCAGTCCTTGAAATATGAACCGTGTGAGGCATATCAAGGCACATGAGGCTACAATTGTTCCTTGTTATAAAGTACATCCCATACTGATTCAATCCCTCTCTCTCGAGTCCCTGATTTCTTCTACTTAAATAAAATACATTTTTTAACTGTTGGTATGTTGATGGGGCCTAACGATTGTTCTCATATCTCATTAGTCAGCAACAATCCCACTTACCAATAGCAGGTCAACATCCTCAGACTGGCAGCATTAGGGGCGGGGGTGTGGGGGGGTGCAATAAATTCAAATTAGTGTGGGTGCTGGGTGAGCAGGAACAGGTATGTCTCAAAATAATGGACAATTCAGTGAAGGATTCTCTGAATAAGAAGACTAACATTGCACTTCATTATTTGTTGTACATAAACCACCTCTGGGCGGTGGTCGATGTACTGTGACCTTACAACAGGCAAGCAAAAGGGGGGTGACTTCAATCAAAGTCCAGACAAAAAGGGAAACGCAAGAATACCAGACATGAAACGGGGGGGGGAGTAACGGAAAAAGGCCGAGCGTCCTTGGCCGGGGCGGTTGGCCTGGGAAGAACAAAGACAGGAAGCGGGCAGAGGCGTGACTCACGATGGAGGGCATGGCGTTCTTGGAGCCGGGCGGGATGAGCACGCGCAGGTCCGGCTTGCGGTTATTCATGCCCAGGTTCATGGGCGGGGGGGACTTGGCCTGCAGGTTCTTGTTCATGCTCCCCGGAGAGACCAGCATACCGGGGGAGTTGCGGTGGTTTCCGTAGCCGTTTCCTGAAGGAACAGGGGGGGGGGGGGGAAGACGCCGGAGTCACTGCGGCTGTTTTCGACACCGACACCAGGGCCCACCACCAAAACCCACCATTTCTGAGAGTGAGGTATTCTTTTTGACGTGGGCTGACTCAAATTTCTAAATCTGTGAATGTAATAAAAATCAATTTTTGAGGCTCCGCACACCTTACGCTTTATTCTATGAAGCGTGCCTAATATTTTCAGAGAGAAAACGAGGCCTTACATATGTTTCACAGTTGGACCTCTTATCAGATTGTTTGAACTGATTGTTCTTAAATGTCTTCATGTATACCAAAAAAAAAAACAGAATAAGTACAAACTATAGAAAGGGATATGAAAGGAGTTCATGCAAAGATTACAGACAATGTCTTGTCTTACTGTTAACATTAACAGCAAAAATACCTCAGCTGTAGGCAGGATAAGGGAACCTTCTAAGTGTTTTGGTGCCTCAAGGTTACTGAATTACTGTGTATGACTGTAACTATTAATGTGTTCATGAACAAAAGAGCAAACAATCAATAATAGAGGCCTCATGTTGTCATTTCAGCTTTTATTCCACATGCCTGTTTACTTGGCCAAAGAGGAAGCAGACCATGAGCTGTACATGTGCTCTGACAGAGGCCTGGCCTGGGCCTGTACCTTGCCTATCAGCTATGTTTAGAGAAGCCTAAGAAAAGAGTCCAAATTGTTCCTCCTGTGGTTTGTGATAAATGAATAGGAGTTTTTTGATTATGGGGACAGAGACACAATGCCGTTCGGACTGCGTGGTGTGCCAGCAAATCGAGTTCTGCTGCGCCTCGTGTATTTTGTATTATCATGTACTGTTTTGCTATGCTTGCAACTCACGGCTCACAACATGCTGTCAAACAAGTTATTCCTTTTATAGACCACAATAAACAAACGTCCATATTTATCACGGGCGTGTTTCACGAAGAGGGTAGAGGCCGAGTCAATTGCCGCCTGACGGCAGAATTACTGCTGAAATGTCTCAAAGTGATTTGAGAACAGTGTAGCATATCATACTCTTTTCAGGAAGATTGTCAGTGTCACTCCTCTGGCATCCGAGCGCTCTGTGGCGTCGACGTGAAATTACGGGATTCCAAACCGCAACGGGTCGAGCCCATCAATGGTAAATACATGTGTGTGGTTCGATGCAACAAAGAGCTCATGTTTAAGCAAAACACAAAATGCACATCCCTTAGGCTCTCCACCCATATTTACCTCAGTTAAAGACAGAGGTGCACCAGCCTTGAGAGAAGCTCACAACTCAATGCTCTCACCCAGCCAAAGTCTTCCTATTTTTTTTTTTTTTTGTTAAGGGTAGAACGCAAAGTGCCATAATGTCCTCACCACTTGAAAGAGGGGCAAGAATTATATGTTAGACATGAATGAATTTCCTAATCATACACTAGTGGAAAATGAGTCACAGATGTCTCCTCCGCCAGTTTCACTGGGGACCTTTGTTTCACTGGTCGGAGCGATCTGGCCTGCAACTCTTGATTTGTACAGCCAGAGGGAGCTGAAATGATCGTTAACAGCAAATAAATGAAGGTCTTGCGATCGTGGCGACATGTATATATGTACAGGATTGGTAGGATAAAGATCTTGGTGTTGCTTGCTTATTGGTCGCTTCAGCATTGTTTCTGCGGCAATGCCAGCAAAGAGAAAGAGAGAGAGAGAGAGAGAGCTCATGAGCTGTTCCAAATAGCTCCTCTGAAGAGCTATTCTAATCTAGCGAACAGAAGTTACAGTGAACATCAATAATCCCAATAAAAGGGATGACAATTTACTGCCTTTCAAGAACAAGAAACGCATCTCCTGAGTGTTAAACAAAGGCCGTTCTCTGGTAATTTCAAGGTGCATTTTAGAATGCGTTTTAGTATACATGAGCATCACGCAGAGAAGTGCCTCAAGTGTGGTCCGAGGCTTGTGGGCTCAAATTCATTCATAAGTACTCTTGTCATACCCTTGAGAAAAGTGCTTTACCTTAAGCTTGCATATATATAAAGACTTACATAAATGGGCAACATAACATTTACAGTATGCAATGTGATATGACACACGTGAAAAATTGTATAGAAGAGATAAATACACATATTTACAATCTACGTGTTTGTGGACTAAAGAATTACTTCAAAATAGATATTGTAGATACAGAGGACAATAGAGCTGCGTTCATGTGCTCCTGCTTGTCTCCAGCCCTATAACTTGCTATATATAACTAATGGCACTTGATGAAAGGTACACATGGTACAGCACATTGTGGGTAAACTGCAGGACTGGAGTCAAATTTAGCAGCATCAGTTACGGCCACACTCTGCATAGCAACACCATCAGCTTGACATTTTGAACGCCTTCTAACAGTCTGACAGCTTTAGAGTCACCCCCCTCCCCCCGGCCCTCCGGTTTGGTTTGGACCCACAGACGTCTAGACTCCCGCTCTGCCACTCAATCACCCAATCAATCTAAATATTCCATCTCCTTCTGTCAGCCCGGATCACCGGCTCTTTTGTCTTTCCAGAGTCAAACAGCACGTAACCATGGAAACCATTCAGCGGCCCACACTTCTTAATTAAAGAGAGCGGGCTCGATTGTTTCTCGCGGCTGCCCTCCATCGCAGGCCCAACACATGGCAGGTGTGCTTGCACACCGGCCGGATGAGCCGGGTTCGAAATGTTAACAACGAACCCTTGCCTTTTTCGGCTGACATCACCAACGTGAAAATCTCTTGTTTTTTTTTTTCTACCACTCTCTCTGCTGTGTCGCCTTCACTTTCATGAAGCTGAAATTATAGGTTGGAGACCCTGCGCTGGCTGCGCGGGGCGGGGGTAAGTCTCAGATGTTGGGCAGGCCAGCTGAATTAGCCGCGCTGACCACTCTCTGCCCATCGATCTCCCGTGTCACCTAGAGAATTCCACTCGAAATACATATTCCGTGTCCTCGCTTTTAAACGAGCGTTACCATGGTCACGCGAGGTCTCTGCGCACCTTCCACTTCTCTACACTCCAAAGCACTCTGTGCAGCAGCGCAGCAGACGCAAGTGACACATAGTGGCCGGGCCTCAAGCTGACAAGTGCCACCGGCAAGATTAAAGGGACAGACAATAAAGCAACTGGTCAGGCCGCTCTCCACCGAGCCACCATGGACCTGGGCAGCTCAAAGTACCCTCTGAAGCTTGCAACACAACCAGTATTGTCCCTCTGTCCCGACGCTAACTAGAAGAGAGTTGTTTGTGATGCATTTCTCATATATATCCATCGATCAACTCACAAGAACGATGAACTCTGGGGCTCAGAAAGAATACTGTCCGCAATTAGAGAAATAAAGAAAAATGGCCCCAAGATATTGGTCTTTGCTCTGCATAATGCTTTTGTGCATTTGGGAAACAAAGTGAAATACCCAATGTTTGTATCACTGACACATTTTCACAATCGTGAAATTTATTTCTCTCTAGCATTGCTTTCCTAAGATCCTTACACGCACACAGTGTCAGTGTGAAAAATTACCTTAGAAAAAAACCCTTTTTTTCTCAGGGTAAGAAATGTTGCATTTCTGGCTGCTATTGGACAAAGCAGCTTGAGAAATTATAGTGTCCGTCACTCACTGGCTCACCAGCTCAGTGACTGGCAGCCAATGAACAGTGCCCTTGCTGTTCATATGTCTTACATCTCTCTTCTGAAACACAGAGCATGTAAACAGCACATGATTTACCCAGGGCATGGCAGCAGCTCAGTATACCTAATGAAGCTCTGCAACAGACATGTTAGTAGTTAGAAAGCTACAGAAATATACAAGTGGTGGTGGGTTGCCAGCTGTGACTGGAGCTCTATTCCCACTCCTGTTGACTCTTTAATAGTTCTAGTCTCTGAGCCCTTGTAGGCACACAAGGCATTTAGCCCACAAGTCAACAAATGTCACAACAGGTGGTACAGCACTGCGTAGAGTGCTGACAGGGTTGCAGGGGGCCAACAGCTTGGATTCATCTGACAAGGCGGTATGGGCACAAAATGGCCACCACCCCTTGCTCTTTTCCACCACTGGGGGAGGGCAGGTCCTTGACCAGGGATCCCTGGGCTTTTGTAGTCTTGGACACAGCTGCCTAGCACTGGAGTGGGAGAGATGGAGGAGGTTCTCTTTGGTGCTCGCGAGAGGGTTCCTCCATGGCCCTGCCACAACCGCGGTCATAAATCAAAGACGCTGGCCGCTAAGCCTCCACCCAGTCAGCCATGTTCTTCGTGAGGGTGTGAGAGAGAATGATTTAGGGCAGATGGCTGCCGTCACAGGAAAGAACCTCCCGGTAAAATTAACTGGTACCACACATGACCTGTGATGCAGGACACACGTGGTACCTTTAGAAGGCTGAAGAATGTGCATTTTATACTGCAGGTCATGCCAGGAAAGTGTGAAAGTGTGCTTGTGTAACACACATGCCCACCCAAAGCCATCCCCATACCTCCCAGTTTGAGTGGATCCCCAAGAACTACGGCCAAAATGAACACACCAGATTTAACACTTGCTAAACCCAGTGGAGTGAAGAGTCTGCCCCACTGTCGCCATGCATTGGGCTAGCTGTAGACAGCTCTTCAAACTGTATGTCAAAATAAATTAAACCAAGAAAGGGGGTCGATCGCTGACACATTCTTGGCTGAGTGCCATTTGTCCTCAGGGAGTCAAAAATGAGTATGATCGCTGGCGCAATACAGGCCAACGTGTTGTGACAGTTTTTGTTTGACACACAGGGGGAGCAGGCACTGGTTCTACCCAGGGGTGGTCTGACCTGGGGTCTCAGGTACTATCTCTATGTGAGCCCAGTCTACGCTCAACCAGAACAGGTCCACTAGAAGCACAAATCTCAAGAAGTAGAACACATAACCAAATCTGTCTGAAAGCTGGCCTTCAGCTATACTGTATCTTATTTATGCAGATTCAATGTCAGTGTAGTTCAATACCAAATGTAGGTGCCTTCTTTTACTGCTCATTAAGAAAATACTCAGAAAACAGCAACTTTACAGGTGTCGCACTGTTTTAAAAAAAAGAGGTTGCTTGGAACTGGGTGACTTCCTTGAACTGACCTTCAGCACTTACTCACATGAGTCTGCCATTCCGGGGACTCACGATCCCATTCAGTGCTTAATGCAATGACATGTCGTGCAACAATTAGGCAACCGCTGCCTGACTGCTTGGCATGAGCTTCACTGCTGAATGAGAGCTTTGAATTGCTGCAACTAAAATAAACAGGCGCTGAATCATCGGGTCGTGCGCACTACCTGAGCCGTAAAAAATCTGTGGCATACCCATAAGGCTCATCAAATGTCTAACTTTAGAGAGTGGGTGAACACGAGTGATTCATGCAAAAATGAAAATCCATGCAGCCAAAATCAGGTTCTGTCTTCGTTGAGCTAAATCTATGCTGATCAGATATCTTTCAGAACATCACAAGTCAACCACACAGTCGATTCTTTAAAAGTTGAAAGTGAAAAAAATGCATTACCATTATCAGTATTATATATTAATATTGAAGATTAAATTTCATTTTAGCATACTATCATAGCCTTCTACTGTATGCAGTTTTGTTTTATATTGTACTTTTGTAAAATTGTATGTGAAAGGCAAACGTAACAAAAGGATTACAAAAATCGCACACACTCTTTTCCTCATTGTCAAAAGGTGGGAGGCAGAATAATTCTATTATTTATTTTTTTGTGTCCATACTTGTATGTACTTCTTTGCCCTCAAAGCTGATCAGAGAGGACCAAATGTAAGTGATATAGTGATCATGCAGAGGGAATCAAATGACTTGTTTAAACACCTAGACATTGTCTAATAAAGTGAATACTCTTTCAGCCTTATTTTGGGTGCTCATTAGTAGTGGGTTGAATGGGGTATAACAAGGCCTTTTCCACATCTTTTTTTTCTGTGGTGGAGAATAACACAGTGGGCTTCTGTTACTTGCTGGGGTGACAGCGGACACATCTGCTCTGAGCTCCGAAGCATGTCGCCGGCAGCACGCACAGCACAAAAACGCCGTTTCAGCCTGCGGGCAGCGACACTGGCCACCACCCGCAGTGCCACGCTCCACACCAGGCCTGCCCATTAACCCTTTCAGACATCTGGAGCGTCTCCGTCAGTTATGAACAGGCCAGAAAACAAACTGGAAAGTCCTTTCTGAGAGGCTGTTATAACATTTTAACACCTTTTAATTTGCAACAAATTGAATGTGCTCTCATCCCAACTTGACAGTTTACTTATGAGGATAATGTGTAGATAAACCTCTCCACTGAAGAGAGACAAACATCTACTGCCATTATATTACATGAAAGTAATGATTGTCGTTAATGAACAGTAGTCTACATTGTCCATTTTTCTGTCATTTTATAACAACAATAAAACAAAAGTGCAGTTTACAACTCAATGACGATCTAGTCTGCTTAATTCCAATTCCACTTCATATTAAAGGAAAAATACTGCAAGACTACCTTGAGCAGTCTCTGTCCAAAAAATTAGAAACATAACCTCTTTCAGACTTGTAATGTGATTTTGTTTTGACTGACCAAACGTGAAGCCGTTCACCGCGGGACCCTAAAGCCGCATTCTGAGCAAACATCCGGAGGGGAAGTCTGTCCGTTGAGTAAAGATATGTCTCTTAATCCATTTTAATGAAGCGGGAAAGCCAGTGTACTGAGACAACAAATGTATAGAAAGTGTATGTCATTCTTACCAGCACTGGTGCCTGCACTGTTGGTGAGGTCTGAACCCATAAGGCCACCTACGATTAAATGAGAAAAAAAAGTGGGAAACACTTAAGGGGAAGACTTATCGCTACTCATTTCAGCTTCCTCTTCCTCCCACAATTCCCTGCGTTATGACAGGTCAAACTAAGTTATTTCAGTTATTAACAACCCCCCCCCCCAGACTCCGATGACAGTCCTGTGGGAGACAGTGGAAAAAAAAAAGATCTTTCAGGTCAACCCATTTCCACCGGCTACGCGTTCTAGAAATGGCTTCACCGAGCCCGCGACGGTGTCCAAGAAAAATGGCATATTTTTAACGTCGGGAGTCTGTGTGGTTTGGGCATCTCTAGCACAGCCAAAAATCATATTTAGTTATGCTGCTGTAATATGAAGCAAATTGTATGAGGAAGCCAAGGATAATCACAGGGCTCAGCGTGTGGGCAGCCAGCAGCTGACCAGAGGACAAAATAGAGCTTTTTAGACAATAATAACAAACCGACTGAAGGATTAAACTGCCCACAGATATGTCACCATAAACGCTCTTCCTCTATATATATAGAGTGAAATGTCTGGGGGTAATGTGTTATGCTAAATCTCGAGCTGCCCCAACTTCCTTTCAGTAAAATATTAGGCCGCAAAACTGGAAGTTTGAAAGAGCAAAAAAAAAAAATCTTTCTCCTCTGTCGAATGATTGGAGACAGCTTCTAATAGAAGAGGCCAAACTCCCCAGGAGAGAGAGAGGGCTCTCTGGCTGGTTCTGGAATCGCTCTTTGGGAAGATGACTTCAGACACTGTATTGGGTAGATGACGTTTAACCGACTGGTTCCAAACTGGGAAACCTTGACCGGGCGCGGAAGAAGGAAGAAAAATGAAAAATGAAAACGTTGGGCAGACTCCTTTTGCGTTTTCATAAAAAGTACAGTTGCAAATACAGGAAAAAATAGTTCTGTACTGAGTACAGAAAAAAATGTGCTTGTTGAAATGCGTGGATGAAAATGTATGAAAAATATGTTTCAGATCTGAACAAACATTAAATGCTTTTCACCAATGAACATCATTACGTCTGCAATTCTAGATGGATTATAATAGTCTGAAGGTTTTTGGGTTGCTGTGATCGACCTGACCTGACCCCGTACCTGAGTTTCCTGCACTGGGTGGGCGATGCGTGACTCCGGGAGACATGCTGTTCCTTTGGAGGGAGGGGTGTGCCAATGGCAGGAGGTTGTGGTTGCCCAGGGAACCGCCTGGGTGGCTGTAGATCAGGCTGTTGGGGTTGCTTGCAGGGATGGAAACTGGCATGTCGTAGTTAGAGGGGGGGATAGCCTGAAGGGCAGAGAGGAAACAGAGACAGAAACAGCAGAGATCAGACACCAGGCTGGCCCAGGTAGCCCCACATGGGGAGCACGGATGATTATGACATCTCAGACAGTAAAAACATAACGGAGCTGTTTCTTGATAAATTAAAAACTATATATATATATATATGTATATATACCTTACATATACATATATATTTGTATAAATTTTGTATAAATTGTATTTATTATAAGCGATTTGATGATATCTACTTTTTCACTTCACCTGAGGTGAATTAGCACATAAAAAGTGTTTAAGGGGGTTGGGCCACAGTGGCTACTCTCTCAATGGAGCATAGCGTCCTTGTTCTCGGAACATTTCGGGCAGTGTCCAGACACAGTGGTCCGGGGCGCTTTGTGTTCCCCTCTCGTGTCTCAGGTGGCAGACGCACCACCGATAATCATTAAACAGGCCTGGACAAGCGCACCCCGACAAGGCCACCTTGCTGTGTATGAGATTAGGGCAGCCTCCGCCTTGCTCTCCCTCACACTCACAGCCTCACTCCTGTATCTGCAGCATCACGCATCGTGCTTGACCCAGTTCGATGCGAAGCACACTCTGAAATGGCGCGGCCCCTGCTGTGGTCATAGCTTTCTAATTCTGACAAAGACGTGCCCTCGATAAGCAGGCACGGCGTGCTACTTAATAATCAAGCACGGCGCATTCAGAAACTTTTCAGAATAGACTCTTGTTCTTCCAACCGACACAAAGCCCAGTTTTTTTT
The DNA here is from genome assembly GCF_013368585.1 of Megalops cyprinoides. Lineage (NCBI taxonomy): Eukaryota > Metazoa > Chordata > Actinopteri > Elopiformes > Megalopidae > Megalops > Megalops cyprinoides. The sequence continues at coordinate 19,484,114 of NC_050587.1, read as the reverse complement.
CCCCTTATGCGTAAAAGCTGTACATCCTTGTTTCTGGAGGGGGGGGGAGGGGCGGAGCAGCCGAAAATCAGTTACTGAAAGGCAGGTGAGGTCTCCAGAGAGAGCCGTCTCAGTCATGGCGTCCCAGGCCACGGGGCTCTCACGGCGTCGCTTTAATGTTTATTGCCCGCTCGTGTACTGACATAACCTAATAACACAGTGGAAATCATCCCCGCTTGATGTTATCTTTGGGAAGTGCATATAGCCTTCTAATTGCTGCCATGTGTCCTCTGGCCATATAAATACCCATCTATAGGAAGGTCCATTGGAAATTGGATCTGACCCCTGCCTTTTTTTTTTTCTTTACAAGGCCAGGCCCGGCTCTTTCCTTTAGCTGGGTAAATATTATTCTTAAGAGGATCAGCAGCAAAGGCCCCTGTGCTAGCAGCTTAGCGTTCCCTCCTCTCTTCTCATTCTTTCCCCCTCGTTTTTCGGTCACAACCCACAGCGCTCTTTAATTACCGCCTGGCGAGCGCTTCCCTTCTATAACCTCCCCCTCCCTGCCCCGCCACCAGCCGGCTCTGTGGCCGAGTGGGAGGAGAGGACGGGCAGGCGGGAGACAGCCACGCCCGTCCTCTCAGGCGCGCCCCACCCCCCCTCCGGGGGAGGCCGTCGATTTGTGCGCCGTCCCTCCCGGTTTGGGACGGATCGTCTCCATAGCCGGAAGCTACAGGCCACGACTCATTCCCTGTCGCCACACTGATCACTCTCTGAACTGCAAGCAGTGGCAACGGGAGTCTCCATGGCTACCTCCTGAACCTCTCCCTTTCAACACCACAACCCTCATCTACTTTTCATTTGTTATGATTTCTCACTTTGTAGTTTCGTAGCATTTTTGGTCTCAGTACTTAAATTTTAAATGTTACTCTCCACAGTAATCATACAGATGATGCCTTTGATTAGGTTCAAATCAAATTTAATGTGCATTAAATCAATTACCTTCACAGATGTGTGGTGAAATGTAAAAGAAGTGGTCATCATTTACACATTGTACTTACCTTTTAATTTAAACGAAAAACAGAAAAATGCTGAGCAGACTGCCCGTTATATCTGATCGACATGGATTTCAAATGCTAACGCGACGCCTCGTTCAGTGCTTCATGAAAAAGCACAACACTTGCACATCCAGGTGAACACAGAACCACATGGCACCTTCTCATTTGTATTCTGTATTGTCATTTGTATTGTGTTCTGCACTGAAATTTTCTGTGGGCTCTAATGGATGAGGCATAGACAATGACCACTGTAACATCAAGGTGCCTTAGGAGTCTTGACCACAGTGCCAAACACTGTTAATTTGTATGTATTTCTCCCACGGCCTTCGCTTCCTCCTCTTGCTCATCTCTTGGCAGGTTCCGCTGGAAGTACGGGAGGACAGAGACGAGACGGAAAGGAAGAGGAACAGGAAGAGGAAGAGGACCAAGGCCAAGGGAGTACTTACACATAGTCTCTGTCTGTTGATCATGAGGTCGATGTCCTCGTTGATCTTTCGGTACTTGTCCTCGGACTCGGGGCTGTGGCAGACGGAGTCATCGGCGTCGATGTCTGGACTGTCGCAGCCATTTAAGCCCTTCTTCCTCAAAGTCTGCGAAGAAAGAAGACGCAAGGCCACTGAATAAAACTGCATACGTCAGGGGAGTGAATGAAGGGACAGCTTCACTCATTACAGAGACGAGACACGGACAGCAATCAATGCACTGAAGTCTCAGTGGAATGGAATCCCTCAGTCAAAATGGAATCCCTCAGTGTATCTAAACAAAAAATATATATGCTGCACCAGAAAACAGCACACGCATTGTCTCAAAGTGGAGCAGTAAATAATGAACAATCCCCTCAGAACTAAATGAAAGGATGGTTAACGGGCTTAGAGCATGACAGAAAAGGTGCAGGAATAAACACGAATGTAAGGCAAAATGACTCATGCTTTTGAGCACGTACTGAAAGCGTGACCCATCAATCCCCCCCCCCCCAAGTCCCTGAATTGTGCACAGTGCCAAGCTTCACGGGGGCAATTTCCTCTTTGGCCACCTGATGGCCACATTCTAGCAGAAATCTCAGGCCCTCCTGACAGCACTATATCAGGATGCTCTTTTGAACGGAGACAGGCCTGCGGCGTCCTCCCTTTTCGATCAATTTAACATTATTATCATTTTTTTTTAAGAGCATGCTCGTGTTCGGTGCTCACGTTCAGAGTTCGAGACGAACAACTCATTTCCGCAGGACCGCAAAGAGCGGAGAGAAGGTACCCCGGGAGCCGTACTGATTTGTCTCATTCTGTAAGATGGATGAAAGGAAGCGCAGCGTATAGTTAGACGTGTCATCAAAGCCCTCTCCTCCAGACTGACTGGCTGCAGCAAAGAGAGGTTTAATGTAAGGGGGTAATATTATCGGGCCGCCGTTGCGCGGAGCAGCCAGCTCTTCACAGGGCCCGCGCGGCTTTCATGTGCGAGGCCGCGTCAGATGGCGGTAATTAAATCTACTTTGGAGCAGCCTTTATTTGATGTGAGGGGAACGAGGAGCTTCAGACAGGTTAGCGGCGCTTCGCCTTGAGCCCCTCGTTTGTGAGACGAGCGCGTCATAATTACAACATATGGGAGTGAGAAGTGCGTTCACCTGCTTTTCTTTTTTTCTTTTCTTTTGGCAACTTGACAGCTTGCAGTTCTGTCAGGCTGAACTAGTCAAGTGCCAAAGGGACCAATATTTTCCCAACTCCCTTTTTCCTTACCCCTTTTTTTCCTTCTACGTTTACTTCTTAATTAGTCATAAATTAGAAACAAAATGAATGAGCTGAATATTAGTGCATGTACCTTTGACCTCTACCTCTGACCTTTGATTTAGAAGGCACCTCCACATAAACCAACTACATAGCCTGTACCTACTGTAATATATAAACAGGCAGCGTCGTTTGCAATGTCTACAATGAAAACCACAAATGTAGCCATGATGTATGATTATTCTTTTCTGAAGTTTAAATTACTTCACTGACCCACAGTGGGGGGGGGGGGGGGGGGGGGGTGGCAAGTAGCCAGTCCTGTAATCGACAGATGATGTGCAGCAAAACACGGCGCTGCTTCTCTGAAACGGGTTTCAGCGCAGCGTGAGGTTCTGAAACAGAGACCGTCCCTGGCAGGGAGCTGAGAGCCGCCCTCCTGGGGGAGACGGATGGGGGGGGGTTGGGGGGTCTTTGTCGGGGCGCGGCCGAGTGGAAAGTGCGAGCGTCGAGTGACAGCGGAGTCACGCGGCTTGGCTCGGCGTTCCGGCGCGGCTCAGCAGTTCGCATGGCCAGTCTGCAGCAATGCCACTCATTCGAGACATCCGCACCTGTCACTGGAGGGGGGCCCGCACCTGTCGCCTGGCCCTGGTGGGAGCAGGCGGTGGGCTGTGGGGGTCAGGGCGCAGCCAATCTCTGTCCCCGGCGAAGGGGCATGGCCATAGAAGGCTCTCTCTCTCCCACTGGTGTCCCCCCATGGCCCTAAGATCCCGCCTCACGCCATCTGTGACAGCCCCCACCCCCAACACCCTCCCCCCCCCCCCCTCCCCCCCCCCCCCCCAGGCTCGAAATGGCATTCGGCCACCTCACCCCCCGAGGACGCTTCTGCCACCATCCAACATCGTCGGTCAGAGACGCGTGACATCAGTGTGGAACACCAAACATGCCATTGGGCGACACAGCTGAACTCCAAAACCGCTCTCCAGTTCCAAAACGGCGGTGGATATTAACTGAAGGAAGTACACTCGTTAAGCTGAAAACGTTAATATGCTTATCCGAAATGCAAATTCTGCCTTTCAAGAAAAAAGGTGCAAACATTTTACATTGCCCGAAGACCTCTGAAATATATCTTGTAATACAGAATAAGGACGCTAATGTCTGAGACTGCTGGCTTAAAGGGTTACTCTTCAAGGTGAACCCTCCCTGATTGTTGCCGAAGAGAAATCAGTCTGATATGATGGAAAACAGGGAGGTTCTTGGAAGTGGGAGAGAGCAAAGAGGGGAAAAAAAACTCAAAGAGCCAAGTGGCTCCTCCCTCCTCACAACCCCTCCCCCCACTCCAGCACCCTCCACACCCCCACCCCCACCCGTTCAGAGGCGCGCTCCTAATTAAACTACTTCTTCATCACTCTCCCTCTTGGTTTGCCCTGTCAGCGCACTTCTCCGTGCCAGGCCGAATGTAGACACAGTGTCCTACATACCCCCATCATCAGTAACCTTCAGCCGGAGATTTGCGGCAGGGCGCGTGTGACGTTGGTGGGCAGTACGGGTTAGTTCAGAAAGGGGCCTGCCTTCCGTGGTCAGCCGCTGACTTGGCTTTCCTGAACCACACCTCCCCACCCCGCCCTCCTTCTTCCTCCCTCCAAGGGCATGTCTTGGTCCAACCCTCAGCCCTGCTGTCTCTTAGACGAATGTCATTCTAACACGTCAGGGTGACCTGTTCTGTTGATCTTTATATTTTTTTACAGGCCTCCTGACATTCTGTACCACGAGGGTGGCTGGTGCCCATTTACCAGAGTCGTGCTTCTCATGATCGTGACCCCATTCTATGTGCTTCACAGCTCACACGAGGAATACCCCCCCCCCCCCCCCCCACTCTGTGCAGGATGAAATTCAGAAACCTTTGGGCCAGTAACACACGGTGACCATGACTGACCATGTAATCTCTGAACTCCCTGTCGGGTGTCCAACCGCAAGGACCCGACAGACAATCATGCCACCGCTCCGGTATTTCGGGCACATTTTGAGTGGGATCCAGCTGGACACAGAATGTCAAACGCCCCCATCTCACTGCCCTTAAGCCTGCCATATGTGGGCAGTCTTCATGCTTGCCCAGGTCAGGGCTGGACGTCCAGCCGATATGGTGTTTGCGAAGGCTGGACCAACGAGAGCGCAGGTGGTTCCCACCGGCTTTGTCTCTGGCCCAGTCGAAAACAGGCTTGACAGTGTCACAACATCGAAACCTACTGTCTGGCTCAGCTTTTGTGTGGATCAGAGCAGCAGAGACTGAACTGACACTGCACCATGGTTCAATAGTGCAGCCTTTGGAAAACAAAGCGCTCATTAACGCTGATTGCAGGGGCTTTGAGCTCTGTGGGAGAAAAGCCCAGAGCTTTGGTCGAGGCATCAGATTAGCATTTTAGCAGCGCTGCCTCTTATCATTAATCATGTTTACAGTTTGGAGGAACCAACTAATGCATTTGACATACACAGCGGGGGGGGGGTTTCATATTCTGTTGGTTTCCAAGAATTCCCATCGCATGTTACTTCCTGGAGCTACGTTCCCTCTCACAGAGCACTGTGTCAAGATGGGCCAGTCTGGAGAGCACGCCACGTGGTTCTGGGGACATGTGCCCCACCCCCTCCCCCCTCATTCCCCTCACGGCGCGAGCAAGCTCAGCCCATCTTTGCTGCTTTTCAGCGCATGGTCTCAGGGCACGGCCAGAATCGCTCTCCCCGACAAAAAGAGAAGTGATCAAATAAACAGTGGAAAGAAATTCAAAGTTCCCTCAGCCGCGCGACTGTGAGCAGAGGGAAGGAGGGAGGAGGGAGGAGGGAGGAGGGAAGGCCGCCTGGGAGCCTGCCACTTTGCTCGGCACGGTGGCGGACATCAGAGAGCTCGAGCGCGGCTCGGGAGCTTATTGGAAGCAGATGGGAGGGAAAGCGGGAGTGCCACCGCTTTTATTGGGCATGGCTGGAGCGTGCCAGGATCCTGCAAGAGGCATGCCCAGGGATGACTAGGAGGGGGACGGGGTGTGGGGGGGAGGGGACGTCTGTCTCCCAGCAGGTCACATTGCCACCGTGTGACAGCGGGCTGGCGCGGCTCCAGCGGCCTGATCCGCTCGGCCTGGAGGCTGCAGCAGCTGGGCACGGCCTGAAAAAGTGGCGCTGGTGACTTTACTGTAATTTGCCTTCTGTGCGCTATAATAAAAGATCAAAGGCCCAAACATGTTATTAACGGCCCGAGTCAAGCGCCTGTGTGTTTGGTAATAACGCACTTAAATGTGCAATTACAGCTGTCTGTGGATCACGCAGGATAAGCCAAACAGAAAAACAGAGGGCTTCAGATATTTAATACGTGTGGGTGTAGTGAATCTGTTTAATCCACTTCTCAAACACCAATAGGCAGGAAAGCCATAGCCGATGACTGTAGTTTTGCATGGTTTGAAAAGTAATATGATCACAAAGGAAAAAGAACATCAGTTTCAACGGCAACAAAAGAAAGCAATAAATAATAATAAAACAAAATGAGCTTGAATGGCAGAGACATGTTGTTGTCGCCCATCCCCACTAACTTGGAAGTGTGTAGATCCGTATGTCACACGGTTTCAAGGGCCCCCGCTCTTATGTAAGAGGGCATACAGTAAGTTTGCTTCTTTTTACAGCCCACGTGACAAGTCAGCACGCTTAAAGTTTTTCCTCTTCTTCTTCTCCTTCTCCTTCTTCTTCATTTTTTTTCCCACATCTCCAGTGGAAAATACAGAAAGGTTATTCATATAGAACTGTCAGTAATCCACTAGAGGGACACAATGCCACTCAGTGTGGCTGGCTAACGAGAGCACTTGTGACCCCAGTCTTTTGCAGTCACCGGGGAGGGGGGGTTCAGTTAGGGGGGTCTATGACGCATGGGGGGGGGGGTGGGCTTGGTGTGAGAGGGACAGCTCCCAGCTCTGGCCCGGGCTGTGGCGGGTCTTTTGGTCCTCCCCTTCTCCGTCAGTTAGCGGCCTTTGTCTTGGCTGCCCTTATCAAGGGCAACGGCAGGAAAGGGGCCGAGACCTGTGTAACAATGATATGCCGTTCGACCTCTCGGGACCGAGCGGCCCTGTCCACGCCCTGTCCACACTCACAGCGTGTTGGGGGTGGGGGACTGGGGGGGGGGGGTGTGCCCCACACCTACGGGCGTAAAAACAGATCTCCATTATTTCCAATTTTTCCACACGGTTTCATGAACAATAAAAAATAGAGCAAATGTACAGCAGCATGACAGCAGTGTGGCTGCAGTTTAGTGTCGCACCTGAGAAAACAAGCAGATGAACTCTGAACAGGGAAGTAACAGTGAAATAGCGCAAATCCCAGTAAAAAGGAGCGAGCAATACACTGGCATGTTTTAAAGCCTACCACACTGTGTGTATCTCAGGACACTATTTCACTCAGAATAAAACATGAGACACTTTTAAACTCATATGGAAATGATGTGTTACTTAAAAACATTTCTAATAATCAATGACTCAAGCCATTCTGAATGCCTTCTTGTTTTTAGTGCTTGAGAATTCAAAACGAATATATTATTCTTAAAAAACCTAAATATTTTCATGAGTGCTTTAATTCCTAAATGATCAAACAGACTCTACACACTGGTAATAACTCTGTAAAGGAAGTGGTTCCTTTTCATAGCTAATCTGGCTTTACACTGGAACATCTGCTTACAGTTCAGATGATACACTGTAGGAACTCCAATAGATCACAATGTTCTCAGGAAATACATGGCCTAGTTCTCAAAGACGCCACACAACACCATCTGCCCCCCTCTGGGCATTAACAATTTCATACCAAGCAGATCAATACAAACTGGCAGCGCTGGCAGTCTTAAAAGGGAAGACCTCAAACCCTCCCACAGAGAACGCCATACCAGAAGAGTTCCGCTGTAATCTACTGATTCGACCACAGTCCCACCCAAGACCATTTTCGCCTGCCGTGTAAAAGTGCACATACATATTCTAAGTATGCATGTGAGCATGCGTGAGCACCTATCTGTGTGTTTGTGTTGGTGTGTGTCTGTGTTTGGAGGTGTTTGTGTGTGTGTGTGTGCTCTCATACTGGTATGCGCATGGCTGCGTGTGTGTGTGTGTGTGTGCCAGGGGGTACAGAGTATGCTTGCACCCACATTTTCCTCCAACCATCAGAGACTTTAAGAAAGTGGTGCTCTAAGTGTCCACCACCAAAAAAGAATAGTTTGGATAAATAATGTAATACTTTTTACTCTAAATAATATAATACTAAAAGCGGTGGGCAGAGGTTTCCCAGCAGCCAGTGTGCTGAGTGCACTGTCTTGTGCCTGTGATGGCCGAGGGCACTTCATCATCTGTGGCTCTCTCAGGGGGGAGCCGAATGAATAGAACTCGGTTACTCAGACTGCTGCTCCACGCCCATTCTTCTCCATTTTCCTTGGCACGACTGCAAGCCAAGGTCTATTTTTAGCTGCGCTCCTTTCTATTTTTAGACGACTACCGGTTTTTGAGGCATTTATTAGGGAAAGAACACAAAAACACAAAGAGAGGAGGGGAGACGGAGTCAGCTTCCAGGCTGGGCGTCTGAAACGCATTCACTTAGGCACGCTGCTGCGAGCCACTCAGCTGGCTTCAATCTGAACGACGGTGAAGAGACAAAAAAAAAAAAAGAGGGGAAATGAGGGTAAGAATGCGAAAAGTTCTTGGGTTTATAAATAACCAAGCCCCCTGGCAAACAGGCCGAAATACAACAAGCTGTTACTATGTGGAAAAGAGGGCCTGTAAGATTATGGGCAAAAACAAAAGGCTCTCTCTCTGCCCGTGAAATTCCTGACCAGCAGAGCTTCGGAGGGTGTAGAGATTTTTCACGGGCATGTAACATCGGCCATGTTTTTTTTCCCCTGCATACTTTGGTGTTGGCCATGGTGCTGTGTTTAGAGGAAGCCCACACAGTCTGTGCATTAATACAATGTCTATTTCTATCATTTGTGTTCAGTCACACAACCTCAGACAACCCCAAACCAAAAAAACTGAGGCATAAAACTACCTCAAATACCTACAGTACAACAGAACCAGTTCATGTTTAATACGCACAATTATTTCAGTTATTATTTTCAGTTTAATTCTAGGAATCTTAATTTTTAACTTCACTTACAAACTGAAGTAAAACAAATCCATGTAATTCCTAAGTGTGAACGGCAAGTTCGTGTATTCATTTCAACACTGGAGTAGCAGCAAATACTTGTCCTTGCCAAACCCTGCTGTTATGTTACCAAAGTCAAAAGGTTAATACACTTAGCCCGACAAAGCTGATTCGGACTTTAATCCTAATTTTGAAAAGGAAAACCGTTCAACATGGCTGGATTCAACATGTAGTAAACATGCCACACATTTTAATAAATGAACAGAAACAAATAGCAGCATAGCAAAAGACACCACAGAACTTGTTGTCCCTGCACTGACATCACACATGGAACAAACATTTTTAGTTACACATCAACTGAAGATTCAAAGGAATACTTCGATGTGCAGTCCATCATTAAAGATGAAGGAAAATGTTTTTTTTGTTTTTTTAAGGCAAATTAGCCTGAAACAAAGGCAATTAATCAACTGCCTGTTACTCATGCTTCTGAAAGTATCTCCCTGCTGAGTTCACGCCACTGAGTTAAATTTTGCACAAGGAGTTTATCGAGTTCTCGTGAATTCTTGTGCATTAGTTTTTTTTTTTCTTTTCTCTTCTTCCAAGCCGCAGGCGGGGAGATGAAACCTTGCAGGGCTCCGCACACCTCCGAGCACAAGACAAAACACATGAGGTCAGCCACAGCAAAGAGGGAGCTTTTCAGAATCTCATTAGCCGGGCAGGTAGTCATTAACAGCGTGACCTTTGGAAATAATTAACAGCCTGCCTCTGTTCTCCTCCCCCTCTCTACTCATTCAGCGCTCTCCGTAGGTGAGAGGAGAGAGACGAGGGCCCAGGCTGCTGCTGCTCCTCAGGATTAAAGGGAGAATATTCAGATTATGCTAATCTGGGAAAACGGGATTGCCAATGCTGCCCCCCCCCCCCACCAGCAGGGTTGCCATAGCATCCATGTGGTTGGCCATGTGCAGCCTAGCTTTGTCGTCCGCACAGTATGCGGTAATCTGAGCTGCTGCCACCACCGCTTGGGCAGGCTGATGCCTCCGTGCCCCTGCCGCCATTTCAATACGATCACAAAAAAGGTAAACAATCATTAGTGCCCTTTCAAATACAGCTAGGTACTGTCACCGAAACCAGCGTGAGTTCCAAAGCCAGGTGCTTCACAACAAAGACGACAGCGCGTTAAGTGACAGACTTACAAGTGATGACTTAGACAAAGCATTTTAACAAATGCCACAATCAGCAATTTATAGAGGTGTGGCTATCAATAGATCTACTGTATGTAGATGTAGGTCGATGTACCGTATTACTCATCTGCAGCTTTGATTCACAATATGTATTTTTATATCAACCAATAAACCAATTAATCAACCAACCAGCTGACAGATTAATTAAATAGAAAAGTAATGTTTAAATCAATCAATCAGTGCCGCATTTTTTTTACTTGTACATTTTAAGTTTCCTACGATGTCTGAGTACCGAATTAGCGAATTGAATCGGCTGTATGATTACATCTTGAAAGAGAAGGCTTGGGTGGATTTGGAGTGACGAAGTCCTTCGGGAGTCGCGATCTTCGGCTGAGACGGTTTCTTGGGGTGAACGCTTGCCTGCTTCTCTGACACGCGCCGGCGCACGAGGCTGCCGCCGTTGCCGGGGTGAACGTGAGGGAAAGCTGTGACCCCCACCCCCCCCCCCAATCCCGCTGTGCGCTGCGGAGGATCAGGAAGAGTGCCCGGGGAGACGAGCTCCTCAGGAGCGCGTAAACACTCTCAGGCTCCCCTGCGCCGTTGCGCCAGCATCGCTAATTATCAGGCAAAGACATGCAAATGACTTTGAGCCTCCCTGCCAATGTAGCGGCCCCGCTCTTCCAGCCACCCACGCAGCCCCCCCCCCAATCGCTTTCCCCTGCTGACTCCAGGCCTACAACTGAATGTTAGGGATGGCGCTGTTGACTGAACCTTCTGCTCGCACACGTCCCGCTCACACAATCCCAACCCCCCCACCCCCCCCCCGTCCCTTTGCTTCTTGAGCACATCTTACTTACATTGACAACAGGAAGTTGACCACCACTTAGATTCAATCAGCGTTTGTCCTTACTTCCTAAATACAGGTAGTTTTCCATTTGTCAACACACAGTTATTTTCACTGATTTTGCAGATTGCTGAATTTTCCAAGCTGCACTCATGAAGCACAAAAGTAACACTAGTGTTTAATTGCGGATGAAATATGTGGGCAAATATCAAGTACATTCACCACCATTAACCACAGAGGGCTTTTTGCTGCCAAAAACAAAATGTTTCATTGCATGAAATACTTTTTGTTTTTAAATCTTTAGAGTTAGCAATATTAAAATTTGTATCCAAAATAGTACAAGAAAGAAAAACACCCCTACTTTTCAGTTAACAGGTAACAGACCTGCATTTTCACTGAAATCAGTACGATGCCAGTCACCCATGCTGACTAAAATAAATAAATAAATAAATAAACACATCTCAATACATGATGGCAGCTGGGAAAGATTTGCAATGGGTGCCAGTGTCTAGACAACACGATAAATGCCATCTTTTTTACACAGCCTGTCTATCACCAGAGCCATTAATAGAGTTCTGTCTTTTTGTTTTACCACCGTGGTGGGTTGGCACTTAAATTAGACACCAAAGTAGAGGGTTCACCAAAGGCCCGAGACCAAGGTGCATCTACTTGCCATCTGCTGTCACCAGGACAGACGGGGGCATTCTCTCCCCTCTGCGCCCAGAGGAATGGACCCTGCATCTCCCAACAGCAGGAATCATAAATTTCCTAACCCCCTGCCACCCGTGTCTCGCACACGGGCCCAGCACCTGCTCTGCGACCTTTCGGACGGTCACGTGTCACACGGGGCGGGCGATGAGCCAGTGAGAACTTAAGTCTCTCAGCAGAAACCCTCTCTGACACCTGGCCATCCTCTCAAACCCTGTTGCATAACAACAGTCTTGCTGGGCTGAGGAGATGTCAGAGATTTCCTCTTCATCCTCGACCTGACGCTGTTGTTTAGCATTCCATGACCCCCCCCCACCACCCCCGGCTTAGGGGCCAAGTTGCAATGTGCAGCTTTTTTTACTGCAGGTGACAGGTGGCAATGTGTTGCCGGAGTGACAAACACATACATCACAAGATAGAAATAAAACCACAGCAACTGGGGAACAAGACAATTGACAGGTGGGGGCAATACTGTGTCATAATGCCTCATCTATTTTCCTTGACAGCAGCTCAGAAATCAAGGAAATGCTATTACTTGCGAAACAGACTTTGACCATGCCGCCGCTGGCTTACCTCCACAATGTCCGAGTTCGTCCGGCTCTCGTGCGGCTCGTTGTACTCGGTGTACTTGAGCAGCACCTTGTCCATGTCGGTGCTGGCGTATTGAAACAGCTTGTTGGTGCTGTTGAAGATGATCAGGGCGATCTCGCAGTCGCACAGCACGCTCAGCTCGTAGGCCTTCTTCATCAGCCCGAACTTCCTTTTCGTAAACGTCACCTGGAGGGGGGAGGACGGGGACAGGAAACGCTGAGATTAATTGGCTTTTAGAGTTCTGTAACTAACGTTTAGCAGAAAGGCACAGAAATGCAAGGTTTCCATTTTCTTTCTGCAAAATTGTCAAGTCTTCTAAACGTGAACGTGATGAACTATGCAAAAAGCATTCAGTGCCTGTTTGAGATGTAAGGTGCTGAGCATACACTGCCTTGGTGAATAAGCACTAAGCAGATCTGTTTTCATTACTCTCAAAGAAAGATACAGCAGTCTGTCCATAAGTGTCGATTACAGACATGACTTCTTATCCCAACTGACACACTGTTCAAATGCATCCTTAAAGTAAACACACCAAACTATTCCTTATTTTGGTTAAGACTGGGGTAAGATATTGAAATAATGGTTGCCAGTGGTTGATTGGTCATTTTAAATGCTCTTGTTGTTTAAATAATTGCTACTTATACCAAATTAAACCATATTAAATGCTATAGGCCAAAATGCTGTAATGATTTTGATGGATATGCTTGGCTGGTAACCATGAACTAAAAAAGCAAGCTGAATTTTACTCCCAAAAATAATCCAAACCATTTCCACCAGGCATGCACGTCCAAACACACCCAGACGACATTAATGAGCTCCCACAGAAACCACGTTGGCAAACGATTTTGCTCCGAGACCTGTTTCGCTGTCTGTTTGCACAGCCCTGTGCTGTGCTTTTCCAGCAATGAGGTAACTCACATCAACCGACAGGTCGCATACACACAACCCAAGTCGTGCATGTACACATCAGGCCCTGACTGAATCTAACCGCAGTGCTGCACTGTTTCACTCTCTCTGCAACACCTGAATGCAACAGCCTTGTGCAAGAAACGAAATATGGCAACAGCCGTATGAATTCAGTCACATGCAAAGTGTACTGGCATTACGCTGAATCTGGCCATCATGCCCACTTGTAACATTCACAGTGTAATGAAACAGACTGGGATCCAAGCGCGGTCAAAAATCTTTTCTTTCTTTTAATATACGAAGACAGAAATCGTAGTCAGGGGTGAAAACAGGTCGGTAACAGGGAAGCAGCGGTACAAACAGATCTAACAAACACAAGGTCCAGAGAACAGACAAGGGTCAGAATAACAGCAGCCAAACACGGTATAGCAGAGTACAGGCTTACTAGAGTCTCAAGAACAATACCTCACAATGAGGCAACACAGACTGAGTCCTTAAGTAGCCAGGAACTGACTGACTCATGAGTTACAGGTGCACTTGATGAGCAGGTGAGGTTGAGCAGGGCTGAATTGGGCGTGGCTGAGCTGGCTGACTGGGAGCGGGTATGACACACAGAGGGTTGTGTATCACTGAGTGTATTCATGCATCTCATCCTGGGAGTCCATTGGCAATCTTATGTAATCTTACTAATGTAAATGGTAAATGAAAAAATAGGTACCTTTTCCTGCAGTGGTTTTGGAGGACAGGTGCATGAATGAGTAAGCTATTTTATGAATGGGTTCCGCGTTTGGATACAACTTAAGGCACATTACCTGAAATGAGCATGTTGTAAATTACTCTGCTGGTTACAGACACTGTGCTTTGAAAAAGCCACTGGACAAGTGCTTACTCGCACATTACATGCCCCAGTAAGCTTAAAAATAGCAAGTTCAAGGTGAAAGTCTGCTGGGCTGCTTTCATAAATTGGCTGTTCTCACTGTTTTTTTCTCTATTCGTGGGATTGCCTTAGCAAATGATAGCCACCAATTACCTGGTCAACCAGTCAGAAGAGATTTGGTTTTGAGTACGCTTCTGAACATCTTTAAGCAAATGAACTGCAGAATTAAGCTTGATTTTATTAAACTGTGATTTTTTCTAACCTGATTTTTTTACAGTGTGTTTTTATGTTCTCCCAATTGCATCAGGAGGCCTGGTAAATCAGTGCAGACAACAAACTGAAACCATCTGTCACACACCTCACTAGAAGTCAAATGTGAGAGTGGCAATCACATTACATCAATTTATGTTGCACTGTTAATCTTAAAATGAAGTATTAAAACAACATCTGCAAATCAAGTGTGGTATTACCACATCTTTGCACGTTTCCAGGTCTTCTAATAATGTCCAGTTGTTTTGCATTGGTTATTAATTTATGGCAAAATAAAGACATTACATTACATTCATTTAGCAGATCTTATCCAGGGTGACTTCCAGCACAAGAGAATAGAAGTGTATCCATTCAGCTTAAATGAGCTACAGAGGAATTCCTTTCTAACTCCCGTCACACCTTCCCTGTTTTCTGAAAAGCTTCATTTTAGGGTGGAATGCCATTCCCGGGCACGAAAATCAGTGCAGCATTTAAATAAATATAATGAACAAAATGAATCAGATTTAGAACAAAGGTCTGGGGAGTTAAATGACTGGCGGGCAAGTCAGAGTGACTAATTGTCACTGCAGAAATCATCTTCCTTTCTTCCTCTTTTGAGCACTAAGGCATCGTACCTGGGTGGAAACGCAAGTGAGAATGCTTCAGATACCCTCCAGCACCCCATCAAAAGCAATGTGGACGATAAGGGCTCTCTGGTTGTACAGTGACTGTGAGGCTTTGCAGCACCAACAGACTCAGGCTTTGCATTAATGGGGAACCTAAGGTCACGTAGCAGGACGCAGTCTGTCATAAAATGTTTATAACCACTGTCTACAAAAGAAAAGCAATATGAATGTCTGCCATTGGAATGAATTCAAACATCCCTTTTCAGTTAAAACCTGAAAAACATCGCATTTAATTAAGAAAATACCATTAATTTCACGTTCAGCCGTGTTCTTTTTTGGACGTAGGTTAAGACTGAGTGGTTATAGTTTACAGAGTAACATTGCTGGGAAACTTAAAGCAGTAACACTAAAAAGGGACGACTGTAAAGTGTGGATGACTGTGAACCTATGGCTGCTTGGACAGAGGGCTGACTCCCGTGTTTTGCTTTATTCTGCTTCGTTCTTTAAACTGTGCACACACTGCTGAGCCACTTGAAGCTCAGATGCTTGTTCTGGCAGAAAAGGGATGTCTTCAAGCCTCTAATCCCCGGAGCGGGCCAGAACCAGCTCAAACGATGAGCCTTCCGTGGCCAGCGCTTGACGCTCCCCCCACCTGACGCAGGTACATACGTCACTGGCACACACAAACGCTCTCTGCCAGGGTACAGATCACACTCACTGGACACCTCGCTCGCACGCCCACGCAGCTCAGATTACACTCAGAGAGGACACGCATACGCTCGTGCAGAGAGCGGTTCACACTCGCACACGCACATAGCGGGTTCCTATCACACTCTGGGAAGGTGACATGGACGCAGTGGGTGAAAGAGACGAAGTGAAAAACCTCTCTCTCTCATACACACACGCACGCAAGCACACACACACACACACACACACACACACACAGTTTGATAGGTTGGTCTGTGACTCACGCTTGGATAAGGAAGAAAACACAGAGGAATGCAGTTGTTATTACTTGGATTATATAACTGACCTTCCAGATAGCACCTCATAGCAAGTGTCACTAACACAATTAAAGTCTAGGCCCTTTCTTCTTAAGATCACATGTTGATATGAACAAACAGACAACTAACAGCCTGGCATAGTTTTCAGCAATGTGTTCCTCTCAAAAAGCCAAATAATGAGGTAACTTAAACCTAATCAACCACAACAATACAGCAGTTATAAGATGCCTTGAGATTCTATTTTGTTACTTAGGGATGAGAAAACAGGCTAACGCTGATTAACCGGAAATATTCAAAGAGAATTCCTCTGAGGCGTTCTGTGTTTCCTTTAAGCTTCAGTCCGTTGCTGGATACGGGTTAACGTTACACTGCAATTTGGGTAAAATTAGACCTCCATGACCTCACAGGCTGAAAGTGACCTATATAGCACTCAGTCACGGAACTTTGGGCGTCGACAGCATCCCAAGGTCCTGATACGGCTACGTGTCCTCTTCTGCAGGGTGAGTTACGAGCACCCAGCATCTTTACCGTCTCACAGGCAATACCCCAGTCTGCCAGTGCCCCTTCACGCCTTCTGTCGCACACTCACAATGAATCAGCTCTATCAGGTGCTGCTATCAATGACAGCACCAGTTTGAGAATTAGGAGCCGAGCTAATTACAGAAAATGTCAGTTGCTGCACCCTCACCACCACTTAAAAGTGTTTACAGGAAGTACGAGAACAGAACAAAGGTGCCAAACCAGAACTGTGAGTGTGACCCCTCGCTTTTCTACATCCACAGCCCTCTGTTAAAACCTCTGTCAAAAACCTGGTCACTGCTCCCATGTGTGCTATGTCACCATTCTCACAAGCTGAACTATACTTTTTTCTGAGCTGTAAAATAGTCACACATGTAGTTAAAATGACCCGAATGGCTGGGGTACCTTTAACGAACCAATAACTTTTGAAAAAATATCATCAAAACACATACAATTTCTGATTTAAAAAATCCCTTACTAATATTAACCTGCCAAGAATGTGAAAAAAAACCAAACATACACTTTTTATCTCATTAAAAAACAATATGTTTTTATTGTCCTCACGCCTTATTTCACTTTCTTAGTAGGGTTACTGTGACCAGATCCTACACTTGGTCACGATATTGAGGCGAGTGTCCTGGTGTTCCTACAAATATCTGAAAAATACTAAAATATCTTGATTTTTTGCCACATGTCCTGAAAACACCCTGGTTTTTCACAGCAGTCAAATCATCCATTATGTTTTCCATGCTTAACAAGGCATAAGAAATACAATAAAATCAATGAAACTTTGTTACACCAATGCAATTCTGTCTATTAGTACTGTATTATAGTACTCACTGTATTACATACAAATTGTTGCATAGCGGGGTGGCAAAATTGTATTGATTTGGCTATATATCAATAGTAGTATTTTAAGGGGTGAGAGGCTGAAAATGTCTGACTGCTTTTCTGTCCCAATTTTTTGTGTTAAAAGTCTAATCACCCTGGATATAGTTTAAATAGTCCATTTTCAGCCATTTCTCTGCTTTTCTTCCAAAGACATGTTTCTTTTGCCACATTTTCCTACCATTTTTCAAACACCACGAGACCTTGAGAACTCAAATGTGGGCAAAAAAAGAAAGAAAGAAAAAGAAAGAGGAGAACAGAAAAAAAGGTTAACAACAGCCTCATTCCCTGCCACGGGAGGGGCCAGGATGCACATTTGCGTGCATTTCCTGTCATAACAGGAAGAGCCTGAGTGCTTCCCCCTCCAAAATGGATTCGCTTCTGCTTCCCGCCTCCTGCCTGCTTGCCTCCCCCCTGGGGGCTTCCGGGAGAGACAAGGATGACAGGACACCATTTAATCCCTGCCTCCCCATGTGTCTCAGTGAACACTGCCCCATTGTTACTGTCAACAGGGAGACCAGGCAGACAATTTATCCCAAAGAGCCAAGAATTATGCTCAAACAAATGACAGCAGGGATTTGGTTTCATTTCTTAACTTTAATCTACTGCGTTCATATCTTTTGCCGTTTTTGTTTTGTTAAAGCCCTACCCTCACAACCCCCTGATACTGACCTCCATTTTGTTATGTTATATTCATTTACATGCGAGTTCATTCAAAGTGCTCTTGTGAGTCCAAAGGAAGGAAGAGCTGAAAAGGCAACTTCCGCCCAGCAGATCAACTCAAGGAAATCTAACAGGGAGATTATTTCGGGACAGATTCTGAAAAAAAGCCCATGATTATTAGAAAAGAGATCTCCTGTAAGGCAATATATGCCCAGTTTGCTTAAGTACAAGCAGGGGAATAAGTATGAAAAACAAGCAGTGAAATATCTCTGTCAAGGGTTACATATTGACTTCCTTGCCTCTTCCAGCTGTGAGTTGGAAATGACAAGTTAAAGGTGCAAAAGTTGACTAATTTAAATGCAGCTGTTGTGCTAATGCCAGCTTTGCCTAAAGCAAGAGTTTCTCTGCAAATGTATGTGTGTGTTTGTGTATTTTTTTTCCACAGTGAGAAAAGAAAAAAAAATATTGGTAATGGTAAGAAAAAAGAGGATATGATTTCTACTTGCTAAATATAGATAAACTTCCCACATTACCTAAACAGGGACAATAATCTTCATACACATTGTACATTGGAGAGAAAGGTACTTTTCCATGATCGAGATCTCATCAAGGAACTGAAGAAATAGAAGTTGTTAAAGAGGTGAGCATGCTTCATGCCAGCTTCCAATGCTGTGAAGACAGACGTGCAGCGGTGCACTGATCACACAGGCAGCAATCTCTGAAAAAGGTGGGAGACTGAGAAGGAGCGAAGGAGAGATAAGACACCCAGAGGGCCTCATTATTTCCCCGCTGTTAATTTAACATGAACACTTTCGCACTCTTGCGCTGTTGATTAAAGCCGCCGCATTTGCAGACTAGAGAGCCGGCCTCGTGCTCCGACGCAGGCATGCGTGTGAATGTGATACTTTTTTTCATAAATAAACGCAATTCCTCAACGTCCTGCCCTGGAGGCACGAAGGGGTCAACACCACTTTGCCCCCATCACTCCTTCCTGTTGGTGGTGATTTCACCTCTGGGCCTCTTAGCTTTTGCCCTTCTGTGGCCTGGCTACCCACGACCAAAATCGCTCCAGCAGATGTGTCACTACGATAACGGGACCTCCGTGATTAAACCCCAATTACTCTCTGACTCCGGGGTGGCTGCGTCCGAATGGCCTGCAGCTGAGGGAACCAATCGTGGGCAGTCGTTTGTGATTGGATTTTGTCATCTCTTTTTTTTTTTTTGCTTTGTGAACTTCCTTCCTATCTCTAATATGTTGATGGCATCCGAGGGCCGGTTGGATGTGTCAGTGCATCTGGAGGAACGTTTCGGTGTGTGCTTGTTTATGAACACTGACGTGCATGTGTGCGTATGTGTGTGTGCGTGTGTGTGTGTGCGTGTGTGTGTTTATGTGTGTGTGTGTGTGTGTGTGTGTGTGTGTGTGTGTGTGCTCTGGGCAGGGAGACAGCTTCAGGGTTGCCTGACGCCGATGCTTGTTGCAATGATTGTTGCGCTGGTGTAGCACTTTTTGAGGAGAACTTAAGCAGAGGAAGACACTGCAGTGAGGATCAGAGAGATGTGTAGGAGGTAAGACAACAGAAGAAAACATTCTCCCTTAAAGCAATGTGCCACTTTGTCTGCTCCTCATTCATTCTTCCCTTTTTTCACGACAGTCAACAGCTCTCCTGCAGATCTTAAACTGTAACAGATTCCGGGAGCAATTATTACTCAGACGTTTGGCACTGAACTAGAAACGATCCTGTTTAAGTGGCAGTGCCAATCTGTGCCTCACCACCCCATTAGGAATGCACTGAGCACATGCAGGCACGGAGTGGTGTATGTGTGAAGATGTGTGTGAGCGCGTGTGGGTGTGCGCCATCTCTGAGGGAGTGGAGAGGGTGCATGCAGAAGCCCCTCACACTGCAAACGCACTTCGCTTCCTGTTCAGACTTTTGGAGTGGCCCACAGATATACAGCCAGGTTCCCTGCTGGCCAGATCTTACACCGCGTCACGAGCACATGACAGAGCCTGTTTCAAAGCAGCATTTTCAAAGGATGTTGCAGCAGCTGACACCGTGGGGTGTATCCTGATAACACACAAAGGAACAGGCATAACGTGCTCTGGGACAACGTAAACGCAACACAACACAAACACCAAAAGGAACCAGACTGAAGCATTGGATGCCTGCTGCCTTTAACACTAAAGGACAGCACACTTAAAAAAAAAAAAATCTATAGCGTAGAGGTGACAGTCCAATTACAATGCTCAAGTTTGTAGGGAGAAAATTAACAGCATGTCAGTGGAGGTTTGCGCTGATTTTCTGAAGTAGCAGTTGAGGAGAATTTATAAATCATTTGTTTGACAGACAAAAATGCACCCCTATGCCATATATCTTAAATATCTAATCACAAATTATGACATTTTCTTCAGTCCTGATTAGGCTGACAGAAGTAGTTACTAGAAATTATTTCAAAGTATTTATCTAACATCTAAATAGTGAAAAAATCTGAATGACTTTGACAGGGAAGTAAAGATTAGGTTTATGATAGGTGTTAAATATCAAAGGTTTGCGTGGCTATGTTCAAGCCCTATAATGTGAGAGGATTCTGCTTGGTGTTACGAATCAAAGGTTCGTTTAATGGGGGAAGTGAAAACAGTCAAACTCAGACCGCCATGTCTGGAAAAAAAAACGGAAGATGAGGTCAGCGCTCTGCCTTAGCTTGTCAAATCCTGAGTTTTTATCGATGTCTTTATAGTGTTTCAGCATTGTTCGTGTGTGAGCCCAGCTACCCAGATCATGTTTGCATTTCCCTGAAGGCCTTTGATGCCCAGTGTGTAATTACACAAGCAGGTTGGCAGCACGGTGCGCATTAGTGCACACATAAGCTGCTTAGTACATGACTGCTGTTGATAGCTAGTCAGAACACAAAGACTTAGGCACTGCAGGACGCCAGCCCAGACCTCTGGCTCCAGCAGGAGAAGCGACTAAGTTGGCATCAGTTTCCATGGGACGTCCTTCCGGTTTCAATCTGTAGAGCGCAGGAGATGGAAAGGTCACAGTGGCATGGCCATTCCGAGCAAGCATTTTACAAGAAGGTCTCAGTGCAGTGGTAGCCTGTAGTTGTGATTTTGCTTTTAAACGCCAAAAAAAAACCCACTAGCTTCAACATTCAGACAAGCTAAGTGCTGTCCTATTAGACTTCCTTAAACTTCTGCTGTACTCTGCTGTCATTAAATTCTTCATTATTTTGAAGAGCAATGGACAAGCTGCTCAAAGAGTTTTACTGAACCACAGATGATGTAATTTTCTTATGGTGCTTATGTGAATGTGGGGGCAGAATTGCAAATTTCTGTAAATCTTTGCAAATTTAACAGCACTGCCAGAGTGAAAATATTACCACTCAAATACAGCAAAGCATTTTGAAAATGGCATCTCGTATGCTGCCTTGCTCTTCACTGGGCACAAGACCCAAAAAACACTATCTTCATGAGCGTAACCTATCTCTGTGCATTATACTCTTGGTCCACTGTCCAATATATAATTTTCCGCATTTAAATATATATATATATATATATATTGATGTCTGTGAATGTATGGGGGTGTTGAAAGAGGGTTTAATTTCTTAAAAGGCTAGTGAAAGACATGGTTGAAGTATTTTATGCTTCACCCAATGTCGCCCAGTCTCTGAGTCTCTGTTTGACACATTGTGTCCATGACTAATCCACTTGAACACCATGGTCTGTGGTGTCTGACACACCCAGCTGAGGCAGTATTTCCTAAGAGCTCCTTCCTGCTGCCCACAGCGACTTCAGTGATTCAGATGCAGCTTTCGGATGTCTTCCATTAACAAGGGGCTCATGAAATCGTCCTGAAAAATCGCTTTCTTTATTTTGAAGTCCTGCAAAACCAAGCCTGTCATACTGTTCTCATGATGATAGAATTAATTTTTAGATGGAGCTTTCATAACCAAAGTGAATTCTTCCCCAGATTTCACCTAATTTTTTGGTGTTTCAAAATTAACACGCAGCAAACTGCCACAACGCACAGAGCACTTCATTGTGGTCTTACAGTGCTGTCAAGTTATATTACTAATTTGAGAGGATTGTCTTCCATGGATGCCAATCACTAGCTTTTGACAGACTGTGTATACACTGCCAAATTAAGCAAAGATGAGAGCCGTCAGTGCAGTAAATCATCTGAAGAAACTGACAACAGAATACACTCAATGTTATATATTACTGCACTGATGTTTTCCACTCAGATTCAGCAATAGCCTGTCACAAACAGAATACAGTGAAATGTGCCTTCACATCCCAGCATTTGCGTTTGGACCCAATCTGGTACAACGTGTTCTCTGTACCCACCATTAGTAGGAGAACGCATGCACCTCTATCTAACTGGGTCACCTATGCTGCTTCTGTTTTTTTTTTTTTCTTTCTAACAGCAGACTCCTCCTCATGTCCTCTCAGGACAGTGCTTGGTCTAACAGCTTTACATGTTTCCAGTTTACCTGTTTGATATACACTGTTGTACCAGGACATGAAAACAAAGTGAGTTCACTCTGAAGTGATAATAATGTTTCATCTGAATGAATGGGAACATCCTTCCAAAAAGTATACTAACAAAACCAAGTTCAGAGTCTGCCTAGACTCTCCCCTCCCCAGCATTGTTCTTTTTGATCGTCCATTTTGATCGTGTTACACTTGCTTTACATATGCTGTGCCTTTTTATTTATTCATTTTATTTAGCCAGGCAGATTAATTGAGAACAAATTCTCATTTACATTAACGGCCTGACAAAGAGGCCCAACACAACACAGTCAGATTTAAAAAGAAAAGAAACAAAGGCAACAACAGATTGAAACACAGGACTGTAGAATGCAAGAAAGAGATACAACAAACATCAGTGCAATGAGGACTAAAAGAAGACTAACATGTGCTCGCGATTTTGTTTTTAAAAACAGAGACAGAAATGAAAGTGTGTGCTTTAAGTGATTTCTGCATCTGTACCAAAAATTGCATGCACATCTATTTATTCTCTGTTTGTTCACACTGACATAAGATCTTCAGAAAGAAAGGCGCTAGACTTTAATTGTATTTGTAATAGTTGCTACAAGGTGCTATCTGGAAGGTCACTTATATTCTCTGAGTAATAAGGACCACATTCCTTTGTGGTTTCTTCTTTATAAAAGCGTGATTCACAGGCTGACCAATGAAGCAGACTACGTGTCTGTGTGTGTGTGCGTGTGTGTGTGTGGGCGTATGTGAGTACACACATGTGCATGCGAGCGTGAGTGTCTGCATTTGTGATGGAAGGTGTGAAACGCTGTCTTCCATTTCCCAGCATTCAGCGCAGCATTACAACATAAACAAAGCCACAATGTGTTGACAGAGTGCAGGACCTAATATAGCCCGGGAACTTGTGAGGGTCTTGTGACCAGTGATGTCAGCTGCCCCTGACACTCGGTATCGCCTGGGAGTGCAACCTGAGAGCTTCCACAGCAGCCCCGCACGACTTCGCCACTGCTGGCAAACCTGTTTTTTTATTTCTTCTTTTTGGTTTTGTTTGTTGTTTGTTTGTTTGGCCTTTTCCACTTGCCCACTCATGCTGCGTGATATTCCCCTGGTGCGAGCTTGTGCGTGCGCGTGTGTGTGCGTGTGGTGTGCTCAACAGGAGAGCAAGGGCGATGCTTTCAGAGCAAATCGTGAATACGCCCACAAGGGCTACTACATTTGGTAACCACCCCCCCCCCCCCACCCCCCAAGATGCAGCCCCCCCACACCAAAACCTAAAGGCCCCATGACCAGGATGTGTGCAGGCAGAGGGCCCTTGAGACACCCCCAGCCACCACCCTCCTGGGAACCCCATCTTACCTGTCTGTTGCGTTCATCCATAATCCTCGCGATCTGAATCTTTTTCCTCCCCATCTTCCCTGGCGTCTCTTCGCTCCTCTCCTCAAGGTACTGGAAGTTCTCCTCCCTTCACTCTTCTCAAGAATCCTCTAGGTGCCCCTTCTTTTTCGACACTTGCTCCTCTCAATTCACAGACTCCCTCATCCGCTCCTATGAGAGAGGGGGAATGACAGCAGAATGTGGTCAGCTAAAAATTCAGAAAAACATGCCAAACGCATTGCAGTTATATGGAGACAGCCTGTACAGATTCTGGCAACATGTTGTGAGAACACAGTTTAAAATTTCCTTTTAGTAAATTACAATATTTTATTGTCATTTAATTATTCACTTTTTAGTATTATTTAAGGAGAGGGCTAATAAGGTAATTTGTCTCTCATATAGCCAGAATTTATATCAGTAACATTTCTTTATAATTTCCTGCATTTGAGTCTGGGTCTAAATCTTCACCATACATGTGAGCTTGCATCATACATGTCAGCAATGCTTCTGAGATAAGATTTGTGACTGAAAATGCATGCTAAAAAATGTTTCTTTTAAAACAGATTACTTTCATGAATTGATAACACCAAGGTAACATGCATCTGACCAGATTTTCACAACAATGTTAGTATGAGTCTTGTCGCCATTTAATTGTTTTTTTTTTTTTGATGTCACACAATCAGCCTTAAGTCTCACTGAACAAAAGCTTTATTTATATCTTTGCATTAATAACAGCCTTCCCAAACCCCTTTAAGTAAACCAAAAAAAAGGCATGAAATGTGAGGTTTCTGAGATTTAAACACGCTTTTGTGTGTGTGTGTGTGTGTGTGTGTGTGTGAGTGTGTGTGTGTTAAGTAGGTCAGATAATTCATTTCTGAGAGGAGAACAGCAATGCTTTTTTGACAGCAGAGGTGATACTGTTCCTCGTTATGCAAATGACCATCTCATTATTTAAGATCTCTGTAACCTGTGTGAGCAGTGAATATGTTAAAAAACAAACCTCTTTTCTTTTCTCTGTGGAAACAGGATCTCACTAACAACTCTGGTGTGCTGGACAGCTTACTGACACAAGATTTTTAAAAAGTCTGTATCAAAATACTACTTTTCGTTAGTGTGATATTCTATGCTCAGGATATAAAGACACATTCTATGTATATCAAGACTCATATACACATGATATAAAGTAGATATGTATAAAATAAAGTATAAATAAAATCACAATCATTGTGAGCATAAAAATGATCAAAATGTTTCACTGTTTTATTTTGTGGGGGTTTTGTAATTAAATAAGCTACTGTTAACTGTACGTATACCCTATAACTGATGAAAATTGATGTAGAGTCAAGTAAGGTGACACTTATCAGCTATACCTCTATCTCCAGCAGCACTGGAAACTTGGCTGAGAAGAATTTCAAAGTGCTGAGATGTGCATATCAGGTAAATCAGCAGCCCCCAGTCATCTCAATACATATAGTATAATTTCATTATTACACATAATCTGTGCAAATTAGACACATTATTTCTGCTCATGGTTGCCATAGATATGATTATGCTGCACGGCACCTCAAAGTCCTGCTCAAGTGCTTCAGATATTTGGAACATGCCGACTGATTGTACAAGTTTAACATTAAAATTAACATTAAATATTATATTATCCTGTTGTGCTGTATGTTGGAAAGTTGGAAAATCTCCAAACAACAAAGTCATAACTCTATTTTCTCGTTTTGCTCACTGAATCGTCGCACAAATAATGCTATCCTATATAACAATAATGTACATTAGCTACTGATAATAATTGATGCAGTCTCAGTGACAGCATCTGTGAGCAATTCATGACATATATACACGTTTAAAGAAGCAAAACGTACAACAAAATCAAACTGTATATCTTAAAACGACAGAACGAAAAAAGGACCACATGTCATGTCTAAATTCTGTAAATGCCTAACGTGCAAAGGTTTCGCAAATAATGCGATATATATATATATATATATATATATATATATTTCACCTGAGGTTAAACATTTCAAGGAACACATATTCAACGTCTACACATTATGTCAGAAGTTTGAGGTCTTGGTAAAAAGTGATCGTCACTTTCTCACTTACTGGTCGGGTTTGCATTTTTTGAAAGCATTGGTAAACATTACACAGCACAACGTGCTCCGCGACACAGACAATGGACGTCAAATGCACCGGCGCTCGAGTCCTGGACACACACAACGGCTACACGAGTACCTCAGTTCGGGCATGCCAGCTGCGCTTCTCTGCTCTCTTCTTCAGCGAAACATCCCATTAATGTGAATTCCGCGATCTCCACTCTCACTCGCAATGTCAAAAGAACTCCTTCGGTACAGCGCCTTACATAACAGTAAGCCGATGTCCTGAGCAGTTAATCCCGGTTTTGCCCCCTGCCACACGCTGCCGAAGTGCAGCGCTACTTAACACAGCGCGTATGATCCCCCCGCAACTCCCCCCTCCCATGACACGAGAGTCCGTCCACACACTCTCCGACAATCCACCCCCACTGGTCTCAGATCAGCCGGGCAGACACAGCAGGGCAATCACAGCAAGTACATCCAACACATGCTCCTGCCCTACTGAGCGTTAACACGGTCACAAATACTTCCGAACGTACAGACAACATTAATGCAAAGCCATAATAAAGTAACGGCTTCCCTGAGTGCATTATTAACACTTACCCCGATATGAGAGCAAACCTCTAAGCTACAGTCCCAGCACATGCAGAAGGTAGAGGAGTCTAACCAGCTCTCCCTGAAGCAGTAAGCTAATTCACTAATCCACTGCCAGTGCATAAGGAGAGAGCGCAGGCAGTGTAGAGAGAGAGAGCGAGAGAGAGAGAGAGAGAAAGAGAGAGAGAGAGAAAAAACGATTCCCTTTTCTCGCTCAAAGAGAGCCTGGTGGCACTATCGGCTTACAGCAGCACGCGCAGGCGAGGTACGGTTCACTCGGAGGGCTAAGAGGTCAGGCGAGAAGGGGGTGAGAGGGGGGCTTCCACACACAACTGTCACAAAGGAGAACATGTAAGGTTGTAGGTGGAATGCACTGACAGTGACAAACAGCAGACCAACCACCTCCTGGTAGGGGGAATAGCACGCATCATCTGTCCCACCTGCCCATTAAGCCTTTTATTTCTCACACCGAGCGGGCCAAGAGCATCTCTATCTAACCTCAATCTAAAAAGGAGCAGTCCAACAGCGTCCTGTTCAGAGCCAGTAGGGTGAGAAACACATTTACAGTTAGGGGGAACAACCAGAGCCGGCTTGGGGTCACTCTCTTAAAGAGGGGCCTGTGAATGTTCACAAATATGGATGTAATCTATCACTTTGCTGCAAATGATCTCTCAGTGAAATGAAAGCCCACATATGATGGACTGGAAGTGTGCCACCTATCCCTGGTGACGTGTAAGGAAACTGGTTCGTGCTAAAAATCAGCCTGTGGTTGTGTCTGTACTCATGTGCAATACAAGGCCAAAGCGCACACACATATATATGTAAGGCACCAACCCATGATTGCCTCTAGCTGTATGAATGGATTAAACTGTAAGCTATGTAAATAAGCTTACTCTGGATAAGAGTACCTAAACAACCATAATAATATAATCAGAACCCCTAATATTGTCCTCCAATTCTGCCTCTGACGCCCCCAATTCAACATACACAAAAAAATGAAAGAAAAAAAAAACATTTTCAGACAACCCCTCAAGTTTCACTTCTTCTTCTCGTTAAAAGCTGTGATCAAGATTTTATTTGCATCAAGTTGTTCCCCCACCCCCTCACCGAGCAGGAGGAAGAAGAATAAGAGAAAGTACCTCCGTTTCGATATCACAGAGCATTATAGCTTCTTGCGTGCACCAACTACAGCTAAACACGAGAGAGCAGTGTTCCATACACGCGCATGTGACAACGCCAACGTTTCGGCTGCTGTCCCGCGCTTTTTGTTGAGCTTTTCATGCTGCTGCTTTTCTGTGCGGCAACAAGAAACAAGATCCTACTATGACCTTCCCATATCCAAAAACGACCGATCTGAGCAAGACTGGCGAAGTCTTGCTTTAAATCATTTCTGGGCCATCACTGCTACTGCAAGCCCTCGTCCCGCACATCTGCAACAAATTTAGGCGTAACACCCGTTTGAAAAAAAAAAAAGGCAGTATCCTCTATCCTCATAGGAAATGCGGTTATAAGGATTTGAAATAACATATTACAGGGCAGTAAGTAAACCTTTTAGGAGGTGTACGATACGTTAAATAAACCCTCACTCTTTTTAAATAAACTTCCATTTCCTTTAAGAGAAACAACTTTAATACGGTTTTCCGAGCGCTTTGAATAGAACTGTAGATCTGAGGTGCAATTTCACGTCCGCGCTCCGAAAATGTCCTTTTTTTTGGATTCCATTAACATGTTTACAGTTTCACTTCGCAAATTTCCCTCATCCTTATTTCCACAGCGTGGACAATTATCACAGGGTATTTGCGGAGGGCAAGGGGAAAAAGGTGACACCAAACAGTGGAGGGCAGCTCTGTGAATGTCCAGTGTCATTACAGTCGATGGCTCCTTAGTGTGGCGTGCATACACTCCGCCAGCCTGACTGAGACACTGACAGTGACGGATCTCTCTCACTCATTTGTTCTGTGTCTGTCCATATGACACGGGAGAAGTGATCTAAAGCCTGTCGGCACGGTTGAATAGCCTTTGTCATCTTTGCAGGCTTTTCAGATGAATCACTCTACATATGGGCGGGGAGGGCACAATTTAATGCCCTTAAGTGACTAAAAGGAATGCATCAGTGTGCACATGAATGCTTAAGCAACCGGCGAATGCTCACACATAACACTGTTCCTTTCTTTTGAGTTCTCGCATTGGTGACATAATGGTATCTCAGCAATAACCATAAAAAAGTAACAGACAGTTTTATTGAACTTGCCAATTTATTTCTATTATAAGCGTTGAGAGGTGCTGCCGAACAAAACTTTCTGGGGGATCTGACTGGAGAGTACCCTTAGAGGTTACTACTTCTGGGCCAGACTCCTGAGGGTAACAGGATGGCTGACTGGACTCTAAAGTAGGAAGTGGCTCTTCACAGTGCCCCTTGTCCAGCCCCCCCCCCCCCCCCACACCACTTGCACGGGCAGACAGAATGGCAGGAAACATGCGAGGGGCGCTCGAGGAAGGACGTGACATCAGAGCTAACAGACAATAAAAGGTGTAAAGGTGCTTCCTTCCTGAGGCCGGCGCGAGTGAGCGCGAAATGGGAACCAAAACTCCGCCACTTCCCTCCCCCAGACGAGAGGCGGGCTCAGTTTCAAACTGTCTTTTCTCGGTAACAGCCAATCAGGAAAACCAGAAATCTTTCCAAAAAGAACCTTTTTTTAAGCAGAAATAGAGGTGTGAGGGGAAATTTATGTTATTTTCAAAGACCCACACCCTTATACATACACACACAGAAGTCTGGACAGATAATCTCAATGCCTCTGTTACACTTGTACCCATCCATCCATCTTAAAAATGCATATTTCTCTAAAAACTTCATTGTCATTGCTCTTCAACTGTCATTGCTCGAAAGAGTTTATATATGCATGTTACATTGGCCGATTGTGACGACTGTGGCCGATTGTGACGTTCCAAAGCCACTGATGATGCGAGTTCCCTTAAGACAGTGTGAAAATCCCAAACGATGCACAACGCTTTCTAATTTACAGTGCAAAACATTTATAGATTCCCGATTAGAAGGACTGAAGTTTTCTTTATCGAGAGGCGTGTTTACTGCTGCAAATTGCCCTTGGTAAAACTAAAGACTTTATGAGTGAATGTGTGAAATTATAGATGAACTGCATTTCTGTTTGAATAAATTCCGTGAATAGCTCTTTTGAGGTGCTATGCTGCATTAAAGCATTAGGGGGGAAAAGTACCGTTTTTATTTATGCATTACAGGGCGCTCTTTCAGTGGTAAAAATGCCGATGCTTTTCCCCTGCTCTTCTAGCAATCAACTGTGAACTGGTTAAATAGCCCTGAATGACAGCCCAGCCTTAAAATACCTCTAACGCCCCTTCAAAAGTGCTTTTTTTTTCCATCCACTGTAGGCTTAATAGCACACTAAAATAGAGAAAGGGCACTCCGCTATAAACATTTGTCGCTTTTTTTGATCTAGATGGCTTAGTCATCTTTTTTCTCCCATGTTCCAATTTAAATTCCCCCAAAAATTTTGATTTGTGAAGCACGGCCACAGGGCATATTTGCACTTTTCATTGTAACGGCAGTCGAAAAAGATATAACCCGCTTGAGAGCTATCTCCGTATTAACATATCTAAAGTGACACTTATACCCTTTTAAGCGGTTTTCTGTAAATGTTTAGCAACATGCTTTAGGTTTCCCATTTAAAATGAAAAAGTGTGACATCTTAGAGGGTTTATTATTTTGATGATAATCACATTTTTAATACAAC
The DNA here is from genome assembly GCF_013368585.1 of Megalops cyprinoides. Taxonomy (NCBI): domain Eukaryota; kingdom Metazoa; phylum Chordata; class Actinopteri; order Elopiformes; family Megalopidae; genus Megalops; species Megalops cyprinoides. The sequence continues at coordinate 19,453,824 of NC_050587.1, read as the reverse complement.
GTTAAAATTCACCAGTGTGAATATATCCCATCGTCATATGTTATACGCGATAAGAACGGAATTAAAAAATCCTTCGAATCAGCCCTCTCCCCAACTGTTCCATTATCCTAATTTTTTTCACGCTGAAAAGCTCTGAGGTCTTTTTGTCTGGTGGGGAACAGCTGAAGCTGACGGAGCACTGGAGACCAAGAAACAGGACCAGTCAGAGCCGAAACGGGGACAGGTGGCAGCCGCATCCTTTTTATTGCCCTCCTCATGGTCTCCCAAGGACAACAGGACAGGAAACTGAATATTCCTCCCCTTCAGGGAACGCAGCCTAGAATCAAGAACCTCACGCGCCACAGTGCCAGTGTTCCAGCGCGACGGCCTTGGGTCGTGCCGTACGGTTCTTTTTTGTGTGAACCAGACTTGTTCGGCAGGCAGCAGAAGGGGAGGGTGGTTCTCTTCCAGGCTTCCTGCCTGCCACCCAGCAGAGCTGCACATTGTACGCATGTGAGGCATAAGCAACACTTAAGAGGGCTTAAGGAGGCAGAGCTCTGGGGCCATGGCTGGACACATGGCAGCGGCGTCATCACAGCTCAGCAGCGGAGAGGCGGCCAGACAGCAGACACAAGGTCTTGCTTGGGCTCGGGAAGCTCCTCCCTTCTAGTGAAAAAGGCCCCACCCTCCCCCCGCGACACCTGCCTGTGAGAGCATTGGAGGTCGCCACAGAGGTAAAGCCCTGCGCTGTTTGCCGGGGAGCATCTAACCCTTATATGACACCGTGAGCTGCTTAGCGAGCCCCAGGTGCTCGTGGCACACGGAGTTACGTTGCTGGGCCAGAAAGCCTCCGCACCCTGCCGCGTGACCTGCGAAGCTTTCCCCGTCACGAAACATTTCACAGAGGTCAACAATACCACGAAGACGATCTGTACGCCCTCCTTCTAGCAAACACACACGCGCGCGCGCACACACAGACAGGGTAAGAGTATATTCCTTGTGACTGCTATCATCTTTCAAGGATCTAGTCCTAAGCTCTGAAGGCACGGAGGCAGAGCACACAAAACACTGACACGTTCGCTTACTATCTGACAGCACTGACAATGCCCCATGATCCTTCATGATCCGCTGGTTGTTCGCTAGTCACTGATGCGGCTCTTATCTTCAAAAGCGAGGAGGAGGGGTTGGGGGGGAGGGGGGGGCGAGCGGCAGCGCCCCAACCCTTAAACACTAAATGGAGCGGTTAGATGATCGGCTGATTACTTCATCTCACTCTGCCAGCATCCTAATCAGCCTAATTAAAGCTTTGTTCGTTTTCGAAATCTCCGATGACAATTCGTTTCACCCTACCCTACAGTGGTTCTGTGAAAAAGAGAATTAAATCTGATCTTCTGACAGCAATTATTAAATGTTCCCTACTGGCCACAATTAAGCCTAGAGGCTCATGGGCCTCGCAAATTCATCTCTGAGCAAAGTCACTTGTTCTTCACCCACTCTTCTTTTTCCTGTAATCCCTTATATATATACACACACCGATGAGCCAAAACATTATGACCACCTGCCCAATATGCTGTTGGTCCTCCAGTGCCAACCCGCCGAGGCATGGACTCTACGAGACCCCTGATGGTGTCCTGCCGTATCTGGCACCAAAACATTAGCAGCAGATCCTTCAAGTCCTGTAAGTTGCGAGATGGGGCCACCATGGATCGGACTTGTCGGTCCTGCACATCCCACAGATGCTCAATCGGATTGAGATCTGGAGAATTTGGAGGCCAGGGCAACACCTTGACCACTTCATCATGTTCCTCAAACCATTCCCGAACAACATGTGCAGTGTGGCAGGGTGCATTATCCTGCTGAAAGAGGCCACTATCATCAGGGAATACCATTGCCATGAAGGTGTGTACCTGGTCTGCAACGATGTTTAGGTAGGTGGCACGTGCCAAATTGAAGTCCACATGAATGGATGGATTCTTGCCTAACGCAAACATTCTGGACATCTGCTCATTTAATGTACACCTCCTTGGGTAGTGTTCCTATTTTTCCTTATGGCTCATGGCCCTCAAACAATTCACATTTTTCAAGCATGTTCCACAGTATGCAGCCAACCCATACTGACTCAACCTTTTTAACCTTGATTTCTGGCCCACTTTTTCCCTGCAAGTTAACTGGTAAGCTATGAAAATAGGCTTCACTTGCAGCGGCCGCTATAAATCAGGCCGGCAGGCCCTGATCCTTGGCCTTCCTTCTGTGTGCTATGATACAGGGGAGAGAGGGTAGCTACTTCAGGACATGGCCTCAGCACTCTCTCACACCGTTCTTAGTCCTGGCTAAAGAGACCAACATTAGCCGTTCATTAACAAATGCACAGGCTAACAAGCTTCTGTGGACTGTTTATAGGGGACATTTGAGGGCGTGAATGAGCTCATGATGATGGTGGTTACTATAAATTTTTGTTGTTAACAGATTTGCCCATTTAATCACATTTCACATTAATGTTTGCATACAGACATGCAGCATGTCCCTTTTCTTACAGATTCATTTCAGCTGTTCATCTGTTTTTGTTTTTTTTCTGTTGCCAAGGGATTCACTTCATAGCTTTTTAGTCACATCCTTCACTTTGTCAAAAAAAAAATGACTCATGCACCCATTTATATCCCAGCTGAGATAAACTCAGTGAGAAAACTAGAGTAGTCCAGCTGCTCTAATAAGTCCCAAATCATTCACATTCACCAGTCATTTGCAGCATTTATTTTCATAATGCACAGTGTCAAAACAAGAACCAAGAAATGTTACTCAGCATTTGTCATTCAGTTCAATGGAAATCACCAATGGAAACAATTAGTACCACATGGCGTTGTCTTAGGGCAAATTGAGTTAGAATGAGAACAATTTGTACAGAACAAGAATTGGATTTCCACATTGATGTCCTTCATCGCTTTTATTACCGCCCTGGTTTATATGGAAAAGAAATACTTCAGACTGCGTGTTGGAAGGTAAGAGAAATTAAATCATCTTAATTCCTCACAGCGACTGACAAAGAAAGAAAACAGCATGACAGAATCAAAGCTTTGCAGAACACCAGTCTGACAACCAGCTTTAAGCAGTGATTTTTTAACATCTCCACAAAGGCATGCCGGCAGTTGCCGCTGACAACTGTTAGAGTAACTAATCCGATCTATCATTAAGATACAATTGTTTAAACCAGTCTGCAAAGGCGGTTCAAATGCTTCCCTGTGGAGAAGCTTGAGAGAGCCTATATCTGATCTGACAAGAAAGTTAAAAAAAAAACAGCCAAAAAGCATCACTGCGGGGGAAGTGTTCTGAGATTTCGGCAGCGCTCGAGCCACGTCCCGCTGGAGAGCATCCCCAGTATTCGATCCAGTCCCCCTTGAGGGGAGAGAATTATTTCAGAGTGCCATTGGATTTGGGGTATGACACAGACCCTGCTCTGTTACGGAGGTGGAGGAGCCAAACCCGGTCTCTCATTACTCGACAGCACAGGAACATGCAGATGTCTGCGGTGGTTTGAGGCCCAGGCCCGGCCCCGGCAGCTCCGCACGCCTGACTCCAGCGAGATCGCCCTGGAACCTCATCAAAGCGCACGCTCGTAATTTGTCACAGAAAGCAGCCAATTAACATATGTTAAAGGGGAGGGGGACGCTCCGAAAATGATAGCGTATGATTAAAGACCCGGCACAGCTGCGGAAAATCAAAACTGCAGGATTTTTCAAAGGATCCTCGAATGAGGCAGTGAGACGGATAATCTGATAATGCTCACTGCTACTTAACCCTTCTGAAAAGGGGGAAAAAAACACATGCAAAGCACTAAGTTGCTGTGTCGCATCTTGAGGTTTGAAACCACACTTTGGCAGAAGAGCTCCTGGCAGCCCAGATGGCCCAGCCATTTTGAGGAGAGTTTAGGGAAGTAGGTTTGTGTGACTTGGGGGTTGCAGGTTTGACTCTCTGCAGGTGGTGTGATGAAGTCTCAGCATCATGCAAGGTACTTAAATGTGAAACCTAACCTACAGAAACCACACAGGATAAAGGAGAACTGTTCACCAAATGAATAGTACTAATATCAGATGCGTTCAGTGAGGTTATGATCACACACAAAGCACACCCTCTTGACAAAACACCAATGGCTCATTGCTCAAGTGCCAAGTTTTGACTTTACCGGACACAGCTTTCAAGCACACAAAAGTCAATCTTTTGTGAACCTTTTGGTTCAAGTCACTTCAGTGCTTCACTAACAGTCACTGAGCCTACAGGACAGCACCTCACTACATCTTCAGCTCTGATAGGTTCAGTCTGCACAGACACTCGCTTTTTTCCGGCATGAAAAGTTCCAGCCTCCAACTTGCCTGCATTTCATTCCCGTACCTTTGACATCCCGAATGCTGAACGTTGCTGTGAAAGAAATGCGTGATGTGAGATGTTCTGTCATGCCTTTCCGCCTGATGCGGCGTTGCGCGCCACTCCATTTGCATAAGTTCCTTCGCCGTGCGTGTGTGTGTGTGTGTGCGTGCGCGAGCGTGTTCGTCGCACAGCTGCTGCGGTCTGTTTGGTGCGTGTGATCAGTGCTGGTGACAGGACAGTTTGGGTTTCTGCCATCATCACTGCATGCAAAATAAAACCCCTCACATTCTGCTTTCACTCCTCTGAAGTGGTTCAATAAAAGCAACTCTGATGTGTTAGACAGTCCCTGGGACTTGCCGCTGAAATACAAATTCTAAACATTCCACAGAGCTAATGGAGATAGTATTAAATACTGTTCATCAGCATCATCATTACTGTAGTCACTATTGTAATTCGTGTTATATAACACATGATTATGTTTATTATTTGAACTACATTTACATTTATTCATTTGGCAGACGCTTTTATCCAAAGCGTTGTTACAGTTGTTTTACAACGTCATCCATTTATACAGCTGGATATTTACTGAGGCAACTGTGGGTTAAGTACCTTGCCCAAGGGTACAGCAGCAGTGTCCCAGCAGGGATTGAACCGGCAACCTTTTGGTTACGAGTCCTGCTCCTTAACCACTATGCTACACTGTCGCCCTTAGTCTTTGTCATACTTTGTCATACTTTGTCCGTACTGTCGCTATACTTACTGTATGCACTTTTGTAAGTCGCCTTGGATAAAGGCGTCTGCTAAATAAATGTAAATGTAAATGTAAATAATGGCATGGCATGATGATGATGATGATGATGATGACTGATAAGCACTACTTGCTAATCCTTCTTTAGAATCGTTTTTTTAAGTTAAATATCAGTACACATAAATGAAAACGGTACCACACAATCTGAGACCGTTCCTCATCATTTCTGGTCTGAGATGGAAAGTTGTGGGATAGGAGAACAGCCTTGTTTCTCTGCAAGAGAGGTCTCTCTGCAATGGCCACATGCTACAGAGTAAAAATGTGCCTGACTTCCCCAAATCCCTGGGCTCTCCTTACTGCTTCACTGTTCACATGACCCCTGCTGCCCCTAGACTAGTGACAGTTAGTGCTGCACTCCTCACAAAATCTGTCCTTGCATTCTGAAATTGGTGGGCGCACACAACTGTATAATTCTCTTATTGTTCTTCATTTGCTCCAACTGTTCACAGCTTATTTATTTGCTGAGATACCCCCTTTCTAGAGCTCACACTTAAAGCAATGCCTTCATACACCCAAAAATTCTTACTCAAGCGGTTCATGTTTATTACTTTGCTCAGGGGAACAACAGCAGGATCACTGGTTTAAGCCCTGTCCATTATTCATTGCTCCACACTGCTTTACTACTTTCAAAATGTCTTGAGTGGCAGGTTGAAACTCCACCCACTGACCCTGTCCCTCTGCTGGTGACCCTCCCACTGGGTATTTCCCTAGTCCACAGCACAGCCAGTTACCCCTGCTGCCACATAAGTGCCTAATTACATGGGCAATTAACCGTGGGGGCGAGAGCAAATCTGAGGCTCATCCCCATTACTGTTCCCAGGGTTTATTTTGCCGTTGGTGTAGAAAAGAGAAGCAACGGAGAGCGAGAAAGGCAGACAAAAAAGGTAAAAAAAAAAAAAAAAAGATTTCAGGTACACTTCCCAGTGATAAAAAACTGCCTTTTTCCCTGAGATCTTCATGCTGATTATTCTTTTTCTCTACCTTCACAGAACTAGGTCATTGACAAAGCCACATGGCAGTGAACAACACACACACACACACACACACACACACACACACACACACACACACACGCACACACACAAAAGACATTCTGTGCGGTACTGAAAGGCATCGAAAGCTGGCACGCTCCCCAAATGAAGCTGCCGCAAGTACATTAATGATACGAGGCGTCACAAAAGGCATGGGGGGAAATTAGCGTGCAAAGCGTTCAAAGCACCTGCCATTATGGTACTAGAAACCTTTCTACCCTAGATCTCCATTCTCCTCGCAAGGTTGGCCCCCCTTAATAAGATTATTAGTCCCTCCATTAAGGGAACAAATCCACAGCTCACTTATAAAGTGAACATCCAACTCAAATATAGTGCACAAGCCTAAATATGATGCAGAATAGCCTGCTTCTTGTATGTACGAATTGTTTTTAGCATTTTTTTCAAGCAATATGTACAGTTTATCCACAAACTTGGCTGCCCATATATTTTACAGACAGATAAAAAGGAAGTGGGCCACAGCCTGATTGCACATCAAATGCCTTTGGCAGATGCCAATATCTGGTTCTTTCTGCACTCTGTGTGTTTGACAGCACAGCATGCAGTATTGTCTCACAGCGCTGCTGCTGCCATCTTCCATATCCTTAAGGTCTTTTTTCGGATTGCCCTAACCACAAAACTGATCCATCCTCTGCTCGGTTCTGACATGAACTACTTCATTATGAGGCCAGCTGGCATCCAGTCCCTCTCCTCTTGCTTAGGAGCCGCGAGAGGTGTGCAGAGAAACAGACCAGGCCAGACTCCCGGGTCCACAGGTATCTCAAAGAGGCAGGAAAAACAAGCAGGGAGACTGTTTGCAAACCCAGTTTGATCAAGCCACATCATTAATCCTAATTAAAAACTGGGGCCCAGCAGGAACACGCGGGGCAAGGCAAACATGGTTCATGGGGAATTCCAGGGCTCCGATTTGGACTGACACGGGACCAGTTCTGCCCCTATGCACGGTTCTGCACCAGGTTCTTGTTCGGCACACCGCGGGAAGAAGGCCCTTCTCGTGGCAGCAGGCTGCCAAGAAGCACTCAAGCACTGTGACAAAAGGTCACAAATGAACCTGAGTCACTTTACTGATTCAAAATGGCAGATAGGTGAGTCTGAAATAGTCTTTACTGGTTAGCAACAGCAGGAATCGTGGGAGGCAGCTCAAAAAGTCAAATCGCTACAGGTGCGAGCAAAAACCTGTGACAAAAGGCTACAAGGCATGTATTTTTAGTCATCCAATAATGCCTCCTGTTTGTGCGAAAACAACCGTCTTTGTTAACAAGAAAAAGCACAGCATAAAGTGATCATGCCTGCAGTGGAAGGAAGAAAGCAAACTGCACAAAAAGAATGGATGCCACAGCGGTAGTGGAGCCAAATGGACAGTGCCCAACGAACTCCTGTTTGAAACCCACGCTGGTATTAGCTTTCACACACTTTCTTCGCAATATCACACTTTTTTATCAGTGTTGCTGAGTGGAAAATTTCCTCAACAACTGAGTGTGAAATGTGGTTCTTCAAGGTTTAGGGTGGATCTCATTCATGTCCTCCTGTTTTTTGATTAAAACAGTTTTTTTTTTTTAAATAATTTTTTTATATTATTTCAATTGTGGAGAGAACAGCCAACATTGTAATCAACTGAAATTTTAACACTGGATGGTTTGCCTACCCCACGCCTGGTGATGTTGGTTTATTGTATCTAACAGCCACTGCGTGCGGGTGTGAGAATTGCTCAGGCTTTCCCAGGGTGAGAAAGCTGATTGGCAGAGGATGTGACGTCAGCACCGTGGGCTTTTGCTGTAAACCAAGCCAGGATGACGGCAGGTATCCACACCAGCCCTCACGCTTCCTCTTCTATTTATAAACCACGTGTAAACGGAGCGCGGCTACAAAAATAAAACAATGAACTTTTTACCCCCGAAGAATAACAGCGTGGATCGCAGAGGCACACAGACTCGCTCACTCGCTCGCTCGCACACAAAAGCCAAACTCATGGCCAAGCTACTGTGTTTCTGTGGGAGTGCTCTTGAGGAAGTACGGGACGGGAGCCAATTTGCTTCTTAACTACGGCCCGGCGTCACAGAAATGCACGAGCGGGGAGGCTCAGCGTCCCCCCGTGCTGATGGCTCGCCTCGAACGATCCGTCGCCAGGCCCAGCTTCAGACAAGGTTATTTGTCTTTCCATCCAGCGTCGTCCATCGTGCCAAGAGCGGCGGAGGGGTCCATCCCCACATCCTCCGAGCCAGGGCTGCACTCTGCCGAGCTAAACCTTGAAGCGTAATGTGGATATGAGGTTTCAAATATAGTGCAGTCATCATTAATTATACATGCAACGGTGCTGCAAACTTCCTCCATCGGTCCTGCTCCTTCCAGCCTGTGCCTCAGTAAGGCTGGAGCGAAATGGACGGCGTCAGGCTGCGCTGTGGAAGAGCCGACCGAGATGTCGCACATCAAAGCAAGCAACACACAGGGCAGACGGCGTTGCGGGGGAAAACCCTCAATAACCCATTTGCTCTTGAGTGCTGTCCATTTCATCCCTTTATCATATTGTAATAGTCAGTGCGGGGAAAGTGCTCCACGGGCACAAAGGACAAAGTAGCAGTATCGGATCACTGCGTTTTAGAGGAGAAAAGCAAATATGATAAAAGGTTTCCATCTTTTGTTGTTTTTCAAAATGAAATTACCAAATTTCATTTTCCATAACCCTTTTTTGTTGTTTTTTTTTTTTTTTTGTTTGTTTGTTTTTTGGCTGAAGTGTTTTATTTGATTAAAAAAAAGAGAACAGAGTGAACAAAACAAGATTATTCCTTTCCAATTTCTGCCAGATTGACACAGCATTCTGTGCCGTGTTTTACACATGCACACTTGAACGGTGGCTCCCAAGCCTGGGTTTACTCCAGGTCAGCGCAGATGAAACCAAATCTGCTCTGCTGACAATGGTCCGTGGACAAGCCGAGGAAAACGTGCCTCTGAATGGCAGATTAGCCATTTTCTTTCGGCCCTCTCTGCCACAGAGTCCATGTGTACTAAAGGAAAACAATGCATTACAGCAAACAGCTGTATGCATCTATTGTATTCTCCTTGACATGTTTTTTTTCATCTTAACAGACATTTCCACTAGGATTAATTATGCACACAGAAAAGATTGAACCACTTCACTGATATAGTGAGTCACCCAGTTACCATTTCATCTGCAGGCCCTGATTTATTTAAACAAGACTTTTCTATACATTAAAAGGCCCTTCATTTTCATTTAGATCATGTAACACTCCAGTCTAGCATGTAACTGCATCTGCGTGGGCGCCTAAAACTGCAGAATATACCAGAATACTGAATCTACTGTGCTGGGAGCAGCGAAAGGTGGATGTTTCTGTTTCCCTGCCAAGTGCCTCCAAAGGGTTAAGTGCTCCTGAACCTGCAGTGTGTAGATAAAGCTAGCCCCAGCGCACACGCTCTCAGTCACTCTTAAACAAGAGCAGGGAGAATGACACCAGCGGCATGTTCTGACACATTCTTTTCACAAGCTAAACCCTGTTAGTGACAGCAGAGCAGATTACCTGCATCTGCTGGGAATCGGACAAATAACAGTGGAAAGAAACGCACTTGTGTACCTTGGCAGGACGCTGTCTGCGCCTACATTTGAGGGGACAGAAACCTGCCCCAGCTTTGTTGCAAACCGCATTTTCAACAATGCCGACTGGATTTCACAGGACCTTCCATGCCTAGGCTGCAGGTGACAACAATAGCTGGACTTTTTGTGCGCAGAAAAAAAGACGAAAATCAAACAGAAGAGTTTGTCTTGGGTATCTCGTAACCTTTCCCTACATCACAAAGAAAGAAGTGATGTTAACAAAATGGAGAGCCTGCAATGCATAAGTGAGACTTTTTTTTTTTTTTTTTGCAAATCTTTCAATTCTCTGGACCAAATTAAAGGGTGGACACAAGTCCATGCTTCACCTCCCTCTGACTTGCGATCACAGGGTCTGCTAAAAATACCCTCTTTAATGCTCACTTTCCAAGAGAATTTTCAGATTAATGCTACGTGCGGCGGAGGAATAAAAGCCTCTCTGTGCACGGTCTCCTCACAGGAGGATGTTACAGGGTGAACCGACTATTTTGCCCCTGTGACAAAGATAAATTACATTTGCTGGAAAATATTTCAGTTTTTCTGGGCAACGTCCAGAGGAACCGCTGTGTGAACAGAATCAGTGATCCTGCTTGCTTGCCACAGCAGCAAGTTACAGGTCCTCCACTGTGCTTCTGAATGGGCCTCCTAGGCCAGGGTTTATGTAGGAGTTAAAGGTGAAACATGCAAATATCCACAATAAAAAAAAGAAGGAAAAACGTTCCATTAACTAAAACTTTTCAAGAGCTTTTTTTAAGAAACATGCTTTTAAGATTATATATAGTTTTAAAGAGATGCCTTCTAATGATGCTTCTGGATTTTGTCAGAATTAAAACTGAAATTCAAACCTCCACGCACAGCTGCTGAAAAATAAAGCAAATAAACGCATGCTGTCATAAAACCAAGCCTGTAATTACTAAACGCTGACCTTCACTGGCATACCGCATACATGGAGTGCAGGCCTGCGCATCCATTTCAAATTAATGACAACAGCCCAACATATTATTTTAATTAGTTCCTAAGAGTTGATGGCGAAGAACTGGCTCAATATTAAGTCAGATGCACATCTTCTAGACCGAGTCTGCATGCATCTCTCTTTTCCCTTCCAGTCTTCCTTTCCTTTATATTTCTTCTCCATCCCCATCCCTATTCATCCAAGGAAGAAATTCAGCCAAGATTCTCATCCAGATGTGAACTTTTTGATGTCTATTGGCTGGGCCATAGTGTGTAATATTAACCAACAGTGATGGGACCACCCAACTGCACAGTTTACCCCCCAAAGATCAGGCCAGACCAAGAGACTTGTTCACCCTTTCCAACCGTTTATAACACATCACATTTTAAGAGGAACTGACTAGCTGTAGCTCAGCAAAGGTACAGAGTACCATGCCAAAAACACTCTTCTCTACTAGACTGATTATCCAGGATGCTCGACACCAGACTTTCAACCTGACTTGCCAGACCACGTCATCTTTCATGACAACATTTCCTTTCCGCTTCTGAAAGAAAGAAAAAAAAAACCTCATATACGCACATACTCCTACAACATACCCCCACACAGCTAACATTACGTTATATGCAAAGATATTTTAAAATGTGTTTTACAATTACATTCAAACATCAAAGACAGTTATATTCCACTGTGATCTTAAATACCCAGGTGAATTTACCCAGAACATCCTTCAACACTTAATGGAGAGATAACAAGTCGCTGAACGTCAGTGTTAATTATCAGATAGAGTCAGCGGAGGTTCTGTTGTTGTGCTAACCCTGCATGCATTAATATACATGTACTTGCATAAATATATTCAAAAACAACAATGAGACTGCAAGTGAATTCATTTCCCTTTTGAAATGCTGCAAAGACACAGCAATTCACTTTAAAATCATGAATTTTTGTTGCTGTAAGACAGGACTTAATTGTCTGACCCTAATGAAGAAGGTGTCTACCAGTGCGTGCTTTCCCTTTTGCACTGAAATCATAAACAGTGGCCTACTAGATAAGGCTGTTCATAGCTATTGATTACTGTTACTGGTGTTATAATAAAAAAATCTCTAGAGTGTCTTTCCTTCCCATTCACAGCAGTGCACAGGTAACACCTGCGCAAAGAGCCATTTATATTTCATGAGAGGTCTTCCAAAGAGTCCTCAACATATAAAATATAATTGTTTACATCTGCTTGTGAGGGACACAAACCGCTTCTATCTATGGTGTAAAAATCCTGTTGTGCAATTAAAAATGGGACTAAACAAGAAAGAGACGGATAAAGCTACAACAGCACATGCAGGCTTAAAAGTCAAAAAAATATATAAAACAAATACTAGATGCACCAACTAAAAAACATATGAAGAACTGCTGTCTTCACATCAAACATACATCTTTATATGATTATCTGTATATCTAAATAAAATTTTAAAAGCTGCAGTGTTATTTTTTTATTTTCAAACTGTAACTTTCGCATTTCACTTTTCACTGACACAGTTCACTTTCAGTTATGGCTTAATGCTATCAAGAACTGCAGATGTCAATTACCCTTCGTTGCAGTGAAATCAAAAATACACAACCTAAAGCAAATTCTGGATTCCTTGAGTGATAATTTGACCCAGCCTTTATATAAGATATCACTAGCCTTCAATCGAGTCACAGAGAAGCATTTCCTTTTAAAAAAAATTGGTGTAGGGTTAAAGAAATTTAAAAAAATCACACACACCCATAATTAAATAAAGAGAACAGAATCTACCAATCCCCCAGCAGGGCTCAAAGTACTGGTGAGCCCGCATTTGAGTTGTGCTTGACACTGTCGGAGCAGCCAGGTGCTACTGTCCCCCTTTGTAAAAATCATCTGGACCCCATGTGTGCCACGCCATGCCCCGGCAATCGGCTCAGGGCTCTGGCCAATCAGAGCGACACGTGGACCGCCTAATCCTCCTTTTGTGAGGCAAGTAAGACTCTGTTGTCACTGTTGGTTTTGTGAATCAGACACAAAATCCGGAGTGATTTCCCAGGGACGACAGGTCCATCAGGAGGGGGAGGGGGGGTGATTGGGGGGGGGGGGTGTTGGACAATGAAAGTTGCGTTGTGCAGTTGGGGTGACTGAGGTTAGACAGTTTGGCTGGTTTGGTGGCTACTAGGTAAGAAGCAGTCCGCATGCAGTGGGTTTATCTGGCACTTAAAGAGATTACAGTACAGATAATCCCACAGGAACAACAACCAAGAAATACACTCAACAACTTAATTGATCATGCTCACCTTTCTACTGAGGCAGGCCCCTGTGCAATGCTAACTGTGACTCTATTACTGTAAAAAGCAACTACTCAGTTGACAGTAAAGATTTAAGGACATTGCCATATACTATTGTATATCATTTTAAATCCAGGGATATTATGATTTTTAGTCACTTTTTAAGGATTGTCATTATTTTTGATTCTCTTAATTGTTATATTAATGTATTTTCAAATTATTTCATCTTTCTTATACATGTAATTACTATGACAACTTTTTTCTCCTATTGCATATCATCTGTCATATACTGACAGCACAAATGCACGCTACTACCTATAAAGCAAATGGAGAATTCTTGGCTCGATGGGATCTGCTTCATCTAATGACACCCATACACCTTTAAGAATTTCACAAAAAAAGTAAGCAAAGTATGAACAAAATGGCTTGGGTGTCTGGGGAAACTGCTTTGGTGAAAAACAAATTTCATTCCTGTACTACCCTGCTAAAGAACCAACAGAGCATGCTTTCATTCCATACAGAGAACTTGAGGTAGACTTATTGTCATTAGAGTGTCACTTATTGTCATTGGATTTTATTTTTAATTGAGGCTTTAGTCCCACACGATGTAAGGTAGAAAGATAAATATTCATACAGTCACAACATTTCACAGGCATTGGTTTAACAGTAGAAGGGTGCCCTTGGTTCATAGGTGGCAATATTCCTACCGCCAAACCTCTGGGCATCGCAGTTATTGTGTCCTATATAACCATCTTTGCTCTGCGACCACAATGCCCGCCGCACGCTGCCAGCAACAACATCAGCAGCAAGAATTCTCCCCGGCACAGCTAGAAGTGCTGGCCACCTACGTCCGAGTTTAACGGCGCTAAGAAAACAGAGTAACTTCAGTTCCTAAAATTGCCATCATTAAGTCAATCATCGGGAACATGCTGCTGAAAAGCAAACTTTTGCCAAGGTAGATCATTCTGTAAAGAGAAACACTAAAACACTGGCCCTTCGCCAGTATCTGCTTAGCCCTCCCGGGTCCTGGTATTTATCCGTCAGAGCATTTTAATATGATGAGGCTACGAATCAGGATATTACCTGAAACACAAGATCCTCAGTATTCTCATGCAACACCTCCAATATGGAGGTGTATCGCTTTAAAATCAAGGAAAGAAAAGTAACGTCACCTTGATGGCTGATGGGGAACAAGGGCAAAGTGACATATGCTGAGAATATTATGATTACTATTATTATTAATAGTAGTGTAAAAAATAATTCATTATCTATGTAGCCTATATGTTGGGTAAATCATTATCATAAACGATTCCATTGTTCTGTGAATCCTGTCTTCTCTTACTTTATGTTAAAGTCAGTCAAGAAGCCTATTTTGTTTGCGAAACATGATCAGCAAAAAAAGTAAAACATAATCACATATCCACTATCAGGAAAAACCCATAACTAGCTACACTAAATAACCTTAAAGAAAAATTTAATTGGACATCTTATCCTGGTATTGTTCTTGTGGTTGTTGTTGTGTTTGTTGATGCTGTTGTTGCTGTGGACGCGCTAGTAAGTTTCTCAAACAGGACACAATTTGCATGTAAAAGTAATCGGTGATTGCTTGAACAATGCTACCATTGTTATGATGTTATTGGAACAAACTTGCTGCAAGGTCGAATCAGTTGTAAAATATAAAATAAAACCACGCGGCAAAACCTTAATCCCCGCTTCAGTTGCGCTACTAACTTGTGGCTCGTTCCGAATAAATTGTCATTTTCACCAAAGTGGACTGACGCAGTCTGTATGAGCGGTCAGCTAACACATTTTCGTGTTGGAAGACGTTTAGGAAAACGTTGAAATCCCCTGTCAAACTACGGCATACGTCTCAGAAGTGGCATGATTTGCAGCGCTTTTTAGTAGTTCACATTACGTTCAGATGTCACAACACACGGAAAACCTTCCCTTTAGTAGGCTATACAACGACGGGAGCCCGTTACTTACTTTATTAGGCATGTAGCGGATCAAGTCCGGTAAGTGTCAGCGACAAGAGACGTTTTCGCGTGGCTCGCCCAGTTTACTTGTGCAATGTGGAAACCTTCTATGCACGCGAGAATCTCGCAAAAACTCACTTAATCCAGCAAGACAGGAATGGACTTCAAGTAAACGGTGGAAAAGTAGCTCTGGAATGGTGATACGACTAGCGTTTCGACTGAAGCGCTGAGGAAATGATACTGTCTTAAAGGATGGTGGAAAGCGTGCTTCAGTCTCCAGCGGCGTCTCGGAGATAGGGGAGGAAGGCTTAGCCAAGGAATGCTTAGCGATGATGTTGAGGTCTTGTCCTGTTCTCTCCAACAATCCTAGCCCAGTTTCTGTCTCTTTCTCCCTGCCTCAGTGCGGGGAGAAATAATCAGTTTCGTTATTGTAAAGGGGCGGGCTCAGATACACCAACTACTTTAGTGAAATATGTATTTGCGACGCACTAATGCACCGTTATCTCAAACGTAGTGAACCAGGGCAAGCAACCAAGAAGCGAGCGCAGTATGGGTATAACTTTAATATTGTAGTATTGCAAGTACATAATGTTGTATTTGTTCAATTATTTATTTCGAACAGTGTGAAAACATGGTAAGATATGAAGGAGATGACACAGTTACCTACGAAAAAGATGATTTCTTCGATAGACTTTGAAACCGAGAATACGTGATTTTCATCTGGTTTTCTCACTTAAAATTTCATGAATATTATTTTGATGATAAGGTCATCATCTTGTAAATGATGTTTGACATACACATACACTACAGCTATATAATAAAGCGTCGCTTGTTGTAAATTGGAATTTTGTCCCATTGGGTCTTTAGATTTGACGGAGCATCTTTAAACAATAGCCCGAGAAAACAGTTGAACGGAGAAATTACTCCAGATTATTTCAAACTATAATCTCAAAACAAATGTCTTAAAGAACTGTCTGTGTAATCAATACAGATGATTCAATGACGACTGATGGCTGTATGATGTTGATATGTATGTTATTCGCTATTTATTCGCTATTACTGCAAAAATCACAAGAGTACTATACTTTTTATTTGAAAAATCTATGGATGTATTATTTCTCTGTAAACGAGTGCAGACGAATAGACTATTGTCGTGTTATTTCCCGGAATTATACCAATGATAACATTATTATTATTATTATTATTATTGCATAGTAAACACTAAGCTCTCCATAAACAGACAGTAATTGAAAGAATGCAAAGATGAAGAGATGACATCACAGACAACATGGCCAAGAGGGAACTGACAGAGAAGGCAATAAACAACTCCCGATGAGCACTGTCCACAGTAGGTGAATGATGATGGTGATGATGATAAAGATGCTGTTGATGTCAGTCTATGTATCATTATCACCGTTAATAATCCCCAGCACACAAAAAATTTAATTGCACATACATATTTCTCAAGATTCATTTTTTGTACCATATGTTCATTTGCAATTAAATGTAACACTGCAAATTAAATCAATCAATACTTATGCCCACCAATCGGCAGGAAGCAGACAAAACATCTTGTGTACTGTAACTAAATACTAAAGTATCTATTTACAGTACAGGCAGTACCACCTTTATGGTACACATCACTTTAATCTTTAATCACGCTTCCGTGTTCCTTGCCACCATGATTGATAGGCTGGAAACTCTGGAAGATCTGGATTTTTTTTAAGCATGCCAAAGGGTCTACCGTTGACCATGCATGAATTGCTGTCACTATGGCATGAGTCTGACTGAACTTTAGCACATCAGATGCAGCTGACACCTACCACATGCACGTCCCCCTCTGTCAAAACTTCAGCCTCAGATCCTGCCGTCTGTCTACCGCTTGGTGCTTCAGTGTTTCATGAGAAATGTCTTCCCAGGCTTCAGGGCTTTTTCTTTGGCACCTAGGAGTAAGAAGGGAAAAAAAAGACTTGTGACTGCCAACATATTGGATTCCAGACAGAGTTAACCACATGGGACCCGATACAGGCAAGGATTTGGTTCAAAGGAAAATGTACACACGATCAACCACCCTCCTCCACGATAACAAGTACTAATATAGTTTTTTCATCTCTTTACCTAGTGGACGATCTTATTCAGAGCAACTTGGGAGGCCATCATGGAAAGGTACATACAGTGCATATCATAAGCGCTGCAAGATAATGTACAGAATAGCACAAAATAGACATCACTGATATGTTATCAAGCTAAAAATATATTCAATATAAGCATATCAGATAAATAACTAAAATGTCCATAAAGAACAAAGTGCCTCTCAAAGAAGTGTAAATGCATCCATATAGCTATGACATGCAGTAAACATAATGATGTTCACGGTCGAGAAATCAACAATTGTAATAAATTGTAACAATGTTGTCATGTCTCTATTTTCATGAGAGCCTATTCTACTGTAGCCAGTCTGGGACACACCAAATCACAGATCTGCCACATAGTGTGACCAAAGGAACGCAGGTCAAAAAGAACCTACCACTGGGGAAAGGACAATCAATTCATGGGGGTTATAGTGACAGTGGCAGGTCCACACCCTGGCCCTACACATTGGCACAATGGCAATCATGAAACGGGAGCAGTGTTGGTCCAAGCATTAGGACCAATCAGCATGGCAGCTACACCCACCAAAGACTCAAATCCTGGGATAACATCTACAGAACCAAAACCAGTCTCTGGCGCATCCCTTTTTGGGGAGCATGATCCATACCTTCCTGGAACAGCAAAACCAACAAGTTGGACATGTTAGGGAAACCGAGCTGTCTCAGATTTGACTGATCAAGGAATGATGAACACCCACTTGATACTCTAACTCCAAGGTTGTTGCATGAGATTGCAGTATGCAGTCAGTCTGTATGGTGAGTGTGTGCGCAGTCACTGGGTCAGAGCAAGTCACTTGAATATGCTCCTTATGTGTCCTCGGTTTCCTCCGGCTTCCACATTAAACTTTTAACCCTGTAAGGCAGTTGTTGAGTTCATTTGTAAATATCTGCAAAATAGTTTTAAATAGATTGTAGTGTTTTCTGAAAATGTATTTACTTATTTCCGAGAACGTAAAACCCATTTGTGTTCACAGTGCCCATATTCAGGTACTAACCTTATTGTTTTAAAGGACATCTACATTGTTGATCTATATGAAATCCTTTCCTTTTGAAGCCTTGATCACATTTTGTCTTATCTTCCAAATGCTGACGCTGGCCCTCATTATCACAAATGAAACCTCTAATGTCTTTGCATCCAGTGAATATCGTGTGTAGAAACATGATTAGGTGAACCCTGAGGAATCTAAAATATTCTGACCATTAATGTTAACTTACTTAGAGTAGTTTGGAAAAATCAAATTATGTGTCAGACTAGGAAGCTACAATAAAGTCTGAATATGTCATACCATGTACTGCTTTCACTCTTTCACTCCAATCCCCCCTCCACACACATACACACACACTGAAATGCCATGAGTAGCCTTTATGTAATTTCAAACAACACTGCACCTTTTCAGTATGGGAGACACTCTTTAAAAACAAGTGCTTACAAAATGCCTGTCATGCATTCTAATTGACCATTTCCCATAACCCTCTCTTGCCCTCACACACACACACACACACACACGGGCATACAAGCCCCCTCAGGGGAGTACTTTACAGTTAACATTTTTCCCCTGAATCTGCCAAGTATGTAGGGTATGATCCTACGGTGAACTTTATTAGTGTCGATGGAGCTGCCAAGCTACTTTCCAGTAGCTGAAATATGAATGCAGAAATTGTTATGATCATGACTTTTTAAAGGCACAGTGTAAACATGAGCCTTTTAAGATTTATGAAATCGCTTGTTCTTAGAAAGCAGCCCTAATACGGAATGGCTGAATGAGTGCACAACCCAGTCTTGGCCTGCATTCCTTTTGTAATTCCTGACAGAGGCCACATGTCTTATCTGGTTTGGAGAAGAGAGAGATGTGTGACACATGATCAGATAAAATATGTATTAAATGACCTCACCCTTTACAGCACACGAAGAAAAACAGCTTTAATGAAAACATGGTAAACATGAAAATACTACATGATTGTGTGTGTGTGTGTGTGTGTGTGTGTGTGTGTGTGTGTGTGTGTGTGTGTGCATGTTTGTGTGGTATGTGTTGGTGTGTACATGTAAATGTGTGACTGTTTGTGGGTGTGCATCTACTGTATGTGTGCACCGTGTGTATGCTGGCACCTGTGTATGTGTGTGTGTGTGTTGGTGTTTGCATGTGTGTGTGGTATGTGTTAGTTTGTATGTGCATGTGTCTATGTGTGTGTGTGTGTGTGTGTGTGTGTGGTGGGGGGGTATGGATATGTGTGTATTTGTACTTGCATGTAAATGCCCTGCACTTTGTAGTCCCTCTGACTACCACTTTGGGACCTGGAGTAGCCATGCAGTAGCCATTTGGAGATATGCAGTTATAAACAGCAGCATGCATTCTTGGTGAAGCATTGTGCATTACCACTATTATTACCTCAAAAATCTGGGAACAGATTATTTAATCTCAATGCTGTTTTTATATCAAGTAGAAATTAATGCATAGCATTTAACAACCAGCTATTATTTGAATTCAGTGGAAATGACAGCTTCACAGTCCTAAACCTCCCAGGATGTGGTACATAAAATAAGTGAATAAAGTGTTACACTGAATGACATATATAATAAAACTTTAAAAAGGGTACTGGACATGGGGACATTTGGGGAACAGCTTCTTTTGCATTCTGTATAAATCTGCTAACCTCAATGACCTGAGTGCTGGGCAGAACTCAGCTCATACATGATGATGTTAAGATGGCCCTACTACACTAAAAATATTTGGGATATGCCCAGTGCCCAGTAATATCAAAAGATATTTTTAAAAAAACTACATATGTCTGTATGAAGTTACGATCAGTAAAGACAGGCTGTTAATATAACCCTGTTATACCTGCTTTGAAGGCAAACCACAGGAGAGATGCATTCAGTCATTTGCATGTTCTGTTGAGCAAACAGCCCCAGATGCCACTGTACACCATTGATCCATTATAGATGAAGCACAAGAAGGGAAACATGCTGTCCTTTGTTGCACACAATGCTCCTGTTTCACCATCAAGGCGATGCCTCGGAAAGGTCCCCTCCGGAGTGCCTGCTCCGGCAGAGCCACCAACACGTCTCGCTTGCGTCACACCTTCTACCTTTCAGGCTCCGGGTCCTTTACAGCTAGCTAATTTGTGTGGAACTGGACTGAATACAGCACCAAGATAAGCTGTTCAACCATGGCAAAGCTATTGGCTGTTCCACTGAATGTTCAACAGTTCCCAGTATGAAAACATGTTTGTATCCATTACTCCCTGACACCACTCTACAGGATTGCAGTACTGGATGTCACCAGAGGGAGTGCTCTGAAGCCTCTCAGTGAATAAATTTAGGATAATAAATTGAACTTGGATTGACCTTAATAAATTTTTTGTTTCAGACATTTCATTTTGCAATGAAGACCATTTGAGGTTCCTAACCTCAGAAGACGTCCTGGTTAAATAAAGGTCAATAATAATAATAATTTGGACAAATGAATTGTTTTAAATTTGTCATCCTTAATTCGACTACGTAACTCCCAGTGTAAACCCAGCATAGAATAGGTTGCAGGTCCTAGACTGTTGTCAACAGATTTTGAATAAAAATATTTATGTTTGTCCATGTTTTGCATATAATGTAATTTATAAGTAACTTTAGCATATAACATTCATAAAAAGACACCATCATTTCTGGCATTTTCAAGTTTCCATATTCTGAAGTGCCAAATCCTGTAAGTGACTGTCACTGTCAGCTATATGAATCCAAATTTTTGTGTCAGTGATATATATTGCAGTTCCATAGTTTTCATTTATCCTATACTGTCTTCAAAGTGAAAGAAACTATTATTTCTATGGGTCCCTGTGTGACTAATAGAAAAAAAGTATCTAGAATATTCCAACTGTTCAGTAATATCAAAAACTATATTAAAGGTGTATATGTTTAGATGAAATCATGAGCAGTAAAGATCATCCATTGATATAACCCTACTGGAAGACTGCTTTGAAATGGGCTGTGCATTTATTCAAAGTGCCCTGTACTTGGATATTGCTTCATGGTTCCCTTTTTGGACCAATAGACTAGCTTTTGGCAGCCCTCAAATAATTTTTTATGATTTTAAAGGTCAGCAGAGAATTCTCTGGTAACTTGATGAAATTTGTACAATGACCTTATTGCTTTAGTCCTGTTCTGAGGTAAAATAAAGATGCCAGTATTATGTTTCTCTGAGCCGTAAAGGAGGCCGCTGACCAGTTTCCTGAACTCACATTTAAGCACTGCACTTCCAGGTGGTGATGAAGAGATTATACAAGCGCTCAGTCATGACATTTCAGGATAAAACAACCATAAGTCAAAATTCAAGAATAAAGTATCCGCACAAATGTCAGAGCGCTGCGGAACAAGAAAGCATTTATTGCTTTCCTTACTTTTGCTCAATTTTGTGCTTTTGTCCTTCTCAAAGGACGTAGCATTTAAAGGTTGTGAAAGTAAGAGTTACTCTCTAAATCCAAGTCTGTATTCCTGTCTGGGGTAAGCAAACTCGCTTCAGCTCTCAGAGATACATTTTCATGCCCCTCCTCGCCCACATACACCCCCCCCCCCCCCCCCCCGAGTTGTTGCCAGTGTGGTTCGCGCACAATCACGCGAGCTTAGCTGTGCTCCGTTGGACGAGGGCGATGGAGAGGCTGTATCTGGGCAGAACAAGGGCAGTGACAGCGCAGAAATATAAGCGCAACAGCACGGTGACGTTCTGGGCCAGCCTGCCCTGGCGTGAATCGCGAGCTAAAGAGAGCAGCTTTGCCCTCATCCATAATTAAAGAGGGAGCTCAGAGCGTGGGCACGCTGGCAATCCGTGTGCATTCTGCGTCCCCCTAACTGTGGCCCGCCCCGCCCTGGTGGAGGGACTCGCCCTGCAACACCTCCGCACGCCCTGCATGGGCCGCCACCCTTAGGTTGGCCCCAAAGCACTACCCTCAAAGACCTTCGTGCCTCGGTGACATGAGGGCTTTGCAAAACACTGGAACTCTACCGTCAGACTTTCCCCATTAGCGGAGCACAGCTGCTGGGTGGTGGCAGCTCTGCTAGAAGATTGAACGGCAACACAAAAACAGTTGTGCAACATTGGGTGACATTCGGTTTCATAATAAGCACTGCAATGACATCAATAGCATGATAACCCTGTGCAGTAAAGACAGCAATATAAAGGGGATTAATGTTCCACCAACGTAGAAAAATAGATTAGTCACAACATGTTGTATGTAGGTAAGAGATTATTTGTTATTCCACACAAGCATATTTTATTATAATTTCACAATGAACACATAAACAACCTCATTGTCAAAAACAATATCTATACGTATCTATGTGTATCTATTTATAAAGATGATTGATATTCCTTGATCATGCCAATCAATCCATTAAGTGGACAAAAATGTAAGAAAAAATGTAAGATGTATTATATTATTTTCTGAGTGTAATGTGTGTAACTAGACAAAAAAAAAACAATCATCATGTTATTGTAGCTTAATTATTGCAGTACAGTGCAGCGTTGAGCACAAGAAGGATACGGAACAATACATTCGCAGTGAAAAAATGGAGGCATTTTTAAAGTGAATTCTTATATTTTCTCTTTCGCACGTTAAACATTTCTACAACAGGGCCATAGCGATGCGGAATGCTATACTGTGAGCTGTAAGCGTCCATGCAGAAAAGCGTCCAGTAGGAACAGCAGAGATGCAGCACAGCAGGGATATTTCAAAGTGAACGGAGGATCGTTGTGAAAGAACGCACTGGCTGCAGTGAAAGAAAACAATCTGTTTCCTGATGTGCCTTTTTTTTTAATCAAAGCTGTGGAATTTTCCGAAAGTTTCGAGTGAGGCAACTGCTTTGTTAACTTAGTCAAAGTTTCTCAGATTTGTCTATGTAGGCTGTACTTCACCAGGAAACTTTACAGCATATCAAACCAGGACAAACATAGGATTATGTGTCACTGAGATGTATTGCTTTCCCTAGCCTGAGTGTGCACTATAATGGGATAAGTAATAAGCCAGGATATTTCTGCTCACGGTGAAAAAAGAAGCATCAAAATATTATTTATGTATCATATGAAGTTTTTTTTTTTGCTGTCAGTATGGGGAATTAAATACAATTACTTTTGTTTTAATTATAATCAAACATTTTCGGACAAAATATTCATAAATAATCTCTGTTTTCAAATGTCCACTTCAAACACATCAGAAAAGATTCCCTGAGCAGCACTTTGTTCTACATTTCTACAGCTCTACAAATTTGAGCATCTACTGAGATAGAAGGAGGAAAAATAAAAATAAAATGTTGTTTAAAAAATATAGATAGTAAGCAGCTAATAAATACAAGTTTTATTTATTTATGTATTTATTTATTTTTATGTATACAGAACCACTTTGGCCAAGAGGCAGTCACACAGTATTGTCAATAATATGTATGTAGGCTAACAGTGATTCAAAATTAAAAATGAAAAGTGCAATCTTATTTGTCTTATTTCATTTCTTATTCTTATTTCATTATTCTTATTCTTAGTTTTTCAGATCAATACCTACTTACTAACCTGCTTACTAACATCTAAATGTTCAAACTGAATTATGATTAATACATAGAAATGTGTTTGTCTTTTAGCATTGACGGGATCTTACAAAATAAAATGTATCACAAAAGTATCACGCTAAGGAAACTGGGATGGAACATGAGCACATTTTTACAGGCTGATCACACACAATAGTCCACGGGTTTGAAGCTGGACCCGTAAAATCCAACACACTGCTGTAGTGAACGCCCAACATCAGTTGGACTGCATTTTGCCAAATGTGCCCTTGACGTGCCTCTCAAGGACTGTGTTTGACTGAGCCCTCCCTGATTTATCAGTTTCTGCTGCGGCTCCCAAACCCTGATCCAGTCCAAAGCAGACATTCCCAACGGCAGTCAACAATGAAGACAGGGACATGAGAAAGATGAAGGAACTCTTCTGGTGTGTTATGAGTCAGTAATTATCTTTCGAGTTGGAATGTTATTTTTTCTCTTTTTTTTCCGTTTTTTCTAGACACCATAGTCTGACCTTTCCTTTCAGTAGAGTTTACCATTCATATGTGTGCTGTCCTATTTTTGGTGATCAAACAAGAGAAGACCCTCTAACAGCAAGGCACTGAAAAGACTCCTCAAACCCAAGTCAGTTTTCACCTTCAACCACCTTTCCTTTGTTGTATTAATATATGTATTTTTTTTAAACAAAAAGCACCAGGTTAAATCTTTGGTATGAGCCAATCAATAATAATACATTTTCATTCATGTAACTACTAGATAGATATACATAGATAGACAGTATTGGATCCCTTCAAAGTCACATAGACCAAAGCATGGTTTTTCATCACAGTTGTACAAGTCTTACATAAATAGAAGCAAAGAAGATAGAAATCAATTTGTTGTTTTCTTTTGAAACTTTTTATTTATTATTTTAGGACATTTGCCTTCTGCAATGTATGATTTTATCTCTATGTTTGGAAACATATGCTCCAATTACAGTTCCCATCTGTTGGTTTAATATGACAAACAGTCTCTGTTTCAATATGTATCCAACAATGAAATGCCCAAGCTGTACAATCTTAGTTAAATGTAATATTTCATCCTTCTGTGGCCACTAACATTGATACTTTAGGGGGCACGCTGTTTTTACAGAAAATAACCATTTGAGGTCATGTCATATGTACATGCACATCGCTAGACATGGCATAGGCAGGTGTTTTTAATAATTAACCTCGCCCAATAAATGAGTCCTGAGAACAACAAAAACAGCACAAAATAAACTGTCTTTTCACTGAACTGAACCATAAAGCATGCCTAAATGACACCATGTAAAATGTAAACTTAAACATCTCTTGCCAACTTGGATGGGGGATTTCATAATATATAGAAATGAGTAGTGGCAGCTGGTTGGCTGCCTCTGCCCAGCTCCCAATATTTTTCGCGCATGGAGAGATTTCTGCCGCTCAAACTCTTCCCTTGAAGGGGAAGCACTGAAGTGGCCCAGGGCGCGAGTGCTCGCCGCTCACCAAGGTCCGTTTGTTTGACTTAGCTTCGCGCGCCACAAACGTTCCAATTTTCCACTACACACTCAGAAATCCAAGCACACCCTGAGGGAGGAAAGAGGCAGGGAGAGGGACCAGCGTGCTCGAAAAAACTTACCCAGCGCCGTTGCTTGCTTCCTCAGGAAGTTACACCCTCCAGCACCTGCTGTGGGCCAGGTCAATCAAATATTCACAGGTTGTTTTTTTAAAAAAAAGATTAGAAAGAAAGATGGAAAAGAAGAAAGGGGGAAGGAAAGAGAGAGAGAAAGAAAGCCAGACCAGCTGGCTTTCAACAGAAACCCCAAGTTTGGGTTGTGTTTTGCTCAGATTGCTGTCTACATTGAACACTGGGAGCCCCCACCCACCCCCACCCACTTCGCAGAGACCTGCGCGATGCATGATCCTTCAACACATGTGTGTGCCAGCGCTTGGTCCACCTGTCCCCATCACTCCAGGGTATATTTAGCCGTGGAAGGTATCAGTGACATCCAGACCTTTGTCAGCAGTGGCACAAGAGCCCAGGATTATTGCCCCCAAAGGCAAGTGGCCATCCAACATGGAAAGAAAAAAGAACAGTGAATCTCCACTAATATCCAAAAACTCAATGAAACTGGAAAAAGCATTGCTCTAATGAGGGACTTTCCTCTTAGAGGACAAATGTACTGTTGATCCAAGAAAAATGTCCCAGTTCCTGAAACCAGAATGAATAGTTTGCTAATTTTGTGGATGGAAACAAACCTTATTTTTTAAAGAGGACAGAAAGCACTGTAACACAATCTTCCTGTCTTGATTTGGATTTTAATAAGTTTTTCAAGTATTATGCACGATGGATTGATGTCGTGCCAAGGTAATCTCCATTGGATTAGTACATCTAATGCAATTATGTAAGGCAAGATACACAAATTCTTATGATTTTTTTCTTCTGTCGAAGTGGGTGTTTGTGTCCGCTAAACCTAAATAAAGCACACATACAAGCAGACATGCACGTATGGACACATAAACAAACCCCTTATGCCTGCATTCAACTTACCATGCAATGGTGTTATTTCTCCATTATTTGTATTAACAGTTTGGTACTGAACAAATATAATTGTATAAATGTTACATATGGATTTAAGGGACTTGTCATTACATTTTATTACATTTTACAAAACCTATTTAAAAAAACGTGGTGGTGCTTTTTCATAGTCTCCCTCCACGTATGTCCATTTACTCAGTCTTTACCCCATTCATTGGTAGATTGCAGACTACTTCATTTGTTTACTTAAATGCACTTAAACAGATTTATGACAATTTATGCTGTTTTATTAACCTTATGGCAGACCAAGCTCCCATGAATTGTCAATTAAGAACCACTGTGCAAATGATTACATCTAAGAAAAACACCCAGAATGCCTTGGGAAATTAGCGGTACATATTAAGTAATGTTATTAGCCGGCCAGATTTTTGGGAGCTGTCAGTTAAAATGAATCATTCGGTGAATGATTATGATCTTAGCAAAATGCAAGGACGGCTAAACTAAACAACATGATTTATGGATCTGAATTTTAGAAGCAGGCAATGGGCAAATGTGGCGTGAGATGTCGATGCAGAGGAAGCGCAGTTACGAGGTCGCGGTGTAACTAAAGCCCATTCCTGCATGATAGGGAGGACAGATTACAGTTCAAACATACAGCAGTGGGTCCTCTGAAAATCTGCACATGGATGCCATTCTATTGCCGTTGGAAGTGAATGTACCTCATCAGACCCAGTACCATTTTCACACCTCTGAACAACTTTCAAATTAAATTGTACAACAGAGTGTGATGCTTAACACAGCCATGGGGTTTAGCATGTGACTACATGAAACAACATTGTGAAAAACCTCTTTTCAGTTAAAAGGCTAGTGCAGTGTGCTGCTGCAAGAGTGTGGATGACTAGACAAGTGTTTCTTCTCCTGTGCAGAGACATAATCTCACATTACGTTACATTATTTCCTCAGCGGACACCCTTATCCAAAGCAACTCACATAGCTTACATATCATCCGTTTGCACAGCTTGATAATTACTGAGGCAATAGAACAGCTGTAACCAACCTGAGGATCGACAGCTGACAACCTTCAGATTATGAGCACTGCTCCTTCCCACTACAGCTGCCCCGTGCAAATATGTCACACTTTTTTACTGCCCCTACGTGAGGTCATATCCACTCAGGGCACTGACATCATGAACCGTACACCACTTACAGAAAAGGAGGTCTAAAACTGAATCTGTCAGGGTTTCATTTAAGTTTATTTTTTGTTTTGTCACCATAAAAGCACCATCACCGTGTCAGAGTCGTTAACTTAACGAGCCCGTTGACAGATATGTGTGAATGTTTTTTCCAAGTCTCTCTGGTCTCACTCGCAAGTGCGAGACAGCTTTAGGAAAGTGTCTCTGACTGGCTTTTTCAACAAAGTCTTGAGGTCTCTCACCAATTGGCTCCACAGCCGCTCACAGACGCGCCTCTGTGTGCGAGAACACTGCGCTGTTTCCCTGACACCAAGCTCGGCTGCCGACCCGGCCTTCCACTCCACACAAGGTCGCACTGTGTGTGTCCCAACCCCAAGTCAAGGAGAAACAGAATTACACAATGACCACAGAGAACATAATTCTCCACTTTAGTAGGTTCCAGCGCAGTCTTCCGATGAAAACTGTTTATTCTGAAGGAGGATCCTGTGATCTGATAAAACACAAGATGGAGAAAAAAACAGACGGAGAGAAAGCAGAGGAGAGGGAATTGACACACCTTCTTCCAAAAATAATATTTTTATGAAACCTTAGCACTTACATTTGGTTCCTTTGAAGGATGGATGTATTAGTGGTGCCAGTTTTGGCCCAATATCCTTCCAACCCATGCCCTTCTAGCTACAGTCCTGGTGGCGGGCACAAAGATGCTAAATTGCCTTCCACTTAGGATGGTTCTAGGGAAATCTTCTGAACACAGAATCTATTTCTCCCATTCCATTTTTCATATGAGACTTGTACTATATTGTACTACATAATATTACTTAAAATTTAGTCAAAGGTAACAATAATGAATTGATTCTGCTAATTCATTGATATGTCCTGTGTAATTGTAATGTGAGGAGTACAATGAAAATGTAATACAATATAACATACCATATACCCTATTTCTCCATTTATGGTTTGCATCATAGACCTAAATTCTATACGTCTGTAATTGAAGTAAAGCCCACTGTTAGAACAAAGCACTTTGTCCTGAGGTCTGAGTAATGAGCAGCATGATTGATATTTTTATTTTCATTGATTTTATGATTCTATGATTTTTGATGGATGCTAAAAATAATGAAAATGTCAAATGAGCAATTAGTAATATTTATGCACGTTTATTTTGAAATGAAGGCAAAGCACATTGAAGTTACACTGAATCTGAGCCTAAAGTTGGTTAATTTGGTAAGTTCACTTTGTTCTTTGTTATCCAAACTAATCAATGCTTTCCACTGAAAAGGGAGAGAAGTAAAACAGATCTCACTTTTACACACACCTCGTTCTCTGCTGATGTAAGTTTCAGTATATAAATATTTTGCCCTTCCATAACTTCAGATTTCTGGCACCATCAATAAGTGGACCTTAATCAGTATGGCAGCGGTGTTCTGGACAGAGGACATGAAAATATCCACAGATGTGTCCATCGAAACTAAGTAGCCCTTGTCCTGTAATGCCTCTCCCATAGTGTCCTGTAATCAGGGGCTTTTATGTAATTATTGTGAAGGATCCACTTTTTAGAAGATGCGAAATAGTAAGGAAATTTGCCATAAAAGCCCCTTACCACACACACGCACACACACACACAACCTGACATAATGATTCAGTCTGTGGTATATCCTGAAAGGTCATGTTGCCTTCTGCTTTCAAGTGCAGTACCTGCCCCTCTTTTTATCGTATTTGAAGCTGAAACACCATGCGGTACTTTAATAATTGCCAGAGTCACAGGCGACAAAATATTGTGTGCACCAGAACCAAAAACGGGAGGAAAACACTGCCCCTAACTCCTTTCTGAATGCGCTTGTGTCGCTGCAAGCAAATCTCCACACCGGTCAGCTAACTGCAGAGATGTGAACATTAGGATGAATCTTCTGATTTGAGACAGTATCCCAGGAGCACTGTTGCCTGCTTTGTGACGGATAGCTCTGTTAGGGAGGAAATTAAAATACCTTGCTCTCAAAGAAGGAAAGACGAGACAAGGAGCTGAGCTGGGAGCTGAATGAGGCTGCAATGGTTTATTCTTTGTAAAGGTTTATAATTTTCTCTTTTTTTATGCTTCAGATGATGTGGACATCAAAATGATTGTTTGGGAGCTCTTTATAACTTTCCATTTAAAGAGTAGATGCAGACCTCACAAGGCAATCCCATTTTGGGCGTATCTTAGTCCTAGCCTGGGGCGCCATCTTAAAAGCGACTGCCCTGCCAAAGGGGATAACACCACCCTATCTTTGATTTAAGGACGCTGACAAAGACTGAAGCCTGAGGAGAAAAAAATGGATGAGGGTTTGATAAAAATTAATTTTAAGTGGTTTTGAAAAAGATACAGAGGTGGGAAATTAAAACAAAGTCAATTAACATTTCCGCTGAAAGTTTTAATTATTGCCGTTTGGAACATGGCATCAAATTAAAATGGGATTCCTTTTCTCTTTATGGATTTGCTCTTGGAGCGTATCCACCCATGACTAAATAGTTGTGGCATATTCCTCATTTTGGCAGCCAACAAAGGCTGCTTTTGAAATGCTTATGCCGTATCGATTGAGCGAAACTTGTTCTTCGTGACGATGAATTAGATGACTATAAATTATTGCTAGCAATCCTGAAAATCTTTGAAACTTCAGAGAATTAATTCTATGTAATCCTTAAGCATGTGTTTATTCTAATATGAATATGTGTGTGTGTGTGTGTGTGTGTAAGACACTAGTTGTAGCCACAACACAGCATTTTGTATGTAAAATACATTAATTACTATAATTTAATGATCCTTTCATTATATGTTACAGACAGTATGCAAGATATAATAATAGATGGAGCAAATAGTATGTTTCTTTATTTTTTTCTTGAATGATTCAGGAGCATTCTCCATGCATTATCAGTATGCAATACAAAATGTGCCTTAATTGTCTGCAAGAGGTAGAATTGAAAGTGTTCTGACTGAAGACTGTTGATGAGTGAGTAATCAATAATCGAAATGGTGGTTATGGTTTTGAAATGAATAAGTAAATAGAAATGTATATTTCAGTGGGTTGTGTGTGTAGAACCTCAAAGTATTTAAGTCTTGCTTCTCAGTTAAATAAGCAGCAATGATGCTAAGGAGACAGTCTATAAATTAAAGTAATGAAGAATAAATGAAGAATATTAATATCTGAAAAAATACGGATGTGAACTAAATATGCAATATTTGAAAATTAGAAAATTAATGTACTATGGGTATACAAAATGGAATTGTTTGTTTTTTCATCGTGTCTTTTGTGTCTCTAATTGTGATACATTAACCAGTAATTGTCAAGGGTCATGTTTCAGACAGACAATATCAGAGAACCTATTTGTGTATCTGAGCATCAACACTAAGGCCATGAGATCAAACCCCACATCACAGTATGCAAACATTTGCCCTTAATCATAGTTTGGGTAACTCTATGGAAAGGTGTACCTAAGTAAAAAAGGGAGTTGTTTGTAATTTTTCAAAACAAGCTATTTTAGAAGACAAAACATAACAGAACTCCAACAGAATGGTGGGATCGGCCTTCATCCCACCTTTGTTTCAACAAGGTCCATTTATCACGTCTGTCTCCATATGCTATCAGAGACAGCCCACATGAAGTCATTCAGGGACAGATTTACTTCCAGCAAAGAGCTTATTCACATCAATAACTTAATAAAATACTTGAAATCTAAAAATAAAACGTTTAAGGGATTTAAATTCTTTCATTATAATTCACACAAACAAATACTTTGTGTTGTATTATAGATATCATTTTGAATGGATCTTTTCAGTTAAGGTATTCAGGTCAAATCAGGAATCAGGAAGTGTCTGGCTCTTTCAATTTTTGTTTTTCCTATTTTTTTTTGAGCAACACCTACCATGACCGTTTTATGAAATCTAACTTCCTACTCTGCTTATATCTCATCAGTAATTTTAGGACAGGGAGGTGATTCACTCAATACATTGCTCAGAACTCAAACTTGATTAATCTAATTTAGATTCACTTTGACCTGAACTTTAACAGCAAAAGCGAGTGTGAAGATATTATTAAACAATATTTTATTTCTTCCATTTCCAGTGACTGCAGAGGTGATACTGCTCTTCAGGATCATCCCAAAGTTTGTATTCTGTTTGTACTCGCAAAATGGCTGGAAACGTGAAGCCTTACCCGGCAGGCTTCCCACTCCCACTCAGGTGGGTACATGATGTTACTATAATTAGGAGTCATATTACGAAGTGCCTTTGTGGATCTTCTATTAGTTCTTGTCGTGGATGGTGTGGTAATCCTTGCAATTAAATCCAAGCTTGTTTGTCCGGGCCTAGCACACTGAGAACAGCATTGTCCTGGACCTCAGTCACAATCTGTAATTATTTCCAACATTCCCTCCATGTCACCCCTAAAGACCCCATGCGTACTGAATATGCTCAGAACCGTCATTTTAAATGGCTCCCATTCATTCGCTTTCCCATCTTCAATTATACCTTTCTACCCTACCATTTGGGTAAATTCCAAATATGTCTGTGGCCTTAGTTCGCCCCAACGCAGCATGACAAATGAACCCATCAGACTGTATCTGTGGCTACCAGGAGCAAGCATCCGCCCAGGGACACGGGGTCATCACATTGAATTTCCTTCCCATTCATTCTATGCTCAACTCAAGCTGTCGGTTTACTTCAGGCCAAACTCTCCCATGATCTATAAATATTAAAAACAAGAAAGAAGATGAAGAAGAAGAAGAATAATAAGAAGAAGGCAAAATAGGCAGAAATTGGAATAATTAGAGGGCCAAGTACTAACGATTTATTTATCAAGGGATCATACACACAAATTTGATTGTAAACTTCGTATACGCACATTGTCACAGGAAGTGTCAGATTTATCAGGACGAATGTGAAATAAATGAAGAACATATCTTTACAACTGAGTATAACTGCAGGCTATGCGCACACATATTCCAAGACACACAGTCCAAGACAACAGATGAGTGGGACCAAGCAATAATGTTTGCTCTTCATTGTTGATATTTCTTGGCTAAACAGAAGACAAAGTGTAGCTGAAACCATGAAAAGAAATTTATAATGCTTCCTGTGTTGTTATGGTGCAATACAAAATTTGTACTTCTACAAAGTTAGTTTTTGAATTATTCTCCTTCTACTCTGGGTGGAAATGAAATTTTAGCACAATAATATAAATATATATTTACTCTTTTCCAATCCGTACAATACAAGCTGAATGGATGAAAAAGTTCAGGGCATAAAAGTAATGTGGTTACATGTCAGCGCTCTGAATTTATCCAGAGTGACCTCATGTGGCATTGCTAGGTGACCTTTAAGAGGTAAATACAATATCTAAAAAATAAATCTCTATTTGGATCTTGAATACTTGGCTTATTACTATTTAATTTTTCTTTTCCTGGCCATTGTATTCACAGATGGATTTCACAGCAATGCGTGTGTGTGTGTGTGTGTGTGTGTGCGTGTGTGTGTGTGTGTGTTTGTTGGGGGTATTTTACTATTATTACAGATTTATTGCACTGAAGAAACCGTTACAGTGAACATGTGCACTTCATTTTGTCCCAGATACCTGCTCCAAACCATGGGCTCTCCAAATGATTCTCTGCCAATGTGAACAGACCAAGGAAATGAGACAAAGTTGTCTAAAAGCCATTTCAGGGACAGTGGTTGGTGTGACTTCATGCTAGTGGTAACACAACATACGTACTCTAGTCATGATGGATTGTTATTTATTCAACACACTTGTTCCTTTTCCTTTAATTCAGTGAGAAGGTTTGGCTCAGGAGAAGTTTGCATCATTGCACAGATGTGACATTTTAATAACGTAAACCGTGGTCGTCTCATTCGGCAACACCCTGCAGCTCATAAACCATGTGGTAGACAAAATGTAACCAACATACAGAGTTGTATGTGGTGCCATGTAAAAAGAGTGCTTTGATGTCATGAGTGCCAATAAACACAGATGTCTTTTTTCTGTAAGCCTTTAATTTGGTTGAAAATTGATGATAAACAGTTCCATTTTAGTTATTGAACAAAGATCAAATACAAAGCTTGCTCACCTCCGCTTACAATGGAGTTCAGAGAAGAGTTAAGAAATTACAACCGATTGACATGCACTGCAAAGTAATAATGACCTGCAATAATTTATATCAGAGGCAAATGGCAACAGCCATGGATCAGGTTTGATTACATTAAATTCTTTTGACACAAAGACTCATTCCTAATTGTCAGGAAAGGAGGAGCGTGCAGCTTCTTTTCTCCTTGAAAAGAAATGAAAGACACTGCCTTACAATTTTGACCTGTTTTCCATTTACACAGCTGGATATTTCATGTTTCAGTACTTTGCTCAAGGTTATGATATTAGCAGACTGCTTGAAAATCAAACTACTGAACTTCAGGTTACAAGTCCTGTCCCTTACCACACCGTGGCACAGAATAATAATCAAATTCAGTCATATGCTGTTTTAGAGGCATATAATGCATTTTATGGGTGATATTTTTGTATGCAGGGCTGTGTCAGTATGTCATTTATATTATCTCTGTTTGAAATGTGATCTATTTTTTTATGTTTTCAATGTGAGATATCTGTTATTTAAACACCTTTGTGGAATACTGTATTGTCATGCAATAACAGGTGGAGAGATTCATTTGTATATAACCCAGATATAACATTCTTCCCTTTAAACTCACCTTGTCACCTCCTTCGCAGCTCCAAGAACCCACATCCATCGTGAAGTTCAAATGATCCTAGGTGGCAAACAGAAACTAATCTGCATCGTATGAAGCCTACTCAGAATTAGGCAGTCAGTTAGAAATGGGGGATATTAATAATGGACTTTTTTCTCAATTTCCATGTCAAAGCAATTTACCACAGTGTATGAACTATGCTTTTGGTGCATTTTACAATTTATACTATACATAGACTAGTCTATTGTAAAGATACTGTAGTTTAATTTATCACCTCAACAAGAAGATTAGTGGATTGAGTTTGTATAAATTCTATGCAGACCTTAGTCAGCAGAGATGTCTGACTACTATTGCTCCCCTATCTAATGCGCAAGCCTGTTGAGTTTCGGTGCAGACCATATTAGGGCAACAGTAAAACCACAATGAGATGCTTTTCCTCTTCACCATCAATGCAAATGCGACATTTGGGGGAAATCTTCTGAGGTCACAAAGACGTGGGAGGGTGACACAGACAATGCATGAGGGAAAGCTTCACCCTACGGGATAGCCGATCTCTACCTAAGCAAATCTGAATATATCTTGTATTTTGTTAAAATTACACACATCGCTCAGTAGTCATTCTTACACAGACTGGCTTGTGTTGCTCATATTTGACATACCATCCATTTATACAGCTTGATATTTACTGAGTCAAATCAGGTTAGGTACCTTGCTCAAGGGTACAGCAGCTGTGTCCCATAAGGGCATGGAACCTACAACCTTCAGTGAACATAAAAATCCCTTTATACATATGTTAAAAATATGGATCAATCCACATCCAAATTGCATACAGCAGAGGGTATAAAGAATTTCTGCCTCATGAATGAAACTACAATGACAAACTAGAGGTTTCACAAGGGAATCAAGCCGTAGGAGTTCCTTGTGGTGAAAGCGTAACCCACAGCAACTAAATCACTCAGTGACTTGAAACACTGTTGACTATAAAAGGTGGTTGCTTGTAATTGTACTGCAAGGGTTAGGCATTTCAAAACAACAAAACCCATCCCCAGAACAAGCGTTCTCTCTGTCAATTGTTAAATTGTAATTGATTCAGCAACAACATAAATATCTCAAAGAGATGAGTAATTACCGCAACGGGAAATGGGCAGAGAATTGCCTGTCTTTAATTTCCCCGTTAGCACATTACTCTAGCAATAAAGCAGAGTTCAGTTCTTCACTGCAACAGATAAGCCAGCTCAGAGTTGTGTTATTTAGTCAAATGCAGGCCAACGGAGAGAATTGATTGATTCAGCTAATTAATCCCCTTTCCAGAGGGGATTCCACAACTCCAGAGTGACTTAAACAGTCCGCAGAAATTAAACTGCAAATGTGTTGCTTTTAATGATAGTCCCAAGTAATTAAATTCCAGGACTGTATCAAAACAGCCTGTATTAGCATGTAAAACTTTCTGCTTTAGAAGCGGTTAACCTAAATATAATTTGGCATTAATTAATTTCTGATATGGTACAAGCCAACACAAAATGATCCTCATTATGAGATGTGTGCCAGAAAAATAAACCTATTTGGAATGAAATGCACAGCACAGAGATAAAACACTTATGAAGATAGTGCTAAAATGAATTGCATTTGAACGGCAAATCATTTAACTGGGAACAATGGCTTTAATGTATGGTTGGGGGTAAAGCCCCTGGTAATTATGCCCTAACCAGAAAAAATATATATTGGATCATCTCCTTATTTATTTAGAATATTTGTACTTTGACAGTCAAACCTGCACTTTGTTCTGCCAAGTGAAATTCTGTTGTTTCACAACCTAATGATAACTTGTGTTTTGAAAGGAATCAAATACATGCATTCTCATATTGTCATTTAACGGATCAATTAAACATTCAAAAGATGGCTTGATGAAAAGTATAGGAAAGGTAAAATAGGTTTATACAATTTATACAAAACATATACTTTTTCAAATGAGATTGTATCGTCTATGCTGCTGGTCTATTTTTTAAGAAATATAAATTAACAAAACAGATGGCTATGTAATTTACTCAAAACAGAGGCCCAGAAAAGGCCATACATGATGACGTGTCAGAAAAGACATCAAACAACATTTTGATCAGTCAGGAGTATTTAAAGTGAAACTAAAGCCAGATAAATCCAGGCCATGAGTTCAAAAAATGCCGCTGGTGGCGATTGCATTTGGGACAGCCCTGCTCCAAGTTAAATCCCAGCAGACAAACACACAATGCAGAAATGTACAGAAATGTGGCAGAACCCTCCTCAGGGTCCACAGTATACTTGCTTACCTGTTATATACAGATGCTGGTGCATTCATCTTTTTAAATGTAGAGCCCCATTGTAAATACTGCCATAAGTTTTGCCTGAATAATTTATGTTGGGTAATCTCAGAGAGCCATCTGTTTGGCATGCGGTATATTGCAGTCCCTGGTTTTCTTGGATTCAGACAATAAAAAGTCAGTGAGCAGGGAGAATTGCTGAGTAAGACAATGGAGAGCACAGACACCGGGAGGCTGGAAAAACAGTAAATCTGGCTGCACGTAAAATGTGTGAACCTGAGATCAGGGGGAACATTTGTCATCATCAGAGAGGGGGAGAGAGAGAGAGAGAGAGAGAGAGAGGAATTGTACTGAGCTCCTTTGCCTCTGAGCTCAAGGTTTTGGCGGAGGGTGGAGGGGAGACAACAACCAAACAGTCAAAGAAAGAAAGATTTCAGAGAACTGCCGACTCGGCTTCGAGCGATAGAGAAAAATAGACGTGGAAACGGCTCTATTCTCGAGCTCTATTCCCCCGGCAAACGCCAGAGCACGACCGCTCACTCTCGGAAAATGGCACGCATGCTGTGCACCTTTGCGCCTTTGCCGAGCTGATGGTGAATGGAGGACCTCCTGCGTCCTCCTCCGTCTTTGTCCGTGTTGAATTTGCATCGTATAAACTTTTTTTTTAAATTGCACGTGTGGTCAGTCACCCTGACGTCAGACGTGACAAAAGACAATTGTGAGTCCTACCGCAGGAAAAACAAAGCCCAGCTGTATTGGCAGGGAGCTGCGGTTTTTTCAGACCACGTCCAGATGACCATTGCTTTATGGCTCCATGCTGCACTTGCACTGGTTTTCACCCGCCAGGGTTTCATACCTTCGTTAATGCGGCCATCCCAGCACAGCCTAACCTATGAGCTCTTTCACTCCATCCCATCCCGTCTCTCCTAGTCTTATCATTAGCATTCCCATATCACTTCAACTGAATAAATAATGAAAAGGACAGATTGCATTTGCTGAGTGCAGCTGGCACCTTCTGAGCTGTTGCAGTTTCACTGTATGCAATTTTTGCAATGCCTTACGTTGTAATGAAAGTCCTACAGTGCATTCAATGGAGAGCTCCACTACTTGGTCATTTCAAGGAGAATCTTCACTCCACCCAGTAGCAATGAGAGACATAGGGCTGTGGGTCTGCTGGCAGCGGGAGGGAGGGAACCCACTGCCTCCAGGCCCATATTTTGGTCAGGAAAACCACATAATCGTTCTGTGATGCTGTGTGAGCAAAACACAAAGTCACTGTTTGGGTGGAGGGCCCTGCATTTTCCCAGTGTGTTTGTAAATGTCTATATTTTGTGGCTTTGTCGGTATAATATCGGCCTGACATCTGTGTGCCTGAGAAACATAGCTGGTCACTCTGCTGACAAAGAAGCCACAAACACCCTTTTAACTGTACACAATACTGTATGGTGACAATGGCATTTATCGATGGCAATACACTAACAAACAAGTGGGATAAACCTCTGGCTTAACAATAATATTATACCATTACAATATGGTATATCAGAATTTATCTAAGAATTCACTTTGGTATGATGTTATTCTATGCTTTTGGAGAAAGGTAGAGTAACAAAACATCAGTTCATTATAAACCAGTGAAATAACACTTAGTGTTCAAAGACAGGATTTCATCTAGGATTGTTCTAATTTGCAAACATTTTGTTCCATCCAGATTGTTGCATTAATATGAGTAAAAATAAATAAAAACATTAATTGGTATGGGTCAATTCCCATATGAAACGTTGGTACCACTGTATATTTGCTTTTGTATTGATGCATTGGTAGGAATTGATGTATCGTTACACCCCTACCACAAAAACTAACAAACAACACAAGACAAAGCTTGTTGTCTGAGACCTCTCAGGCTGAGCAATGTCATCAAGCTTTCTGAACAAGTCTCTCTTTTTCAATGCAGTTCAGCAACGGAAAGAGGTCCTACAACGCATCTTCAGGTGATGGAAACCCTGCAGCATGACGTTCCAACACCCTCTCATCTACAGACTCCAGCAACAAGTAGCACCTCTGCAAGATGATATAATCAGGGCTCTTCTGTGGCTGTCAGACCTGTGCAGACAATACAACTGAAGTGTTCAGTGTTCAGTGAAAGGAACAAGGCCTTTCTGGAACAGGACAGGTGCACACAAGTGCATTTCAATCAATTAGCAACACAAGGTGACAGGATGTGACTGTGTGAATTCCATTGATTTCCACAGCCACAGGGTGACTTCAAAAATCCCATACAGGATGACAAATGGTTAGTGTTTTATAGCTGCATGCTCTTTTTCCATGAAGTAACCTGTTGCACCTTTCTTAACTGGAACCATTGTGGCCTGCATTCATTGTTTTTTTGGGACACTAGCTATTGTTTTGTGCTATGAAAAGTAGCAATTAAACAGACAGTGCCTTGTGTGTCAGTGATGGGAGATGAATTCTCCAGGACTATTATTAAGGCTTGGTGCTTTGTGAGTCTGCATATGCAGGCTTCGTGTGTGGTGTATCGCTGTGTGTCACTGCGGTTCTCCTGGGTCTCACAGCAGAATGGGGCCTAAATAAGGCTTGTGCTCTGAACAACAAATGCCCTTTAAGCAGGAACAGTCTGTTCTCCTACCACCCCACCTTAGATTTTGCTTATTTTCCCCCTATATTCTTTTGACTGAAAATGACAAGTGTGTGGGAGTAGAGTCTAGTATTTATGAAGGCACACATTTTTCAGTCTCTGTTTAAACTCATTCAACCAACATTTGTCTTTAACTTTAGCAGAAATGCAAGTGTTATTTTTTTCAGTGCAACCACATTTATTTAATTAATGTTGGCCATTGCTGAACTCCACAAACTATGTTTGTGATGAGAAAAATGACGCTTGCATTCTACCTGGAGTATTTAGAAATGCTTTTCGTGTTACCCTCTGTTCAGCACTTCTCTTGGCATTTCTGACATCATGCACCTGGTGACAACTGCCATGAAAAATGTGTCCAGTTTTGTGATTTACGAGCGAGCATCTGAACTTGAGGCCAAAGGCCATAGCCTTTGGAGGCCGAGCTCCTGACAGCTTTGCGTGCCAGGGCAGGATGGTAGTGCATTTATGGCTAATATGTCCAGGTGGAAGGTCATCAACAGCTTCTGCCTCCAGTGGTCACTCTGTGCATGTCCGTCCCCTTTCTCAGCTGCTTCCGTGACATTGTTTGTTTGTTCCGCAGACACACTTACAGGGAAACTTTCTGTGCTGCACAATATGTACAATTTCACACTGTCTCTATCCTATTTAAAGTGCAGAGTTTTTGCTGGAACAATTGCGGCAGCAGCCTTCAGCAGGCCAGTAGTGTGGCACATGGGACTCAACCTCATGAAGCTTAGGCCCAGAGTCCAGTTCTGTGTCAATGCTGCCCTCCTTGACACCAGGCAACCAAGCTCAGAACCTTCTTTTATTAATAGTCAACTGTTTTCCTGCTATTGGTGACTACTCCAGAATTGCAAATGTATCAATTCTGTGTCTTTCCACGTGTGTGCTTACTGGTCAATGATTACCACACACATACGCTATTATTGGTTATTCACAATGGCACTGGCAGCTTGTATTTGCAGTAGTCACTGGGATAGTATATTTTCAAAGCCCACCACAGCCTGTCTCAAAACTCATTTATTAAGCAATAAGGCATGAGAAGCAGCGCTATGTGTGAATATATTCACTGTTAAAAGGGTGTAGTTTTAAGCTCATTTGCAAGCAAAGTCAATGAGCAGATTTACTGGGATAAAAGTAGGAATCAAACTTTAAACTTGTTTTTCGAGAAGTATAAATAGCTAGTTCACTGTTTAAAAAATTTGTAGACCTGAATTTATCATTGCAAACAATTTTTGCATGGTAAATGACACTAAAAATTCATTCAGTAACAAAGGCTGCTGGGTATAGTGGGCAGATTATATCAAAATGGTTTAATATGTTGTAATCTTGAAGTCTCTTCATCAATAATTCCAAATCACTGTTTGCAAGAAGTTTCACAAATTAGGGGGAATAAAATGTAAAATGCCATGAACCCAAAACAAAATTTGAATTAGGTTAGTATTTACTTAAACATTAGTTTAGCTTTAGTTTATCTTAAGCATTTACTTTATGATAGCATTATTATTCACAAATAGTGTATGTATTTATTTATAGCAGTCCAACTGTCATGATTTGGTGGTCAGAGACTTGTATCCTCCAGCAAGCTGTCACTCACACGGGGCAGGCCGTAGCCTGCAGCGTTTGAGCAGACCACACACGGCTGCGGTCTCTGTCTGCTGGAGTCTGGCATGGAGACGCCGTGCTTCCAGGGCAAGGAGCAGGCACAGCAGGGGTGACAGAGAGATGAGACGTCTCACTTGCCCTGATGCGTGAGCTCAGCGGTCTCGGCCTGACTTCGCTCAGGGAACAAGCGAACCATGCCGCCGGAACAAGCCGCAACCTGCCACACAGCATGCGCCGTCACGGACCAAATGAACGGATGTGAAAAATAGGACCTCTGTTCTGATTTTGTCCAGATACTATTTTTTTTCTTGTTTGTAAAATTCATTATTCATTTTGAGTCTATATGCCAAGGTTTCTTGTTGCATTCGTGTACAGTATATTTGGGGCTGATGTGTAGGATAGTATGACAGTGTGGCATTCGTAATGCAAAGGCTGCCAGTTTGAGCCCTTTTTGGGGCTCTGCTGTATCCATGAGCACTGATCTTAATCTAAATTTCTTCAATAAATCTGATGCTGTATAAATGTTTACAATGCAAAATGCAGGCCATGTAAATTTCTCTTCATAAAGGGCATCTGCTAAGCAAATAATTGCAATGTTTTCGAAACGCAAAGCCATTGGAAACCTACACCCCAAAATGCGTGTTAACAACAGTCTTGAGTAAAAGTTAAAAAAGTGAGTTTTCCATCTGGGCAAGCTGCGAGGACCCCATTGTCATCCAATCAATTCCTGGCCTTATTCTCGACAGTCCCCGGAGGCTGGGATTGTTGAGCGGACGTATTTTTACAGGTCGGTTTGAGCTGAGAGGCCTTTTCACCACCGCTCTCCACATGGAGCACAGCCTTCAGATCCCGCTGCTGCTGGAGCTCGTGAACGGAGGGCTCCTTTTCTTCAGGAGCTGTGGGGGGAAAAAGAATTCCCTGCCAATTGTCGGTCTGCTCCGGGGTGCCGTAGGAGACGAAAAGCTTAAGCCAACGGGGCCAACACTGGCTTTGACCACTACCTTCATCTGCACACAAAGAGACAAGGGAACGAGCAACCCGACACTGTAGCGCACAGCGCACGAAGCTAAACACTTTGACAGCAATGTAATTCAACACGGACGTCTTTAAACCCTTGTGGAGTGGCCGACTTTTTTGTGGCTGACTGCGTCCAAGCTTCTTTCCTTTCTTTTTAATGTGCTTAAAAGTGTTTTAGGCTGTACAAAACACTGGCCACTGTTGATTTGGTAATTATGATTACATTGTCAAGTCAGTCCACTGAGTTTACCTTGAAGATTATTTATGCCGTTAGTTAAGCAGCCTGACCGCTAACCATTTAACTATTCATAAATACGATAATAAGCACATATTTAAATCAATGAGAGGCTCTTCTGTTCATCATTGAACATTTACAGAAAAGGAGTGTTAAACTGCCTTGAACTTTAGTTGAACTTTGAAGCAGACTCTCAGTTACAATTCATTGCTACCTTATTCTGATTTAGAAAAGGGTCTAGTTGGTTGGTATAATAAAAACCCTGTCTCCTCAAATTTTCTTTGTTGTCTGTCTATACCCCAGTAAATGCTGGATTATTTCCTTCATTTTGTTGCAGGGTAAGCAGCTGGACCACTGCTGTATATTTTTGGTACTAATCTGTAAAAACACATACAGCACACCTGCAGCAGCTCATTGAGTCTCTAGCATTTTGCTGTTCTGAAGAGTAAGGAGAACTCGCAGCTTCCAATAATTTGTGGCACACAATAAATTTTCGAGTTCTTATTAGAATAAATCAGATATATAGGATTAGGGACAAACTCATGTGGAAATCTTGTTCTCTTGTACCAGTCACCACACACACTCCTTCACTCAAACTCACACACTTTAAAAACCAGTACATATGGGATGTAATGAAATTCAAGATCAAATTGGCTTCACATAGCACCCTTCACAGTGGATTTCTATGCTGATATTTTAGCAGGGGGCAGAGTCATGGAAAATGCAAACCCCAGCATTATTTTGGTTTTTGGGGGCAGACCTCTCTCCAAGCAGCTGTCTGAGCTACAATCAGCAGCCACTGAGGCCACTGTGGAGTCGCTGTGTCCCTGTCTGGCCCTGCACCAAGCCTCTTCACAAGGGGGCCAGAGGCCTGGCCTTCCGTGAGCTCTGCTGTCTGGGAAAACCATGCCTATCAATCACAGGGATCAGATATCTTCAAGAGCAACAACTTCTACTGATACTCTGCTGCATGAGGATGCCAGACAGAACCTTATCCATCTCTCTGACAAATGTAAAATTAAGTTCACCCTTCTCCAACAATAGTTGTTGTTCTGTTGTCTGGAGATCACTGGCTTGATTTCTTTATTCATTCTGATTTCATTTATTCTATATTTTCCACCTACAATGAATGTATAATAATAAACATACCTCAAAATTTCATGTAAAATACTGGTAGGATTAATACTATGCTATATCATCATTACATCGACCAAAGAGAGTATCCAGGACAGCATACATATTTTACAGTTTTCACATCATCCATTTATACAGCTGGACATTTAACAGGGCAAATTAAGTTAAGTACCTTGCCCAAGGGTACAACAGCAGTGGCCCAGTTAGGAATTTAACCGATAGCCTTTGGATTACGAGCCTGATCCTTACCACTATGCAATTACTGCCCATTATACATTAACAGTACTGACACAAAGTAAAACAAAAGGATTGAAGACTGTAATCAGGAGAGTGAAATTACAAATGAAAAGACCTTCCATTTTCCATCCTACAGTAGTTTATGTGACTCAAGGGAGGCTAGGTGAAAGCCAGTATCACCTCTGATGCAGAATGCAGGATACAATTTCATTTCCATTTAGATCACATGCTAAAAAGTGTATGATCGGTGGCTGCAGGCAACCATTCGAGGCTTATAATGAAGAGACGAAAAAAGAGAGTGTGGTAATGAGCCAGCTAGCAGAGGAGGAAGCCACAGTGAAGGGGAGGAAGTACTGGGGGGTGGGGGGAGGGAGTTGCAGGGCATGAGGGCTGTTATCCAAACTAATTTTCAAAATCAGAACTTTACTTCTAAAGTCAGCATTTTGAATTACGGTGTATCCAATCACATTTAATGCACTGTCTCATGCGATGATAAATTTTACAAATTAGACATACATCGTATTTTTTCTGGAGATATCGTGCCTCATAAGTGAAGAAAAAGTGGAGGATTTGAGGGCGTTTTGTGGAGTCAAATGTTAAACCCCGGGACCGGGGGAGGGGGGTACTTTAGTACAATTAGACCGAGCAGAAACATTCTGAGTGTTTCTCTGTGCCGAGTGTGATATCTTTCAACGGTTATCCATTTAAATGGTGCGTTTAGAAGGATAAAAGCTTCGGAGTTGAAAGAAACTTCGTTATGCCTCCCAGTTTGCAAATCCTTGGTGCCCATGGTGATGATCCCAATTTGCTTCTAACTGATGCTGTTACATCTTACAATAATAAATTAAAAATGAGATTCACCAGTTTTATTAATGTAAAGGGTTTCGTTTAGCCCATGCATTTTTTCACCTAATGTATTAAATGTTTTACATTTAATTTTAGACATACAGACATTGCACTGTTCCACAGACTCAACATGTTTGTGACAAAAATTAATAATATACAGTAGCATTGTGTTGACATTGCAATTGCAGTGTGACCTAATTTAGATTAAATTAAACAATATGTGTCTGTAATAATTCACCCTCCGGAGAAGAAACTAGAAAATAGCTAATCTTTTAAAGATAATTTTTAAAAGATAAGCTAAAGCCTTAACACTTACACAACTGAACCAGTTATTCTTGGAATATTGCTCATACAATATCCTGTTGTCTTACACAATCACCTCTATTTTGATTGTGGAATTTATGTCGGAATTTTGAAAAGGGGATCTCCCAGATCATTCAAATGAGGCAGACCGAAAGTGGCAGGACTGCTTTTCGCTATCCTTTAGACCTTCATGGGACTGAAAAGGTTAAGTCAGAATGATTGCACAACTCCGTATTGAATGCGGTTATAAGTCTGGGACCAAGGTGATGACTTAATAAAGCATTGTGTGTGTCACATATGCTTTGCATATCAGTTGTGTGGTGAGAGACTGTACATATTCACCCCCCCCCCCCCCCCCTTTTTCCTGGCCTGCATATCGTTGCTGATTTCTCTTCTGGGAGGGGGCTCAGAGTGAGATATACTGATGAGTCT
Organism: Megalops cyprinoides; assembly: GCF_013368585.1. NCBI lineage: Eukaryota > Metazoa > Chordata > Actinopteri > Elopiformes > Megalopidae > Megalops > Megalops cyprinoides. The sequence continues at coordinate 19,408,915 of NC_050587.1, read as the reverse complement.
TTTTTGACGGTGAAAGGCAGTGGCAATGTGAGAAAAATGCCGGCAGGTTTCAAAGCGATCCTGCAAGCTGCCGGGGGACCCGCCTCGCTGCTGGCCTGCGCGTCAGAATGGCCCACTGATTCCGTGTGACAGTTCTGGGGGACACGGGAGGGGGGACGAGGGTTCTCTGGCGGCCGCACCCACTTGTGTCTGCCGCCGATCAACCCGCAATTTTGTCAGCACCTTGGCCAAGTTTTGGCAATAAAGCCTCTTCTAGGGACACCAGCTTATCCTGTCAGTTTGGAGATTCCACTCAAATAATCACACCCCCCAGACAACCCCCTCCCACACACACACACACACACACACACACACACACACACACACACACCAACACATCAACTCTGCTCAGAGACTTTGGCTACTACTCAAATGCATCATGCACATGAACAACCCTGGATTTCTCAACTTGGCATTTCATGGCTATCACCTTGAAAAAAGTGAACCTGTGACATTCTGATCTAATTCTTCTCACATACTTCCCAGATGAAATAATGCATGCTTCACAAATCTACATTAAATTCATAAATAGTCATGCTTGTCATACATCCAGTGCTTTCATGCAGTGAGTCCACCCAGTCATTTGTGTGTCGGGACTACTGTGTCCTTTGCAACTTGTGTGAGACAGGTGTGGTCCTAGGGCTTGTCCAGATTCCCAAATTAGACAAGAAAAGGACATTTCTGAAGGGAATATTTCTAACTTTTGCATGTCATTAAGTTCACAATTTAAAAAAATCTCATACTAAGTTACAGATTTAATGAGCACCTTAACTATGTCTTTGTTTTAAGACACATGAAATTTTATATATAGAATTTTATATATAGACAAAACATATGTTTGCTTAGTACATCAGAGATATGCATACTACTTGGACTTTTACATACTGCAAAAAGAGTTGTGCAGGAGTGCATTTCTCAGTAGCAGCAATAACAGTGAATGATTGCATTAATTACAGCCTTCTAAAGGACTCCAAAACTGGCATTACATCTTAACTAAACAGAAATATAAAGGGATGAGCTAACACCTTGGTAACTTGGACCATCTCATACACACACTTATGAGGGAGGATGGGGGAAAAAACAGAACTATTGACAAAGACCAAAACTAACCAAAACTGAAAAGGGAAAATATTCGGCAACCATCAAGCATGCTGGAAACTATGCATAAAGGCACTTGGTACCAATGTTACAGAATTATCAGTTTGTACAGCCAGACCTTTACAGAAGTACGTCAGTTACTCTTGGCTGCATCGAGAAGAATGCAGCCAAGAGTACAATGCCATTGCCTCACCTGGCAGCCCAACCTGCAGGTTTAGGTCAGAGGCCCAGCTCCTTAACCACCATGCCTCACTGCCACCCTGGAATTAAAATGTTGCGTGGCAGCATTACAAGTCCACAAACATTTTATGTTGAAGACATTAAAGGGCATGTTCCTTCAACCTCGATTTAAGCAATATAAACAATTAGGATAAAGCCAACCTGGTGCACCATGTGTTTATGAACTCCTCTAATTTGAGTACCCTGAGTCTTTGCTTTGTTCTAGACCACACGATTGTCTTTATTTTGGCCAGTGATTATCCTGAGATGATTGTATACCACCATAGCACTAACACAAATCTTCCACAGTGTTAGCCCAACAAATCCCACATGCAGTAGTGCAACTCTGTCTTCAGGAACTAGAATTATCAAATTACCAGAACATACAGAAGACTGGCTTTTAAGACTCCTAGATTTGTTATCACATTGACCACACTGAGCAGATTAACATGTGCATTAGAATCTCTACTGCAGCTACCATGCATTGGACATTGCTGTATATCTGGGTGAATTCACAAGGCATTTGCATGCATTGGGTATTGTATTAGGGGTGTTATGCTCACACTCACTGGTCTGGGAGGGTTGTTAGCCTGGTCTGATATTGTTGCTCATTTAATTTGAATAGATACACTTATCCTCTATTGTGCTGGGAGTCACTCTGGATAAAAATGTCTGCTAAACGCATTTAATGTAATGTAATGGGTAAAGCAAATCACTATAGGGTACAGGGTAAATGTGTGTATAGGGCTGTTTCTGTAGCCAAATCAAGTGGAATCAAGGAAAGTCTCTTGTATATGGAGGTATGTCTGATGAATTTGTTAGTAGTTTATGTTAATAAAATTTGGGATTCGAGTCCTCTCACAAGGTTACCTGTCCTCTGAAACGTTTCAAAACAATGTGATACAGGCTGCTATCAGCTGGAATCAGATGGAATGAATACGCAATTTGACTCACCTCTGTCACACAAGTGCCTCCTGAAAAGTTTCTATTTATTTACAGTGTATTTGAGAAAAGGACCTGCAAAGGAATGGTCTTACACCAAGCCAACGGAAACAGAAAACATTTCATAGTCGAAGCTCTGGTTTTGGCGTGGGCCATATTTACCTTGAGGAGCCATTATGTCTGTTCAAACCTAAATGCTACCAAACCCCCGGAGTTTTCAATTGAATACTTGCTGCACAGTCAATGAGTAGAAAGACATACTGTTCTAGACATAGAGCGATCCGCATATTCAGAATCCGGAAAATTTGAGTCTTGTGCTATTTTTGACAAAGTACCTTCTCATAAGATTTAGTCTCCCCACCTCTGTTTGCAAATCGTTTGCTGTTTATGTCCAAAACGTTTATGCACACACGGAGACTGGATCATACTTCATTCGCATATTAAAATGAAATAAAATATTTATTGTGCGTTACAGTTGTCCAGTTGTTCACTTCCCTGATCGATTTATCTATTTAACATTTATACATTAAAAATACATTAAAAATGGTGCTGAAAGATTACATATCCTAGTATGCTATTTGAATGAAGTGTTTTATTTAATGGTATGCTTTTCAGTGTGTAATGCAAACATGAACTCCATATCCGGCATTTATGAGCTAAGTGGATATGATAAAACAAAAAGAAAAAAAAGGTTGCTTGTTGTAGAGGATATGAGGCAAACAACTCTTCTGTCTTCCGCTGAAAGAAAACCTCTGGACTACAGCAACGTATTGCAGATTTAGTATTTTATCATGTGTCTGACATCTTCACAACAGGGACAAATATTTCCCTACTTGTTTTACATTACTTTCTGAAAACATATGCACTGCATTATCCAAGCATTTTATGAAACATGCAACAGTCAAGCTGTTGTCATCAGGTGAATGTGCAGGTATCGCATAAGTGTTTGATTTGCCACACCTCCTAATTAAAGACTATATGGTGTGAATGAGAAGGACTCCTTTAAATAAATTTGGTCCCTCTTACTTCTACCTTCAGCCTGTTCTAATTAGTATTTTCTCAGACCTCTTAATGTGAGAAGTGATTGGCCAACTTCCTCACGCTCAGCCATTATAAAAAATATTGGGGTATGCACCAGAAGTCTGCATTACGTGGAACACTCCGTGTCATCGCACAAGTGTTCATGTCGGTAAAAGGATAATGAAGAAAGACACTTTAAGAGATTTACCATGACCTCAGGTCAGGAGCAGCAGCAGGGTGCAAGGGTCATCTTGGTGTGTGGGAACCCTGCCGTGGAGCCACTATTTCCAGGCTCCAGGGATTACAGTCATAAGTCTCAGCCCAGGGCCTTTGTTGACCCCCTCTCTGAGAGAGCAGGAAGCAGGAGGAAATGGAAGCTTGTGAGGAACTGAGGAAGGCTTATGTTTTTTGTCAAATCCTGATGATATGAACGATGTGCTCACGATATGGCGTGAAGGGTAGTGTCCATGTAGGTGACAGCGGCATAACTTTACTTATATATTATATGATCTGGAAAACTTAACTGCTGTGAATGAAATGAAACTTGTGAAACGTGAACTAATGGAATTACAATCAGTGCAATGTGTAAACAGAGGAGTTTGCAGATAATTTCCATTGTGAGGTTATTCAGGAGATAATTTGCTTAAACAGCACGAAACATCACAAGGGATAAAGCTCACGCCATTTCGCCTGCCTTTCGCCCCAAACAAGATAACGAAACAGCAGGCAGACGAAGATAATTGGCTCTTCGACTCTTTGCGCTGCTGGAAAGCCTCTCCAACACCAGGGGTTGCGGATGGCCGACGGGGATCAGGGGGAGAAGCGCAAGCCGGGGAAACGAAACCTTCCCAGACTCCTCTCCGCATGAGATTTGTGTGTTTTTTTTTTTTCACGAAGGAATAAAGAAAAGAAAAGTGCCACCAGAACACGTTGTACCATGGGGAGGTTCTTTTTTAAGTTAACACACCATATAATTCCTCCACTCCTTTTTCCTAGCCCGCGGGGAAAGGGAAAATAAGCTTATTATCGAATTTTGCTCTCGAACCGCGTAATTTCTTGGATGCATGAAACGGCTGTCTCTTCTGGGAGCATGGGCCGTAATGCAGAGTGGCAGGCGCTCCTGCCTGGTGGCACAGTGCGGGACGGCGCCAGGAGTGACACACCAGTCACCTTCCCAGCGCTCTCCGGGCCCATTCCGCCGCTGACATTTCCACCCACACCAGACAGGCGCGTTCCCAGATCGCACGCCACCCTCTCCAAACAAACGAGGGCATCACAGACCATGATGTAGGTGGAAAAGGGAGAAGAGACCACTTGGTGACCAGCAGGGTAGCTACTGGCTTCACCGAGCCACTGAGTGAAAAATTCCAGGCGATCGCCTCACGAACCGCGGTTAGCTAGTTTGTTCCGAAAACATGAAATATCCTGTGTGACGGAATCAATGTGCCCCCATTTTCATCCTCCCAAACCTGAAAACCTCTCAACTGGGTACTCAAGCTCTCCAAGCTCTTGCAACAACCCTCCGCCCCCCAAACACTGTCTGTTTGAAGGAGCTGTGTGTCATTTCCTCTCTGATTTCAGGGGTTTCAGATTGGATTCCGTCAATGTCCTCAATACTCAGCTGAGCAGGCAGCCTTATCCCTCACAGGTATTGGCTTGTAAGAACGCACAACATAGAAATTAGAAGAACATAATTGTGTTGTAAATTGTAGTATTGTAAATTTGTACGAATTTGTAGCAAGGTTTCGATAAACATTGTAAAAACAAAGAATTAAAAATATGCCTGTTTTTAAAAATGGTAACACAGAAAGATTTCTTGAGGAAGGTTCAGATATTGAGAATATAATAAAGTACTTCTAAAATCAAGACTGCTGATTTTAAAAAAAGTTAAATCAAATAGAAGGCTTATGTCCATGATCTGTTCTAAAAACAATCTTTTAGGACTTTCAATCTTTCGGGGAAGTCCAAAAGTTTTCCATTTGGCTGTTTAAACAGAGAAAGAGTTCACTGCATGAAACCGCTTTACTTAGCTTTTAATTGTTTCCCTAATGTTCCTGTATAGAATCATTGACAGTTTTGTCAAACTGTTAAATGTTTGATGTTAAGTGAACAGAATATATTGTAAAGTGTGACAGTAACACCAATGCTTTGGAACTTTTTGTTAAAGGGGTATGTTTTAAAAGTAGCCTATTACATTGTGAAATGATGTTGGTTTGTCCTGAGCATGTTTGCTTTCCTATGTGTGACAGATATGGAGTGTACATTAACTGAATTGTAAATTTGAAAAGCAACATTCTAGAAACTGTATGCTCCACATGTACAGTAATTTATTTGTCTTACCACTGTATATTGCATTGTGTTAGGCTTTTAGTGATTGAGTTTCATGTTTTTAGAACTTTCATGTATAAAAAGTTTGGGTGATTCACCTCGCCAGTTGCTAATTTTGTTTTGCTATTTTATTTATTGTGTGAAACCACTGCTACAATTAAATAAACCAGAAGGAAAAAAAAAACCTGGCAAAGGATATGAAGGCACACAAGATCCATTCCAAAGGTCAAAGATGCAGATTTCATTATGTATAATGTGGAATGAAAGCTGGTAAGTTTGTTGTATTTTATTTTGGCCCATTGTCATTGAAATGATGTCCTGAACTTTGTGTAGCGAATTTTAACAACCATTCCTTTTTTTCTCGCTTGCACACTATGTGTTTGTCAGTGAAACTAGCCAAATGAAATGTCAAGAAAGAAGCATAACGAGAGACACATGCTCTGATTCATCACACAGTGGAAACTGAATAGTGGTGAGATCACATCCACATTTTGGTCCTTTTGCTTTTGATGGCTGGCTGGCATACAGGTAATGAGAGATCAAAGGAAACAGTGAGGTCGATTTTGCGTGACATCCTCAGTAGCTCTTGAAACTCTGCTTTCAGTCTGGCTGTTGAACAGTGTGTCCTCCGTAAATGTATGGCCATTAGTAATGTAACAACCGTGCACAAAAGAGCACCATATTGTTTGTGAATTAAGTGCTGTATAAAGGTCTGTAATTACATGTTGCAATAACTGGTTTCAGAATGGCTGAAAATAGCTTGTGGGGTTCCAGTCTGTGTTGATGTCTACAAACTTTAGAGGAATTTGCTGACTGACCCTAAAATGTCAGAAGAACTTAAATTAGAACAAAATTGTTTTGTTTTTCTTTTTTTGAGTGCATGTGTGCTTGGATATGAGTAGGAAGTTCCTGTTCCCTAAATTCTCTCCAGCTTCATTTGAGATCACCAGATAAACCCATTGTGCAATGAGGAATGTGAGAATATAGTGTGAGAAAGTCTGATGTGATCAAGCCCAGACCTTTTCCATTGAAGCATTTGACAGTTGCATCAGCAAATCTGCAATATTAAAAGAAAGTAATTCAATTTTAAAAATTACAGTGACTATTTTTAGCACCTGATATCACTTTATAAAAAGGTCTTTCCAAATAGTTGATTAGCTCCAACACACACCATTGCTGCCCCCGTCATCTTTCCTTGTTAGTGAATATGAAAGCTGGAGAACAGGCAGAATTACTACAGAGGTAAAAAAAAAAGATGCAAAGTTGAGTGATTGACCGCTGTGGTCCCAGGTGTGTTGTACACATGGCCCATGACTGACGGTGTGTTTATAATGGGATCCCCAGGTGGTGCTTTACCTGGGCCTTAATCCCTCGGAGTCCCCCACACTGCACAGACAGAGCTCCGGGGAGACCGTCTGCCAACGAGCGCCAGGCGGGACCCAGGGCGGCCCCACCCTCCCCCACCCCCCCAAGACTGCGGTTGACTGCGGCTTACAATATTCTAGAAGGTCCGCACGCAGCAGGCCCCTGTGTTGCACACCGACAGTTGAAAAGACCCGTTCTGCTTTGCTTAATTCATCCAATATTCATCAGCCTGGGATGAAGGAGGTTGTGCCAGTGTGGAGAGTAATTGAGCTGTCAGTCAGTAAGTCTTCCCACCCGCTACTGACTCTGAGCTGAGGGGGGCTTGAATATTTTCCTTTGTCCAAAGTGGCAAGCTTTACCGCCAATACGATGCAGCACATATAGTATTATTTATGACAAAGTATACAATACCTGGACAGTGATTTTTTTCTTAAAGCAATGTCACAAAATTCAGGCTTGAAAAATAATGCTGATATTCTGACAATACAGAGAACACTGATTTGAACTATGATTTGAGATGCATGATGTCATCTTTGCTTTTGTTCCTCACCTCTGTGAATATGTGAGTCTTAGTGAGAGGTGTTTAGATCTGTTCACCATATTATTACTACTACTACTAATTTTCCAATTATTTCTCCTCTAATGCACTAGTTTCATAATTACATTTTTTTTTCTTTAAGTTCCTCATGACTTTACATTTAAAATTATTTTATATTGCCAAAGTTAAAAAATATAATTAAAGGTAAAGTATTATTAGTTTTATTTCTGTATTAAAATTGAATAGCATTCTTCATTTTAATTGTATCTTTGGTTAGAGTTTTATTCTCTGTAAAGGATTTCACATGTACACGTTTAATGTTGATTGGCCTTCAAGTTATGTGTCTCATCAGATTGTGTTCAGTCTGAGTTGCGTAAAACATAAAAAAGTGAATACAATGTAATTTATCCAAGCAAACTGTCCAAGATTTTATCATGGGATTATTTGAACCCATTTTCAAAATGTGATTGCCAATGGCAACAAAATTAAAATTAATTGGAACATGGGACATCCTGTTTACAAGTTATTTCTTAGCCTGACCAAATGGAATATCCTGTACCAAAGCTAGAGCTTTATAGTTTTGTTTTTTTTTTTTTTATTTTGCATTGAAGTGCTAAAAGTATACCACAATGTTCATAAACGGATACATTTGCAAAATATTACTGTGTGGGACCTCTAAATACATTACCTTATGGGCAGTTGGGGCATATGGACCGTTGCCCTCAGAGGCTCTGAATAAATGGGCATACAGTTCAAGAAAGGTTCAAGAGAAACTGCTTCACCATCCGTATTATTCAAGTAAACTCCTAACCTCTACCTTGAGAACCACTTTAAGCAAAATTGCAAATCAAAAAAAGCAGTAACCATGACAAGCAAACAGTAAAACAAAATGAGGCAACAGACAGAATTCTGCACCAAGAGAGGCCGACCACTCGACCGGCGAGAGGAGAGTGAGGTGGATCACCTCCGGCTCTGCCCGGGCGAAAATGCCTGCGGCTGGCATTGAATCCTTTGCTCTCACGATTGCCACGGGTGATCGGCTGCGACCTGTGAAACAGGAAGACCACCTGCGGGCCTAACCGAGGGTGACCTTTATGGGAATAATGGCGGTTACATCATTCACAGCATGTACATATGTGTATAAACCCTTTTGCACACGACCTTCCATATTATCCTTTGCTCAGTGAGGGCGGGAAAAACAGCGATGCTGGTAATGTAAACAGGATGCAAATGCAACAGCAACGAAGGCCTGAAAAAGGACAACAAGAACAGCAGATGCTGTGCAGCAGCAATCAGAATTACAGTGATTTTTGCTGTAATGTGTATGTGTGGCAAAGTGGCATACTTTGTCACTTCAAATCACAACCAGAACACGTCAATGTTACTGATTACACAAAACTGATTGCAAAAGATTCACATAGATTTTGTATGCATCATAAATACTGCATTATGATTTTGTGATCACAACGCCTTTACTTCCAAGCTGTGTTTGGCAGTGAGGAGTGGGTGGGTGGGGATGTTTTGGAAATTGATCAGCAAATTTTTTGCCAAAAAAGTCCCTCTTTTCTTGCTCAAATTGTGTAATACTAAAAATAGCTTCTCCTTTCTTCATCAAAACAGTGAGGTCATATTCTCACTTCTGCAAAAGCAAAATCCATTGCTGCAAATAACCAAATTCCTTTGTTGGGGAAATAATACATATAGAAACAGTGATATAATTGTTTGACTCAACAGAAGAGAAAGTTGTCAAACTTTTTTTAGATGAACAATGTTTAAAATGAAAACAGCAACACAAGAAAAAATTATTCACCCAGCTTTTAGCACCTTGAGATTCTCTCCTTATTAGTTCTAGCTTTAAACCTGATACACTACACCACTCGCAGTGTAGTACTATCACCCCGAATGGATATTATGCACTCAGATATTCTTGAGCGCAACCATCTCCATATGCTGTCCTCTTGCCATCACTTAAAAGCACACGCAGCAAAACCAGAGCCCCAATAAACTTTTGCATAGCGGCCAAGTAGGCCCATCATTTTGATTTATTGTAGATCACCTTAAACCCCTCTAACTCTAATCCCATACCAGCATGTAACAATACCTAAAACTGATCGCTGTTAAAACAAATACCTGCCTGTGAGCACACTGGTGGCTGTGCATGAACATCAGTTGTGTAGAGTTAACCGTGCTGGATAGAATAATGTCAAAGCAATTTATTCCATGAGCACAGAGAATGATCACCATCCTAATGGGTTTTAATTGATACTGTTATCCCTGCATCTGGCAGAGGAAAAAACAGACGTGCATAATACAGCTGCTATGTTTGATTTTGGGAAATGCATTCGGAACGTTGGTTCTGGCACTGGTATTACTCATTTGCCTCAGCACAGAGCGTGCCTGAGATAGTAAATTGATTAACTAAACATCCATGGCAATAGAGCTCCCACTGAACATTCCAATGGAGGCTGATTCAGTGCCTCCCAGAGTGGAATCCAATAAAACAAGTCCACCCACTAATCACCCATTATAAATCGGGTACTCTAAGCGGCTTTAACACAAACATAAAAAGGGATTTCAGACTGCTTGTACTTGACATGGTCGTTTGAATCTAACTTGTCCCCGAGGAAAACATACGAAACCAGGTTTTGGACATCCTAAGGCTCTTACCCTATCAGAAAAACTGTTAGAGAAATGTCCCATGGGGCATTTCTGTGGCCAATGATGTTGAATGTTAGATTGCATGTAATACAGTGCATGTACTTTTTCCTGAAAATATAAAGGTAAAATTCATTCATGCCAATAAACAACTTATTGAACAATAAACTATAACCTCATGGGGGATCTGAAAGTTGGAAGAAAAGAAAAGGAAGGTCTCTATTCAATCTCACTGCAATGTGCTTTGAGTGTCAAATTTACATGCATGTTATGTTTTTTCATTTGATGAGATTCTCTTACACACCAGTTTCTTTGAAGTCCAGCGATCACTGCACTTGCACAAATTTTGAAAGAACTGCAAAAAATAGACAGAAAAAGAATGAAAATAGAAACTGTTACTTTATGTCGTCACATAAAGTTAACGACAAAGTTTGTTGCAGTGCCTCCTCCTTTCTGCATGTCTATGTAGGCCGGCTGGTTTGGATGGTGTTGGGGTATGTGACCATGGCTGAGTGCCACACCCCTACTGCACAGAGAAGTAGGGGCGTGGCACTCAGCTGTTGGGGTTTGTTCCCAGGGAGATAGCTGTGATGAGGGCAGGGCTTTCGGCCGTTCTGAAGGCCACTGAACCCCTAGGCTTACTAACTGCTATACCACTGGGATAGTGTTACCGGGAAAGCCATGATCCCATGTAAAGTAATCCGCAGCTATGAATCCTCCTCTGCTGCTTCTCTGAGCCAACTGAGTTCGGGAAGCTGAAAGATTCGCAACCTGCTAGGGTTTCAAAATCTCACAGGTGCTGGGCTGAGGGACGCCTTTTTTCCACCAGTAAAGACATCCTGCATGCATGTGCAACACTGCAGTCTACCGCAGTGAATTCTGTCTCAATTGCCCCAGCCCTCCTCTGGAGCCTGTGAGAGGGGTTATTTTAAGAGTCCTTAATAACGACATGTCAGGGGTTGGGGGAGGCCAGTTTTTACTTCCCCAATGAAAGGACGGTAATGGAAAAATGCCTATCTGGTTTCTTTTGCTGAGTAAAACGAAAGAAGCCCAAAGCTTTTGGTCGTTTCTGGAAATCTAGACAAGGAGTTTTTCCCCTCTAAAAAAGGTCTGTCCACATTCACTGAGTCAATACTAAAATTCATCATAAAATAAATATTTCAGAAAACAAGCTCTGTTCATGTACCCGCAACTTTATGTCTTCAGCTGCTGTTCAGGTCTGTCTCCTCCACGCTGTGGACTGACTTGGCAGTGTGTAGGCTTGGTTTGTGTTCCTTCCCAAAAGACAAACTGAGGATGTCGGAGTATCTCAAACTATGAACACAAATGAGCAGAAACGGGAGCGGGGACCACGGTGTGGCTAGGCTTCCTAGGCCTCCTGGCACAATGCATCTAACAGCGATGAACAGAGAAGGGTGGCATCCGTGGACATTTGGGAAGGCTGTTCCCTTCAAAGCCACAGCCACAGCCTCTGTGGGCAGGGCAGGGTGATCTTTACAGGAAGGCAGGGGATGGTTTGGCAGGGCTAACGACACCACAGCTTTGTTTGTTGTTCTGCTGGAGGTACAAACAGACAACCTTTCTAATTATAAGGCCCCGTTTTACCCTCGTTGTTCTCAAACTGCTTTCATCCTTGTTTAATTCCTTTTGCCTCTTGGCGTCTCACTTCTATGGAAAATCTCTCTCAAGAAGTCAAAATGATGTCTCCACAGCTTCTGTTGGTAATGCCAACCACGTAACCATCCCTAATTCTTCCCCAAAATTTCCCAATCACTGAACACCCATAAAGTGCACCCATTTATTGGCCTAATATTCGCTCAGTGCAATATTGAGCCAGGGACACAAAGCTAAAAATCCCAAAAGCAAAAGCATCAAACCCCAAAGCAGAAGCATGAAAACTATAACCAGATTTGTGTGCATTTTCTGAAGAAAATGCGATGTGTGGTTGCCTGTGTGCATTACTGAGCATACGCGCTATTCGAGTTGCCGTGTGCTGCTTCCTCTCTCCCTCCCTGTGTGAAAGGAATGTGTGCATGTCACTTGGAGTGGAGGCTGAACTCAGTGACTATTTTGGCTCATACTTCAAAAACCGTCATCACAGCGCTGAACCAAAGATATTATGAGAATCTGCACAAGTGTACCTCTGTTTTGATGTATAAATTATGTGTGTGGGGCCAGGATTTGCAGAGATACAGCAGTTTGAAAAGTTTGTAACAGGAGAGAGCGAACCTATCTTTTCTAATGAGGGTAAAATTAGAACATTTTTTATTTTTTAAATATCGTTAAAACTATAAAACTACAAATTTATGAAAGTAGAAGCACAACAATGGTGAACGAACCAGTCGATTTGGCATTGGTTTGGTGTCTGTAGAGCAAATGGTATAGGCTGCATTAAAGCTAGATAAAGAAAAAATAATAACGAGGGACACAAGAACAGTAGTGTGCTTATCAACCACAACCACACTAATAATCAAGCATAATCAATATGGAAATTTTTACTTTGATAACTGAACAATGTTTTTTTTTTTTTTTTCGAATTAATATCTATTTGCTTACACAAATGCATCTTATATAAAATAAGCACCTTTTAATGAAAGAGTATCTTCTATATTAACTGATATGTTAGCACAACCAATTATACAAATGCATAAACAAATAAATTATCATTATATTAAATGGGCAAAGGTAAATTAACAGAAATGATATAACCATGTCAATTTGAAGTCCCTGTTCTAGTGAGTCCTGACACCTTACACACCCTTTTCTACCTATAGCTAATTATCCAGTTAAGTTAAGATAGTAGTCTGGGCCGTGATAAGCTTTTACAGCATTTTTAACCATTTTTACCGTCTAACATTATTTAAATGATTTCAAAGGAAAATTGAAATCCTGGTCTGTGAGTCCTTTTAGGTGTTAGGTTTTTATACCTCTATATCTGATATTCAATGAAAATTATTGGTGTATAAATGTAATTATAATGGTTCTGTTCAGAATTAACTAATGGGAGAAAAATCTTTTTTTGGTCTTGTACTGGCACAACACCTTCTGCATATCTGTCATAATCATATCTGAACTTTATTGGTGACAGAGAAGCATCTATTTTTTTATTTACAGAAATTCAGAGCTCTCCTTCATGCACAATATTCTGTTCTGGTTCTGAAGGTTTTTTTTTTCTGTCAGGTTGATGGCTTACTCGGCTGGTCATCCGGTCATCAACCACACTTTCACACTGCCTGGAGCAATAAAAAATAAAATTTCTGTAGCACTGTGCCTCCTAAATATTTTGCCTTGATTAATATCAGGATATCAATCAAATCAGTCCTTCCTGTGGTCATGGTAAAAAAAAAAATGCTCATTATGGATATGTATTGTCAGTATAAAGCGTGCATTGCAGAAACATAGATGAATACACATGAATAAATTCAAGTACATAAGGATGATTTTTGTTTGTGCATTTTACTTCTGTGGAGTGTTCACAGGTGTTTGTTGTAGCTTGGCGCCTAAACACCCACTGATTTTTCACCATAGTTCTAGGGGTTTTAGCACAGCTGCATGAAAAGGACTGGCAATGCAGCTTTTTTGTGGCCCTTCAGGTCTGGACTTGAGTCGCCTTGGCCCAATATCTCAATAGCTGCCGATCCTCATGGGACCACAGGTAGGAATTATGAACAAGGAGTAACATACATGTTCTTAAGCATCAACCCAGGAAGCCCCTGTGTTTTTCCAATCATTTTTCCAAAATCAGAACTCTGATCACATGCCTCGCACACTAGATAGTCAAAGAGTTATCCCCTGTGAGAAACTGGAGGAACCAAGAGGAACCAAGCTTGTTGCAATGACAGGATTGTAGAGTGGGAATCTGCAATGTTTTTTTCTTCCTCTGTAGTGTATATTTAACTTATTTAACTTTACCAGCTAGCTAAACTACTGTCAGCTTAAAACAATTTGACTTCATTTTCATGATTGTGTTGAAAAGCAGCAATGACACAGTATGAAATAGTTTAATAACTCTATCCCCTTTGCCTCCTCTTTGGCATGAGCATGGCCCAAACACGTTATGTGTTTGGGCCATGCTCATGTTAGCATCAGCAATCCCAGACCACACCTTGAAAAAGACAATGTAAAAAGCAGGAAAGCCAGCAGCCCTGGTTCCTCTGAGTTTGAGCTCTGACAGCAGATGAGGGGCTATTAAAAGAATCATTTATGAAAGGACAGAGAAGGACCCTCTGTTAGCAGAGGTCTGGTCTTCCAGTTTATTCTTGTTGCCAGGAGCAGGCCACCAGGAACAGTAAAGAACTTCAGCTGGGTGGTCTGACTTGGGCACCCTGTACACAGTGTCCTGGTGTCTCGAGAGTTCTTCTCATATGATAATGAATGAAGGGAGATTATTTTTCTGTCTCCTGGTGACTCAGCGGGTTTGGGCTTGAATGGTGCGGAGGAGCAATCACATTGAGTTCTTGTTTTGTTTGTTTGGGCTTTGTGGGCATGGAGAAAAAGTCTTTTCTTGACCTGTGTGTTTTTCGGTGTTTGGAAGATTTTTGACTGTCTATTCAAATATTGCCAGTGGCTGTTTGGGTTTTTGCAGGAACAAGTGTCTTCACAAGCTGACAGTACGATCTCTGTCGTTCATGGACCAAGTGTTTAGCTGTGCTTCCGCTGGTTTATCTGACTGTCAAATTATCCCTTTCAGCAAACATCTCTGCTTTCATAATGTAAAAAATATCCAGTCACACAATCAAAGTGCTGGAATGAGAAGCACAGTGTACACTGTATGGATTACTTAATGAAACCAGTCAATCTAACCTCCACGGTGCTTTGGCCTTACATTTGCTTTTCATTTGCTCATCATCATAAATTTGCCATCACTGAAATGAACAGAAACATAAATGCTGGTTAACCATTGTGAAAAAAACCATCAAAGTGAATACCTGTTTGCCCCACTGTATCAAAATGTCACAAAATAACAACAGAGTTGCAGGTAACTACATGAAAACGCTTTGGCAGAAAGGGCTTTGGGATCATTGAAAGAGTTGGTAAAATATTCAAACTTGGGTGAATTACTTTTACACACACTGAAATGAAGTCCCTGACTGTGCGTATGTTGGGAGCTGTCCAGGGCATAAAACTCACTTCCATTTAGCTTCACAAATGGTTGCTAGGGACCTCGTTTATTGACTAAACATCCCATTCACTGCCATTCAGAATATGGACTTGAATTGTCACAACCAAACTATTCATTGCTCTTGACATGTTCTGACAGAATAAGCACACAAGTTCACAAGGGTAAATAATATCTTTTTGCTCTCTAAAAGGTATCCTTTTCCACTAATTATGATAAATAAGGGGACCGATCTGAGTCTTTATCAGAAGCACATTTTAATAAGCTGTATCTCAAAATGACTATAGATACTTAGTAAAACTTCTCTCTGAAAAATTTTTATTCAAGAGAAACATCAGTTTCACTTCCAATCTTGATTTGCAAGAGTGCTTTTAAACATGGGGTTAGTCTGTCTTGTGCTACAATGAAATGATGAAATTTTACCTGTAAGAGACATATATCCAGCAAGAATTAAATGTGCGAACATGATCAGACTTTTTTCTCTACTTTTTGAAAGATAATTGTTCAAGTATAACCTTGTGCTCCGTGACCATGTGTTCTGCATCACTAAGTAATTAATAAAACAGAAACACCAGAATAATCCAACAATAATATTCATGAGTAACTGGACCTGATATTTCACTGACTTACTACATGTCAGCTTCAGGTCAAACAGCAATGATTTGCTTTGTGCTTTGGCCAAATGCCTGTCCTGCTGGAGCATTAGTCATGTAATTTGATGCATTGTGGCATCCACGAATCAACAAGTTCACTATTAGTTACAGGCTCTTAAAGCCTTCATTTATGGAAAAAACTGTCCTAATCATCTGATGCAATTCCATTGGTACATAAATCTTACCATGTCAAATACAGCATGGGTGCAGCACATAGATCCAAGGGGACATTTACAGGACACTTTGAGGCAATGTGTTGTGGTGGTTGTAGAACTCCACTTATTAATATAGGGGTTCATTCCCAGGTGGAGTAATGTCACTTTACTCTTCAGAATAGCACACTTACTTTAACAAAGCTGCATAATAAAAATTTACCTTGTCAAAGTTATCCTGGGTAAGTGCATCTGTCAAGCAAATAAATAATGCTATATAAATTAAAAGCTTTTGGGAGAGTTTTGAACTGCAGTTTAACATTGGTCTTAAGGTTTTTACTCCTTTTGTATTGTAAGTGAAATTCTGAAGTCCTCTTAAATGCAGACAAAAAAAATCACAAATGAATAAGAGCAATAGAGAAATGCAGCGTATGCAAGAAATAACCACACAAGAAAGGACAATTTGATATGGTTTTAGGTTGGGAAATTTCCTTAATTTGAGAAATGTCCTGGAGTTGAGGACAGATTAGGAATAGGCATTTGGAGCATTGGTAACCCCTCTAATTCTAAAGAAACTTAAGATACGAAAATATTACTATATCAATCACAATCACGCTGTGGCTACCTGGTGCAATGAAGTACAACATTAGATAAAGGTTTCAGATACCTATAAAATCAAGCCTGTCCACTTTCGGCCACTGTAGATATAAGAGGTTAAGATGTGTTTTTTCTTATTAAAGCTTAATGTTGTCTATATTCCTATTCACAATGAATCTTTCTTTATTTGTTGACATTTTAATTAGCACATTTCAAACAATGGAATCCTGTTTTTTGCGCAGCCACATTCAGTTCTGTTTTGATAACACTGGAGTATTGGTGCCCACATCAAGATATTTATCACATCACATAAAAAGACCTCTTGATTCATGCACAGTGTTGACATAATGAATTGACTTCTGCATTTGATTTTTTATCTTCTCATGCTACAATGCCAGTGAAAGACAATGCCAGTGTTGCTGGGGCCAGATATAGTGGAACTTTATCAAAGACACAGGCAAGCATAGACACATCTGGTCCATTGCATTACTACCACATGGGCACTTAGGTACCAGATAAAAAACTAAAGACGTGTAGTTGCTGCTCTTGGGGAATTTACACAGACATCACTGCAAAGTTCATCTTTGAACACCGAGAGACCATCAATCACGCGACCGGTCAAACAGCTTTTACCGCTGGCTTTGAACAGTCAAGCGGTGGGGTCTGCGAGGAGGCCCAGTTCACGGAAGAGCCTGGGGATTCCTGAGACTGTGGAGTCGGAGGGAGGCAGGGAGTTGGATTTTTCCGGCGAGCTGCGTGAGCGGGAGCACATGAGCGTGTGGGGCGGCGGGGGTGGAAAACCGTCGTGCCCAGCGCCCAGCTCCAAGATCAGGGAAGCCGCCAAAGAAAACTGTGGTCGGAAGAGTCCGCTAATAGAGCATGATGCATGTCACCTGAAACTAGAATCATCTGGAACTGAGAAACCGCAGCAGCAGACGTCTCCCTGGACGTATCGGAACGCTCGCCAGTGGCCGCGGTCCAGGGCTTTTCCACTGGGATCCTCCCGTAGTTGGCTCGTGTCCGTCGCGTGCCTGGATATTCACATAAAACCATGAATTGACTGCGGCATCAGGAGCGTCGACCGACTGTTTTCAGTCTGCGTTCGCTTAACTGTGGTTCGGCCCGAACAAAAAAAAAAAAAAAAAAGGCATAAGAAAGACCGGTTTCAGACATAAGCAAAGTGATGCCCCGGTTGAATGGTATCCACGTTGTCACTCCAGCAGACCGCCCTTTCGCCTTTCCTACCCTACTTCAATTAATTCCTTCAATGCCCACTGACCCCAGCCGCTGTTCCCCCTCATATTCCAAACATCTACATTAAAGCCTACTGCACTGGCTCGTGCGGTGCATCGTGCTCTCCCCACCACTTCAATGCGACGCTGACGCGGACATTCCAATTCCTCCAGACCAACATAATATTTTGCCTGTCACTCACTGCCCACACTGACCAGTCGTTGGTCCTGCATACCTCTGGCCGTATTTCTGTCTCTCCCCGGGGCCATAAATGCTTCATCCACAGACACAGCATGTCACTTACAGCATTACAGTAAGAAAGAACTAACAGCATGTGCAGATGATCTTCCTGCAATGTGCAATAACAACACTGATCCTCTTCAATAGTCGCATCAGTGTACACTATTAAGGCCCAAAATCAGCTGGAAAATCTCAATGAGATAAGTCCATTGGTACTACGACAATGGACCATAACTGCTTTGTTGAAGAGGGGAATTATGGGGGAGGGCTGGTGCAACTTTCAATCATCTCAAGTGTTCTGATTTCTGTTATTTAAAATAGGATCCAGACTGCTGCTTGCCACTGCTAGCAGATTCCTGACAGGAAGTGGGCGGAGAAGAAGACAAACAGTGTCAATAATGGCCATTAAAAGGGACCACGTGGTCTACAGTCTCTGACTCAGGGCGATGGATGATTATCTTGAACTGTGACAGCCAGTGTGACACAGGTCTCTCTCGCATACCGGGGCTCAGTGGCACAGTGGCATTGTCATATTGACACTTTCCAGATAGCGCCACATAGCTAATGAGTATCCGTCTTCTCTCCTGTCTGCTGTTTGTCTCCCTGCGATCCAATCTCCCTGTGACAGCGCGGAGACTACCTATCTGTGCTTGGCTCTTCTCAAGGCCCATTAAAACAGCTAAACTGCCACACATGGCTGTCAATGGGAGGTACGAGAGGAGGGCTCTTACTGCGAAACTATAGCCCAGTTTGGTTTTAACAAAAACAATTAGTGAAATCAGCAGAGACTCCACATCCATTGCCTATAATAGGATAATTTGATCTCACTGAGGTGCTTTTCATGACCATGAAATTCGGCAAAATGTCTGAAATAGAAACACAGAGGAAATTGCATTTGTAAACACATAAACATACTACCATGTGGTCTGCATTTTTTTTTTCTCTCAGGGAAAAGAAGAAAAGAAATGATTTGACAGAACATGTGAGGATGGGTCATCAACAGAAGGTCTTACGGCAGAAGATTATGCAAATAGAATAATAGCCTTAATGTGTATAGTCACTGTCTTCAGCAGTTTTTATATTTGTTGTGATGTGCTGTGTGTCACTAGGATTGTACCCACTGATTTACTTTACTGCATTTTCAGCCTCATCAAGGTACAGGGCTTATGCCTGTGAGCAGGATTTGTCCTTGTTTCGGTCTAAGCCAAGCCCCTCAACTTTTTACAACTTGGATCATTAATTTTCCCATTTCGACTTTGGACAGGGCTCTGAAAATAATCAGCTGTCTTTCCAGTGTCAAGACTGAATTCTTAAAAAAACAGAGTTGAAAAGTTAGAGGAGAGGATAGGAATATGGAGCTTGAGTGTGTGTGTATGTGGAATTACACTTGTTGGAGGATATTCAAAACCACCAGCTCTATCCCTTTGAAGTATACACTTGATTATATAGCCCCAGCCTCGGTCAACGAAAACTACAGACAGTACAAACAAACTTCAGAGATACGACACGACATCATAAAATGGTTGTGGCACACACACACACACACACACACACACACACACATTCTCATGTTCTTTCAGAGGGGTCAAGGGCCTCACCTATGCCCACTTCTGAGTACCTCTGAATACACAGCATGCCACATTTTACAGCTACCCGTCATGTCAAATGTCATCTGACACAGACCACCTTAAAACTTTGTACCTTTTTTTCCAGTCCAATGGAAAATGTTCATGGGAACAGTCCTAACAAGGGTGTTCTCCAGCAAACCCTGTGTTTGGAAATTTCATTTAAAGAGGAGCTGGAAAAGATCTGCCACTGAACTCTATTCCTTCAATCAGCAAAGTTGCTTTCAAAAAATGAAATATACAAAATATGTGCAGAAAGAAATGGAGGACAATGCTCTATTTAGACAATATACAAATGAAAGAAACCAATTCTCATAAAGGATTAACCAAAAATAATGCAAGGCAACATCTTCATTAGTCAATATTAAATAATAGCTTTTAAGAAAATATGCTGATTTCACATCAAAACCTTTTCAGACATATCAATTCCAATACTTTTTGCAGCATTTTAATAAGATGACATGTGACTGTTGTAATGTTCATTTTCACAAACACTTCCTGTTTTTTTCCCCACAAATAACATACATTATGGCAACTTTGATTAATTCATTTTTTTAGATCAGATAAAGCAGTGCTTAAAATGTTTTATGCTTGTGGTAGATTATGGAGGCCTGCAATAATAACCATGTGAAAAATGACTTATATGAATATAAACAAAATGACAGAAAAAAGCAAATAAAGATGCTACAATAAATACAGACCATCAAGTAAATTGCTTATATGTAGATGCTTTGAGTGTATGTGTATGTCTTCAGTGCACGTGTATGTCTTGAACAAACCTTGATCACATTCAGAGTGGCATATCTATAAGTGCTGGCAGACAAAGAGCAGAGAGTACAGTAAGAGAGTACAGCTTGGATACTGCTACAAGTATACCAATTTATATAATGCAGGCAAAATCCATTATGTCAAAACTAATTTCCTGTCTTCAGAAAATAAACAATCATCCATAAGCACGAAGAAAAAATGGATTTTCCTTGAAAAAAAAAAAAAAAAACATACATTATCTTATCAGTGCTTACAAAGCAGTGTGAAAAATATTTCACCATTGTTGCATAGATATACTATTATATTACATATATTTCATAATATATACACATACACTTTTGTTTTATGTTTTGGAAGATAGCTAATACTATTTAAATTTAACAGAAAATTGACAATTTGTCACGGCTTGCTACAGACAATAAAACAGTATGGCCTTGAGACAATGGCAAATGAGCCAGTTTACAATGCCATCTGTGTGCCCTTTGGGCAGAGGAATCCTTTTTATTTTAGAAAAGGAATTTTAATGAAACCCCATTGTTATGTTGCACATACAAACCCCAGTCTCGCTACAAACTTCGATATCCAGTGAATAAATGAGTAAATAAATATAAAATTACAATTATGGTTTAATTAATAGTAGTCTCCTTCTGCATCTGATTTGTCCTTCAGTGAGGCAAGAAAATTAAAAAGAAAAAGACATTAAAATATTCCCCTAAGGCTTTATCAGCATAGTCTCAGATCTGATGTCCTCTCACTGACCTTTAAATATTAATAAAGATACCTGAATTTTGGGTTATTAATTATTGCTATTATTTTGTGGTTTCTTCAAAGGATGTCCATGCCGCATCGTATGGGTCAGTGGAGGAACTAATTTCTTCTGTGTCCACGTTTCCTCTCCCGTACAGATAGCAGCACATGCTTCATTACTCCCAGCAATGACAAGGTGTAATTTAGTCTGTGCTTCAGCACAGGCTGCTGAGAGGGCAGAGCATCTGTGAGCAGTTCTCCTTGTCTCCTGGTCTCATCAGCAGAACATGAGGGAACCTGAAATACCCTCAAAGGATCTACATCTTATGAGAAATAGAAATATAAAATAAATGAAATATTGTTGCCATGGGAGCAGTGCATGATAAAGAGAATGATCTACAGAGAGGCTGGTAAGACTAGAGGAGGATTAAGCCTTCAGACAGAAAAACATTATCTATACCTGTGAAAGTAAAAAATACAGTGACAGAAATTTGATGTACAGTGTACAAGGTACATGAAGTTATGCTTTTATTCATTTTTATTGTTATGTGCTGAAAATACTTTCACACAGTTTTATTTATTAAAATGAACATTTTTTGATTAATGTTATTGTCCAATTTAGAAAGCTATTTACCTGTAGATGATGGTGCAGGGAAGTATGGAGAAGTCACACATTGTACTTATTTAGCTGTTAAAAACATAACTAAGAAATGGATCATAGTATTATATGTATATCATGAACAAAAAGCCCTGAAGTCCACACACACACGCACACACACACACACACACACACACACACGCCACAGCTACCCAGGGATGCTATTGTGCTCTTTGGAGGTCATCTGTGGAGACTGCTGTTCAATGCAGAGCTGATAGCAGAGCAACTAGTCCCAGTGTAACAGACTGCTACAGTTGACCCTCCATTTCAAGGATTCTCCATTGACCTCCTTTACAATTTATTTCAAGCCCCCCACCCCCAAGTGCTTTGACTATAGGAAACTGAGTAGTTTGCTGAGTAGTTTACTGTGTAATTGTGCACAGTGTATGACGTTTTGTACACCAGGTGTGGCATAGGAAGTGGGTTTCTATTAACTGTATATCAGTTCATTTGAAATGACAGATCATTAGGTACATTCAGGTGAGATCTGACAGATCCAAGTCCCCCTCCCCCATTGCACTGTGTTACAAGGAAACAACAATACCAGCAATACTGGCTACATCCAGAACACTGAGTTAAGTGCTTCGATGGTTTTACATTACAATAAGATGACAGTTGGCAAAAGATGAAAGACTGAGTTCATATGACACAATTCTGCGTTAGTCTCTCCATAAGAGGACATGCTGGGGTAAGGGAAAAGACAAAAAGAAAAAAAAAAGGCGACAGTCAATCCCTGCCAGTTTGAACTGAAGGATCCGATGGCTGATAAAAGCAAATTGCCTGAGGCTTCACAGATCAGGAACCTTCAATTACACCAATATGCAGCAGATAAGAGACTCTTAATGGACTCCTGGTATCAGCAGAGGAACATGCCCCCACGCTATGTAGAGCTGAGAGAATGATCCCTGTGACGCCTCTATCTGATGGCTGAGCTCCTGTTAAATGATGCTCTGCAGAGCTCTCAGAATCTGACCACTTGCTAACACCTTTATTTTTTTTCAGTTGCGTTGGCCTTTGCTTAACATTTTGACTTCATTACTTAAATAAGAAAAAAAAACAACATCTGACTTGTCTTAGTTTAATAGACTCAGTTTACCTTTACAAATAAAATGCATAACTATTTTACCCACAAATGTGTGTCTTGATCTTTGAGAGTGATCATCAGACACACACATATATATCGCTCAACCCACATTTCCCACTTTTTCAGTAATGATTCAGCTAATAGCTCTCCCGGCTCGTTCTACTTACAAGAATTGCAGTGTTAACCTATTTTATTAAAAATAACAATAACGGCTGGTTCCCAATAATTGGGTTTGTGGCTCAATCTGTTCCTCTTTAAGGAATCCTTTGTCTGCCGGAACACTGCAGTGAGACTTCCTGAGACTTATATCCATGGTCATGCCCATTACCTCCTTCCCTTTTTAATTAGCAATTTAAGGTTTTTAGTTGTAGCCTCACAAAAGGTGAATGAAAGAGATGTCCTTATTTCCCACTGCTGCATGATAAACATGCAAATAAATGTCTAATTTGCATCTAATGTTGTTTTCCTAATACCTTGTATGTATAGCTGTGAGTTTCAAAGTAGAGTGAAGTTAGAAAAGAATGCTATTATAAAATGTTGGAAAATTAATTTAAAAAGAAACATTTTATGTCTCTCACATTGCTTAAAACTATTTTAAATTATACAAAGTGACATTTTGTGCACAGTACAGCTAATGACAAAAATTTCAGAAGGAGCACAACAGAAAGATGTCACGATTCCATTATATGCTGATTTCTAACACACAGACTCAGACATTCCTGAGAGTGTGTGAGGTACAGCAAAGATTTATAATGTTGTAAACTAAAGGGTGGAGCACAATAGCATCCACTCGCCACACACCTTGGTGTCAGCAGGTGGCAGCTATTCAGAGGGTCAAAGTGCAAGTGCTGTCACATGTCCAACATAGTTCTAGTAATGTCTGACAGGTGTCCATGGTGATGGTACTGTGACCTTGTTCCCTGGGGGGATGCGGATACTTCCCACTGTGCAAACAAGGACAAGGGCACCACATACTGGGAGATCTCTTAAATTCATACATTCAAAACCATCCACCATCACAGTAACATGCCAACATGAAGCACTGACAAAATATACAGGAATCTGCTCCATCACTGAACGGAATATGGTAGCTTTAGAACAGCATTCCTGAGGCTTTTTTTCTTGTCCATGCTTATTATTGCTAGTAGTTGTAAGATTTTTTTCCATCTCCTAAAATGTCCCTGCACTAATATTGTGGTTTTTTACAAAGAATAACCTTGTCTTTGACAGCACCTCATAAAAGTCTACCTCACAGAAGAGTTTTATAACTTAATGTCAGCGGAGTACGCAGAAAATATTTGATAGGTGGTCCTAATGGCCACACACACAGCAGAGGTGCATGTGTGAATATAACACAAGAGGTACACAGGTTTAACAGTGATTAAACAGAAACAAATGACAAATTATTTCATTTGTAACCCCCCCCCCCCCCGGTGAACATTAATAAATTCAAATAAACCTTTAAAATGTATATATATTATTAAATATTTTTTAAAGAAAATGAAATGTGGGACAATGCATTCTGGCTTTTGTTTTAGGGTCATATGAATGGATTTCAAATTAACTTGTTATTAGATGTTGAAACAAATAGGAGCTTGTCAATACGGCTACCACTGCTTAGTAAAGATAAGGAAGACCTTATTCCATTTTTAATTCATAGTGAAGTTGCCATTTAACATTGAACAACGTATTTGTCTTACACTCTCTTGTCTTAGTTTGCACATCTATTGCTTGCCTATATCATTTCAAATATAGAACTAAGGAACCCCACTTTGACATTAAGCCATGGCACAGGCTGAAGCACATTTAAAATAAACCAGAAACCATCCACAAATCCACCCGGAATGTTTACTTCAATTCTCTTCTTGAGCAAGTGCTGAGAACAATCACCAGTCCGTCTCAGCTGATGTCAGAACATAAAGAAATGTTGGAATCTTTGGAGGAAAATTGAAATATATCAGCTGTGAAAAAGTTGCTATTTGGTATCAATCCTCACAGTACATTTTAGCTGAGAAACGTCACTTTGAATTTTACGTTTTAGTTAGTTTCTCCTTTGAAGTTGTGAAAATCCAAATTCCTCATGAATGGCATGCAAACGTAGTGCTTGACTTCCAGCATGTGAGCTTTGCAGCATATGAGCATTTTTTTCAGTTGAATTATTATCCACAGCATTAGATTGCACTACATAACATTACATTCCATGTAATCAGTTACTTTAGACACACATTGACTGAAGAATCCCTCAAAGCCTGATGATAATGCTGTTGCCACAGTTACAGGTTTCGCCAGTTTTATCATGACACTGGGACTGAAATAAATGCTGGAGAATGGAATTCAGTCTGTGAGCTGGAGTGTAGCTACATGTAAGGAGCACCAGCACTGTCTGGGCTGGTGGCCTTTAGTCAACCGAAGTTCACAGAGGGCTCTCAAAGCCTAACAAACCGAGCTCGGGCTGGGTTCATCGGCTCTGCAAATCATATCAAAGCTGTGGTTATTCCTTCTACGGTCAGAACTTTCTGTCATCGTTGACATCCACTGTCCACACGGGATGAGCTGTCATCCGAGCAGAGTTTATTCATAGTCTGGGTAAACATTTGGGTCTAAGAGTTTCCAGTGTCCCTGAGTCAGACTTACATTACATAATGGCATAATAACACATACTGTAGATTATTCTATATCCTCTCATAATAGAATTAGTCTGGCTCAGTATCATAGCATTATATCAATCTATTTCAGTGACATTGTGAGACAGTGAGTGGGTTACAGTTTATAGAACAGTCCTGTAGTATACTGTAAAAAAAGCACAACACACAAAAAAAAAAAACAACAACACAACTCTTATAAGTAGGAACAGTGGTTCTTCATGGGAGTATATATATATATATATATATATATATATATATATTTTATATATAGTTTTATTCATGCAGCTTTATATTGCAGGTACAAATGTTAGCAATTATTGTTTTAATTATTTCTTTCTTTATCTTGCTCTCGCTTATCTCAATGGCGCTAATAGCAGGCTGTAGCACTTTCGCATCTGTGATTGCTTGTATTATGTTTTAGCGTTTGTTGTGGCAATTAGATTCCAATCACTCTATCCAATCTGTTCACAGCCAATTACAAATCAGTGATTGTATAAAACAAAAAAAATGATTTTAATAAGGAGCATTATTCAAAGTTTACAGGGAAATTAATGGTATTCACTGATTGGTAAAAGGCCCAGGATGGTTGTGGCTCATATTATATTGGTTCTGGCTTGCCAGCTATTGTAAAATGCTTGCTTCAAAAAGCTTTGCAGTAGTCCTACTCATCCATATTTTGCATAGTGGGTGCCTGCCTAGAGTAACTAAAAACTGGACCCCCGAGTTCATTTTCACCTATTTGAATCTACTCTTATTTTCCTATCTCACACTTCATAAGTTTAAAGATTACACTTGAAATTGGGCTGGCTTCTGAAATCAAACATTGGAAGTTTTCAGGAAAATCTTCCATACCTGAAGTTTTCAACAACAGCAACACCTCTGATAAACATCTGAGCAACTGAAACATTCACCAGATTGGGGCAATAAAATGACAGTGACTTTTGCAAAAGTACTGTATGAGTAATGTGTTTTCTGATAATTTCCAACACGCATGCAAAGCTTTTCACAGAAACACAAAATGCTTTCATCATGACAATAACAACAAAAAAAGCTGTTACATTTGACAAGAACTATGCGTCTGATCTAAGGCTCTTTCCAAAATAGAAGTTTTCTGTAAAAGATGTATGTGCTGTAAAATATAACCAGCTGTGTTCGTAAGTCTGTCTGGGGACTGCTGAATCCTCAACATCTCAAACTGTAACATATGTCCCTCTAGAGAACACCGCAGCACATTGCAGGTTGTTGTTTTTCTGGTTGTGTGAACTGGTTGTGGGTGGTCATGGTCCATACTGTGGATCGTACCGATTTGGTACTACTCAGGATGAAGGATGAAGGGATTGATTTAGATTTGGCTCACATTTTCCATTGTATCCAATTGGTTTGACTGTAATAAGAATAGGAATTAATTTCTGAGTAGTGTGTGTGTGTGTGTGTGTGTGTGTGTGTGTGCGTGTGTGTGTGCGTGTGTGGGTGTGTGGGTGTGTGTAAAAAGAGTAACAAAAAAGATCACATAATCAGCAGAAAGGAGACTTGGGAAGTGAACAAAGTGCATATAGCAAAATAGACAGCCCACAGTGCTAAACTGAAATTGTTATTGACTTAATAAATAATAAAATCAGTTGGAAAAAATCTAAGCAAATCACACAGAAACGCACATTTACATGCCCCTTTTTTGGGGTACTAAAGCTAGTACAGTATTTCAGATAGCACTGTTAGAGCATACAGCATGTGGAAGCACCCTGAGCCAGTCTGCTTTTTGGAAGTGATTAACCCATGATGACCCTGATCAGCACGGAATGCTTACTCAAGATATGATAAGTATTCACGTCACACTCTTAAGAAACTCTTTAAGGTGTTATGGCAGAGCAAGAGTGGTTGGGAATCTACTGAATCTGGTGACTAAAACCCACACATTAGCTATAGCTTTGACTATAGCAGAGGAATAAGTTGAGACATTCTGTTG
This sequence comes from Megalops cyprinoides, assembly GCF_013368585.1. Classification (NCBI taxonomy): domain Eukaryota; kingdom Metazoa; phylum Chordata; class Actinopteri; order Elopiformes; family Megalopidae; genus Megalops; species Megalops cyprinoides. The sequence continues at coordinate 19,381,227 of NC_050587.1, read as the reverse complement.
TCTGTGCTCGAGCACCTGAGCTATGATAAAGTGGTCCTTGGTGTGTAGGATGTTATCTCCAGCTGTGGATGGTGCTGTCAGGATGCTGGAGTATGAAATTACAGTCAGACCTTCAGTACATCAAAAAGCAACCATTACGGAGATATCCGGATCCTTTTTGGATGTGATTTGTGGCAAATACGCAATGATGTGGCTTTTTGTTTTTTTTTTTCACTTCTTGGCAGCAAGTACATCCTGGTGTCAAGGGCTGCCTCTGTTTCAGTTGCTCTCAAAGGCCAGGAATTCCTTGGATGAAGAGTGAAAGTCAGAAACAGAGGTTTTGTGCACATGTATATCTTCTGTAACAAGAAAACTAAGTCCAGCTGAGCAGCTGCTCAGATATATATGTACAGTGTGTTTGTACAAGCCTCATTCACAGGTCCAGCTCTACACTGCATAATTTAGTACCTGTATTTTCCCAGAGAGGAATAAATACTGCTCACACATTCAAGAACAATGAGAACAATTTTCTACCCAGGCCTCCCAAGGTTCCCTTATTTGGCAAAAAAAAAAGGTCAGCAATCATGTTGTTGTTTTTTTTTCCTTCTTCCTCAGAATTACCACAGGTTTTTCAATAAAGCCAAACCTACCAAAGTAGACCAAGGTGCGGCAAGCAAGGAAGGATCTTGTAACCCAGAGGTTGCTGGTTTCATTTCTGGTTTGAATTCTGGATTCTCAGGTGGGGCACTGCTGTTGCACACTTGCACACTTTCAGCCCCATTGCTGACATAAATGTCTAGTTGTATAAATGGATTATCTGTAAGTTGCTTAAGTTGCTCTGGATAAATGCATCTGCTAAGCAAATAAATCATGCTGTGTAATTCAGCTTCTTTGTTTTCAGAATGTACTGAACATGGGGTAAGAAATGGATTTGAAAGCTTTTCAGCCACTCTTGGAAGACAGGCTCCACTCGGCACTCATCTGCTCCTGGCTTTCCCTGCTAAGTCCTTATTGGCCCAGATGGAAGACTTGTCACTGCACACAAAGTGGTGTGTAGCCAAGTGTTGTACGGAAAGAAATCCAAATGTAGATAATAATAATTATTATAACTTTATATATTGTGTGTTTCTGATTGAACAAATCAGTTCAGACTGAAGTTCTGCAACTTTGTTGTTTAAGGGAGGATGGCAATCATGAGGGAATCAGGGTGGTGGTGGGGAGAGACGAGGTTGTTGGGGTTGGGGGGGTCGGGGGGGAGAGGAGGGGCTGCCTGGCCACAAGAATTCTGCTGTCCAACTCCACGTTCTCATGTGGTGACTACCACAACCGCTGCATTCCTGTATCTACAAACATGTTGACCAAACGGGACTCGTCAATCTAGAATTTTCCACTACCCTGCTCTTAAAGTCCCACTGGTTTCACTTGCTTTCTCCTAACCACCTGCCAGTTAGCCGGGTGTGTTTCTCATTTGGTTGCTGAAGTTCAGTACTGTAAACACTCAATGTCCTTTGGAGGAACTCTCTGCATTTCATCTCCATGGGATGAAGGTGTTTTATACAGAATCTCTTGTACTGTGGTGTTGCCAGGCTGCTGCTGCAGCAGTTTGATTGGCTGATATCTAAATACTGACCTTCATTCAATATCTATTGACATGCAATCTACTGCATAACAGGGTAAATCCTCCTTGTTTAATTGAACAGTGCCATCATTTATGAAAGTCAAAGATATAGAATAGACAGATAATTTAGATTAAAAAAGTAATCAAGACTCCATATTATTTTGCCCTTCCATTCATTTTCAAGTGATCAATTAATGCCTTTACAATGTATAAAGTGCTGAAGAAGCACTCTAATTTCATCTGACAGTGCATCCCACTTCTGTCTTGCAAGCTATCTCCCATGCCATTAGCGACATTACTGTGATAATAGTTACCATGACAGCATAAGGAATGCTCAATAACAACCCTGGGGTGGCTTTCTGACAGTAATGTTTTGGGCAGCATTTCCCTCTGATTTTTCTTGACACCAGGATGACTGTCACTTCCTTTTGAAAAAAAAAAAAAAGCTTTCCATAATATGCAGTTATTATTCACAACGTGTCACGTCCAAACAAATACACATGGATAAAAATCAATTTGTCATTTTTCATGTGAATGTTTGCCTAATACTTTTTGCACATATAAACACAGAGGGTCTCTGTTCCGTGATGTTTAGTCTTCTCCCTGGATTCAGCTGTAGCTTTCACTAGCAATTAAAAGCAAGTTTTTCTGGCTATTTTCACACTCACATTTCAGCACGATTTTATAAGGTCTCAACAAATGTGGACTGAAAAATTGTTTGTACAGACAAAAAGTAACACCTGCATTCATTCTTATGTCAGAGTTAAACACAAATGCTGATTGAATGCAAGGGTTAGTCTTATAGGGTCAAGTCATTGAAAATGAACATCTGTAGCAGATAGGCGATGTTTTCAATGTGGCAAGGCGCAATCAGACAAGCCCCCCCCCCCGGTCTTTTTTTTCTCCCCAAATAGTCTGGCGGCTTTTAGGAGGAGCGATCCTGGAGGCGGTTTTGCTCTTGCCCTCAGTAAACAAGAGGGTGGTGAGCCCAATGTTCCATCAGAAAGCGAAGGACTTCTGTCGCGGCTCGCCGAGGGACTGGCCACAGCAGCCCACTCAGTGGAGGTGGATTGAACATCTGGCCCGTCTCCTCGACTTCAGAGCGTTCAAATGAACAACCCCACCCCATAAATCTCACAGCAGATTACAGCCTTCCGTGCTCTGACCTGACCGCACGTTCTGCTATGGAGTGAGAGAGGAGAGAAGGGAAAAAAAGACAGCTGCTGTCTTCCTCTCTCGATAGCTGAACCTCTGAGTTACATGTGTTTTCCCCCCACAGAAAGATTTGTGAAGAATACTGGCAACTCTATGGCAACACACACGCACGTGCACACACACACACACACACACACGCAGGATTTTGTACTTTTATCTTTTAAATCTGTGACAAAGCATATTTAACACTTTCTTTAAGCTGTCAGTATTCAAAAGTCTGAAATTAGATGTTTTAAATTTAATTTAATCAGATAATTCCCTACTTGACAAGCCTGACAACCCCAGCTCAATTTAATTGATGAGCACAGAGTAGTCCATAGAAGTATTGTTCATGTTCATCTTTGTTTTTATTCCACCACAGCTATTAAACATTTCACCAATGGCTGTGGGTAGGAAAAAACAGTTTGCTGGTTACATTTCGAAAGATTTCCAGAGCAGATGGTTATCCGTGCAAGACAGCGGAACTGAAAGTACCTCTATTCATTAAGGATCAACTGCAAGATGCCAGTCAAACAGACCCCTTCAACATTTCTCTGAGACAGTAACCACAGAAGCCTGCCAGATATCATATCTGTGGCTTTTCCCGTCACCATTCACTATTTTTGAACAACAAATAGTTTCTAATGACGGTATTTTAGTCACAATGATGAAGTGTCTTTTCAGTATGTAATAAAAAAAAATTATAAACTTTAATATGAATTATGGTCTGTGGGTGTTGAAAGCAAGGGTTATGAAAGCGACAACTGATATATTGGTAGATACAAATTTAGATCTTATGTCCCATGAAAAATGAGTGAGGACTTGTTTTGCAACGGATTATTTATTGCATAGATTACAGCATGAAAGACAGTCTTGCCATTACAGAGTCTTGCTAAAAGAATAGTAAAGCATCCAACGGTGAGGTCAGTTTTCAAAATGCACTTTCCCCATATCATAGGGTAACTCATTCAAGCAGTTCTTACTTTTTTCTGTTGATCTCTACATGATTTCGCCTTGCGCAAAACTCAGGTTTGGTTAGATTAAATATTCATGCAAGACAAGCAAGCCCAGCTACATACTGGATGATGGAACCTTCAGCTAGGGGAAATTCAAGTCTCAATATGAACTTTGTTTTCATTAAGAAATACATCATGCAAAAGTAATGTATTGTTTTTCTCCAAGACATTCTGTCTTTTGCAACAGACCTAAGACCAGCCTCCCCACCCCAAATCCTAACCTCATCAATTTAGTGTAAAAATGTTATTCTGATTCAGGATCAATTGCTAAGGGCAGAAAGTGCCTACACCATTTAATTACCCAGGTTCCTCCAAGTATGATGTATTTTTCCTCCCAGCTGAGCTCTGAATTAATTAGGTTGAGTTGAGCTGCTGAATACTGATCAGGGTTTGACATCAAGTCAAGTTAATTCATTGTTACAGACATGGGCTGTTGGAAATGTGTTCATTTTAACAGTCTGACACAGGTAAAGGTGTTAACATGTGTTGCTTGACTTGCGTGAGCCCCTGAAACAAATTAACAATGCAGGGAGTTTTTCAACTTTATTTATGAAGAGTAATTATCCGTTCAGGTGCTTAGAACAATTAATTGAATGACTAATTGCACTTAATTTAACAGCTGTCCCGAATTTGTTCAAGGGGCAAATCTCAGCACCAGTATGTTTAAAAGACAACTTCAGCCTTTATGTTCTCACAAACACTCCCCCAGCATTAGATTGCTTTGACAAAGAATTTATAGCAGATTAAATGTTGTGGTGTCAAATGAAGATCAGTATGTAATTAACCTAATTAACTAAGATCTCTGCTGGGAAGTAAACCAGCATATATGGTGTGCCCCGAGGTCCAAGGTTGAGCAACTAGTGAATGTAAAACAGGCACAAACACCAAATTCGAAACAGATCCATCAGACATTTCACTTATGTCTACCTGTAAATGAATTTGTAAGGCATCCCTAATCACACTGCATTTGGGTTTTTGCATGCAGATGTGAAGTGTAGTAGCTACGTGAAGTAAAATGCATGCAGCCGTGACAAGTGGGTGTTGTCAGTCCAATCCAAAACACTGTATAGGTCTTGATGATGTTTCAGATGAGCCAAATAACCAGATGTTATGCTAAGCAAGGGTTCATATCACATCTGGTTTTACAGCTGAGGAGGTGCTCACATGCACAGTGAAAGCTGTTTCTGAACCAGTTCTGATTTTCATGAAGACTGTACATACATACATACATACATACATACACCTGTGTGTGCTATGCCATTGTGTGTGTGTGTGTGATATGCCATTGTCTGTCTTGAGGAGAGTCTTTCTCCATCTCTCAAGCAGTTCTTTTAAGGAAGTCAGGCAGGAAATGGTACTGCAGAGGTGGTTCCACTAAATGCCTTGGTGATGCATCTGCCTTTCCTGCTTTTGGTAGTTTAGCAATCAGCCCTTGGAAAATCCCCGTTTCATCGCTGCTTTCCTTTGCTTCTGCCGTGTGAAGGGCCACCGCTTTCAAAATCTGCTACAGAGGAAATGCAGTATTTCAAAAGTGCCTCCCCTGAAGCTGGGGAGGCTGTCCAACTGGGGGACCTCCAACCCTCCCAACAAAATCCACTAAAACCCACGCCCCAAAAACCCCCCACTGTGGTTGTGCTGACTGAGGTGATAGGGTGTGATTCAATGTCTGGACACGTGTCAGTCCAAAATTAACAATAAAGGAACCGTGAATATCAGGATAATCAGGCTAAAGAGCCCTTTATATTGTTTTGTAATCTACTGGTCCTGTTTTGTTTATTTGTGTGTTTTTATCTGGAAACTGTTTTACAGTACAATGATATGCAGATGCATGCCAAACATGTCATAACAGGTTATTCCTGGGAGGAAAGCAATCCAATAAATGCCATTATTAAGATGCTCCACGCTGCTCCAGAAACTATGAGAAGAAGAGTCAGCGTCAGTAGGAGAAAGAGCCATTGGACTGAGGATATGCAATGAATTACTAAAGAGCTTCATGAATGGCACGTTACAAATGCAGAAGTTACATACTGTATTGAACAAAGATGGTACTTTAACATCCTTGTCTGTATGGTGGTTATGGCTCAAGTCAGGTGTCCCAACAAGTTGACTCACAATATCAGTGGTATTTTATCATGTGGGATATCTAAGGGGATTCAGGTACATCCAAAACGAAATCATTTTACTTTGACCTGTATGTGAGATCTGTGTGAAAGTGTTGCTTAACCATGTTGTTTCACTCAATTTATTCACTGGTCCGAAGGCTGAGGCTCCACTGAACTGTATTGACATATCCTTTACAGTGTGAAGCAGAGAATATATTACACCCATTTCACTGTAGTTGCATCTAATATCTTCCTCTGGATTCTGTGCTTTTCATGTATTAGCAGACTTGCCAAATAAATAGCGCTGCCTAAAGACCCCTTGAGCCAAAGAAGCCCAGTTTGTTAGTGGACACCAGTTTTGAGGTTGTGTTGTAGAGGTTGTGCTTAAAAAAGTAATCTCGTCAAAATCCCACTTCCCTAATTTAATATGTGCAGCTGGACCTTTTCATTCAATTTAATTTGTCTGAAGATTGTGAAGAAATGTTTGAAATTAAAACTCAGTAAAACCAATGGCACATCTTTCCACAGTAATGACCATAGGTTCCACACATGCATTTGAAAATCGGCTGACTTACAGTATATTCAGTTTCAAATCTCCAAATTAATAGTGATTACATTTATTGGTGATTCCTTTTTTAATGACTGAACTTTTGATCTTACCACAACATTTTGCGAGTTTTGTGTTTTGATTATGTGACTGTATTAGTGTCTTGCCATTGTAGATGCATATCATCTGGAATTTTTGTTATTGCTACTAACTAATGTGTTTTTAATTATTATTTTTATGGTATTGCATGCATGTCTTGAAGATATTTATTGCTATACAGTACACAACTGTTTTGGAATTTGGTTATTGAGAATATCTTTACATAAATTTTGCAATTCATAGATTTTCCTCCTCAAAATCCTTTCTTCATTCATTATACTTTACAGTGTCAGAACAGTGTATTATACCACATCAGAGATGTCTTTCATTTAAGTGATTAAATATAATATCTGAGAGGACATGGAGGCTATATGCTCAGTCAGTTGTGTTTAATGCACCTCAGGTTAAATTGCCCTGTAGGACTAGAAAAGACTACAATGCAAGTTTTGCACTGAAGCTCCATTTAAGCATTTGTCATTTTACCTTGAAATCATGCACACAAAATTTATGATCCTTGACAGTGCATTCAGAGGGAAAGTCAGAGGCATGTACTGTAATACCATGTTTACTTACATTTAGCCCTGGGGTATCGTAAAGTTAATCAAGGTATTTGAAACACAGAAAAATTGGTTAATTCAGTGTTTAAACGGTAATCAAGCATGACTGCATTGCTGTCTGCCTCCAGAAAATGGATCCAGTGTGTATTTTTAAATGCACGTTAACTCAAATTTTCAGTGTCTGGGATTATACACCCCTTTGAACAAAACGTCTGCTGATCAAGCAGTGCCACTCTGAATGCTTCACAAAACTTTCTATTTGAGAAACAAACACTACACTGAAATAATACAACTGAATCATAGCGAACAAAGACGTTAGGCTTACTGGGTTGTCCAAAATGAATACAGCAACAGGCTACTTGAATACTTAATAATAAACACACTGTTAAAGTAGACATATGGGTAAATGCATTGTCTGTTGTTGCAAAAATAACTTTTAATCTACAATTAATAGGAATAAAAGATAATGTGCCTTTGGTTATATTAGTATTAAAACTGTTTCCTTACTGTGGAACATTAAATCTATGTGTATGTGGGTGTCTTTGTGAGCACACATGACATCGTCTAAAGGCCATAGAAAATTAAACCCAAACACAGACAAATACATACATAAATAAACAGGTACAAACAGTATAAAACATACAGCGGTCACCGACAGTGTGTCATAATGTCATTAGGTAGCACTTCTCATTAATTTTCATATTTGGGATGAAAACCCTCATATCACTAATTTGCATACCTTTAAGTTAATATTTTTTATTTGATCATCTTATTTTTTTGATCATCATATTTTTTTTACTTTACTTTTTATAGAAAGAGATTAGCCATATATATATATATATATATATATATATATATATCATTTATCAAGTGTTTCCAAAATCATGATTCTTATGTAAGCATAAATTCCATTTATTTATAATTGAGAAATGAAGCACAGCTGATGCACAGTTCTGCAGGTGTGCCTTAGTCCAGCATTTCTCAAACCTCTCCTGGCGGCCCACTGTCCTGCGTATCTTCTATCTATCCTTGCTGCTTGATTAAATCAGGTGTGCTCAGCTAATCAAAAGTGCCACTGATGAGTTCAGTCAGGTAGGTAGAGCAAAGGTAGGCAGAAGATATGCAGGACAATGGGCCACCAGGAGGAGGATTGAGAAATACTGCCTTAGTCAACATTGTTGAAATTTGTAGCCAGATGTTTTAAGACCTACAGCTACATGATTTAAGCCCTAAAAAGTGTCTTACTTACCCACCTGCTTATGTATCTACATTTACAATTGTCAAAGTGTCTCTTTTGGTAATTCAAATTTTCAAAATAAATGCTGTTAAACTCATTTAAATTTTGTTCATTTCTGACTCTTGTAATTTTAGTTATACATTTTTTCATGTAGGCAGCACCTAGTGCCCAAATGTATTTTATTTATTTCCTTGACAGACACCCTTATCTGGAGTAATTAGCATGGCTTGCATAGTGTCTATTCGTACAGCTTGACATTTACTGGAGCAATATATGTTAAGTACTTTGCTTACGCGCACAAGTGCTATATCTGGGACCTCCTGGGTACAGCACAAGTTTTGAACTGCAATGCATTGTCGCTCAAATACACCCCATTGCTACCAAAACATAACAAGACAAGCATTTTTCCTTGAGATAATTTTAATTTTTACTACAAAGCAAAGGTTATTTCCATGCAGGGTCGGGACAATGCCCGTACTATTTTTTTTTTCTCTGAGAACAAGGCAAACACTTCTTAGACCTCCAATGTCCACAGTGTCCACAGTTCCTTGCAGGGATATCGCCTTGTTGAGTGTGGAAGACTGTCTGGTTGAACGAAGAAAGGATTGTGAGAGTCACCAAAGAGGTGGACAGTGGGAGTGAAATATGGATTGCAAAAGTTCACTTCAGCCCCCTTATTTTGACTAAAGGTCAGGTGTCAATCCCTTCAGTGATGAAAGGATTGACACCTGACCTTAAGTCAAAACCCCCCATCTGATTTCAGATATTTTGCATGCATCATAGCTTTTGTAGTGGGTAAAAACGAAAAATTATGACTAATTAAAAAAATAAAAGTAAATCCAATCAACACTACCTCATCCCACAGAAATTTCGTGGAGAAGCAAACTAGGCTAATATATGGATCGTTATGCTGTAAGACTTGTTTCCTCAATGGACAAATGTGAAGTACAGTTGATAACATTTCCTTTGTTTCACATTGCTGCAAGACCACCACCACAGGTGTCTCTGTATGATCGCAATAATTAATTTATTCTATTCTATTCTAACTTTCAGATTCCACAGGCTCTGTGAAATAATACCTTCTCTGTTGGCTGGATGACAGTGACATGAAAAGCAGGTATATTCATTTACCAGTATGGTTGGACTTCTCAGACCGTATCAATTGTCATTCCATTGCATTATGAACTCCACGGTTCACCATTGTGTCCCCTTACCAATAAGTCTTTGGCTTATAAACATCCACGTGCAGCATCAGTTAAGTCACTGCTGTTTCATGGCCAAAGTTACTCTATACTTGGGAGTGGTGCTGTGTGTCTAGACAGGGGCTTTATTTATATGCATGGGGTGCATACCCTTTGGAGCTCTGGGGCCAGACACAGGGCATTGGGTCCACCTCTTACATAACAGGGGCATGGATTACTTTAGACTGGATGAGTAAAGACCATAGCCACAATTTGTTCTTTCCTCTTTGTCAGACACTTCTGTTTAGCGTGCAATTTTTGCTCAGCATTTGTTTTCACCTGCTTTGTAAACTTTATATTAGACAGCCCAATTGAGTAAAAGATGAAGTACCTAAATTAAACAGTGATTATAAAAATGATCTCTGAAGAGCATATCATAGAGAGAGAATTGTATGCACACCCAGTAATTGCTGTAGTACAGGTTCAGAGTGCCAAATGGTGATTAAAGAACAAAGGAGAGGGGTAACATTGTTCTTTTAACAATACATCACTTAAACAGTGTGTTTGTGGGTTCCTTTCATTAAAGAATGAACTACAGGCATGGCAAGAGAAATAGAAATATCAATATTTTCAAAACTGTGGTAAAATAAAAGGCCACAGTCCAAGTTATTGTAGGTACACAGCAGAGATAACCTGACCAAGCTGTCAAAGCCTGTTGTGTATTAAAATTGGTATTAGGTTTGTCTTTATTGTAGGATTTAAAGATTTTAAAATTAGCATACCAAGGCCTGTTCATTTATTTATCTGAGGTACATACATTTTTAAAACACATACAACAATCCTTTCATAAAAGCCCTAGTAATGTTTTGGTATGAGGACTATACCTGAAACATGAGTTTAACTGAACTCAGCAACGGGGTCACTGAAATAAAGCATATTGATTATATATTATTATTTTGGAACACTGTATGTCTAAAGAGTTAGTTTTACTTGATATAAACACATTTACATCTGCCAAGAAAAAAGGTTGAGTTTTTTCATTTGTTGTTTTTTTCATTTAGTGATCATATCAGTTTTTTTTTTGTTCCTCTTGTCCATTGATGCATCCGTATCTACCATTTGTTGGACGTGCAAGGCTACCAATCAATCCATCGAACATCTTAAGATAAAGCAGCCTTGGAAAAGCCTTTCACCATGTTTTCAAAAATGGTTGTAACAGGAGAGTACTCTTAAAAATGTCCTTCCCTGATGAAGTCTTACTGTAAGTAGAGATCAAAAGACCCTGAAGACCAAAGTATGAAGGTTACAGTCTAAACTTAATCATCAGTCCATTAAGCATCAATCAATTTGCTTTTTTAGACCAACTAGTGTATTATATATAACATGTTACCTTCTAAAACCAATGAACACTTGACACATTGAGTACTCAAACGCCATGTGTTAAATGGAGAAAAAAAGCATTACTTAGTGAATATCTGTGTTCAAAAAATGATGCAAAATTGAATATGTTTAGTTACCACCAGACATGGCATCTTGTGATAAGTAAAATTCAATGTTAACCTATGTCCTGTGCATTGACTAAACCTTTGTTTTATTGTGTCTTGCAGTGTTTATCTGTCCAGGAATTTAGTGGAAGGTATTCTGAGATAATAACTTGGTATATCTATGTTCTATAAATGAAACACACACAATCTTTAACCTTGGCCATACTGGGAATAAGTAAATTAATCAAATCAATTCTTCCCTCTCTCTTATCCATAATTATTTGAAAAGGATGGAGAAAACTAAACAGGTCTGGCCTATGAGATTATCGTGCCAGGCAATTAGCCTGCCGGGAGGAGATTGTTACCTGGATACTGACGTGAAAATGTGATTTCACTCTCAGGCCGAGATTTATAATGAAGAGGGCAATTACTTAAATAGGTCAGCAGAAGACATGCAGAGGTTTTCTATCTACCTGCGAGGAGCTCTTTGAAAAGGCTTGTCTGGATGGCTGTAAAAAGCCACCCTCCCTCCCCTCAGGTTAGTTTTTGCATCTGCTCTCTCCCCACAGGAGCTGTTAATTAAAATTCACAGACATCCAGGACCTTGTTATACAGAACCGATACAGAAATAACACCGCATCACCAAGCAGGATACAACCCATAATGCTAAAATAATTACGGAAAGCCATCTTTCATTGTCTGTTGTGTACTGCATGTACACTTTCAAAATGCATCTCTAAAATTAATGTTTGTAAGTGTAATGGACAAAGTTTTGTTGGTATTAAAACTTTCTTATGAACTGACTCAAAAAAAATTCTTGTTTGGATGATTTGTGTTTCTGTTTTCTGTTCTGTTTTGTTTGTATGTTTTTCTTTCGTTTTTTTGTGGTATTTCGCTGCAACACATCTGTTTCAATATTTCTCCTTGCCAATATGTAATTGCAAAAATGACAGTGTATTTTGTATTGAATATACCGCATATGCAGTCACTCCCTGGCAAATGTGAATGCATTGTTGTGTTAATAGTCACAGTCCAAAATAATTTGTTGATAACATAACACCATTTGGCAGTATCATCATGCTATATTAGTTGCATGCTGAAACAGTGACTAGTTCACATCACTTTTTGAAAGCTAGAAATCATTAATTTCTTTCCCCTTGGAATCTTTGCCTGCTCTTATTCCATGTAACCCTGTCATTCACATGGGATGCTCTGTACCCAGACGTGCCAGCAATTCTTTCAACTACCTGTACCATTAGCTGTACTTCATCTGCAAACAAATGATGACATCGCATTATCATCATCATCATAATCATCAACATAATCATCATCATTACCATCATAATCTTCATCATCATCATCATCACCCTCACCAATGTGAATAGACAAACCTCAACATGCCTTCTGAAAATACTGTTCACTGCTGAGACACCTTGCTGTAATTTTAAACCAAAGTCTGTGTGTCTGTATTGTCTTTCCCTCCCTCTCACTTATTCCCCTCTCTGTTCCATACCTTTCTATCCTCTCTCTCCCCTCTCTCTTGCTCTCTCCTCTCTTTCTCTTTGCCATGTCCCTCCTCCCCCCTCACCCCTGCCCTGTAACAGGAGAGAAGACTTGGGGGTTAAGGATTTTCTCACCTTACAACAGCGACTCAGAGTGTCTGCCTTGAAGGCCATTCTCAACGAGGCAGACAAGGCATCTAATGACCGCCGCTAGCGCAGGACAAAGGTCTTCCGAGGGAACACACAGACCGCACATCCCAAAGTAGGTCAGAAGGGCGGCGATGTCATCGCTCTGCCTTCATGTGGCTAACAGCTGTGAGGCCTTGGCTCTCTCAGGACATGAGAGGGAACAGCTCAGATCCACTTCCTACAGTTCTAAACCCATGTTACTGTGCATCCATCTGCTGGTAACAGCATGGCGTGTGTGATGTAAATTCACCCATGAAACACGAAGAGAGTCAGCTTCTTTCATGCAGTATTTCAGCAAAAAAAAATTTATGTTGTGTATGCTACAGATCGTTCAGTGTGTTTAACTACAACATGAACAGAAATGTTCTCGTGACAAATAAGGGGAAATGAAATATCCAAGCATAAAAGCATATATTGCCCCGAATATTTAGGGAAAACAATTTTAAAAGATTAAACAAGCAAGCTAATATAGCGTCAGAACTTTTGCAATCTTTTAAAAGAAACTGTTTTTATAATCTGTACCTGTACATGATTGTGTACTTTGTTGTACTCTTACAGCACTGTATTACAAATTCACATGCATTTTCTGCTTTCTTTGACAGCTACAGCACAGTCCTAATGTGAATACTGTGCAGTCCATGTTCTGCAAAGAGGCAAAGCATTTTGTAAAGCAGACAGAACAAAAGCTCCCTAGCCTTTTCATGCGTTAAAAACCCTGCTTTTCTCTCTGTGTCTCATGTGTAAAGAATACACATCATATCGATGCAAGATGAAATGTACAGATGCAGACCAAACACCTGTGAGAGCTTAGCAGATTTGGCTGATTGATGTTTACTGTTTATATGCTGATACGTGACTATGTGCACTCTACTAAACACTGTAAAGAATAATGCGTCAGGAGAAAAAAAATGCACTTCAAAGAACGGCTATGGAAATATGCCTCTATAGACATGTGGCTTCAGTACGGTTAATATCCATGAGCGAGCCATTCCAGTAATGATTTAACAATTACTTTAGGAGCTGCTGCTTATCCAAACAATAGCATTTGAAAAACAAAGGAAGATACTTCAAGCGATCATGATTGTTATAAACATTCAAAACTGTTAAAAAGGTAGAACATGATCTTATTACACATTCATGTATCTGAATTTTACAGCCACATGGAGACATGGTATAAATACAAACAGCACAGCAATTGCAGTTATAGTAATGTGAAATAATGTCTTTGCACATCAACTGGAGTTCCACATAGTCGTAAAACACTGTACTGAATAAGTACACCAAATTACAAATGAAAAATCATATACTGTTGTACAATGTGTTAGCTTACTATTTCTAGGTCATTAAGGTTTCAAAAATGCATGTGGATTCAAATATTAAGGGGAAACTACAAATAGATGACCTTGGACAAATCTGAGTCCTACATTAAAAACATACAAGTTAAAAATAGAGGACAATAAAAAGTCACCTATATAAAGGCTATTTTGTGGTATTCATTCATAGCAAAGGGCATGCTTGCTCAATCTGTCTATTCACTTGTGGCAGAATGTGAAATATTGTCATCTGACAGTGTAATGGCCAGTGTAATCAGAAATGGTTACTGTACACTCAATGACCATACATAACAGTATGATGCAGTAATAGTTCATTTTAGCTTCATACAGTATGGTCCAAAAACATATGCTAGTGATTAATAGACATGGCCCAGGGGAAGAGAAATTATAGGTTTATCTTGGCAAAATAATGAAGCTAATCCTTTCAAATCACAGTCAGTGGACAGAGTGCAGATCCAGCCTTCACTGACCAATCCTGAAACTGCCATTCCTCTCCACTCTTCAAGTAAATAGATAATGACCATTGAGAGTGGCAAATTCTTGGCTAATAAGATGAAAATAATAACAGGGATGGAAAATCTGACACAGCTCAGAAATAAATCACTGTCACAAGTGGCTGCACAAACATTTGAGATCATTGTATTTCAAATAGAGTTTCCACCTCTGTGCAGTGAGGAAAAGCAGTTGAATGATCCAGCAGAAGATGACTACAGTATGAATATGACTTCATTGGTACAAGTGAAAGCCTTTCAAAGTCTAAAGGCAGCACCTAAAATGTATTTTGCCAATACAAAAAATTGCCCACTGGATTACACTATGTAGCCCATAGTACATTGTTTATTTGTCTATTTTTTGGTTGTGCTGGTAAGAAAGAGATGGGAATAAAAGGTTGTCTTAGTCAAAATGTTCTGTTCTGTACCTCAAATCTCTTTTGAAAGCTTTCATTTGGAGCTGAACAAAGGCAGAAAATTAACCCAGAATTACTCCCGCATTCATGTAATTTTGAGTAATTTTTTCTTTTTTCATTTTCCTTTTGGAGGACTTTTAAAAAGATTAAATATGAGACTTTACACATTTAAAATCACATATTGTGCAAAAGCCTGCAGGGTATAACAGGTTCCTTAGACTGGGATCAGTCTCTGGTGAACCCTGATGAACAAGAAAGAATCACACATGACTGGGAGGACTGGGACTTTATTGCCTACCAACACAACTTGCACCACCCCACAATGAAGCATCTTCATTTTCCTTTCAGCTATAGACAGATTTAATATATCTTTAGACATTACATCTGTTTATGTCTGCTAAATAAATGTCAATCTGCATGCTTGCCTCCCACACTACATAATGATAAGAGCGTGCAGAAATGTCCTTGCACCTAATTCTAACCATCACTCTTCTGGCTAACCCTTTTGTTTGTTACTGATGAGGATGGAAACTTCATTTGTCTGTTTGTTTTAACATCTGTTTTCAAGGGAGGTAAAGTCCTAGATGGTGACAAATGCAAGAATGCATATTAAGTGTCATGCAAATCCAGTGATTCAAAACACATTTAAATCTTATGGGCTGCATGCAATTGTCAGCAGCTTGTCTGTAATATCCTATTGAAGTGTTGTCGTTTAATGCACTTTTTGGTTTGGTCTTTTTCGTTTTGGTTTGCAAAACTGTAATAGTTTAATGTGAACTGTTGTTAACTGTGATGCATGCATTTTGAAATGATCATGCCTCATGCCAGATCAATTGTGAGTTCCTATTAACTGAGGAAATTGGGATTTTCATTTAAACCGTTCGTTGTAAGAGATCAGCAAATGACACTCCCAGGTCTCCCTGTCTCAGTGCTCAATGCCATGTGATTGATAACTTTACCAATGGCTGAAACAATGTATACCATCACATTACAAATCTGAGGGCCTTTACTGGACTCTTTCAAGCAATACAATTACTGGCCACACTGCACTGTCACCTACATTATCATCAATGTAGGAGTATGTAATGTAATGTGTAATGTAACTGTGCACAACAGTGTAAAGTGCAGTGCTTATCAATATGAGGATATCAGGCCTGTTCCATGACTGCATCAACTCCAATGCTCCAGCCACAAATTTGTTGAGGATTTTTTTGAAGTTTGCTGGTCCCTTTAAGCCTTTTATTTTCTGAGTGCATTCATGAAATGTGAGTTAGTCTATTCATGAAATGTGAGCAGGAAAAATGAAACCAGATCACCTATTATATTATTAAATATTGAACATTATATATAAATTAAATACACCTATTTCACTGAAGAGAAGGACTGAAAAAATTGCTCAGATAAGCTTGCCTCTTTCAATGAGAAGTATGCAGCTATTGGTTTGTGCTGCATTGCCAAGTAAGTAATTGCTGTCTTAATGTGAGCGCAGCCGCAAGCAGTAAGGTGTGAGACTACAACAAACATAGGTAGTTATTATAAGCAAAGAGGCTAACAGTACTGTAAGACCAGGAAGACATTTCATGTGAGTGGCACATTGATGTTTTACACAGCATTTAACATCCCAATCAGTTACAAGCTGAAAGATCTGCATAAATGACCTTGCCATTTGGGGAGGGTAAAGGAAGGTAAGAAAACCCTTCTTGCAAATA
Source organism: Megalops cyprinoides (assembly GCF_013368585.1). Lineage (NCBI taxonomy): Eukaryota > Metazoa > Chordata > Actinopteri > Elopiformes > Megalopidae > Megalops > Megalops cyprinoides. The sequence goes on along the minus strand of NC_050587.1, from coordinate 19,364,572 downwards.
TATATGTCTGATACATATATACATAAGTACATACGTACATACACAAACAATACAGTTAGACTATTCTTATACTTAACCAAATAATTTTGTTTATGGAAACTATCAAACCCTCCCAGACTCCTCTGCTTAATAAGAGTACATCAGATGTAATTCTGCGAGAGAAAGGTGACCCCGCACCAGCACAGACAGAGGAAGAGAAAAAAACCTAACATTCCAGTCATTCTTGTCATGTTTACAAAAGTGGCAATTTCTCTGACAGCTAATTACCATGGACTGGAAAAAAAAAACCTGAAACTTTTTTAATGTATAGTTACAGAGTAATAAAGACATCTTCTTCCTCTAACAAGCTGGCACAAGGGGATACATGTTCTGTCTATGAAACAGTTTCAAAAGTACATGAGGAAGAAACATGTTTAGCTAGAGGGTTTAAACAAATAAATCTGCCTACATGCCCTGGGGTCAGTTAAGTGCTGTATGTGATCTATCCATCCTTCTGCTCCTTCTTCAAGCACATAGAAAGAATGATGTTTCTCTCTCTCTCTCTCTCTCTCTCTCTCTCTATGTCTCAGGATTTTAAAAAACACATACCTACTCTCTGGCTGGCGGTTCCAAGAACCTCTGCTCTGTTCTGAGCAGTTTCCCGCCGGCACGTTTTGACCTTGCATTAAAGGAGAGAGTGCCCCCTACTGTGAGACAGAGTCACGGCCCACAGCGCTTCCCCTTTGCTCCCTTTGCTGGAAGCCCCACCCCTCCTGCAGTGGTGACCTCGCCCTGTGCTTGGGAGTGTACAACACATGACCAGGTCACACTCTGGGGCAGAATAGCTCAAGGCAGGTTTTTGGAGCGGAGCTGCTATCATAGATCAATGAGGATGTTCCAGGAGTAAAATGACCTCGCTAAGACAACATACTGCAGAGCTGTGGTAGAGGCAATGACCGCTCACACAGGGCCCCTGCTTCACCTCAGCATGGTGTTATCACGTGTCTGCGCATATCACCCGGGAAACTCCTTTGAGTGTTTCTTTACAAGTTTAAACCCAAGAATTGTTTTGATTTTAAAACATTGATTTTTTTTTTTTTTTTTCAGAACAAGAACTGTTCCTCGAGGGCTTTTTCCCCTGTGATGTAGCATGTAACCTAAATGCTTATCATTTCTCTTCTCTTTTTAAAATGTATGATTTCAAAGATAAAAAAACAACTATATTGACCAAAGGCAAAAAAAAACAGCTATATTGACCAAAGGCAACAAGAGCAGCTTAACTCCTTTTGGCTGTTTAATTACGTGTTGAGAAGTTCTGTATAGCTGTCATCTCCTTACTTCCTGTTCTCCTTCTTAATGTGTAGGAGGTTTCTTGTGAGGATGGCAAGGTGGCTGTCCTTTTTTAAAGTTGTCAGTTTGCGAAACGCGGCCTACCTTCTTGGCACCAAGAGGTGTGCTCTCAGCCTGACAAACATTTACTGTGGGCGGTGGTTGGAGATGATGTGTCATTATAAGGTGTGTTAGTGTGGTGGCGAATGTAAACTTGGCCTGGCTGTCCCTCGAGTCGACTCCTGCTCCTGTTAGCTCAGCGAAAATCAGAGTGGTCAGGCTGTCTTGCCACAATCACACTCTGGCGCCACAATCGCGGAGTCCGGCTGCACCGTTTACTCTGTAATGAATGCATACTAAAATACACTTAACCGCTCGGGGCCCGCTAGTGCCGAGACCTGAGACTGGACCATTCTTCGAACTGGACCACAGTGCTCTTACCTGTACATGGGCGGACCATGCGGTCTTAGGGCAACATAACTCCTCCTGCATAGATTCAGCCAACCAGTGAGACAGCTGCCCAAGGCTCTCCTGAGATATTCAAGTCCAGTGAATGACACTTTATGCCAGGGAAAAAGAAAGAAATAAATGGTGGCGAATGGCTGGGTGCGTCACCCCCTTAAAAGGAAGCACTTTGCAAGTCCACGGCTGGGATTAGCAAAGGCCAATGGGAAAGAACCACACTGGCGCATTGACAGCTGTCTGATTTTGCAAGTGTTACTGTCGCTGAGGACTTATTCATGGTAATTTTCCGCTAGGATCCATTTGCTGAAAAGCTGTTGCAGTTATATTGCACTATAATTTCTTTAACCAGCGATGCATGCACCACACTTCTGAATTTCTACAAATAGACAGACATGATTTCAAAGCAATACTTTAGAGATAGATTGTCAGGTGACATATTATTATCATCAACCATACAATTAGAATTGGAATTGTCTTGGACAAAATACATGACGACTGCTACGAGTCAATAAAAAGCAGAGAGGCTATACACAAAACTTTTTGAATTTAAATAAAGGAATATAAACCTCATCTGAAGCAAATTAATATCTTAATAATTTGCCATTTCCAGAGCAATGCATGCTGTTCCAGGAGTCCTGTGGAGATATTTATTAGATAATGGTAGAGGGCTGACAGGCAGACAGAGTAGACAGAGACAATGCAGTGTGTGTAGAATACCTATTTTCATTCTTGCTTAGTTGCATGCAAGGTGTCACAAGCAGCAGGGGTCACCTTTAAAGCCCTGCCCCCACTCCCCCAGCATAGTGAATAAAGGCTCAACTTTCTATGACTTTCAAACATAGCACATTTTAAGGACATGCGAGGAGCAGTGTGGTGTGGAGGGAACTGCACTGGGCTCTTAACCAGAAGGTTGCAAGTTTTAGTCCCAAGTGGGTTGTTGCTGTTCATACCCTCAAGCAAGGTACTTAACCCACATTGATTTTGTAAATATATGGAAGATATGTGAAAATGTATGCTGTTTGAGGTGCCCTTGATTCTGCCAAGCAATTTCAGTGAAAGGAAGAAAAAGGGATCGGAAGGGGTGTGGCAAGTGCAAAATGTGGAGATGAAATTTATATTAGATGCTCTTCCTTCCACTGAAACATTCAAGAGACTGTCCTACTTTCTTACTCGTCCTACGCCCTACATTCAGTGATTCAACAGTGCAAAGAAAAGGAACATCTTTTAACGTTTAGAAATAGTAAGATGAACAGTTTTCAGTATTACCTGCTTAGTTTTAATGTCTATAATCTGCGTGAGAAGTGGCAAGTTTTATCAACAGCAATTACAGCTTATTTCTATTAACTGATTATCTGAAAGGCTTTTTTTTCAAACAATGGCTATTTGTACATATACATTTATTTCAATTAATTCAGTTATTTAATACTTCAATTAAATTGGGAAAAGACATGATATAAATGGAAAATGTTACATACTGCAATGTTTGTTTTAAACTCAGAGTCTCAACAAGCACCGGCCCCTTTTAGTGGCCTGGGGCTAAAACTGCATTTTAGTGAATAAATGCTCATCTCTAATAGTAGCATTTACCCTTTTAATGTTAACTTTTACTGTGTCACCAGTTTTTCATTGTGATATTAAGACTGTTGAATCTCATACCTGCGAAAAACTGAGAAAACTGTCACCATCCATCTGGTCTCTCTGTTCTGCTCTGTTCAACAGGCCCCAATTGTTTAATGTCCGACATTTAAACATCTGTCTCCACCAGTAGCTGGTCTCTTACAGATGGCGGAGCTAATTCGGGTTCTAAGGAAATAAACACCCGGATGACTAACAGAAGTATTATATGTTTTTTTTTCCTAAAAATTTTCAGAGAAAAATTTACCTTTAATCTTCAGCATTACACACACGACAAAGCCGTCATGCTTTACACAGATACACTTTTTTATTCTGGAAAACACAAAGACTGACCAAAGGTGTTTTATCTGAAGAAGATGTGAATGAAACACTGGACAGCTGTACTGTAGGAATGGTGAGTAGAGGAGAGGGACCAAACAAACAGTGCTGACCAGATCGGCTTGTTGCGGATATTTATAGCTGGGGCTGGCAGCACTTGAAGGTAACTCTTAGTTCGTAATTGAATGTTACTAATGTCAGAACCTTGGTCATCACATTTCAGCCCTTTTCTTCTCAGATCCAGACTACTTCCCTCCGAGCCCCAGAACATAAAGACTCGCCTCTCACTGCGAAATAATTACGAAATACGTTAGAAATGTAATCAGATCAGAAAAATAACATCTGCCTTTGAGCTCTGCAAATGTGTTGCAATGTTTGACACAGCTGACTAATTGTTGAAAGCTGGAATGGATTCAACTGAAACACACAAAGGAAAAAAGTTAAAGCATTCACTTTGAAGAGGAGTGGGAAAAACATCATTGAAGCAAAATTCTTATTTACAGTAAAAAGTAAAACTAATAAGAAAGTGTAAGTATAACTTTAATAAGGTAAAGAAGGAAATTATTCTTACATTCTAACATTACTGTGTTATTTTTTCAACGTTTTATGGCACTGCTTTTTATTCCTAGACTTATTAATAAACTTTTAGTTGCATTTTTAACAATAATTAGTATTGACTTTCAAGAACTGGTGGGAAAAGGACTGGGTCCCAAGTTGACAGGAGAAGGTCCAGAATGCTGAACCGTGCATATACAATAATACTTATCATAAAAATATATTGCATTTATATATCTCCAAGTGCTGGAAAACAGCAATGTCAGTTGCAATTGGAATTGGAATTGCAATTGCAATTGACATTTCTGTTTTCCAGCACTTGGAGATCTGCTATGAAACAGCATTCCATATACATTTCAATACATTTCAGTATGTGGAATGCTGATTCATAGCAGAAGACAGATCGAACAGAATGACACCAAAAATGTATTTCTCATTAAGAGGGAATTTGAGAGAGACCTCTCTGTGGAATGAGACCACACAATGGAAAGAAGAAAATAATGACTGCTTACTTCTCACAATCCTGAGCAAAGTGTCATTGTCACCATGCCAGCTATGAGCCAGGGGACTCATCGGTTACTTTACCAAAGGCTTAAACTCTTGAAAAGGAGGATGAGTCACTATTGCCTGTGAGAAAACCTAGTTTGGCACTCTCACTGAAGTGACTTTTGTTTTCAATGCTCTGTTCATTTTCCCCATGGTTCATAGAGGTGAATAACTATGATGTAAGAATATGTTTTTGGCTTGACTGTTATGTTTTTTTTCAATATTATTAATCTAGTTTACACCCAAAAAGGGACAGCTCTACCTAAACTTGTCTGCAGACATACCTCCGAAGTGAAGCAATACTGAATAATACTGTCATTAATCGTTAATCACTTACTGTTAACATTGCTTGTTCACGCACACATAGCTCTGGCTGACTATGATGGTTTTTATTTTGGGTACACTAACTGTTTATTGCTACTTTTATTGTTATTTATTAGAGAATCAGTAGAACAAAAAGTATTGAGAGAGAAAGCAAAGAATAGTTCATCATTACATGACCATTAACATAGACTAGGAGTCTAAAAGTAATGGATCCTCACCCTTCATTCAGTATGTGGCTGTATTTCTAAGCTCAACCCCGATGACTTACTCTCCCTGTCTTCATCTGTCTATGCACTAATAGCTCAAATTATCCATGATACCTCTGTTCATTATGGAATAGTCACCGGATCCCATTAGTGATCCCTTATACCTAGCCAAATTAAAAAGATATAAATAATAGATAGAGCGCATGACATCCCCATAGCCCATGGTGATGTGGGCCCACACTCCCTGATATCTCTTGACTGTTATGCCTCATTGAATTGACTAATAAAGATGACACTTGACAGTTAACAAGGCTTATAGAGATTCCCTTGATTTGTTTAAGCGATGGCTGACTGAATCCTTTTATCCACAGCATTCATCTGCTGTCTCAGGGGCTTTCATAGAGTAGCCGAGAAAAGAAAATGACTCTAAGTTGTAGACCTTTGATCACCAAACGATTCAATGCAGTGTAAAAAAGACGACCGGCCTCTCTTTATTTTGGAACTAGACTGACAGCTGTCACACTATCTATGCCGTAGGGCGGTCATCAGATTTTTCAATAGGCTGAGAAAGGGGCAGCACCTGGACAAGGTCCAGGCCCAGCCAAAACCGCCACCCACAGGCATGGGATCTGACTGCTTGCCATCAGCGCTGTGGCCAAACAGCAAACAAAAAAGCTGTGGAGTGCTGGCAGCTCTCCTTGAAGTTGCCATTTTTAGGGTCAGATATGCCACTCACACCACCCCCCCCCCCTCCCCCGAGTCCTCTCAGGCCACCTCAATATTCACCCCTCGCCATCCCCTACCCTCCCAATGAGGTAGCTATGGAAGAAAGGGAAACTTTATTTTTGGTGCATCTCTACCAGGTGACTCATGTGTTGACTGGAAAACTGGCTATGTATACAACATCTGAAAGCATGCCAACTTGAGGGCATGTCACTTTTCAGTGCCCTCCCCACCAGACTGTTTTTTTTTTTTTTTTGCTTGCTTGGTTTTGGTGGTCTATTTTTCCCTTAATTATCTGACATGTTTTAATGACCATCATTGTCAGATGGCGACCTTGAGCGTTCGTGGAAAGGACACGCAAGGTCATTGAGCGCGTGCATGTGTGTGCATGTGAGAGAGCTGCTGAGTGATGTGTACAGTCTGCACTGCAGGGGCTGGTGATGGAGCAGGTGGGAAGGGCTTTTGGGATCCAGGCAGATCGAGAAATCTGAGGACCTGGCAGATGTTGAGAACCGAATGATCTATTACATCTCCTTCAGAGAGATTTCAGCGGACAAGTAAAGGGAAATAAAAAATAGTAAAAACTGTTCGTCTCAGATTTAATTTTGCAAACGTGAAAATTACTTGAGGGCCACAATAAAAGAAATTTACAACACACAAAATAAATCCATATTTCCATATTTTCCCACGCTGAAATGCTTGTTGCCCATCACTTCTTTTTCAAGTCCATGAAGAAATTAATATAAGCATTAATATATGATATATTTGAATAAAATTTATAATAATATTATAAATATTATTCATAAGATAAAAAAAAACAATCTGCTGAGAATATTTGTACTGTTTTTAATAAAATTACCATCCATTTCCTTAATAGCCAGATTACAGATGTATAGACAGTAAAACAATATCTATGTAAGTTTAATCACTGTGGACCATTGGATGGACAGAACAAAGATGACATAAACAGAAACAGGTCACCACACCCAGCCCCCGCCCGCCTCAGTGAAATGCAGATGTTTCTTATCATGTTGTAATGGCGAAGCGCCTGCCCTTGCTGCGGAGTTGCAGGGCAACGTGGGCTCTCTGCTTTACCACAACGTGCTTGGATTCCTCCTGCCCACAATGGCAGGGAACGTGCCAATTACCCGGTGATTGCAGGGGCGATGGGAGTGTGGGCTGGGTTTTTTGGAACGGGGCCGAGACCTCAGGCATTCCTTTCACTTGAACCCAGCCTGCAATTATGGAGCAATCTCCTCGGCCACCACATCAACGGAAGTCGACGAGCGGTGAGACTTTAATGCAGGAGGGTGGGGTCTCTCGTATGGGTTTCCACCTCAGGGTCCCGCCCAGAAGGGCACGGCTTACAGGGGCAGAGCGACAATGCGGCGGGTCCAGGAGCAGACTGCCTGCTGCAGGGGAAAAAATCACAGCTCCATGTCCTGGGCATCCAGACTTGCTTAAGTTTCAGTCTCTGAAATGATTATCATGGCTTTTAGGTTACTTGGTTGAGGTTATTTTTAGGCGGACACCAACATTCACTCTTGTTTCTGTGTGGTGCTGAGAGATAAATCCTCAGAAGGTGTCACCATAAAGACACATGACAATACTCCTGCAGGTATCCTTACATGTCTGCAGAAGAAACATGCGAGCGGAAGAAGAATGTGGGGTTCACTTTGTACATAAAAATCTATATCGTAGCAGAAAATTGTTAGCTTTACATACCTGTGCTCATGCATTGACACAGATAAGTTTCATGAGCGACATGTTTCGCTAAATGTGCCTTTGCATTAAAGAACATTTTAGTCATCTAGTTCAAGCTGTCAGCAGTACTGACATGAGAACATTTCATCTGAAAAGGATTCGGCCTTGAGTGTTACATTTGTTGACTGTGGAAACCAGTTTCGTCTAGATTTGGCTCACATGTGTGCAGAACTAAAGTGCCACACATACTATGCAGCTATCTGTCAAAGCTCCCAAATGCAACCACAAATCGTCTGGTGATTGATCTTTCACTGTCAACGCAATCGTTCCTGTGTTTATTTCACTAGCAGTAACAGCAGACCATTGGCCAGGAATAGGCTAATACACATGGAATGTAATGGCTCTCCTCAGACTGATATATACCCAGGTTATTTTAGTGTATAAGTATGATTTCCATTGTAAAAGCAACATCACAACTAGTACTTTTATGTTAATCCTTTTTACATGTACCGGCAGCGAATAAATTGCAAATAGGAGAGGTAGGCATCTTACCTTTATTCAGTTAGATCCTGAACCTGTTTTTGATTGTCCTGCATGACTGGCATGTCAATTTAAATAAGCATCACTGATTAGCACCTGATTCCTTTTCGGTTAATTGTAACTTATTTGCTGGTTTTGCCAGCAAATAAGTTATTTATTTAAATGGTGTGATGGCTCACTTGATGGGTCCTGGAAGTGCACTGTTTTGTATAAGTAGAGTACAGTACTGTACACAAGCACTCCTGCAGACATAATCAGGCCTAGATCCACAACATTTGTGGCCACACCTATCAGTCTAGGATACTAGGAGTGTGAGCCACTCAAAGACATCCCGCTCAATGTAGCCCTGTTTGTCAAGATGTCACAGCAACAGTACAAATGCTCTGAATGGTAATGTTCTGATGATGATTCTGTTCATTACATTTACATTCTTCACTTCCGGTCGCAGCCACTGATAATCTGCATTAATGTGTGCATCCCTCTCGAAGGGCTGGCACCATCTCCACGCTTCAACAGGCTGCAGAGCTGACTAGGCATTCCATTCCGAGGTGAAGTCAAAAGGCCATGGGGTTGTTTGCATGATGGCCCTTGCCATCACCTCTGAAGCATGGGCCATGGTGGGGCTCTAGCACATTGGGTGGGTGGGGTGGGGGACAACACCGTCATTAAGAGAGCCGATCTGGCGCTGTCAACACTGCCTGTTTCACACTGCCCTGGAGTCCTCATCACCACCACTTAGGGCTTATTTGGGGTAATTGCACAGAGAGAGGGATGGATGGTGTCACAGAAGCACACATACAGACATACACACACACACACACACACACGCACACACACGCACACACGCACACACACACACACACACACATCTGGCAAAGCTGCTTCAAGGAAAAGAGCTTTCAATGGCTAGGATTTCACTCCTAATAAACGTGAAAAAGATGGCATTCTGCTGACTTTTGTGATCCATGAGAGCTGAGGGCTTGTGAGCATCAAGGCCTTTGATTACAGCTATAATAGCGTGAGCAAAATGATGAGTCAATTACCTTGTGACTATTGCATCCATTCACACCTGCAGTAATGTCAAGGCAATAAAATGCTATGGTTTATAGCACTGGCTTTCATGACGCATATGGATAGTACTTTTGGAGCCACGTGTTATTGATATTCTGATCAATGCTGAACATAAATAACAAAATGAAATGCCTCAGCTGTATTCAAATGCACAATATAACTGGCACCGATTCAGAATGCTAACCTGAAGTGAAAGATCATGGCTGTTATGGGATTAGTGACTGTTCATGCAAGATATTTTATTTTTTATATTTTTACATACATCTGTGATTATGGAGAGGAGAAGCAGAAAGAAGTAGAATTATAGAAAGAAGTATATCTTAATAGACGAAATGTAACAATTTTTTTTTTCTTTCAAAACCATCCTCAAAGCCACTGCAAAGACGGATCATGGTGGTTGCAATCATGCTTGATGTTCTTATACCATATAATAACGCATAAAAATGTTACTAAAATGTTTACTGAAAAAAATGCCCTTTTATTTGTCAAGAAAGGTAAGGTAAGATGGCAGTAAGATGCATTGTATCAGGTAAAGCCACAAGGTAATTATACTCATTAATAAAAAGAGCTCGCTGCAGAAGCCAACCTGAAATCCATCCTCTGTTCACACAGGCATCAGTCAGCTCCAAGATTAATGGCTTTAATGGGTTTCCATAAATTCCCATGATGATTCTTGAGTGATAATCCATATATGGCAAAACTGAACACAAGAGCAAGAGCCCTTCTGTGAGAGAATTTTTTTTGCTCAGCCATGCATCTTTGGCTTTGCAGTGGTCCATTTAAATAAATACATATTTCTTTACAGGGTATTCACATGGGGCATACAGTAAATTATTACGGAAATGCAAATTCCAATCCTGGTTTGCAAATGGACAGTATACGCTGGTTTGATCTGAACTGCAAACATTGGTCTTTGGTCATAAGTGCGAAAGTAATCGTCACAAGATCCCATCCAGTTTGTCTTATTAAGGTGTAATGTGTCCTGAACCTGTAATGGAAGTAAAAACCAACCTGATTGTGTGCTGGATCAAGGCCCAACTCACATGACATCATGTTGAGCTCAGTCTCTTCCTCCTCTGTCATGTGCAAGCCTGGTATTGTGTGAGAGGACAGCAGGAGGAAACTTTCACTGGAATTCCAGATTCTCTCATTCCTCGTGGTCAGTAGATTATACATAAATCAACCAGGGTTAAAAAAAAAAAACTTACATAATTCTGGAGAATTACATGTTTTAGGTGCAGCGAGGAAGAAATATTACCTCACCGGTGGTTTGTATGCTGAGATATATTTAATATTGGCTCAGATGCTGTCACCGTTGTCATAGTATACAGAGACATAAAACAGATCAATGACTGGCAATTTCATCATCGTTCACTAGTATTGAATTTGTTTCACTTGCACCGGTGTCTTCATCTAAGATGGTTATTGATCACAAAGGGTCATTTGTTTTAAAGGGGTAGAACAGCATGCAAGTTTTTTTTTTTTTTTTTTTTTGGGGGGGGGGGGGGGGGTTAATTACTAAAAATGTTTAATAATCTAATTAAGTTACAAAATGCTGGCCAAAATCCATGTCAACACTGTTTAACTTCAAGGACCTCTCTTTCCCATCCAACAGCACAGGTATAAGGTTAAGAATCCAAGATGGTGGATATAGACAAGAACACACTTTTGATGTCCTTTACATTTTTCCAGTTCTCATTACACAATTCTTTTTAGTATTATCATTATCCATGCAACATGACACACATCGCAGACATGTTTGTGTGGGTATATTCAAAGTGCTTAATTACCTGATTGAAGTTATACGCACTTCTTTCCACTAATCAACTAATCAAGACAGACCACAATTTGAGACTGCATTTGGGCAGCAAACATGGCAGTGGAGGAAAATTCAAACCCTCTTTGTGGATCTTGACTCAACTGCAAAGAGTACACTGAGGGAAGTTTTACAAAAAACAGCAGTTAGTTTTATGTTTTTTACATAACATTACAACATAACATTATTATTAGTTGTAAAAATTATACTGTCTTGACTTTGTTAGTTAAATCTAAATACAAATTGTAAATACAGAGTGTTGTATGTGTGTATAATGGTGCCAGCTATCTTATTATGACAGAGAAAACCTTTTCCAGGTTTCCAACACATTGCTGAATTAGATCATGGTTTGCTTTTCAATTCAAAACCACACTGCACATAGCTAATGACTTAACTTATACCACCTGAGGGTTCTTTGTTCGTCAGGAAACAATTTGTTGCATCTGGTTTCTTTGCTTTGTTTAGTGTTTGATTACTAGATACTGAATCCATCCAAATAAACACTTTTAAAGTACCCAATATAATAAGCACTAGGTGCCTTTTAACCAATACAGTTCTGAGACAGAATTAATGAACATGAATGAATATTAATAGTTTAAAATACGTTTAAGAAGAGGCATTATATGAAGGATATTTAGCACTATGAGTGTTCAAAATAATGTTCCTTGACAAGACCAAAAAAAATGCTGTCCAGTGACACTGTCCAGTGAATTTTGTGAATGTTGCATAATAAAAAAAGCTTGACAAATTAGGCAAAATTTGTATGACAGCCATAACTACAGAGACCCCCTTTCTTCTATGCTGTCCCATTTAAATCACTGCTGTTTCCATGTTGGCTCCTTGTGTTGTGTCGAGTACAGACAGGAGAGTCATGCTTAAATGTAGTCTGCACCTTTTTTTTTTCCTTGTCAAGCCCTGATACCTTGAGTGTACTGTACGTTCCCCAGGACCCCGGGAAGGACAAGCCCTGCCCTGCCTTTTCGACAAAGGAAATAAATCATACATTACACTGGAGAATACCCCACCAGACTGCAGGCTGGGAACTTCATTACAGCGCCACTGCCATGCATTACTTTGCATATTACCACTGTGATTTGGTCCAGTCCCACATCCGCGGCCCACTTCTGTCACACGCTGAGCAGGGGGAGATCCGTCTTCTATACCAGACAGATAGGAGCTGGAGCTGGAGCTGGAGACGGGATGGGTACCATTTCAAAAAGCTGGAGAGCGCTTGCCATGTGAGAGAGAGGAGAGAGAGAGGAAGAGGAGAGATATCCCTTGTAAAAACAAAAAAAAAAAAGAAAAAAGCTTCTAAATTCTTTAAATGTCTTTCTAATATCTTTGAAATAAGTCATTATCTTATGTTTCTTCTTCTAAATACTGTACAGAGTGCATTTCAATGTCTTGTACTTCTTTCACCATAAGATCTCAGTGAACCCAGGTTATCTTCTTGTCTTGTACAGTTTGAAAACTAAAAATCAATATTTCTGCGATCAAATGAAATGAGACAGTTTTGTTGTGTCTCCTTCACCCAACCTACCTTCCATTTGGCAAAAAAATAAAATAAAATAATGTTGACAGTTTAATCGCTGCAAATATAAATCTCAAACTCATTGCCAATACAAAAATTCGGTAACAGTCATAATGCTTATGTTTCAGAACTGATTCAAACTTTGAAACTTTCAAATATTGCACAAATACAAATATGTGAAGGTGTGAGTGACCATTTCCTATCACCTTCTAAGTGAATATTCTTAATTTGGTGGTAATACGACTACAAATAATATATTTATAAGGACCATAAACAATATATCATGGAGCATCCATTTAAGACAGCTTTGATTGACCATAAAATGAGTATGAAACCCTTAAATGTAAAGGTGTTCCCCAACGTTAATGTGCTGTCTATGTGTGTTTTTGTGAGCATGGTACACACGGTAGATGCAGAAACACAGTGTATTGGGTCAGGGGGCAGAGAGAGGGAAATAACACATTTATGAAAGAATATTGAATGATTTTATGGTGTCAAACAGCAGTTATAGTGCAAGGGATCTGAGCATTTAGAGGAGGGTGTGCCTTTCCTGGCATAGGCTCTAATTGAATCGACCTTGTGGCTGTTTTAAGTTAATCGATGCATGTATTCAACTGTTGAAACCCGAGAACAGAGGGACTGTGGCACCTTGTCATTTGCTGGCCACAACTGCTCTGGTTCAATCATATTATTTTTAGCCATGGTGTTTGCACCTGATGGAATAAAGCCAATATGTTTCTGTTCATCTGTTTCACCAGTGCTTCTTCCGCCCACCCACAATTACAGTCCATAATGACCTGAACTGTTTGCTATCTCCAAACTTAAGCTTCATTCATTAACTTGTATCCTGCTGCATTGTCTTTGAACTCCAACCCCTTAAACCAACTTGATGGCCTCATAGACCAGTTATAATGGAAACTGTTGATTGTGTGTTGCCATAACAACCATTGCAGTGACAGCAACACAGTTGTATTAGAACAGGGAATAGCATAAATAAATATTATATATATACCACTATTCTTTTAGTAAAGACAGAATACACACACACACTTCTTGTTCGTCCATCACAAGTGATGAGGACCGCTTAGTCATCTGGGGGTTGGGGGGTCTGAGACAATCGATGGGTGCGGAGATGGCTGGTGAGGCCGGTGCGTGCCCGGAAGGTTCAGTTCTGGGACAGTAAGGACGAGGGATGGTAGTCAGACCAGGGAGAGGGTTGTTGGTGCGCTCTTTCCTGGCTTGTCTAGGCTCTTCTGCTACCGCTGTCCTGGCCACTTTGCAGGCGGCTGCTCCTGCATGAAGGGAGGATTGCCACAGGGTACACACACACACACACACACATATATACCAGTTAAGTGATGATGTAGATTGAAAAACCGAGATCAGAAACTGGGTAAGAGCTGTATGTAAACACATAACCTCTGGACTATGGAAAATTTCACATATACATATAATATATGTTTTCTTTTCACAGTACAAACCAAAACTGTTTTTGTCATATACTTCATTAGTGGACAATCCTAGTATACAATCCAAATCTGCTAAGTGTTATTTTGTATACACTCAATAACCTTCTTCCTTCAAATGCAGATATTTACCAACGCAAAATGAACATCTAAATCAAGCTCCCAAAAACATTTGGGAAAAGATCTGATCATACAATCATACATTTCTTCATTTCAGCCAGTGAAAATATCTTTGGCTTTCATTATAGCAGTTGGAAAAAGGAAGTACATTTGAAAGCATTCCATTTAAAACATAGTCAACTAAATGACTGATTAATGATAGGGTACAAGATTAACTTATATTGACCGTAATCTGTTGTTTCAACTGAGGCCAGTTGGTGCTTTATTGCACCTGCTCAATACATTATCCGCTGACCGATGAATGACAAGGGTAGAAAAACATTTGCTTTAATGTTCACTGGCGAGCTGTGTTTTGGGAAGATTATTATGTTACGGGTTTCAAAGTTCCATTGTGGAGTGAATGACATGTAAATCAGTAAATTAAGGAATACTTTGTTAATGTGTTTTGCTGCAACAATGCTTTACCCAAAAGGAACAAAAAGACATGTTTCTAACTGCAAATGATTCATAATGAATGAAAGGGAAGTTGATGAGTATTTTACAAATCCAAAACTGATTGGAGTTATTTATATTCTATGCTAAACACTGGTGATCCACACTGTCACAGATAACTTTTCACATACAGACTTTCTTGCATCTTTTTTCTGTCTCTATTTTTGGTGTGTCTCACAAGCAATTAAGTAGATGGAACATATAATGACATGGAGCAATGAGTGACTACACTACTCTGTACAGAAAGGGGAATGGTCTCATAAAATTAAATGTCCAAGCTTCGTTCATCTCAAACTGAGATTTTTATCTGCATCATTCCATCAATAAAAAGCTTTGAGAGAGCAAAACAAATATTGATGGAATCAAAAATAAAAATAAAAATGCAAGAGAAACATATTTTGCTGTGGAGTTTTTATGGCTTAATAATGAATAGCGTTTTCCATTAAATATTAATGTGAGCAAATCGAGAGAGGGATAAAGACAGACTGCAAGTAACTCTACCACAAAGTGCACAGGAGGCATTACCCTGCCACTGAGGTGGAATCTTAGCCATAGCAGATTCTCCTGGCCTAGCTTGTATGATGAGCCCATGGCCCACACAGTTCAGAGTAATGCTTGTAGGTCTGGAAAACCCAGAGAAGTAAGAGTAATCTCAGGTTACTACAGAGTGCTTTGGCTAAAACCTCCGCGGGATTGTGTTCAATCAAACCTTAACCCACCCACTGATGGTGAGTTACACATCCACTATGTAGCTAAGTTTTTAGCTCTTAGTGGAAAGATTGAACAAGGGTATATGGGTCTGAGGACATTGAATGAAATATTATGATGTGTCTGAGCAGTTATCTAAATTGTATCGAAGAAATGTGAAAACTTTCAACTGTTAAAATGAGACCAGAAAGCCCTGACCAGTTCAATTCAATTCAAAACGAATTTCAAGATTCAGTCCTGTTGTCTTCCACTTCAAATTTGCATTGAGATAGTTTTCCAGTTGGCCAGAATCTCATGTTATATATTCACATATGTCTAGACATTTTTTCTATACACAGAACCAAGAATTTTATCATGTTTAAATGCTGTCTCTGAAATGCAAGTCCTTTCTCCTGCCTTTTTTGCCATGCTATAGTGTATAAAGCATCCCCTACTGTTGTCAAATCAATCAAAGAAGACTGATTAATGTGGATTGAATTCAATGAAAGGAAAGAATCACTCCATTCCCTGCAAACCATGCCATATAAACATGGATGTTTAGGATTTTTGCTGTTCATATCATAATGTAGGTAAAATCCTTACTCTCTCCTTTGGATTAAAGCACTCAAAAGCTTAAATGGACATATAAATGTATACACGGAATTAAATCACCATAATAATGGTACTAAAGGTGTAGTTATTGTATATTAAGGATTACTCGCTTTCAAATGGTCCCATTTTATTTTATTTATTTATTATATTTTATTAAGTCCCAGGTACTTATTCTGGAGTACTTTTTTCCCAATGTAACAAGATCTTCATTGTAGTTATTATTTTAATACCATGGTGCATACTTTTTTCCTCTTAGAAATGGACACAATATGAGAAAATTGATTTTATCATTATATTTTTGCTCATATGTTTTATTATTGTAATTATTATCTTATCATAACCCCTGCTAGTGAGTCAAGCATTGAAACTAATTTTTAATTCTATAGTAAGATCATTACTCTGACTGGTAATTACCAATGCAGTACCAGTGGTAATGCATAGCATTTCTACACACTGATTGCTAGGTATGTATCTTTGCAATTACTATATACTTTCAAAGGAACCGGACAGTAAAATAAAGTGTTACCTTTTACCTGGATATTAACCAATAGTTACCCACTAACTTTCCGTGCCCACCTGTAAAGCTTGTATTGGGGTTTTACATCCTAATTACATAAATAAATATCATGGAACTTACTATGTCATTTCATAGGAATTACACTGTAAAATAAAGTAAAACCTCTCATCTGGTTATTAGCCAGTAATTACCCATTTCCTTAACATGTTCAACTGTAAAGCTTCCATGGATGTCTTCCCAGAAAATTAACTGGAAAATACCTTGGCAGTTACTTTTCGATTTCACAGGAACTGGACCACAAGAAATACATTTTACCCTGTTATTATACAAGGTTGACACACTTTGTGTACCCCCCCCCCCCCCCAATTTGCTGTACTTACAATATTACCTGTCTATTGACAATTAGGTTACTACAAAGTGGAGTGATTAGTTATTTTAAGTTGACATTGATTTTATGTCAGAAAATATTTTTAAGAAACATCTAAGATCAGATCTCTAAAACATGGCGGGTTAGAGTATAGCAAAGAGGACACTGACCACTGCATTGCAGTGGGGTGCTGAAAACATCTTTGGAACCTCTGTATGTGTCTGCAAATCAGGCTAACTGCTTTTCCTGACAAGTCAGAAAGGCAACACTCAGAATACTATCATTGGCTCTGTCATTGTTCTTAAGTGAATGAACCTTGGTCAGTTTATAAACAATGGATTTAAGCTGCCTTGCATTAACCATGTGAAGCTCCTTCTGTTCTCTGTTAGTTACTCCCCCAGCTGCTCCCTGGCACAAATGGAGCACCCAGTGATATGTACTGTATATTTCATTCATTCTGAACATAAATGTCATTCACACAGCAAAAAAGTGCGTATGTTCTTAATAAATATTTTTATAACACACAAAACGTATTTGCTGCACAAATAACGGTCCATAAACCTCCATAGAGAAGCACAAAACGTGACTCCTGACAAAATGTGTGCCAGAAGAACCCTTAAAATGCAGCTCCATTAGCCAAAATGGTGAGAGGTTATGATGGCTTATGACAGACCAGAAAGGAAGAACCACTTATCAGAGACATGGCGAAGCAGCTCCTCCATAAAGCCACTGAAGCACCCCACAAGAGAGTCCTGCCTTCCAGTGGGCAAATCACACTGCTAATAGTTTTGTGGTCATGAAGGAACTCAAGAGCAGATCATTATAAAGCTGCAGAGTCTAGCAATGATGACTGGGACACAAAATTGAACCTTGAAACAGTGTCACCTGATGCACCGACACGGACTTTCCCTCTCCTTTTAGAATTAATGACACTATCAACAACTTGCCATGAGCTTGACAAAACATGTTACTTTAGTGAGGCAAGGGTTCCAAAAATAAGTATGAACATAATTTTGCTTTTTCTTTTACAATATTCATTCATGTTAGTTTATTTAAATCTATTTTCTATAAATTTAAATTTATTTAGTTAATTGTCATATTAATCAATTAACACAGGCAACATGTGCCAATAAAAGGGAGATAATTTTGCTACTGGCAGAAATGTATTGGTTCATTGTTTTCAAAAAAGATTTTCTGAAGAACCTGCCAGACCTTTTGTTTGTTGGTTCTTTAAGCATTGTCTTCCACATAGCACAAACAGATGAACTGAGGTCAACAAAAATGCAACTCAATGGCTGTTTCTGAAAATGAAATTTTTAGAAAATGAAAACAAATAGAATAATAAAAGCAAATAAACTCGACATTTCTTGTTTAACCGCATTCCGATGGGTCATCCAATAGTGAGCCTTTGTGTTGTTTTGGTCTAAAATTTGTGGCTTTTTCTTAAAAAAAAGTGGTGGAATTTGGAATTGCTGGAATTTCAAATATTCAATAATGTATCGATCTGTCACATAATTGCCTAATTGCTGTGTTTATTATTATTCTATCTTGTGAAAGGCAGGGCTTGAAAGGATAAACACATTAACACATTTCAAAGTCACAATTACAAAAAAGGTGCAACCCCATGCAGTGCAGACTGTAGTTTAAAACCATGACGATAAAGATGAGTGTTATTTTCTATTAGAATTAAACAAAGGGTCACCTGCTCCTGAAATCTAAATTAAAATAATCAGCTCTTTATTTGACAGTAAATCATTTGCAATTTGGCTTGGTTTAGTTAATAATTTAATTTAGTTGAATTAGTCTTACGGTGTTTCTGTGTGGAAAAACAGAAAATGAAAACTTCCAACAGCCTAATGTAGCTGTTTGCTGTATTGGAGGAAGTGTGTGAGTATGTGTGTGTTCTGACCAGTGGCACCAGTAAGCAATTATATATATGAAGTTTCATGTTTTTCATTATGCTAATTAAATAACAGGTAGAATTCTGAAGTCTGAAAATAATTATTACAAATGTATTAAACATCACATGCAATATTTTGTTTAGTTCTTTTAAGATTGTTGTGAGACTGCTGTTTCTCTGGAGAGATGTTAGGAGTCGTGTGTAAGGTTGGATCACTTTAATATGAATACATTTTATATGAAATAAATAAATATATATATATATATATATATATATATATATATAGAATGGGAAAAAAAGACTGCGGTTTGTTTGGAAGCTTGGAACCCACAAAATTGACCCTGTATCTTAGCCCTTGTCAGCCTTCTTAACTTTTTGCCTCCATGTATGTTAGCCAAAATATCATACATTTGAGAGTTCATCATCTATCATCAACCAAAAAGAAATAAATCAAAATTTCCAATCAGTGGGCAGATGTGTGCAAACAATGGCCATTGGTTGGGGGTGTTGCTTTTAGAACAGAGGTGCTGTAACTTGTTCTTAAATTCTTTCTGCAAGTAGCTCATAGGTCAATACACTTCCATTAAAGTTCTCTGTTTTCTTTAGCATTGTGTTAAAACTGTTCAGAGTAACAGCATGTGCTTGACCTATAATAAGTGTGAGGAAGCATTGAGACCTTTGCAGAGGCAGTAGATACCTTTACTGCTGCATGGAGAGGAGTTTCCATGGTAACCAGAAGCTTTTGAGCACTGCATGGGGCAATGCTTGGTTGTGATTGGTTACTTTTAATATAATTCACCATCAAAGTCAATTTAATTAGCCTTCTATGTAACATATATTTGCTAGCAAGCTAGTAATTATAAGACAAAGATGAATATATTACCTGTTTTCCAGGGGGTCAGCATTAGGGTTGCAAAATTCTTGGAATTTTCAAACTTGGAAATTTTCCATGGGAATTAACAGGAGTTAAAATGCCTGAAATCAAAATAAGCCAAAAATATGACTTGTACACATGTACACACTCTTTCTGTCTCTGGCTGAGGTAAAATGCCTCTACAAATCTGATGGTAAATGTAGCATTGTTCTATGGAGAAAAATACACTGGGGAATTCTCATGAATGTGAAACAAATAAAACATGATACATTGCAATTGTAACTTACAGCTGGTTAATTAAAGTGAACTGCAATAAAAAACTACGACAACATTCTTCTGTCTATAAACTCCTCAGAATATTATCAGCATGTGCTGAAATAACTATAGCTCATGTTAAAAGAAACATTCAAGTGCAATTTTTATCACTTGCAGCAGTTGTAGCTTAATTACATCACTTTACTTGCTTACAGAAGTGTTTCACAGCATGGCTAATGTTTACCATGACATTTGACCTCAGACATGGAATACCAAATTAAGACCTGGATGTCAGGGTTTTGGCTGCTGCTGCTTTCCACAATGACCAACAGGCGTCCTCATAACATCCTCTCTGGGTTTTGGATGACCACCAGAGGGCCCCACTTCCTGTTTGTTCACTGTCCCATTTAGTTAATGAAACATCCAACTGCACTAACTACACCTGTGTCTAGTTAGTGCTGTCATGTATTTGTTCTTTAAGCCCTGTCTTTTCCCTTGCTCATTGCTCAGCTTTGAACTCCCACGCTTCATGTATGCACACATGGGCTAGGCCTGCTTTTTGATCTTGAGCCTTCAGTAAAGAAAATTTTGTTTTCTTCCAACAAACTATTGTCTCTGAGTGATCTCTGCATTTGAATTCAGCCTGCTCCACATAACACTGGATGGCTACTTTTCTCAAAGCACAAAGTCTTTTAACTCCTTCCCTGCAATGAACAGGCTTCCTTTCTAGATGAATTTTGATCTTGTGCCTCTGCAGTTTCAGAACAACCTTTGAAAACTTTTTAATTGTGCAGCCCATGAAAGGCAAGACTAACGAGTGAATTTTGAGAATTTTGTTCAAGCTGGGCAGTGAATAGTATGCGTGGTGCAAATGTCAATGATGAGAGCTGATTGGCATCAGTGTCAGCGTAAGTCGCTAACCAGGCAGTGCTAAAACAATTTATTTGTTGCCCTAGCCTTGTACAATTGTGATAAATAAGATTCACTGGCTTTGATGACATTACGGAATGAAAACAATGGACATCCCTAATGAGAAGTCATTTTAAATGACCAAGAGCCTCAAAGCCAAAAATTAGAGAACATAAAAAAGAATGCCACTGCATGTAACCATGTGTGGCTTAATTTCATACAGGAGCCATAACCTCTCCCTCAATCACTGCCAGTCGTGGTAAATCACATTATGTTGTTTTAGTGCCTTTATTAGCATACTGGCCCCCAAATACATATTCATTAAGGCTAACCTGCCAAAAAGCAGAATGTTTTATGACATTTAAGTGCCTGTGTGCAGTTTTATAAGTATTTGCAAAGTAATGCATTTTTGGGTATAAAGCCCCCTGCTATTGTTAAGCGAATCAGGCCTTCAGCTGCAATAAACTCAGGAGAAAGGGAGCAGAGACATGGAAAAGGAAGGAGAGAAGGGGATAGATACAAAGGTGAAAAGAAGGAATGGAAGTAAAACATGAAACTCCTCTTTTTCAATACAGGAAAACAAAGGGTGTCAATATTGGTCAAAAATACGAACAGTGCAATACCACTGTCAATGCCACAGAAGTTTGAGCTCATCCTAATTCGATTGAGTTGGGCTGCTCATTTGGTAGAAAGGATGTCAGATGTAGTAATTGCAGGTGAACCTCATAGACCCTGCTCTGAAATTCTGTGCACTTGATCGGCCCCTGGAGAGTGTACTTGCCCCTTACATTCTAGATGTTTTCAAAGGTGGTACATATATTTGTACTTTGTACATTTAATTGTACATGTTGTACAAGGTAACAGTATTCTATCCTGAGCAACATTTTGCAAAGAAACTGATCATGTTATCTGTGAGCTTATCACCTGACTGTTGTTTCTGTCTATAGATAAACAAGCATAATTTGAATCTCCCAGCCAATCACAGCCTGAGCACTGTCTGCTGTGTTCTGGAGCAAAAAAAAAAAAAAGGCACAAAAAGAACATTTAAATTGCAGAAGCCTTAATAGCTCAAGTGTATTGAGTTCTGTTCCCACTGTGTCATTTGTTTTCCAGCAAAATAATTGTGGGAAAAAATTAAGACCATAATAATTTATCTAAATGTTGGTTCAGAACCTGAACCTGAGTGAAATAAAATCACTCATTGTCTCTGGGTCTGTGGGGATGGAGAACCCTTACGTAAAGCAGTTTAATGCTTGCAACCTAACAGAAATGTTGCCCAACAGCATAGTCTTCCCAGTTCCCTAGCTCTTGGTTCATCAACCATTTCTACCATTTACATAATACAAAATGCTCTTCTTTTTAATCTTCTGTTTATGTTTATATTACAGCTCAGTACATCAGTGTTTTTGACTTCGAATAAACAGCATATCTGACTACAATACAATAGCACCATACCTGATATTACACAATATTTTACATTTTGTTTCATAATTCCAGTGTAGGGTTCCTATAGTATAAATGTGTTCTTTCTGGAAACTATACTGGAATGCAGTGTTTTTTACAAGTGGAAGTTGTGCAATGTTGCATGTTAATGAATTTAAAAAAACTAAACTGAAAAAGTAACACATCATGTAATGTGCATATCTGTTGCTTTGTTGTGGATTTACTTCCTTGATATTGGATGGATCAAGGCTTGGACACAAGAAAAAACACGCTGAAAACAGGTTTTTATGACTCAGCATAATTTACACAGATCAAAAAAACCAGAGGCACCTAATCAACAAAAGATGGGACAGAAACTTGTTTTTGTTTTAGATGCAGGCCTAAATCCACTCCCCCCAGTCACCCCCTCCACACTCAGATCCCAGCACCTCCGCAATCCGCTTGTACTGCACTGTCGTTGCACTATGCAAAAAAAAAAAAAACAAAAACACTGTGCTGCCTTCCCAAGTGCCCCCGCAGCGAACTTTAAGTTCATGGGAATGACCAATGCGAGAGATCCCTGAACCACTTCCCACAGCCAAGTAACAGCTGTAATCCTTTGCCCCTCCACCAGTACACCCCTGCCCCTCCCCTCCTTCACAGAGCTGACATGCTGCATAATCTTTGTTGCTTCCGCTGCAGTGTCCTAGATTGGCTCTACAACATCCATCACTGGGGGCCCTCCATGGAAAGACACGGCCGCTGCCCGTCGCTGGTGCACTGCAGTGGCAGAGGCAAAACAAACAGCACCAGCACCATCGTCTGGGCAGGTTTCCCACTTCCCCCTCCCTTACTGGCATCTGCGTTGGGCCCACAAAGCCCACGGGTGGGTGTGAGGATGAAAGCTTCACAAAACAGTACATCAGTCAAGCGTTGTTTGAGAAAGTCAGCTCCAAGTCAGCAGTACGCACTTTACGAAAAGTCCACCTCCCACACAAAGGAAAGAGAAATGGAAAAATGTCACTCTAAATAACGGAAGGATTAAATGTTTTGCAGGGTATCTTTATCAGTTTTGACCTGGCACGTACAGCACAACTCACTTTTTACAGGGATTTAAACTGTTAAATGAATTTGTCAGGCAACTAACGAGGTTATTGTTTTTATCCAGGGTAAAGGTAGCATGTAGAAGTAAAAATGTCCCTAAGGAACATGAGGTTCTAAATGTTTCCAAATGACACTAAAAGTTAGGCAATCATTTAACCACATCCAATGAAGCAATATGGCTTTCATTTAAAAGCAATGAAAAGACTTGCATTGGCAAGAAAAGGACAAGCCAAAGGACGATCCAATTGCACCTGGAGTTCTCAATATTGAAAAATAAAACATGGAAATGATGTCTTAGCTTCTGACAGCCCCGACTGACTCCGGACAAGGCCTCCAGCGTGGCAGGAAGCAATTGAATTAGCTGGGGAGGAGACGTGCAGCAGCGTAGAGAGAGATCATCATTTAGGTGGTGAGCCGAGAGGTAGACGAGCCCACCGCAGCCCGTAATGTCCTCCAGCAAGCAACAGGCATGGCCACACTCAGAGGCCTCCTCGCCGTCAGCATCGTGCTGGTGAATCCGAGCTGCGCTCCTCGGGTGGTAATCAGGAACCGTGCATGCTTTCTGTCATGCGGCGGGGGCGGGAGGAGGGGGGGGCAGTCTGAGGGGTGGGATCAGGCCCCACGCTGGGGTTCGCGGGAGCAGTGAGTAATTGAAAGAAATCATTTGGCAGCTCCGCGGGTGTCGGCCGCGTGGCACTCCAGATGAAATTATCGAGTGAATACAGGAAACCACACGCCAGTGAAACCTCTGCAGCTCGTGAGCAGGGGAGAGCAGCTGAGTACTGAATGCTGAGAGTTTAAAGGTGCACCTCCATTTGTAAAAAAAAAAAAAAAAACAAATCTGCTTCTTTTGACAGCTTCCTTCTGCATGACTCTAACGATTAAAAAAACTTGGACGCTTGGAAACATTCTATCTTAATGCTCTCATTGTGGATCAGGGAGAATCAAACTACACATCTCAGCGCATCTCTGTTTTTTTGTATAATGTACATCATCAAACGATAGCACATTCATCCCATTACACCAGAAGATCCTCTATTTCCCAGCATCAGGAGTGGTAATGATTTCAAAAACATCCTCATGCATTAAATATGGCAACATCCTTGAAAGGAGGAGCCACAAGGTGTCCCACCCACGAAATCACTCATCTACCACTGCACAGTGCACATCCTCAATCACGCCATCTGAACTGCGGCACAGAGGGACCCGCTCAGCTGGGTGACTAACAGTGACGTGGGCGGCAGAAGTCTCAGTAGATGGATTTCTGCACGTCAGCAAAGATCCTTACAGGTAGCCTATTACCAGTGGTTATATTGGGAGTGAAGAGGTTGAAAACCCTTCTGGAGTATGACCAGCAGAGGATATTGTAGTTTGCAGCAAATTTTCTTGCTATTCTTGGGGAAAAATGAGATGGGGACATGAAAAGACAGCAGCACTGCTCTTGTAACCAACAGCACAGCGAATCTAAAAACCTTCAGTTACAGGCAGGCCTCTTTTTACAAACAAAATGATGATGGATGGCATTGGTTATAGAGGATGTGAGGAACGTCTCCATCAGTGATGCACTAAGATTCACATATAGTTAACAACAGTAATTTCTCCTTAGAGCCTGAAATGACTAAGCAAAATTGTGTGGCAGAGAAAATATATCTCAGATCTCTGAACACAATCATCTTGGCATAATTTGGCTGTCAGAAACAGGGTATGATTCATAATTTTGGTCCAGGCTTTCCACAAGGCTGTGTGACGCCTATTTGAAAGATAGAATGAAGAGGTTCAGTTGTGGGTGATGTACTGCACAAGCTGACACTATGCAGTTTAATTGCATCAGTTTAACAAATGGGAGAATGTGAGCAGGTTGTAACACTGGAATGAGTGAAATTCTCTAGTTTCTCTTTCACATTATTCTCTAGGTTATGTGTTGCGGGTTCATTACTTCATATTCATCATGGTGAATGCTTGAGGGGTGCAGTGCTGAACTATTTTTTTTGTTATTTTTTAAATATATACAGTAATTGGATTTAAATTCATAATTTGTAAATAAAAACACAATCAATTCATATTGCATTGAGTCATTGTAATTTATGTCACAAATTTGTCATGTAACAGCTGAAATATATCTTAAAATATAATGTTATTTTTAGTGTGTGTGTGTGTGTGTGTGTGTGTGTGTGTGTGTGTGTGTTCGACCATGTATAGGTGTTAAGCTTGTTTGCCTTACAGACACATGCTCTGACAAATATTTGAAATACTAGTCAGCTCTGCTGGACTTATTACCGCTTCTTAGACAATTTCTGAACTTTTCAACCTGATGAGCTTGTACATGAGAAAATGCCTTCTCTGTGAGCACATGCAGAAAGCTCTGTCTCTGAGAACGAGCCCCCTGCCCCGAAACTGTAAGAAATAAAAAAAGGCAAACATCCGAACATGTCGGAGACTGGCTGCAGCACTGTGAGAATGTGTATAAAAATAAACAGTGGAATATTTCTGACTGGCTCCCTCGAGAAAAGGGGCATGGCCTTCTCAACGCTCTAGGACCTGGTCGATGAGACAGGTGAAATCTGCAACTGTTGCCGGGCCAATCACAGCACGGGAGAGCAAAGAAAAGAACAAGGTACAGAAACGGGGGCCTCTTATGCTTACGGCTACACAAAGACAACAGCAAAGTAGCATTGTGATGACAAATGAGTTTGACAAAATAGCCGGGCAGGAACCCTTGGGGAAACCAGCAAAGATATTCCCCAGAGACAAGCTGTATTGTCGACAATCTGTGTGTCACTGTGATGAAATAAACATTCAGTGCTTTTAGGCCTGGTTAGGATGAGACAGGCAAGTTTTCATTTCTTCATTTTACTCTTGAAGAAAGTGTGAGCACTTCCTCAGTTTTGCATATTGGATTGCAAGAAGCATTGTAGTCTTAATGTAATGTAACTGTAGATTTAATTGATCTTGTTATTATCTATGTAACTCACATACTGGTAAGAAAAATGAAATCCTGAATTCCACTGCTGAAACATAATGCATTTGTCCTATCTAAGGTGATAGCAGAGTAATACAGAAGCTCCAATGCTGGGATCCAGGGAACACACCTCACTCATGACCTGACTCTGGCGGACAGTCATTTGAATGATACACCATCTGCAGGGAGGGTTAATGATTTGACCACTGCATTCTCGCTGTAAGGTCTGAGGGTTTGCTGTCTGGGTGAGATACTGATGCTGAGCAAGGCACTTCATTCTACTTTCAGAGAATGTGAGGGATTGAAAACTCTTCAGATCACATTGCAACTATGAGGCTAAAGAGAAAAAAACTTTTTTTTTTGTTTTTGTTTTTGCCTTAACCTCAAAAAACAGCGGTTGCCTGTCAATACTTAAATGTTGGCAACCAAATTGTGTTTCAAAACACAAGAGATGTGATGGGTGCCCATTCTGTACTACCGCAGTTATTCTTGATTCTTGGAATGTTATTGTTATGCCTAACATACAGTACTAAGAGCAGAGTAGTGTGGTATCCATACATGATTGATGGGGAATGAAAAAACAAGAAGCATTTTTATATTATTCCAACTTGCCACTTTCAGTACAAATAGTCTTACAGTTGTAGACATGCTGTCACTGGAGTGTTTTTTTTTTTTTTAAATATCCTGCTTCTAGTTCGATATGTGTTTTTAGCATTGTGTGTAAAAGATGCACCAAAGGCTACCTGTCCCTCAGGATTGAGCTAATTATTTTGATATGTACTCCAGCGTTGTGGCTGACAAGCAGAAGCACTGTGTTGAGTTATGCTTGTCATTGCCTTATTGTAATTAGCTCAATCTTGAGGGACAGGTAGCCTTTAGTGTATTGTTCATATCATTCTTTTAAAAGGGAAGGGAAAAAAAATCATGGAACTGGGTATAAAAGGGAAGAAAAGCAGACACAGTGTCTTCTGTGAGACTACTTGTGCAAAATGACAGATACATCTTTCCTGAAAGTGAAACGTGTGTATTTGTTCTTCACGCCCATGTTCTTCTCAAGATCTTCCCTCTCAGTGTCAGTGATGCTGACAGAACCGGGGTAATCATCTGCCGATGCTCCAGAGAACAGGATGCTCTTGTTTTGGTTTGGAAACAAATGAAATGCTGCTCACTCGTTGTTTTCTAAGAGTATATAACAAATATGCGCTGTGCATATTTTGAAACTGGCACCACTCTGTTGAACAGGAACACCTTTCTTCCTTGAACACAGAAGTTTGAATGAAGGTGATGATTGCCAGAGGATGCTATTTGAAAAAAAATGTACTTCATTAATGTCTCCACCCTTCATTTATCGCACTTAAAACGAACAGCTTTATAGTTAAAATTATTTTCATTGAATTAATTTCTATTCACAAGTGATGTGATCATAGTGTAGCATCTGTTATTGTGAAGGAAAAATTCCCTGATTGAATATTAATTTTTCATATTAAAATTAAAACTTCTGTTTTTGTATGGCTAAATATTATCTTGTTAGGAATTGCTCTCTCCCTTCGTGTTGAAGTTCAATGAAAATTGTGTATACCGCAATTCTGTTGCATGTAATAAACATGTCAATGAAGAGATAGAGTAATCTACTTTGAGGATGCACATCAAAACATTGCATCTCCCATCACAGAAGGTAATTACAAATTATATCTCCATTTTGCATGGTTTCCCTGGTAACTGTGTACATGTCTGCATCCAGTCTCAAGCATTTATTCCTTATTACCACAAACTAGGGTGAAGACGAGGTCAACATTGTATGGATGTATAAGAGCACTTTCAAATCATGCTCTGTGCTGTAAGATTGTGACACAAGGCTGAGCTACAAAAACTATATTGAAAAATAACATATTAATGGCTACATGCGCAGCTAAGGTTTTTGAAACCACTGGGTTTTTTTTTCCAACAGTATGATTCATTAGTGAAATGTCCCCCTCCACGATTTTACTCATTTATATCCATGAGGTCAGGCAAATGAAAGCACACTTCTCTGTAATAGGTACTGGGAGAGGCCTACCTTGCTGGTGTGCACCCCCTCAACCTGCCCAAATCCCAGCTCGTAGTGGTTGACCTCCCTGGTAACCTTGCAGACACATTTCAAAAGCTCCATGCCTTGTAACTCTTACACTGTTATATTCTAAAGGTGCGTGGGTGGCTATATTATCTTCACAAAGTCTATATACTGCATTTGCATGGAGTCTGAAACTGCTTCTATTTGTAGTGGAGCCATACACAGCACTCTCCAGTAACATTAAGTGCAATCTGCTCAGCCAACCTTCCTCCCCAGCTCAGTGGCGATGGTAATAGTATCAAAAAAGCCTCTTTAGTTTCCCCCCATATCATGCAAGGGGCAGAGCACCTCTCTGATCACACAATATATGAAGGGGGGTGGGGGGGGGGTCTGATGGACAGCAAAATTAAACCTAATGGCTTTTTCTTTAACTCTATATACTGGTTATGTTACTGCACATACCAAGTTCCTCTGGCATAGACTTGGCCCTTGTCTCCATGTGAACTCAATGCCTCCTGAATGGTATCCAAAGGAAGTGGACAATGAAGGCTGGACTGTGGAGTGTGTATACTTGTATAGGGGGATCTTATTGAGAGCACTGATAGTGCTGTAGTGTGGCATGGTAGTATATGAGCAGGCCTTGTAATCCAAAGGTTGCTATTTTAATTCAGAGATGGGAAGTGGGATGCAGCTGTTATCCTTCAACAAGGTGCTTAACACCTACAGCCCTAAAGCCACAAATTGTGGCCCTATGAGCTTACTTCATGCTCCACTGAACAACTTTGCCATTTCTCCAAATAGAAACATCCTGCTCATTTTGCCATGCACAGGAAGCTTGTTGCTTTCAATGTGTTTAATATATCATTGGTAAACATTCAGTTTGCTCCACAATAGCAGCACATAGTCTGCCTTCATTTTGCACCACCACCAGTTGTCTTATTTAGTTCAAAAAGAACTTCAGTTTATCTCTGTTGAATATCTCAGTCATTTCAGGATGTAGGACCTTTTTCTCTGTGTAGCAGACACATGGGTCTTATATAGTGTTTAATCAGATGTCAGTAAACAACAGGATTGTATACCCACCTACTAATAGCTGCAGTGTATTCACATGCACATCTCTGTCAGCTCAGCTGACCATGTAGACAGCGAAAGCATATTCGACAATAACTGAAAGCATTTTGTCTTTTATTGGTAATATAAATAAAATATGAGCGAGCTGATTATATAGTTATTTATTGTTTGAAGCGTGTTAAAAATATAAAATACAACACTTTTATTGAACTTCAAATTTTTTTTTACCATATTTTCACTTAGCATTCAACTGATACGTTATCACATTACAAAGCAATGGAGTATCCCTCTAAAATGATTTTTACAGCATATGTATATAATCCACACAATGGATAATATTAGTCTCTGTACAGATACCTGAGCTGACACATTTATTTTTCAAAGTGCATTTAAATAAAACACATTTTTTTCCCAACAAGCAAGAACTAGTTTACTTCATATAAAAGGGCATATCAAACTCATCCTGTCAGGGTCAGGGCTTCTGTTTTCCATTGGACAAATTAGTTCTGAACAAAATGATATATGGCATACAGACCCTGAGTAGTCTGCCTATAACTGAAGGGAGCTCAAAACATTCAAAAATATGGCTGGGTACAAAGGGTTAACCCAAGTTGCTTCAGTAAGTATGTGTTCAGTAAAGCTATGTAAGTGTATGCTAATCAACTTATTTGGGAAAACAAGACAGGGGTGAAATAGATCACTCCTGGCATTTATGTATTTTCCATTTATTTTCATGTGATCATGGTCATGTTAGAATGTATCCTGTTGGATGATGGTGACCATTTTCATTCATCCTCATAGCTGAAGTGCCACACCTGAAAAGTAAAGATGCTGTGAGTTGTAATGCATGTGACTTCTCTGAATTTGATACAAAATTGACGTCAGTTTTTGGTTGTATTCTTCTGTTTAAATGCTCTAACCATGCAACAGTTCTTTGAAAATGTAACAGATGGATATCTGTATATTACAGGTTCATTATCAACATAAAAATGATTAATGTGCATCTGTTAATACTCATTTGCACCTTGGATAGTGTATTAATGAATGTAAACACAATGCTGTTTGTTTATAGTATAATATGAATGTCTACTGGAATATGTGGACACACACATACATTCATAGCTAAATATGTCCCCAAATGGCTAGCAGGCTAAACTTATGACAGTTACACTTCTGGCATTACGCTACAATGGAATGGAGGAAGAACTTTTTTTGCTGACGTCTCAAGTATGTGCAGACATAACACATGACACAACAACTGCAGAGGCAGGGATATTTCAAAGGGATCAAAACAAAACAGGAATAAAAAGTGTTTGTTTTTAAAAAAGATTACTGGAAAGTGCAAGACAATAAAATACTCCTCATTGATTAACATGGCCTGTTTGTGTAACTCAGAAATGGAGGATAAAAATGTATGAAGTATTTTACCAAAACCTCAGTCGTAACGTGAAACCCTGAGTCACAGTGCAGCGCATGTTTTCCTTTCATTAATATCTAGGCATGCGCTCTGATAAGGCGGCTGTCTGTAAGTTGGTTTGTTAAAGGTTTATTAAAGACTACGTGGCGGTGCAATAATGAAACACTGAACTATTCTGCTTCGTTCGAGTGGTGTCACTGGGTCTGTTTTCTACTTGTTTGTTTTGGATTGCATTTATTTAACAAAAAAGGAAAATAATGTGGTTATTAATTGATATGCAGTTACCCAACCTGATGAGTTATATGACCAAAGGGAAAGAAGCTGTCTCACTGCAGTTTTCAGGAGCCAGTCAGAACAGAGTGCATAAGGGCTGGAGGTTTCGTAACTTTCCCCTGAAAAATAATAGTGATATCACGTGCCTGTGAGCTGTGAGTCAGTCATTTCCAAATGGTACCTCAGGAAAAGCCCATTGAGTCCTCACTTCTGGGCTGTTATTTATTCATTTTTACTTTTTGTTTGGAACGCAATGTACTTGTGACTAATACAGTGCATAAAATGAATCTTGGGTACTAAGATGCCCCAACCAGCAGCTAGTACTTTAGCCTCTTAAATAATGAATTCGCTGCTGATATCCTGTGACGGGGCTCAGAAAAAGCACTTCCTTTTGGAGTGATGTAGAGCTTGAATACCCATGAATAATTCATGGCAGAGCATGCCCGTTAAAATGACGTGATATTGGAAAGTCAAGTGCAAGATTATCTTTCCACTGTATGGAAATATTGCAGGCCTGGTAACTTTATATTGAAGAAATTGAAATACAGGGGTGATAAGCTGAGAACCAGAAAACGCACTCATGTGCTTTCATTTAACTCTTTGTTAATTCCCCAAAACATCTCAGCCCCACTGTCTTATGTATTTGCTGAACACCCATTTTTGATGGCTTCTGTATTTCCATACCAACCTAATATGCTGGCGATAAGGGCATGTTTATTTTTTCAGTGCTTGATATGTTTCTTTATCTGTTTTGATCTGTTATATATGCCAGTAATTTATACAAATATTTTATACAAAGTTTGTGTAAACCCTGATATTCCCCTATATCTGTCTATATATAGATATAAATATAGATAGATTAATAGATAGATAGACAGACAGACTGATAGAGAGATAGATTTGATGGCGCTCACACTCATGGTACATCTTTACCTTGTCTGGCAGATGAATTCTTGGCCTCTCACAATGCTCCTGCCCATCTTCAAACTGAGAAAATGAAACACACATCTCATCTCTGTCATGACTCAACCGCTAACTGCACATCCATGTGTTTGAGCGATCAGGGCCATATCCTTTCTTTGTTCTACAGAGATGTGCTGCACACCAAGCCCCCACCCCCGGCCCCCTCCGTTCCCACCCCCGCCTCTGCCCCCACCCCTGTCAGTTTTTGCCTTCCTGCAGATTATATTGTGAAGTATAAGGGTTCAATTAATTGTGCTTGATTAGGCCAGTGCGAGGGCTGGCTGTACAGATCTACCTCTTATGTAACAGAATGGATAGGGTGCTTGCTGATGCAGCTGGTTTTTAATCTCTGTGGAGCAGAAGATGTAGCTTTATGGTGGGTACTATGAAACACCAGGCACGGATCCTACAGCGGTTAGCACATTCTTGTGTGAGAATGTGCATGTGCATATTTTGCCACCTGTATATTCAAAATAATATAAGTAATATAATAACTAGGGAATAAGGGATATTGAAATCAGATGCATTTGACAGGGATCAGTGTCTACCCTTGCCCAAAATAATTACTGCGCTATGTATAGCCAAGAGTCCTGGGCTAGGCTCAGGATTTTGAAAAGAGGGGTTGTATGACACTGAAGAGGAGTATATGATTGAGTGGTTTCATCTAGAAGTGAACAGAGCCAATGCTGCTACTAATTACAGTAGCATGGCAGCTCCCTGAGCTGAAATTAAAGGAAACCAAAGCCAACAACTGCCACTGACTGTTTTACAGAGCGATTGGTTGACGTAATGGCAAAAGCAGAGCGAGGAGTCTGATTGGTTTTTAAAATCTGTGGAATTTCATGAAGTGCCTTTAGAAGATTGATAGCATAACGTTTTTGGTAAAATCTGTTCGCATTTATGTCATAATGCAGTCTTTGAAATGACAGTCGGTCTTGGTGTATCAACTTACAGTAAGTGATTTGAGGTTGCGTTCGCCCTTCTTTAATGCAAGCTAATTCCTTAATTGTACGGACTGGAGTAAACCCCAAATGTTCAGCCCCAGTAGCGCATATTTGATCTGCGAGATATTATGACAGAGCATAACACAGCTGCTCTTGATCTTCACCACAAACCAAACAACCCCCACCCCCCACCCCCTATCCTCACTGCTACCACCCTCCATCAAACACTTGCACAAAAACCCCAAATTGTAACCAAATGCAGACACCGCTTCTAATGACAAAATATAGGTTTCCCCTCAGGGCCGGTTTCTATGGAGAGTGAAGAGTCAAGCTCCTATCACTGCCAGATTTGTAATTTATCATTATCAAGTAGATGCTTTTATTGGAACCGCAGCCCTGGTTCAAGGGGTTTTAGAAGGCATTAATGTCATTTTTCACATTATCAGGCTGCATTCAGAACACCCAAACATTCTTATCAGGGAATGTAAGGATTTCAATAATTTTGCCAGTTTTGTAATGTCTTATTGTAACAATCTGAATGTAATGTATTAAAATGGTGGGACTGGATGCTTCAACATGCCTATAAATTTCAAATTACAATGGACACTGGAATATATGTTTGTCTCTTGCACCATATATATTGAATACACCTCTACTGAAATGAGAGGATTGAACAGTTTGTATGTGATGTATGTTCAACCACAACTTTTACTCATCATACAAACAGGCATAAATTAATACAATACCTGGGGTGGCAGTCATTGACACAAAAAATGGTGTCTTTGCAAAAGGACATGTCATTGGTGATACTTTAGATATATTTCCACATACAGTACTACTACTCAAAATATATTCCCAACAGCCCAACAGCTTATCCACATTTCCTCCACAAATGTACAAATTGTATGAATTACACATTTAAATAAAATAAATACATTTATTCTGTAAGTGGTGTATGGTGAAATATGCCCACAAAACACTTATGCACAATAATGCTCAAGCAGTTCAAATTAAGACTTCAAGACATCATCCGTTTAAAGAATTCTGGCTTTTTGCTCCCACATATTCACATGATCAAAGGGTTAAAGCTCAGTATCACTTCAGTGTGTAATTTTTCAGTTAAAAATGAACTTGTTATGTAATTGCAGTAATCATGGGCAAATGTGCGTAAACGCCACTGTTTGATAAGTGGAATAAAAGGCTTGTATCCAGTGTAACCTTTTTAATTACCTGATATCCTAAAGCTGCAGTATCCCTCCCCACAAAATGGGGGACAGGAAGGAATTACTCTGCTATCTTCAGACACCAAAAGGCTCTTCAGCAAAATTAATA
Organism: Megalops cyprinoides; assembly: GCF_013368585.1. Classification (NCBI taxonomy): domain Eukaryota; kingdom Metazoa; phylum Chordata; class Actinopteri; order Elopiformes; family Megalopidae; genus Megalops; species Megalops cyprinoides. The sequence continues at coordinate 19,330,096 of NC_050587.1, read as the reverse complement.
GCAGGGAAATTCATTCTCAGGACCATTATGTGAGTGGCTGAGCCAGGTATTTAGTTATTAATCATGCTTCCTACTTTATGTCAGGGTAGGGAAATATCTTCTGTCTCACTACAGCAGTGGAAAATACAAAACATAGCATATATGAACTAATTTTTATGTTGTTATTGTCCGCCAATCATCCAATCAAAAAGCATGTGCCGGTAGCATTTTTGTATGTGCCAGAACGGAATACCAGAAAGCATGGATTCTTCGTTTCTATCTATAATTTTATTTCTTCTTACCATGTTCTTCTGAACACATGACTGATCTCAATTAGGCATTTGAAATTATAGGCATTCAGACTTAATCATATGAAATTCAGAGACATTTTAGTAAATGTTATTGAATTTCTATAAGGAATATTGAATGGCCATGAATACTGGTAAAATTGGACATGATTGTGAAATATGCTTGTAAAACAGAAATGACTGCCATACATCGGGATGCTGCATATATTTACAGCTCATCATCAGATATTATAATTGTCTAACCAATTTACCCATCAAACTGTGCATGAAATTATGAAATGTGGCAAAATATTTGTGATCTATTTGTAGAAAGTTACCATAAGGGGCTGTAAAGAAAGCGAGGAAGTGAAAAATAACCCGGAAGACGGAAAATGGAAATTTCCAAGCTCCGATCTGTATTATTTCGCACCATAGATGTGCAGGAGAGGGGCACATTTTCCAGCCTGTCAGCTGAAACAATGGTCCGTCTGTGTGAGGCAGAGGAGCGGTGGAACAGTGCAGGAGGGGCAGGCTGGTGCCCCGGGGCAGAGGGGGGATCAGCACAGAGAGAGGAGAGAGGGGTGGACCCATGGTAGCCGGAGGAAGATGGCAGGCACGGATTCCCAGCAGGTTGGCAACAGGGTGGGACCTGACAATGTTCCACTTCATGAGCTGAGGGTGAGCCACATGTTTGATGAGGGCTCCAATTTATGTCTTGCTTTGAGTCGCATGGCCTGGAGTGATGGCCACTGAACAAGACGCTATTCTGCCTGGCACAAAGATGCTAGATTACGCACAACTAGATTTGCGCTGTCATGTTTCCTGGTAGGTCTGGGCATGCATCTTGCTGTTGTTTATTTAGTACTCTTTTTGCTTTCTGTTTTAACAAATGATATCTAAAGGTATAGTCCTTCACAATAATGTTTATTTCACATTATTACCTAGGAACTGCATTCACAGTGCTAACTAGTTTAAATATCAATTTTTTTATGGAGTGCAATTACAACACCTACACTGTACTGAAAATGGTCATCCAAGGTTTTAACTCTAATGGAAAAAGTGCAGACAATACTAATTACTAAAAACATCATTACATAATCCATGACAAAATATACAACATGAAATTGTCCTTTTGTAAAAAAACATGAATTTAAAATGCAATTGTAATTTGCAGTTTTTGAGAGAGTGGGTGGGATAGTAGAGAAAATTAGGTTTTAAACATCTTTGGAACTGTGTGGTCTAAATGGAGGTGTAAAAAGATGACATGCAGTGTGATAATAATACAACCAATCAGGAATAAAAGGTATACTAGGAATTCAGGGAAAATTATGGAAAGTGACCGATTGCAGCATCTGACCCAGTGACAGGTCTACTGGGAATTAGTGGCCTGCAGGTGAGCAGGTAACTGCAAACCTCTCAAGCAAAACGAGGACATGTTTACATCTGCGCAGCACCAAGTCGTGAGGCCTGTCAGCCGCTCTCCGCTGGACTAGGAACACCTTGGGCCTGAAAGCACGCTGGAGCCCCCCCACCCCCCACCCCTCCAGCAGGGATGGAGAAACGGCTGCAGTTGCCTCTGCCCACCATCCCTCACACCTCCTAAATCAAATCGCAGACCTCTTGCTTACATCAGACCTCCCCTCACCCCCTCACCCCCCCCCCCCCCCCCCCCCAATTAAAACCCTCACCGCCAAGCCACGAGGGGAAAGGAAAACGGAAAAGAAAAAAAACTTTTCCTTTTTCCGCGGTCATTCAAGGACGGGGACATTTTATTTCTTTTTTCGCCCCATAGCAAACGAATCGTTCCCACTTGCAAAAGGTGGTATTTGCAGCATAATGCGGCGCTTGTTCCTCGGCCGCTTTCAACATCCCACACAGGCTCCCCAGAGTAGTGGGAGGCTTCGTGCGCTCACGCCCATCGGCTGTTTTGCATGCAGCTGCCAACAACTTACTTTGTTGACAACAGGCTATTGCTTGTTTCACGGACCCCCAATACTTCCCAGCAGAAAGGGAAATGGCTCGCAAGCATACTTTTAAAGACATTGTGTTTTATTTCCCTATTGCTTTTGTTTTTTTGTTTTTTTTTTCCTGCCATCATAGTCAATTTTATGTCAGGGGTTATGTGTTTGTGAAAGTGGTAATAAATCAGGATTAACATAAGGAATGTAATGAGGGGGCAGACTTCAATAACACAAGTATGGAGAAAACAGCTATAGCCAATCAGAGAGTGTGTTTTGGTAATAAAATGTAATGCACACTTACACCCAGAAAAGATGTGTGCATCTAAATATGCAGTAGCGCTGTAAACGCTGTAGCACTGTACTTGCATTAGATGTGCATGGTAAGAGAAGTGTTGTTTTTTTCGCCTTTTTTGGATGTGAATCTCACAAAACCACACAAATAAGCCTCAAGTCATAATACATGTATGATTTAGTATCATATTTGTTAGTGTTGTACAATTACAGATTGACCGATGTACCTTTGGGTCTAGCCCACTTGTTATTTGGTCAGTGGTCTATGAAATGCAAACCCCCACTTCCCCCATGTTTCATGGGTTGTATGGTTTCAAAAAGGGTCATCTTTGTTGTCAAGTGGAGGTTACAGAAAAACATTAACTGCTTGTCTCTGGAAAGAAGTCTTTGGTAGCACACTCCATGTTTTTAATAGCATCATGCCATCATTCTATCAATCTAAAAAGATGTGTTTTATGCCTCCTCTGATGAAATATTCACAACACAAACAAAATCGAGGTTGATGCATAGACCTACCATAAACCAGTGTATGTCCAATCCATTCAACATTTATAAGGCACGTACCAAACTGTGCTTCCTTTTCAAACACTTCCAACAACACAGTTACAACATTGTGTTCACATAATGCCATTGTGAATGTGTAGACTACGCTGAAACTGGATGAAAGGATGACTAAAAAATACATTTTCTACAGTATCCTTAGGGATCATTATAAATGCTGTATATGTCCAAAATGAATATGTACTCTAAACAATAAAATAATAGTCTGCTTCGTTCCATCCAGTTTTGTGATTACTCTGTGATTTCTCTTTCTTGTGCATCAAGTTCTCTGGTCAAAGGGGCTAGATATCTTTTACTGAAGGCTTTAAACAAAGCACACAGCAGCAAGCACAAAAGCTCTGGGAAACCTCAGGAGTTGCTATCTACAGAAAGAGCTGATGTCCTCAGTTATTCAGTTGCCACGGCAGCACAGCCACGTGCTTGTGATGTCACAATGAGCTCAGAGGACCTGGAGGTCACAGTCTATCATCGCATTGGATGTCTCGTAGGTATCCACAAGCTCAGCACGCCAAGCATATGCCAATGCACATGAGATATGAGAGTCCCGATGAGAGTCCCGAGCCTCTCTTATAGGCCATATTCTGTGGGAATTCTCACACATTGTGGTACCCCAGGGCCCTGAAAGACCTTGTTAAAGACTATAGTCCCAACTTCATGTTAGCACTGCCAGTCATCTTTGTAAAACCATTGCTGACATCAGTCAGGAATTCATAGCCAAACGAGCAGTGACAAGACAGAACACGTGTGCTGAGGAAATAATGCACATGTGTTTGTGTGTGTTTGTGTGCGTGTGTGTGCGTGTTTCAGGGGAGGAGAATTTGGTGAGGTTGGGATTCGGATTAGATCTCTCAGTAACAAAAAGAGGGTCAACCTGCAGTATTTCACTTATTCTCAATTACTCTTGTCCCATACAAGAGTTAATGGCAATAATGCTCCCCTAAAATACATACAAAATAAACATACTAAATAACCTAATCAAATTAGGTCTGATGTGATTAATAGACCAATGTGGAAGACTAATAACTTCAGGCTTTGATCATTTTTGGCAATAAATCCTATTTTTTTTATCATTGCTTTGTCATTCAGAAATCACAGATTTTAAAACAATAAAATGTAATGACATGGGACTGGGTTCAAATTCAAATTGTTTTTAAATTTGATTAAATGAGATTTTTATCTGTTTGCTAGGCCTGTATGCACCCATGGTCTCCATGGTTTCTATACACATTGGTCTCAGGTATGTTCTAACTATTTCAAGTTGCAGTCACACACATATCCACATCTCCTTAAACTATGGCATAATGGTAAATATTATTTACGTTCCTTGGAAACAATACACTTTTTTTCTTTCTTTTTTTCCATTTTCTCCCTAATTTGGAACGGCCAATTCCCCAAATTCTGGAATGTCCAATTTGTCATCGATGTTCAGTCTCATTGCACAACCCCCACTGTCAAACCGGGAGAGCGTGGACAAGCACGTGCCCTCCTCCGAGACACGTGATGTCAGCTGCTGCTTCTTTTCGCACTGCAGTCCACAAGCTAAGCTAGCACAGAGATGAGTCGGAGGAAGAAACTTCGTATGCAGCTTTGGCATGTGGACCACAGGTGCCCGATTGACCAGCAGGGGTCGCTGTTGCTAATGGGACCGAAGCCCCTGCTGACGTACCCACCCCTATCCCTGGCAGAACGAAGCCAATGTGTTCTGCCTGTGAGCTCCCGGTCACTGTCAGCTAGTGACACGGTCGGGTTCGAACCAACATTACGCATTTGACAACACAAGTAAACCACATAGTTTTATTGCATAATGACTGTCGTACAAAATAACAGTTATAGTCACAACTGTCAATATGAAGTCAATGGTCTCCTTCTACTATAGTCAAAATTAGCAAAATAATTGACTGACTTTTCTTTTTTATCACTCAATGCCAGCAGTTGTCTTCTGTTAAAAAAAGAAAAAAACATTAATTAATTTAACACAGTCATCCCGGAATGATACAACAAAACAAAAACAAAAAAGTCCTCACTTTAGAAAGATCTCATGACATGTATGACAGCATCCAGCTTTGAGGTTTGAATCCTGTACCTATTCACCATAGAAGTCAGCATGAAAATGCTCTGATTTTTTTTTTAATATGAAAGGAAGGTTACAAGAAGTCAGATATATATGCAATGTACAATATGGCTCCAATTTAAACTATAAGAACCAAACAGAATGAAAGTAAAGCAAACTTTTGATTTAGATATGATGATGATGCAACACTGAAGAAATGTATGGCCTGAATTAGGGTCCTACATAGGACCAGAATTACCATGTCCACTAAACACAGTAAGGAGATTTGTCCCAGAAATCTTTTGGTGTTGTATACATAGCACTGTAGTTACCAAAACAAGATTAAATTAATCTTCATGGCATGATAATGTGGAGATTAGTCCCCCCCTTTACAAAAAGAGCATTAAACAAATTGTAAACCCATGAATTAAACAATGTGTTTGAAGCAAGCTCTATTCTTCCTAACAACGCTGTGTCATGCAATGTAAAATCACTCCTGGGTCACTTTTGTTTCGTTCCCTTACCTTCCCCTTCTAATGAGCGCTGTGCTCCAAGAACAATGGGTATTCGCAATGCCTTTGTGGGGACAATATGACAGAAATCTGTGCCTCCAGTTGTCAAAGCGTATCCCAGCACTGCCTGGGGCCAGTCCTCCCTCACGCTAAACCAGGCAACAAAAGGCTTTCAATACACATCAATGTAATCATTTCTATTCATGTGCACTAAGCCACCGCTGGCAAATGCGCACAAATAGATTTAGAGATGCCAATACTAAACTCTTGCATCGTTGTTTCCCCCAACTCTTTGCCTTCCAGTTACTCCCACACATTACATTTGATTGATGTCACAACGCTTATTTAGTCTCGCTTGCATACTTGCCTTATTTCCAATGAGGAGAAACAAAAGTCAAACATCACCAGGTATCTGTCCACTTGTGCAAGCTCATTATTATGCCACCGTGTGTTTCACATGCATGCATCCCCATAACAGTTTCCCTAGATATTGACGGCATATTAAACTAAATTACCTGGAGTGTCATTAGGTACATTTATGAGAATGGAGCAACAGTTTATCAGTTTTTTGGAACATCTGACATATGTTTGTATGTGCTATTGGCAGCACAATGGCATAAATTCAATAATTCCTTCCTTGGAAGCTTAAGTCAACATTCTGAAATGTCAATGTCTCTTGAGAACAGGGTATTAGGGGTTTTAAATGTTACCCCTGAGAAACTCATCTCGTCTTCACACCAGGCACTTTGGTCTCTGCAGGGAATTGTGGGAAACGGCAAGTGGCCACACTAGGGCAGAGCTCAGACGTGCCCCCACGCTGCGCTCCACAGAATCCTGGCATCAGACAAAGTCTCAGAAATCAATGTGCGCCATTGGCTGGGTGATAAAAGATGCCCCAAATCAAAAAAAAAAAAACGCTTCCCTGTTGCTCGACCCATAGCAGACAATGTCTCCCCCTAATATGGCCACCTGCCCTCAGTGCCCTCGAAAGGCAGCTCATGAACAAACGGCAGACGTCAGCGCGGGGTTCTGAAGGCCTCGCCGTGAGGCTTCCCGCCCTGAGCAGAGAGCACAGAAAGTAACTTAATTCGCATGAACAGTCCACAACCCAACACACAGAAGCATATCACAATCTCAGCCACAAATCCAAGTAGACGGGTCTCTCTCAGAAGTAAAATGAGTCAGTATGTCAATATGGAATCTTACCTCATTAACCAAATTATCAATAAGCGAGGTTTGTGCGTAAAACAACAAACAAACAAATTTTAAACAACATATTTTGACTTTTCATCATGGGAGGTTCCCTGCCTGACTCCATGGCCCCGAGATTTATCCCCTCATTTCAACGGATAACTTAAATTAATTTAACCATATACCTCTTGTGCAGCCCTCTCCATTTCTCACCATACTTTCGTGCTAAAAAAGAATGACACAGACTTTTTCAAAGTGCATATGAAGAATTTATTGATGAGAGTGACTATAGCTGTTTGCAAATATCAGACCAACCAGACAGGTGAAAATTCTACAAGATTAAGCTCTGTAATTCTGTTAGCTGTGCTGTGCCATGCCAAGAAGGACTGCTCTAACAGTGAAAATATTACCAAATACTACCAAATGTGTCTAAACTGTTGCTTATGAATTATAAGATATAAATATTGTAACATGAAATGAGTGAACATTATATTATTGTAACCATAAACATGAATGGATGAAATAAGTTTATCAATAAAGTAAAGTAATTATGTAAACAAAGATTAGGTATATCCAGTGGACTTTCACATTTCATTTTTGTTATGGCCTGAATATATAGTTACTAAACATGTGTTTACTGTTGGGGTTGTGTGACAGCAACTCTTAGAAATAGGCTCAACATCAACCAGCACACATGTTATGGGCCAATGATGCACAGTAATGTTAAAGGTTTGACAACCTTTGAGATACTAGATGGCCAGATTGACAGACCATCACTGGGAATTCAGTTAAGACACTTAAAGAAAGCTGTGACCGCATTAACTCTAAGAAAGCCAGCTTCATTCATTGGAACACCAGGCTAAGTCAGTCCTCAGTTGGTACCTGGCTGATTGGTGTCATCACCGAACAGCCACGTATCTACTGTTTTCATAATTCATTGCTATATGCAGTGTGTGTGTGTGTGTGTGTGTGTGTGTCCATAAAAGCTTATTTGCTCTTCATTGCTGTCTCCTGTTTCTGATCCATGATTGTAGACATACAGCAAACTACTGTGCAAATGTGTACATAGAGTATAGGTATTTAATCAGCAAGCCCTTTCTAATAATTACAACTAAGCAACCGCTTTATGGACATTTCAAAAATAATTTTAGTGTCCAATATATATTTCAAACACTACAAAGCACAGTTTGGTAATATCAGAATATGTAGCTTTCATGTCCACATAGCATTCATACACATAGCCATGCCACACGTAACCTACTTTTCCCGCTTTTTCAGTGGATATGTTACCTTTCGTATTCATATGTGTTTGAACTTTGACACATTGTGGTTTGAGTCTACATGAGCTTATACTGGTTCGGGTTGACTTGAGTGAAAATGGAAAAGTGCTCACTGCACTGTAGAACTGCAAAGTCCTTCTCCATGACGCTCACCTCAGTGATTCATTCATCGTTGCTCAGACAACCACACAGTTGTTTTGATTCAAGCGAGAAAACGCGATTTAAGGGGAAAAAACACGTTCTAACGGTTTAAAAGAGTGTCAAATATGTTCTCCTCTGATATTGTCAGAGGAGGAAGACAGTGGAGGAGGAGAAATTGTGTGTGCAGAGGTAAAAAAAATGTACGGTACCAAATTCAATTATATCTAGTCTGACTGCTCAGCATGATTTGTTCCCATTGCCAATAAAGCTCTGGGGCCTTGGCAAAAGGGAAATGTGTCTTGCATTGTCAGGAGATCGAAAAAAAAGGCACTTGGAGAAAAAAAAGAAAACAAAATGGATTGCTTGAGTGTTCATTCCCATTTACTGGATAAGGGGAAGGATTCCCTTCATTTGAGTGTCCAGCTGCATAAAAACCTCTCTCCCAGACAGAACCCACCTGAGCTCTTGCCACTTCCAGGCTCAGCACCCCCTCCCTCCTCCAGGGCCACCGAGGCTGCCCTGGGAGCGCCATGGGAACAAACTGTGAAGGCAGCTTGGCGGGAAAATATGTGGGAGCGCTATGTGCGCTGAGGGGCTTTCTCGTGTGAACCCAGCCTAGGCACCAGCAGAAAACAAACTCACCAGCAACGTGGGGGAAGGGGGTAAGGGGGGAGGGGGAGAGGGGGGCATGCGGGATTTACTCCGAGAGCAACAGTCACTTCGTTGACATAGAAGGTACTCTGCCCTTGTTTGGACCAGACTGCTTTGCAAGCAGAAGACCCAAAAGTTTGCTGAAAGCTGTTTTTGTTCATATATTGCGAGCTTCAGACTCCAGTGAAAATGCTGGAGAGAGAAAAGCAGAGACTTTTGGGGGATTTTTTTTTTAATGGCATGTTTTTCTTTGCATGGTTGCATTTGTTGGAATGCAACATCTTAATTAAACTTAACAAAAGTTAAATTTATTTCCAAACAGTTACAGTAAATAGCTTTGTGTTTGACAGTTGTCTTCAAATAATATGCAAAAATTATGCAAAGCAAATTATATACTACATAATTAGTATATGCAAGGCACGTTCCCAAAAATGCTTTTTAATTTTCTTTAAGCTGTTAAGCACAAAAACAATTGTGCCAATCTGTCAAATCTGATTGCTTTCCTAAGTACCAGGATGGAGGCTGCATTCCCCCTTTGCCAAAGATAATTTTTGGTTAAAACTAATCTCTTCAAAATTACACATGTATCAAATTTTTTGACATTTTTGAGTAGGCGGAATCTATTTTCAATAGATCAGAGGTCCAGACCAATAATTCTATATGTAATCTGTTTATGGATGTCTTCTGTGTAATGTAAAGTCAAATTTGAATTTGCAGTAACACGTAAGAGAGTATAGTCATTGTGCAGGTAGACATGATGTATTAAACCAGCTATCAGTGTATGGATTCAGACTGATTTCATCATCAAGGGCATGCACTTCTTCTGAATTCCCAAGATGTAAGAATTGACATTTGATGTTTAAATATTTAAATAGCTGTAAGATGTATTGCACTGTAAGCTGTAAGCTATATTGATATACACCTTTTGCTGGGAGAAGTAACCTGAGCATTTCCTTTGAAATCTTTGAACTTGCCTGAGATGAGATGAGCCACAACTGTCTCTCACAACTCAAAGCAGCAGCTGTTGTTTGTGTTAGTGAGTTATGTATTTTGTATTAATACAATTGACAGTAACTGTGAGTTACTGTCCATTGTATTAATAATCTATTAGCAGTGCTGTGTCACTTGTTAAAACATGTACAAAAAAATGCAGTTTTGTACTTCTAATATTACTGACTGCAACTTATTTTAAATATGAGCAACTCATTTTGAAACACAATATTGAATGCATTCTTTGCAGAAACATACAAATGCAAACAACAACACTCACGATCAGGGCATTGGTCTGCTCAGCTTTAAGAAAGATTTAGCAAAAATATTACACGAATGCATTAATCACCGTTATGTCCTACAGGCCAAGGGTGGTACACTAATGGCTGTCCTGCTGACCTCAAATCGTTCTCAGCTGTAACGCTCACAACAGAAACTATGCCGAAAACACAAAGCAAATTTATCGGCTTCATTCAGACTGCACTTTAACAGCGAGAGCAAACACGGGAAGCGGGCGATTCTCGTGCCAGAACAGCGTGCTCAAACATCAAAAGGCTTAGACGCTAAAAGACTGTGCAGCCTTTTCCCACAATGCACAACACATCGCAAATTGTATTTTATTTTTTTCTCCTGTTACAGCGCCGGCCATTTACACCGGCTGAGTGTTGCTCCCAAAGCGCCTTCTCCTTGACTCCATGGGGGGTCTCCGTCACATTGTCACAGAAAGCCAGGAATACTTGCTGTCGCGCTGTAGGCTGCGGGTGTTAACGAGATGTGATGTCTCCGCGAGTTATGCGCTGCATTCATATTCATTTCAAAGAATAATTACTTCACATGACGAAGAGAATGCTGCCCCTGCTGTTGTGCAGCGTTCCAAATGGCCGTGTTCTAACGAAGTTTCCCTTCTTTGTTCTTCACCATAGCTCCAGCTGCGCACCAGATCAGGAGTGTGAGCCCAGCAGCACGTGACAAAATACCGGACAAACTGACTGTAAAACAGCCCCAGATTTCTATTTTTTAGTGTTCAAAATAAAGAAATCAACATATTGTGCGCAAAAACCAAACACCTCATGCTCAGTGGTTTCCTACCTTATCAAACAGACAAAAGGACAAGGGAGGCACCACTTGGCTCAGTGTCCATGTCAGACAAGAGGTTTGTGACAGGGACAGGAATGTTGTTTCATTGATTTATATAGAATCTAAATTAAACACTGTACTCTGAGTTTGATACATGGGTGTAGTTACAGTGTTTTGCCATGTTTAATCAATATGTCGACATAACACATTGTTGATAGGCCATGGTATGCAAAATCATTATACTTTTGTATAATCTTATCCACAGTCTATATGTTTGCTTCTCCTAATTAATTTTCTACAATGAAAACAAAAAAAAATAAGACAATCCACCTGGTTTATACTGTCAATTTCTATACACAAAGCAAAAAAGCCACTGACTGACAACACTATCTTCGGGCACTGTTTACAAGGCTGCATTTTAGGAAGGGCAACTGAATATATGTTGTTGCCAGCTGAACGGTCTAATAATACACCATCTATGCTATTTAACTCCCACTTGAAGCAAAGTTCATGCCGGAATAGGAAACAGAAAGCATTATGTGGGAGACATGCAGCATGAAGTATTATGTGGGAGAAGTTCCCCCAGCAACCTGTTTCAAAAGGACTAGCAGGGGACTGATGTCAGATCCATTCAGTAGAGGGCCTGCAGGCCTAATTCAAGTGCAACGTTTAACCTCTCAAATCACCGGCAAGTTCTACCACCTGCTTTTTAGTGCAGATTCTATCCTTTTGTATTTATTAATTTATTTATTCTGCCCATGTATATTATTCCAAAATGCTGAGAGAGAAAATGATGGTCTTTTGTGTTCAAGTAAAAAGTCTTGCTTTTTGTGCACTTCTTTTTAAATCTATTTTATGCTGTTTTATCGTATTCAGTCTGTGTATATGGGTGAAGTTGCAACTCAGTGGTCCTGAGGCAAAAAGTGCATTATTTAATGTTTTTTTTTCATAAAGACCAAACTAACAAGTAATAGAGCCTTCATAAATTAAAGTATGTTCCCCCACAATAAAAAAGCATACCAAAGACATTTAGACAACATCTTTAATCGGGGTTTAACGGTATGGTTAATATTGTTTAAATGGATACCAGAAACAGATGAACCTAAAATGAATTACTTTACGTATTCAACATAACTCAAAAAAACGCTCTCATATCATTTTACTTCACATCAAGTACAAGATGGTGAAAACATCAGTTTGTTAATTACACTGATCAATATAAAGTTAATTTATAAATCAACATAAATCTACAAAAATGAAAATTACATAAAGGTGGTAGACATTTCCAGATAGTCATCATGCAGAGCATAATGGCATCAATATAATGTAGTTTCATATATAATAACCATATCTTGTTGCAATTCTAGGTCTTCCCAGTTCAGGATTATTACAGAAGCATTTTCTTTTTTAGTATGTACTGAGCTCCAAAAATGTTGTGGGTTGGGGCAGGGGGTTGTTTAATTTGGTTGTTTGTGTGTATGTGTGAGCTGGTGTGTGTGTGATTTTTATGACTAGTTATAGACACTCTTCCTCTCTCATGGTTGGATTGTATGATCATACATATTTGTTTTGTTTGTCATTCAAACACTTTTAACACTTTGAATGTTTAACCTTGTGGACACAAGAATCAGACTTCCAAGTAAACTCGATACATTTTTACTGTTGAACTTGAGGTAAACGGAGCAGGTAGGTAATCCCCTCCAGCATTGATGTCCATAAACACAACTCTAAAGTGTAAACAGGTATTTCAGGTATAAACAAGTATTTCAGCTATGGCCGTTAGGTGACAATATAACAAACCATAACACGAATATGGCACAATAACAACAGTTCATTTTTTTTAAGTGAACTGAAGTCTTTCTGGAGGTTTCATGACTCTCACAGGATAACTTGGGGCAAGCCTTGGAGCAGGGGTACTAACAGAACCTTGACTCACAGGCCCAACAGTCTCTGGGGCACCAGCACCCTCAGTATTACTGGTAATGTCTTGTGTCGTGGTGTCAACCACCTGACTGTGAGTCTCAGACATGTCAGTGCTTTCAGATGGAGTGATCATCTCAGGGTTGTTCTGAATTTTGGTTTCACAAGGTGCCGCGTTCAGCAGTTGATCCACATGTCTGTGCCAGACCATGTCAGGGCCCACGTTCACAGTGTAGGTCAATGGTCCAGTCTGTGAAGCAATCGTACCAGGCTGCCATTTGTGAGCACTGCTGCTATAGTCTCTAGCCAGCACGTTTTGTCCAAAGTTGAAGGTGCAGACACTTTGCTGTTTCTGACGTTGGCTCCAGCCAGACTGTTTCCGCTGTACATGTCTGCGCAGGTCAGGCTTCAGCAAATCCAGACCTGATCTCAGGGGACATTCCATGAAAGGCACTGCTGGTGTCTGACCTGTTGGGGAATGAGCACTGTTCCGATATGCCAGTAAGAATTTTTTGATTTTGTATTTCAGAGATGTTCCATCCCTTCCCATAGCTGTGATAACCTGCTTGAAGGACTGAATGAACCATTCAGCAAGTCCATTTGTAGCAGGATGAAAGGGAGTGGATGTGATGTGCTTTATGCCGTTCTTCCTGATGAAAAATTGGAACTCCTTTGAAGTGAACTGACTTCGGTTATCACTGACGATTTGTTCTGGTAGTCCTGTATGGGAGAACAGGCTGAAAAGGAGGTCAATGGTCTTTGTGGAGGTTGCTGTTTTGGTACAGAAGACCTCCGGCCACTTGGAGTGGGCATCAACCACCACCAGATACATTTTGCCAAGGAAAGGTCCAGCATAGTCAATGTGAACATCCTGCCATGGTATCGTGGGCCACTCCCATGTGTGTGAAGGTGCAGTCAGTGGTTGCTTTTGTGTCTGTTGACATTCGCTGCATGTCCTGGCTAAGTCTTCCAGTTGATGGTCAATGCTGGGCCACCAGACATAGCTGCGAGCCAGACTCTTCATCTTTACCACCCCCAATTGCCCTCCGTGGAGCACTTCCAGAACCTTGGAGCGAAGCTTGGGAGGGACGACAACCCTTGTGCCCCATATGACACAACCCTGGCTCACTGTAAGCTGGTCACGCCGAAAGGAGTAAGCTGGTAGCTGTGGGTCACCTTTGGTTGGCCAGCCTTTCACCGTCAGTTCACGCACCTCATACATAGTGGTGTCCCAACCTGTCTCTCATTGGATTTTGGCACTAGTGACAGGCAATGGCTCCATCTGAGACACATGGAACATGTCCACTGGCTGCTTTGCTTCCTGTGGATTGGATGACCCTAGCGGGAGTTGCGAAAGAGCATCAGCGTTTCCACGCTTTTTCATTCCCCTGAACTCAATGGTATAGGTATGTGCACCAAGGGACAATGCCCATCGCTACAAGCATGCAGCAGCCATGTATGAAACACACTTTTGTGTGTCAAAGAGGGACACAAGGGGCTGGTGATCAGTGAGTAAGGTGAAGTGTTTCCCATAAAGGTACTGATTAAACTTTTTAACTCCCCATACCAGACTTAGGCTCTCTCTGTCTATTTGTGCATAGTTACGCTCTGCTAGTGTTAAAGACCTAGATGCGAAAGCGATTGGATGCTTTGTGCCATCAGGCATCTGGTGAGACAATACTGCTCCGATTCCATATGGTGAAGAGTCGCAGGCAAGCTTGAGAGGTAAATTGGGGTTATAATGAGTGAGAACACTGTCCGATGTGACCAGTAACTTTGCCACTTTGAACGCACGTTCACAGTCTTTGGACCAGCACCATTTGCTTTCCTGCTGTAGCAAACTGCTCAAAGGGTGCAGAACAGTTGAGAGGTTTGGAAAAACTTGTGGACCCAGAAAAGAGCACAACTGGGATACATTCTGTGGCTTCGCCACTTCCAGAACTGCCTCAGTTTTGTCTTTGGATTTATGCAATCCCTGTTTGTCGATTGTGCGGCCACAGTACTCAATAGAGTCTCTGAAGAACTCACATTTGCTTTTGTCTGGTCTTAATCCAAACAGCTAATCTGATGAGAACCTTCTCAAGGTTTGCAAGGTGTTCCTCATCATCAGCGCCAGTGATATCATCAAGATAGCACTGTGTGCCAGGAATGCCCTGTAGAACTTGATCCATTGTCCTCTGCCACATTGCTGATGCGGATGCGACGCCGAAGACCGGGCGATTGTATTGGAACAAACCCTTATGAGTATTGATTGTGAGATACTTCCTGGACGACTCTTCCATTTCCATCTGGAGGTACGCTTGTGCCAGATCAATCTTGGAGAACCGCTCACCACGCGCTAATGATGCGAAGATGTCCTCTCTGCGGGGTAAGGGGTACTGCTCTGTGCACAGCACAGTGTTCACTGTCACCCTGAAGTCACCACAGATGCGTATATCGCCATTGCTTTTGACTATGGGCACTAGGGGAGTTGCCCAGTCAGACCAGTCTACTTATGAAAGGATACCTTCATTTTCCAACCATTGGAACTCCGCCTCCAGCTTGGGGCAGAGGGCGTACGGTACCTGACAAGCCTTGTGAAAAGTAGGTGTGGCATCCTCCTTCAGTACAATCTGCGCCGTCAGATGCTTTAGGGTACCAATGCCCTTCTGGAAAACCTCTGCTGACTGAGAGAGCAGGTGATTCAGTCTTTCACTTGTAAAGCGGTGGCTCTGTCTCACTGTGGCTTGCATGGCTTTGATGGATTGCCAGTTAAGTTGCACATTTCTCAGCCACTCCCGTCCAAACAAGGGTGCACCTCCCCATCCTAATGACATAAAGAGACAACACAGGTGCATTTCCCTCATATTTAACATTGACTATGAGTTTTCCCACTGGAGCTATTTTCTCACCTGTGTATGTTTTTAACATTACAGGGATAGGCTGCAGCTTTAAGTGAGAAAAATGCTCATTGTAGTGAGGGATATCACTGATAAGGCAGACCCAGTGTCCAGTTCCATTTTAAATGACACCCCCTCTACCTCAGGTGTAAGCCAGATAATTCTCCTATCAGCCTTTTTGGGTGAGAAAAGTTCAATGCAAGCCAAACCCCCTACATTAGAATCTGAATCGGAGTCAGTTTTATTCACTTTGTGCACATTCGTGGTTCTATTCTTGTGTTTTTGAAACTTTTTTCAGGCCACATACATTGTGGGACTTCTTTCCACAGTGAAAACCAGCAGCAGTTTTCTCATGTTTCCTCTCTAACTTGTGTACAGCGCAGTCCACTGTCATTTTATGCTGCAATTCAACTGCGTCTTTAGCAGCAGTATCCATTGAGATAGTGATCTCCATTGCACAAGTTAGAGTCAAGGCTTTTTCTGTTAGAAGCCGCTTCTGTATGCTCTCGTTATGCAACCCGCGGACCAGCCGATCTGTAAGTGAATCTGTCAAATTCAGGCCAAATTCACAATGCTCTGCGAGCCTTCTGAGCTCTGCCATGTAATCCGAGTGTCTTGTTGTCTTATTGATTACGCTTATGGAAGCGAAAATGTTCGGCAATGGCCAGAAGCTTTGGATTCAAATGGTTCTGTAACACATCGACAATTTCATTGAACATCTTTTCTGCTGGTTTTGCCGGTGCTGTTAGACTATGTAACAAGTTGTAGGTTTTAGCCCCCATTAAGCTAAGCACCACAATTTTTTTTCATCTCTGATGCCATTAGCCAAGCAATACTGTTCAAGTCTCTCAATATATGTAGCCCAATCCTCCACCGAGCTGTCAATACTGTCCATTTGTCCAACACATCCAGCCATTTCCAATGAGTTTGTTTGTTCAATTACTTTAAAAAAAGTCTCTTTCATTTCTTGTACTCACGTCCATTTTTGTTAGCGGCTAGTATGATTGCTCATCCCGCTCATTCAATCTTTTTTTTTTTCCTGACGAAAGTCCACTTTTCTCCCCTCCTTGGTGAAACAATACACACTAGGGTTATTTCCTACTATCGTTGCCAATTGTTGTGTTTGTCATTCAAACACTTTTAACACCTTGAATGTTTAACCTTGTGGACACAAGAATCAGGCTTCCGAGTAAGCTCGATACATTTTTACTGTTGAACTTGAGGTAAACGGAGCAATCAATCAACTCAATGCACATCACAACACGTATCAACGTATACATGCGCCAGTAACACAAAGCAGTGCCATACAATTATACAGTACATAACAATATTCCCTTGCTTTCAACCTTGTATGGGTGAACTGAAAGTCATGTGCTGCTCACCAAAGCTTCGATTTTTCAGCAACACTGGAGAATGCTAAGGGTGCCTCCTGGTGGTAAAGTGTAGTGAAACATCTACTGTATTTGAGCACATTTTTGTATTTTTTATGGAGTTTATTGTAAGAAACTGAGATTTTGATGTCAACAACATCTTGTGTACATGCGCGTGTGTGTGTAAAAAACAGATTAATAGCCAAGATGAGCATTAATTTACTAAACAATAAATTAATTTGAAATGATATTGTGAAAGGGTAAATTCAATAACCCAGCTGTTCTTCCAATTAAGACAGTATTGTATATTACAGTGTGATGGTTATTTAATTTTGAACCAGTTTCAATGCAAACTAGTGAAATTCAACATCAAATATCAGCCATTTCATCGTAATTTCTGCTGATGTTTTACACACCAACTGACTATGACAAGAAACAAATAGTGATTACATTTGCAAAGATCTGTGCAGTAGTACATTTGCAGTAGTTTAGTTACATTAGAATTTTCATCGGGCAAATATCTCAAATATCCCAAATATTTCAGTTCAAATCAGTTGTGTTGCATTGTCTTCATTCTATTATAACAGGTTTTTTGTAAAGATCTTCACTAAGGGGAAATGAATGCCTATAATGCACACTCAAGGAATGTTCTGGACTAGTGTTTTCAGCATGTGACCTAATCACTGTTTGAACACAAATATTTTAGAAATCAAGAGACTTTGTGCCAAAAATGTATAAGTCCATTCTAAGAGAAACTGGACAATTTATGGGTGATCAGTGCAGACCTCTACTTCATACCGTAGGTGAATACTATACCTGTGAAACACATTAAGTTAAAGTATTGGTTCCAAGGCAAATGTTTAACAACCTGCCAGTATTATGGGTTTACTATTTATATCCCCATATAATGGCAGTGATAGCAGGATTTCCAAGCATGCCATGTCTACTCCAAATTTTAAGTAAAATGCCATTACTTGATTTTTTCACAGGTTATAGAGTAAACATGGTCAATCCATGAGTATTGTAATAATAACAAAAGCAATGACAATGATACATCCTTTTGCAAATGTAGATTTTTCTGTCCTATTTTGACTCACTGACCCTCAAAAATGACAAAGGAACTTTTTTGCCTTAAGTGGGGATGTTATCATTCTTGTTGGGTTTGGTCATTCCTCAGAAAATAGATATCATATCATATAAAATGGCCTCAGACTGTCAATGGGAAAATGTGTTTCTTAAGTGTAAATACTCAACTAAGTCAAACATACACATTCAAACAGAGGATGAGACAGCATCAGTACACAAGCAGCCTCATCCGACCTGCTGAGGAATGAAGGAACACAAAGACTGTCTTCAAGGAAACATCAGGACTTAGAACAGGGGAAACGGGCAAGCAGTGCATTGGGAGCACCTGTGTGCAGCAGGTCAGACCTGCTAAGCAACTGCGACTGTGATAGGTCCACCCTGTGCAGTCTGTCCCTCTAAGCAGACACCTGTGATTCCTGCACATTACATTTTTTGTGTGGTAATGCAATTACACACAGAAGTCAGATTGCAAGAGCGAAATCTACCAGTTCTGCTGAAATGGTAACTTGTAACCCATTGTATGTTATTATGCTATGTGCCAGAAAGTGATTTTAAAGATAATATCGGGTATCCTGACGTGAATGCCATTGGCTGTCCTTCCTTTAGACACATTATTCTCTTTTTTACACTGTAGTTTACACTGAACATGTCCCTTTAGTGCTCTGCATGTCATCCTGAATAAGGATATTTCTTTTCAAACAATCACATACATGAGTACAAATGTGTAGATAAAATATAAATCAACACATCAATTAAATGCATGAATAAAATAGAAGGTTGGTCTCAGCGGCACACTGTGTTTACTGGCTTTTGTTGCAGCCCAGCTGCATCACTGAAAGCTATTCCTGGACAAGCTCTTCTCAAAAAATGAACCACTCCTTCACCTGAACAGAAGGCTAAGCAGTCTTCACATTAACGCCGGCATTAGCTGAACCGCTGTAGAAAAGCACTTCAAATGTCCTGCATTCATCTCTGAATACTCCCCTCTTACCACCAGAGGGCAGAGTGGTCCCCTGTCATGTCATCGAAGCAGTGCCCCTGAGCTGCCTGTGAACTCGGGTCTAACACTGCAAGCTCTCGTGTCTCTAGGTCATCTACCAGTTCTAGTGTTGGCACAGCCAGAGCTTAGCGAGAAAGAGGTGAAGGTCAAACAGGCCTGCCTCCATGCCACCCTGGATGCCCTGCAGGAAGAAAAAGAAAAGGATGCTATGGCTGAGGCAGAGACATTGGAGGCAGGTTTGATGGAATCAGATCTTGGGCCAGTTAGCAGAGTATCAAATCGTGTCCCATGAGAGAGACAATTCCAATGTACTGCAGACTATGTAAAAGACCAAGCCAGCATCAGTTCTTGTTTCTTGCACATCAGAGAGTAAAAATGAAGACCCAGTCTCACATCCTGCCCCCCATGTCACCAGCCCAATGCAAACAATCCAGGCTACAGATCACTCCCCAGCACACCCCAGGAGTCAGAGCAGAGTAGTATGGTACCATGGCAAGGATTTCACCACCAATTCCCCACTCATCTTCAAGGGACCCTTAGCAGAACTCCTGAACAATGTGATCTTGACCAAGGACCCACCACCAACGAGCTTACCAAACAGCTTTCCTAGAGCCACCTGGTGACCTCAGGTCTGACTACCTCAGATGATAAACCAATGAACTATTACAGTGTTTCTCAAACCTCTCCTGGAGTACCCCTTGTCCTGCATGTTTTACATCTCTCTCTGCTCCAACACAGCTGATTCAAATGATCAGTTTGTTATTAAGCAGCTTCAGGAGTTCATAACGAGTTGATCATTTGAATCAGCTGTGTTGGAGCAGGGAGAGATCTAAAACATGCAGGGCAAGGGGTACTCCAGGAGAGGTTTGA